>NC_140492.1:35274925-36542842 GCF_964271855.1 Acomys minous | reverse complement strand
AGCTTTTTTTAGCTCTCCAATATAATCCTGTCTGATTTCTCAAAAAAAAAATTGGCAGGGGGTATAAGCAGGAAGATAAGACCAAGTTTTTTTTTTCAAATAAAGTATTTTAGTGCCTTCTGGCACACCCAGTCTATCTGTACCTACTTAGCCTGGACTGTTTTGTTCAGCAATAACATACATTGAATTAGAGTGCTGGCCAGTCAGTGCCCCCAGGTTTCTTTGACATCTTTGGAAAGGCCAACCATGTCGTAGTAGAAGTCAGAAATGACACCAAATTCTTATATAATACTACCAAAGCACTGGTCTAGAAATAAGAGTGAATATACAATGTGGTTCTTACCATGGTTTGTACTATGCTGTGTACAAAATGATGGAAACTTATTTATTATCCAGTTAAACCCAAGGAACATTCTAGAAAAATCCAAGTTTTTATGTTAGGAAGTTATGCAGAGAATCAAGTATCCTACCCAAGACCCCATGTTAAGCAAGGTTACAACTTAAGTGCGGGCAGCCTGACTCCAGAATTTGTATTAGTCTGTGCTGTTTTGGTTAGTTTTCAATTTACATCTGCAGGGGAGGCTTCAGCTTCGGTAGTTCGAATAAGTAACACGTTTTCTTAGTAATTATTCAGCTAATAGAGATTGATGTTACTGCTGGGGAAAATCTAAGGTGACTGTATTGTGACACAGTCTTTTCCTCTGCTTTGAACATCTGATGTACTTATTATAAGCATGTGAGTCATTTTTTATCTTTTTTTCAAGTAGGTCAGTTTTGTCATTATTAGATTATAAGCTAGTAAAGAAGAAGAGTGATGAGGTCTTTATGCTCCATTGGCCTTATCGATTACACATATACACTCTTCACTTTCTGCAACACACACACACACACACACACACACACACACACACACACACACACTTCTTTCTACATGCATAAATACAGTGCACAAAGTGGCTATTCATAAGTATTATTTATTAATTTTGTCACATATTTTCTTTTCTTTTCCCTTTTTACTCTGCATACCCATGGAGTTGTAAAATGTATAGTTGTTTCTGTGCCACTCTGGCATTTACCTCTTTGGTTAGTACTTTCTTCAGTGGAATGGCATCAGCTGCCTATAGGCGCTGGATTATCCAGAGGAGAAAGAGCTAAGTGATGCTCAACTTCAGGCCAGTGGAGGTATGGTAGTCTGGACAAGCCACAGTGATGAAGTTTCTTGTATTTACAGTAAAATAAATCCATACCTCACAAGTAGCATCCCACATGATCATTGTTGATGGAAGTCAGAACTAGTGCTTGAATCAGTTGGAGTCTCCCTCTAACCAACTCCTTGGTAGACATCTCATGTGACACGTGACATTGGGGTTTTTGATTGTTGTTGTTTTTTGAGCTAGGAAGTGACATTATTTATGAGGTCTGACTACAGTGGATGTTAATCTAAGTATGGAAAAGAAATTCATGTGTAATTTAGGGTTAAAGTGGCTCTTTAAACTCCCATGTTACCCTTCCTGGCATCCCTTGTTTACACTCGGAGTTGGAAGTGTATCTGTATCACAGGCCAGGCTGAAGGTAATTTTAATGAGCCAGGGGAAATGACTGTTGATTTTTTAAGGTTTTATGAAAACAGAGAAAATGGATTTTTCATGAATGAAATAAGTGATTTTATAAGAGGTTGAAGTTAAAATGGAAAATACGCTCTCCCTTCTGGGCTGTTCTGTTCCTTGTTAGTTGAAGACAAAGAAAGTAATTTTGAATCCGTTTTATTAATAATTTTACTCTAGCTATATGACATTGGTTGAAAAACTAAGAAATGGGGAAAAATTAACTTTAAAATTTCAAATTAATATACTTGTAGCAGATGGTACAATTGAAAGATAAAGTACCAGGATGAGTACTGGAGACTTTCAAACCTGTAGAAACTAAGTGAAGCCAAAAAACAAGAGAGAAGGCCAAGGACAAAGGCCCAGGGCTATCAACCACTAAATGAAAGAGTGGGAAGGGGTGTCGTGTTATCTAGCTTCACTTCCATTGCTGTGATAGATCTACTGACCAAAAACAATTCAGGGAGGAGAGGGTATACTATACCTTACAGTTCTGAAGTAGACTCCATCGCTGCAGGGAGGTCACAGGGGCAGGAACTCAAAACAGCTTATCACATCCATAGTCAAGAACAGAAAGAGAAGAAACCCACACATGCCTAGTCCTTAGCTCACTCTCTCTACTCTTACCCAATATACAACGTAGTGATTGTGTCAAGCAGAATGCTAAAGGTAGCCATCACACATGCATTTGAGATGCAAAAGCCAGCCAAGTGGCTATACAACAGAAGGGTCACCACATGAAGCTTTGGAGAGAATCCTACACTGTAGTGGGGGAAGGGAGGACTAGATGCCCCTTAACAATGTTCTAGCCTTCATGTTTCCATTGTTTTGGGCAGAGAGTTTGGATAAAGTCAGCCTGTAGCTATAAATAATAAATAAATAAATAAATGAGAAAAGAGAACAAGAACAACAGACACAAAAATCAGCAACGCAATGCAAGGTTGGAAGAGAGAATCTCAAGCATTGAAGATACAATAAAGGAAATTGACATGTCAATCAAAGAAAGTGTTAAATCTAAAAAAAACTCCTAACAAAAAACATCCAAGAAATCTGGGATACTATGAAAAGACCTAATCTATGAATAATAGGAATAGAAAAAGGCAAAAAACTTCAAGGACCAGAAAATATCTTAAACAAAATCATAGCAGAAAATTTCCCCAACCTAAAGAAAGAGATGCCTATAAACATACAGGAAGCATACAGAACCAATTAGATTGGACCAGAAATGAAAATCTTCCTGCCACATAATAATCAAAACACCATACCTACAGAACAAATAAAGAATATTAAAAGCTGCAGGGGAAAGGCCAAGTAACTTACAAAGGCAGACATATCAGAAATACATGCAACTTCTCAACAACGGAGACTCTAAAAAGGTAGAAGGACATAGACAGATGTCTGAAAGTCTCTAAGAGGCCACAAATGGCAACCTAGACTACTATACCCAGCAAAATCATATATGGAGAAAAGAAAATATTCAAATAAAAATTTAAACAATATTTATCCACAAATCCAGCCCTATAGAAAATAGTAGAAGGAAAACTCCAACCTAAGGAGGCTAACATCAAAGAAAATACGGGGTATAAATAATTCCATACCAAAAAAGAGAGAGGGGGGGAGGAATGAAAGATGACATGAGCACACACACACTCTCCACATCAATAGACTCAATTCCCCAGTAAAAAGACACAGGCTAACAGAAAAGATGTGAATCATTTAGCAGAGCTAAAATCAATAACTTAGAAACAAAGAGCACAATACAAAGAATTAACAATACCAAGAGCTGTTTTCTGAGAAAGTAAACAAGATAGATAACCTCCTAATTCAAACTACTTAAAAGACAGAGAGACTATAAACAAATTAACAAAATCAGAAATGAATTGGGGGACATAACAACAGACACGAAGAAAGGCCCAAAGAACATTAGGTTTTACTTCAAAAACCTGTACACCACAAATTTTAAAAATCTAAATGAAATGGATGCTTTTCTTGATAGATACCACTTAGCAAAGTTAAATCAAGATCAGGTAAACCATCCAAATAGACCTACAGCCCCTAAGAAAATAGAAACAGTCATTAAAAGTCTCCCAACAACAACAACAACAACAACAACAACAACAACAACAAAGCTCAGGGCTTTTTAGCATAGAATTCTAACAGACTTTCAAAAAAGAACTAATACCAATACTCCCAAAATTTTTCCACAAAATAGAAACAGAAGGAACATTGCCAAACTCGTTCTATGAAGCCACAATCACCTTGACATATAAACCATACAAAGACTCGTCAAAGAAAGAGTATTTCATACCAGTATCCCTCATGACCATTGATACAAAAATATTCAATAAAATACTCACAAAGCTAATTTAAAAACACATCAAAAATATCATCCACTGTGATCAAATAGGCTTCATCCCAGGATGCAGAGATGGTTCAACATATGATAATTCATCAATGTAATCCATCCTATAAACAAACTGGAAGTAAAAAAAACACATCATCATCTCATTAGACTCTAAGACAGTCTTTGACAAAATCTAATACCCTTTCTTGTTAAAAGTCTTGGAGAGATCAGGGATACAAGGCACATATCTAAGGACAATAAAAGCAATATAGAACAAGCCAGTAGCCAAAATCAAATTAAATGGAGAGAAACTTAAAGCAATTCAACTAAAATCAGTGACAAGACAAGGCTGCCCATTCTCTCTGTATCTATTCAATATAGTACTTGAAGTTCTAGCGAAAGCAATAAGACAACTAATGGGAATCAAGGATACAAAAATTGGAAAGAAAGAAATCAAAGTATCACTATTTGCAGATGATATGATAGTGTACGTAAGTGGCTCCAAAAATTCTACCAGAGAATTTCTACAGCTGATAAACAACTTCAGTGAAGTGGCTGGATACAAATTAACTAAAAAATTCAGTAGCTTTCCTCTATTCAAGTGATAAACTGGCTGAGAAAGAAATTAGGGAAACAGCATACTTTATAATAGCCACAATATCTTGGTATAACTCTGACCCATCAAGTGAAAGACTTGTATGACAGGAGATTCAAGTCTTTGAAGAAAGAAATTACAGAAGACATCAGAAGATGAAAATCACTACAATTAACATAGAAAAAAATTCCATCGTACCAAAAGCAATCTACAGATTCAATGCAATTTCCATCAAAATTTCAACACAATTCTTTAAAGACCTTCAAAGAGAAATTCTCAACTTCATATGAAAAAAATATAAGACTTGGGATAGCTAAAACAGATCTGTACAGTAAAAGAACTTTGGGAAGTACTCACCACCCCTAACTTCAGGCTGTACTACAGAGAAATAGTAATTTTAAAACTGCATTATAGTGGCAAAAACAGGCAGCTTAATCAATGGAATTTTATTGAAGACCCAGAAATAAATCCACACACCTATGGACACTTGATTTTTGACAGAGACGACAAAACTGTACAATGGAAAAATAAAGCATCTTCAACAAATGATGCTGGTCTAACTGGGTATCAGAATGCAGAAGAATGCAAATAGGTCCATATTTTTCACCCTGCACAAAACTAAACTCCAAGTGGATCAAAGACCTCATCATAAAATTGAATATACTAAATCTATTGGAGGAGAAGATGAGGAAGAGCCTTGAACTCACTGATATAGGAGAGTATTTCCTGAAGGCACACCAATAGCTCAGGCTCTAAGATCAACAATTAATAACTGGGACCCCATGAAAATGAAAAGCTTCTGTAAGGCAAAGGACACTGTCAACAGAACAAAACTCTTTGCCAGACAGAGGGCTAATATCCAAAATATATAAAGAACTCAAGAAATTAAAGACCAACAAACCAAATAACCCAATTAAAGCTAAACAGAGCTAAATGGAATTCTCAACAGAGGAAACTCTAACGGCTGAGAAGCACATAAAGAAATGCTCAACATCCTTGGTCATCAGAGAAATGCAAATCAAAACAACTCTGAAATTCCATCTTACACCCACCAGAATGGCTAAAGTCAAAAACTCAAGTGACAGAACATGCTGGCCACGATGTGGAGAAAGGGGAACACTCCTTCACTGCTGGTGGGAGTGCAAACTTGTACAACCACTTTAGAAATCAATATGGAACTTTCTCAGAAATTGGGAAAAGTTCTACTTCAAGACCCAGCTATATGATTCCTGGGCATATATTCAAAAGATGCTCCACCATACAACAAGGACATTTGCTCAGTCATGTTCATAGCATCTTTATTCATAAAAGCACGAATTTGGAAACAATCTAGATGTCCCTCAACTGAAGAATGGATACAGAAATTGTGGTACATTTACACAATGGAATACTACCCCGCTATCAAAAACAAGGAAAGTGTGCATTTTTCAGGCAAATGGATGGAACTAGAAACGATCATCTTGAGTGAGGTAACCCAGATCCAGAAAAACACACATGGTATGTACTCACTTATAAGTGGATAATAGCCATATATTACAGGATAACGACACTACAATCCATAAACCCAAGAAGCTAAGTAATTAGGAGGGTCCAAGTGAGGATGCTTGAATCCCACTCAGAAGGGGAAATAGAATAGATATAGAAAGTAGGTGAAAAGTGGGAAGTGGGTGGGGCAGGGTGTGAGAAGGGAATGAAGGTGGCGATCCGATGTAGGGAAAGCATGGATGGGAGGCAAGAGGGCTGGGAGAGAGAAGGGAAACCAAGGAGGAGGACATCTCTGAGACAAGCTGGCGACATTCCACAGAGTAGACTCCTGGGAGGATAGAGAGGTGACTCTAGCTGAAACTCCTAGCTGCAGAGGACATGGAGACTAAAGTAGCCGCCTCCTAACCAGGTGGCACTTCCAGAGGATGGAGGGAGATACAAGCTCACTCACAAAACCCTTGACCCAAAATTTACCCTGCCGACAAGATGTTCACAGATAATGATGGAGCAGAGAATGAGGGACTGGCCAACCAATGCCTGGCCCAACCTGAGACCCAACCCATAGGAGAAAGCCAACTCCTGACACTATCAATGATACCCTACCATGCTTGCAGACAGAAGCCTAGCATGACTGTCTTCTGAGAGGCTCCACAATGCAGGGGATCCAAAGAGATGCTAAAGACCCACAGCCAAACATTAGGCAGAGCTCAGGGAGTCTTGTGCAGGAGTTAGGGGAAGGGTAGAAGATCACAGAAGGGGAAAGAACTTCTCAAGAAGACCAGCAGTGTCAACTAACATGGGCCCATAGAGGCTTACAGAGACAGAAGCATCAACTGAAGAGCATGCATGTACCGGACCTAGGCTCAAACATGTATGCAACTGATGGGCAGCTTGGTCTTCATGTGAGTCCTCTAGCAAGTGGAGAGGGGTTTGTATCTGACACAGACTCTGTTGCCTGCTTTTGGTTCACTTTCCCTAGCTGAAATGCTATTTATGGCCTCAGTGGAAAAAAATGTGCTTAGTCTTGATGGGACTTGATGTGCTGGGGTAGGCTTGTAAGGGAGCCTTCCTTTTTTCAGGAGAAGGGAAAGGGGAAAAAGGATAGAGGACAGGAAGGTGAGATGTGAGAAGAGGAGGGAGGGGGTCTGTGATTGGGATGTAAAATCAATAAATTTAATAAAATGTAAAAATGTATTATGGATATACTGTATCAGATAATTAACTCATTGTTTATGAAACAAATGTCTGAATAGCATTAAGTTAAGCACTGAGAATACAGCAAATGAAATTAGATGTTAAGGTAGAGTATTACATTAATACTTCATATTTCTTATACATTATATCAGTGGAGGTCACTTGATTTGGTTAAAGGATACTTGAGACTTGATGAAATTGTCTCAATGATTTTAAACATGGCTACTGTTTTGAGGGCATAATTACTACCTCAATACAAATATAGCTAGAGGCAATGGAAGTTCCCTGCAATGCATGGATGCCCTAGTAGGAGAATGGAGAAGAATTTATTCTTTGTGACTTCAAATTAAGCCAGAGTCATGGAACTGTTGGATACACCTAATAAACCATGTACAAATAGAATTGTCCAGCATCACACAGATGAATAGCCTTTGTGACTATTCAATGTGCATCTATTTATAATAATTTAAAATTATTATAATTTATAAAAGATAATGTAGTAAGTAGTATAGTATGTATTATTATTATTATGTAATCCCTTTGGTAATCTTCACAGCTGAAGATACACTGGACCTGGATCAAGAAAGCTTGTCATTGGATTATTGGGAAGAATGGAATGCTGTGGGAGTATTTAGTTAACATTTTAAAGCTAATGGTTAATTAAAAGCACTTGTGATGAGCCTTAATGCTGGTATTTGTCCTTGGATTAAGTTTTTATTGCAGGTCTAACCAAGTATCCCAAATAATTGTAATAATTATATATTGGAGCCAAACACAGTCTCATGAACATAATGTGTGATAGACTTCTTTCTTCATTTTATGCAGTCTCAGGAACCAAGGGAAGAAGATTAAGACCACATGGATGTCTGGTCTTGCCTTGGATGTAGTACAAAGCACTCATTCAACCCAGAAACTTGTATTATAAAGATTTAGTGTTGTTGTCTTTCTCCTTGCTGAGATTATATACATCACTTGGGTACTTCTTAAAAATAAGTATCTTCTTGGTCAATATGATCATGACCTATTTTTCTCCTCTCTTGTGTATATAATAATAAAACTGTTCTGCACCTGAGTAGTCTACATGCCAATGTTGAATATAAAAATATAAATAGGAGTTCGTGAGATGGGTCAGTGGTTAAGGATTCTTTCTGTTCTTCCAGAGGTCCAGAGTTCATCTTAGCATACATATTGCATAGCTCACAACTGCATATAATTCCAGCTCCAATGGTTCTAACACGCTCTTCTAGCCTCTGCCGACACCCACACATAAGTGGCATACATTAACACAAATGCACATATACAGAAATCAAATAAAAATAAATATTAGTGAGAGGACGAATAGAATCTTTTCTCCCAAATTGTTACAAGCAACTCATTAGTTTGGTCTTCTAGAGTGACTAATGATACTAGAGAGTAAGTAAAGTAGTTTGGTCCTTCATGTCCTGAGTGTAAAATTTTAATCATAGAAAATAGACAGAAGAGATATCTAATTCAATGCAGCACTTGTTGCCAAGGCTGAATACCTGAGTTTGATCCCTGGAACTAGCATGGTAACAGGAGAGAGCTGACCCCTGCAAACTGACGTCTGACCTCCACATGTGTGACATGACATCAGCCCATGTAAAATTTGACCAAAAAAAATCATTAAAAGGAACAGGTTTTTTCTTTTATTGATAATCAGTTGAATATTTGTTATGAATAAACATCAAATTTTGTAAAATGTTTTCTGTAGCTATTAAAATATTTAAATGATTTTTCCTTTAATAATGAGTTACTTTAATTTATTTTTACATGTAAAAATCAGTCTTCTTTTTTGAGTAAACCATATTATTACATGATCCTTTTTACTAGTTGCTGGCTATAACATAATGTGCTTAAACCATTTTTGGATCTATGTTAATATAAATTCTACTCTGTGGTTCAAATGACAAAATTTTTATTAGGGTGAATCAGTTTAGTCCACTTTATATACTATACATCATGGTGACTATATTTAATGAGTATATATTATATTTGAAGTTGCTAAGATAGATTTAACTATAAAAACTATAAACGTAAAACAATGAGTATATTAAAATTTAAGCCATTAGAAACGTATTCAACATATCACTGGGACTTAGATATATTTGTTATCAACATATGAAAATTATACATTATACACATTTATATATGTAATTTTTAATTCTCAATGAACTAAATAAATAAATGAAAAGAGTTAGTAAATAGATTAACAATTGATAGTAACAAGTGTACCAATGACAATTAATATTTTGTTCCTGACCTGTGCATCAATCTCTTTTGGTTCAGTAAAGTTACTCAGGCCACTATCAGTTTGACAATGCAAAATCTAGGTACTGTTGACATTTTAATGATGGCGATAGCATAGTATTGTCATGGATGGATGAATATTACAGAGGAATAGGGTGAGGTGAATTGATACTTAGAAGAATACCTCTTCTGAAGAGCAAAGGTGCTTCTTACAAGAGCTAATAAACTAGAAAATTTGCATTAAGTTATTATAAAAGTGAGAGTTTTCAATTCAAATTCCTTAAATATTTTGTTGTATTACTTTTCCTGGAGAGGCATAAACAATAATTTCTTCAACTCCTCTATAGCACCAATAGCAGTTTAAAGAAATGATCACACTGAAATCCAACATGGTGAAACAATGAACTTATAAGGGCTTATGTACATGAACATATGTGTAATATATATATATATATTCTTCTGAGATATATCTTCTGAGATCATTTAGTGTTGCTTGTATGTATATGTGTTTGGAGATGACTAGTGTGGCTTAGGTAACCTATCAGGATGCTCATCCCAGGAGAAGACTGAACACCCTTCTCTTCGTAGTCGTCAATTGCCTTTTAGGAATGGGATCCTGGAAGATTTTCCTTTCCACATTGGCATGTCAACTGCTATTGTCAATGCATAGCTCACAACTGCATCTAATAAAACAGTTCTTGTTTAAGCAACCACATGGTTGAGATTTCATGGGTGCATGAATTGAATTGAAGACATGTAAGACACTTCTTGTAATAAAAGTCCTAGTCCTCTTGCTCTTACAATCTCTCTACACCCCTCATCTAAGATGTTTCTTAGGCACAAAGGTTGTATTATAGATGTAGGGGTTTGGACATCCCTCAGTCTGTTGTTCTTTGTATTTTAAAGAGTTTAGATTTCTGTGATGGTCTACAAACTGCTGCAATAAGAAATTCCTTTAATGATGAGTGAGAGCTACATTTATCTGCAGGCATAAAGATAAATATTATGAATACAGATAGATATTATAATGACTTAGGAAAGTGACAGTAATTGATTCTCCTCCAGGATTCATGACCTACTCCATAAGGAGTTCGCTAGATTTATAGTACTAGATATTAATTTCTTCCTATTAAGTGAATGTCAAGTCCAATTTGACATCTATTGATCATCCTTAAGAATTAAGGGTGTCACAGTTGCACCCTTGGCATGTGCCAATGTGTTGGTTATTGTTGTAATTTTCAGGCTAATACATTTCTTATTTATCATCATATGGTTTTTCCTGCCTAAAGAAATCATCTTTGTCTTTGTCTAAGTCCACACTGGACTCCCACCTGAAACTCAAAGCAATTAACTTCCTTACCTCAGTATCTGACTTGAATATGAAAGATGGTTTCTATCATGAAGAAAAACATGGTCCTCTATGGATTTTTCTCTGTGGTTTTCCACTTATTTACATGTTTAAGACCTTTCAAGTCATCATAGTTTTCTCTACTTAGTCTTCCATTCTAACTTTATATGGCATTTAACTATGCTGGAAAAGAAAACTCCGTATTTCACTTTTTATTGAAAATTTATGCTTGGTTTAGACATCTGTATGAAAAAAATAATGATGCTTTCAGATATCACAGTGTCTCCCATCTAACGTATGTCACTACAAAATGCTCAGCATAGAGTTCATTAGAATATCAATGTAGACAATTACTCGCCACACCAGTGATACTTCACCCAGTGAGAGAAGCTGCAGCACAGTTGAACCACTAAAGAACACCAGGCAACGTTTGTGTTTTAGGAGAGCTTATGGTATTGACCAGGGGGTTAACTCCCAGCTTTTAATATAGATGTAATGTTTTCCTGGAACCTCATAAATTTCTTTATGAAATTCCATTCATCATACTTGTCTATACCATGACAATACCACACCCAACACATATTCATGAAAGACTGACTGTATTCAGGGCCAAGCTGTCCATCAAGTGATGATTTGGTAATGTCGGTATGCTTGATAAACCAATGGTCCTCCACCTGTAATAGAATTTTCTGCAAGAATGTAACACTATTAAATTTTTGAAATATTTATCAAAACTATCTTACAATCTTTGAAACATGATTATTGTTTGCTCCTAACAAAATATCATGTGTCTAGACAAACTATGAAGAATTTCCTTTTAATATTGGACACATTTTCTAAGCTGATGAAGAAAGCATAAATCAACCTCAGACAGGAAGGCACGAAAAACACACAGATCACCAAGATCAAACAACTTGACATATTCAGAAAAGACCTTATCTTTTCTGCATATTGCTATCACCTCATTGTTTACTACCTAAGAGATGAGTTTCTTGCTATTTTCTTGTTAATATCTATTTATTGATTTTTTTAAAAGTTTGAGTTTACTTTATTTTAATTCTTCTCTCATACAATGCATCCTGACCATAGTTTCCTCTGATGATGACAATAGTGCTACCTTTTATGGAAAAGATTTGTTTTACAGTTACATATACTCAATAGTGTTAAATAAGACTCAGTATCAATATAATTGTTGCACAATTTTCTCAGTAGTCTGCTTTCTCAGAACTCTAATTTTAATTACTGAATTTATTTTTAAAAACTGGACAAACAAAAACTCAAACCAAAACAACAACAACAACAAAAACCCTCATAAGTACTTCATAGAAAGACAACTAAGGTTCAAAGACAGATGCAGATGATGAAATTTGTATAAAACCAAAGTCTCCTTAGAAGTCTCCTCAGCCTTGTAAGCAGATAGGTGCTAGGGACCACAATAGCATTTTTCTAGTAGTCAAGCCAGCCATAAATTATCTAGCACTGGAATTGATCGTGCATGTTCTGATGTATCTTCTGGTAAGATGTTTAAGATCCATTTAGACAGCATAAAAGTAACTTTCAAATATTTAACTCTTAGACAGTCTAGACTCACTGAAGGGATAAAATAAACCAATAAGGATGTGTGTGTCTCTGTAGTCCCAGCTACTAAGGAGAAATGCACTGAGATTCCATGAAGTGGAGACCAGAGCAGAGACTGACCTGCTCACTGTTCTCAGGCTATAACATGTTACTGAATTTAAAAACTGGTGCCATTAATGACTTGTGGTTTTCTTGGTTACTATTTCCCTTTATTTTTTTTTTAACTTCTTGTAGGAACTGTATGTTTAATCTTGTATAAATATAAATCATTGTAATTCACACAGAAAATTTTCCACCAGAAATTTGGGATAATAGAAATATCTTTTTGATATTTGGTTTCTTCCACTAATATCGCATAACAACATGCATGTCACACATTTGCATATTAATTATGTATTCCCTTCTACCTGTCTACTTGTACAGCTCACCATGAAGCTTTTCCTCATGCCAGGAAATTCCGAAGTTCCCAGACAGACTGTGGCTGTTCTAGTACTAAATGGAATGCAGTCCCATTGGGTCTGTACTATCATTGTACTCAATACATACTTACATTGTTGCACATGTGCCATATAACTTTGGTGTATGCCTGTTTAGCTAGTCTATCTCTTCAAAGGTAAATCCTCATGTTCAGTTCATTCTCCACGGTTGTGGGGAGATCAGGGACTGTCTCTGAGCACTCCCCTTTGGTGGGGAGGACCTGAAGGGCACATAGAGGAAGAGGAAGCAGGCTATCAGGATGAGACTTGATAGGTTGTGGTCATGGTCAGGGAGGAGGTGCTCTTATGTCAGGTCTAGGGGAGAGGAACAGGGAGGAAGAGGGAAGGAGGGTGGGAGTGGGAAGATACAAGTGAGAGGATAACAGTGGAGATGTGATCTGAATAAATTACAATAAATTAAAAATTATAACATCCATTTTTGCATCTCCTGGATAGATAGGCTCTCACTTGCTCTAAAGATAACTGCTCAGTCCACAGTTGAGTGGAGAGTGGGGTTTGACTTTCTCATGAACTCTGGTGCCCCATATTTGACCACGTCCCCTGGATGGGGAGGCCTGGTGGTACTCAGAGGAAGGATAGTAGGCTACCAAGAAGAGACTTGATATCCTATGACCATATACAGAAGAAGGAGGACCCCCTCATTCGCAGTCATAGGGGAGAGGAGTAAGGGGAAAATGGGAAGGAGGGAGGAATGGGCGGATACAAGAGATGGGATAACCATTTAGATGTAATATGAATAAATTAATAAAATATATTTTTAAAAAGATAACTGCTCAATAAATAAATACTCATGCATATTTATGCTTAGGATGTTAGGAACTTGGAAAATGATAAGAAATGAGGAAGGGGCAGTTTGTCGAACTCAAACATAATTATTTTTCTCCTCAGCCAAGGCTGGTTGCTTTTGTGCTTACATATAAGCACCTAAAATGAAACCTTTAGAGTGCCATAGGAGATCATGCCTGACATAGTTATGAAACCAGCACATATTACATGTTTCTAGGAGCATTCCAGAAAGCTTTTGGTGTTTTTATTGCAGTCACGTAATTCTGCAGAGGTCTGGGAGAGGGAGCAGGTGAAAAAGGAAGAGAGGAGAAAGACAGAGAGACAGAGAGAAACAGAAGGACAGATAGACAGAGAATATGTGCAGGTCTATAAATACAGGTACATGACAGTGGTCTAGCAGTCTTCTTCTCTGTCAGTTAATCACAACGTTTAAGTCTAGGCTCAACAGCAAGCTAATTTCCCACTTACACAAGGATGTTAAGTAGTAGAACTAGTAGGAATCTGCAATGGGCAGAGAAGATCTAATCCCATCTAAAATCTTATGAGGGTATGCCATTGATCTGACTATAAAATGTCTTTCCTACCATGTCCCCAGATCTTCTGACATTTCTTATAACTCCAAGGACTGTGAATTTAATAAGCGCAAAATGGCTTACTTTATTTGCAGACATTCCTTTAAAAATGGAATTACATGTACTTTTTCAGTCACCACTTCTAAAGAATAATTACTATTAAACAAGAGCTTCATATTCTTAGGATCAAAAGAACTCATTTTACTTGTAGAATCTTCCGTTAAGAATGTTTTCAGATATTATTTTCTTCAAAATCACTTTCACATCAAAGAGAAAGTAAGTGGGCCTAATGATAGGTTGTGATTTCCTCTGTGTCATCTAGCCTTGGCTTAATTTCTGGACTTTGACACTATTCCTTTCCAGTTTTTAGCAATGTCTATTTTAGAAGATGACAGGCTAGAAGATTTAAATTAAAAATTGGTATGTTAGATTATTAAAAATAATCTAAGACCATAACTTACAAATGGTGCATATTTCCTCCAGAAGTTCTCTGTGTAAGAAACACTGATTAAGTCATAAATTTTATTTTTTATGATGCCAAAGGAAAATTACTATCAAATGTAGAGTTAAGTAAATAAAGCCAATATGATGCCTAAATTTCCAAAAAGAAAACTCAGCACCAGTTATAATTTCTTAAATCACTTTTATTAACTCATAACTTGTTGATCAACACACAAAAACAAGTGGTCATGATTAAAAATGCAGCAAGTAACCTCCTCAAGGAAATATTCTCTGGAAATAACAATTTTTTTAACATATGAAATTCTCTGCATATCTTAGTCACTTGATATCTATCTATCTGCCTTACAATGTTAAAAATGTCATTTTTGGTCCTTTGGCCTTTACTCATATATACTCAGATATCTGTTCTAAAACTGTTGACCAAGTCAGATATCAGTGTATGCCTTCCTACATCATATAAAACCTATCCAGAAAAAAAAATACTGTATAAAGCAGAAAATAGAATTCAAACTTATTATTTTTCAAAGCTTGCATAGGTTAGGTAATTGTTCAATCATCAGTGAAAGGTTTTTTTTGTTAGGTTCGTCTGAAAAACTAACTGCTAACTAAGAATTTTTGTTAGTAGTTCTGGAACCTTCCCTACTGCAAGCTCCTTATGCTATCCCGGACTCCCCAGAAGTGCCCATTATAAAGGTTGACCACACACTCACTTTCTGTGTTTAATCACTTATCAAAACTGAATTTTCAAATTAAAATGTTTTTTTTATTCCACCCATTCACAACTCTGATAATGTACTGAGAATATTTTTTATTATTAATGTATGAGGTTGTGTTAGTTGTATTTTCCTTAAGTTTCACTGAAATATAATCATTCAATCCATAGCAACATAGCAGATGGCAAAGGATTCTGGCAGGGAGCAGGAGATAAGGTATTTGCTCTATCACCAGTTTTTAAACCAGAATTTATAGATATGTTTCTTGAGTGGTACAGTGATGTATGTGTCTAGATAGTTCTCCAGAGGAAATACAACTGACTGTATACACACACACACACACACACACACACACACACACACACACACATGCACACGCACACACACACACACACACACACCACATACACACACACACAGACAAATGTGTGTATTTATGTACATATGTATGCTGTATGTGTGTGTATATATATAGGGTATAATTTATATCATGATGTAACAGAATAATATACAGATGCATTCCAGCCAAAAGTTTACCAAGGTCTGGGACAAAAGCAGAGATGGTTTTTCAGATCTAATCTAAAAGCATGAAAAGACCAATGTTCAGGCTCAAGCAGCTGATCTATGAGAAAATCCTAATTATTTAGACTTTTTCTTCTATTAAAAACTACAGTTGATTTGGTGAGGCCCACCTACATCAGGGAGTATACTGTAGTCATTCTACCAATACAGTCAGCTTATTAAGAAGTCATTAGCATATATCAATTCATTCCAAAAGTGTTAAAGTTATTATATATATATATATATATATATATATATATATATATATATATATATATATATATATCTGTTTTGGTCATATTTACCCTTTGCATCTTTTCTTGTCCTCCTCTTATTCCTACTCATACTTTTCTTCCCTAGTAGTGCCCATTCCACTTTCTTTTTCTTTTCTTTTCTTTTCTTTTTTTTTTTAATTAGGATTGCTTACAAAAGCATGGTCAACTTACCAGTAACTACGGAAAATAATGCTTCTATTAATCATTAACTGCTTTTAAGTTATAAGGAGTGGGTGAGACCTTTTCATTCCTTTACCCTAGAAATTTGTTCATACCCTCAAGGAGACCTCTTGACCACCTCCCCTGCCTCAATAATACAATATAAATGGATTTATATTGTGCAGGTCTTGTGCATATACTCACAGCTGCTGAAAGTTCAACAATAATGGCATGGTATGCCTAGAAAACAGCATCCCACAACAGGACACCACCTCCATTGGCTCTTACGGTCATTCAGCTGTATCTTCTGCGATGTTCTTTGAGCTGTGCATGTCCCATTTATATATAGATGTCCCATTTATAGCTGAACATTCAACACTTATTCACAGCACATTGATTTTTCATGAGCCTCTCCAGCAATTCCCTTCAACTGTATAAAGAAGCTTTTCTGACAAAAGCTGAAGACAACACAAATCTCTGAGCACCAATGTAAATATTTATAATGAAAACTCATAAGGATATCATGCTTGTTTAGCAAAACAAAAGATGTAGTTTACCTACTAGGTCCTATGTCCTTTCCGGCCACAAGCTTTTGAGCATGTTTATATTACTGTATGTGAATTCTTTCCTGTGGAAATTCAAGAAGAAAGTGGTCAGTGACTCTCATAACTGCCATGCCACTATGGCATCAGTGGGTATATATTTCCTGCCAGGTCAGTAGTATAGCATGCAGGGCCACAACTTAGTTATTTGTGACTTCCATGACTAAGGAGCCTAAGTAGCACCTTCAGGTACCATCCAATCTAGTCACCAGAATGAAAGCATTCGACTACGTCCTAGCTTGGTTTCACTATATACAGAACCATAGTGTGGTGTCTCCTGTAATGAGACTTTGCCACCTAATTTGGTGGGTAAAACATAGCAATGAATAATAATAGCCTTTTGTTGCTCTTGTTGCTGCTGTTTTTGAGGCCTTATTGACCTCCCTGGCCAATAATTATTTAATCTCATCAGGAAACACTTCACAGGCATACTCAGGATGTTTGACAAAATATCTGGGACCCTGTGTCCCAGTAGGATTGCACATAAAATTAACTGTTACAGACATGGGGGAAAGGTCAGCTCTAATCTGTGATGTTCTATAGCACAGAGGACAATGGGGGAGTGATCTGAGCCCACAGGAAGGCATTTATAACAGTTCCGCATATGTGAGAAAGAATAAACTGCTGTGCGGGAGAGTACGTTTCCAAATTTTTTTTTTAACTAGTAAAGCTAGAAGACAGCCTGTAGTGGATACTTCAGAAGAGTTTTTGGTTTTGACTTTCTGATGCATACGTGCTTTCTTAGGTGTTTTTAGCTTTGAAAAAAAAGGGGGGGGGAACACTGTATGACATGTTCAGTGTTTAGGACGCCATTCCCACCATCCTGGGATCTGGAAAATCCTTCTGTTCTCCATCTCATAAGCCAGAGGAACCGCTCTAGTATTCTTACACTAGCGTGTTGCCAGTTTGTTAGGGAAATGTCTTCACGGGAAGCTGATGCTAGAGTGTGGGAGAAATGAAAGCAAGCGAGATGCCAACCTTAGCCTATATCTAGGAGAATGTGAGACAGAAATTAAACCACAGGGTGACCCTATAGCATCCGAGCTGCCTTTATACCGTTTTTTTTCCTCTTACATTTCCAGTTCTCACGTGTTGTGCAGGGAACTCTGGTCATTCAGATACAGGCCTCTGAAACAGGTTGTGGAAATGAACACTTGACTCCCACGGCACAGAGGAGTCAGGAGGATAAGAGCAGAATAGAAATTATAAAAACGACTTATAGAATCTAGGCAGAGAAAAAAAAGTGTTTTATTTATGATAGTCTAGGATGATACGAATTCTACAGATATAATGGAAGGATAAATCAATGAAACAACCATCCACTCAAAATCTTACTACAGACTACGAATATTTCATTTTACAAAAAAGATTTACCTGATGTTTTAAGCAGCTTTTTATTATGTAGAATTTGTTTGTGTGCTCTCAAAATAAACAGCAGTTAAGTCTTGTTAAATATAAGGAACTTCCATGCTGCTAAAGTAATAACTGAAAAAAAGAACTTAGGAAGTGGTGAACTGGGCTCCCATTCAGTTCAGTGTTTTTCTGGAGCAGAACAGTAAAAGTGAAGTTGACATTGTGCTGACTGCTTAACTGCCAACATTGCCACCTGCTATCTTGAGGCAACAAGCAGCCTCATTGGCACCCTTCTGCTTGGTAAGAAAAGCAAAGGATGATGAATAGCCAGGCCCTACAATCACACAGGGCACACAGCAGCAGCTGGCACAAGAGGAAGTCACTAAGGAAATAGAGTGGCCAGTTGAAGCTTTCAGACCATTGATCAAACTTGTTTGTCACCAACAATGTTTTTCTTTTGGCTGCTAGATCTTTATTACCCTTCCTAGTCTAAGAGAAGCCAGAAAACCTTCATCTGTTTATACAGACCATATGTAACTACAAACAGAGCCGAATAAAGTGGTCCCTTTGGAGCCCAGGCATCCATGTGCTCCTCCCCTCTGTAAGCCAAGAATGGATGCGATCACTTCTTGTGTTTCTATGGAACTTTTTCTTTTAAAAACAGATTTACCAATGCTTGACTTAATCTTTATCTTCAATATGCACACGCAAGAAAGTAATAAAGCCAGGGGTTCTCACTATTAACAGATATTAGGACCTTTCTAAATTTGTTCACCAAATAAATCAATGTCACCTTTCAACTTAAATGCAGATTGGCTAGCATATAGAGTGGAAGACTTCAGTGCTAGTAGTTGTTAAATATTAACAAGGCTAACTTGAAAGGGAGGAGGTGCCCCTATGGCAACTCCTGTGAGGTTCTCACAATAAAGAAATTCATCAGAGTCGTGTGTCGGGGGATGACAGACACCCTCACCAAGCTCCTTTAGTTCATTCAGAACAGCCTTCCTAGATATTGATCAAGAACACAGAGAGAATTTTTAAACGCTTTTAGTTAGAGGTTCAGAATGAATTCATGCAGGCAACACTCACTGGATGCAGCATTGCCCTGGAGAAATAATATTACTTTCTTACACAGAAAAATTACGTAGCTCCAAAATGGCCATGGGATCAAATTAAATGCCTTACACTGGAATTAGGACAATATTTCTGTTACTTGTGAGCCCCACTTTGGAGGCCTCACTTTGATCCTTTTTTAATGTCCCTCTGGGAAGAAATAAGTTTGGGGACCTAAAGAGTTATGCCTACCTAAAACCTCTCTCTGAGGTCATGCTCAGGCAGCAGGAGAGCAGACCTGATCCCACAGATTGCAGTGCTCTACTATCGTGAGTTGATTGTGCGTGAGACCGCTCTCATGATCTCATTTTAAAAAAATAATAAACAAATGCTTTTCTTATTTGTTTCGCTAAACACTTTTTAAATCTCCATGTTCCCCAATCTCTTCATCAGAAGGAGTTGCTCTCCCTTGGTTGTGTATATTACATATCTGTCCTTATTTTGGATTGTCTGCCAGTCTTCCTCACTAGATGAGCTTGTGGGCTCCAATCTTTCTCCCTGGTTTTGCGTACAATCCAGCGTGCTGCACATACCAGTCACAAAGAAAGACACAGCACAAAATGTTTCCTTTCTCACCTCTGAAAAGTAAAGCTTTACACAGATTGTCTGAAAGCATTCCCTTATTAAGCAGTCTACAGTAGTGTACATGAACACCTTTTAAGAATTTATGCCAGAAAAAAAACAATACTGAAATAATAGACCTCTAAAATTCTATCTAGACTAGGAAAGCAAAAGTCAGAACAGGAATGCTACCTTTAATACTCTGGTCAAATAGTAGCTCAATCTGACTTAAATGTATACATCAAAATGGGGCTTGTGGGGCTAAATAGACAGCTCAGTGGTCAAGAGTGCCTACTGCTTGTGCAAAGGATCCACGTCAGGTCATTCTCAACCACCTGTGTCTCAAGATCCAGGGGGTTCTGGTATTCATTTCTGGCCTCTGTAGGTACCCACATCCTCATGCGCACACACAAAGACAAGCGTGCACACACACACACACACACACACACACACACACACACACACACACACCCCAATAAAAATAAATAAATTTTTTCTAAAAGGGAGCTTGCCATCTCGTCAATTAGACAATGAATTTTCCCCTCTGGAGGAACACATAGTCACAGTATTTCCGTTTTGCAGTGTCTTAGTCTAAGTACTCTTGTCTAGACAAAACAGTGCCAGTTTCATGTTCCCATTCTGTGATAACATCCAGACAATTTGACTTTCTCATGGTCTTCATCTGAACAGAGCACCATCATTCTAACCTAACCTTCAATGGCAGACAGTGAGGTCAGCCATACTTGCAGTCCTGCCTCTCCTGTGAAAACATCGCATGGAGACATCTTTTACCTCAGTGTTTCTCTTTGCAGACAATCACACTGATGACTTTCTAGACTTTGCTCAAAATAATTTCTTTTAAGCCAGGTGTCTCCTGTCTTCTCCACACAGGGTGATTTTGGAGCCCAGCATTATTTTGTTTTAGTCCAATGTTTCAGCCTGTCATAATATTTTTCAAAATTGATGCAGCCATCCATCACATTAACAATTGCTCCTAGCTTGTGTTGGCTTTGGATGTGATGAGTGGAACCTATTGGTATCTTTTGCATCATCAGTGAAAGAGTTGAATACAAGAGACAAAAGTATGGAACCATAAAGTAGAGGCTGAAGAGATGGCTCAGCAGCTACCATACATTGCTCCTTCAGGGAACCTGAGTTCAGTGTGAAACAATCAAGTCAGGTGGCAGCTCACAACTGTCTGTAAGTTCATTTCCAGGGGATCTCACATGCTCATCTGGACTTAGGACATATGTACATAGCCACACATAGATGCATAATGAAAAATTGGATAAAACTTTAAGAGAAAAACTATGAAATATTCACTTTCTTAATCCACTTTTTAAAAGATACGAAATACTAAAAGCACCATGCCTTATTTTTTTTTTCTTAGAAAGCCACTGTTATAGTGAACATTATAACTTGATAAGAGTTTTGATTTACTTCAGTTATCTCACTATTTTCCAAGCTTATTTGTAAAAGAAACTGTGTTTGGAAGCTGTCTTGTTTTGCCTGTTCATCTTAGCATGCTGTAGTGTTCCTCCTTCATCTATGAATGCATGCGTTAGAATCTTACCAAGAACAGGTAGGGATGTTTAAGATCGTGTTTCATTCCTTTTGAGCTTTACACTGAGGTTTCAGTCTCTTAGCTTCTATACTGTTCATTTAATTCTTTAAACATTGTGCTGTTTTCAGACTCCATTTTTATTGACTTCATTAATTCATACATCTGAGTCTATGCCACACTTTATTTTTCTCTTCTCCAGTTTTACCTGTTTATTATGAAATTCTTTCTTTTGGTGCATAAGTTGGAAGCAAAGTAATAGCATTATGCCCTGTCTCAAAAAAATGTATTACATTTACTGCTGTACTAGGAGCAGGCTCACCTCACAGCTTCTCTGTGGAGGCCACGGGGACAATTAGCAGGAGTCGGTCCTCTTCACCAACTATGTGGATCCCTAAGATCAAACTCAGGTCATCAGACTTGGTGGCAAGCACCATTACCAGCTGAGCCATCTTACTGGGTTTGGAGCTTAAATCTTTTACTAATAAAAATCAATAAAAATCATTTTATCCAAACTTAGCTCTTACGTTCTTTTTATTCTGGATAGTGTTAATTTTGAACCTTTTAAAAAGCAGTAGTGTCTTTCCCTATTCTCTTTTCTCTGGCTGCACAGGCCAATTTTGAACTTGACTCATGGTCAAATTGCAAATTTATAGCACTCTCATTTTTATTTTTGGTTATACAGTGTTTTTTCTGTCTTTATCATTTGTCTTTGTAAAATATGATCTCATAGCAGGCCATACCTATGGCTTGATTTTTTTTTTTTTTTAATATGTGATCAGTGACTGTATTATCAGAATGCCATTGTTATTCTTCCATCTCTCTGAAGAACTCTTCCTTTTTAGGCCCCTGCTGTGTGGTCTTTCCTAATTTGTCTTACACCTTTTGAGAACTGCTTTCCTCAAACTCAGGGCAGAATGTCTGGCCAAGAACGTTGCTCACACTCCCCAAAGCTACAATTGCTTACATTGACTAAGGCTGAGTTTTCTTGCTGCAAAAAAGATTCCATTTTAAAAAGTAATTCGGTTTGATTACTTCTGGAGGAATTGAGAACTGAAATGTATTAGCAAAGTAATATAAGAGCTACTTAAATGAGGTGGGCTTCATCATTAGGATTTACTACGTGTCAAGTTAAGATGTGAAAAGAATAAGTTTAGGAACATGGCAAGAAAGAAGACAGAGAGGAGACAGGAAAAACAGTATCAAATAAACAAATGCCAAAATGATTTCAACTCCTGATCATATCCACAAGTAAAATACCATGGCTTAGCAAGCCATGGTACTAATAATTTGAAATAGATGTTTAATACAAGACTTGCTAAGAAAATAGTTCATAAGATGATCTTTAAATGCCATCTTAAAGTTATATTTGTGTCTATCTCTATCTCACTATATATGTATCACCTCTATATCTCTGTCTATCTTTATTTAGGGAGGGCACTATTCACACTGAGGAACAGTGAGTGAACTATCCTGGAATGTTCTAAGTCTACTATAGAAGCGGGATGAGCACTTTGGAGCAAGTAGGGATGCCGGAGATGAAGGAGCAGGCAGACATCAGCCCATGTCCCGTGGTGGGCACACTCAGTGGTACAGCCCATGTCCCGTGGTGGGTACACTCAGTGGCACAGCCCATGTCCCGTGGTGGGCACACTCAGTGGCACAGCCCATGTCCCGTGGTGGACACACTCAGTGGCACAGCCCATGTCCCGTGGTGGGCACACTCAGTGGCACAGCAAAGGCCTTTCGTGGCTTAAATAAAGGAGGCATTTTATCTGGTTCACATTTTTAAACTCTTAAACTGGTAAAAAAAAAAATAGATTTGAGTATGATTCAGAAAGAGGTAAGAGTCAAGGAAGGCTGTTAGGTGTAAGTGTGATGTACATCTTCCATGTTTTACCAAGCAAAGTGGTACTCTCTCCAAGATGGGTTCTTTTATAGCTCTTATTATTTTTATTAGCACACATTTCTTCATATTTCTTTCATATTGGTTAGAGTCTTTCACATCGTGCACAAATTCTTGATTTTTTTTTTTAGCTTGTGATAATTTTCTTTTCTCCATCTTTAAGAATATTTTTTTTATTTGAAGCAAACTAACAGCACAGAGGCTCAGCTTGTATAAAAATGTTATAAATGAACTGCTCCCTGCAGAAATCCTGAACATTAACTAAACCACATTTTAACAATGAGCCACAGATCACATACATACTATATTGTAAATGGGCTTTCTTCAGTTTTTAAATATTATTAATATGTCCCTGTTTTAATGGTAAAAACATATACTTATTTTAAAAAGCTATTATTGAGGGAAGTCTTAGGAAGAAATAACACATTTTACCTGGTTCAACTTAACTAACAAATTTGGCATGGTAAACATTTCAGGTAATTCATAAAACTGTAAGAAATTATATTCAGTAGCTAATAACAACTGTTCCCGATCAGACACTAGGTTGAAAACTGTAATGCCTGGATTTTCTATAAGCACTAAGCTTAAAAATCAAACTGATTGTCAGACTCATGCTCCATCACTTCATTGCTTCACTGCTCACAGACTTACATGGAATTTCATAAGCATCTCAGTTCTTTTGTGCTATGACTCTGGGGACTAGTGGAAAGACAGGTGAGTGTCATAGTCATTTGCATTTCTTGGCTGTACTTGAGTTTGGGATAAAGGCATCAGCAAGTCTTGTTGTGACCAGTTGTTTTCATTCCTCACAGTAGATTAATGCCCTGGTATTATGTAAAGTAAAAGTCTTCCAACCCCAGGGACAGTTTTACTGGGTGGAATTTCATAGTTATGATATAATGCCTATTATCCTTACCAGTCCTTTTTCATAGAGAGAGAAGAAAGCATTCTCTGTTACTGCCAGTAAGAAAAATCAGAGACATTCCAGCTCTTTAAAATAACTGATCCTTAATCTGAATGGTAAACTAATAGAGGAATTATAGCACTAAATTATCACACATTTTATGTGCACAAAACAAGGAGACTATAAACATGCAGGACATAGATCAAAGGCTTTTTATGACTCAGGTCAATCTAGTAACATTGTGGTACAAGAAATGAGAATGTTTGGTGTTAATGCTCCTTTCTGGGCATTCTTTGCTAGTACCTGAATCAGCTGCATTAAAAATAAGAATACTGAGATAAGTTTTATTTCAAGTTATGCCACCATAAAGCTATGCGGGCTTGGGTAAGTCACAGTTCTTGGATCCTCAACTATTTTTGGCAAAGATAATCATTAGAAAAAGGGTTTTAAAAGCAGGCAACAGAGTCCTGATGGGTATTGATGTGCTCGGGTGAGTTGATAGGGAGAGGGGGCTCCCCCTTTCTGAAAGGGAGGGGAGGAAGAATAGGGAAAACAGGGAGGGAGGGTGAGACTGGGAGGAGAGGAGGGAGGGCCTACAATCAGGATGTAAAGTGAACAAATAAATATTTTTTTTCAAATGTGTTCCGCCGAAATAAAATTATACTTCTTAAAAATAAAAAATAATAATAAAAAGAAAAGAAAATGAATTCAAATGCCCACTCAATTCAAAGCCTGTATTTTCTTTCATTGAAATTTATTACTAGTAAAAAATATGATAAAATCAGCTTTGTGGTCCCTCCTAGTACAGTGGCGAACCCACAGACTGGGAAGCATAGAATTCTACTGAGATTGTTTCTTCAAAATTAGAATACAGTCTCCTGTCCCAGGTTAAGCTCTTTCTATTACTGTGTCTAGCCAAGTGTTCTCTCTCCAGAATGTCACACATGAGAAGGTTCGGTTGCATGTGGTATGAGAATCGAGTGTGTCTAAAAGACATCCAGGAGAGGGAGTAAGGGCTAAATCCAACCCCCACTGCTTCCCTCTCTGAGTGTCAAGTACTCTTTTAAAAACCTGCTCCATCCACGTAGTGATGCCATGACTTTTGGTCTGGTTTTGTGGCTGACTTAGTTATCCCAGGGCCTTCTGTGTAACTATTAGATTGAAAATATTCATTGGAATCTGGTTTGTTCATCAGTGGATACACAACTAAACACAATGTTTTCTTCTCTATCTTAATGTATTAATACCAAATAATTCACCATTGAAGAGATGGGCCCCATGAGTGCCACCTCTATCCATCCCTGACTATTGATAGGACCTTTCTTCTACAGCCCCAATGTAGGCACCAACAGCTGTTGTAAGTTTCCCATTGCAATGACTGTGCCTTATCCTGAAGGTTATTTCTATTACCAGCTGTTCCATCTCTGTGACAACAAGTCAAAGGCATTGCTTGTCCATGGCTTAATTTGGATACACTGAGAACATTTTCCTCTATGTTGACCCTCCTTTTTCTGGCAAACACTTGGTAGAGTGTTCATGACCTCCCCAAATAAGAGGACAGGTGACTCACCAGGGCTACAAGACTCTGAAAATGATGCCTCACAGTTCACTGGAACCTAGTTGACCTTGAAGAGCAAGAGCCAAAATATTATCCTCTTTAGTCACCCAATGGGCCTCGGAGTATATCTATTGAACACTTGGGCCTGTTCCACCAGTCTAGTACTTTTTATTACAGTGTAATATTTAGATAAATCTTGGGCAAAACACAAACAATTTTAAATAAGCCATATGTGTGTGTGCGCATATATGTATGGCTACCATGTTTGCCATTTGCTCTCAGGATCTCCTGCATGATGCATTCTCATCACTCTGGAGTAATAAGCCAAAATACACTCAACTGAAATTTAGTTTTGATCATGGTGTTTTATCATAGCAATAGAAAATTAATCAGTACAATGGTTAAATAGATTTCATCTCTCCTAATCTGGAAGCTGTCTAGGATGGACCTCATACTATGATTCTAGCCCTTCTAACAGCTGTCAACATGCCTACAAACAAATCCTAGGTTCCTTAATCCTGAGGGGCTTTTCTCCTTTGGAGAAGAGGATCCATGAAAAAAGAATATCATGGGTAGATGCCCTTATAAATCCATCAAGAGAACCTAATGCAGTTTAATTGAAACATTTAAAAATGTCCTTTGCCTTGGCTTCTATTTCTCTGGTGAAGGCTTGTAATGTTAAACACCCTTGCACATAAATTGTAATAAACTAAAAAGAAAGAAAGGGATGAACAAAAATAACTTTTAAAAGTTTTTACTTATCTAAACAATAATATGTAACACGTTTGATAAAGCTGTGAGACGTATTGAATGATTTTAAATTATCATTAAAAATAAAATATTCAAAGCAGCAAAAAAAAAAAAAAGAACCTCTTGCACGTACGTCTACTTCTCTCACATCTCTTTCTGAGAACATGCTAAGGACTTCCTTACTACACCTTACTTTTATACAAATATAACCATTGATGGTATTTTGAAGCTCCTCTGCATACACCTACTGGAAGGTGACCCCAATTCACACATCCAATGGTCCCAGTTAGGATAAAGCCAAGTTCAGTCAGGGCTCCAGTTCCATAAATGGCAGTTAAGAGTGCTTCTTCAGGGAGGGGAGTGACAAGAACAGAAGATAGAAACTGAACAGGCAGTTCAGGATGGGTACCTGGAAACAGATGCTCCAGAAGTCTTCCTTGGTGATCTGGGAAGGAAGTCAAGAATATAGCTCTAGGTTTTATATCTAGGTTTTTTTTTATTGAGCTCCTCTGTCTGGTTGCTATACATGGAAACCATACTCCAGCTTAGAAATCATTCCATTCTGGGAAATAACTTAGGAACTGGATCCTTAGATATTCGTGGGGGAAAAAAAGGTTGTATCTATTCCCCAACTTTGGCATGCCATGCATCCTAAACCCTCTAGGATTACCTCTTCTCGGAGAGGGGGTAATAATACAATAATGAAGTCTCCCTCTAAGCGGAGACATGCCATTATCTCTGCTCTTGGGAGGTAATTCTGTTTGGCAAGTCTATCACCTGGCCAAGGAACCATCTCTAGTAAGTGAGGTCCTCCCCAAGCTATGCCAAAGAGGTAGCAGAAGTAAGTGTTCTTTTAATGGGATACTGTACTTTTTCCCTTCCAGAATTCCTGTTCTCTGTGAAGAGACTCCAGGGTCATCATAACCTTCAGTTGAGCCTGCCTGCCTTTTTGAGTCTTAATTCAGAAAGGCATAGCTTTTCCCTTTTTTCCTGTCTCTTTCTTTCAGATGCTGGTCGGGCCCTTTTTCTGGCACTGTGAAGTTCCTGACTCTTTCTCTACACTTCCTCTTCCTACTATGTGGCTGCTTGTCTGCTATACGGCCAACCTCCATGCCAGCTCAAATAGCGTGGCCTTTTCTCTTTCTCTTCTCCATCTTCCACCTCGGGCAGCTGCCAAAAATTAAAGCCCACTGCCTTGGAGGGGGTGGAACTTCTTTTATAACTGAAGAAAATTCATGCTTCAGGGGGGAAAATGCTTAAAGGGAGGAGGGGTGATGATGATATTTGGGAGCAGCACTTTTTCCTATCTTTTATCTCATCTATCCTTTTCACTTCCTCTTCCACAATGTTCCCCGAAACCTAAAGTCTATAAATGTCCTGTTTAGGGCTGTAACCCATCATTAATCTTTAGTAAATTTCATAGTCATAAGTTTCTGCATTCATCATTGGAAAGAAAAGTTTCCTTGACTAAAGACGAAAATAGTGTTGTATGTGGATGTAATTGTGAAAGTTTGGAAGGCAGCTTGATGCTGTGCCAATTTAGTGACACAATAGTATTCAGTCCCTCACCTTGAGTCTGTTATTACCCTCACCATGTTTTTTTTTAAACCAAGTTTACTGACTCAAGCTTGCCTTCCATTGTTTGGAGTAGGTCTCAAATCCAGTCAGAGAATATTTGGTTACCTCCGTAACAGTAGGGTCACTGTTGCATAAATTGGCATACCTTGTCTGGCAAGTTTGTCTTCTAAATCCCATTGGGTAAGACCCTTGATGGCTTTTCTCCCTCCCCCAACACTTCCTAAGAGCCTCTGCTGCACCTTTTGAAACTACAAGAGATTGCTTACAGGGAAGAAGATTTCAGCTCTATTCCAGCTTGGTTTCTCTATACCGTGCCTCAAAGTCTGTGGTGTCTTTACTAACAGGATAGTATCATCTAGTTCAGTGGTTTTTAGTCTTTCTGATGCTGTGATCCTTTAATGCAGTTCCTCATGTTGTGGTGACCCCAACCAAAATTTTTCATTACTACTTCTGGGATTAAAGGTGTGAGCTACCACTGCCCAGTAAGAGGCTATTGTTAAGAAAAGCCTTCAGCCTTAAAAAAAAAATCAACTCAAAATAAGCATATCTTAATTGAAGGATATTAATGAATGAATGAAGACTAATAACTCAAAAATTAGCCAAGAAAACAGAGCAAAATACATTGAGAATGTGGTGTGGGATACAAATTCTGAGAGAAGGGAAGGAAAAGGAACTAAGAGTGCCTCCTAATTTTCCTAATATTGTGTGACCTGTACTTCATTACCTCGTTTAATCCTTGCAGACATTACATTTTATGTTACTATAACCTTTATACGGAGGGAATACAGTAAAATGAAATGAAATAATGTACTGAAGACCATGTGAATAAACAAATTGGAATCCCAAATTCTAGAAGGTACAAGTGAGAAACAACTGCAAGTCTATGAACTCTTCCTTTGAAAATAAATCTTCATTTTCACTGTACAAGGAAATAATACGTATGATCATGAGGTTAGAAAAATATGTTTCAGATGAACTGTAATTAATGAGGTGATTCTTGATCGGAGGACTTTCTGTAGTATAATTCCATTTACAAAATTAAAGTCAAACTGAAAATAAATTTTAAGTAAGCACATAAGTGTACCAGAAAATTATAGATAATGGGATATAATTTATTATGAGACTCTTTAAGCTACTAATGTATTAAGTTTTTAATATTCCTGGAAGAATATTAAGCCAAGTTGTTACATGACCATGGTAGAGAGTGGTAAAGCATAAACACAATAATATGAAATGAAAAATAATCTCAAATTACTCCCTAAATTTAAAAGTTTGTCTATCGTGATAGCTGTAATGAAAGTGTTCAAAGTTAAGTGAGTGAAGTTTTGGAGAAAATTAATTCTTGGGGATTCCAGTAAGAAGAATAATTACAGACAAAGAAACAGAAAATTTAAATAAAAAGAAGAAGAAGAAGAAGAAGAAGAAGGAATGTTTTCAAGAAGCCTGAGCATAAAACATGAGATATTTGGAGCTGTTGAATTCAAGACTTACCTATTGGTCTCTCGCCACATGGAAATCTGTTAGTGAATGGAAGTCTCTTAGTTTCTTATTCTCTGAGTATTGACAGATATACACACTTCACAGGGTTACCAAAATAATGCTCGCAAAGCGCAGGGCATAAAATAAACTTTGATTAGATTTTGCTTTAATTTGAAAATTCATCTAAATTTATGAAAAGCGAGCATCCAGTTTCTGAAATTCCATTCCCCCTATGGCTAAAATAGTTTGAATGGGAAATACTGATTTTCATTCCACTGTGATAGATTTTTTATTAAATGTCTTTGTGTAAAGAATATCATTTGTATTTCCCTCCCTGTAGGCTAGCTAGTTGGAATGCCACAGAATTTAAAAACAGATGTATTTCTTTTAATACAACAGATGCTATATAATTGAAAATTTTAGCAGCCTCCTTGTTTTTCTCTCATGTCAGGCGGCTGCTGCTGTTGTTTACATAGTAAATGCATCAGCATATTTTAATGAGAATGTTTTGAAATTAACTTCTGTTAGGAATTTTTGGATACATCGATGTTGTGGCATCTTGACTTTGTTTCAGGAAAAGTCATTACTGCTTAAAGGCCATTGAGATACAATTTCAATTTTACAACTTGTTTATGATAGTAATCATTATGAACAAATAAATACAGAATAGACAACACAAGCCCAGCCTTTCTGGTACATCAGAATAATCATTTGATAGTTAAATAAAACAAAGCTATGTCTGTGTTCATTTTTTTTTACCTTGAACATAATTTCCTTCTGTGCCTCATAACATTTTCTTATTACTTAATTCTATCTAAAATGCGTTCTAAAGTTTTTTTGGTTTTAAATTATTTAATCATGGACCAACAATTTTTCTTAAAGCAAAAATTCTTACATCTAATTAATCATTGAGCAGGTATTTACTGAGGGCAGCTACGTGGCTGGCAATTGGTTAAGGGTCTTGAATATAGGACTGAGCAAAACAAACAGGTAGAAATATCGATTATTGAAATAATTCCCAGATTCAATTAGGCATTTTTGATGAGAAAAGATCACAGGGTTTTCTTCAGTGTTCAGTTATAGATTGGGGGAGCACATATTACCCATGGCCCTATCGGCCATACAGAAGAATGATCACTTCCAGATTCTGGAAGACGGCAGGCATTATCACCTCCACTGATGAGCCTACCATGCACCAAGGGAAAACTCTAAATCTATGGCATTCAGATGGTGCTAAGTAAAGCTGGCAAGCTTCACACAAAACAAAACAAAACAAACAAACAAAAAAGCATGAACGTGGGGAAGGTACTTTTAGGGGGAGGGGCCAGTATAGGGGATGCCAGGACCGCGGGACATTCACCACAGCAAGGTGTGGACATGGAGTGGAGCCAAGCTAAGAGACAGGATATGCCTGTTTCAGGTGGCAGAGTTTTAAGTGGTGAAGCTGCCTGAGGCCTTTGGAGGCCAGGCAATTCCATCACACGGTCCAGACACCAGCCATGGAGCCAATGTATTTGTTATTTACCATGTAGGATTTTGAGTCATTTCATTTTTGAAATGAGAATGTTTGTTCTGTTTATGTTGAAGTGTGTAATTATTATTTTTTTTGTCAATTTTATAGGAGCTCCTAATTAGGAGATTGTGTTCAATTTCAAATGTGACATAGACATTTAACTTTTAAACTGTTGGTATTATTTAAAGTTATATTTTACATTATGAGATGAAGATGACACTTTGTGAACTTAGTGTCTTAGTGGGATGTGCTTAATGACTTAGGGGATGTGCTTAGGTGTTGGGGTTGCAAGAGTTAAAGTTCTGATGTTTAATTTCCATTGTCAACTTGATTAGATCTAGAGTTCCCTAGGAGATAAGTCTCTAAGCATGCCTGTTAGGTGGTGACTCAACTGGGTTGAAGTGGGAGCACTCATCTCCTGTCCATGGCACCATTTCCTGGCCTGAGACCTTAGAGTGTATAAAAAAGAGACTATGACTGAAAAATAAAGTAACTGATCACAGACTCTGCTTCCTGATTGTGAATGCATTGTGATCTATTGCTTCAAGTTCCTATTACTGACTTCCCACCATGATGGACCATACTTGAACTGTGAGCCAAAATAAACCATTTATCTCCAAATTTGCTTTTGATGTATTATATTAAATTAGCATAGCCACAGGAAAGAGATAAATCCTTTTATGCTTTTCTTTACCCTTATTGATTAAATCTTTCAGTTTATATCCTGTTTAGTGGCCCACTTCTGAAAAAGATGAAATATTACTCCTGAATTGTCAGAGGCCAATAAAAAATTGATGCAACTATTACACCCGAACTATAATAGAGTTGATAAGAAGTTTCACTTCATTGTATGTTTATTTTTCTCATTACTAAGCTCTATAAATATTTAAAGTATATATTATCTCTTTATAAATATTTTGTTAAACATGTGCTTTGTGGATGTATGGCTTGCCTTGTCGCTCACTTCTTAGTATCCTTAGAAAAGTAGATATGTTTATGTTTGAAGGTATTCAATTTCTTCCTCGTTTTCTCTATAATTCAAGTGTTTTAGTTGGTTCTAAGAAATGAAATTACCTGGTATAAAGTCACAAAAGTTTCCTTATTGTATGCTTCTAAAAATTTGATGTTCCATTGCTTCATTTATATCTATTGTACACTTTGCATACTTTTTCTTATTAGGAATAATGATTAAGTTTATATATTTTTTAAAACTAATTTTAATTTTTTGAAGTTATAATATAATTATATAATTTTCTCCTTCCCTTTCCTCCCTCCAAACCCTCCCACTGTCATTGCTCATTTTCAAATTCATGGAATATTTTTTCCTAACGATTGCTCTGTGAGTGCGTGTGCTCCTAAATATATAAGTAAAGCATTCTTGTCTGTATAATGTTACCTGTAACTGGGCTTAAGACCCTTTCAACAAGAGAGAAATCATATCCATCTCTGAGAACTTTGCCAACTACCCTGGGCTGGTGAAGACATGGTTCTTGGAGAAGAACCTACAACTACTACTTTACTAAAACCAGCATAGCTCCTAACTATATTATAGTTATTTGTCCTTATACTCACTGGTAAGTGTAATCTTCACCTTCCCCAACATGCACACCATCAAGGAAACTACTATTTGTAACATTAAGAGACTGTTTATCACAGACAACACAACCAATCAAAATCCAGAGTTGTGGAAACCATTCTCAATGGGTAGATCTTCAGTGCTTTCATCCCTAAAGCCTGGGGAACATTCGAGAAAATGGGACAGAAAGATTGCAAGAGCCCAAGGATCAAAGAGTTTGATGTGAGACTGTGCTTTGTAGTACATTCAGAAGCTATGACCATTGAGTCTCATTAACATGACTACCTAAAGGTGAGCTAAACAAGGACAACAACAGACATGCTTCCATGGGTGTGAGAAAGCCCACGAGGCCTCAACCCTACACAAAAAACTACAGGCAACTAAGGAACGTTAAAAGCAGGATAAAGTCTTACCCAGGAAGGAGCATGCCAACTGGTTATATTTTTCCATGATTGGAAATTTATGGCAGCTGTTGATGTAAAATGAAATTCTTTTCCAAAATTATTTTGGGTAAGTCCTTGGTATTTATACATAATTTTCAGAATTCTACTTCTCAATTTCCAAAATGTCTGCCTGAAATGAGGTTGAATCTATAGATTAATTTGGAATGTAGTGGTACATTAAACAATTCAGATTTCATGTTTGATAACAGGCTATTTGTTTAGGTCTTCTTCAATTTCTCTTGAGTAAAGTTTTAGAATTTTGATCTATAAGTTTAACAGCAATTTGAAAATCATGTCCCTAGAACTGTGTCTTCATAGTTATTCAGAATCAGGTTCTCATAGCTTGTTCAATTTGTGGTTATTTAGATTTTGTTACTTTTGGAATATTCTTATTTTATCTTTGAATATTTTTTCTGTTTTCCCCCCTATAGAACTCTTACTATAAAAATTTAAATGTTGATGTTGCCTTGCTTTTTTGTTGTTGTTGTTTAACGCTGTTTTGTCACTCTTTTTCTCTTGTCATCTTCTTTAGTTTCTATTTGTCTTCAAATACTTTGGCAACTTCTAAAACATACATTCCAACACTTCACCTATTGAAAGTCATTTATGTCTGATAGTTTGTTTTTAATTTTTATCATTTCTAGACAAAACCAACCTTTTGCTGGTCATCCAGCCTTTTTGTCTATCATTTACTTTTACAATACTGATCTGGTAGTTGTACTCTATAGAACATTATCATGTGTGTCTGACTCAACTGATCATTTTACTTTAAAATGTAACTGTGTATTTATTGATCTCATGTTTTTTTAACCGAATGCTGAAATTGTGAAGGCAAGAAGAATAGAATACAAGGCAAACAATATTCTTCCAGGAAATATGAGAGGGTATCTGCTAGGCTTTTGGTTTGAGACTCAGTCTTTTTCTCTTGCCCACCAACATTGAAATCATTTATCTCTATCCTCCCTCAGGACTTGGATTTTGGTTGTGGTGGTTATTTTTTTATTGTCAACTTCATTTGATGCAGAAGCACTGTGAAAACACACTTCTGGGTATGTATATGATGGTGTTTCTAAAGAGGGTGAACTGGGAAAGGAAAGCTAACCCTGAATATTGGCAGCCTGGGCTGAGTAAAAAGAAGAAAACGGGCTGAATATCAGCATTTATCCTTCTCTGCTTCCTGACTATGGACACAATGTGACCAGTTACCTCACCTTCTCAAAGCCCTGTGGTCTCCACTGGGATGGGCTGCATCTTGAAATTGTGAGGCATCTTATCTTAGTTGTTTCCTGTTACATATTTTGTATCTTGTTACTGCAGTGAGTAAAATTAATGGTATCTGTTCTCTTGACTTCAGCTCTCTAGTGGACTTCAATGAGGATATCTGATATTCTCTCAGCTTTCTACATCCTTGGCCTTAGGAGAACACTCAATTTATCTTCAGCTTCAAGGCAATTTATAAGCAGAAATCTACGTGTTAGCTTTTTTAAAGATAGTAATTGTTATCTTTTGACTACTTTTATTTCTATCGAGAAATCTTTCTTTTTGGCCATACTATTGCTACATTCAGCATATCATGAATGTGTCTCTAAAAATTTTTTTTTTGGAGAACTTTTCTTTGAGTTTGTGTATTTGGTTGGTTGGTTTTTATTGTTGTTGTTGTTGTTTGGCATTTTACCATAATTCACTTTAAATTTGGATTACTTAAAATTCTGTTTTTGAGTTCACTGAACTTCTGCCATGTGTGTTAGTTAATTTCATCAGTTTGCAAAATTCATAAGTGATTGACCCTTTTAATACTGCTTCTGTCCCATACTCTCCGTCTTGAAATTCAACTGCAGATTTACATTATTATGATCACATATATTTCTTTTGTGTGTTCATTATTCTTCCTCTCTGTTCTTAATTTGCTTATTTTTCCTATGACATATTTTTTCACTTATAAGTCCTGCATTTTTCTTTATCCAACTAGATGTTGACTTTGTCTGTTGGATAATTAACTTCATATAGTGTAAATTTGTATTTCTTGAATTTCTTCTTTCTTCTCATATATTTTATTCTTCTGGTAAAATTCTCCACATCTACCTCTTTTAATAAAAGTAGTAATAGTTATTATTTTATAATTATATGTACATATATTAAGAATAAGATCAATGATAGGGGAGAACATCCAATATGAAAAACCTCTGGCCTCCACACACATGTGCACATGTGTATGCACACTCAGAACTGAGAATGCATGCACACACACACACACACACACACACACACACACACATACTTACCACAATGATATCAAGCAAATATTTTTGAGAAATGTCATAAAGTCTTTTGATAACAGAAATAACATTAAAAATATATAGTTTTAAATGGGTAAGATATGGTATTTTTGGTACCAACATAGACCATTCCATAGTCTTGGTTTCATATTTTTGAAAGATTGACTAATCACAATATAGTATTTTAGAGTAGCAGAATACAGCTAGAAGCTTCTTTCATGGCATACCTATTGCCCCTGCTTTCTTCCTTTTGTACAAATTGTCCCCAAAATATCAAGTTTAGTTTACATTGTATTTTTGTTTTCAGACAGTTCTGTAGATGTCTTATATGGACGACTTAGAGTTTACCCAGATACTAATCAAAGTTCTTATTTGTGAAAATATGATTACTACACATGTGTAATCTAAACCAGGAATGGCAAATGGGTTTCATCTTGTATGGAAATTCTAATCAGATGGAATAAATATCTTAAGCTGCTTGAGAACATTCTAAAGTCACATCCAAGATCATTTAGCAAGCTCAGTCATGCCAGGGAAGAAGAAATACAAATGCCAGTTGTCTTGGACCTGACACTTAAGGCTAAACAGAAAGTTGAAGATGCAAAACAGGGGGGGGCTTAATTGATTGAATTTACTGAAAAGAATAATAATCACAACAACTGAGGAAGACTTCTGGTTTGAGGATAACTATTTTCCATCTGAGTAGTTCACAGTTGTGCTTCACACTATGCCTTGTCAGTGGATTTAATGGTAAATACTCAGTAAAGAATTTCTACTGAATTGAGTTCCAATTTAAAATGTAAATGACCCAAAGTTTATGACATGTTTATTGTTAATATTTTATAATTGTCTTATAGTTTATTAGGAACATTGGTAAAGAAAATACAGAGAAATGACTTTTGCCGGTATAATATGGATATAAATAGAAGTAATTACAAAGTATTTACTTTTAAATACATTTTGCTTATTTATTGCATTCTTCCCACTTCATTGGGAAAAATAAATTATTAACTGAAAATCATTAGAGAATATTTTTAATCGTAAAAAAGATTTAAGTGGTATTCTCACATCATTTTCTTAGGAGGAAACATCTTTGAAACAGATGCCTGAACAGCAGCAGCTTTAGAGTAAATGAATTATTGTGTTGTTCTGTTTCTCCTAAAACTTGATTGCTATCTTTCTTCCTAAAAACTATCCAACCATTATAGATGATGGGCAAGCCAGAGAATTTTACATAAAAGAAAAGAAAATTTAAAAGACATATAACTGGGAACCAAATATAGTACACACAAAAATATAGGGGCCCTGCCCCCAAAGTGTGGAGGAGAACACTTGAATATAAGCATAAGAAAATGTGAGAAATGATAGAAAGTGTGAACTTCTGTGTTTGCCATCATTTTCGCTAATACTTGAGAACCAATTAATTCCATAGGCTGCAAAAGAGTTACCGTATTTATAAGGGGGGTGGGGAAATGCATTAAAAACCATATCATGAGAAAGGCATTGATTTAGCAGGAGGAAATAAATATGCACACTCAATATCAGAGCACTTTAATATATAAAACAAGTATGAACAGACTAAAGGGAGAAGTAGACTCTGATGTAAAAATGCCTTAACTCGGCACTTTTATCAATGAGTAGATTGTCTACATGGAAAACGTTTAAAGAAACCACAGAATTCAATTGAACATTAGTCCAGCTCTACCTAATCAATTCTTTACAGAGCATTCAACTCAGTAGCTGCAGAATACACATTTTTCTCATCAATTAAACATTTTTCAACTGTGCATTATAGCTTACAATATAAGGCCAGTCTTAACATATTTGAAAAAATTGAAAGTATTTCTAGTGCTTTTTCAATTATAATGTAACAAAAATAAATGAATAAAAAATAAAAGTTTAGACACTATGGTAATGCATGAAAATTAAACAGTGTACTCTCTGTACCAATGTACCAAGGAAGAAGAAATCAAGAAAATAATTTCCATTTTCCCCTAAAACATGGAAACAGAGACACAAAATATCAGATTCTATGGGATACAGTGATGATCACATAAAAAAGAATTTAAGGGAACAAGGTTTTTGTAGCATTCCAAGTATATACAAAGATAAGAACACATCAACCCCCAAATTGGTAGAAATAAATTAAAACCAAAGCAGAAATTAATGATAGCCCTAAAAGTTAGAAAAATACATCAGGAAACAAAAAGATAGTTATTCTTTTAAAAATTGAAAAGTCTTTAGTTGGATGAATGAGGAAATAAGAAGGACTCCAGTAAATAAATTACAAAGAAACTGAGATGCTATAACCAATATTAGCGACATTATAACCTCTCCACCAACAAACTGAATAACCTCAAGGAAAATGGATTAATTTTGAAGCCTGTATACCCAAGATTGAATCAAGAAACAAAACCCTGTACAGATTAATAATAATAAAAGAATTCTATCAGTCCTATTAGAAAAAAACTTTTCAAGTAATTTTTAAAATTTTGGAAAAAAAAAGAGGAATAATTGCATTACTTGGCTTCAAAACATACTACAAAGCTACAGCAACCAAAACAACATATAAACAAAATCCAAACATAGAGACTAAGGAATAGAATTGAGAGTCTAGAATTAAACTCGAACACCTATAGTCATTTGATCTTGGACAAAGCTATGTTAGGAATGTGCACAGGAAGTAGAGTCTGTTCCATAAATGATGGGGAAGTTGCATTTCCACGCACACTGAATGATTCTTCTAGATCTCTGTACTTTAACATTAACGAAGCCGATGCAAGTATATTTAAAACTTAAATGCAAGGTCACAACTATGACAGCATAATAGGAAGCCCAGAGGAAAGGCGTTGGGACACAGTAATGTCCAGTATTTTTAAGGTAAGACTTCAAAACACAAGAGCAAAAGTAAAAATAGATAAATGGAATTATACCAGACCAGAAAGCCTTTTTCTACATAGCAAACAAAACATCAAGTGAGTAAATACCATACAGAATCAGAGAATCAGAGAATACACTTAAACACAGGAAAGAGGGCCAGCCTCCATATGTGTGTGTGTGTGTATGTGTGTTTGTACATAGATACATATATGTATATGTGTATACATTTCAACTATATAAAATAATAAATACAACTAGCATATAATCCAACTAATGTAGTTCCTAGACTCAAATAAATAGTTCTTTTACATATCATAACAACTTCCAATGAATATATTTTTTAAAATGTTTAAAAGCACCAGCTATCAGGAAAATGTAAATCAAAACAAAAGTGAAATATGACTTTACCTCAATTAAACCCCCTTCTTGTTTGTTCCAGTTCCACCTTTATTATTACATTTATTCTGGAGGAGAGGGAGGAAAGAAGGACAAGCGATGCTAAGGATGTTTGAAAATTCCTTAAGGAATCGTATTATTTTATATTTCCTTAAATTTTTATTTTATATGTAAAATATGTATAATATAATATGTATAATGCACAGACATGCATATGTAATATAATATATACATATACCACTTATACATGTGTGTATGCACACACATACATACATGCATGCATACATACATACATACATACATGCATACATACATACATGCATACATATGTTCCCTGCAAGAGCCACATACTAACTAACAAAAACCTCAATGTCAGGCATGAGAAAACTCTTTTTCAGTTTTTGCTAGGGAATTCCAGAAGACTCACAAAACAATTTAATATATTGCTGTTGCCCTTGGTTATCTCCCACAAGTCAAAGGTAAGGCCTTATTGCTGAAGACATCACAGACTTTGGACACAGAACTTGAAAGATTTAAGCTGGATCTGACCTGAAAGTCTCCTTCCTGAGTTATGGTTTTTATAGTACTTGAAGGTTCCATGAAAACTACCATGGGAGGGAAGGAATCAGTGGTCATACCCAGCTATGATGCCTACGAACCATAACAATGACCAGCAGGGAGAGCTATATCTAATGATGCAATAGTGGCACTCATGTGTTGAATGCAGCAAACAGTACTCTAATTGGACATAAAACCTGCTTAACCAGAAGGAAATCATGCCTGGTACTGAAAATCTATCCAGCTCTCCAAGGCTACTAAGGTCATAGTTCTTAGAGGGAACCCCACTAACATCATTTTAATGGAACGGCATAATTTCTTAATATATTCTAAAATTTATTCTTATACTCACAGATAAGCATAGCTGTCTCTCCCATTAAAGGAGCTTCTTAGCAGCAGATGGAGACCATTATATAAAACCACAATTCATCAAAATGCAAAGGACAACTAATTGTGGGGTGCTCACTCCCAAGAGACACATGTACAATATAACCCCTACATCTAAGACTTGGGTAACATGTCCCAAGAGGAGATGGGAAGAGGGTAAGAGCCAGCTGACCAGGAAGTGTGCTGTGACACTGTGTATCACATAAATGACAGAGAAGCTTCACCCATGATAATGGATGACAAAGATGTAGTGCATATACACAGTGGAGTATTACTTAGCTGCAAAGAAAAACAAAATCAGGATAATTGTAGAAAAATGAACAAATCTGGAAAGTGCAGTATTAAGGTAGATTACCCACACATGAAAGGAAAAGCCATATGTTATCTCTCATAAGCAGATATGAACTTGTAAGTATGTAAATATGGATAAAGCCTGAGAAACTGGAAAGGAGACTGAGAGAGGCTTAAAACCAAAAGGGGCTGAGGAAAAGGCAGGGGGAAAGGACACATGTGACATGAAGGCTTATAGGGCACTGAGTCAGGGCTATGAAGACAGGGATCAGGGAATGGAGGAGATGAGTTGGGAGAAGAATCTACCAAACACACTGCTTTAGAAAATGCCATAAGAATATTTAAGCCCTTTATGCTAATTTTTAAATACATTTTTTTTTAAGGATGTTCATTTTTTTCTAACAGGAGAAATGTTCTTTTATTCTGGTGCTTATCCAAACGACTACAGACAGTGACAATGTACTGTACAATTCAATGAAACAAAACGAAAGGATTTTTAATTTCTGGGGGCTTTCACTACAAAGAGATGAAATATCTGAGGGCATAGATATGTGAACTCGGAGTGGAACGTTATGCATTTGTGAATGTATTGAGACATACCCGCTATCACATACACATATACAACCCTATGCGTCAATTATAAAAGTCAAGTCATATACAAACACTCTCTCCTAGAGGCAGGATTAATCTTAATTGTGGTCTCGCTGTTTACTGAGAACAGATCATCTTTGGAACAAAATAGAGTCCAGTACCAAATGGTGCACAGGATCACAGGCAGAAAAGCGACTGAGGGATGCAGCTCTGCCATCGACACCATGTGACAAACTTAGAACTCTTTCTTGAAGGAACCTACACTGTCTTTCTAGTTTTTAAAATTATTCATTTTATTTTATGTGTGAGAGTGTTCTGCCAGTGTGTGCATGTGTACCATATATGTGTGCCTGGTGACCACAGAGGTTAAAATGGAGATCAGATTCTCTGGAATTTGTTTTATGGTGGTTGTGAGCCACCATGTAAGCACTAGGAACCACACCCAGGCCCTCTGAAAGAGTCACAAGTGCTTTCAGTGGCAGACTCATCTCTCCAGCACCACCACCCCACCTCAAACCTATGCTCTTATGTAAAATCAATTTCTTATTTTATGTTTTTCCTATTTGTCTAGAAAACACATTCTAATACAGAGAACTATTTAGATTCATTGCTACTTGATGCAACACCACTGACTGAGTTGAAGTCTGCTATCTGTTGCAAAAATTCTTCCTCATGAGGTCTGCTATGATTTCGGGTTCATACTCAATGACTCTGGTGTAAAAGCAGAAAACATTCTCAGTAAAGCTAATTCATTACACATTCCACTGGATTGGATGCAGTAAGAATTCTTCATGCCAATGCTATGAACTGATCATTTAAGAAAAATTCATATTCTCGAACAGGAGGGAGCAATGCTTGTCTGACGAAAAGAATGTAATAATAACACCATGAAGCGAACAAAAGAAAAGCAAGTGGGAATAGTCTTTGGACTGTGGAAAAATATGTTTTCAAAAAGATACTAAGTTTCTTCTGTCCTCCTCTGACTTTGTGGATCATCCACATCTTTTTCCATTCACTATTTAAAAAAAAAAAACAAATTTCATGTTTCCGTCATTAAAAAAAATAGCTTTGCAAGAAACAGCACTCAGCCGAAACAAACTGCCAAATTAAAAACTTGTTAATATCAAACAACAAAGCAAAGATGTTGACCTAAAGACTAAAATTGGAAACCAAAAAATAAGCTTTTGATTTATTGCAACTAGCAGAAACTGAGAGGATAAAAAAAAAAAAGCATGTAGTGCCTATGATCACTTGACATCACAAGCAACCACTGGCTGTTCGGGGAGCTGTGTCTTATTGTTCTATATGGTACACTGGAGAGTCTAAACAGAAGGAAAAATATAGCCAAATTAAACCTTTCCCAGCAAATAAATACACTATTTTATGTAGCATACTTTGATACAGAATGAACCTGTTTTGATTTTTTGAGTAAAGAAAACACATTCTCAGATGTGTTTACTTTAAGAGAAATGAAATACTACTCAGATGATACACAACAAGCTGCTGAAGCTACAAAAATCATGATTTAAATAAAAGCATAGAACCAAGAATGCAACTAAATTTTAATAAAGAAACAACTTACTCCAGCTTTAATCCACAGAAAAAGAATAGATAGGAATCTATCATACACGATCTCTAGGCTAAATATTTCCAGATTTTGAATAGGATGATGGGTCAGAGCCTGTGGGCCACCAGACACGGAGGGAACCCGTACCTCATCTTCCCTTCATCGAATGTGTAGGGGTGATGCACATAGACTTGGATATATTGCTTCCTTCTACTTCCTCGCTGGATTCCTGGACCCTTACACTGCCGCAGCCTTAAGGAGACTGGCCAGGCCACCATTCGGAGCGGGGTCTCCCTGATTCAGAGCACCACACAGCAGCTACAAAGAAACAACTTGCTGGTGATTCAGAAGTGACAGCGCGTTGTTTCTCGTACTCTGGACCACTGATGAATGAAGTAAAGCACAGCAGGAGTTTTCAGATGTTACAGCGCTTATCTCAAACTCCACTGACGGATCGTCCTGGTTTCTCCTTCAGAGTACTCCAATGGACGCTAGTGAAATCTATCGAAGGCCATAACAAACCAGTTCAAAGATGCAAGCGATGACAAGATAAAAAAAAAAAAATCTGGAAGGGATAGTCGTATTGTAATGGCTTATTTGATGGACAAGCAGTAACCTCCACAGAAAAGAGATTGCACTAGCCCTTGAAGAAACGGCAAGAGAAACCAATCAAGCCGAAGCACAAAAAGTTAGGAAAATAGTACAGAGCAGTGGTCCTCAACCTCTGGGTCACAACCCTTTTACATTGGACGCATAGCAGATATCCTGCATGGCAAATATGTACATTAAAATTCATAACAAAATTACAGTTATGAAGTAGCAATGAAATAATTTTATGGTTGGGGTCGCCACAACATGAGGAACTGTATTAAAGGGCCACAGCGTTGGAAAGGTTGAGAACCACTGATAAAGAGCATTGAGATTTATGAAGTCAAATTCCAATTGTCGAACACTCTTTTTTACTGGCTTTAGCCATAATCTGTCAGAAATATTGGGCCAGAAGGCTGAAGGAGATGCTCCAACATTATTGAGAGTTTTCGGTGACTATTCAGGTAGCAAACTGTCTCTGTCATCTTTTCATTTGGGAAACTACTAACCTGCACTCCTGGCATTCTCAGGTAATCAAGTTTATTCCTTCTCAAGTCTCTGATGGAGTTGAAAACCAAGTAGCTTAATTCTCCAATGAAGCATAGTTGTTTAGGGGCTAAGATGTTTTTAGGTCTAGATAGATGTTTTAAGTTGACAATGACAAGATGAGATGGAGACTGATTTACATTCAGAATTTTAGAAGCACCAAGATAGGAAAGATGTTTTCTTCAAGGCTGTCAAACACAAAATAGCCAAAACACTAAGAATGTAACATTTATATAATTCCTGATTGTTTCATGGTTCTTCTTGCTATAGGTAGTTTATTGTATATTTTCAGGTATATTTTGATTTTCTTTGTATAGTTTAGTGTAATGTCAGTTAAAAAATAAAAAATCACAGTAAGGTTAGGAAAGAAGTCATGAAATTTGAAGATTGTCATGTTCATATAGACTAATAAAATAAAGATACTCTAAACTGGGTAGTTTGTAGACAACATAGATCATTTCTTTCTTTTTTTTTTTTTTAAGATTTATTTATTTATTATGTATACAGTGCTCTGCATGTATATACACCCACAGGCCAGAAGAGGGCACCAGATCTCGTTATAGACGGCTGTAAGCACCCATGTGGTTGCTGAGAATTGAACTCAGGACCTCTGGAAGAGCAGTCAGTGCTCTTAACCACTGAGCCATCTTTCCAGCCTCCATTTCTTAGTTCTAGAGACATAGATGTTCAAGATAAAGGTGGTAAACAAGTTAACTGTCTGGTAAAGGCCTGCTTCTTCCTAAATAATGCTGTTATGTGCTCATATAGTGGAAGGAGCAACCATGCTTGGTAAGAGGAAGAATTTAATCCACGCAAACTCCTCCCTTCTGATCTACTTACCCTCCAAAGACACTGTTTTAATACCATCACTTTTGTGGGTTATGCATCATTCTGTCAACTTGGGGGTTAGTATTACATTTATATCATCATAATGATTGAAAAGGAGCTTTTAAATAATCTTTGATGAATGTAAAAGGAAAAGTTGGCCTGAAAAAGAGATAAGGTTTGTGATTGCATTATTGTAAATTTATCACAGGACTGATTTTACAAAGTAGATAATTGATTTGTGCAAGACTGGAGCTTTCTGACAAAACAGGAAAGCTACCTAATGATTGTACTAAACACATAACTGGGTCATCTAAACTTGTTTACAAAGAAGAGAAAAATAGAAAAGTCAATAAACTGGGGAACCCCAGAGAGTAGGAAACACTCATGAATAAATAAACAAGAAAAAAATAGAGATCATAAAAGGAGTGAGAAACTCAGATTAGGAACATTGGGGGGGACTATATGATAGATATAGCAGAAAATGACCAACTGCAAGGGTCATTACACATGATTACACATGATTACACATGAAAACTACAAGCACTTAAAGACCTAGGGTTTGCACAAATTGTTCAAAGGAACTTGTATTAACTTAGAAAAGAAATCCGTGAGTCTGATCTCAAACTCTCAAAAAAGAAATAAGGAAATGAATAAGAAACTAGTAGAAGATGATAGAAAGAAGGAAGTGGAGTCATTCAACATCTGCAATCCTGTTTCCTACAATGCCGAATCATGGCATATCCATTGTAGATCCACTTTGGTGGACCGTTAGAAGTGTAAACATTACAAAGCACATCGTGAAGTATTGCCCCATATAAAAAAAATAATAAAGCCAACATAACATTTAAAGAAAAGGATATAAAAATTCTACATAGGCATGACTAAAAAGAATGTAGTGTTAGCAATACAAAAAATTGAAAACAATATAATATGTCCTCCTTTAAGTTTTATTACAGTTACTTGATGGGTCCAATATCTGGCTGGAGTCTTCTACTTGAAGCAAACAAGACTTCTTAGTGCTTTTTTTTTTGTTCAGAAGAACTTGGCTTAAGAGAATTTTTGGCTGTTTCTAAGTTGACAAACTGGGACATGAAAGTAGGGCTGAGCAATTGAGGGCCAGGGAACCCAGCCTGCTGCCTTAGGCAGTGCGTGTCCTAGTAAAGTAGCACTCTGGACTTCATGTCATCAGAAGTAAGGCAGTGGCTTGTTCTTATTGAAGAAGACATTTCCCCTGAAGGCATGCCGAGCAGTGTCTGCAGAAACGAGTCAAGGTACAAAGCCTGCGTGGTCCTGGAGTTGATGTAGTGTGTAAGACAAGAGGAGCACGGATGAGGTGGCACGGAGTTGGTGAAGGGAACACATTCAGAGTTCTGCAGAGACTGGGGGCCCCCTTGGCATGGGCAAGGAGATTGCTCCACACAGCTTGGATTTGTATGGCCATATCATTTTGCCAGGAAACATTTACCCCATGGTCTAACACTGTTCCTAAATTAGGACAGGCAGTTACTGTAACTCTACAATTTTAAGCAGGCTTCTCTGGGGAGAATAAGGATTCTGGAAATGTACTGTCACGGCTTACCAACTGAGCCTGTTCTCCAAGGAGATCAAAGAGATGAGATGCTCAACGTGATCTTATGAAGCCACTAAAAGGAAAAGGCCTTCAAAATTCAATCCCATTGCAAGGCTTGACTGCAGGTTGCTTTCCACGATCCCAGTCTAGGCTCTGGCCTCCCAACTTTCAGGCCTCTAAGACTGGGTGTACGTTGTTTTAAGTAAAAGAACAAATCAGGTTACATTATTTGTGTATACAAGTTCCTTGGATGTGATTGCCACATTTAGTGGGTTGAATTTTGTTGAACCCTTGATACTAGTACAATAACATTAATAAAACCCACGAGATTAAATGATCTTATAATTCCAATGTGCTAATGAGGTTTTGATTCAGCAAGGTCGTGATAAGATGGAGATGGGTGACTGGTCAGGCAGTAAACTGTCTTAAGTCAATTTGTACATTTTGGAAGCTGCTAACCCACACTGCTAGCTCACTCAGGAATTTAAGTTTTATTCCTTTTCAAGTCTCTGAGGGGCATTGAAGACAAGATAGTATAGTTTTACAACCAAGCTTAGTTGATTAGGGGACAAGATCATCTGAGATTAAGTTAAAGAAGTTAAGCTATTAGAGTTGAGATAGGATTGAGATTGAGATTGAATTTGATGCAGAAATTTAGACCCAACAAGACAGGAAAAACACTTATTTCAAACATGACGAATGCAGATGGTCAATTTACTATGAATGTAACATGTATAGAAATCATTATTCTCATTATTGTCACATGGTTCTCCCTGCTGTATGTAGTTTATTTTATACATGTGTAATAAAATAAAAGTATTAATAAATTTTTTTTAAAGATGGAGGAATGGAATCTGATTATCTCAATAACTTGCCTAAAGTTTCTGGCCTAAGCAAAGACAGAGCCAAGATTAGAGTTCAGGTTTTTATGAGCTTTCTTTTTTCAATCCCAGCTAATCAAAACTTAATTTCTTATTTTTCTCTTCTTAGCTGTTGCTCCATTCATAGGATACATGCAGTCAATCTAATGTCCTGACTCATTTCACACTTTAAAATACTTAAAGAATACAAAAGCACAGAATATTTTAACAAGAACACATTTGTCTTAGAGTTTCTATTGGTATGAAATACCATGACCAAAAACAATTTAGGGAGTAAATGTTTATTTGGCTTGTAATTCTAGGTAACAGTGGGTGAAGTCAGAGGAGGGACTCATGCAGGAGGCAGGAGCTGAAACAGAAGCCATGGAGGTACACTCCTTACTGGCTTGCTATAGTGTTTCTCTGCCTGCTTTCCTGTACAGTTCAGGACCACCTGCCCAGGAGTGTCACAATTCCCAGAGGGATGGGTCTTCCCCACCATTTACTAATCAAGAAGATACCCTACAGATTCACTTACAGGCAATCTGATGGAGGCATTCTCTCAAGTGACTTCCTCTTCTGAGACATCTATAGCTTCCATCAAGGTGAATAAAAACAAAAACCAAACAAATGCTTTAGCAAATGTAACTTTATACATTCAGTGTGTCTCTTTTTCTTGTTATGTTCTATTTCACAAAGGTAAGAGCAAGCTATCAAACATTTCCTTGTTAATACAAGTAGTTCTATTCTAGATCTATACATTTGTCAAGTTATGTCGCTGCTTATCAATTTGCATCTACACATCATTACATAACCATTCCTTTTTATTTGGATCCACACTGTGTTTAAGACTTATCTGGACCCTAAACACCATTATGTTATATTGATGCAATAGTATTTATCCATCCTTCCATGGATGCATTGAAGCATGCTTCATAGTGTATACAATGGTTCCAGTGAATATACGTGGGATTGTTTCTTCAAACATATTTGCAATAGTTCCTATATACCTGAGAATTAGAGTTACTAGTTCAAAGAGAACTTGTGTGTGTGATAAATAAAATAACAGATCTCCAAAGCCATTCTTGGGACCAGTGAATATGTTAGGTGGACTTGGGGGATGTAATATCAAGGAGCATCACAGCAGAGACCATCTTGGTTTAGTCAAGAAGTACAAATGTGCTCATATGAGACCTTGAGGTTGGAATTAAAGGCAGAATAGATGGTCAGAATGATAGGACCTGAAAAGTCTTTACCAGCTGTTACTCATCTTGATGAGAAGAACAGAGCCTCCTACAAAGGAATGTGAGGCTGAGGACATAGGAAACAGAAGGCAATGCAGTCCTGTAGACAAGCCAATGAGACTGTGATGGGATTGTGGCTTCAGCTGAGAGCTTACGAACATCCTGCTTTAAGTCTGATTACAGTACTTTGTTGTAGTAGCAACAGAAAACAAATACACTGAATTACAGTTTACTAGTTATGGCTGAATATGACTCATCGAGAGTCTCTTTTTTATGCTGACTGTGTGCTATCAATGTATAATCTCCATAATTTTCATAAATACAACCTGTTTAGACTGTATAATATTACTATTTTATATATGTATATAGTATATATGTTATATACATATATGTGTATGTAACAATTAATGAAAAATAGACCATGAAATTGAAAAAGAACAAGGAAGGGGAAAATGATGCAATTATAGTCACAAAAAATAAGAGAACTAATAACATAAAAAGAAGAATCTTCATGACTCATTGACTTTACCAACCTACAATTTTGCCATGCTTTAAAATAATTTTGTTTTGCTGCATCTGAACAGATAGATCATTTGAATATATGTCTGGTTTTAACTTCATTTTTATTTATTTTTTTACTTTTTATATTTATTCACATTACACTGTTACTCCCTAGCTCATATCCTCCTGTTCCCACCCTTCCTCCCTCCCCAGCCCCATTCCCTTCTGGCCCTCCTCCCCAATCATCTAACCCCAGCCTATCAGGTCTCATTAGGACAGCTTACGTCCTCTTCCTTTGTGGCCCTACAAGACTCCCCCACCAAGGGGAAGTGATCAAATTGTGGGCATCAGAGTCCCTGTCAAAGGTAGTCAACCACTACATTTACACAATGGAATACTACTCAGCTATGAAAAACAAGGGAATCATGAAATTCGCAGGCAGATGATGGAACTAGAAAAGATCATCCTGAGTGAGATAGCCCAGACCCAGAAAGATAAGCATGGTATATACTCACTAATAAGTAGATATTAGGCCCACATACATGTCCTCTGAAAGACTCCACAAGCAAGGGATCAAAACAGGTGCCAAGACTCACAGCCAAACTCTGGGCAGAGCACTAGAGTCCTGTAGAAGAGTGTGGGATAGAAGGACTCAGAGGGGACAGGAGCCCCACAAGGAGACCATCACGGCCAACAAATCTGGACACAGGGGGGAGCCTACACAAACTGATGCACCCACCAAGGACAAGGCATGGAGAGAACCTAGAACCCCTGTTAAGATGTAGCCAATGGACAGCTCATTCTCCACGTGGTTTTAAGTTTCAAAGTAAACTGTTTGTGGGTGTCAGCATCCAACTTCAATTTTACCAGCTATTAAGGCACACCCCCTTTTAAGCATCTTGCTCTCATAGACTGTCATTTCTCCTTATTGAATTCTTTTTCTTATTCATTTACAATAATTTATATGCTATAAGTAAAAATATCTATGTTGATTATATATGCTAAATATATGAAATTACTGTTTGTCTTCTTTTAGATTTATGTGTTTTATCCAGCAGTTTTAATGAACACAAATGTTTTCGTTCACTGTATTCTTTTTTCCGTGTATTCTTAATTGTTAGGTTTTATCATACCTACTTCTCAACTTCCACATCGTAAACTTAGCCTATATTTCCTTTCCAACATTTTAAGTTCACTTCTTATATTTTGATGTTTCATATATTTGAAAGTGTTTTGCATTTTAATACCTGGCTGTTGTAATGTTATTTCTTAACAAATTCATTTTTTCATGGGAATTATAAAGATAGTTTGTTTTATAAACATACACATGTGTGTGTGTTTTTTTTCTTCCTTCTTTCTTTCCTTCTCACCTGTTTTTTTTTCTTTCTTCCTTTTTTGATAGGCTCTTGCTATGTAGTATAGGCAATCTTGAATTCAATCTCCTCACCTTTCAAGTGCTGGGATTACAAGGATGCACAATCACAGATTTAAATATAACTCAATATGCTGCTACTTACATATTTATCTTATAAACTTCTTATGTAATTTTTAAGTTCTGTTCATTTGTGTGAAGTTTAGGATAAGCACTACCACCACACACACACACAAACACACATATTGTGTTTGTGTGTGTGTGTGTGTGAGAGAGAGAGAGAGTGAGGGGGGGAGGGAGAGAGGAGAGAGATTTTATTGGAAATGATTTTTTAAACACAGAATGAATTAGAGAGAACTTATCACTTTTGGGTAGTTAGTCAGCTGGACACCATAATTAACACAGAGGAGTAAAACACTTTTTGTGATAATGCAAAAATCTAAGTTGAGCCTTTAATGTCTCACTTTGTTTAAAAAGTATTTAATACTCATTACAAAATGTATTACATTTTTTAAAGTTATGAACCATCTATTGTAAATGGCATCAATGAATATTCTACATAGAAATAGATCATTTATACAACTGTTACTTCTGTAACAGAGTGAGCACTCAAATTAAGTAGCTTGCCCCTGATCACTTAGGTATAATTTTAAAACAAACCTGTTTATTTGTGGTGTTTTCTCCTAACTATGCTTTACCTCCAGTATTCAAGATTTTGGCTTTCATATGAAACTATGATTAGCAAGGACAAGAAGCAGAGATGAAAATTCTCACATTCCCTGTCTCTGTTTCCATGTCAACATTTAAACAAGCAGATAAAGAGTTTCCTTTTTTTTTTTTTTATGAATTTCTCATAATGGAGTTTAAGGAAACATTTACTTTCTCACAAAGTAGAAAGAGTTCCCCTACTCCTTTGAATTGCATTGGACATGGCCTAAAAGGCTGTCGGGAGGTGAGAACAATGCAGGTTTTCAATCTGACACGCTGGTAGGGTTACTGATCTGAGTTTCCTCTGGAAAGTCTGAGAATAAAGTGTCTAGACTGATTTTCAATCCAGAAGCTTAAGCTTCAAGACCCAGGGCAGGCCCAGCAGGCCGCGGAGGTGGATTAAGCCCAGCTGGGGCAAACATAGTCACGCTGTTTCCATCAGATTAGGTGCCAATTCCATCCAGTTTTCCTCTCTCTGCCAGAATAAGAATCATCTCGTTCTGCCCACACTACCTCCTCACCAAAATCTCTCGCTCGCTTGCTTTTTTCCCGGTTCCCTTCTGTTCCTGTAATGGTTCTAGCTTCAACCAGATTTTTCCTTTTCCTTTTCTGATGAATATTTTGCCTGAAGTTAGTAATATAGCTAGCTATTCTTTTGAACTTTCTTTTTTCTTTTTTTTTAATTCTGAGTGAATAAGGAAAGTGGATTCTAACCTCTGATGGGCTCCTTCATTCCTTCATTCATGTATGCATGCATGCCGTAAACATGAAGTAAGCACTGGTTTCAAGTAGTAATGCAAAACATCTGGAAGATGCAGGTGACATAGACATTTGCTGTCAGTCTCCATACCTCAAATACTGCAACCATGTGGTTGCTGGGAATTGAACTCAGGACCCCTGGGAGAGCAAACAGAGCTCTTAACTGCTGAGCCAGCTCTCCAGCCCTCTCTTCATGAATTCTAACAATGATATTTGGACTTGAGCAGAATCCTACTTGATCTTTTTTTTCTATTCCTTTAGTATATTCATAGAGAAGTAATTATTAAAAATCAAATGGCATAATGTGCATGTGGAGTGTGTAAAGCTGGTTAAGGAGTAACCGTTGATTTCACTAACATAATAATTCAATATTAAATATTGAATAATCTTTCAACAATCAAACAACATGAGTGTGAAGATAGCTCAGCTAGTAAAACTGCATTCTGTGACAATGATTTCAATCTCCAGGCACAAATAAAAACTAACAAAAAAAATGTGTGCTTGTAATGTCAGTGGTGAAGAAGTGGTGAAAGTTGGATTTCTGGGGCTTTCTCACTACTTAAGCAGTGTCTTAATTACTTTTCTATTGTTATAATAAAATATCATGACCAATTTTACAAAATAAAGCATTTAATTTGGGGGTTCACAGTCTCAGAGTGTTAGAATCATCAACTCTGAGAGCATGGCAGCAGGCAGACATGGCTCATGAGCAGTAGCCAAGAGCTTATATTTTGAGCCACAGGCACAAGGGAGAGAGAAAGGAGAGAAGGAGGGAGGGAGAAAGAAAGAGGGGGTACGGAGAAAGGGAGGGATGGTGGAAGGAAAAAAGGGAGAGAGAGAGAGAGAGAGAGAGAGAGAGAGAGAGAGAGAGAGAGAGAGACTGGTAATGCTATGGGCATTCGAAACCTCAAAGCCTACCCCCACCTCCAAGAAAGCTCCACCTCCAGTCCTTCCCAAAGAGTTCCACCAACTGGGTGCCTAGAATTCAAACATATGAGTCTATAGAGTCTTTCAAACCATCACAATCTGCCATCCCTGACTCCCAGTGAAAGGTCCTGCATGGGGAAAAAAAAAAAAGATAGCCTTTGAGAAATGACACTTGAGGTCAAAATGTGCTCTTTACATACATGTATGCACCTGCATACACATTAACACCCCTACACACACTCGACATCACACAAGTGTGATCATGATACACACATTCCCTCACCTTTTCCTAGTGAATTCTCAATTTGCTGTGCCTTAAAAGTAAAGTAAAAGTTCTCATGATGGGTCCCTCCGTGGTGGGACTCCCATGTTCTTTCTAGTCTTACTACCACATGGCTTTTTTCAAACCTTAATAATTAGCAAACTCAACATTTTAATGGTTCCTCTTTGCCCATCCCTAAGTAGCTCATATTTGTCTTCTTTGGACAAGCATTTTATTTTTAAATTTTTATTTATTTTTGTTTGTTTGTTTTTTCGCTTGATTGCTTGTTTTTTTTTTTATTTTTTAAAATTAATTTATTCTTGTTACATCTCAATGGTTATCCCATCCCTTGTATCCTCCCATTCTTCCCTCCCTCCCATTTTCCCCTTATTCCCCTCCCCTATGACTGTTCCTGAGGGGGATTACCTCCCCCTGTATATGCTCATAGGGTATCAAGTCTCTTCTTGGTAACCTGCTGTCCTTCCTCTGAGTGCCACCAGGTCTCCCCCTCCAGGGGACATGGTCAAATATGAGGCACCAGAGTACGTGAGAAAGTCATATCCCACTCTCCACTCAACTGTGGAGACTGTTCTGACCATTGGCTAGATCTGGGTAGGGGTTTAAGGTTTACCGCCTGTATTGTCCTTGGCTGGTGCCTTAGTTTGAGCAGGACCCCTGGGCCCAAATCTGCCTACCATAATGTTCTACTTGTAGGTTTCTAGGACCCTCTGGATCCTTCTACTTTGCTATTCTCCCATGCTTCTCTCATCCAGAGTCTCAATGGGATGTCCTCCCCTCTGTCCCAGTTTCCTGGTAAGTGAAGGCTTTCATGGGATATGCCCCTTGGGCTAGTATGTATTTAATTAATTTATTCAGATTACATCTCCATTGTTATCCCCTCGCTTGTATCTTCCCATTCCTCTCTCCCTCTCTCTTTCACCCTATTCCCCTCCCCTAAACCTGTGACAGAAAGGGACCTCCTTCCCCACCATATGGTCACAGCCTATCAGGTCTCATCCTGGTAGCCTGCTTATCCTTCCTCTGAGTGCCATCAGGCCTCCCCACCAAGGGGAAGTGGTCGAATATGGGGCACCAGAGTTCATGTCATAGTCAGCCCCTAATCTCCACACAACTGTGAAGAATGTCCTCTTTGGACAAGCTTTTATGGACTCCCTGACTAGATCAAGTCCTGAGTAAATGATTGTATGTACCCACCTCCCCAGGACAGCTCTTAACATGGTTTTTATTTGTATTTATGTATGACTGTCTGATAAACCCCATGGGGCTAGCCATCACAGGGCCTGGCTAGGCCACTTTTTATATAGCTGTTACATAGTCATATATGCATGACTGTTAAGTGTGGGGTTTACTCACTTTCCAAGTTTTTAATGTACAATTCTGAGGCTCACACAACTTTTTAGGCAGGTTTTCTGGGATTTCTGCATGAAAGATGAAGACAAATGAAGCAGAAATTCTAGAATGGCAGATTTTGATTCCTGAGCCCTAATGACACCACACTAACAAGGGATAGCAGTCCTCTGGAGTCTGCTATAGACTAGATTTGAGGACACTATTATGTGTCACTAACCTCAGCAGTATGTAATTTGTCTTTTACTTAAAGACACAAGTAATAGCCAGTTAAAACTAACTAGCTAAAAGTAGTTATCCACTTAGAGATACAGCATGCTGATATTTTTATAAACTCAAAAGAGGATGTGGAAACATGATTCATGCGAATTCAATTTTTATTAGAAATATCTCTTGGTTTTTGTTTTTGCTCTTGAGAACTGCTAGAAATTTAGGTTTTTCCAGTTGAAGGCTAAATCCAATAAAGGCAGGACAGTAGAATTGGCATAGGAAAAGACTTTTCCTTCTTCTTTATTTTTACTGTATTGATATCAGAGGGTTGTGACCTATAATCTTTGGTAGTAGAGGTGCCAGTTAGCCAACTCATTCATACAGAATGCAAAGACACTGTTCCACACCATCAATAAGAAGATGGTTTGGAGACAGCAGATGCACCACATTTTTTCCTTGTCTGAGTTGTAAAGTGGTGTGAGACTCTGATGGCCACACTTAGTAATAACTCCAGGCATACATGGCTGAGTTCTAAAAGCCAAATAAGTATTTAGATAATAGAAAGAACAAAAGGTCAGGCACAGGCCTGCCAAAGCCTGATGGCAATAGATGTCTTTAGGAAAAGAAACAGTGATTTTCTTTATTTTACTTTGAGTCAATACTTTGAAGTCTTCACTTACCATAAAATAATAGCATATCATCTGTGTGGAACATGAGGAAGTAATTAAAACCCAACCTTGACTTCTATTACAGGAGTTGCATAAAGATAAATAAAACTTTACATATAAACGTTCTTTGAGCCTTTAAGAGGAAGGCTCTGGACAGAATCTGTTCACACTTGATCTTCCCATGAGCAAAAAAATGATGCCTGAATCGCACATCATACACACCCTTTCAAATGAAATCTCAGCCTGAGTCTATGTAGAACTTAATGAGATTTTATGTATCTAGAGAAATGTCGCTATACCTCCTCACAAAAATGCTGAACAGATAGGCATAAAAGTTTGGTGGTAACAAGAGTAAGCACTTGGGTGTGTCTAAATAGGGTCACTTAAGGTGAGGCTACAGTGGAATTAAGCAAGAAGGGTCCTGTTCTACTTGTCTCCTAAGCAACCTCTAATATCACTCTCCTGTGTCATTTAAATTACCCAATCACTAAGTCTTTTTAAAACTTCTTTGTTGTAGTACTGTCTAAACACTAATAACATAAACCCATAACAGAGTATTCACAAACAACTTCAGAACGAGAGGCTGCATTTCAGACAACAAGCACTGATGATACATACAATGTGATTAGAAATGGAGTGGGGAGGGAAAAAAGATGCCCCTTTCCTTTTGAGAATGTTACAGTGTGACTCGGAAGCAACTTCTCCTTTAACCTGATCTTTAGACAATAATAGCGAGGGGATCGGCACTTTCTATGAGAAGGCTTGTCTACCTGTAGCCTCAGATGAAATATCCTGGAATAACCTTTCCTTATTTGGGGCAGTAAGGAAAACAAGAAGCCTGAGGGAGGCTGCCCTGGGCTCTCAGGCAAGTCTCCTCAACCATAATGCTTCCAGTGGTGAAGGGTGCTTGGATGCCAGCGTTCTGACACGTAAACCAGGGAGTCACCCACTTTGCCTACAGGTCCTAGAAACTATTTTTGGTTGGATTTTCTGAATACTTATGACAGAAAACAAGCAGCTAGTGACCTTCTTAAAGGCATGTGCTGTTTTCCAAACAGTGAGAAGACTTAGTGACCTAAAGTATATCTTTCTTATTATGGTCCCTATCTGCCAAAAAGCAGGAGTTGCTGAGGTTCACCAGCATTCTAAACTCTTCCTGTATACAGAATTTCTTACTGTTAGACTTAGTATAAAAGGGGACTAAGAAATAACAGGTATGTGCTTGGTTGAGCATGTTTGAAGCCTTAGATTCAATCAAGGTAGCAGTGTTTCTTTCTGTGACAGTTTTTCAGAGGAAATCAGTGCATTTGAATACATTTCACACACACACACACACACACACACACACACACACACACACACACACACACACACAAGAGGAAAGGAAAAATAGGAACTCTGTCCTAGAATCTGTTTCCCAAGACTGAAGCAGGGATCTGCCCACATGTAATCTTTGAGGGTGTGTACATGAATGGAATTAATTTCCAGAGGAAACAGAGCTTACCTGTTCCCCAGTGATTTACATGAATGAATAACTCAAAACAAACCAGCAATTAAAAAAACAGCCAAGAACCACATACACATTTGTCTGGGAATTCATGCTGGGAATGGCCTTTTTGGAATTGTAACAATGAAATGGTAACATTTTGATCATTTTAATCATCATTCATAAATCACTGACAGCTCTGCCAAAGTAAATATATTTGCTTTGGGTTAAAATGTACCAATTTTCTACTTTGAAATACTGTTTTCCTTGTTGCAAAAAGCCAGATAATCAACACACAGGAATTTGAACACAACAAAGTGTACCCTCGGCTTCGGCTCCAAAACTATTTTTTTTTCCTTTTTTGTTTAAAATGATGGATTTCATTTGCCTCCTGGAGTTAACAAATGTTAACATATTGCCCTATTTGTTCCTTTATTAAAAGAAATTAAATGTGTGGCTATTGCTGATGCCTACCTCCACGTTTTGCTCTCCCTTAGTTATGCATTTTCCTAAAGAAAACTTTAAGCCCATAGATGGGGATGGTGCAAAAGGGAAGCTTAGAACTCCAGTTCCATATCAGGGCTTTTGGCCTTTCCCTATATGTGTCTCTATCTTTACACAGCATCAACATTGTATCTGATACCTTAAACCAAGGACACATTCTGCCAACTCCCTACCTACATCTAGTATTTTCATTATCGCTTAAAGCCAAGCTCCAGGTGATCTGATCACACACTGCTTCCTTTCTCTTCTTGTTAGTGGGACTCTGTTTTGTGGAAGGTCTCATTCTTAGGCTGGAGGGCTTACCTCCATGTCAAGGTGTGAACTAATTTTAAAAATCGTAATTTTATTACTTTTTCAGTGAGTGAATTGTGTAGGGCCATGTGGCATAATTTCTCTCAGAATAAGAAAAAAAAAATAACTTTATCTCCTGATGAAATCTATTGTATCTAAATGGGGGAACCTACAAACGTACACAGGAAGTTTCCTAACACTAACGCCATACAATGAGGGTGGCTGAGCAGAAATATGGGTAAAATAGGAGAGCCTATAATAGCTGTTCGCTGTCAGGCCAGGTATTCCTGGTCTCTTTTGATGTGAGCAAATCTCTTTCCAGTTTTTAAGCCAAATCATCAATATTTTAGCTATTGGAGGAAAATATGGACTTTCTTTAAGCATTTTAATTACTGACTACTTCCACAGCATGCATATTTCTTCAATTGTAGCTACTTCAGATAGACCAGCTACTAACAATGTTATATCAGCCATCCTTTTGATGTCTCTCTACACATATTTTATATCTAGAGCTAGCTAGGGTTTGATATTTAGGGATGAGGACCCAGGATACAGACATCTTCACCTACAGTAAATACTCCAAAACCCTCCAAAAAGCTTGAAACTATTTACACCCCAAAAGATCTTAAGGCACTTCTTATTGTAGCAGTTTTATGAACTTCTTTCCCAAGGTTATTGCCAATACTGGCTATTTTTCACTCTTTTAAGTTTTGCCAACACGATTAAATGGTATTGTCTTTTTACTTTTGTTTGTGTTTCCATGTGAACACATGAAGTTTAGTCAGTCTTGTTGGTGAGACTTTATGGCAGCAGCTTTGATATTACTAAGAAATACAATCTCACAGCAAATTCTCTGACCCTCTGGTTCTAATGATATTTCTTCCTTGTGGATAGTTTGAGCAGAAATGGCCCCCATAGGCTCATGTATTTGAATGCTTAGTCATTGGGGAGTGGCTCTACTTGATAGGAATTAGGAGTTGTGGCCTAGTTAGATAGATGTGGCCTTGTTAGAGGAAGTGTAGCGGGGTTGGAGGTTTGGGGGTGGGGGAAGGGGGTTGGGAGGGCTATGGTGTTTCAGAAAAATCAAGCTAGGCCCGGTGGTTCTTCCCTCTTCCTGCTGTCTGCAGATCCAGATGTAGAGCTCTCAACCTCTTCAGCACCATGTTTGTCTGCATGCTGCCATGCTCCCTGCTAAGACAATAATGGACTAACCCTCTGAAACTCTAAACAAGTGCCAATTAAATGCCTTCTTTTATAAGAGTTGATGTGGCCACGATGTCTTTTCACAGCAATGGCACAATGACTAAAACAGAAGATGATACCAAGGACTGGGGTATTCCTGTGATAGTCCTGACCATGCTTTTGTTTAGAAGAGTATGGAACACTTTGGGACTTTGGGCTAGAATAGCGATTGGATACTTATGGGGCTTAATGGGCCATCTTAGTAGGGACAAGGAAGACAGTGATGTTAAGAGTGATTTGACTCCCTCTGCTCCACCCCAAAGTTGGGCTGTGAGTCTTAGCATCTGCTTGGATCCTCTGCTTGGTGGAGTCTTTCAGAGGACGTCTATGGTAGGCTCCCATTCTGTTCCTTCTCTTCAACTGTCTATTTTATTTGTCTTTCTGAATGAAGAGCTAGAAAATAGAAGGACCTGGAGGAGTCAGAGCTCTACAAGGAGACCAATGGAGCCAAGAAATATGGGCATAGGAAGGGTCTGCTGCAGAGACTGATGCACCACACAAGGACCATGCATGGTGTGGACCTACACCCTCTGCTCAGATGTAGTAGATAGGCAGCACAGTCTCCTTGAGGGTTCTATAATATGGGGAGTAGGGACTGCTTCTGACACGGACTCTGGCCCCCACAGGTTGATCATTTCTCCCTGGTGGGGCGGCCTTGCCAGGCTACAGAGGAAGAGGTACAGGCAGTCCAGGCTGATAGGTCAGATGTTAGGGGAGGAGGGCTCTCCCTTTCTGAGGACTGGGGAAGGCAGAAAGGGGGCTACAATTGGGATATAAAGTGAACAAATTAAATAAATAAATAAATAAAGAGTGATTTGAACTGTGGGAGCCCAGCTCTAGAAGTTACAGAGGGAAAGAATATTAGTTTGTGGCCTAAAGACTATTCTTATTCTATTTTGGCAAAGAATGTGGCTGCTTTTTGCCCTTGTAGAAAAATATGCCTTAGACTAAATTAAGAGCTTTGGACTAACAGCACTGGCAAAGGAGATTCAAAACAGCAAGCTGAGCAAGGAAAAATACAAAATGTACAGTTTGATGAGAAAAGGAGCACCAGGAAGTGTAATGTAGGTCTTTCAAGAGCTTGCGGAGATAAACAGTTTAAGTGGGATGCTGGATGGAATAAAGGGAGTGGTGACCTCAGGGCGAGACCCCACCCAGCTAAGCTTCCAGCTTGTGGAACAGAATTAAAGAGAAGCTTAAGCAGTGAAGGGAACCATTGAGAACAGAAAGCTGATGAAAATGTATTTGAATGAGGGGGCCAGTTCCAGCTCCTGCAAGCAGCAGAACTTGGCAGCTTTGACCCCATGGTTCTGGCTTTAGAGTCAAGGCTACAAGAAAGGGGTTATAGAATTTCCATCTGTGACAAAGGAAAGCTACTGAGGCCAGGCATGTATCAGGGGTCTACCTCCATGGAGGCCCAGAGGGGCCATTGTGTGGAGCCGTGAAGGTGAAGCCTGGATTGCCTTGGAGACCCCAAGATGTTGGAGATGCCAGAGCAGGTATACCTACCAAGGGAAGGAAGCTCCAGACTGGAACCAGGACAAGAGAGAGACGTGTGTTGCAGTCAGTGAAGCTGAAAGGAGTTGGAGATCTGAAGAGCGCTCTAACATTAGACACAGAGATGCAGTTCAGAGTTTGTCCTCCTGGTCTTTGGTCTTGCTTTGGTCCAGTATTTCCTCATTATGCTTTCTTTCCTCCATTTTGGAATGGTGATGTGTGTGTGTGTGTGTGTGTGTGTGTGTGTGTGTGTGTGTGTGTGTATACACACATCCTGTGCTGTTGTGTGGTCTGCTTTTGGGTTTTGATTTTACAAGAGTTACAGCTCAGACATTGCCTTAAGTCTTAGAAGAGACTTTGAACTTTGATCTTTTAAACAGGGCTCAGACTGTTAAAGACTACAGGGACTTTTGATGTTGCATTATGCTATAGCTACAAGCCTATGGGAGCCTAGAGAGTGGAATATGGTGGTTTGAATAGGAAAGGCTTCTATAGTAAATATTGTGGCACATTGTCCTAATAGGTTCTTATGTGTATGTGTTTAATACTGACTACTTAGAATTGAATAATCTCTCTGGGGACCTGACCTTGGAGAAAACTGATTCTCTCTTTCTCAGCAGCCATTGATTGACTGTAACTCTTTATGTAGAGGGTGGGACCTTGTAAATTTTGCTCCATCCACATTGGCATGTTGACTTACATGTTCATTACGCAGGTCTTGTTTAGGCAACCATATTATTGAGATTTCATAGGTACGACATTCCTGCATGGCCAGAAGACACTATGTAATAGCAGTTGTCCTGGTCCTCTGGCTCTTACAATCTTTCCATGCCCTCTTTCATGATGTGTAGGTGTTGTACTTTTAGGGAAGGCACCACATGGTCACTTGTTCTCCCATTTTAACCTAACATGGATCTACTCAATAACTATTGCACAAACTAACTTCTTTAATGAAGTGAGAACAATTCACATCTATGTGGATTATGATGTGATGGCTAATTTTAAGGCAGTCTGACACTCTCTGGAATCATCAGAGAGGAGGCAGCCTCAATTGAGAAAATACCTCCATAAGTTTGAGCTAGAGGTAAACCACCTGGGACGGTAGCCCTGGCTTCTATAAGAAAGCAGGATGAGAAAGCCATGAGGAGCAAGCCAGGAAGCAGCAATCTTCCATGGCCTCTGCATCAGTTTCTGATGCCAGGTTCTTATCCTATGTAAATCCCTGCCCTGGCTTCCTACAGTGACTGCCTATAATGTGGAAGTGTAAACCATTTCCTCCCCAGCTTGATTTTAACCATGATGTTTCACCACAGCAATAAACCTAACTAAGACCAAAGATAAGAATTTAGAATATATTTCTCAGCCAACAGCTTTTCCTGAACCCCTGGAGGCCTGCTGGCACCAGGGATAACCAGGTAAGACCCCTACATCCCAATTCCCTACCTGCCCCCCTGAACCCCATAAACCTGGGTTTCCCCCAGGTAAACCCAGCAGCTGTGAGGTCCACCCTGTCACCTGTGTGCTCCATTCCCCAGCCCACAGCTCTGCCTACATCCCTGGAGGCCTACTTGGAAGGTTAGCTAGAGCAATAACTCAGCTAAAGGGGATCAAAGGGATACAAATTGGAAAGGAAGAAGTCAAAATATTGCTACTCGCAGATGATGATAGTATATATCTGTGACCCCAAAACTGTACTAGAGAACTCCTACAGATGACAAGCACCTTCAACAAAGTGACTGGATACAAAATTAGCTAAAAAAAAAAAAAAAAAATCAGTAGCCTTCCTTTATACAAGCAATAGGGAAATACAAGAAATTAGGGCAACAACACCCTTCACAACACACACACACACACACACACACACACACACACACACACACACAAAATCTTGGTGTAAATCTGTTCCATCAAGTGAAAGATTTGTGTGACAAGAATTCAAATCTTTGAAGAAAGTAATTGAAGAAGATAACAGACGATGGAAAGATGCCCTATGCTCATGGATGAGTAGGATTAGCACAGTATAAATGGTCATCTTACCAAAAGCAATCTACAGATTCAATGCGATTTCCCCCAAAATTCCAACACAACTCTTTACAGACCTTGAAAGATCAAGTCTCAACTTCATATGGAAAAACAAAGTCCTTAGGGTGGCTAAAACAATCTTGTCCAATAAAAGAAGTATCACCATCCCTGAGGTCAAGCTGTACTACAGAGCAATAGTAATAAAAAAATGCATGATATTGACATAAAAACAGATAGGTGGGTCAATAGAATTAAATTCAAAGACCCAAAAATAAAGCCAGACACCTATGGAAACTTGATTTCTGATAAAGAAACCAAAACCATACAAGGGAGGGGCGGGGAAGCATCTTCAACAAATGCTGCTGGTCTAAGTGGATACCTACATGTAGAAGAATGCAAATAGACCCATATTTATCACCATGCACAAAACACTACTTCAAGTGGGTCAAAGACCTCAAGATAAAACCAGATAAATTAAATATGATAGAAGAAAAAGTTGTAAGTAATCTTGAATGCTTTGAGAAGGAGACCACTTCCTAAACAGAACACTACCACCTCAGGCACTAAGATCAACAATGAATAAAAATGACCGGAAACTAAAAAGCTTCTATAAGGCAAGGGACACCATCAAAAAGATGAAACAGCACCTTACAGAGTGGGAAGAGATCTTTACCAACCCTACATCCAGCAAAGGGCTGATATTTAAAATATATAAAGAACTCAAGAAATGAGAAAGCAACAAACCAAACAACCCAATTAAAAAATGGGACACCATTGGCTAGATCTGGTGTCCCATTTTTTAATTGGAGACCTGGTGGCACTCAGAGGAAGGATAGCAGATTACCAAGAAGAGACTTGATACCCTATGAGCATATACAGGGGGAGGAAATCCCCCTCAGGAACAGTCATAGGGGAGGGGAATAAGGGGAAAATGGGAGGGAGGGAAGAATGGGAGGATACAAGGGATGGGATAACCATTGAGATGTAACAAGAATAAATTAATAAAAAATTTTAAAAAATGGGACACCAAGCTAAAAGAGAATTCTTGACAGGAAACATTAATGACAGAGAAACACTTACTTAAAGAAATGTTCAACATCCTTAGTCATCAGGGAAATGAAAATGAAAATGACTCTGAGATTTTATCCTATACCTGTCAGAATAGCTAAGATTAAAAAGTAAAGTGATAGCTCATGCTGGCCAGGATGTGGAGCAAGGAGTGCTGGTGGGAGTGCAAATTTGTACAACCACTGTGGAAAGCATCCATTGGGTAGCCCTAGGCCCCATACACATATGTAGCAGGTAATATATCTTGATACTCATGTGGGACCTCTGACAGCAGAAGCAAGGGCTGTCTCTGACTCTGTTGCCTGCCTTTGGGTCCCTTTCCCCTAACTGGACAGGCTTGCCTAGCCTCAACAGAAGTGGCATCCAGTCATACTACAACTTGATATGCCACAAAGCGGGTTGATATTCATGGGAGGGTCTCCCCTTCTATGGGGAGAAAGGGAGAGACATGGGGGAGGGGGGGGGAAAGGGAGAGGAGGAGACTGGGAGTAGAGGAGGGAAAGAAGTTCCCATTAAAATTCAAAGTAAATTGATTAATCAAAACATAATTTTAATACAGTTAGAAATCGTAGAGGTTTAGGAAAAAATAGCAGTAACAGCTTGTCCTTTAGGGGCTATGGCCCCTTCAGCCATGGGTGGGTGGCTAAGTTTGCAGAACCAGTCCTGAAATCTCTTCTATTGAGAAAGCCCAATAAGACAGCTGTCGGTTACCTCCGAGATATAAGTGCTACTATTGAACAGTTGGGAATATCTTGCCAGGTTTTTGGTTTTTTGTTTTGTTTTGTTTTGAGGTTTTGTGTGTGTGGGGTTTTTTTTTTTTTTTTTTTTTTTTTTTTCTCTTCTCCTTTAGCAGCTTACAAAGCACCTTTATATTCTGTGAGTGCTAGTCCTTGGGGAAGATAATTCCTGATCAGTTCCACCCAGATCAATCCCTCCATGTTTTGTGTCCAAAGTGTGTGCTATCTTCAGTATTATGGTCAAGTTCTGTGTGGCAACCAAGATATAGGTATATGAAATGACTTTCTAAATGCATATAGTTAAAAATATCTCATTGTTATATGTAAGTTCAGTTATATGTGATTTAACTTATGAATAAATAAATGCATTTCGTTCAGTTCAAGAGCAAGCCTACTTAGCTTTTTTGTATGTTTCTTTGCCTACTTCTTTGAGACAGTACTATCTGTACCCCTGAATGGCCTGGAAGACCAGCCAGGCAGATCAGATGCATCTTGAGCACTTGTAATCTTCCCATAGAAGCTTTGTGATTGTAGATTGTGCCACCATACCTGATAACCTACATATTGTTAATCCAATGAAATTAGTAGTAGGCTGTGTGATAAAAAAAATCTTCTGAAATTGTTATTCTAAATAATTAAGATGTCATAAATCTAAATTATGTAGCATATAACCTAACCTAATTATCTTATGTCCTAAATTAGTATATATTTGAAATTTCTTTCTAAAAAATTATAACATGCACTGTTTCAAATCTTTTAAAATAAAGGCAGTTATATTTCATCTAGTTTTAGGAATTTCTATTTTATATACCTACGTATATATACTTCACAGTGATTATATGTGAAATTATAACATAAAATTTGAATTCATTATCCAAGTATGGATTATGATTCATACTTAGTTTTTCAGGTTTTCACCTTCTGATATCTGATTTTCGTTATTGCTGGGGCTTAACTTCAAGGCCTGGCCTGGTGCTAGGCAGGTTCTCTTCTGCATTGCTACCCCAAACCCCTACTATTTATTCTTAAGTGAACAGGGAGTGTGGTTGCCTAACTATTTAAGAGTCTGGTTCAGAAAACAGTACCAAAACGTCCTTTGAACTGAGAGTGATGGGGAGGGCTTCAGAGTAAGAAGACACTCTGACCTTTTACTGTTTGTGTAAAGCATGGCGCTGAGGAGTTCTCTTGCTTATTTATCCTACTAGAGGCCAAAAGACCTTCATCCCATCCAGTTGTACGCTATACCTGAAGGAAGGATTCCCACACAGAAAGGCCAAGAGAGTGTGAATAAGAAGGACCAAGTGATCCAGTCTCACTTGACCAATTTATTGTCATGAGATCCTACCCTTCTCCACCCCATGTATACCTGACTTTGTGTCTACTTTGCATTCCACCTAAGAATAGTAATACTGTTTTCCATGGGCCACTCAATCTTCATTTCTGAAGCATCGTTCCCATCTCATGCAACATTTGGTTAAGTAAATTTGGCATGCTTTTCAATTACTATCCTATCTTTAGTGTCCAGGATGGCCCTTGAAATGAATGAGGGAAAGGACAATATTTTTCCATCCCTTTGTGGACTTTCATATCTTCATTTGTGCAGTGAAGAGGTTAACATGGATCCTTGTTGGGGCATGGTCTGATGTATTTTGATGCTAATTACTGCTTACTGTCTCTGTGACTGACCTTTTGCTTAATAAAAAGCCATCCCACCTGGGCAGGGCACGAAATAGGTGGGGCTAGGAGAGGAAGGAATTCTCGGATAAGAAGGACCACCACGAGAAAGGAGAAGGAGAGAGACCTGAGGAGAGGAGAGGAAGGCTGCCATGGGTTAGCTGGAGGAGAAACACACGACTGGTGGCGTGGATGGAGAACCCAGCCCAGATGAAGAACATGAGCAAGTATTTGGGATTATGGATGGGAGGTAGCTTGATAGAAGTTATTGGAAGCAGATAGCATGGGATTGAGGCAGGGATCCCATGCCTGATGCCCTACTATGAAAAGTACTTTTGAAGATTGATATCTGCCCTGCCCCAAGTTAACCAAGGCTATTTTAAAATATAACAAGTGTCTGTGTCTTAATTGATTGCTAGCCAGGACTACAGGTAATACAGATAATTTTAAAAACAATAGATGGTATAAAAGGACTCTTTCAGATGACATGTATGAAAGGGTTCATTACATCCCAGATACAAGTGAGCTGATTTTTCAAGGCTAAACAACTATTTCCCCAGGGCCTATAGCAGACACATAGATTTTTCTCCTAACTTACTTGAAAAGACAACCCAAAGCAAAATGCCGTTTCTGTAAGTATTTCTGGAATCCTTGAGAATTTCCGAGACTTATCTCAGAGTCCTAATGGTTGCCAGTTTCGTCAGACAGCAGTTAGCCCCACCTTGTGTTCAGTGACTCTTGCCTGCTTTCTCAGCTCTATCCTAAGACCATCTTGTTAGCTTCTCTTTCTTCTAGCAACCCAAGATGGCCTCTCAGGCATCAAAGCTTGTGCTTTTCAAAGCCAGGCAGGTTCCTTCCTGCATTGCTACCCCTGACCCCTATGTACTTATTCCTTAGTGAACAGGTAATGTGGTTGCCTATGTATTTAAGAGTCTGGTTCTTCCTGTCTTTCTTCTATGACTAATACTATCCTAAGGGTTCCTTGAAAGAAAAATAATATGGCCATTTGGGCCCTGCTTGCTTTGTGTCTGCTTCATGAGCAGCCAACACTGCCCCATTCCTGCAATGAGAGTGTAGGAGTCCAAGACATGAAAAGCCGCCCAATAAGAATCTCTGAGACTCATAACATTTGTAAACTAATGATCCTGGTCTCTCATTTTCCTTGGAAAAGTGGCAACCCAGTGTTGCAAGGCGCCAAAGGGAATTTTTAAGACACAAGAAATTGCTTTTATTTACGCTCTCATTCTTTGAAATGCTAGACAACTTGTCACCTTCCAGTAAAAAAAAAATGCAAAACTCAAAAAGGCATGTGGATATTGGAAGAAACAGCCTCGAGAGGAGCAAGATCCAGACAGTTTGATCCACCGGAGGAGTAGAACAGTAAAGGCCAGGAGGCAATGGCAGACAAGTGTTGAGAGGGGGATGTGACTGGAGGAAGATTGGGCCAAGAAGACAAACTAGAAACAACTCATCGGGGAGCCTTTAAATATCCCTTTCTGTGCAATACAGTGGAAAAATCAGAGGAGCCCAAGAGACAGATTTAGATCAGGAACTCTATAAAAGAAATAATGACACTCCAAGTAGAGCCAGGCTCTGGGGCAGACTGGATGATAAATTGGCTTGTTCCCAATCTTTCACTCTGGGGCTTTGATATTTAAGTTGTCAACTAGTATTTATTGGGTAATACTATTATCTGTGGAGAGCAAATGGTGACAATTATTTTAATTAAAAGGCGGACAAAAGAAGGTTTTAACAGAAATGTGGACTTTTAAAAAAAATGAGTCAATACTTTTAAAATCACAGAGTGGAATCCTAGGAGCGGTGCGCAACATGGAGGAAGCCGTGTTCCCATTTTTAAAAGCCACATTATCAGATATAACTCATGGCACTGCTGACCACTCTCCAAAAGCTGTCCTTTGCTCAACTCCTTTCACCACCTTCTATGAAAACAGAAGCCAAGTCTCGTTTGACACTGTGCTTTCAGTGGCTAGGACACTGCCGAACACATAGTGAACCCTCTAGAAACACAGTGAATAAATGATGGTGAATCTGTGGTATGAAGCAGACATAATATGAAAAATATCTACGTGTGTGTATGTGTGTGTGTGTGTGTGTGTGTGTGTGTGTGTGTGTGTGTGTGTGTGTTCCTGTGTGAGAAAGATAGTCAATACATGGGGAACTTGAAAGAGAAATGAAAGTCAGGATCTGAGTGTGTGAGGGCCTGGTGTCTGAACAGAAAGAGGATTACCAAAAGTATACTTTCCATTTTTACCTAACAGTGGTGTTGGAATATAGAATGCTCACTATGTTCTAATCTTAAGGGGAAAAGCAAACAGTAAAAAGCTGTGACTATTATTTCAGGACTCCTGAAAGACCCTTGGCGTGAATCATGAGTAATGCCACTTCTGTGTTTGGCCTGGGCTTCTACAAATATTCTTTGTAAGAAATGTTACTGAACTAGATGCTGTGAAATGCCTGTTTTTAATTTAAAGAAATAACAAGTATTCTGTTCAGCTCCATGGTGGTCCTTGTTAAGCAAGTGAAAGCGTTCGATGCTTGTGAGATGGTCTCTGTGAGCCTTGCCACTGCCATTGGTGAATGACTTCAATGTTTGCTTAGAGGAAAACCAGCAAAAAGAACTCCTGAGAACTTTATATTTTAGTGACAATGTCATCACTTCATTCCATCAAGAATTTGGAAAGGAGCTGCTTTGGGAAAATTCACCACACCCATCCTACCTACATAGAAACCGGATCAGGTAAAAGGGTCACAGAAAATAAGTAGCCCATATTTTATACCTAAAATTTTTATTACTTAATATGGATGCTTGCTTTGTTTTTCACTTACACTTTCTTTCTTTCTTTCTTTCTTTTTTTTTCCTCTCCTGGTGGATTTTATTTTGCATACTAGAAAGAAAAGGTTGAGGTGTGTGATTTTCTGGAATGGATTGGTTATTTAAAGCAATTCTCACCAGAACACTTTGCTCATCTGATGTAAATGCCGTAGATGATCCAGTTGCCTGAGCTACTGCTGGATTTAGTAACTCATCTTGATACAGTTATTCCCATGTCCTTCCTGGACCACAAGAGCCAACATCTTCTTCACTGGTTACTCCTTGTAGAAGTTGGTCTTGCTTGCTGGGTACTCCCTCCATTGTCACTTAAATGAATCGGGCTCAGTTCCTGAATACTGCCTCTAGCATATTTTACTTTCTCCTTCCATTCATGGTTTTAAATGCCACCTGAGTTTATGTTTATGCTTTCAAATTCATGGCCTCCATTCCCATTGTGCAATTCAAACCTTTTATTGGGACCATCACCACCCAGGCCCCAAAGCTTCTGCCCCTCTGCTGCCTCTCCAACCCAAGCCGGTTCAAATCTTCCTTTCTACCTCTTCTCCGGCACCTAGCACGCAAGGTCTTCTCCCTCTACTCCAAGTGGATGCTCAATCTTGCTATTTCTAAGACAAATCTAGATGGTCCTGGATGAATACTTTTGCAATGCAGAGTTATCTAGAACGCCTTTCGACCGTACTTGCACGCGACTCACCCTTCCATTTCCTCCTAGCCGCCTTTTATATATTACCTTGTCAAAGAGGTAAGCTGTTCACCAGATTGAAAAATAGCAGATGCTTCTTCTCAACTCAAGGCTCAGGGGATAACTGTGGAAAGGGAAAGGAAGGATCAAAGAACCGGAGGCCTGGGAGGATTGGGGCGAACAGTGTCTCCTAGACGGGTCAGAAGCACTACTCTTATGGACTCACAGAAGCTCTGGTTACCCGGAGACTGGCACAAGCTCAAGCTGGCCACCACTCCTGGAGGAAAGCGCTTATGGGCACTCACAGCTGGATGAAGAGCCATAGGCAGTTGATGATTCTGGAAGAAGAGTTGCTAACCATATGGGCGTGGTTTCTGGTACACTGACCACTATCCAAATGGATGGCCTCACAGCTGTGAGTATGTGGGCAGTACAGGGTGGACTCGGCGAATTATAAAAGGAAGAAAAAAAAAAGACACAAAGTTGGGAGGGAGTGGGGAGTAGGGTAGACTTGGGAGGAGTTAAAGTAGTAGGAATTAAAATATGATAAAAGAATACATCTCATGGATGTATGAAATAAATTCTTAATGAATTAATAACACCATTCTATTAAAAGTATAGCAGAAACTGCTTCTATTTTTTCCATTTTCCACCTCCATTAGTTTTCCCCACTGTTTTCATTGAATTAATTATCACTTGTTTACAAGTTATCTTATTTTTATATCCTATCTCCTTTCACTAGGAGACAGATCCTGAATAAAGGAAACTATGTAGATTCGATCAAGGGATAATTTTTGTTTGTTACTCTCATCCCAATATTAAAATATAACCTGACATCCTTAACACTGAAAAACCATTACATGAGGCAAAAAATATAGCTCAGGAGAAGGGTGCTAGCCTAGGGTCTACAAGCCAGGGTTCATTCCCCAGCACTGCAAGAAAGAATGTTTTAATAAGTTGAATTATAAGGGTCATGTAAAATATATAATTATTTTACTCTTTTTCACTTATTTAGAAGATTAATTTCAAAATTCTAAATAGGTTTTTAATTACCTAATCACTGTTGGTACTTAATAACTCATGTAGCAAATAATTTGTGACTTTACAAAAATAATTAACATCCATTTTCAGTGTGGAAAGAGCAGGGTTCAAATTTTGGTTGACTCTCTCACGAGTCAGTTAATACTTTTGGCAAGTTACTTATTAATTCCTCAGGGCCTCACTTTTCCAATGTGTTAAAACAGATGAGAATACCAACCTTAGCTGTGAGGATAAATCATACTCAGTTAAAGGTGGGACAAAACTGATGGCATTAGCAGCAGCAGCAGCCGCAACAGAAATAATTTCTCCCTGAGCCACAGTGTAAGATCTCCTTCATTACAGGAATTTTTTAACAAGATATTTAAATGGGTTCCCTAAGAGCTAGCTCTTCCTAGACTGAGACCTAAAATAAATAGAGATGGTGAGGACAGCTGGGCACCAAGACAATTGGAGTGACAAAAGTCCTGTAAAGATGTAAGCCTCGTTGAAGGTAGCTTAGAGTTTCACTCGTGTCCAGAATTAGCTAAAAATGGCTTAGGATACCAGCTTATTACCACAGTTACTCTAGAAGCAACTGGGCTGTATCTGGAAGGTTTTTTGTTTGATTCTTGTTTTTGTTTTTGTTTTACCACAGTGTGGACCCACATCTGTGAAGAACCAAGACTCACTGTTCTCTGATACTTCCCAGGAGTGCAAACCATCCTTCCTCAACACTTGCTGATGGCCTGGGGGTGTGGGATGTGGTATCTGCAAACACGGAATTAGTTCTTTGCTTTGTATACACAAAGTTGTCAGGAAATTCTCCCTTCCAACATGAATGAGATAATAAAAGGCAGCGTCTGTCCACTGAATTCTTTTATCCTCTTTGTTCCCTATCTTGGTTCCCCTTTCTCTTTCCTTTAAAACTTCATTCTACGAATGAAGAAAAGGCTGAAGCCCAGGATCTGATAAATGCACATTGTTTAGAACTTGGGTTTAGAAAGACATGTTGTGAGGGGATATGTCTTAAATGAAGAATTGCAAAAGCTTTTATGACTTTCGTTTCTCTTGACCTTTTCTTTTCCTTGGAGAAAAGTGCCAGTCTTAGTCCATCAACAGTGTTCATCTGTTCTAAGGGAAAAGCCAAAGGAGCTTCGGGCAGCCTTATAAAACACTGGCTGTTAGGGAAAGAGGGCTAAGGCATAGGTGTGTATGATTTGATTTCATTTTAGATGGGGCTTGGGTGTAGGTGAGGAGCCGGCAATTGGGCACCGCTCAAAGCACCATTTCACTGAGTATAAATAACTCTGGCATGGGTCACTCAAACAGCCTGCAAGGGCTTTACCACTGTTCTCTGCCTCCCTAAAGCCAATTTCCCTCTTTTAGACTGAAAAAAAAAAGTGCAAATGTGATTATAGAATTATGACTTATGCAGTGAGGCTTCATCTAGCCATGTCACATGCCCAAGCCAGTCACCAGAGGGACAAACATGTTCTGACTCCAAGGTGGTGCATAACACTGTTTTGAGCTACACAGGACTGCTCAGGATCACCCTTGTCTGGCTGCCAGACCAAACTTTACCTGGCCAGAAGCTTACAAGAACTACTTTTTTTTTTTAAATAGAAGGTCACTGGCAGGACCTTAGGAAATGAGATTCCCAAGACATGGAACAGTTGTCCAATAGGGGAGATTTCACCCAGGGAGAAGGCACTTCCTTGTCTGGCTAGTGGGATGTGGAGAGGGAACACAGCCGAGGAATGCTCAGCTGATTTTGAAAGTCCTTTATGTGGTTTGAGTTAGGTGAAAGACTTTTTTTGTCTCTCATCACTTAGGATTAAATAAATTTCTGCATAAATTTCATTTATTTGTTTATTTTGTGCTCCAAAGAAGTTTTGTGTGTTTGCTGGAACTTTATACCAAAAGAAAATGAAAGAAGTGCATATGGAAAATTCATTGCAAGGCTTTGGTTAAGAGGGTAGCGGAGGTCTGTCTCACTAATGGGCAGCATAAGTGTTTGTTTGCTTGGTCATACCACTGCCTGACAGGAACCCTGTTTTCAATTAGGTATAGAGTTGCTAGCTGGATGGCAACATCTTTATGAAGTGGCCATTCATCATCTGGTTTTCTGTAGCCGTTACATTTCCTATAACCATGTTGGACATACTTGATACTCCGTCCTTCTACCATGCAATGGATGACCTAGTAGCTAAATCTGTTTTCCTGAATACACTGACATACAGAAGGAAGAAAGATGTGTCTTCCCCTATTCGTTTGTTCAAAAGAGATATTGGGAATGCTAGCTGTGTTTCTGGCACTGGGATTAAGCTAAGGCTTGGGCAATAAGCAAGGAAGACATACTGGCTGCCTTGAGAGTTTATAGTTTGACATAGGATGATGGTAAGTGGAAAGAGGGAAGGTAAAAGGAGGATGGTCACCTAATACTTCAATGTGACAAAGGAGGACTAGCCCAGAGAGAGCAAGAACTGGCAAAGGACTTCAGAAGGTTTGGCTTGAAGGAAAGAAGAAAATGGTCACAGTGAACTGAACTTAAATGGTTCCCCTGACTATTAGAAGTATGCCCAAGCTTAGAAAACACTCCCCTATCTCTCTCTCTTCCTCACACCAAACTGTAGTAAAGTTTGGGGGGAAAAGTCAAGGAAATGCAACACACTGAACACACCCAGGGGGCTGTTGTGACTCCCAGACAAAGGAGCCATGCTATACTATGTTTTATAGTTACAATCCACAAAACAAATTTCCTTAAAATGAGAAATACTTTAAAATAATTACTACTCTTTAATGTGAAATACTATGAGTCATAAACTGCAAACCCATAATAAATGGATGCAGTTTCTAATTATATATCCATGGTATGTGCCAGTAACAGGACCATTCTCACTGTTCAACAATGAATGAATGTATTTATCACATCATTTGAAGACTACACAAAAGTCTACAGTTCAGTTGACTTCACACATGCGAAACCAAGATCCATAGACTTCTTCATCCATCATGGCATACTTCCTGGGTACACGGAACAGACTCAATGTGCAGTTTTAAGAAAATACTTTAAGATGGAGAGTCAAAGTGTAAATGCCACTAAATAGCTCAGTATAGAAGTGAAACTTACAAAGCTTTGAGCATTAGATGCCATCAATTAGTTATTCAGTCTGGTGTTATTGTAGCAAAAAATGAAAAAGCATCATCGAATAGAGCATACTGGATGGATATGCAGTTAAGTGGACCAGTATTATAGTAGTCTTTTCACATAAGCAAAAAAAAATCTAGAGCCACACAATTTCAGCAACGAACTTATTGCCTCAAATTTTCATATTCAGTTGGTACTTATAACAATAATGAAAATGTGAAAGACAAAAGGCACAGTGGTGTGCTGGTCGTGGTGACATACACCTGTAATCCCAGCACTGTGGAAGGCAGAGGTAGGCAGATCTCTGTGAGTTCAAGGTCAGCCTGGTCTACAGAGCAAACGCAGGACAGCTAAGGCTCTACAGAGAAACCCCATCTCAAAAAAAAAAAAAAAAAAGGCACAGTATGGAGTATTCCCACTGATTCTAAAATATTCTAATTCTAAGTGATGCATCTCATCAAATTTCAGTATTAGAAGAAGTAACATCTATTCTATAAAATAGAAGGCCTATATCACTAAGCATCTCCTTCATGTAGACAGTCCTTGGAAGTTTGGCTTTTCTGGAGATGAGCCATATGGTTCCCCAGAAGCATGAGTGACTTGCCAAGAAAAGAAAAAAAAATCTATTTCCAATGTAGTGTTAGCCAATTCACCAATTGTTAGAAGAAAAGAAAATGTATTTGTTTTTATTTTTACTAAAAAAAAGTCTCCTAAAACTTAGTCTTTTAAGACAATACACATTTGTTATACCAAAGCTGCTGTGTGCCAGGGCTCTAGGCATTGTTGAACTGGATGGCTGTAGTTCAAGGCAGGGGGCCAAGCTCTCTCCAGACTACAGTTGAGGTTTTGGCAGTAGTTACTGTCATTTCATGGTTCCACTAAGGGAGGATCACTCACTGGGAGTCCCTGGATCCTCCTCATTGGCTGTCAGGTGGAGACATAAGGTCCTCATCTCCACAACGCAGCTGGTAACTCTGAGAGAATGAGTCAAGTAGGTGCATGACCCCAGCTGAAATCAAAGTCCATAACACATAGCCCACTTTTTTTTTTTACTATATCAATTGTTAGATTTATTAGTAGTAGCTAGCTCATTCTCAAAGAAAGAAGTTTTTACAGTCACAAATGCTGGGAAGAAAGATCTTTAGGGAACCACCTTAGAATCTGCCTGCCTACCAAAAAGAGATTAAAGGAAGACATAAATAGTCCCGTGGCTTATTATATGAGCACGTGAGTAGGTTTTACAGATCCCTCCACAATACTACCCAGGTGGCCTAATTGCACCTCCAAGCATAGGTGAGCCATTGGCACGCGGAGTGTTGGCGGAGGGGACAAGGCTATCTGGAACATTAAATGTGGACGAACGGAACTTCCTCAACTGATCTCATATCCACACACTCACCCACAGATCCCAACAAGTCAACCTTCTCAATGTGAACACGAACAAACATTTCTTTCTAGTCTTGTGTTTTATACTATTTTTTTTTAAATACTGAAGAATGTGCCCTTTGAGAAAAAGAAACTTCATTTAAAAAAAAAAAGGCCTTTTAGCACTTGTATCTGATAGTTAAACTTGAAGCAACGTCCAGTTGTTACGTCTTATTTCCTCTTTACCATACATAGGTCGGAGTTAGGAGGGAAGCTTTCCTTTATTGGTCTTATCGTATGTCTTCGTTTGTGTCCCTGCTTTTAGGCCTTCTCGGGCACTGCGCCGCTCACCTCAGTGGAGGTCACAGGAGCTCCCTTTTATTGCTCCCTCTGAAGCAGAGTTGTGAACGTGGCCTCACCTTCTAAACAAGACCCTTTCCAATGGCAATGACTTTATTAACAAGTAATAAATTCCTCAGTGATAACTCGATGCCTGTGAAGTTCCAGCTTTTGAGTTCTTACCATAAGCCAGGCGGCAAAGTAATTTTAGATCCTTAAACGATAGTAAGGCGTCCCTTCTCACCTGCTTCTAACCCAAACAGATTTTAACACATTTTGCATCAGTTTTCTCCAAAAGAAATAAAATTTTGGGCATAACCCACATTACACCACTTCTTCCAGAAAAGCCATATTTCCACAACCTTTTGTAAAACTTAAAATGCTGTCTGGACGATCTGGTGGTCCTGTACCTTTATTTTTCTTTTTATTCCAAACTGAAAGGTTTGCTCGAGGCTGGACAAAGATAATAAATATCCTACAGTCACTTCAAACTCCAAAATGAGCCCATCCTCAAATTCCACTCACGGAGTGATGTACATCATGAGAAATTGTTCAGTAACCATAGCTCTTTGAATTTGCTCAATTTATGACTTAAAGAATCCAGATCTAGCCAATGGACAAAACATTCTCCACAGTTGAGTGGAGAGTGGGATATGGCTTTCACACAAACTCTGGTGCCTCATATTTGACCATGTCCCCTGGAGGGGGAGACCTGGTGGCACTCAGAGGAAGGATAGCAGGTTACCAAGAAAAGACTTGATACCCTATCAGCGTATACAGGGGGAGGTAATCCCCCTCAGGAACAGTCATAGGGGAGGGGAATAAGGGGAAAATGGGAGGGAGGGAAGAATGGGAGGATACAAGGGATGGGATAACCATTGAGATGTAACAAGAATAAATTAATAAAATGTTTTTAAAAAAGAATTCAGATAATTAACTCAAGATTTCTCTTTTGTAGCCCCTCGTTCTTTTGACTACTATGCTATTATTAGTGACATCTTAAAGCTCTCATTCATTGCTATTTAAAGCATCAGAATGCAAATTAACTCCTAAGGCGGCCCTGAAGTCTGTCTGTTGACAAACACGTGGGAGCTGATATTCTTCTATCTGCCACCACACTGGCCTCTTCACGGCTTACACAGTACGACTGAGCTGGTCCCTAACTTAATTACCTTGACTTATGGTCTCCATCCATTCTGGGCTACTCCACATGGCAGACAGACTGATATTTCCTTTGTAAACACAGTTTCGCTCATGTCTCAGATGAGTTCTAAAGCCTTGATCGATCTTCCACCCACCTATCAAATAAAGAGCATACTCTCTACATCCTACTATTCAAACCTCAGACAACCTAACTTGACAAGGAAAATTCTGTCTCGTTTCTTAAAATTTAGGAGCATTTTCTTCTCTGGTAAAACTTATAGACCAGCCGATGGACATTCTCCACTGTTGAGTGGAGAAGGAGATCTAACTTTCACACAAACTCTGGTGCCCCATATTTGAACATGTCCCTTGGACGGAGATGCCTGGTGGCACTCAGAGGAAAGATAATAGGTCACCAAGGAGAGACTTGATACCGTATGAGCATATTCAGGGGGAGGAGGTCCCCCTCAGACACAGACTTAGGGGAGGGGAGGGGAGTAGGGGGGAAGGGGGAGGAAGGGAGGAGTGGGAGGATACATGGGATGGGCTAACAACTGAGATGTAATATGTATAAATTAATAAAAATGTATTTAAAAAAACTTATAGACTGTAGAGATGATAATGAATCTGCCTTTTTTTTTTCTGCTTATGTTACTTCCTCTGCCTGAAATAACACAATTTCAATGTGATAAGATGCTGAGCAACTCGGAACCCCAATTAACTGTTAGTTCTTGCATCATTCCTCTGATGATCCACCAAAATAATATAAATAGTGATTTGGATAAACCCCTGTCGCTGTTTCCCCACTTTTGAGGTCCTGAGCACGTTCTGTTTATTTTTATAGATATGTAGCTACTGATGTGCTTTTTGCTGTTTTGTACATTCATAAGGGCAGTAGGGCTTGACTGTTACACATGTGGCCCATGTTCCTGATGCTTAGCTAATGTGATGGGACTGAATTAATTTCACTAATTAATTAATTAGTTTCACTGAATTAATAAGCTTACCCTACCTATGTAATAAAATCTTAAAACTTTCAGGACAAATTATATGAACTTCTTTTTCCCTCAAGCCTATTCAGAGGTAGCAGATATTTCTTTAATAACCCTATTCAGAGGTCTTTTATTAGGATAACTGATGATTCTGATACTTCTGTCTTATGCCTGGTCTCACCTGTAAGAGGGTATAGTCATCTATAAGACTGTAGTCCCCAGATAGGTAGGCAAGCCTCAGGACATGCCAGAACCAGCACACTGTAGACGTCTTAATGTTACAAAATAGGTCTTCTCAAGGTAGCACTGAAAAGGAGAAGCAGCAGTCTGTTGCTGTTCTCTTAGCTTTGATTTTGGTTTTTACCATCAAGAAGTCAGTGTATCCTTTCTACATTTAGTAATCAGCTTCCTTCCAAGCTCTTCCTCCAGACAATCAGTAGGGAAGCACTTCCTATGTCCAAATTAGTCTCAATCGCTCTACCCTAGCCCCACATTCCAATCAACGTTAGTGCTGTCTCGTGGAATCCAATTGTCTCTTCCATCCCACCCTTGCAAAAGTACAATAGTAAACCACCAGGTTTTTAATCTTGTATTTTTTTCTTCAGCTTACAGAGAATCATTTTCATCACTCCTTTTTATTTCCCAAGTTTCTTATCAAGTCCTGAAGATGAAACAATATGAACCTTCACATACATATTTTTTACAGTTAAAAATATGTTAAATATTCTTGTTGGAGGCCAAAAATTATGTCTTGTCAATAACATCTTGTGGGAAGATCATCCTGCCAAACCACAGACAAGTCTTCGCCCCTAGGCTTCACCTCATTGCATTTGGATTCATTCAAAGTAGAATAATTGAAGTTAAACTGCCCAGAATGTTACTTGATCCAGTGGGAAGAAAGGAAAATGCATCTTAAGTGAGCATAATTACCTCAATTCAAACATGACCATTACTTGTCTCTTAGTGGTCTACTATATTATTGGTCACAATGTAATAATAGTGGGTGTATTTTGTTAGTCTGCGAAAGTGAAGTGTTACTGGAGAATATCCCAACGTTATTGTTTGCTTTAGGAATCCATAGCTAGCTTCAGCAAAGCCTACAGGACCATTCAACAACTCCTTTAAAGTGACACTATATTGAATTACCTGCATATAATAACTGCTCCAAGTGGTTTGCTCTCAGGACTGCTATGTAGTTGTCACCCCTATACCATAGCAAATTACCTCACTATTTGCATTACTCTGAGACTTAAAGCTATTTCATGTAAATATATCTTAACTGTAACCTTAGGGAAATCTTCCAATTTTCTTTGATAGATATTTTTATTCTCAAATGCCCACTTCTCTGTCTCCTCACCTGGGTGGAGCGCTCATTTCCAGAAAAAAAAAAGTGAGGAATTAGAAGATAATTTGCCGTTTCCCTCTCCATCAGCCTAAAGTCTTGACATTGCTCAAACTTGCAGCTGTACTTTCGAGCTGAGTCCTGAGGTGGAAATAGAAACGGAGCAGAGACCCCCCGCCTACGCATAATACACGTGATCAAGAGCAAGAGGGAAATCTTTGTGGACCAGTCTACTAAGGTTACTTCCTTATCAAGACCTAACCTAGGAGAGGTATCAAGAAGTAACTGAGCAGAATTATCCCCAAAGCAGTAAAGAAACTGATAAGATTTGTCAGGATCAACCGTCAAAATTCTAGAAAGCAATCAAGGGTATACAGCCAGTGCTTAATCAATAAAAATATTCAAGTTTCAGTAAAAAGGAGTTGGGTGGCATTTTATCTTAGAATGCCTATCTCCTCGTCCCTAGCTCAGGGACAGTCTTGAAGACAACAGGCAGCGTTACTTGCCTGTCCAGGTCTTCAGGGCAAAATGTATTCTCACAGAACTGACGTTCATTATGGTGACTGTGTATCTGTTGAGTGATTGACCTACCCAGAGGATTTGTTTATTCCTTGCCTAATTAAGAACTATCCAGGACTGAGAATGCTGTGCAGAAGACATTTGTCAAAGCCATTTTAAGGCAAATCTATTAGTAGCTGCCTGGGATGAAGCATGGCAGAGGAAATAATAAACACACTAAAAAAGCTTGGCAGAAAAGGCTAAGCAATGATGTAATTCGTGGAAGAAAAAATAAAGAAACCCTAAATAAATGGAAAGGCGTATATGCTCATCAAAAGATTCAATATTGTTAAAGAGCCAATAGCTTCCAAACTGATCTAGAGACATCAAGAAATTTCCATGAAAAGATCAGCGCATATGTTGCTGAGATGGAGAATGGATTGTAGAGTCTGTAGGGTATCAGAGTAAATCTCAATTAGCAAAAACAATTTTAGAAAAGAACAAACTTGGAAGAGTTACTTCCTGATTTCAAGGCATACTACTGAGACATAGCAATGAACAGAGTGGTTTACTGGCATAAGTGTAGGTACATAAAGCAGTGAAATAAAATCAAGAGGCCAAAAATAAAGCCATACATTTTTAGTCAATTAACTTTTGGCCAAAGCCATTCAACAAGGGAAATAATAGTGTTTTCATTAAATTAATGTAGTAAATGGAGTAATGACTTGCAAAAGAATGACTGTAGATTTTTAGCTCATGTTATTCTAAAATTAACTCAATGAGTCAAAGACTAAGTGTATAAGAGCCAAAATACGCAATTTTCAGAAGAACATATTGAGTATGTCTTCAATTTAACCAAGCACAGTTGTCTTCTCTAACACATCAATGACAAAAAAGGTAGATAAATTGGATTTGCTCAGAATTAGAACCTTATATTTGAAATACACTATCAATAGAGTTGAAAGACAAGCTACATAATTATAGAAATATTTTAAGACACTTACCTACCAAGGTCTAGTATCCATAATGTATTAAAACTCTTATTACTGTACAGTGAAAAGACCAACAATCCAAATAAAATTGAGCAGAGGAGTTAAGTAATATTTTCCAAAGAGATATTCAAGTGGCTAATAAGCACAGAGAAAGAGTTTTGTCAATGCCAGCCACTAGGGAGGTGTAAGGTAGAACTACACTGAGAAAGACAACTTTACAACCCTTGGAAGGCAGTAGAAATAGTAAAAATCACTAATAACAATAATATGGAATATGAAAAGTGTTAGTGGAAATATATAAAAGTAAGATAGTCATACATTGCTTCTGGAAATATAAAATGATATAGCCATTGTGTGAAAACAAGTTTGCGGTTGCTTATAGAGAAGACTGACTTATCACTTGACCTAACAATGCCATATGGTAGACTCAGAGAGCACTAAAAACAAGGGTTAAAAAAATTAAAAATGCTCATAGTGCAGCATTCAAAATAATTACAAATCATTCCTTAGATAGTTAATCAAAATTTTTGTGAAGACTTTTCAAACCCCGAAACTAGAATTAATATTTTGTCCTTCAATCACAGTGTAGCTATTTGTTTAGATGTCACAAGGCCCAATAGATCCTGAGAATTTGCATGGGAGGATTCAGTTATTATTTTTAATCTCTGTACACCAACATACATCTGCCATCATTCTCTGATTCTATATCTGTCAGGGCAATCAACCAAGGATGAAAATAATTGGAAGAATTTTGTCTATACTGAGCATGTATTATATAGAGTTTCAGTCATTGTTCTCTGAACCATGTGGCAAAAAAAAACCTATTTACATAGCATTTTTATTGTTATATCATAAGGAATCTACTGAGTTGGCTTAAAGTATTGCACAAGTTATGTACAAATATCATATATTTTATATGTGAGACCTGAGTATCTTCATATTTTGATAGTCATGGATGTCCCAGGACTAAACTCCTATGACAACTACGCTACTTTTTTTATAATTTCAAAAGTGTTAGGTAAACTAAACTTTTATTCTCTTAAATAATCAACCATATGGCTAAAGCTATATCAGACTTTGAAGCAATGAGGCACATTCAGTACAATTAGAGGTAAACTGAAGTGATTCTTGATCAATTTTCCACAAAGTAAGACCATGGGCTACCTGAAGTGTAGATTTAGTGTCTTGTTGCTCAATTCTGGGTTCTATTATAGCACCATTACTTGAGTGTATCAGAGGTACAACTAAACAAGTCAGAAGGTTCACAGCTTTCTAATACACTAAAAACTACAAAGTGTAGAAAACAGAAATATTTCTCTAAGAAACCTCACTCAGAGGTGTAATCACAAACGCCAAACAAGTCTTTTAAATCTTCTGCAGAAGGCTTCATGACTCATCTAGGCCACGAATTCTTTGGAGCACCTACTATGCGTCCTGCATCAACCTGATCCTCAACCTGGTGGTGCTGACAGTTTAATGTGGTCAGGGTTGAAAAAAGGAAGTATGCGAACAAGAAAAATTTGGGAAGTGATTATTGCTATGAAAAACACAAAGTAAGGTAAAAGGATAGAGAGGTGTGGGGCCATGGGACTAGTAGAAGCCCGCCTGGAGCAAGAGGGGGGTCAAAGCGTGTTCAAACCCCAGAAATCTTTTTCTGAGATGGGCAGGAATAGGATTGCTCCCCCATACTCCAGGCATGCCTGTCCTAATGTGTGTACCCCAATCCCCTCCAAGGAGGTCATTAGCCTGATGGCCAAATTAAACTTCCTCTCCCCTTATAAAGTCATGTCCGGCAGCATCTTAATGAGGTGTCCCCAGGACCCTGGCCTGGCCAATGTTGTACACTGACCCCCAAAGTCCCTACCCACCGCCAAAGATTTAAGTACCTTTGATTCCTGCCCACCGCCGCCACTCTGCCTAACTCAATTGTCTCCCTAGAGTCTGTTCTCCTTGCACTCACCTCAACCTGAGGTCTCTTTCTATGCCCACCTGCCATTGTCTCGTTCCCTCTCAAGATCCACTACTGGGGTCGGAGGGAATGGAGCATGAACCACAGAGAGACTGGGAGCAGGAAAAGTCATTGTGTCATATGATCGGAAAAGTCTACTAGAAAAAAAAAAACACATTTAAGGTGAATCCTAAAGGTTACCAGAGGTCAGCTTTGCAAGGCTTGGAAGTCAAGAAGCTGGCGCAGAAGACTTAAAAACAGAGAAAATTTTGACCTGTTCTCTCTCAGGCCCGGCCTTGTGGCTGGGGTCTGTGCAAGATGCTGCACACCCTGAGGCAGAGCATCCACACACAGTAAAAAAATGGAGGGCTTTCAACCTCTGGAGAAAAAAGGGTCCCTAGTAGGATCTAGATAGTGAGATGTGGCTGATTTGCCTTATAAAACCATGTCCCCTTGATGGGGAGGCCTGGTGGCACTCAGAGGAAGGATAATAGGCTCTCAACAAGAGACTTGATACCCTATAATTATATAGAGGGGGAGGAGGTCCCCCTCAGTCATAGACATAGGGGAGGGGAATAAGGGGAAAATGGGAGGGAGGGAAGAATGGGAGGATACAAGGGGTGGAATAATCATTGAGATGTAATATGAATAAATTAATAAAATTTTAAAAATGTATGTGGGCTGCTTGCTGTGTGAGGATGAAAAGAGGAGCCGTAGGGAAACAGCTGAAGGACAAAGCAACTGGAGATGCTGGTGAGTGAGAAGGACACAAATGTAAATATGGGCCCTTGGACGGTCAGAAAACCTCTGAGCACATTCTTTCAATCTACGCTTCTCTTCACTTGTTTCTTGCATTTTTTCCTCCCAAGATTAAGAAAAATACAAGCTTTTACCCTTACTGTCTGGACTGAACATTGTCTCCAAACACAAATACCAAAAATTTAAACAGAAAGAATAACAAAGGGCTGTGCCATGTTTTAAATTTCCTTTAGATCTGGTGATCGGATTCCTTCAGACTCTTGGCAAACAGATGAAGGCCTGTTCACATGGCTGGATCAAAGCCTCCACAACTAAACCTCGCCTATGTGCACAATCACCTTTTCAGCAGTAGCCCCTTTATCGTAACTTAAAATATAAAAGTTATTCTGCAGCTGTGTTCATTGTGGGTATTTTTATGTACAGCTGAAAAACAAATGAGACAACACAAAACATCTAATTTTTTCAACAGCTTTGCCTTTTGGTGGGTTTCAAAGATGCACATATGCTAATGTTTGTGTTAATTGCTTAATTCCAGAGTACTTGTCAAAACCAAATACTTTTCTCATTAATTACTTAAGCATTTCAAGCACAAAAGTATAACGGGTTGAAGGCTATTTCCCATGTTATTATCCTCATTTTTAATCAACATATTTTCATAGTTGTTACTTTGGAAAGAAACACTAGTTAATGCCACATATAGCCAACCAATTTGCTCATAAAATGTATATTTCTTACTATGGTTTCATTGATATTAACTTTTAAGAAAGACATAACAAAGCTACAGTAACCATAGCATTATAGAAACAAGCCACTAAAGTCTACATCACACTATAAATATCCAACAATAGGACAGAGTTTAAATCATCTGTGATGTATTTATATTATCGAGCCCTGTGCATCCGAATAAGAAGATTGAAAGGCCTGATAAAATAAGAGGGTCACGATGGAATGATAGCAACATGGCAGGAAAATACATAAAATAGAATTTCTATAAAACATATGGACTCATGTGTCTGTACTTCTATAGAAAATGTCCAAATGTATACATAGGCACTTTAAAAAAATCAGAGTAAGAAGCAAGATCACAAGGTAATCACTTTTTTGTGCTTATATACATGAATTGCCTGTATGCTTTCGTGGTATTTACCACGTGACAGTGGGCAGTTAGAAGTTGAAGAACAGAGAGAGAAGGGAGGATGGTTCTGATAACCAAAGTGAGTGAAGAGTCCAAGAGTATCCTTATAGGGTCCTGTTTTATTCTCCCTCAATATCCTAAATCTTGTGCATCAACTTTTTAAACGAATATTTAAACATTGCAAAAGCAATGAAACACTCCTATTGTGTTCTAGAATATTCTTTTGTTTCCCCGAGTACAAATACAGCAATAAAATAAAACAAGAAGATGAAATAGAATCATAGTTCTCGTCTTTTATTGATTATATAAACACACTCAATTAAGGTTAATCTTATTTAAATGAAACTACAAACCTTGTGTCCGTTTACATCCGTAAAGTATCATAAAGGAATTTCTCTGGATTTCACTAGTTTCTACTCTCTGCTTACAAATTCTGTAGAACAAATTTAAGGTCTACAGGGGTTAAGCTGTTCACTCCCTGCAGGTACTCCACTTTGGAAAAAAAGAAGATTGTTCCTTGAATTCCAAAAGGTCCACGCAACAAGTAGAGAAAAGGGAATTGTTTGCAGAAATAAAACAGAAGGTCATTTTTCAGAAACGGAAATCTGGACATGTAGCAGCCAGGTGTCAATGTGCTATTGAAAGGAGGTCCTGCTGCTTTGAAATCAGCACATTTTATGCAGGTAGTATTATTTGAAATCAATAAAGCTGTTGAAGCTGACCTGCTTCTTATTAGTGGATAATTTGTTTGTGATTAAAAACCAATGACAGCCTATCAAACTTATAAAATCTGAAAGCTCCTTTATACCAGAATGCTGCCTTTAATGATCCATAAAAGTATTTTAATCCTGTTTCTTTGCCTACAGAGAACATTTATTAAAATCTATAGTCCGTTGACATTGGAACACTTGGCAGGATACTGTCTCACCATAGCTCCTTAAGTAGTGAGGCACAATGCGAACATAGTTCTGCCTGTGATATTACTCACACAAGTGTGATGGATTACTCTAGTTTGTTTGATGATATATTCGGCTGTTGAAACTCACTTGTCCTTTTTTAAATGGACATAAGCAATGTGTTCAAGGAATTGAAACTATAAATGAAAATGCTTAATCTGAGATACCTTAGTCTGTCCCTAGCTGAAGTGAAATTTGTAGAACCTCTCTGAACACCAACTTCTCATATGTAAACTGGATGTTACAATGCTTGCTCCCCTGAGTGGTTAAAAAATAATAATAAATTATGTTTAGTTACGCCTGGCACATGCTAAGCGCTCCAAGCCTGGTAGTAATTAGTATTCCATCCCTTGCCAACTTGGCCTTTCTTTATGCCTTGCCAACATGTACAAAGATGCTGCCAACTTTTCCCATGCAGCAAGCTGTCAATCTCACCAGTCTCCTAGGAGAGACACGGATCCACTAGGGCAAGTCAGGGCGAGTTTGACGTTTGTTAGGATTGGACACCTGCAACTTGATGTGACCGTGATACTGATGCCTGGAGTATCCTGACTGCTGCCTGAGAGGGAACCACTTTCAACAAGGTCAAAACGGAAAGTGAGTTTCAAGGGGCCTACCCACTTCTCCAGCTGGCTAGTCACCAGCCATTCTTACCTGCTGGAGGACTAGACAGGGGGAGAGGTAAACCCTTTAAGGTCAGCAGGGCTCAATTCCAAGGGAAAAGAGAAAAGTGTGTTTCTTTCTCTCTTTTTTATTACTCACAGAGAAAGATTATGAAGAACGGCTTTGTTTCTACCTCACTGACTACAGGCTAATGCACTACCTGGCTCCAACCCGGTGATGCTATTTTGCTCAGAAGAGCCCTGAGGAAAAGCAGGACTCATGTCTCTCTGTGGGTAAGCCCTCCCACTCAAATCAAAACAAGAAAGAACAGTGAAATCAAACCACCACAAAGTAAATTTAGGGAGCTAGTCTACTGCTATACTTAAGTTCATTGACTTATTTGAGGGATAGGAAGAAGTAGTGTGTGTGTGTGTGTGTGTGTGTGTGTGTGTGTGTGTGTGTGTGTGTGATTATATAGAAAGTGTTCTCTTGGAAGCTTATTTAAGTAGATGATGTTTATTTGAAAACTCCAGAGAAAATTTATAACAAGCATAAAACAGAAAAAAAAAACCTAACTGTGAAAAGAATACTTAATAATAAGTGCAAACCTAGATTCACCAACACTTACAACTTACAAGTAGACTTTCTAGGAAGAAATCTGTGAAGAACTGATGGCCAAATATTTGTTTTCTGGATTAATGTGCCTCTGAATCCTCATCCACGTCACTCAGAAACCTCAGGACTAAACTGGACTCTTCCCACTGAGAAGAGTCATAAATGAAGAAGAAAAAGAGATGAGGAAAGAAAATCATCAGTTCACTTCAGAAACTTCAGAAAAAAAATTCAATATTCATGCTTGAGAAAAGTTCTTACCTAAGTCCAGGAAAGAAATATTCACCATTGACCAAAAGCATATGCAAAAATCTTTCTATAAACCCCATAATTTGAAAGAATTTTCTCAAATACTAGGGACAAACTAAAAATATTTCTTACCACTACTCTTTCAGTATTGTTCCAGGGTCCTAACCAGGACAACAAATGAGAAAAAAAATATAAAATGTATACATATTTAGATTCCATTGCATTAAAACTATTACTGATAATTCATACATAACCTCAAGGGGTTCATGAACAAATTACTAGTATTAATATAGTTCTTCACAATATTGGCTAAACCTAGAGAGGACTGAAAGTTCATGTGCGCTGCACTCAAGGAGTCAAATAAACATGGGCTGAAAATATTCTTGAAAGCTTTAATCTCTATTGACCATGTGCAGGTTTTTTCCCCTCATCATTATCCTTTCCATAACAGAGAGTAGTAAACAACCCTTTACATTGTGTTAACTATTACAAGCAATCCAGAGAGGATGCAAAGGACATGAGAGGATCTGCACAGCTTACATGAAAATACTATACCCTCTATATAATTGGCTTTAAGCACATGTAGACTGGTATCATCAGGAACATAGGAACCAGCAGGCCTCTAATAGTGAGGCGGTCCTGCTTACAAAAGTAAGAGAGATTCTTAAACTTTAACAACTAAGCTGCCAAACAATTTAAGCTTATTATCTGATTAAATATATAATGTACTTATACATTATTCAGTCCTGTATACTTTACATATGTCGTGAACTCACTGACACTCTTCCATCTATATCCCCTTCCTCATCAAATGTGTGCCAGATTATAAACTCAGTCTATTGGAGAGAATGGGGCAAAAGTGATGTTATATAATTCTGCAACCAGTTGTGAACAGGATAGCTTGTGTCAGGTGCCTCATTTGCTATTGGATGGCCATCCACTTTGCCCTACAAACTCTTCAACATCTTTGTGAGTGGTCCACACATAGAATAACCAAGACCTCTGATCAACAACCAACACCGATCAACCAGCCTATAGATGAACTGGTGTGGCCTCAATGTCATGACTATGACACTGTCACAGACATGTCAAAGGTCTTAGCAAAGTCTCTTTCATGTTCTTACCTACAGAAACAGTGAAAGATTGTGAATGTTCATACTTGGAACACCTCAGTTTTTCAGTAGAGCACCAAATAAAACCTACTGTGCTATTTTCACAACATCTTGGCAAGTAGATACTATTACTATAGTCACTTTAAAGATAAGACATGGAGGAGGAGGAAGAGGTTAACAAACATGTGTAAGATCATGCAGTGGAGATGGACACTGATGAAGACAGGATGGAAGCACAGGCAGTCAGCATCACACTTGTACTTTCAACTATGACAGCCACTGCACTATTAGGGTGCCCATTGCTCTTGGGTGCCCAGCATATTGTGTGTTTTATTCAACATCCCCCCTTACAGTAAGTTCCTCCCTCCTGATAACTTTCATTCTCCCAAATCAACAGAGATAAGCAAAATATGTCTTTTGAGCCTCTTCTGTTGGGGGCTTCTCTTTCCTTTTCCTTGGATCTACCCTTTCTGGGCCCCATATTATCATCTTTATTATAAGTAACCTGCTTTTCTCTAAAATCAAGAAAGAAACATTTGTGGGTTTTTGTTGTTGTTGTTGTTGTTGTTGTTGTTGTTGTTGTTGTTGTTCAAAACCTAAGTCATAAGGAAAGCATCTCACAACCACATTAATTCTATTACTGGGATGAGTAAGGATAACTTCCTATACAAATCTGGGCCTCCTGTTGTCTGCAAATAAGTATACGTTTCACTCTAGGGTGCTTCTGACAGTAAGCCAGTACCCAAACTCCATAACACAGGACATAGCTAAAACCTTCTTTTTGTTTCATCCAGGGTCTACAACCAAAATCCATAATTCTTACCCAATTAATAGGTAGTATGTTTGACTTCTTTGCTGCATAATAGCAGTTACTGTGTTAATTAGTTTTCCATCACTATAACAAAATATATGAAATAGAGATGAACTGATTAAGTAGAAAGTTAGGGCTCACAGCATTAGGGATTTCAGTCTGCGGCTAGTTGGTCTTCTTGCTTTGGATCTATAGCAAAGCATCCTGCTATGACTGGAGTATATAGGCAGAGTTGTCTCATAGGCAAGGAAATAAAAGAAGAGAAAGGGCCCAGGATGTAACAGCCCTCTTTATGCCTTCAGTGACCTCAGGATCTTACAGGAAGTCCATGTCTGAAAGGTTCCTCCACTTTAATAGTACCGCCATGAGGACTAGGCCTAGGAATATGGGAGACTTGGGGGAAAATCCAAGATCCAAACTACAGTAACTGTGGCTCTCATTCAGCCTCCAGACTGCCCTTGGACTTGAAATGCAACATCGGCTCTTCCCTAAGTCCCCAGCAAGCTGCCATGACCTTCAGAATTTGGGACTTCCAACCTTCATTATGAGAACAAATTCCTTTAAACATTTCTGTCTCTTCATGGGTCCCTCTTGACATTTTTTAATCTTGTTGTTTTTCTTTCTCTTTGGTAATTTTTTTCCTAATACTGCTGTGATGCATTTGTATTGACAGAAAATTTTTAAAATGGGAAAGTTCCTTTTTTTTTTTTTTTCATTATTTTCTATTGAATCCTTCAAGGGTACACAGCCGAAGGCTACTGCCACAAAGCTCGTTCTCCTTCTCAAGGCATGCAAGCATAAGACTAAATGCTACCTCCAGCCCTCCTTTGTCTTCCATAGTATGGCAGCATTGTCCTTGGGGATAGGAGAAAAAGAGGCTGTTTGGTCTGAGTCCATGGTCTTCTGTAATCTTCTTTAAGGACCTTGACTTTTGTAGCTTAAAATTAATATCTTGAATTTTTAATTCTGAATTGTTGAAACATTTCTTTGTCATGATTGATGTTTGATGTTTGATGTTTCATGGCTTATTTTGCAATGTGAGGAGCTATGGGGCCATAAATAAAGTAATTATTGGGGACAACAGGCACAAATGCCACATTGTTGCTCTGTCAAAACATCTCAACCACAGGCATGGATACCAGAATTATGTGGGATTATCAAGCCTGCCTGCTCTGCGTGTTACCACCTACTTATTCCAGTCTATCCTTTTATTAGATGCCTACACGTCAAATTTTTCTCAGTAGCCTCACCATCTGCCAAACTGTCACATCGGGCCAGAATAAGGAAGGAGTAAATAAACTACATAATTCAAACTTTTTTGCCTTGATGAAAATGTGAGAAACTTATCCAGCAAAAAAATCACAAGTATAAACTTTCTGTCTCATAGACTGGACATCATTTCAATACTTGTAGAAAAGGGTCTATATTTTCCTCTTCTCTGTTTTCTTCTTGAAGTTTCTAGAAAAACAAAAACAAAACAGAAATGGTCACTGTTTCTCTTCTCACTTTGAAATGCCAAGGCCCAATCCTTCCAAAGCCCTTCAGACCTGTTTCCTAAAGACTCACATCAGAACTGACTCTGCCATCTAAGGACAGGTAGAACACTGAGAATCAAGAACCAGTCCATGGAAACTCTTAAGTCCTCTAAAGAATCACTATTCTTTCTCTTGACAGGAACATCTTATCTTTCTTTCTTTGCCTTGGTCTTAGGGACACTCAGTGTCAATATAGAGCCATTTTCAAATAAAAAGGATCTGTCAAGGATCCAAGATGGTGGCGCCCAGTGTAGATGGTTTCTGAGTAGCAGAACCACAGTGACTACATAGCAAGCAAGAGACTGTGTTGAGGACTCCATAACACTAGTGCCTGTGTTTCCTATGTAAGAAGAGAGCACACAGGTTCCAGAAATGAGCAATTTCAGCCTCTTACCACTGGCTATTCCCATCTTCCCAAGGAAAGCTCCCGGGTTCCACAGGTTTACCATTAGAGCCTCCATCCACTCAAATCCTGGGACCCAGGAAAACTGTCCCAGCCTCATGTCCACAACTCTACCTGGATCCCCTGAGGGGACCAGCCAGACCTCAGGAGCATACTCTATCTTGCTCCAAAATGGCAGCACCCAGTGCAAGCTATCTGGGAAGCCTGAGCTTAGAGACAATGGAGCAAGCCAGCCAGTGGTGGAACTGATGACCCCAGGAGTTTCCTTGGTAAAAGTAGGGCTCCTGGGTTTCTGTGGAGACCTGCTTGTCCTCAGGATCATATAGGTTATATACCTCCACTGCAATCCCCTGCCTCTGGGTCTAACTGAGGCATAGCTACTTGAAGAGAATGGTGGTTTATTCCCTAAGATCGGGCAACCAGTCCACAAACAGACTGACCATCCTGAGGAGGGCTGCTCTGGGAACATCCAGAGCCCTGCCCACAGCCTTTCCTGCACCCTCAAAAAAATCCAGTGGGCACCAGGAACAACCAGCCAATGTCAGAGACAACCAGGTAGCTAAAGGCTAGCTTAAAAACACAATAAACAAAAGCCAGAGCAAGCTGGAACCTATAAAACTCATTTATTCCACTTTGAGTAGCCCTGGATACCCTATCATAGCTAAAACATGAGAAAAATGACCTTAAATCTATGCTTTTGAAGATGATAGAGGCCTTTAAAGAGGAAATAAATAAATACCTTTAAAACATACAGGAAAATACAGTCAAACAGGTGAAGGAAATGGATAAAATGGTTCAAGACCTGAAAATGGAAATAGAAACAATAAAAAAGCACAAACTGGGGAAGTCATAGAGAGGGAAAACAGAGAAAAGAAAACAGGAGCTACAGAGGTAAGTATCACCAAAAGAATACAAGAGATGGAGGAAAGAATCTCAGGTGTAGAAGATACAATTGACAAAGTTGATACATCTGTCAAAAAAAAAAGTTAAATCTAAAAAATTCCTGACACAAAACACCCAAGAAATCAAAGATATTATGAAAAGAGAGAAGCTGAGAATAAAAGGAACAGAAGAAGGAGAAGACTCCAAGCTCCAAGGCCCAGAAAATATTTACATCTATTATGTAAAAGGAAAAAGCATGTGCTCACCCATCTGAAACCATCTCTAGTCTCTGTCAGGCTCCAATATCCTGGAACACTGAAAGTTAGGATGTACCATATCACCCTGAAATTTAAGGATTACAGGTAAGATGTTTTAGGCTAAACCAGCCAACCTTTGAGGCTTGTCCTGTGCTTCCTTAGGAAGTTGGGTGTGGCATGAACAAAATCTTAGCATCATAGATGGGTTGTGAATGGGGTCAAAGAGCATGGATCATTGTTTTCATTGAAAATCCCTGATCATTCTATTTTACCAATAAAGACTCAGGAGCCAGGTGCTGTGGTGAAAAACCTACTAACTCAGAGAAGCAAAGAAAGTACCTAACTGAACTTTCTACTCAGTTCACGTGCCAATAAAGAAGCCCCAAAAGGCTCACTAGCTCAGCTGACTGCCCAGGAAGAAAAGGCCAAAAAACCCAAAGCCAAAGGCTTGCTAGCCCAAAGCCCAAAAAGCCAAAGGCCAAGGAGCTGAGGAGCTAGAGCTAAAAATCCCAAGACCAAAGGAGCTAAAGAGCCAAAGACCCCTTCTACTGCTACATGCCGTCTTAAATACCCCTCAACCCAAAGTCCCTCCTACTCTTTAATACCTATCAGGTGGTTTCTTGCTCCACCTCTTGACCTAGGGATAACTTTCTTAAATCCTGTGTACAGATAGCTCTTAAGGTATGTGTAAGGCTTGATGAACCATGCCTTAATCACTTGTTTATAATAAACAGAAAGTTCTTGGATTAAAGGCACATTATGGCTCAACCACAAGAACCAGGGATTTATAATTTACAATCTCAGGCATCACAACGGGATCAAAGATAGGTTTTTACAGTTCACAATCTCATGGATCACATTAAGATAAAAATGTCCTGCAACAGGTCATGCTACAGGTGCCTCTTTTAGAACTTGAGTTAGTATAAAGAGCTTTAAAAAGAAAATATGTCTACTGTTTGTAATTTTGTATATTTTGAAAGCTAATGTAATTATCCAGAGAAGTCTGGAAGAACACGTTCTTGGGGAGAGTTAACACAGACCCTCCTCCCCAGAACTTTAATGAGCCCGTTCTGAGATGCTTTAGTATTTAGGCTGACAGTTAGCAGTGCCCATGTTTCAATGAAAATTGGCTCAAAAATTTTGCCTGTGAACTTTGCCCACGCTGTTTTTTTCCATGGCTTGGTGATAGTAGAGGAATGCTCATGAGCAGTGTAGGAATCTGACCATGCTCATCTGGATCTTATGTAATCCTACCCCCTTTACAGGCTTTTTCGTTCCCATTCCTTTGGAAAGCACTTGAGACATTTATTTCCGCACATTAAGTGATATGCCAACTATGAGGGTGGTGCTCACGCTTGTGACAGCCCGTCCCTCACATGATTCCTGTTAAAGCAAAACCCTCCTACCACCTAGATTTGCTGCCATGTCTGTGTGCTTTTGCAGGCATTCAGAAGCTCAGACCAAAATACATTAACAGTGCACATCATGAAGGACATATGTTTCTCCCTTTGGTTACTACATGATGAGGAAAAGATTATTAAATACCTTTGATTTCAGTTTCCCTACTGTGGGGTCTCCCCTGGGCTAAAAGGCCCAGACACTGGTGTTTTTGTGGCCCACAGTTCTATCTGAGATACAGAGCTCAGGGGCTGAGCACCCCACCAAGCGTGTGGCTAGACCTTGGCGCCCAGTGCCTGAGAAGACCCGGAAACTTTCAGTGGATTGTCCAGGTGACCTGAGGTCAGTTAAGCAGAAAATCAGTAGAAACAAGACAGGATTTTAAGTGGCCTTTGATGTTCTCACATGTCCTAATTTGGTGTCAAACAGACTTGTATGTTCAACGGGATGAAGACAGAGCTAGGGGGCACCTTGTAATGTCATGATTCTGTGCCACATCTCCACTTATCATTTCCTTTAGTAACACTACTTTTGTCATTAACCTAACATTTTTATGTGGAGACCGGTTGTGAGTCCAATACTTATAAATCTTTCTGAACCAGTAGATATGTATTTATTCCCTACAGCACGAGCATTTCAGTCTACACTGTTCGTAGAAGTTTTGTTCTTTTGCCAAATGCAAGGCACTTGTTTGTTGCAAATTTTTAAGTATTGTACTATTAAGTCTACTATAATCTCATCCTAAAGATGAGCACAACTTCTTTACCTCTTTCACAGACACAGTTACAAGGAGCACTTAATATTTGCACTCCTCTGCTTATCATTATGCAAATTCTTTTATTTGCATTTACCTAAGACCAGGAGTTTTTTGAAACTAACTTAGGAAATGATTACCTTTGGAAGAAAGTGAAATGTACTTTTTAAAAGGCAGGTGATATTTTATGCTGTCAAATCCTTTTCTTTGAGAATCCTTGATTAGCTTGAGAATATAAGATTAGCTATTAACTGAGAAGCTACTGTGTTGTGCGCTGTGTGTTATCTGAAGAATTATATAAAATAAATGGTTTTCTTCATCATGAGTGATCAGAATCAGTCCTCTATAATGTAGAAGATTACTATTACATAGAATTAATCATTAAAACATAAAAGAAACAGCTGGGTACCGTGACTCACACCTGCTATGACCAGCAATCAAGAGGCTGAGCCACCCTGGGCTACATAATGAGTAGAGTGTGAGACCCTGATCCACCCCCTAATCCACCCTGAACCATCACCTAATGATGATGATGATGATGATGATGATGATGATGATATAAAAGAAGATATAAAAATGTTCTGGATAAAAACTTGATGACTTAAAATGACTGATTGGGCCTCAGTACTATTGCTTTAGATATAGACACATTTTAATATTGATTCTCATATAAATGATTTTTTTTCTAGCTTACAATCTCATAGGTTTGAGATTACTGGGGCCACTTAACAAAATCTGGGTGTCTCTTCCTGCGTTCTTTGAAAGCTGATGAAGTGACATTTTGAAATTTTGATATTTTGATGAAAAATGTCTTTGTAATGCCAATGACATAGAGAAATTTTCAAGTTGACTGGAAGATGAGTCAAATTAAAAACAAATAAGACATTTTCGCCAAGACCCCCAGCCAAACTACCCATTTCCATGTGGAAACAATGAGTAGCACAGTGTGTCTCACTTTTTAAGATGGTAATTGAACTCAGATTGCAGAGTGCTTCACTGATTTTGTACCTTTATAAAAAATATATTTGAGGGCAGCCATAATTACAGCAACCAAACATGTAGGATAATGTTAAATAAATACGATGTTAGGCAAATAAAGACATGGGTTTTCTATACACATTCAGTTAAGGGGGTTTGGCTGTGCATTTGAACTAGATGATCTGTAATTCTAGTGAGATGTTTTAAATATTTCTGGGTTTCAGTCTCAATGTGCTGGCTGTATCTATACAACTCACACCATCATAATATGCCGTGCAGTATTAGCAGTTCTGAAAATGCATTGTGTACATTGATCCATTATAGAATTACTTATGGTATTTGGGAAAGGAAGTAGAAATGTTTACCATCGGTCACAGTTTGTTTCAAACCTGTGCTTCTGCTGTAAGCAGATATAAAACTATATGAAGTTGCCTTGCAATTAACTATGATACAATCAACAGGCCAGTGTAAGAGTGTCTCTTGAGGTCACAGAGGACATAAGACTGGGCTGGCCCTGGAACCCCAGGAGTGATTACTGTAAGCCTTTTCTAAAGTGTTAGAGGTAGATGGCACAACTGCTGGTTCAACTCGACGAAAAAATGATTTTTCTGCTTGTCAACAAATGTTGTAGCTGCCTGTCAAAACAAGTGCTGTCCTCTCCAATAAGACAACAAAATCTATGCACTCACAGATTTACAGTGTGCATGCTGTCCAGAACCCAAAAATAAGGAACTAGTTGATATGGCAGCAACCAGATAGTTGTGGCCGTACAGGCAGAAAGATGAGTTAATCTACACAAATGTTTGATACAAAGGAAGAGGTGATGAGAACACAGAAGAAATAGTGAAAATTGGGCTAAAAAGCAAAACTAGATAGCTAAGCACCGTCATGTTACTAAATGAATTAAATATAAACATCACGATACCATTTAAATTCTATGTCTTATCTCCTTTTGTGTTGCATACAAGAAAATTTTAAGTACAGAGAAACAGGAAAAGATGCAATATAAGCAGAAAGACTGAAAATATTATTAATAATGACAAAGGGTTAAGTTCGTCAAAAACATGTAGGAGCCATATAATGAAACTTTAAAATACTTGAAGGAAAAGCTGATGAAATTAAAGGGAGAAAGATGAGTTATACTCACTAATTCTAACACTGCAAAGAGCAGCGTGAATGTGGTACAATGAACATTTCAAACATGGTGACCTTTCTGATGCAAAGTATTACTAAAAGCTTACAACAAACCAGAGAGGAGTTTGAACTGTCAAAACTGTTTCAGAACTGGAAGTTTCATATTCAAGACAGTATTAGATAAGTCAGATGTATAAATCAAAGTAGAGAGGGAGGGAGAGAAGGAGCAGGTAAGGGGGAAAAGAAATAATCTATTCAACAAATTAGGCAGGAAATCTTAGGAAAATGGAAAATGGTGACCTTTGATCTTTACCTGACCCTCGGTAAAAAATTAACCCAGAAATGCAATACTGACAGGACTGTACAAGATAAATCTGTAGGACTTCTAGAAAAAACCAGACAAAAATTTTCTTCACCTTGAGATTGCCAAAGGCACAGGTTTTTACAAGAGAAACAAGTGCTAAAGTGAGTTCATATTAGATGTTTCTGATACTTGAGATGTGTTGTATAGAAACCACAGCCTTGGGGATTTGGGGAGATAAGAATGTTAGCATGATATATCAATGTTATATATAGACATATAGATATCATATGGATATTTGTGCACACATAGTATGATTACATACAAATATATTGTGTGTATAATGATTATTTGGGGACATAAACTTTCATAGTTCACTTAAGCAATTAATACTTTCATGCAGATGGTCTCAGGAAACTAGATTTCTCCCCCTGATAAAAAGTATTTGTAAATTCATAGCTAGCATTGTATTTGTATACTTAATAGTGTATGCTTGTATACTTAATGCCTTTTCATTAAAAATTGAGAGTAAATATATGTGAACACTACTTGACAATGAATAAATAGATGTTTTTCTATAGATATAAAAAAGATGTACAAATCATCAATAAATGCATGAAAATACATTTAGCATAGCTGTTCATCAGGAAAATGCAAAGTAAAAAGCACAATAGCATTCCATAATACAGATGACAATGAATAAAGGAAGACTGACAAAAGCAAGTGATATCAAGGATTTGGGGCCATAGAAACATTTTTACATCATTGGAAGAAACATGACGTGACTCAAATGCTCAAATGCTTCACAAAAACAATTCCTACAAATTATGAAGTATTTCCTTTGTAATTCAGGAACCTCAGTCATAGGTACCAATTTCCAAGTTGAAAATTCATGCCTGAATACATTCATCCAGAAAAAGAGTTGTGACAGTTTTGTATACTAAAAACATGTAATGACTGTGACTCAAAGGCCTGTCAATAAAAAAATGAAGGTCTGGGACTAGCCCAAGGGGCATGTCCCATGAAAGTCTTCACTAACCAAAAAACTGGAATAGAGGGGAGGACATCCTATTGGGACTCTAGATGAGAGAAGCATGGGAGAATGGCAAAGTTGAAGGACCCATAGGATCCTAGAAACCTACAAGAAGAACATTATGATAGGCAGATTTGGGCCCAGTGGTCCCGCTCAAACTATGGCACCAGCCAAGGACAATACAGGCCGTAAACTTCAAACCCCTACCCAGATCTAGCCAATGGACAGGATATTCTCCACAGTTGAGTGGAGAGTGGGGTCTGACTTTCACACGTACTCTGGTGCCTCATATTTGACCATGTCCTCTGGATGGGGAGACCTGGTGGCACTGAGAGGAAGGATAGCAGGCTACCAAGAAGAGACTTGATACCCTATGAGCATATACAGGGAGAGGAAGTCCCCCTCAGTCACAGTCATAGGGGAGAGGAGTAAGGGGAAAATGGGAGGGAGGGAGGAATGGGAGGATACAAGGGAGGGGATAACCATTGAGATGTAATATGAATAAATTAATTAAAAATTTTAAAAAATGAAGGTCTGAACTTACAGGTTAAAAAGACAACATGAATGAATCTCAGAACCATTAAGTAGTGAAAGGGGATGTGAAACAGAGTCCACACTGTATAACAACCCCATCTATAAGAGAAAACTATTCCATTTTAACAGATTACCATCTGTTGTTGTTACCTTAGACTATCGTAAGAGGAAGACAAGAGAATTTGTTAGAAAGAAGAGCGTACGCTACTTCATGGGCTTGGAAGACGATGGGTAAAATGCTTCCCATGAACGCATGAGCCACAGAGTTTGGATGCACAGAATCTACAAAAGCTGTAGTCTCTGTCTGTTTCTCAGCATTCTTAATGCAAGAGGATAAGTGTATATGGGATACCAGGGAGCTTGCTGGCCAGCAGGCCTGCTGCAGTGACACGAGGCATGGACCAACACCCAAGGTTGCTTTCCAACCTCCACAAATGCAGTCTATGTCTTGTGCACCTTCACTCAACTCAACACACACACACACACACACACACACACACACACACACATACACAAATAAGAAACACTTCTATTTCTTCATTGAGAGCATGACCAGGTAAATATGTGTGATTGGTAAAGCATGTAAATACAAAGGGATATATTTTGTCTCATATAAAATATAGCTCATTAAAACTGGTTTAAATGAATTTGCATTGCATTTTAAACTTATATATACACAAGTGCAGAACGTTTCCATACTAAAATGTTGGAGAGCTTTACAGATAAATACAGCTATGTTATTGTCTCCAGTTTGGTTCTGATTTGAATCCTCCTTTTCTGTTACTGTGCTAGACTTTTATTGATGAACTTGTCTCTTATTTTCTTTATCTGTGTTTCAAGCTAGCCCTGTTTCTTCTGCTTAGTAGAGCAAAGGAGCATCTCAGCTATGGAGATTCCATTGACTCATAGCTATTTCAGCTGGTAACAGCCACAAAGAGAAGTGTTGGAACATCAGGAGAACATCGTAATGCTTTTTTCTCATTCTGTCAAATACCTTTTTATTATGACCATGGAATAAGAGAATAATAACATATATTGCCAAGATTCCATTTCCAGTTTAATTTGAGGGAAACTGTGATGGTTTCTAAGGAAAATAGACACTCTGGCAGCCACTATTTCTTGCTGTCATTTGCTTTAGGTCACATAAAAATTCACCTTGTGATTTATATTGTCATGATATAAACATTTCCTCTCAATCCAAATGAATGGATGCCGTGAATACATTACCAAGAATACGTGTGCCGACCCTGTGTTCTGAGACTCACATGGCTGGATGTGAGCCTGTTCAACTATTAAGCACTTGCAATAGCCACATATATAACTTTATTCTCAACCTCAATATTTTTGTGCTAGAATTGGTAAGATCTTCATTTGCTCTGTTCTCTATTTCTCTTGCTGCTATTTCAAATACCTGTCTTACAGGCAGCATATACTGGGGTAGAAACAGCTGCTCCACAGTCTCCACATAAGAATGGCATGTTTAAAGGCTCACGGTCTGTCAATTCCCAATCGTGCTGTCTCCAAACCAAATAATCCCAATTCCTTTAATCTTTAATCATGTTTTCAATTGCCTGGCCTTCTTCTTAAGCCCCCAAACTTGATATGACATAGTTCTAAGCATGTGTTTAGATCAGAGATTACAATTCCCTTTGACTTTGATTAGAATCAGCTTCTTCAAGGAATACAAATACATTTTCCATGCCTCATGACATAAGATAAATGTTTCTGAAAAGAACAGAGAGCTGCTCCATCAAACACCCAGCTGTTCTTTTATTACCTAGAGCAGTGCCAACAATTAATTAAATTAAACATTGTCTACTATGTGTTATCTATGTGAACATCATTTGGTGCAGTGAATTCAATATTGTCAATTCAAGCTTCCCTTCACTAAACTAATGAGGTGCAGCTTTATTTTAGGAATATCCACGTTTTTTCCTAGTGGTTTTTTTTTTTTTGTATTCTTTGAAATAAATGAGAATTTTTAAATGTAAATAAGATCGCATTGATAATTTTAAATGTTTACCTAAAACAAACCACTAGACTGTGTTAGTGATAGGGTAAACGTTTATTTAAAAAAGAAAAATGGTTGGAACACATTCTATGCAGTTTGTTCTTCAACAAGGAAGTTCTCCAGGTCCCTTTGAATCAGCTAAAAATCATAATGGGCTGAAAATCAATAATCTTACAAAAGAGGCTGATGCTCAGAAGCCTGTATGAGCTCAACTAAAGTCTCCCCTTTGGGGAGAGTTTGAGTTTTGATTTGGGATGTCTTTGTTTGATTGGTTGGTTGGTTGGTTGGTTGGGTTTTGGTTTGTGTGTTTGTTTGTTTTTAATTTCTCAATCCTAAACCCATGAACATTGAATTGGCTTAAAAATTCTTAGCTAATCTACCGAAATTTACTCACCTATGGATAACTCTCATTCAATTATGAAGCTGATGTTTTGATAACAATTGAAAGAAGGAAATGGTTTGTAGTAAACTTTCTAGAATGTTACTGGTTACATGAAAGTCATTCTGCATTAACAATATTATGCTGAAATGTATAAAGGAATAGATAGTAAAATGGCTGCATGTCTAGAAAATGATAAATGAAAATTTTTAGCTGAAATAATTGCCTAAAATAGCTAATGCAAAACCAGTGTATAAATGAATAATTTGTGAATAAGATCTACTTGAGAAATATAATAATTTCTTCAGATTAAAAACAGTGCTGCTGTTATCAACCACTCCTAATAATTATAGTTGGCCCATTAAACAGCTACAATATCTAGGATTATTTAGAGAGACTTAGTATTGTGAAGGTAGAGTCTTTACCTGAGCAAATGGATCCTTTAGTTGTCTTCAATAGCAGTGGCAACACTGCCTGTAGTACTGTATTTTCTTCTATAGTTTTTCTTTCTTCTGTGACTTTGGCTTTTTATTTGTAAGACTGTATTTTAAAATGTCTTTCCATAGCTTGATGTATTAGGGAATTCTGTTGTCTCTCTTCTATTAATTAATAATTTGTGGCTTTTATTTTTTTCTTGGCGTTTCCCTTAAAGTCTGTCTAAACAGTAAAAGCTTGGCTAGCATCCTTTCACTTCTCCTAAGTAATACAGAAATGATCACTTGCTGGGCGAAGGGCAAAGTGTCTTCCAAAAAAAGCAGAATGCTCACTCCCCTCACAGAAAAAGTTCAAACGATGAATACACACGTTTTCTCCCACTGTGGCATCCGAGAAAGCTTGCTGCAGGGTCCAGCGACAGTGACAAAGCCTCTCTGGAGCCAGAGGTCAAAATGGCTACATAGATGAAGAAACAGTCTTCTGACGCCACCGCCGCCGCCGCCGCCGCCGCTACTGCTGCTGCGTCAACTCCTCCATTACAAAGACCTTGGAACCAAGGAGGATGTCTCCTGAAAGGAAAAAATAAGCGAAAGGCAACCAAATGGCCTCTATAAGAGTTACAGAGATCTAGAATCTTTGCTCCCAGAAGACCCTGAACACACTGACAATGTCTGGATCTCAAAATGATGCCCCACAGTGGGTATCTGGGTCTCGAGAGATGCGATATGACATGGACTCCTTAGCCTGGACTCGGGGCCTGTAAGGGTTCGGGGTTTTTTAGGAACAGAGATTTTTTGTCTCTGCAGTTTTAGTAGGGGCCATTTGCTTGCTCTAAATAAGGAGCCCATGTCATGTTGCTCCTCTCGAGACCCAGAGGTCTTCAGTGGGGCATAAGACCCAGACAACATTGCCAGTGTGCGTTCTTTTTAAGAGTTACCAGTCATCACATGTCCCCAGCCCTGAGACCCCTTCACTGCAATTCCCTCACCTGTGTATCTGCAGCATCCTGACTTCCACTGGCAAATATGTAGCCAATTAAGATCGTTTTGTCTTAATGAAAGGCCAACCCTCCTAAGCTGTGTTATGTCCTTCTGTGCCTACAGTAATGCTCTATTGTTCAGTAAATTTACCCACAGTGATAAGATCATATCACTTCCTTACATGTTATGCTTTGGATATGCAATGTTTCCTCAAAAAGCAGAATTGATAGGTGTAACAATCGAGAAGCATTTGAATCAGTCATGAAGCCTTTGAATTAATCTATGGATTAACCCAGCAATGAATTCACAATTTTATGATATTGCAAGAGTAGAACCCTTCAGATGTGGGGCTGAGAGAGGAAGTAAGTCCCTCGTGGAATATTTTCTTGGGGACTATATCTTGCACCCAGACACAGTCTTTCTGTCTCTGCTTCCTGTTCACGTGAGACAAGCAACCTTTGTCACATGCTCCTTGCCACCATGTTATTCTGCCTGATACCATTATCCAAGCATCACAGCAACGTCGTCACATACTGAAACCTCTGAAATTCGGAGCAGAGTGAACCTTTCTTCGTGGAATGTTGTTTCTCACCAACACTTGTCATAGACAGGAAAGTTTGCATATCACATTGTGTTGTATGGCATGTCACGTTCCGTCTTCTCTCTCAATTTTGTGCTTTCTTTCCTGCAGTAAGCAGTTAGCACTCAATTGTTAAAACAGTTCTGGTCACATCTGCCCTTTGTTATCCCACTTGCATCCAATAAAGCTATTACACTTGTTACTGTCCTTCTTCCTCAGTTTTTAAACATTCCTTCAGACTGAGAAGATTGAGCATTTTTTAATTGCTTCCCTGGGATCCTGTATATAATTTCTTGTATTGTTGTATTGCTGTATTTGTATGCAGAACCTGTCTACTTTGTGTTATTATTAATCCACTTCATGTAGAATATGAGAAGGCTACAAACGCACAATTCCGTGTGCCCTCTTTAACCTATTGGCCATTTTTTGCTGATTATTTTATCCTGTGGTTTAAAATATTTTCCTATGTTTTATGTGTCTCATAATACATTGCTATTTTTTTTTTGCTTCAGCTCAATGCCTTTTATAAAACAATTGAAGCACATTCAAAGTAAAACAGCTTCTTAAATAAAACATGTGACCATTTCTAGGTCTTGGCATTCCTTCCTAGAATGTCCTTATTTCACCTTCATTTCCAAAGGATATATTTATTGCTGATTAAAGAATTCTAGATAAGTGAGGTTTTTTATTTGCCACTCCCCAAACAAAACATAACAAAACTCAGTCCATTGAACTTTGGGTAAAAATATCTTTCTTAAAAAGAAAGTATTGATGTTACCATAGTTACCCTCCTATCATGGGAATTTTTTCCTTTGATGACTTTCAGAGTCATCTATTTTTGGTTCTCAGACTTGTGATACTATGTCAGAAATCTCTGTGGGATAAACACTCTAACACCAATGAGGGTAGCAAAGGAGATGTCATCAAAAGATTCAAGGCAGGATAGCTCCTGAAAGCCTTCGGTGTCCAGCCTGTGCTCTCATTTCATATTCTAAAACTACAAAGTGGGATGGGTGAACAAGCAAGATGTTAAAGAAGACTGCATGACAGTTGGCAGGTTGCTAAAGGCAACCACCCATTTTTCAGCTGTTCTTTCAGGTCCCTGGTAGCAAGAGAAGTCATGTTTAGGTGCATAGGTAGTACAAGCAGGGCTGTCAGTGGATCATTAAATAAATCAGTAAGTCAACAACTAATAATTGGTCTTTTCTATGTAATTCTACTCCAATGCACTTATTTCTTTTCTGCCTTTCTTGAGATTTACTGAGCTTCTTGGACTTGACAGTTCTGTACTCATCATAGATGTTAAAGAATTATTCTCTTCACATGCTTCTGTGCTCCTTTTTCTTTGCTATTTACCAATTTTTTCCTTTTTATCTGGAATGAGTCATTTTGGACAATCTCTATTAGCCCATCTACAAGTTCATGGAGCCTTTTTTGTTAGTGATGGTCTTTATGTAATGCTTAGTATTATATTAATAACACACTTTATTTTAAAGACTTTAAATTCTAACTTAAGTTGGTTATGATTTACAGTTTCATTCTTTGTCTGGGATTTTTCTGTTTGTTTACTTCTTTTGTCTCCTTTTCCTGAAAGTCCTTAACATAGTTGTGACAGCTATTTTAAAGTCCTTGGTTATGACTTTTTGCTACTCCAGCCATCTGCGATTCACAGTCTGTTGTATTTATTTCCTTGATTTTCTTGGCTATCGTGTCTGTGTTGTTTCTTCCTTGCCTTACACTCCACGGACGTTCTGTTTCCCACAAACAAAATCTACCATAGTTGCAAATCATTTTTACATTCAGTTTCTCGAGTGAATAACCTTTCTTTATCTTTCTCATGGTTGTTATATTTTAGGGAAAGGTTTATATATTTCTTCATTCATGACCTTTAATCACCAATTATTTAAAATCTTGCTCTGACTCTTATGATCCAAATGAGTATCTTGCACTTCGATTTTCTGTTTCTGTAAGTGTGTCATCTTTTAGCAGCCTACACTCAACTTTAGAATCACCTCTCATTGCTACTTTCCAGGCCAGTCAAATGGTATAATTTCTTCTAAAACAGTCTGTCCTTCCTCATGTCTCAAACTTTTGTGAAATTTTTTCTAAATTATTTGTTTTTCAAATAATTTTTATGTTTGAGTAAATTTTATTCATGAATGCCAAGACAATTCTATTGAAATTCAACCCTGTTCATCACATTCTCACTCTAAAAATGACAGTGATTTCCAAGTATCTATAAAATGTGTAAACTTACTAGGCACGTTTCCAGTCACTACCTGCTACATATGTTTCTAGCTAGCTAGCTAGCTACCTCCTATCCATTGATACTGCTACACCCAAATTTTGAGAGACTCCCCAAACAGACCACCCAAGAGCCGAGTCCAAATGCAATGGCAAGGAAGTCTTTATTGCAGGTTCAAACCCTGGCTGCCCCTCCCATGCATTGGCACAGCAGATGCAGGGAAGTGGCCTTGAGTCTCAATGGAGAGGAGTTTTTATAGGTTTTAGACAAAGAAATGGGTTTTACAGTATATGATTGGATGGCATTTGGGCATAAAAGCTGCAAGCAGAGAGTTACAAACCTTGGCGGCTCTTGGTTGGGTAATAGGTGGAGGGGCAAGTTGGCCTATAGAAAAGATTGGTTGAAGCAGTCATGGGGTGTTCAGAACTTTGGCCTGGCTTTTCCTAATTGGTTGTTGCTATGTGACAGACCACCTGCTGGTCAGCTTGAGTATATTGAGTATATTTGGACTTTCCCAAGGTGAGCTGATCGTGTTGCTAGGGAATATTTTTCTGTTTAGATTACTTTGTGGTTTTTCTCAATCTGGGTTCAGCCCTTGGCCAGGTTTAACACAAAATGGAGTTTGTCTGGTCCTTTCAATACCTATCTATTATATGTAATATGTAGAGAGATTATATATATATATATATACATATATACATACACATACATAATAGGGTAGATATATATCTCCTGATTTCCCAGATTTTGCTACTATATTGAAATTATGTGTCAAATCAGCTGAATTTTAAGTATTATTTTATGGTCATTTTTCAGTGTTTAGGGAAATCTGTTGCTTATGCAGAGAAGGCATTTCTTCAGTATTAATGAGCAGGTTAAAGGTATTTCCTCCACATTATCCATTTCTTGCAAGATACCCTTAACTTGTATCTGTAATAATTTATAACATCTGTACTTACCAATATGCATGAGAATCATTTCCATGTGCACTTGCCCCTCGTGCTAGGTCCCAGGCACTAGTAGCATTCAGATTTCCTTTAGTTCCACGTTGTTGCATTTGGAAGTTCTCAATAAGCATATATTATATCTAATTATACTATCAGAAGCCCTGTATAGTCAAGGTACAATGTCTAAGGAACGAAAACCAGGTATATTTTGGGAAATGCTTCATACAAATGCTATCTAGCAAAGTTAAGATTATTAAAGCTGAGTAAACACTGGCAATGTAGAATCTATAGACTTAAATGGAACTAAACTATCATCCCTACGTCTAGTTTGTACTCCCAACTAAGAAATCTGACTCATTGGTAAACCACATTCTCTTTTTTTAAAATATATTCAATTAATTTATTCTTGTTACATCTCAATGGTTATCCCATCCCTTGTATCCTCCCATTCCTCCCTCCCTCCCATTTTCTCCTTATTCCCCTCCCCTATGACTGTGACTGAGGGGGACCTCCTCTGCCTGTATATGCTCATAGGGTATCAAGTCTCTTCTTGGTAAACCACATTCTCAAATAAACATTTTAAAAATGAGAATAAAGCAGAACCTACTCCTCTGACAGCATCACTGTTGCTTTGTCCTTGTGCCCAGAGTCTACAAAAATGCATATCATGATGCTGAAAATACTATGACAACTAAATACAAATCCTGATGTGTTTCTTAGCAGCTGGAGGGCTTTCTCAAGTAGGCTGACTCATGAAAGACTGTAACACTTTAGAGATGATCCAGAAGATGATTAAAGAACTGGAAGCTAAGGTAGGCTGGGAGGGGAGGAACTATCCAACTTGAGAAGCAAAGACCCAGGGGTCATATCACGCATACACTCTTTAAATTCTCAAGGAGACTTGGCTAAGTGATTACTCACCAGATGTTTCCAGACACTGGGATGCACAGACTGTTTGGCTTTAACCATATTACCAGGGATATCATTTTGTTTAGAATAATTCCATGTGAGCAATAAATACTAAATTAATTTCCTCTCTGCAAAAAAAAAAAAACCCCGAATCTCTTCCATATCTATGGAGCTCAATGTGATGCATCTGGAAACATGGCCTGATGATAAGTTTCAAGGATTCCTCTCACAATTATGTACTTGCAGAGCCTTGAGAGATGAGGATACCCTTCAAGGCAAGTCTTCCTCCCCAGGTGAATTCTAGTTATCACAGCTTCAGATTGTTTCTAGATATTCTGCATCTGTGAAAGACTTTGTCATCACAATGAAAGCTCATTATGATACAGAGGGTTTGCCGGTGATGTAGGTGAGATTCATCTTTACATCATCCAGGCCACAAAAACAGTTCTCCTGCACACAAAATAATAAACATAAATATTATAATTGATATTTATACTATAGCATGTTTTCTTATTATAGCTTATCTTTGGTAAGTTTCTTTAAGTCTTATACTTTGAACATTGGAATATTATCCAGTTCTGTATAATTTTTAATTACACAAAAAATGTAGATATATTAAGTGGCTTTTTTCTAAGATTCAGGAAACTGATTGGATAGCTTTTTAAAATAAGTGTTTAAAAAACCACAGATTTTTATTCTGTCACATCTCTTCTTACAAAATTTACAACAATAAACTAACTTAGTAACTGAAGTGATTGTTCCATTTGAAACACGATGTGCTTTTTTCATGGCATTAAGAAATTTTTAGGAAAACTGATGGTACTGGAAAATATTACATTAAGTAAGGTAACCCAGGCTTAGAAAGACAAATACCACATGTTCCCTCTCACATGCAGATCTTATCTTCAGATTTTTTTTATGTATGTGTAATCAAGTGAGAGTGAGGGTGGGGATAGATCATGAAACTAGGAAAGGGACCATGTTCACAGAAAATGACATTCTAAAGAAGTGAAGGTTATGATGATAATAGAACACATATGACACGAAGGTGGAAAGGGGAATATTGGGGACACAAGAGTATAAAGTCAGGGCCTGGCTGGGTGTGTGGGGCAACTAAAACAAAAGGATTGGGTGAAGAGGGATCGAGCAAAACAAAGTATTAGGAAAGTACCCTAATTACCCACTCTTACAGTAGTGGATAGCTACAAGGAAATAATGTTTCCCAAATCCAACAGGACAAGTGCGAGATCCATGCAAGCTCAAGCCAGAGAAAATCCCAAGACAGAGGAGAGGGTGTCTATGAAAAAAGTCCCACTCCTATCAGAGGCGCTATTGACAATTGAAAGAGTCATACTTTAAAAGGGCGTGACACCTGGCAAGCCAACCATGCTCCAGGGCAGGCTGCACACACAAGAGTTTTGAGCACCGCAAATTGGACTAGAGGAGTTTGGTAGGGAAGCAAAGGCAGACCTGGAAGGAGTTGGGTAACTGTAATGATGACCAAAGTATATTTCACAAAATTCTCTAAGAATTAGTGGGGAAAGGAACACACACACACACACACACACACACACACACACACACACACACACACACACACCACTATACACAGAGAGAGAAAGGGAGACAGAGAGACAGAGAGAGAGACACTCGTTCACACACACAGAGAATGGTTAAAAATAGATTATATATTTTTAGAAACACAAAATAATCATATACAATAGCATACATTATGTAGTCTACAGTGCTAGAACCACAGTGGCTGGCGCCAGCTTGTACAGCAAGGGAGTCCCACGAGGTGTCAGAAGTGTGTGAAACCTCTTCCTGGGGGGTAATGTCCTCCTCTGGCTGCTGAAATATTAATTCTCTGGGGTTCTTCATTTCAACAGCCTGGTAGCAAAAGGAAGGGGGATGACTATTTCCGTAAAGTGCCTCCTCTCCTGCCAGGCTAGTAAAACTACCATCTATAAGGAATGGGTTTTTAAAAATATTTTTATTATACCAACATAAAAGCAGTTGCAGTAGAAAATGTACAATCTTATCACATGTTTGTACGTATGTATTCATTCATTCACTCATGTATATATTTTGGGGTACCTGTGCCAGGGCTCACATGTGGAGGTCAGAGGGCTCCTCATAGGAATCTGTTCTCTTCTATCATGTGTGCCCCCAGGGATCGAACTTGAATTTTACGAGGCTTGGCAACAAGTGTCTTTACCTGCTGAACCATCTCCCAATTACACATTCTTCCTTTAAAGTACTATAAAGATTCCTATTATATTAAAAACACCATTTTGCACATAATATTGAAAAATAATAATAATTACTATTTCATTTTCTATTAAATCATTCAGGCAAAATTGTTTTTACCAGGAAATCATAAATAAAACCTTACAATAAGCTAAAGCAGTATAGATATTATTTCTGCACTGGCTCTGCGTTCAGCAGATATATACCTATACAACCCAATGCGGTGCTATTTGAATTTACTTTAGAGATGGGTTTCCTTCCATCCCTTGTTCCTGCCCTGGGTTACTGCCAATCATCTCTAGAATCGCATGTCTTCTTGAAACCTAACCAAACTTTCTGTCCTTAGTGCAAGTTTACTTGCTAACCTAGGGGTTTTAATACAACACAGCAAACCGAATCTTATTTAGAATATTTTTTCTGCTTGAAACAGAACATATTTGAGATCCATTTGGACATTCTTTTTTTTACCTATGATAATTTATGATGAATCAACAGAAGGACTCTCTCTGCCCAATCACTCTAAATCAAATTCTATTGGTAGTTAAAAATCAGTTACATAGCTCACATTTTCATTAGGACTCATTTTCTCTAGCACAACAAGAAAAATAATAAACTTTTAAAAACAGTGACCCCATTTGACCATGTCTCCTGGAGGGGGAGACCTGGTGGCACTCAGAGGAAGGATAGCAGGTTACCAAGAAGAGACTTGATACCCTATGAGCATATAAAGGGGGAGGTAATCCCCCTCAGGAACAGTCATAGGGGAGGGGAATAAGGGGAAAATGGGAGGGAGGGAAGAATAGGAGGATACAAGGGATGGGATAACCATTGAGATGTGACAAGAATAAATTAATAAAAAAAATAAAAATAAAAATAAAAACAGTGACCCATAGTCTGAGGACCTTTATTCAGCTAACCTAGTCCTTACCCCACTAATCACTGTTATTGGTGACTTTGTGTATTTTTCCCTGTCAAATCTTCACAATTGTTTTGTTTTGATTCGGCTGTGGGTAGAGATTCTTGTGACAAAATTCTGATGGATCTCACGAGTCTTGATAAAGGCCAGAACGGTACAGTTGCAAAAATATTCCTGCTGTATTCGACTGCTTTTAAGCTGTTCCCTTAATGATCTGAAGGGCTAGAAAGCGGGAGGGGGACAAGATGCATGGTTTCCCAAAAGAGTACAGACAACAAGGGCTGAATTTTGTGGAATTCAGTCTCCTAACACAATGTTGGTTTGGGCGGGGGTGTGAAGATTGTATCTTGAATACAGACATCTGCGCCTAACAAGATAGCAGCACGCATTTGGACCTTGTATAAACAATGTTTTCAACCTGGCTATTGCTGGCTGCATCAATAAAGGGCTGTCAGTGATAAGAAAAATCATTTCCTGACACCTCTTGGGCAATGGTGTCCCCCAAATAGGGCAGATGAAACCACTTTAGAAAACACTTCCACTCATCGGTTATTCACAGATGAGATAGGAAAAAATAAATTGTAGCTGGAATTTCTTTTCCAAGACAATGCATGTGTACATGCACACACGCACGCACACATGCGCACACACGCGCGCGCGCACACACACACACACACACACACACACACACAGAGAGAAAGAGAGAGAGAGAGAGAGAGAGAGAGAGAGAGAGAGAGAGAGAGAATGTGAGCAGGAACATATAAAGATGGCAGAGTGAAAGGAGGAGGAGGAAGAGAGAGAGAGAAGGAGGGAGGGAAGGAAGGAGAGGAGAGAGAGAATTTGCCAGCTGTTTGTGCTTCACTCACATATAGTAGGGGCCTGAGATGCTCAACCCTAAATAGGATAGCTGTATCTCACCTCATCCCTCTGAGGCTCAGGGGTCACCTTGAAAGAGGGGACAGAAAGATTGTAAGAGTTAGAGGTGGTAGATGACTATAATAGTGCTCTCCAGGCGCAACAAGACAGTTCCACATATGAATTGAGAGGTAAAACAGTTTACACATGACTTGTACACACTCAAGCTAGATAAAGTAGGAGCATGGAGAGAGGCGGAGCATGTGAAGTCCCACCCCTAACTGAGGAGCTATTGACAAGTAACGGCCACCCAGAGCAGGAGAGTCAGTTTTTTGTTAAGGGTGTGACTCTTGGCATGTGGACCACACTCCAGTAGATAGCCACTTACCCAAGAGTAGATGGGCAGTACACATCGGACTTGATAAAAAAAATTTAGAAAAGGAAATGAGAGAGTGGATATGGGGAGAGTTGGGAGAGGAGAGAAAAATGAGTAAATATCATCAAAATATATCAAAAGAAATATCAGTGGGCTAATGAATTAATTTAAAAAAAATCACAAAGCCAACTGTAATTCTTCCATTTCCCGGTGCTCACCTCTACTGGAGCTGGGTTTTAATAATGCCAATATTCTGCCCTCTCTCTCTCTCTCTCTCTCTCTCTCTCTCTCTCTCTCTCTCTCCCTCTCTCTCTCTCTCTTCTGTCTCTCTCTGTCTCTCTCTCTCTCTCTTCTCTCTCTCTCCCTCCCTCCCTCTCTCTCCCTCCCTCCTCTCTCTCTCTCTCTCTCTCTCTCTCTCTCTCTCTCTCTCTCTCTCTCTCTCTCTCTCGTCCTGCTCTCCACATCTGGTCCCCATCCTCACTCCCCTCCCCACCTCCTCTCCCACTCAGTTTCCTCTTCAACAACATTTGATGTCATTTCATTTCTCCTTCTGAGTGAGGTTTAAGCATTCTCCTTCGGACTTTCCCTGTTAACTTAGCTTCTTTGAGTCTGTGGATTGTAGCATGGTTATCCTGTACCTTATGGCTAATATCCACGTATAAGTGAGTACATATCATATGTGTCTTTCTGGTTTTGTGTTACCTCACTCAGGATGATCTTTTCTACTTCCATCCATTTGAATGTGAATGTCATGATGTCCTTGCTTTTAATAGCTAGGTAGTATTCCATTATGTAAATGAACCACAGTTTTCTTTATTCATTCTTTGATTGAGGGACATCTGGGTTGTTTCCAGTTTCTGGATATTATGAATAAAGCTGCTATGAACATAGTTGAGCAAATGTCCTTGTTTTATGATGGAGCATCTTTGGGATATATGCCCAGGAGTGGTATAGCTGGGTCTTGAGGTAGAACTAGTCCCAAATTTCGGAGAAACCACCAAATTGATTTCCAAAATGGTTGCACAAGTTTGCACTCCCACCAGCAATGGAGGGAATGAGTGTTCCCCTTGCTCCACATCCTTGCCCAAGTAGAGCCCATGGAACAGAACTTTGAGAACATGAAGATTGGAGGGAGCAGTTTAGGTTTGTTGCTGCCTGAGGGGACATCATAGGAGCTCAGGTCACAAGGTATAGAGGAACGCTACTCGACTCCACCAGCATTTGCCCAATTCAAATGCAATTTTATACAAAATGCTTCAACTAATCTTTTTTTCTTTTTTAAGGCTGGGAACAACTTTGTATTTTTTAAGCTTGAGAATAAAATATGTTTTTCTCTCTTTTTACATAATAGTGAACTTGAGACAAAAATCAAACCTAGCTTTTGTTAATTGTTGTTTTAGGACTATGAAGATGTTTAATTGAATAAGACACAAGAAACTGCCATTTACATTTAAATCAAACATGAATGGCAGTGGAAAAAAAAACAAAAGTAACACAGAATTAAAAGCATTGAAATTCATCCTGAAGTGCCATATAACCCCGTTTGTTGGCTGTTATAAACTCCTCTTTTTTGACTGTAACAGTAACCAGATATAACTGGTAATAACAATGTGGAGTGTTGCAAAGTCTCCTCCAACATAGGTTGCCAGAGCCCCACAAAGAAGGAAACTGAGGCTGAAAGAGTTTGAATGGTTTTCGCAAATCATCAACTCTTTGCCACAACTGAATTCTGATTGTGGTCTAGGTTTTCTGACTCTCAAGCCAATGATTTATTGTCTTTCATTCATAGGACACCCCATGCAAAGAGAACACTTAGGGCCTCACTCTGCTAAGATGCAGTTCTAAATGAGCAAATGTGTACAGATAAATATTCACCAAAGCTGTTTTTGTTTTGTTGTCTAGTTATTAGTATGTCAAAATGTGGTAGACATATGTTCCCTGCCTTCAAGAATGCTAGCTGTTTAAAAAAAAAAAAAAAAGAATTGTAAATCAGTCTTTTCCCCCTGCTGGCTCTTTCAGCAGGCAAGGAAGCACATGTTTAGATTTCATGTGAGGAGCAGGTTTGTAGTTGAGATGGCAAAGCATAGTCTCTAAAGGCCTTCAGGAAGAGTAGGGCAAGTGATACTGTGGTTTCAAGTTAACAAGAGTGGGAGACGGGAGAGGGTACCTGTGAAAAGCCGGGGAACATACCAACCTTACCTTCCTACTTTCTAGTTGACCTATCTTTGTAAACTTTTTGTCTGTCTCCTGTCTTATACTTATTAAAGCCACTTTATTGACACTCAAGTATTTTCATTAATTTTTCAATGCTAATTTTTAAAATTACTCTCTTTTAAGGTGATCCTTTCCACATCCTAGTGTCTAAGGGCAGGTTGCTGCTACTCCAATCACCTTTGTAAGCCTGATGCTCATCTTTGGTATATCTGCCAACATGTCTTTTATTCAGTCAGCTTCCCAAGGCTTGTTAGAGGGTCATGTGATATAAACATGGTAACATAATCAAAGATGATCCCAAGTGAACAGGGGAAGTCTTGCAATCATGAACATCTGAATAGCATTAAATATTTCATTTTATTTTGAGAAGTTTAATTTATTGCTTGCCTCCTATTCCTATTGAAAGATTTTTCAGTAAATATAACATTTTAGTAACACTTCAACAAGTGAAAAAATTTGATTGTAATTAAAAAAAATAAGCAAAGTCTGTGTTTTTGTCTTATACAATGAGGATCAGTAATTGGTTATTTTACCAACACTCATTTAATATAAAGAATATTTTTAAGTAATACGTTGTTTAAATATGATTTTTCAACTTAAGTATACATATTTACCGAAGTCTTATGTGATCTCTAAGTTTGCTGATTTTGGCTTCTGTAGAATGAGAATTTAAAAACATCTTCAAATTAATACTGATACATAAATCTTGAAATTTTGAGAATATTTTTAAATCCTTTATAATGTTATCATTGACATTTAATTTAAAAAGAAAAATTAATTTAGAAACATTGTTTCCTCATCAGAAAACTGAATTTAATACTAATGGGAATAATTATATTTTAGCTATGTTTATCACTAAACTTTATTTCTATTAATGAAACCATTTTAAATGAAATAAATAACAATAGTATAAAGTAACACAAAACCAATTGTAAGTTTATAACATAACTGATATGAATAGAATAGTCAAAAGAAAAGAAAATATGTTCTTGGTTATAAGTATTTGATATGTATGAGCCACAGTAAACATGATTTACAAAAAGAAAATCATGCTGATAAATACTAACAAAGGCTAATTAATTTAAGAAAATCTAAAATAACATAGAGTAGGCCTGGCAGTTCAGGTAAAAAGATAGGAAGTAGACACAGGTACTTTCTCAGAATATGCACAAAACTAAATTCCAACCCAGTGATGCCAAGGCAAACTTCTTTTCTCTAACCATATAGGAACCAAAAAATGTGAATTAATCCAACAATAGATTCACTCTTTAAATGAATCAGGAAACCAGACACATCAGGAAACAAAAACAGAGCAACAGTTAGCAAGCTCCTGAGTGGAAGCTGCGTCTGGGCCTGGGCATGTGCTGTGTTCTTCAGTTTTACATGTCTAAACAAGAACAGAGAACAACATTAACCTTGGTCCCCAGAAAACTAATTGCTAAAAGGCAAAAGATTTATATGATCTGGGCTTGGTGGCGCACACCTTTAATCCCAGCACTCAGGGAGAGGGCAGAGGCAGGTAGATAGCTGTGAGTTCGAGGCCTGCCTGGTCTACAGAGCAAGTCCAGGACAGACAAGGCAACACAGAGAAATTCTGTCTTGAAAAAAAGAAAGAAAGAAAGAAAGAAAGAAAGAAAGAAAGAGGCTGCAGAAATGGCTCAGTGGTTAAGAGCGCTGTCTGTTCTTCCAAAGGTGCAGAGGTCAATTTCTAACAACCACATGGTGGCTCACAACCATCTATAATGTAATCTGGTGCCCTCATCTGGTATGCAGGCACACATTTGGGCAGAATACTGTATAAATAATAAATAAATAAATCTTTTTTAAAAAAGAAAGAAAGAAAAGAAAAAAGAAAAAACTACTTGCTAAAGATTTTGAACATTTGTTGAGATTGCTCTTAGCCATTTTTATTTCTCCTTTTGAGAACTCTCTGTTCAAATATATAAGCCATTTTTAACAGGGTTGCTTATTTTCTTGACTCCTTTTTTTCTTAGTTCTTTGTGTAGCCTAGAAATCAATCCTCCATCACATGTAGAGCTGGGAAAGGCTATTCTCTGTGCTTCCTCTCTACTCAAGTGATTGTTTCCTGTGCTATACTGAACTCTTAAGTTTTATGAGCTCACATTTGTTAATTCTTGACCTTAATTCTTCTGAAAATAGATTCCTATTCCTGCATACTTTCTGAACTAAGGTGAATCTGAGAGGAGCTGCAGGAGACATGGAGAGTGAACATGATCAAGAGACATTTTTTTTAATTCTCTGAGAATTAATAAATATTTCAAATATATGTGTATATATGCATAAACATGAAAACAGAGACAATGGAATATATTATACACACATATATACATACATATATGTGTGTATACATATATATGAAAACAGTGACACTGGAATACATATTATACACCTATATATATGTGTGTGTGTGTGTATATATATATATATATATGTGTGTGTGTGTGTGTATATATATATATATATATATACATATAGATGTACAGTTACATAAATAGATCCCATGATTTGAGAAAGAGCAAGGGGCAATAACAGTGTCACCAGTGTAAAGTTGGGACCTCAAAGTCTACAGTAAACAAAAAGTTAAAAAGAGGAAAGAAAGCCCATAAGGCACATGGAAAATATAAGGAAGTTTATTCTAGTTTAGATTTTAAATGGCTATAATCATCATCACCATCACCACCACCCCACCACCATCACCATCATCATCATCACAAACAATCATCATCATCATCATCTCTATGTTGGGCCTCTCCCAAACATTGTCTGATTTGGAAGAGAAATGACCATAAAAATTGTTCTTGTAACCATTATACTCCTGAGTCACGCAATAAGAAAAAGTTTCTCTGATAGGAATATTTTCAACCTCAACTGCGTAGGATTCCTTCCCATAAAAATGAAAGTGCTTTCAATGCAATTATAAAATAAGAGGAAAGAATGCATCATGAATGAGATGAAACTCACAACAAAAATTTCTATTCCCAATAATCACAGAAAACCAGAAAAAAAATCTAAAGTAAATGATTAGTAAGAAAAAGAAAGTTATAGACACAAGGGAAAATGATACAGATACATGAAAAAAATGTACCAATAGTCAGAGAGATGGACAGATTTGTTTGCCAAGTATAGTAAAGTAGTCATGGAACAGGTAGACAATTAGCATAATATCCCTCCAATTCTTACATGTTGGGAAAAGATTTAACTAAATTCTGTAATAAGTGCACTTAAATTTGACTGGCTCAATACTAAAAAGGAAGCTTGCTGTGAAACTGTTTCTGAGAAATGTCAGAGAAGCTACACCCATGAAATAGCACCAATATGGCTTTGTAAACAAGGATGACACCAATAAACATGCTAGCATGGAAGGAGGAAAGCTCGTGCGACCTCAACCCTAGACAAAGGGTGCAGGCAATTCTGTATCCTGAGGAATATATAAGAGCAGGAGAAATAATTTTCCCTTCATGGAGCCCCCGGTTGTCTACCTAATACCAAATGGTCATCACTGAAATCATATACATACAAGTAACTTTATAGAGCTAAGCAAGTTGCACATAAATATTTATAAATATATATTCACATATATATATATAAACAATTACAGAAATAGATGCCATGATTTAAGAGGGAGCACGCGGCAGTAACATGGAGAGGATTGAAAGGAGAAAAGGGAATGGGAAATTATGTAACTATGTAATAATTTCTAAAATAAAAGAATGAAAGAACCAGGTAGAGGAGAAGGAGAACAACCGTAAAACCTGGATAAGCACAGTCGCCATAGACGTATCTTCTGACATTTGACAGCCATCGACAAATAGCTACAAACTTTGGAAAGAAATCATGGGGTGAACCTCGTATTCAGTTGGGTTTCTGTCCTTGAGAACAGAAAAAAAAATTTAAACCATATAAAATTAGTATAAACAGGTTCATGAAGGAACAAAATTCAGATGACTGTAGCATAGCACTCAGTTAATAAAGACAGAAGCTTATCCTGGAATGTGTGTACCTTTACAGGCATGAATGTGTGATCCCCTAACCAGTGGCATCAACATCTCAGGAAAAATATCAGGAATACACATTTGAGGGCACACTCTTCCTCACCCATCAATGATATATCATGGAGATAAATCCCAGCCATATCTTTCAGTAAGCCCTCTGAGTGTCTCTCATGGTCCCCTGGGCATCAGAGAACTACTTACGATAAGGAAACAGTTTCTAATACTTAGTAGCTGACCAAAACCTTATTAATAATAAAAGTAATAACTAAGAGATTTCCTTTGAACTCCAAAATCGATAGTATTATTACTTTTAAGCATGGGAGTGCTTTTCATTGATTTTTATTGTCTACATGAAACAATTATGGTAATGTGACAATTAAAATCAACAAGAAATATCCATATTCAAGGGGAGGAGGTCCTTATCAGTCACAGTCATGGGGAAGGGGAATGGGGTGAAAGCAGGAGGGAGGGAGGAATGGGAGGATGCACGGGATGGGATAGCAATTGAGATGTAATATGAATGATTTTATTTTTCAATAAAAAAAGAAATGTCTAGAGGCAACATTACCCTGCAAAAATATATAAAATTCAAATGGATTCTTAGAAAGGTGAAACAAACATTTTAAAATAATATTGTCTATCTAACTAACTATCCACCCATCTTTCTTAAAGATTTATTTATTTATTATTATGTATACAGTGTTCTGTCTGCATTTACACCTGCACGCCGGAAGAGGGCATCAGATCACATTCTAGATGGTTGTGAGCCACCATGTGGTTGCTGGGAATTCAATTCAGGACCTTTGGAAGAACAGGCAGCACTCTTAACCTCTGAGCCATCTCTCCAGCCCCCACCCATCTTTTGATTAGTGTGCACTTATGTGAGTCTGTGTGTGTCTGTGTTAGTGCACACATGTATGTACAGGTGTGTGCACCTGTGCCCACTCTAAATAGAGGCTAGATGATGGCGTCGGGTGTTCTTCACCACTTTCTAGGGTATATGAGGACCCTATTTCCTGTCACCTCATAGAGTGAATTAAAAGAGAATCTATAATTACTTCATGTTAAGATCAGAAAATTGAGAAAGGTAAGTCTGTTAAGTTGTTCAAAGGCACATAACAAACCTAGCATTTGAATCTGTGACTCAAATAGAATAATCTGATTTCGATGCCAAGATGTTCTTTGTCTGAAAGCAAAATATGAGTAACTCCTCATTCTACTTTTAAAAATAGAGAGCCACTTTTATTGAAGCCATTTACTTGCCTTACTTTAAGCATAAGCACACAGTGAATCCTGAGAGCTGATTCATATAATCTTATAGTCCTGACTTGTATCACACCAGCCTCCAGTGAGTTCTTAGATGTGATCTTGGCCTTTGTAGAACATTTCCTTGTGGATAGAACCTGACCCAATTTGGAATGTTTTAAGTCTAGTACATTCATCAACATCTTCATGTAGAAAGATTCTTAGACAACTTTTTTACACCTGAAGTTCTAATGTTTGAAATCTAAGACACAAAGGGACAATTTAATGAGTATTTCTGGTGTTCACACCTTTGCTGCTAACGTAAAATTGTGAGTCAAGAATCATTGTCATTTTAATGAATTCAATACAATTTTTACTGAATTACTATTCACATGAGCAACATCAGAATTATCTGGAAGTTAAAGTATCCTCAGTATATATTCACTCCAGATGTGACTCTGAACCAAAATGAGTAGACTGATGGTGTGACAGTACTGTCTTTTGAATTGATACTGAGTTATTGATGAAAAACAGAAATTATTCAGTTAATAATAGAAGACTGACAATACTGATTTACTGGCCTCCTAGATACTTCCGGATCCATCTGAAAGGATATAAAACCTATAAATACATTTCAGATTTCATTTTCAAATGTTGAATTAGGTCTATTCTGTGGATTATTTGTTTATAACCTTTATTAATTCTTCTGCTGGGTAGCTTACTTTTTTTTAAAACTCCATGAGTATTCTTTGTATGTTTTAGATATCAATTCACAGCTAGTTGTGGTAATATTATTATACAACATAGAGATGTAATTTTATCTTGTTATGCTATGCTTAGCATCATACCACACTTACATTGAAGAGCATCCTTTTCTCCAACAATTTGTATTGCTCCTATCATCTCAAGGTTCCCCTCTCCCCTTTTAGGCTTCATCATATCATCACGGTTCTTTTCGTTATTTCTTGTACTAATATTATATTATTTTAGTTATGGCAAATCTCTAGAATTTTTATATTTACTTTATTATTGTGTTTGTGTGGGGTGTCTTACTTGTATGTATGTCTGTGCATTGTGCCTGTTGCCTGTAGAGGTCAGAAGAGGATATTGGCTCATTGGAACTGGAGTTGGAGATGGTTGTAAGCCACATGTCAACGCTGGGAATCAAACCCTGGCCCACTGCAAGAGCAACAGGTGCTCATAACAAGTGAGCCAACTCTCCAGCCTGACTATGGCACATCTCAATGTTCTTTGTGCTTGGTTTTCAGACTTTTCTTTGCTATAGCTGGTTCTTTTTGTTTCATGTGTATTTTATAATCTGCTTCTGCATTAGTTACTTTTCTTGTATCTAGGCAAAAATGATATCAGAAAAGGCTATTTATTTTTTCTCCTGGTTCCAAGAGGTGTTGTCCATGGTTATCTGACACTATGCATTTGGACAGGAGCCAGCAGTGCACAGGAGGACCTTCCCTTTCATGGCTGGTCAGCAAGCCGAGAGAAGAGGAATATGTATGCACAGTTGGCCTTCCTGTTCTCGTTTTATTTTTTCTGGCTTTGAAGCCATAGGGATGGTACCACTAATATTTAGGGTTATTTCCCTCTCAAGAATTTTTAATGTAAGTTCTCTTGTAGAAACTTCTAGAAATATGCCTCTCTATCTCCTAGATGATCCTAAATAGAGTCCAGTTGATCACAGTTCCTCACATTTCAAGTCTGTCTTGAAATTTGAATAGAATTACCTAAAATTTAAATTATATATATATATATACATATACATATCTATCACATGCAATACACCTATGTGTATTATCCATGTATTACATATAAAATATAAATATATATTATACACATACATGCATACACACAAATTACGAGAAAATTTGAAGAAGAATAGGGAGGGGCATACAGAAGAATTTAGATAGAGGAAAGGGAAGAGAGAAATGTTGTAATTAAAATATAATCTCAAAAATAAACAAGAGAGAAAGAATGATGAGATGTCAGCAAAGCTATCATGTTCTACTGTGGGCTTTGATTTTTTTTTTTAAACCTAAATGTTTCTACCTCCTTTCCAACCTACCAACGCCTGGTAGGAGAGAAAGAAGGTTAGTAGGGACGGGGGAATTAGATCATTTTAGACTCAGTTCCTTCATCGTCAGGATTTCGGCAGTCCAGCAAAACAAAGCAAACACAGCAGCAGGAACAAGCAGCAGAAGCAACAGCAAGGACCAAGAGCAGCCTCTCCAAAGTTTCTCCAGAGCATTTCTCCTAGAAGTGTCTCAAAGCAAAAACACATGATGCCAAACTACTCGAAGCCAGAAAAAAAAAATCGAAGCAATGCAAGGTGATATCTCTCTGTTTTGGAGCTTCTTATATATATATATATATATCCTTTCAGAGTCCCCAACAGGATGTTTTCCAACTGGCAAAGACCACAACCCCACATGAGGCAGTTCCCCAGCTGACACAGATCACACACCCTCTCATGAGTCCGTTTGCAGCTAACAAACACAACGTGCCCTCTCTCAAGGCAGTTCCACATCCCACACCTGGGATCAAAACAAAAACAGATTCGCATCCACTACCTGCTACCAAGCAATTCTGACGTTAAGATAGCTAAGTACTAAGCATGTGTGCAACTTTATTGCACCAGAATATACAAATCAGATCAGATATAAATATGCATACTAAACACACATACATGGCCACACGCATACATGCATATGCTCAAACACACATATATACATATACACTCACATATATACACACTTCTAAATTATGTAGGTAAGCTAAAACCAGGGCATTTGCATTCCTATATGACATGGAATTAATATGCTTTTCTGTAATTGTCATTCTATATACTCTTTGCTGGTAACTAGTAGTGAAAATATATTCCAATATGATGAAAACATGAATGGACCATCAAAATGTGGGATATGAATTTTAAAAACATTTTAAGCTCAAACTATTTAAAACTTAACTTTTCAGTTTTCAAATGAGATAATGATGTATTGTAAGAGTTACATTGTTGAAGACTTCTTGCCACCCAAACGTTGAAAAAATAAATAACTTTCTCTTGCCTAAGATATCAAGTTTAATATAACTTGTTTGTTGTGGCTGTGGTAAATCAATATAAATAAACTTTTCTGAGCAATATCCTGTTTCTAAGCAGCAGTGCTACTTGTTATAGAGAAGTTCGTTCTGCAAAAGGATACACTTTGATGTCACCAAAAGAACTCAAAGAATATTTAAGGATAGATATTTTGTATATTAAAGATAATCCTAGTATATTTGGAAAGAACCTTATGCTCAAGGAATGGCCTGTGAAGTAAGCTGGCTTCTAAGAAAGAAAAGAAGACAAAGGTACTCTATGATAAATAAAGGTAAAACTAGGCATCACCTTTTTGTGTGTGGTAATGAAAATCAAAGCATGTGACTGGTATACATTAGAGGAAAAAAATTTAAAGCGAAATCCATTGCTTTATTCTGCCTTGGGTCCCAAATACACTGTCTTTTGGTGACGGAAGAGCGGATTAGTGACTTTAGACAGCACCTTATTTATAAATGGGAGCTAAGAACAAGCATTAAAGGCCCTCTGCAATTACAAAGCTCGCCCTTCATCTCTTCAGACACCACGTAGACACCCACGTCCTCGGCATAAATCCCAGTCTCTGTGCCTAGGCTTTCCTTGCTATTAAAGGCCTGCTTATTTGAAGTTTCTGAGCTTAGTTTGTACAATTTGTTGTGGTTCTTGTTCTGACTATAGGAATGCTAAGCATAAATAAGAAAGTTTCTGGTGGTATGAAAGCACCCCCACAGACCCCACACCCCTAAAAACAAGAACATCGGAAGGTTACCTTGATTATTAGTTGCATTTCTTTCTCTCTTTTCATTTTCCATTTACCACCTCTTCGGATTAAGAAGCATAATGTAGAATATAACTTATAGAGAGTCAAGTTTCTTTTTAATTATTGAAACAGGAGCCTGAGACCTAGTTTGTTTATGCCTTACTGGTCACCACACAGTGAGTTTGTAGAACTAAGCCAGAGCAATTTTTTCCCTATTCTTAATTCTGCTTTCATTAGAAAACACCATACTGTAATCACAAAAAAGAGTTCACTATATTTTTTTCAGCATGATTTTGCCTTGCTGCTGATAGGTTTAATGATAAATAATCCATTTGGGGGATAAATGAAGTACATGTCATGCCATAATTGTACAGGTTTGGCTAACTCTTGCTCCTTTACACATTTCAGTATCATAACCACAATGTACAGTGGAAATTGATTTTACTTGAGTTGCTTCCACCCAGGGATATTGTATTTCTGTAGACAGCTTTAATATACTGATAGATTCCATTAAAACATACAAATGAATGTAGCAGATAAACCTGTGCCAAATACATACTTGGCCTTTCAGTTTGTTTTAAAGAATACTGAAAGTAAAATAATTCTTTTGGGACTAGCTGAAATATGGTTTAATCTCTGACTGTGATGGTCCCTCTAATTTACCTGCAATATGACAGTGGTTGGCAGTCTTGAGTTTATTCTTCTCAAGTGCACATGGGTCCCACTCTCAGATGGCTCAGTCCTACAGGGCAGTGTTATCAAGCAGTCCCCTGACATTAATACATCATACCTTTCTGTGTGGGAAGGAACAAAAAAAGCAATACCCAGCATCTACTAGACTCATAAACTACTATGTTTCTTCAGATGACTCTAGCTTAAATTACTCAAAATTAGGTCATAAATTTTGTGTCTAAAGAAGCATTCTTGGAGCTTTGTTAACCTCTTTTATTCCAATTTTTCTTCAACCACAAATCAACTTCAGTTAACTTGTGAGGGATTCATTGATAGCCTTGCAAAATGCAAACATAAAAAGAAAGAAAGAAAGAAAAAAGAAAGAAAAGAAAGAAAAAACCAAACCCTGCATGGGTGTTTAGGCTAGACCATTAACAAAAAATTATCTCTAACATTTATACAATGGGGTTCTACTTTAAAATAAAAGATGCATTTTGAGTATTAAAATAATACTCCATCCTCAGTATCTTCCTTTCTCTCACAAACCTAGCAAGGAAAGCATCGATGCCAGTTGGTTGTTGCTCTTCATGATGTGCCCTCTTTCTATACCATCATTTTCATATTTTTATCTGTTTTCAGATGCATCAACATTCTTGAAGAAGCAAAACTACTCTTTCCATAAGTGGAGACTAAAGACATAAAGTAATCTCTGAGCACACTGGGCAATTTAGTACATGCTAAGCAAATGATTCCTCTAAGGAAATACTTTTCGTCCAAATGACTAGCAACTTATTTGAAAAACCTACTTTACTGAATTTTAGTTCAAATACAACCATCTGAATATTTGACCAAAAAGTTTGCTGTGAGGGTGGAGAAAACATAGAAAAGTCATGGATCTACACCCATGAAGTCACACCGACATGGCTGTCTAAACATGCCCTTAACAAGGATGACAGCAATACCCATGCTAATATGGAAGGGGACAAGCTCAGGAAGCCTCAGCCTGGGACAAAGAGCTACTAACAACTAAGGAATTCTGAGAATGAGATAATAATCTTCTCAAAGGAAGAGCATACCAATTGGTTACACAATACCAAATGGTTAGCCCTGAAAACATATACATAAAAGTAAAATAATACAGAGTGAGCAGGTTGTGTTTCTATATTTAGGAATACACAGAGAGATAGGGTGGGGTATAACAAAAATTGAAGAGCATGAAGCCATGAAATTGAAAAAGAGGCCGGGGCTGTGTGGAAGGATTTGAAGGGAAGAAAGGGAAGGGGAAATTATATAGTTATATTATAACCTCAAACACAGTAAAATTAAAATATTGTAAAGCCTATATTGTCTCTATTTCCAGTGCTGCTTTTCAGGCACAGTGATTGGAGCCTTAAAGTGTCCAGTGAGAGCCAAGCATGCAACCCCTTCCTTCCTCTGCACAAAAAAGAACCCTGCTATGGCAGCAGATCCTGTGTACATCTGTCTGTCTGAGGTCCGCTTGAGAACCAACAAAATCAAAAAAAAGCCACCATTTCCAAAAAGAAAACCTTTCATTTCTTGTGTTATTGTTTTTGAGCCAAAATTCTCTTCTATCATATTTCAACAAGAGTTCTTATATGGGAGCAAGCTCAGCCTACAGGGACGTATGGTTGGTTGGAAGAACATGCAAGCTTCTCTTATAAAGAACAAAACCAAGTCCTCTCTCTCCAAACCATCCCAGAATACTGATCATGGCATTCACTGCATTTCTGTATGCTTGGCCTTACAACACACAACTTCCTACAGTGACTGTGGTCTTCTGGGAGCCACACCCATCTAGAATGGCAAATTTGCATCTCAGTCATGTTCTGTCTCCCCTGAGGTATGAGGGGAGCAATGCCTGATACCTTGACATTCTCATCTCAGAAATGGGGGAAAATAGCCAGGAATGTTCATAGGTAGACTCCTTTAGTCAACTTGCAGAATTTCTGGAATCAAAAATGTGCCTTTGCTGGGCTGGGCTGGGCTGGCCTGGGCTGGGCTGGGCTGGGCTGTGAAAGTGGTGTTTGTTCAGTTCTCACATTTGTGGGCAAATGGATGCCCAGAGTAGGAAATGTGAATGTCTGTCCAAGAGGTGTGGGCGTGTCTGCCTCCATTTCCTTTCTAGAGCCTTTCTCTCTGGGTTGGCGCATCTGGAATTCCTCCACTTCCTTAGGAAAATGTTGATATTTATTCAGACTTTCTGGGTCCTGACAATAATAGCTAGATGCCTGTGGCCACTTCAGCCTCTAGATGAGAAGCTGGCAAGCCTCAGGGCCACTGACTGCTTCTAACACACTCTGCCAGATTTCACAGACTGGTCAAAGTCAGGTCCAGATAGACAGTGTGTAAATGTTTAGTCTGAGGTATTTTTTATCTTGGTCTTTTTCTTTGAACAGCTTAAGCTCACCCTCCCAGGTTTGTTGGGCCAGCTTTGGTCCCTGACAAAATGAAGTATAGACTATTTTTCTTTCTTGGCCCTACAGAAAGTAAAACTCCTTTTATGATATGAAGATGAAAGGATGTTGTTATTAACCTAGCACAGTTGAACTTGGTAGAATGATTGTACCTTGTAGGGAGGAAGGAATTCATAGGAAATTGTTGAATTCTCGTTCTCACACTGCATGAGACATGACTAGTCTAAATAATGCAATAGACGTGGTTACTCTATCTACACCCTTGAGTACTTAAACTCTAGCTGTTTCACCACAGTCCCTGAACAGAAGGTGGTAACTATGGTTAAAGGACTGAAAGAGGAAACAATACCTACATTTGTTTTGAGGACCTCAGGACTAGAGAAGTGGAGACAGGTTTTTATTTGGGCTTTCTGGCCACCAGTGAAGTCAAGTCAGTAAGTGGAAGGTGGTTGAGGGAGACAACCAACATCAAGCTCTGGTTTTTCCGTATGCAGAGTTCCATATGCAGATCTACACACACACACACACACACACACACACACACACACACACACACACACACACGATAAAAATGTCAATACAGTGCATCAGCATGACTCCCATGGAGCATCAGAACAGGTAAAATCTAGTGTCATGGAACTAATTTGGTTTTCCGGTTCAGCAATATAGCAGAGCAAAGATGCAAATGAAGCCATTGTACTTAACCTTTTGTGTGTTTATTCATCCAGAATCAAATGTAAGATCCCACAGAATGAAAATATGAGGTATGAAAATATGTTGGGTAAGAAACAGGTATTTCTAAATTCTTAAATGTTAGTCCATCAAGGAAGAGTGAATGTGACAGGAAACCTCGTTCATTTGTTTACCTTGAATAGCAGACAAAACAAAATACTGAGTACTGAGACTAATTTTCAGAGAGAGGGCATGTTTGCACTCCGCATTTGGAAATTTTCTGATAATCATCTATTTTAGTGCAACTTGTAGCAGCGAACTGGCCACAGCTATAGAAACCTTTGGCTTAAAATTCCACTAAGGTTGTTTGGAGTGAGCTCCTTCTTGTCAAGGCTTTACCTTAGGTCTGGAAATGTTTCTTCTGAAAGCTAGAAGGTGTTGGGAATCACAACAGAACCAAGTGGGCAAAGGTCAGCAGGACGCTGAAACAGAAAGTCAAGAGCATCTTAGTCTTACTCCTGTTATGTCCAGCACCGTAAGCAGCTCCTGATAGAACATTCTGTGCGTGTTTCAGTGTTTGGTTAAATAAAGAAAAGACATGAGAATACACATCTGCAAGAGTTTATTGTTCTCAAAACAATGCCAATATAACTTATTCTAGTAATTTGGGGACGAAATCTCAATTTATCTGTGTTAGAGTTCCGCAAAGGAACAGAATGCTTCTAAATGCATCTAGTGTACACACACACACACACACACACACACACACACACACACACGTAAGAAAATAAATTGGGGCAAGTCTGAAAACTGCAAAGAAGATCAACAGCATAGAGATTTCAAAATTCTGGCAGAAGATGAAGGTACATTCCTGATTCAGTGGCAATCTGTAGGCAGAATTCTTTCCCCTTTGGCCAATCTTGATTTTGTTTTGGTTTTTGTTTGTTTGTTTTGTTTTGTTTCATTTCTGTTTCTGTTTTTCCTTAATATTTTCAACTGACTGGTGCTCACTCATGCTATGGTATAATCTAATATTCAAAGGATGCCTGCTGACTTCAGTGTTGAGCTTGTGTAAAATATATCTTCACTGTAGGATATAAACTCGTGTTTAATCAAGCAAGTGGGTACCATGGCCTACCCACACTGATAAATATAATTACTCACAGGATGCAGGATGCCTTTCCCTACAAAGTGACACTTGGGAATCATTTTCTGACCTTCCTTTGGCTTTTCTTCTTAGAATTATCTGGCCCACCTCCCATGAAAGCAATTTACAAGGTAACAAAGGAAATGGAGAGATAGCTCAACCATTAAGGACACTTGAAGCTCTTAATGGGTTTGGTTTCTAGAGGTAACATGGCAGCTCTCAACAATTTGTAACTTCAGTTCCTGAGGACCTATAAGGCCCCCCTTATGTCCTTCTCCACACCAAACATTCATGCGGTGCACATGTAAATCTCAGATAAGCATTCATATACATAAAATAAATCTAAATAACACTTGAATAATCATTTCATATGTTGTGCTTTTCTCTAGTCCGTTGTTATAGAAGCTCAGCCACAATCTTTGCAAAGAATGAGGACATAATACCACTTAGTATTCCTGTATTTCTATCATGAGAATAAGTCATTTTTCTTCTCAGTACAAGAAGTTCAGGTTAGATTGTGGAAAGCCAGAAACCTACGAAGGCATGGAATATGAATATAGCTCTGATACAGATGATTCCAGCCTTATAGTTCCAGTTGCTATTTGACCCTTTTCTAGATTATCCTGCGGGGAAGGGTGCCTAGGAGTGATTACCCTTAAGCCTACAGATCTACCAAAGTGGACAAGGTTACTTGGAATTTACATTAACACTAAAAGTACAGTTAGCAATAGTAAGATGAAGAAATAAAGAACTAGAATTCTACTAAAACTAAAAGGTGTTAGAAAAAATTTAAATGTGTGAAAGATATATTGAGAGTACAAATTCAATAATGGATTTTTTTTAGTTAGACTTAACTCTTCTGAAGATGCCAGGTTTTGATTGGATATAGTTGTATTTCTGAAGTAAAATGTAACATCTCTGAATATTAATGATGAAAAATATTGCAATGTGATGGCAGTCTGCATTTTTACATAAGGTTTTAGTTATGAAGGACATCTAGAATGTTTCTGATGAGAAAGAAATCCATGACATGCAGTTCTTCATACAAGTAGATTCTAAAAGTCAGAGTGAATGCAAGATTTTCACCCTTTACCCTGGTCTCTTCTTAGGTGTGTCCATCCCCCACCACCCAGGCCAGTTCCTGGCCTGGCCTTCACAGAGGACCGTGGAGAAAGCGGGAGTTTTCCCACTTCTAAGTTCTACTTCTCACATGCACAACCATTATAAAACTCTTAAATCTACTGAATGATCGCAGTTTCACCTCAACTAAAGCATGAAAGAGAAAACTTTTATCTTTCATATGACCTATAAATTCTATCATCTGAGGGGCCTAAAAATGGACAATATAAGAAGATAAATCTTTTACTTGTCAGTGGAAGGTTAATGTCATCATTATTATAAGCAAGCTACATCAACACCAAAAATTTTTTGGTGTTTGGAAAAATATTGTTTTCTGTCTTCGACATTGTCTTACTAGCTCAGTTATGAAAAAAGGTATGATTGCCTCAGTTTTGACAATCAGGACACCTGTTTTGTTTTGTTTTGTTTTGTTTTGTTTTGTTTTGTTTCTCTCTGTCTGATTAGAAATGAGACATTAGGACATCCAAAGATGACTGGGTTAAGAAAAGAATCAAAGTAGATTCTCCTGGCACTTTCTTTTCAGAAATATTTGATTTCTTACCTGATACTTTTGGTATGCTGGGGTCAGTCATTGATTACCAAAAGTCTTTGTTCTGGAAAAGTAATAAAATAAAAATATTATTGAGTTCTACTCAGTTCCCAGCTCCATAAAGTTCACCTCATTAAGATATAAGTAGAAGTTTCAAGAAAGCACAAAAAAATAAAACATTTTTTTAAAGTAGAACTGCCTTCACATTGGGACACACCTGTTTCCACTTTTTTAATTTTTACTTTGCCAAAACATTTTCCTTTCATGTTGCTGACTTGATGATTTCTTATTTAATATTGACTTTTGTAAGAATGAGTACTTGCTTCTTTGATGCTTTAATACTATGGCCTCAGTCTTTTTTTATTACACACACTTATCAATAAAATATATATACATACAGTATACATCTATTTATTAACAACATAAGAACTATGCTTTTATATTAGGTACATTATAAATGTATAAGACATAATTTTAAAAATATTTTTTAAAGTTTTGATCATGTGTATGTGGAGATATGCACATAAAGGCAAGTATCTACAGAAAACAGAGGATGGCATTGGATACCCTGGAGCTGGCAGTTGTGATCTGCCCAAATGTGGGTACTGGGTACCCCAACTTAGGTCCTCTGTAAGTTCAGTATGCACTCTTAACTTCTGAGGTATCTCTCCATCCCGGATTTAATACTGCATAGTAGTCTATGATTTACCAAAATATGATAAGAATTCATCTTGGTAAATCTGCTTTGTCGAGTGCACTGTACCTCCGAACTTTCACTACAGACACCATTATCTTAGCAAAGATGCTTTTGCTTCTGGGTCTTAGCTCCACCCAAAAAAAATCCCATAATTTTTTTTTAAAAAAGAACTCCACCTTTCCCCATTTCTATCTCTTTTGTCCCTCCCCCAATAGCCAGATTACCTCAGTTTCATTTTCCCAAGTACCACATTTATCTTGGTAACTACTGGTCCTCTGAATATTTCTGCACCAAATGGATGGATATGTTTCAGTGCATATCCTTATCCTGCCTCAGCACTCAATTCCATTAACAGTAACTACAACCTTCTTCAAATGCCTTTCTCCCTTGATTTTAGCCTCAATAGGGAATTGCTAGTTGCTGAGAATGTAGACCTCTCAGGGAAGCTTAATAGGCAGAATCCATGAGGTTTCTCTTCTGAGGGTCTGGAGGAAGATTGAGAAACTGCATCCTAAGTTTCTGTACCACCTTAGTTACTGTTTCATTATTGTGACTAGATGCTAGACACCATAACCAAGGAAACATAAAATAAAGTTTTAATTGGGGTCTTGTTTGCAATTTCAGAGTGTTAGTCCATGATCACTGTAGTGACAGGCAGGCAGCCATGATGCTGGAGCAGTAGCTGAGACCTCACATCTGATCCACAAGTAGGAGAGAGAGAGACAGAGAGAGAGGGAGGGAGAGAGAGACAGAGACAGAGACAGAGAGAGACAGACAGACAGAGACAGAGACACAGAGACAGAAACAGAGACAGAGAGAAAGAGAGACAGAGAGAGACAGAGAAAGAGAGAGAGAGAGAGAGACAGAGAGAGAGAGAGAAGAGAGAGACAGAGACAGAGACAGAGAGAGAGAGAGAGAATTAGACCTGGTGTGGGGTTTTGGACCCCACTCTCATTGTCACACCTGCTCTAACGAGGCTACATTTAATTGTTAACTCGAGCACCAAGAATTAAAATGTATTAGGCTTTCTTTAAGTGCTTCTTGGCCATTGAATACTTCTCTGCTGAGAATTCACTGTTTACCATACCCCATTTTTAAATGAATTATTTTGTTCGTTAGTGTTTAACTTTTTGAGTTCTTTATATAGTTTGGATATTAGCCTTTGTCAGATGTAGGATTGATGCAGATCTTTTCCCAATCTGTAGGCTGCCGTTTTCATTCTACTGGCAGTGTCCGTTGCCTTATGGAAGCTTATCCGTTTCAAGAGGTCTTATTTATTAATTATAGATCTTAACAGGGGCAGGAAGACAAAAGGCATGAAGAGAAAAGAAAAAAGTATGGGTGGTGACATCTCTGTAGGGTGGGCTTCTGGGAGGATATAAGGGAGACTCTAGCGAAATCTCCTAGTAGCAGGGGCCATAGACACTGTAGAGGATTCCCTCTAACTAGACAAGAGTCCTAGTAGATGGAGAGGAACATCAAGGCACCCACAGAAACCTTAACCCAAAATTTACCCTACCTAGAAGATATGAAGGGATAAAGATAGAACAGATAGAATAGAGATTGAGAGACTGTCCAACCAACACTTGGCCCACACCAAGACCCACCCCATGGGAGAGAGCCCACCTCGGACACTATTTACAGTACTTTGCTATGCTTGCAGACAGGAGCCTAGCAGAGTTGGCCTCTGAGAGGCTCCACGCAGCAGCACATTGAAAGAGATGCTGGGGCTCATAGCCAAACATTAGGTGATGGGTAGGGAGTCTTGTGGAAAAGGGAAGGGAAGGAGAAAAGGTCCTGGAGGAGACAGGAGCTTCATAAGCAGAGCAACAAAGCCAACTAACCAGGACCCAGAGGGGCTTGCTGAGACTGACGAACCAACCAAGGTCCTTGCATGGACTGGGCATAGGCTAAATGGCATCTCAGGATTCTTGTGTGTCCTCTAGTAGTGTGGGAGGGGTGGGTAGTTCTGGCACAGACCTTGTTCCAAGCTTTTTGATTACTTTCCCCTGCCGGGACTGCCTTCCCTAGCCACAAGGGAAGAGGACATGTTCAGTCCTGATGCGACTTGATGAGCTGGGGTGGACAGGAAGGAGAGCTCTCCTTTTCTGAAGAATAAAGGAGGAGGGATAGGGAAGAGCAAGAGAGAGTGGGTCTGGGGGTGGGGGGGCGAGGAGGGATGTGGCTACGACCAGGAGGTAAAGTGAATAAACAAATAAAGGGGAAAAACCCCACATGTTAGCCTATGTGGGCCACTCTTACTCAATCCACCACATCTATTAAGTAGCTTAAGCCTGCCATAGTTCTCCTCATTCCTCAGATCAGCTGTGCTGACGATCTAGAGACTCACCTTTCTTCTCTTGCATGGATGGCATGACTACTCTGATGGTGGGCCAGTATTCAGAGCTAGAACTGAGCTTTGGGGCATGCCCACCAAGGAGAAATAATTTATTTGAACCAGCTTTTATCCTGTGTCATGTCCTGGTCACCAGTCAGCTTTGCTACTTGGCTCTAAGGACTGCTGAGGGAGCAGGCTTAGGTTATGGTCATGGAGGGGGCACGTTCTTAAACTTGGTAGCAGGTGATGTGTATCTCCTAAGCAGCTTCTTCATCTCTCCTCCCTACTACTGGTTCTGTATTTTACATCCTTCCTTCTTGGATTCTTCTACAGTCATAGCCTCTTCTTGTTAATCTTTAATAAAGGTGTTTGCACCAAGATTACATCCTTGGCCCATTGTCTATTCTAACCCACTCCAACCACCTGGCTTTCCCTGTAACTTACACGTAATGCCTCCCACACTATGTCTTTGGTTCTGCAATCTGTCCTAAATTAATGATCCCTGCTTCTGCCTAACTGCCTACCCTCTGAAATGTCCTCTATTTACCTCAACATACCAAGGCTGGTCTCACTTTCCTCAGCCCTAACTACTGAGTTTCCCACCCTTTCCCAGCCCAGATAATAGCATCCCCATCGCTAGACAAATAACAAAGCCTAAGAACTCTCCTAACTAAACTTCTGCATTCATCAGGGTTATATATTATCTCTTGTGTGAAATTTTATTGGAAACATGTTTTTATTGCTTATTAAATACATGAAAGCATCACAGTATTTTAAAACCTTACTAAATGATATAGACTTAATATTCACTATTGGTTTTTATTATAAATGAGTTCAGCGTATATTATTTCAAATAGCAAATAGTTGTGTACTTGGCCCTAAGTCATTGTGGAAAATACTCAGGAGGATGCTTTGGAGAGAATATTATTTCTTATTTAGCATTCTCTCCAAGAAAAGGAGGAACTGTTAAAACTCTCAATTTACAATAAAGAGAGATTTGTGCCACATTTCAGATCTAGTAAGACTCTGGGCCCGAATTTTAACATTGCAGAGGCCAAGCACTTAATTATCACAATTTATTTCTTATTTCTATGATACAGAATTTGATGCATGGCTAAGAGACAGAATGATGATGGGATGGTGACAGTAAGAAATCAAATTGCAGCAAAACTGCCAAAAGTTTGCTTTCTTTGACACCAGCAATGTGAGAATGTTTTCCCAGTATTGTTCCTTAAAGTCACAAAGAGTGCATTCAAAAATGCAATGCTCTGTTATAAATCTTCACCTTTCTCACATTTTCTTGTGTATTTACCACTTTTATTTTATAGACGTATTGTACATGGATATCTTCATAATGCCTGAATCCAAGCATCATTTACACACACACACACACACAAAGAGAGAGAGAGAGAGAGAGAGAGAGAGAGAGAGAGAGAGAGAGAGAGAGAACAGAGACACAGACGGAAGTTTCATATTCATATTCAAAGTCAGACCATCTAGAACATAAAAAAAAGGGAGACTCCAAAGAAAATGTGGTTGCTTTCCAGGAATTCCACTGTGCACTTAAATACTGACCTTTTGCCTCCCCCTGGAAATCTCCCATTGTTTAAATTGTCTGTACTTGAAGCTTTGTTCTCTGCTTAAACATTCAACATAAGGGACATGTTCCTATGCATATTTTTAAGATTTCTTCACATTTTGTTTGAAAGTTGCAATAAATCAACTTAATTGAATCATTCCATAAGCTCGTGTGTCCCTATAAACCTTCACTTGAATGTAAACCATAAGGATACTATTTCTCTTTAATCGTGTGTGTGTGTGTGTGTGTGTGTGTGTGTGTGTGTGTGTGTGCGTGTGCTGTTTCTAGAGCTCAGTGTGTTTATTTGTGCTGTTCTTTTATTCATTCCTTTACTCTTTGGCAAAAGTTTATCGGATGTCTAAGGGTGACAAACCTTATGCTAGAACGTGTAGAAATACAAGAATAAATCGGGCATGAACTTTATGTTCCAAGAGCTCTTAGCCTGAGGGGCAGTGGGGATTGCTATGCATTCTAAAGAGCTTGGTAGCTTAAATACAGTTTGAAATACATCCTCACATTGGGTACAGGCATCTGTCCTTTGTTCAGGAACATGCCCACCCTCCAACTCTCTAACCTGATGTCTCCTGACCCTCCTCTGAATACCTTCCCCTTAGCAAACAGAGAGAAGAGGAAAAGGTGCAGGAGTGGTCCTCTCTGTGAGATGATGCCCTCCATATGCCCTTCTAGAAGAACCAGAAGCAAGTTGTTCACGGGACTTTTATGGTGTTCTAACTACACCATTTTAGCCCCAGGAGATTTATCCAACTCTGAAAATTTCAAGCCCCATTTGTGCCTTCCCATATCATGTGCCTCACAGCCTCTTGACTCTAAGTTGTCCTTTATTAAAAACTTTGGGGCCTCCTCACTCAGCGAAGTTCCACGTGAACCTTGCTCTGTTCCTAGCCCCTTACTCAGAGCTCGCACCTTTTGCTTCCTTAGACCTGTCGATTCGCCACTGAGAGCTCTGAACAGCCCTGGCCTTGGAGTATGTCACAAAGATATGTCAGCATCTCTGTGGTGCTATTCTAGGAATGCTGGTACCAGATCCCTTTACTCAAAGAAAGAAGAATTTCCACAAAGAAATTCCTTTACCAGGAACACAGCTAAAGTTCTAACTCTGCTTAGACTTAGTCACCCTGGTATTTGTTTAATTTTCTCCTCTTACTTACAGATAATCATAGTCCTGTTTAAAGTAAAATGGGTATTTTGTTATGCTTTAAAATATGGTGACTAGAGAGATGGCTCAGCAATTAAAAGGACACACTGCTCTTGCAGAGGACTCAGGGCCAACTCCCAGCACCCACACTGGGCAGGTTACTATTACTTATTATTGTATTTCCCCTAGTCCCTGCACTCTCTTTTGATCTCCATGGACACATGAGCACAAGTGGTACACATACAGACAAGCAGGCACATGCACATATACATAAATACTTTAAACAAATGAATAAATAAACATAACTGAAGTAGTCTGGCTATGATAGCATCCATTAGCCAGCCCATGAAACATGGGTATTCTAAGTGTCCTCTCACTTCCAGCTCTGGACATTTGTGTCCACTTCTGGAATAATGGGAAATTCTCACCCAATAACTAAAGGGAACTGATTTTTACCTTGGAATTTCTAGACTGGGATTTTGCATTAATTCATAAAGCATGCTCTCTCTTTATGTAAGGAATCAAGTAATCTACTTCTGGCATTCAAATCTTTCTCCTTAACTAAAAAGTTAAGTTAGCTTTATGCTATATGGTGCTGTAAGTGATAAGCACTAAAGACTGTGGTAGCTGGAAAAAGTATCCCAAAGTCAGTCCAGCTATCTTCACTCACCTGTAACAATATGAATCTTTAAGGGTTAAATGGCTTGTCCAATGTATGAGAGTTTATTGCTAACCAACATAGCAGCCGACTCTTGTCCTCCTAACTTCTTTGATAGGAACATAACCTCATATGTTATAATGTTTCTCAAGCACAAATCAAAACAACCACAAGACAAAACTCGTGTGATCTGGAAAAGTCTAGCTACTTAAGCTTATTTGACATTCTCTCTACTGGGCACCACACTTAGAGAGATGAGACTAGATTAGATAATGACCAAGTAGTCCCATTTGCATTTATATCCAGTCATGAGACAGGGCCAGGTGTTCTGTGCACTTGAGCAAGTGCACAGAACATTTGTGTTTAGTCACATTTTGAAATTAACACAATGTGTTTGGAATGTACTTGACACTGACATTGATCAAAAGGCTCACATTCGGGAGAGATAGCAAGTTTGGCTCAAAGCCACAGAAGCCAGATTTCTGGACTGTGTGTTCTTCTGCAGCTGTTTCCTGTATTTGTAACAACCTCATCACGGTTTAGCCACTCTCAGAATGAGGTCAGGAAATAACCTGGGAATATGCCTCTGTGAGGAGTTTTCTCGTGTTCTGGGCAATTTTACTATACACCTTTACACCTTTACTAGAAGACGCCATTACAACATGGCTAAGGTAAAGAAATAAGAGGAACTATATCGTTAAACCATGTCTTCCACAGACTTCAAGTAATGGAACTAACTTTGCCAAAATGTTTTCACCAAGTATACTTTTCTTAGGAAAATTGAGGTGTGCGTATGTTTCTGGAATGTCTTTGGAAATATTTATGGGAGGGAATAAGGAACAAGGCCCAAGAAAACTAATCTAGCTTCATAAAATGGACATTCCAAAAGCAGAGACACGGAGAAGCAAGGGTACTGTGCACACGGACTGGAAGATTTATGGAGTGTTTACATATGTAGTGATATGGCTCCTCGGCCTACTTCCCTCCCTACCCTGATTCATATAACTAATCTTTATTGAGCTCATAACTGCTGCCAATAGAAGGAATATGAGAACACTATACAAGACATGGTTTCTAACGTTCAGGAATTTATCATCTCCTTGGGACATTAATGGGTACACCAGTCCCTACAATGCAGAGTGACATTAGTAGCACTTCCTTGAACTTACCCTGCGTCTCACGCAGGCTTGGATTTGGAGTTGTTTCGGATATTGCCTCGCCTGATGCAGAAGACAATTCTCAAGGTATATTGATGATCTTTGAGACCTTTGTAATGGCCCTTATAAAAGGGAAGTTTGCAGTCAAGGGGATTGTCTTGTTAGTGTATAAAGCTTCGTGGCTTAAGGGTGTGCGTGTAAGTGGGGGAAAACCTTAAGTTTATGAAGCTATTTGGCAAAAGGCCACCAAAATGCTGTGAGATGGGCAGGGTCTATACAATTTCCCTACTTCACAGTTAATGGAAGTGAACTTTGGAAATTTTTTTTTCTCTATTTCTGGGTGTAAACAAAGCAGAATTGGGCCCTGGCCTCCCAATGCCTCCTGTTCCTCCTAGGACCAAAGGCTGCTTTCTTCCTTATCGGTGATAAATGACCTCTACACGTTCTCAGTGTTAAAAAGAGAAAGAACATGTGAATGTCTCAATAGAAGAATACAAATGACCAAGTTTGAATTCAAGATTTTTCTATTATTAACTATATGTTTGCTAAGTTTTGGCGGCTTCTGTTACTCGCGTTTTGTTCTTTTGGTTTTTTGCTTGTTTGCCTGCTTGCTTCCTTGATTTTTTGGTTTTTGCTAACTCGTTCCTCCCTGTCTAAGATTATCGTTGTGACCCATGTCGAGGGCAGTGTTTTAAGTTGAAATTTTCTGAGGCTTGGCAATGTGTGCTGCACACAGGGATGTATTACTCTGCGTGTCTTTCGGCAATTAACATTTGATTTTAAGCTCCTGGGAAACGGCCCATCTTGAAGTTGTAAGACTTGACATTATACTAAGTGAAATAAGCCTGACAAAGAAAGACAAGTACCATATGCCCCAATCATATGTGGACGCTTAAAAAGTTTATTTTACAAAATGAGAGAGTGGAGCCATGGTCACCAGGGAGTCAGACGGGCGACTTGGGGTGTAGGTGGAAGACTGAAGAAACTTGGAAAACAGTGGCTTAGATAAGTGGAAGAACTTGTAGTGTTCCATTACACAGTAATACTGAGAAGAAAACACTTTAATATACATACTATAAAGAACCTTAGCAGAAGATTTTGGAGGCGACACAAAGACATAGAGATGTTACACATTGTATACACATATCAAAACATCACATTGCATTTCATAACTATATGCTATTATTTTATGTCAATTAAAATCTTAAGGCTCAAGGATGCACAGTGGTGGAACTGGAAATGATTCCAAACCATGGCCTTTCATTGTTGTGCCACCTCCAAGGGCCATTTAACGAACTCTGTTCCACCATGCTTCTCCCTAGTGAGAGACTTTAATCTGTAAATAAATAATGGATCCTCTCTTTAACTTACATCGTTTTAATCTGCTTTATCCCAGACAATGGTGTCAACTTTCATTCATATTCACATTTTATTCTTTACTCCTATTTCTCACATCATCTGTACCAAATACAACCGAAGCATGCCACCATGCTACTACAGTTATCTCAGGCCTCCCTGTAATGGGTTCAGTGTGTCCTCTGTAACATTCAGTTGCCAATAATAGTGGATAGAAAGGTGGCATGTATAAGGAGTTGATCTGACACCTGGTGCACTTCCTTTGAGAGTAAGATGAGGCTTTTTATAAAAGGAGCTTTGCCTAGTGTTAGGCTAGCCGGCTCGCCTTCCATCATGACTCTCTCCTCTCAGAACACACATTAATGTAGTATCCCCTCAAAAACAAACAGTAGCCCTCACCAGACTTTAAAACCTACTCATATCTTAAGCTTGGACTTCTCAGCCTCCAGAACTGTCAGAAACAAACTTATCTCTGTATAAAGCCAGTGTTATTTTGATACAGCAGCCATTGCAATAATGAACTTGTTGACTCTGATCCCATCTAGCCTTACAAACTGTTCTTTTTGTTGCTGTTCAAGGAATTTTTCTTTATCTGAAGTCATATTATCCCTACATTTATCTTGTTTTTATTTATTTCATACTAAAATGTATTTTTTTAAATCCATGAAGATAAAAACTTTGTACTGCTCCTTACTATGTCATAATTTACTAGACTCCATTGTAGAGAACAAGTATGTGGACGGCTGAATGCATGGCACATAAAACAAGTGGGTGATTAAATGGATAAATGCAAGAATAAAATATGCCGTGAAAATAGGTAAGCAATGAAGCCTTAAAATCATGAGGAGAAATAAGCTGTTACAAAAAAATTAAAGGTGAGCATGGACAGCTTTGATTTTTTATTTTTGTGGTTTACTTTTTGAGAAAGGGGTGGGAAACAAACAGTGGACAAGAAGGTAGGCCAGTTCTGAGAGAAGTTTGTGGAAGGAAAAGACTACAATAAAAATATGGTATATGAAACATTTAAGTAAAACAAAAAAAATTAAAGAAAACTGGCTGACTACTTACTGTTGTATAACTAATGGCAGGGAGGAGGTGGTGTCATTCCTGGGGAAGAATATTTCTTCTGTTCTCAGCATTTCTTAGTTACCTATAGTTCTTTGTATAGAGTTTGGTGTAGGCTTTGATCTTTTACAACCTACTTTATTTGGGGTTTTTTAATGCCTCTACCTCCCTTTTTAGACTCAGTTATTTGGGGTGACTCCACACTTTGATATCAGGATTACAGAAGACCTATTATCCAGCAGTCCAGCAATTCAGCAAAAGCTGTGGCAACTGCAGCAACGGGTACCGTGAAGCATTCCCTTGAATGTTTCTCTCTAGGAGCATCCTGAAATGGAGAAATGAACAGCCAAGTGATGCAAAGCAACGCAAAAGCGATTGATCTTTGTTTTGGGGGCTCCTGTTTATGTCCTCTCAGAATCCGTACCAGGATGTTTTTCAACTGGCAAAGTCCATGCCCCTGTACAAAGCAGTTTCGCATCCCACATTTGGGATCAAAACAAAAACAGGTTTATATCCACTACACTTGGGGCCATGTAAGGTTTCTCCATTTGGGTTAGCATGTGTAAGAGCTGTTTCTTAATTGTCACTTGTCTACAACTAAAACTCAAATTTCTGGACATGCCTGTGAGGGATTTTCTTTTTATTTTATTTTATTAATTTATTCATAATACATCTCAATGGTTATCCCATCCCTTGTATCCTCCCATTCCCCCTCCCTCCCATTTTCCCCTTACTCCCCTCCCCTATGACTGTGACTGAGGGGGACTTCTTCCCCCTGTATATGTTCATAGGATATCAAGTCTCTTCTTGCTAGCCTGCTCTTCTTCCTCTGAGTACCACCAGGTCTCCTCATTCAGGGGACATGGTCAAATATGGGGCACCAGAGTACATGTGAAACTCAGACCCCAGTCTCCACTCAACTGTGAAGAATGGCCTGTCCATTGGCTAGATCTGGGTAGGGGTTTGAAGTTTATAGCCTGTATTGTCCTTGGCTGGTGCCATAGTTTGAGCAGGACCCCTGGGCCCAAATCTGCCTATCATAATTTTCTTCTTGTTAGGGATTTTCTTAACTGGATTTTTTGTGATGTGAAGACTCACCCTTAAATATGGCTACACCTTCTCAGTGGCAGCCCACACGAAAGATCATGGAAGAAGGAAGCTTTTGCTCTGTGCTGTGTGCCCTCACTCTCGCTGGTTAGTTCATCTATCCTGCTGCTGAGGCATTCCTTCATCTACGTTGGAACTAACTTCCTTGACATTCCAATGAATACTGGGGATTCCAGCTCTCCAAGGATCCTCTAGGACTTCAGAACCAGGTGAGACATCCAGCCAATCTACTGTGAGACAGCATTATAGGACTACATGGACTACATTCTGTAAATCAATCTAATAAATTGTGCATGTGTGCTGTGTGTGTGTGTGTGTGTGTGTGTGTGTGTGTGTGTGTGTGTGTGTGTGTGTGTGTGATGTTCTACAAATTCTTTTCAGTTAGAGAACCCTGACTAATACAGCATCTACTGATGCCATCCTTGGTCATGTCCTGTTTAGGCAACCACAGTGTAACCATATCATGGACAAATTTTCCCTGTTGTTTCTAAGAGACACACTCTCACATCAGATTTTTTTGGTCATCTGGCTCCTACAATCTTCCAGAGTTTTACTTGAGCCTAAGGTGCAGGAATTGTGTTATAGATTTATTTGGGGTCTGGGCACCCAACAGTGGCTAATCATAACTAACCACCACACATGCTAACATCTAATGGAGAAATATCACAGTGCCTAATCACTAGACAAACTTTTATATTTTTACTAGTTATGGTTTTCTATAATGGCCCCTGTCCAGTATGTATACAAATAACACTAAGTGGATTCAGGATGTTGTGTTTATATTTAATACACAACAACAGAAAATAATAGGCCATGAATATGAAAGGGAGTGAGGACAGATGATGAACAAGGGAGGGGTTGGAGAGAAGAAAGAGGAGAAATAATATAAAAATACATTTTAAAAAATTAAAGGAAAACAACCACGGAGTTATTATGAACAAAAGGTTTAGGGGCTGTAGAGATAGACCAGCCATTAAGAGCTATGGCTGCTCTTCCAGAGGACCTGGGTTTGATTTTGATTCCTAGCACTTACATGGCAGCTCATAGCCATCTATAACCCCAGTTCCAGGTCATCAGAACACTTTCCTGGCCTTCGAAGGTATTGCATGCACATGGTGTACATACATGCATACACACATACATACATACACCCAAACATATAAAATAAAAATAAATGAATCTCAAAAATTTAAGGTTTAGATAAAAAGTATCCAGAAATGGGGCCATTTCTTACATTAAAACCATGAATTAAAAGGTCTTATACATCTAGGTATTTAGAAACACTCTTTGATAGTGTAGACCAAATTTTAAATGTAAAAATAACATGATTTGGTCTGTTATAGCCTTGGGTGGACCACATTTTACCTTGGTGGGGGTGGAGTTAAGGTCATGTGTTACAGTATTACCAACTACTAATTGAGGTTCATAGTGAATAGCTAGATGAAAGCTATGACCATGAACATTGACAAGGGAATATAGAGATGAGAGATATTTCAGAAATAAAATTACGTGACAGAATTGAACAGCTACACTGTAGCAGGGGTGGGGGAGAAAATGAAGGCATCAAGGTGAATCCATGCTGGATTGCTTGAGAAGTGTAAACAAGACAAGTGGCCCAATGCACACAGAAAGGTCAAATGAACAATCAGGGAAAATAAAAATCACACTACTGGTCTAAATCAACAAGATGTCTGTCATTTGAGTAGATTATTGAGTTAGGACATATTGGACTCTGGGATAGCAGACTACTCTTTGACAGGGCACAGTCTGCAGACACAGATGGCAGTAGAAATAATGAGCGTCTCCACCACACAAACCTCAGGCACTATAATTAGTTTGTACCTTTTGCATATGAAAGTTTCTAGAAAGAATTAACATGCCAGTAAGTTAATAATGACAAAAGGCAAAGGAACTTATCATCTTAATTGTCTTTTTCTAAATATACAGTGACTAAGATCTGAAAAAAAACCACTGTCAATGACAGCCTCTCATTCTTCCCGAATATCTGAGACGACAGAAGTCTAAAGCTTTTAAATCTATAAGCAATCCCTTAGTCTAATCTTCTAGAGAATGAAATCCGTAAACCTCTTGCATCAATTTACCACAAATTAATTCTTATCTTTGTTTATTTAGGAATTTAGTCATGGACCCTCCTTGGGATACCTTTAAGGTTTCTTAAAGCTCATTTGATATAGTAGGGAAATTATATGAACTAAGAAATACTCTAACCCAAAGGCTACAAAAATTTGAAACTGTCATTCTGTCTTCACTGTATTCAGGGAGATGTGCAAGAGAAAGAAAAATAATGAAAACAGTAATGAGATGCAAATCTTTTCCAGTCTTGTCAGTAATGAGCAATGGAAAGTATTCTTAGGAAGTATGCTGTAGGGAACATAAGCACATACACATATAATTACATGATTTTTGAGACAAGATCTCGTGTAACTCAGGCTGGCCTCAAACTCACTGTGTACCTAAGGATGGCCTTGAACTTCTGATACCCACCTGCCAACTTCCCAAGTATGGTGGTGTGTGGTTACAGGTGCTCTGACTTCCTGCATGCCAGGCACATTCTATCACCTGCATTACTAATGCTTTATCTGTCTCTTATTAACAGGATAAAAAACAATTAACAGTTATTATTTGATTTGTATGCTATGTAATATGATTAACCTGTAATTTCTCAGATGCTTAATTCTATTAAGCAATTCAATGAAAAAGGTAAATTAGACTGGTTTTTCAACTAGGAAAACAGAGGCAGGAGCAGACGAAATTAGCATTTCTGAAGTCATATGTCTAACAATTACCAGAATTGAGAGTCACAGAACAGTCATCTGAGTCCAATTTAAATTGGGATTTTTTTCATCTCCATTTTAATTTCTTTTAATATTATAAAAAAAACAGAAATGGAAAAATATTAAATAGTAATTTTCACCTCAGAGTCAAGAGTTACTGATCAGAAACTGGTGATTCAGGGATGTGAATGTAGCTCAATTGGCAGAGTGCAAGCTTAGAATGCACAAGACCCTGGGTTTGGTACCCAGCACCACATATACCAAGCTCAGTGATGCACAGCTACTCTGAGACAGGAAGATCAAAAGGTTCAGGGTCTTCCAGGGCTACGGAATGAGTTCAAGATTAGCCTGATCTAGTTTGTGCACCTCTGTCTCTCAATAACAAGTAAAAAGAGACTGGCACAATAGAGCACTTGCAATTAGCAGTCCAGAGACTGGAATATTGAAACTTTGTGTGGGTGGGTTTCTTACCAAATGAATGTTTCCTCCTCCACACTTACCTTCTTTTTAAAAATTATTTTTGGGACTATAATATAATTATATTTCTCTCTTTCCTTTCATCCCTCGAAACACTCCCATATACACCAAAGAATTCATCCAAGAAATACTGTTGAGATGCCTTAATGAGTAGGGTCAAGTCTGACTATGAGAGTTGGATCCCTGAGTGGAAGAAGAGAATCAGTTTATCCAAGTTATCCTCTAACCCCCACATCTGTACTGTGGCATGCATGAACACACACACACACACACACACACACACACACACACACACACACACACACACACTTTTAAAGGAACACAGAGAGTTTAAGTAGTTTGTTTAGCAAACTCTGGAGAAATATCAGGGCATTGTAACCCAAGGAAGTGTGGAATCAGTTCATTAAGTTCTGCGTTGTGGATTTTTGACAAGCATTGGGGGTAGGGATGTTGTTCAGTTGGGAGAGTTCTTGCCTTGCCTGCACAAAGCCTCAGGTTTGATGAATCCTCAGCACTCCATAAATCACACCGATAATCTCAGCATACAGGGGGAGGAGGCAAAAGATTAGAAATTCAAGGCCACCTCAATTAAATAAAGAATTCAAGGCTAGCCTGGGCTATATGAGACACACTGTGGGGAAAATGTTCCAAAGAGAAAGATCAACTGTTTAGAAATGAAGATCAAGGGAGGAGGACAAACAACACACTAGAGAAGAAAGGCCCAGTGTGAGACCCCAGGACCGACCACAAATCCCACATAGGCAGATGTCCATGTAAGCAGGCTGACAATGAAAACTAAAGACAACACAAAATCAGCTCCTTTCAAATTGAAAGCAAATAAGAAGAAAGAGACTTTTCTCTTGGACTTCCAGGTAATAATTCGTCTGGCCGAATAGATCAGGCCCAGAGCACTATCCCCAATTCACACGTAAGCATTATCACTGATTCATGAAAAGGCCTCATCACTTTTGCTCCTGTTCTGAGACAAGAGTTTCTCACCCAAAGTAAAAATCTTTGTTTTAAGAGACAGGACGATAAGAAATATCTGAAGCAAGAGACTGCCCAGGGAAAAGAAGTAAATGAGACAAGGCCCCCTAAGCCTGATGAGATGGGAGTGTTAATAGGCAGCTTGGTTTAGAGCAGTGTTTGCCAAGCACAGCAGCAGCCCCCTCTGTGCTTAGCAGAGTGAGTGTGTAGCGCTGGAGGTGTCCTTCAAGAGTTGATGGGGTATCGCAGATTCTCAGTTCTGCTTCTCCTAGCATACAGAAAATCATCTCAAAAAACATAAAAGCAACATATGCTTTTACGTTTTCGCCACGAAATCCCTTGTTACTTAAATGTCTTCTATGAATACTTGAGATAACATTTTGGAGGTCTGAATGTAATTAATTTCCGTTTATCAGTGAGATCAAAAATATTAGTATGGTGCTAATGCATCAAATTAACAGTACTCACAGATGGGCCCACACATCCACCCCCCACCTTCTCAGGGGACAAAAGCAAACTAACTGGAGAAACGCTGTCTTTTACTTTGTTGACACTTTATCGTTTGTTAGGGATTATATTCTGAATGACATTTAGGCAGTGCGGTGTTTCATTTTATACAACATTGTCACTGCAACCTGGCTGCTGATGTCTGATTGAATGTTAACTCTGAGTGTGGCTGGAGGAAATAAGCATCTGAATCAGTAGACTCGCTACATCAGATAGTGCCCCCAGGGACACCCGGTAATATGAACAGAACACAGAAGTGGAAAAGGAGGCGGGCACCCGGTAATATGAACAGAACACAGAAGTGGAAAAGGAGGGATTCACTTCTTAGCTCCTGACGACATGAATTGGGATGTCTATACTCTGTTGTTGTTGGCATTTATGATTTTTAATCCTATAGACTCAAGCCTACACTGGGCCTCTGGTGCGCAGGACTCCCAACTATATTGCTGTCTTTTCAAGCCTCTATGTTGTACAAAGCTTCTCGGTCTCTCTCATCACAGGAGCCAATAAGTGGCTCTGTTTGTCCAAAAGTCTATAACTCAGGTAAACAAATATAATACACTGTCCATGCCAGTACAAAGTCATGAAATTCCTTTATTCTTTATTATATCCTATGATATGTTTGATATTAACCAGTAATGCAACTTGAACTCTTTGGTGTTCTACCTATGACAATAAGCAATATACATGTAGAGCTTGCTCATCATACTGTAAACTGGTTAACTGTTTTTAAAAGCGACATATGTCCTCTGAGATAATGGCTCAAAACCACAGCATTGCTTTTACCTTTGTAGAAATTTCAGTCATTTACCTGCAACATGCAAGGAACACACATTTATTTCAAGAGGACCAATATATTTATCATTATTTCATTCCATTACATTAGCCAGTTCCTTTCACACTCCAGAGGGAAGTGTTTCAAATAGGAAAGGCAAGTTGTGAATGTACAAGCCCAGTCTCAAAACCACATTTCCTGGCAGCCTTTGTGGGGTTTATTTTAAATCACACACACCAGTAATATCTATCTTGGAAACTCTTGCCTGTGTATCCATCCCACAGCAGGAGATGGTCTCTTTTTGCCTAAGCAAAATCATGAGAGAAAAATCTGAGGTAACTTAAAATAAAGGATCCTAACATACCACCGTTCATGTCTCTTCAGGGCCCTTCCATCACTACTTCCCAGATTTATTGATGTAGATGCTAGAAACCAAACTCTGATCCTGTGAAAGAGCTACACATGTTCTTTACTGCTGAGTCATCTCTCCTGGCTACAGGATGATTCCTTTGATTTTTTTGTTGTTGTTTGTTTTTAAGAAGAGACTTGAATTAACTAGAATGTACAAAGTTAGAACAAGAGCCAGCCTTCCAAGTATGTCCAACCTTTGGTCATTGCAACACAAGATTGTCATTTGCAGACTTCATGCTTAAGAGCCATACTACTGAGTTAGCAAACAAACAAAAACCTCATGATGGCTTAAGTATTTTTATGGGTTTTTTGTTACCATATATTCATGGGTATCTTTGCCTATAAGTGGCACGTGGGTGGTGGGGGAGATATCCTTGAATCCAACCTCATTGTTTTCTCAACAATGCCTGAGACATAGTAAGGTGTAATGATGCTGAGATGAAATCACTCTTCAGGAGGAGAGCCACTGAAATCATCTTCCTTTCAAATAAAGCTATTGGGTAATCATGCTGGGGTTTTTTTCCACATAATCATTTCTTTGGCCTTCAATCAGCTCTGAAGGCATTGTAGCAAAAATTATTCCATGGGCTATTTCTCATACTTCAAGAAACATATATTACTTAAGCAATAGAGTGCAAAACTTGAACAATGATATTTCTCAATTCAATTCCATTAGTTTTTTATAGCATGTCCAGAAGGCCTGTGTTCTTGAATTCTGACTTGGTGTGACATAGAGTGGATGGCCAAACATCTGTGGACCCTGCTGAAGTGAGAAGAACTCAGATCTAAGAGGGAAAACTCTGTGGGAGTGAGTATTCTTTGTCATTGAAAAGCAAAACAGTTGTCCCGTGAAGATATTTTTGCACATATATATGTACATACACATATATATCCACCTTCAGGGGAGAGTCAGTAAAGATCTTTCTAGAATTAGGGTGCAAAGCCATCTTGGTCTTGAAGGGTTCTTGTTTTGTTTTTTTATAATTCTTGGAAGTTAGGGTTCTTTAGTCTTAGCTCCTTTAGTTAATAACAAGGTTTTATTTTCAGCCCTTAATACTTCTCAGAAATCTTTTGATTCTAAAATTCATTAAAGTCCAAATTCACCTAAAAGTACCTAGTTTGGCCATGATATTATCTATGAAGCACAAAATTTAAATTGGGCCTAGCCAGGGCCTCTCCTTCCAGCCCTGATTAATGTGACTTCCATTCCTTTCCCACTTCCTCTCCGAGGGCTGATGTGGAAAGCAAGCTTACACCGAAGCCTAAGAAAACAGAAACTTTCTTCCTTCATTCCACTTTTAAACATTGTAGTTTTTATAACGTATTGATTAAAAGCATATTTTAATCATACTTAAAGTGATGTCTTTAACTTTTTCCCAAATAAAACAATAACATTCTCCAATTCTTGGTTAAGCTCTTTTCTTCCAAAACCTACTAACCAAGGAGCCAGCCTGGAGTGATCAGCCCTCTGTTTTGCATGGAGGTAAAATTAAAATGTACACTGAGTCAGACTTGAATAATCAGGGAGGTTTAATGAAATCGGGTTCAGATGTGTGATTACAAACAGCCTACTCATCATCATGCTGCGGTACGTTTCCTTCATCTTCCCTAACTGGAGAGATTTTGCTGGTGTCAGTCATTAGTAAATCATGTTTGCTATAATTCATCACATGCTCACACTTCTATACTTGTCCATGTTGGCCTGTGTTTCTTCAATATGCCATAAGATATAATAATAAATGTTTTATGGGCTGAAGAGCACTAGACTCCTCACATTTCAAATCAGACCACCTTTCATGAAAAGCTTTATTTGGCTTTATTGTATAATGGATAAATTGAGAATTTTATTCTTTACAGAAAAAGAAATGGGCCTTTAACACACTTCTAAGTTGCAACATCTGTGGGGACCAGATAAGTCTCTACAGGACCCTGTTGATCCACACCAGCATCAGTCTGCTGCCTTTCAAATTCAGCCCTGGACCAAACTAAAATAGCCAGAGGTGATTAGGTAAGACCCCTAACAATGGGAGATATGGAACCTGCAACAAGCTATCTCCAGTAACCAGGAAGGACTTCCAATAGAGTGATTGAGGCACCAACCCACCCATAAAACCTTCAACCCACAATTTCTCCTGTCTACCAAAGGTGCATGGGTAAAGATGGAACAGAAACTAAGGGAAAGATTAACCAATGACTGTCCCAGTTTAAGACTCATGCCATGAGATAGAGCCCACCCCTGGCACAATTAATGATATTCTGCTTTACTTGCATATAGAATATATGCAATAGATTAATCATATACTAGCATAACTGTTATCTCAGAGGCTTCACCCAGCAACTGATGGAAACAGATGTAGAGACCCACAGCCAAACCTTAGGTGGAGCTTGTGGACTCCTATGGAAGAGGGGGAGGAAGGATCAAAGGAGCCAGAGAAGTCAAGGACACCACAAGACGACCTTCAGAATCAACTAACCTGGGCCCGTTGTGGCCAACAGAAACTGAACTGCCAACCTGAAAGCATATGTGAGATGGACTTAGGCTCTCTGAACAGTTGTGCAGCTCTGTGCTCATGTGGGACTCCTAACAGCAGGAGTAGGGGCTGTCTCTGACTCTGTTGCCTGCCTTGAGGTCCTTTTACCCTGACTTGGCTGCCTTGTCTAGCCACTATAGGAAAAGATGTGCCTAGTCCTACGGAAACTTCATATGCCAAGGCTGATTGATGTCCGTGGGAGGCCAACTCTTTTCTGAGGAGAAAGGGAGGACTGGGACATGGGAGAAGAAGGGAGAGGGAGGAACAGGGAAGAGAGGAGCAAGGGGAAGCTGCAGGCAGGATGTAAAGCTAATTGATTAATTGATTTTTTAAAGTGCACTAACTGCTTCCTCATTTATTCTTCAAGTCGAACTTGACAAGAGCATGTTGGGGAATACAGACAATAGTCATTTCTACACCAGACACATGTTTTACTTCTTAACTCTACTTTTCACAATCTATGGTGTGATTTATATGTTTTAAATGTAGACTGTTACTAAGGGGGGAAAAAGGAGTCAAGTATGACAAATCTGAACTCTGCAAGTCTACGAGTACCTTTCTTCATTTCTGTATAACTAGACCACTACACTGCCATTACAGTGTATATGAAATGTTCAGAATTCTCTATTTATCAACAACATAGCATGCTGCCTGAAGTTGAAAGTATTTATAATTCCAAAATCTAATATTAGATAAAAAGTAATAAAGACAGATAATTGAATCTCCTGTCCCATCTACAGGAATTGGAGATATTTCCCATCCAAAATTTAATATTAAAGAAAAACTAATGAATATTTAAAACTTTTGACATATGAAACTTGGATACTGTGCAGCTTAGAGCAATAAAAAGTCCCAAACTGATGTCAGTTTCACCCACAGAAGACATCAGTGCGTCTTTCTGCCATGCAGTCTAACCTTTCCTTACGTAGAGATTTTAAGGCAACTGAAATCCTTGCCTTTTACAGGCCTAGTTATGAGAATTTGTAACACACAGCAAATGCATCCCAAACCGTTCATTCTTCTCCTCATGTCCACAGTGAACAAATTCAGGGCCACCCATGTCCACTCCTCCTTCTTCAAGGAGCAAACATCCATGCTTTCCTTTCCTGGGCTTCACAAGCGGCCATCTCCCACATAAGTGAGATGCGTCACAGGGAAGAAGAAGAGCCGGTGCTAAGTAAGCGTTAAAGAGTTCAAGAGACAATATGTCCTTCAATCCTGTGTGAAGACGACACTGGTGCCTGAGACAAACTCTAACTCAGCCTTTCTTTCTGGGTGGACACAATCCTATGGAAATCCAAAGCAAGCATTTTCAGCTCACTATTGGCAATGACTTCCTAAGGCTTGGATTTCAGGGTTTCAAAACAAGCCTTCTGTGCCAGCTTGTCCCATGGCGGGAAGAAAAGCAAATGAAACCACAGAGACGTGCCAGTTTTAATTTGATTTCCGGCTCAGCAACCCAAGCCTGGTATGAAAATAAAACTTAAAACTCAAATCCCTCCTTTAGCAACCACCACCAAAAAAAGCCCCCCCACCCCGGTCATCAAAATTCTTCCAAATGAGACCAGTGAATGCAATAACCTTCTCAGAGGGAGGGAGGGCCACAAAGCACTGTCTTTAAGGGAGAGACAACATGGTGGGGACACATAGCCTCAGCGGCAGGATACATGTGTGAGTATAACAAAAGAACAAAGGGAAATTGAACTTTGACTTGGAATCCAAACCTCTAGTCCTGAAGACAAAATTAGTGTTTAATTGAATGTAACAGTTTTAATGAAGCCTTTGGTAGAAATGCTTTTACTTCTACCCCCATGAACTGTGGGATTAAATCAGTTCCATAACTGATTTACCATGCACTGTGATGGGCGCTCAAAGCCCTGGCTCCTAAGTGTAGGCTATTTAACCAAAACAGAAACACCAACACAGGACACATGAAATGCTGTGAGGTCCAAAGCATACAGTACATAGGAAAAAGTTAAGAAAGCACAAGGAAGGGTTTATTCTGCCTTTGAGGCAGGATAAAAGATTTGTGCTAATTTCTAAATAGCAGGGTTCTTCGTTTTTATGTGCAAATATTTTCTTAACAAAAACTCCGAGAACTGAACTTGCAACGTGTTCTGATGATTTCTGTGGGATGTCTGTTTACAAGAGAAAAAAAGCACATAAATGAAAGAGAGTAGATATTTGAGTGAGTTCTGATGAGTATATTTGAGCTACCTGCACAACTCCTGGGATTTCTTTTCTTTTTTTTTTTTTAATTCACTTTACATCTTGGTTGTAGCTCCATCCCTCCTTACCTTCCACTCCCACCCTCCCTCTTTCTTCCACATCCTCCATCCCTATTCCTCAGAAAAGGAGAACCCACCCTTCCCATCCACCCCAGCTCATCAAGTCGCACATCCTCTTCCCCTGTGGCCTGGTGAGGCAGTCTTGCTAGAAGGAAGTAACTGAAAAGCTGTCAACAGAGTCCATGTCAGAGACAGCCCAGCTCCCCTTACTGAGAGACCCACATGAAGCCTGAGCTGCCCATTGGCTACATCTTTGTAAAGGGCCTAGGTTCAGTCCAGGCAAGGTTCTTGGTTGGCTCTGTTGGTCTTCTTGTGGATCTCCTGTCACCTCCTGGTCCTTTTCTCCTTCCCTTCACTTTTCCATAATGCTATCTATACCTCACCCAGTGTTTGGCATGATGAGTCTCAGCATCTGTTTCAAGGTGCTGCTGGGTGGAGCCTCTCAGAGGACAACTCTACTTGACTCCTGTCGGCAAGCATAGCAGAGTATCCTTAATAGTGTCAGTTGTTTCCTATGGGGTGAGTCTTGGGTTGGGCCAGGCATTGGTCGGACCCTCCCTCAATCTCTTCTATATCTGTTCCATCTTTATCCCTGCACGTCTTGTAGGCAGTGTGAATCGTGAGTCAAAGTTTTTGTATATGGGTTTGTGTTCCCCTCCGTCTACTAGGAGACATATCTAGTTAGAGGGGCCTCTACAGTCTTTATGCGCCCTGCTACTAGGAGCCTCTGCTAGAGTTCCTCTCATATCCCCTCGGAAGCCTACCCTGACTTAGGTCTCCAGCTTGTCACAGAGATGACCTCCCCCCCCCCAAACACACATAGAGGTTCTCTTTTCTCTACAGACCTTTTGTCCTTCTACTCCCAAATCTCCCCAGGTCTGAGCTCTACCCTCATATCTATCTGTGTTTCCTCTCCTACTTTTTTCTCTCTCTTCAACCAGTACCTCTGTCTATTCTTTATCTCCTCCTGAGTGAGGTTTAAGCATCCTCCCTTGAATCCTCATTGTTACTTACCGTCTTTGAGTCTGAGCATCACAATATGCTTTTCCTGTACTGTACGGCTAAAATCCACTTGTAAGTGAGAACATACCATGTTTATCTTTCTGGGTCTGGGCTATGGCTCATAGACACAGCACTTGCCTAGCGTGCCTGAGTCCCTAGGTTCAACTTCATCACTGGAAAACTGGGATTTCAAATGTGCTTCTCGTCTTTATTCTTATAAAGTAGCTTTAAGGTGATCCTCACGGTAGAAGCCAGGGTTGATGGGTGATAAGCAATTGCTGAGGATTACACAGTAAACCGCTGGGGATTATGCAAGTAAAGAGCTGGAATGTTGCATGTCTCACTTTTCCCTGATTTCATTATATGCTCTTCAAAAATGGGCTTTTTATTGTTTTTTTTTTAATATGCCTGTTTTCTAATGAAAGACACAAAATAGGTGTGGCATTGGGTGGGTAAGGAGGTGGGAAGAATCTGGGAGAAGTTGGGAGAGGAGAAAATATAATCAAAATATAGTATGTGAAAAAAAATAAATTACCATTAAAAAGAAAAATATAGAAATGGGCTGTTGGCACTTGATTGTGGCTGGCAAGGGGAGAATCCATTTTTATTAAGAATGTGGCCCCTGGTAGATCAACCATACTCCTCCGGATAACCACACACCCAAGAGTATATGACATAAGTTAGACTCCATTGATTTGGTGGAAAATGAGGACACAGAATTAAATGGACAGGGAGGAGGAGTAGGGGAGATCGGGAAGGGATAAATATGACCAACATATACTGGATGAAATTCTCCAATAAGTTCTTCATAAAGAAAAGAGAAAAACAGACCAAGTAAACTTTCTAACATCTGCAATAAACAAGATAAATTGAAATTTTTAGAAACCCGAAGCCATAGGATGTAGTGTGCTGTTTACTCTCCTTGATCAGTCTATCATTAGTTACTCTTTGCTTTCACCTAAGAACTGGTCCCTGCAGCTTTAAGACAATGTTTTAGCTCTGGTTTTTAAAATATTTACGTGACTATTAGTTTGTCATGTGGATTCAACAAATACAAATTCTCCACCAGTCATTTTAATGCTTTAATTTTTTTTTTATGTTTTGGTTTCTTAAATTTTAGCGTATGTTTATTGTACAAAATAATATGCTTCATTATGGCATTCTCACTGATGTATCTTGTACCTGGACTACATCCACTTTTCATTGCCTTCTCTCTATTCAAAATATAACAAAGACTTAAATATAGGGCCTGAAGCTTTGAAAATGATGTAGAAAAATATGAGAAAAATATTTCAAGATGCAAATTCAGGTAAATATAGTTTCTGGGAAAGATTTAATAGCAAAACATTAGCATAAGTTTACACGTAATTTAAAAACTCTGCACAATTGAGAAATCAAAGTGCAAGAACAGCCTACGGAATGAGAGAAAAATTTTCCAGTTATAATATGTACAAGATTATTTTGTTTTCTTATTAATGCTAAAACACTTTATAAAGCGTGCTCAGCTGCCATGCAGTTTCTTTCACCGTATTTCAGTATGTATCTCTAAAGTACAATGAAAAGATAGTGGCAACAATCTCACCCTTAAAGTAGTGAATGACAAAATATTTTAACAAAAGTCAACTTTGCTACATTTTTACAGACGCACATGCTGAAATAGTAAAATCTGGAGCGTCTAGGCTTGATGTAAATGTTACTTATCAGTACATTTAACTGATGCAAGAAGATGAAGCCAAAACCTGATAAACTTACACAAAACATTGAGATTGGCTTATGAAAGCCACTTGAAGATGATGGTGGAAGAGGATTTTCTTTTTTGGTATTGTCCTGTACTGAACACAGACCTGCATTTGTTTTTAATCCATTCCACCACATTTAATATTTTAAAATGACAGGAATCATAAAAGGAAAGTGAGAGAACTTATGAGCCAAAGTGCTCAGGAATTTGAGATTTTAAACTTTAATATCCATTTATCTCTATGATTATGTCAAGATATTTACATTATTTTTCTCCAAGTTGGGTGCAAAAGCGGCTAAATATGGATCTACCGTTCTTAAGAATGTAAACAAGAGAGCTAATGAAAATATTTTATCTAGTGACAAGTAATAACAAAGATCACAGTGACATATAGAATTATAAGAGGTTTGGGGTGAATTTTTCATTTGCTTGCTGTTTTCACTGTTGTGGTGTCCCTTTGGCCCAACTCAACGCTTTAATGATAAAAAGTAAGTTGCAATTTACAAAGTACATTTACACTCTGAGTTAAAGGAAGAGATCAGTTTATTTGAATCAAAAATATGTAGAACGCTATATTGTATTGTCAAGAGACAGACAGAATTAATTAGAAGGAATAATTATAAAATTGTGCTGCTCTGAACATTTAAGCCAAGTTTTCCAATCAATGAAGTAAGTTAGTGTGTATTCAGAGAGTGAGGACATGCTATAAACCACACTTTTTAAATTAGTTGTCTTAAGAAAAATTCCAACGTTGCTTCCAAGGAATCATAGGCACTCTTTATGCCCACCTCCTTACTTAATACGCTTCTATAATTAACTAATAGCTAATTACACCAGTCTAGTTTAGCTATCAGGAGGAGGGAGAAGCCAAAGACTGCTGGAGTCCCCAGAGAGGAGGCAGTCTTTTCTAACTACCTCAGCTTCTTTCTGCTTACTCACCCCTGCTTTGCTGCGAAAAGACAAAAGGTGAGCATCTCAGCCCACTAAGTGTTCTCTTCTCAAAACTCGTGAAATTAAGATGACATCACACCATGCTGTTCCAAGCCATTCAAATATTTCCACATTTGGTGTTGCCTCCAAAATTACTAACTAGCTCATTTTCTATCTCTCCCCATTAGCAATGAATTGAGTATCCAGGACAAACAGATCTCATTATATTTTTACCTGGTTTTACAACCATGTTATTTTTAGAATGTCAAACTTAGTTAGTAAAAATTAACAAATATTCCATAATTTTATTATTCTATTTTGCAATGTTCTATAAAAGGGAAAGCACCAAAAGTAGGTCAGTAATGATACTGGCTAGTACATTAACTAGGCTAATTTTTTTCAGGTTTATCTTTAAATGAAAAGACTGGATCACATGATTTTTGTTATTTTTATTATTGTTTTACATGCAACAGTGATATGCTTATACAATTTTTGAGTCTCCTTTCAAATATATAATATAGTTTTTAAACTTTTACTAGTTTGTATTTATTGTACAAAATGGTGTATTTTATAACCATAATTTTTCACATCCATCATTCAATTTGACCATATTAAATCCACCTTACTCTCTCTTGCCACCTCTCATGCCTCCTGACTCTTCTATTCCTGTTCCCATTTCTGTGTGTGCATGCTAGAAAGCAAGCCAGAGAGAGGGAGCCTGATCGTATTGAGGGGGAGAGGGAAGGGGAAAGGGAGGGGGAGAGGGAGGGAGAGAGGGACAGAGAGGTGTGCATATGTGTGTGTATGTAGTATCTATGAGAGAAAACCTTGTATTTGTCTTTTTGAGTGTAGGTTATTTTGTTTGATATTAATGATTTCCAGCTGCACCATTTTTCTGGAAGTGACATCATCTTTTACAGGTCCAAGTAAAACTATCTTGTAGGGGATGGGTAGGTGGCTCACTCGCTTCTGAAGCTCTTGCTTCAGATCCCCAGCAGCCATGTGAAAAACAAATTGTGGAAGTGCACACTTGTAAACCAACTTCTGGGAAGACAGAGGCAAGCAGAGCTCTAGCATCCACTGTCCAGCCTGTTTTGATCTAGCTGATTGCTGGCTCTTCTATGGCATTCGACTAATCTACCGCCCACTTCAATGTCAGCACCACTTTCTACTACAATGGCTCTGTAGTATAACCTGAAATCAGACCTTGTGACATCTCTGGCATCATTCTTTCACTCAGGATGACCTTTAATATTACTCACAGGATTGTTTTTAGATTTCTATGAAAAATAATGCATTGAACTTTAGGTCACTTTCAGTAGTATAGCCATTTTAAAGTACTAATTCTGACAATGTATGAATAGTATATGTCCTTCCATACTCAATTTTGTTTCAGTTTATTTTTTTCAGTGTTTCATCGTCTTCATTGTAAAGGTCTTTTATCCATTTATTATGTTTATTTAAATTTTTGAGGGTGTTGCAAATGAGATTGTTTTCCTGATTATCTTTCTTTATATGTTATGGGCAAATGAATAATACAGTCTTTTTACCTAGGAAATACATATCCATGTGTTTTCATTTCAACTTCCTCTCTCCCATGGCACCAGCATCATCTCTGACATAAGTGACCCAACACCTCCCTGACAGTTCTTCATCTCCCTATTCTAGTATATTTTCAATTCATATCTCACATCGAAATAAATATCATCTTAAAGTAGAAAACTAGATACTAAAACCCAGAGGTCTTCCTTTGCACTCAAATAAAATGCATGGGAAAATCCTACAAGAATCCGTCAACAATGGGACAACCCCAGGAAGCAACATTCTCACCAGTTTCTGGCACTCTTCCCATCTTCATTAGGAATGTGCCCATTGCCCTGGCCTGGCTCAGCTCCAAGGTTTTTACTCTCTTGAACTAGGGACAGTTGTTTTATTTTGTGTGTGTCTCTGCCTCTGCCTGATTCAGTCTTGTACTCAGTGTTCACATGGCTTTCGCAATCTCATCTCTGGTGGTTGAGCTAACACACTGCCTCACTTCAAATGTCACTTCTCTAGACAAACAATTCTGGATATTCTACTTCGCTGTTGTTCCTGTATCTCTGCATCTCATTTGTTTCTTTCATCAATCTGATCTAAATTATCTATTTATTGTATCTCTGTAGAAGGGATCTCTTTTATCTGTATGGGAGCATGACATGTCAATAAAACAATAATGGCCTATAGATGATACAGGCAATAAAATATGGGACATCCACCAGGGAGAAAGGATTCTGGGATAGAGCCAAATGCAGGAGAGTCACCTGGGAAGGCATGAAAGAGAACAGATGCTTGGTACCTGAGCAAAGGTAACCAGCCATGTGGCAGAATATAGATTAGTATAAATGGGTTGTTTTAAGCTATGAGCTAGTCAGAGAAGGTATATGTGATAAGTATTTGTAAATATATTTTGAATCTCATAAGTCATTATTCTAGAACCATAGGGACAGAAGAAAAAGACCCCAAACATATCTCCTTTGGTGTGTGTGTGTGTGTGTGTGTGTGTGTGTGTGTGTGTGTGTGCATGTGTCCTATTCACATAACATCATCTCCAAAGCATAGCACATTTGTTAGTAATGCTAGATGATCACTAAGTACCTGTTGAATTAGTAAATTGAGAAGAGAGATGTGGCTAATTCAGTTTTCCAGTATGCAGCATCTGTGTACCATGTAGATCCCTCGCACAAACTCTTTGATATACACAGAGAGATAACCTAAGATGAGTTCATAGAAGTAGAGGAAGAAGGATGATGCTCAGGTGACTTAGGGAGTTATTCTTCATACAGAGCCAGAAACAAATTTATTTCACACTGGAAACATGGTTACCTGCTCTGTCTCAACCAATGCACTTCCAAGGTTTCCCTGGAGTCTCTTCTTATGTGGGCCAAGATATCTGTGAAGTAGGAGACCAGTCTCCTTTCCCAGGCAGTGCTTTGTAAAGGTCAATAACTGGCAAAGAAGAAAAATTGAAACAGATATGACACAAAGCACATAATGCCATAAATTTACCCTCTGCACATGTTGAAGCTTCCCTTGAAATAAGACTGTATTTGTTCACTCCACATCCTGCCCAAGCATTTGGCAATAGCTTCCCTGACAAAAGGCTCACTTGCATCAACTCCAAACATTTAAGTGAGAAGATACGTTACCTTCTCCTCATCAGAGTTAATTATGGAGTTAGAATGATTGACACAAACAACTGTCTCTACCATAAGTATTAGAATCTTATCCTTGGGCACATTGTTTGATTGAGAATTTTGACATTACTTTCATTTGTTAACTGGAAGAATTGTTCATTTCTTCTGGTAAATTGCTGCTGATAACGATGCAAATTTACATTTCCCTCTGGTAAAATACAATATCAACAGAAGCTTTTCTTGAATGTTGTTCAACCAATCATCCTAGGGACCTTCACAGAGTCTCCCCAGATTTTTTGAAGGTATTCCAATGTATCCAACTCTATCTGATCTCAATAGAAAACAAAAAAAAATTTCTTCTAATTAAGACACTCACTATAACACAATTTGATGAGTGTCTTGAAGTTTTGTGCTGCCCATATAAGTTAATTAATGCCATAGAATTATTTTAACTTAGCCATTTCATCTCCAAACCCTTATAGTTGGAAAAAATAACATAATTATTCACAAAAAAAAAAAAAACGTGAACTAACACAATGATTACCAGGTTATTCTCATAGGTAACATAGAATTGAAATTCCAAATTGGACGTAATAAAAATCCTAAGGTCAGCTGGGTGGTGGTGGACACCTTTAATCCCAGCACTTGGGAAGCAGAGCCAGGTGAATCTCTGTGAGTTCAAAGCCAGCCTGGTCTACAGAGTGAATTCTAGGACAGGTCCAGTTCCAAACAGAGAGAGAGGGGTGGGAGAATGCTAAGGTTATAAGAATCAACTACTTCAACTATGATATTTTTATAGGCTTAAAACAAAATGAGACCCAGGGCATGAGCACAGGATGGATAACCCTTTCCCCTTGCTTCCAAACAGTCACATGGTTACAAGAGATGCCTCCCCTCCCTCCTCCTACAGCATGTAGGAGAGCTGGCTCCGCCCCCTTTCAGCTATAGCATTCAAGAGAATGAGCCCCACACTTTCCCTAGGCACCACTGTAGAGATGGCCATGGTGCAGTGCATATGGGTGAGCTGGCCCCTAGGGCATGAGCTAGAGAGAGCTGGCCCCATCCCTCACTGGCTGCGCAGTGTTGTAGCACTAGAGAGATGACCCCACACTTCACTTGGACAACATGGTGGATCTGGCCTTGTTGAGGGCAGTGTGGGTGAGCTGCCCTACCCCTTGTCAGATGCAGCAAACAGGAGAGCTGGCTCTTGTGGCCTTCGTGCAAAACAACAGGCTGGCAGACCAACTCAGCTACCAGCCAGGCCCAGATCCAGGACTTTGAATTAGCCCACTCCAGTGTTTACTCCATCTATAAACTGCTGGACTGCATGAAGGGGCCAGTCCTGCAGAAGTAAAGTTGCAGGATCTCCATGACACAGGGCAACAGCAGGACATCCAAGAGGATCCAGTATCAATAGCGAGTGCAGCAGAAGCCAGAGGCCTCAAACCAGACCAATGACTCACTGCAATAAACATTTGCAAGTAAAGCTGTTTAGACAAAAGGGTACAGTGTGACATATTGCAGCTTCCATGGCAAGATGTTTTGTTTCATTTTGGGTTGTTGCTGTTGTTGTTGTTGGGTTTTTGTTGGCCTTTGTTTGTTTATTGCTGTTTTGCTTTCTTTAGCATGGTGGTTTCAAGGACAGAGAGCAGAAGTGGAGGGACAAGGGGATGGGTGTGATTGAGGTACATGATGTGAAATTCACAAAGAATCGATAAAAATGTTCTAAAAGACCCTAAAATATTAAAGAATCTGACTAATTGTATATTCTCACTAACTAGAATTAGTATTCAGGTTTCATCAACCCTTCAACTGTGCTGTTATACGTCCATCCTTGGGTACCAATATATCTTTTGTGTTCAAGATACTTATTACTATTGCCAAGAATTGTCCTAGTGAAAAGATGAAAATGGAAAGAGGAATTCCATAAAATAGAAAAAACCTAATGAAATCAAGGACTGTTGTCTTGTTATAAAACCTTCAAAGCCCTTAGTGTCATTAACCAGGAACTCTATTCAGACATTGTCCAACACAGAAAAATGGTAACACATGCCAACCTAACAACTGATGTGGAAAAAATTAATCTCTTCAATGATAACGTTGTGAGATAGAGCATATAATCTTTTTTATATGTGTGCCTACCATGGACATAATCCAAAGCATAGTAATTCATGTCTTTGGCAGATAATATGTATAACAAATCACAATAAAACTAGCCATTTTATTTGTATTTCCATGACTTTTGTATTATTAAATTTCAGGCTATTAACATGACCAAAAAAATGTTTTGTTTGTTGTTACTGTTGCTGTCATCACTGTTTTAATAAATGTGATAGTTTGTGGCAGACATTGATAGTTTAAACTGATAGTAATTTCCTCTCTCAAAGTACTCACAAGGATTCCCTAGGAGGTGAATGTGAATGAAAGTGACATATAGCATTTTCCAATAGAAGCATTTGATTAGCAAGGCTGTTTCCAATTTATTCTTCCTTGCCCCAGGAATTATGGCTATGAAAGCTTAAAGATGCTCCCTTCATAGAGAACAGCCTTACTTGTTTGCCTCCAACACATATTCAGAAATTCTGCAGTGTGAAATTTAAAAGGAAGGAAAAGCCTGTTCCGCAAGATGTGAATCAATTAACAAAGCCCAGTCTCTTCCTTTTCTAGCACGTGTTGCTCACACCTTCTTTGGCAATCATTGCCAATACCTAGATAATGATAATTAACTAAGCAAAGATTGTTAACAGACAAACAAAAAAAGAATAGATGGTTGCAGGGAAGGCAACATTTTTTTGAGCTCCAGCCCTTGAATGTTTCCAGGGCAAATGGCACGAGTTGTCATGCTTAGCTTCAAGGGAAGGGCCCCCAGGTACCCTGATGTAGAGGCAAATTAGATATGAGTGTCTATCAAAAACATGTATTTTAAGAGGAAGATTTTTAAATCTTAATTGCCTAAATGATTTTATTTTAAAATGAAAAAGGTGTTGAAGTTAAATGTCAGTGTCAGACAGAAGATGGAAACTATACCATTAACTTGAATAGAGAAAACCTCATGTGATGAATCAATGAATAACAACTGAAAAATGGCTAAAAATGGACTTTAAGAAATGTGGACAAAACAGTCACAACTACCACTTCTTAGTGACAACACCTAAACAAAACAATAACCCAGAGGACAGCATCCCCAACAGGTGTGTGGCAGGGTTCGTTGACGATGCGATAGTGTGGCCTGAAGATGTCTGCTGGGGTACCAGCAGGCTACAGCTATTGCTCATGAGGGCATCTACTAAGGGACCTAAAAATTCCCTGCAGAATGAATGACACTGTTCATCTGAAACACAGTCAGCCACACCATGGGAGGAACATATCCACCACACCAGAAGCAGAACAAGAAAGTCCTCCTCTGCTAGGCCTTAAAACACCCTTCCAGCTCCCCACTTCCGTTCCCCTCTCCAGCTCCCCTCCCTAGATCCCCCTCCAGCTCCCCCTCCATCTCTTTTGTCCAGTTCCCCCTCCAGATTCTCCCTTCTGTTAGACTATTGATAAAGAGATGCCATGCAACAGATCTAGTACAAAGAGGTATACTGTATAAAGGAAGAGAGATAGAGAGGGAGAGGGGGCACCCCAGACACAGGGAGGAGGAGAGAAACTGAGGCAGAGAAAGTGTGTAGTGATGGGTTGGTCCTTTATATCTGGTGTGCAGCTGAAGCATGTCTGGAACACACCTGGCAGTGGCAGGTGATGACATCAAGTTGCTAGGCAACCTAGGAGTGGGTTGGCGGGTGGGCTTATGAACTAACATTCCTCTCTTTTCCTATAATTTAAAAGAATGAGGAGCTAGGGAGGGGTGGCAAGGTGGAAATGAGGACGTTAGACTGCTTCTCATGCAAGGCAAATTGAAGTATATAAATATAGGTTCATTGGAAGCTGCTCTTGACTGCCATGCAAGGGCAAAGAGGGGCCAAGAATATCAAAATGTCTGGATTATACGGTGAAGAGGAAGGGGAAGACCCTGCCCTGGAAAGCTTAGGGTAGATGGTCGGTATGCCAGCCATGCCCTGCAGCAGACTGGGACCAAGGAGTGCTGGGAGAACCTGGAGCTGTTTGTCCCAGGTCTGAAGCACACCATTGCGGTCTTTCGTTGATAATAAATGGATAAGGGTGAAGAAATCAATTGTCTTTGGCTACTTCCTGATGACATTTGGGGCGGTAAGAGGGGGGAGGCAAAAAGCTGAAATGTTGGCCAAGTCTGGAAAGAAGAGGCTGTTGTATTTGTTGCTGTCTAGGATCTAAGAACATCTGCAGCTAGGAGGGAAAACGCAGGTCCAGGTGGCACAATCTGTGAGGTTAGACTGGAGCACCGTGGGTAAGTGCTTTGGCACTGTCTTGGATGTAGGAAATCTGGCAGGAGACAAAGTCAAGTAGGTTAGGAATAAAATTCTTTTAGGTGTACATTTGAAACTTTTGGGAGGGAAGATTTGGAGTGAAGACGAGAAAAGTTTGAACATAGAGAACCTCCTTCCATTTACCTGATCACTGGAAATCATTTAAAAGGTCCCATTTTGGATCTGCTATCTAAAGGATATTGAGGCCAAATTTAGTTGCAGAGGCAAGTAAGCAGAGTGTCCTTAAAGCGGGCGCTAGGCATAGGGATCTGAAATTCTCCAGAAGGCATTCCAGAGGGTAACCCGGAGGGACTGGCAAATGGACTTCCCATGGGAAGAATAGGAGTCAATGTCCCATCAAAGTGTCCCAAGGGCATGGTTCAATCTGTTCCAGCAGCTCATCAGTGCTAGTCAGAGACCAAGGGCACAGTTGCCCTGGCAGAAACAGTTTACCTAGCGCTAGGATTTCAGGTGCGTGTGAGAGAAGAAGGGATAGACGAGACCTTGCTGGCAGAGAGAAAATCTCACCCAAGGGAGGCGGTTCTAGATGAAAGGTTTGTAAGCAAGTTGATAAGAATGGCAGGAAGCGTTTACTCCAACCAGAAGAGAGGACTCGCCAATCAGCTGGTGTTGGGCACAGGAATGTAGCCATCTGGTAACTGAAAAGTTGGGGGAGGGGAATCCCAAAGGCAGGGAAAGGGGGAGGAGTCCCACTTAGCAATACTTATCTGCGTTCCATTTGACCTGGGGGATGGATTTGAGTGGCTCTCCTGTAGCTTACAAGAATCCTTTTTAAGTTTACAAAGGGAGATAAACTTCAGATATGTTGGCATTACCATTGTTTGTAATCTTCAGTGAAATACTCACTGTGAAAAAAGGTAGTAGATATATGTAACAGCATAGCAGAGGCTTGGGAGGAAAAAAAAACTTTGAGTCAAAAGCATGACTATTCTTTGAGGTGAGCTTAGGAGAGACAGAGGCTTTACGGATCCTTCTGACATCTGCTGAACGATAACGTGGGTGACCTCAGGGAGGACAGAACCCTCCTGTACAGCAGAAGGGCAAAAGCTCACTTGGCTTTAATTTTCAGCATGAGTGCACATCATGAAGGAGGGGCTTCTTCCCTCTATCCAGAAGACTGGGTGTATGTAAGCCGAGCGCAATGAGAAACAACACTTCAAAGTCGAGACTTGAAAAGATACACCAAACGAAATTTAAAATCCTGAGCTTGGCCTGGGGGCACTCAGAGGAAGGATAGCAGGCTACCAGGAAGAGACTTGATACCCTATGAGCATATAAAGGGGGAGGAAGTCCCCCTCAGTCACAGTCATAGGGGAGGGGAGTAAGGGGAAAGAGGGAGGGAGGGAGGAATGGGAGGACACAAGGGAGGGGATAACAATTGAGATGTAATATGAATAAATTAATAAGATATTTTTTAAAAATCTTGAGCTTGGAACTATGATAGTGAAAGATTTTTTTGTTTTGTTTTGTTTTGTTTTGTTAGATATTTTCTTAGTTCCTCATACCTTAAACTTCTGTATCCTTTTTCCTATTTACCATGACACACAGGTGAGACTGCTGGGATCACTCACTGCCTTTTAGCTAGAGGAATGATAAAAAGGTTACATCTGAGACTTGCTTTCTAAGTCTGGCAACAAGGTAGACTATACCTAGACCTGACAGTAACAGCTCTAGGAGTGAGGCTTAAGGCCTGGACCCCTACACATGAAGAGGACTGAGAAGCCATTTAAAGCCTCTCATGACAGAAGTTGGCACTGAGTAGAAGATTAAAATAGACCTGCAGTGTCACCCTGAGCTCTGCAAGAGTGATGGAGGTGGCTGAATCTCGGAGCCTTCAGTCCTCCACCAGGCCATTGAACTCAAAGGCTGCAAGTGCTCGAGCTGATTAGGTCTCCCTGTCTGTGCATAGATGGCTAGTCTGTGTGGAACCATTTCGGCTTCCAGAGGCCAGTCAGTTGGTAGGATGGGGCGGGGCTTGTTGAGGCAGCTGTGACACCAGTTTCCTTCCTGGCTGTATTCAAAACAGGTTCCTGGTGGTGTTGACTCAGGCTGGGCCCTGGCGCATAGTTTTCTGCTGTAGCTGAGCCTATTAGGAAGGCTCTTCTTGGGCTTTAAAGACTTTAAAAGCCATCTTTAGCAAGTCCTGTATGGGGGTTCAGGGGCCATCCTTAGCCCTTTAATTAAGATGGCAGTGAGACCAAGTCTATCTCAAGTAGATGTAAATAGACACACTCTGTTTGGTTTTAGTTACTTTTTGTTAACTTTGAAGATATGTACAGGATGCTAAATAAAATTTAATTCTACAATCAAACAGAGTGGTTCTTCGAATGACAAAAAATATATTTCTGAACACATTAAAGGATTTGATCATTTATAAGATCCTAATCATTAAAGATTAAGAGTTTAGGTTTTATCCCTGTTAGCCTGGAGACTTAAAAATGATAAACATAGTCCATAAAGACATTGGGAACCTTCTGACACTTTCATGGTACAGCACAATAGAGCATTAACAGTTTCCTGTATGATTTAGTTTATAAAAGGTCCATAGCTTATAAAAGTCTAAGGCTATATTAATAGACTAATAACATTACCATATTCATAAAATAAGGCTAAACATATTCCTAAGGCAGCAATTTTTAACCTTTTTAGAGCGAAGATAGGGCATCAGAGGCAAGTCCTAACGTGTAAACAAGTGAATGTCTCTCGAGTTATTTCCCAATTTCCAGAGCTGGAAATACAGTGGAACAGTATAAGACAACTTTGAAACTGTATTTGAATCTATTATACAAACCCATTGGCCAGGAAGCCTGCAGCTGAATTCTGAGCATAGGCAGCTGGCAGCAGGAGAAACACCATTTACTCACTCACGCATCCAAGAACCAGCAAAGACATAAGCAGTTAGACATACATTTTAAACTAGCTTGTTAATCTAAATAGACCCTCACAAACCTTAAATTTCACCATTTTATTTTGAGCCAGGGTTGAATTATAGATAGGATGGAAAAATATAACTTTGAAGTTCTATAAAAATCTATACCAATTTAAAATAAGGCTTGTTGTTTTCTTAGTTTAAAAGTAGATAAGGAACTTTTTGAGAGTAGAAAAAAATCAGATTGTGAGCCTAGCCTTTAACAGATGAAGGGGCGCAAAGAGATATGAGGGTGGAGATCAGACCTGGACAGAGAGGTCTAAGGACAGAAGGCCTGTACAGAAAAGAGAAACTGGCCAGGGGTGTCTCCATGACAAGCTGGAGATCTAAGTCAGGGTGGGCTTCTGGAAGCATACAACGGGGACTCTAGCACAGACTTATAGTAGCAGGGTTCACTGATATCAAAGAGGCCACCTTCTAACTAGATAGGACCCTTAGTGGAGGGAGGCAAACACCAACCCACCCACAAAAACTTCCTCCCCAAATTTGCCCTGGCTTTAAGACATGCAGGGATAAAGATAGAGCAGAGATTGAGGGAATACCCAACCGATGCCTGGCCCAACCCATGACCCACCCCATGGGAGAGAACCAACCCCTTACACTACTGAAGATGCTCTGCAATGCTTGCAGATGGAAGCAAAGCAGAGTTGTCCTCTGAAGGGCTCCACCGAGAAGTAGTTTGAAACTGATGCTGTGACTCAAAGGCAAACATTGGGCAATGAGTAGGGAGAGAGGAGAGGGGGAGAAAAAAAAAAAAGACCTGGAGGTGACAGGAGCTTCACAAGAAGACCAACAGAACCAACCAACGAGGGCACAAAGGGCCCTGCCGGGACTGAAGCACCAACCAAGGACCATGCATGGACCTGACCTAGGCCCCCTACACAGTTGTAGCCAAGAGGCAGCCCAGGCTTCATGTGGGTCCTCTAATAAGAGGAGCAGGGGTTGTTTCTGACATGGACTTTGTTACCAGCTTTTTGGCCCCTGGTGGGAGTGCCTTGCCAGGCCATAGGAGGAAAGGACAAGCTCAGTCCTGATGCCACTTGATGAGTGGAGCTGATGAGAAGGGGGCTCCCCTCATGTGAGGAATAGGGGGTGGTGACAGGGAGAAAGGGAGCGAGGGAGGGGGAGAGGAGGGAGGGGGGCTATGACCAGGATGTAAAGTGAATAAATAAATTAATTTTTTAAAAAAGAAAGTATACAATTAAAAATCGGAAAAAGAAATCAGAGAGGATTTTTTTAATGAGTTGGAAAGTAGAGTTTTAGAGATAAGAGCAGAGCTTGGGTATTTGGGAATCATTTGTCTGTAAGAATTTGGAAATTTGGTGTGCCAATGTTTGGCTTTGAATGAGGCCAGTTTTATTTTAACAGAGTCCATTGCAAGGAAGGAAGGAATCGGGGCATGGGCTCCCGCACTCCAGCTGCTGGAGTGGAGGGAGGGATGGGCAGCAGCAAGTTGGGTTCACATGAAGAAGATGGAGCCAGAGCCATGTGGGGGAATTGGACCAAGTAGAATTTAGGATTAAATTTACAGACAGATGGTTTCCATATACCTGCAAATGTGGCCTAGTGAAAGCTTCTTGCAACAGAGCAGCTCGCGGAAACGCAGGCCAGGCGGGGCAGGGGCTGTGGCAGCAAAAAAACAAGTGTGGGGTCCAAAGCAGCCATCGCTGCTGCTGGGCTCCAGCACACGGCTGACAGCCCTGAGGTCTATTCAGGAGTGGTCAAATTCCCGGCTTGGTCTATAGCTAGTGATGGTAGCGATCAGGCAGCGTAAAACCAAATTTTGGAGCAAGAAAAAAAGGCACAGAAAGGAAAGAATTTAATGGCCCCACCTCAGGATTTTTTTGTTTTGTTTTGGGGGGGGGGGTTGTTTGTTTTGTTTTGTTATGGCTTTGTAGACCAGGCTGGTCTCGAACTCACAAAGATCCACCTGTCTCTGCCTCCCGAGTGCAGGGGTTAAAGGTGTGCGCCACTTGGGCGATATGATTTAGACAATTTAAAAGCTACGTGTCTCCAAAAAGCTTGGAAATCTGAATTGGGACATTGTTCCGTGGGTGGGTGGGTGAAAAGAGAAGTAGGCCAGGAACCCGTGGTCAAATGTGTTGTTAGAGTTTGCCAGGGTCAGGACAGACACACAGCCCCACCCCAGTGACACAGTTTCACCTGGTACCAGGATTTCGAGCTTAAGAAAGGACAGGGGGAGGACCATGCGGGCAGGAGAGAGCGAGATTATCACCCAGGAAAAGGATCCGAGCAGAGGTCAGCCGAAACAGCCTACTGTTGCTGGTTATGCTGACCAGGAAGGAAAAACCTGCCAGTCAATGTTAAATGGGGCGCCTTGCAATCAATGGAACAGAAGGCAAATGTGTCGTGGGTGTCATGGCACCCTGCGTGCGCAGACACTACCAGAAATGCCTCACCAGTTTTGGCACCAATGTTATATACTATTGATGAAGGGATGCCACATAACGGAGCTGGTTGAAGAGGTTTATTGTATAAAGGCAGAAAGAGAGGGCCAGAGAGCGAAAGAGAGAGGGAGGGAAGGAGGGAAGGAAGGAGGCAGGGATGGTGGGAGGAACGGACATAGAGACAGAGAAACAGACAAAGATGGGAGAGCGCCCTAGACTCAGGGAGGGAGAGAGAAACTGAGGCAGAGAGAGTGAAGTGATGGGTTGGTCCTTTAGATCTGGCACACACCTGGCAGTGGCAGGTAATGACATCTAGGCAAACTAGGAGTGGGCTTGTGAGCTAACACCTTTAGTTTCCCTCTCCAGCTCCCCCCTCAGCTTCCCTGTTTATAAATCTTAATACAGTAGAAACGAGAGAAGAAAATTTTCATAGAGTATAATTATCAAAGAACAAAGAGAGAGAGAGAGAGAGAGAGAGAGAGAGAGAGAAAGAGAGAGAGAATAATAGATTTTTGAGCTAAGAAATACTGAATATGTCGGTACACATAGGGAATATGCCATATCAGTAAAGCTGATAGACCACAAAGGTTTGGCTTTATCAACTCAAATGTCCACTCTGCCCTCCATGAAGAAATAAAAGCCACCAACATCCTTCAAATAGCCTACATTTACAATGTTTTTAAATCCTAGAATGATAGATCACAACTTCCTTCATATTTTTAGAGAAATCTATAGCTTTATAAGATTAAAAATAGCCTGGGTAGAGAATTGAATAAATATATAGATAAATGGGTAAAAAGCTTTTTTTTTTTCCTGAATCAATTACTTCAGATTCTCTAGAGCAGGCCTACAAAAACAATCCTGAACAAAAAAAAAATTTTAATGAATCTCTCCAAGGAGAGAGGTTGGCAAAAACAGGGATGTCTCTAGCAAAATTTAGAAGGAATAAAATTAAAGGAGTTCAGATTCTTCAGACAAACATTTAGGCCGAGTGCCACCCTCACTATTCTGAACTTGCAGCTGGCTTTGGATACCTGTGCCTGGGTTTTGTATAATTTTTCCAGTGGTATGATTCCACAAGTACAGAATTAGAAATATATTTATTATTTTCTTTGGAAGATTATTTTTTACATATAATAAAACTGAGCCACTTTTAAGACCAGCGTGTACCACAGGCAAAATCTCAGACCACAAAATTTTAGGAAGGGCTTTTTTATTTTTATTTTTTAATGAAATTGAAATTCCTCTCAAGTAAAAATACCTTTCTATTGTTTGACAGGCTGTTATTTCAGACAAATTCCTGGAGAGGTCTGACAAGTACAGAACACATCCTCTACCCCGAAGCTGAACACACTTCATTGTGCATACCTGAGGAAGCAGAGAAGATTTTACAGGGACACCTCACATGACACTATACAGGACAAGCAAGAAAATTTTATGAAACAACCCACCCCTGTTCACAATCACCTTTTACTTTCCAAAGAAAATACAAAGACATTTTTAAAAGTTGACTATTAGTCAGGCATATCCATACACAGAATCCTGTTCAATGAGGAGATTTTTCTCTTCTGCTGCTAAGCAAGACATTTTTCACTTAGTTGTGTAGAGGTTAATTTTTTTCCTTTACAGGAAGACCCCACTTTCCTAACAGAGTTTGAAAATCAAACACCTAAAAATGTTTACCAGTATACATATGTGAGATAATATTATCTGTATTCCCAGCAGCCACTACTTCCCCTCCAACATAGTTTGCTAAGTGGGTGAGGGATTGGTATGTCTAGTTATGGTGCTTACTGAGGCTGTGAGTGAGGGTGAGGTGAGCATGGCTTAGGGATTCTCTGTGAACCTGGAATCTCCAGGTTTTGAAAGGTGAGAGTAGATAAAAATCATGGTGATTGCCATTATTGTATTAGCAAAGTGAGAGATTTTGAAAAGATGAATAACAATGAAAAGAGTGGAAAGTATTTAGTTGTGAAAGTCAGGGAAAGAAATGGAAGTGTCTTCATAGTCACACATAAAAGCCACTGCCCTACTTAAGAGTCACATCTTCAAGAACAATGTGTCAAACATATTAAGCACTTCTGAGGCAGCTGTCCTATATCATTTATGAATTCACACTGTGGCACAGTAGGCCTATCTTGTGGATAAGAATTAAAGGCATTATTAGCCACTTTTAACATGAGGGAAACTTGATGTGTTTTATATATAAATGCCTCGTTGGATACCAATTGCTTGTCAATGCCGGACTCAAACTTTCCAGTAGTAATACTCTTTATAACATCAAGTTGATGCTTCCAAAAAGTAGTAGTCCATTTTTCAAAGATGATAAAGGGTAGTTTTGTCACAGCATCTCTAGTACCTGAGGGAAGCATTATGATCTCATCATGTTGAAAGCTACCATTTGCCAACACTGAAAAGTCATGGCAGGATTTGTGCTCTCCCTGGGACAGGATGATTGTCTTTATATGGCCTTTTATTGAATTAATCCAGCCAACTTTAGGTTACCCTGGTACAGTGTTATAGAGAAACTTCCTCTGAGATAAGCACTCTGTCTTGAAACTACTCCTTAGGATGCTCAAAGGGGAAGTGAAAAATTCCATTCATTAGAGAGGTTCATTACAAACAACTCAAAAGTATCAGGAAGTCCCCAAAATCTACCAGATTCATTAGACCACCATAAGTTTAAGGACTGCTGACAAACACTCTTAGACAAGCTGCCCACGCGTCACTCAGATCAGCCAAGCTGTATGAAAGAAAGTTTCGACAACCCTTTGAGATTCCTAAAAGTTGTGCAGTGAGATCCAGGTATCCAGCTTTCATAAGCCATCATCCGTGCTTTGAGTTATTTCAGCTCCTTGTAAGTAACCCATCTGCAGCTAACTCCAATAATATTACTTCACCAAGCTAGATTTTAGCAGTATCTTTATTTGCAGTGTCATGGGTTCCCTATCTGAGGTGGGTGAAGGTTTGCTTATCTCTCCCCAGGAACTGTATCACATAGCACCCAGCTTTACCAACCGTAATTCCAGCATACAATGTGTTAATGTGGCCTTGTGATTCTAATGCAGTCAGCTGTGGGCTCATAGTGCCCTGATACAGAATGATACGTCATTGTTAGATGTTGTTTACAGAGTGCAGTTTCCTTGGAAGTTATGAATTCACAGACATTCCCAATGGGTGGTGACAGCTGATGGCTAAATGTGGGAATTTTAAACAGGACACAGGGATTCAATTTGACCGTTTTCAATGTCCCTTGGTACCTGTGTGGTATGTGTGGAGCTTTGGGCTCTCTGACACTCTGAGGGCTGGGTGTGGGAGAGATGCTAAAGACAGGTCTATGTACTGACGAATAATCAGACAATGAGGAACAGGAGTCTTGGTAATAATGTAACTGTAATCGAGTCGAGGAGACCATCTGCCACACTCTAGAATATTGGTGTTGAGAAGGGCATGCATCATAAACATGTGTAAACATAGAGCATAGCTAAGAGAAGACAGAAACAGAATTGGTTTTGTGGAGGATAGTTCACAGAAATAAAGGGCAACATTGTGAGCAAAGCCAGAATGTTCCCATCAGGAAAGAGACTGACATTTAAAAAGGAAACATTACCAAGATAGGAAAGATGTCTTCTTCAAGGTTGTCAAATACAAATAGCCAACACACTAAGAATGTAACATTTATATAATTCCTGATTGTGTCATGGTTCTTCTTGCTATAGGTAATCTATTGTACATATGTATAATAATATAAATGTATATGTAAAATTTAAAAATGGAAAAAAGGACCCCCCCCAAAAGGAAACACTAGTCCACACTGAGTTCAGGGCTCACTGACTGTCTACAGGCGCACAACTCTGTGATCCTGACGAGCACTCTTTTTGAAGTCAATGATGGCACCACCAAAGCACTGGGGATAAGAAGCAACTACAACTCCACTGGCCTGGCTGGCAGAACAAAGTGACCAGACATGCCCAGCTGTGGTAGCCTCCGGTGAGTTCCTTCTGAGTGTTCACTTCAGTGTCAGCTTCTCACATGTGGAAGGCAATGGTATACAGGGAACACAGCAGAGCAGAGAGCTAGGACTCAAATCCCAACTTTTCCACAGGCTAGTACTGTGACCCTTGTTTCTATGTGCCTGTGTTTCTTTCATTAATAAGATAGAATGGGTAGGGGCCTAGAACAAGCATTTGGTGAAATCAGAGCAGCACAATATGAAACATAACACTCTACCAGCCACCTGCCACTCACAGGATCAGTAATATAGCATATGTGTTGTCGCTGTTGTTCCAACACTTCCAGTAACATTATTTTTAATAAAAGTAAAGAAACTTTGATAATATAGGTCATGGTTTATGTGTACAACAACAATCACTCATATTCTTTGTTCCGCTGCTATTTTTTTAATATGCAAGAAAAACATCCAACCCCAACGAGTTAAGAGAACAAACTACAAGAAAGGGGTACTTTTCAGTTTGTCACTTAAAAGTAATGCAAGCAACACTAATTTCTTGCTTTAAGACTTTTATACTTTAATTCACGGTATGTGTAGTCACAATGAAATCTTTCATGTGTTAGTCTTTCTTGAAAGACACACTTGTCTTGTGCAAGTGCTGAACAATATTCCATTACCAATATGAACATGTACCAATTCTTAATGACACAATGAGATGGAAAATTCTTGATGTGTTCTTTGTCAATTAACTTTTATACACATCTAATTAATTTCTAGATCATATCAATTAATTCATTATTAAGCATTGCAAGTATATCCAAAGAATGTGATAAAAGAAATCATGATTCTTAGAAAATATGATTCTACTTGTGAGAATATCAAGAAACTTTCATTATGATATGCGTCTCATTTTATCTTACTTTATTACAATACGCTTTTGTTTAAAAATTTAAAAAGGTGGTTTCTCTGGGTCTTTGCAAAAACTATGTGCAGTTGCATTATATTATGCAAGACTTGGAACATGTGTTTAATTATAGCAACTTGGTAAACCAAAACCTTTGTAATTATAGGAAGCAGGGCACACCTGTAGCCCTAGGTTAGCTCTGATTGACATGAATGCCAACACACACAAATGCACAGCAAATACGGGATGAGAGGGAGTGAGACCCGAGGTCTCAAATTAAGACCATTTTCCATAAGAGGAAACAGTAACTAGTTGCACCAAGGTCAGAAGCTATGTAACTTTTCCCTGTGGTTTTCTGCTTTCTCCAGCTGAAATCAGATAGAGACAAAGTGCTAAGAAACTGAAACACTGAACAATTGCCTTTTCTGTGAAACTATTACATGGTTGTTAGGAGAATTAAGACCTGGATAAAAGACTTCAGAAATTTTGACCTATACTAGAGCCTTCAAATTATGGGGGGGGGGGTTGGAAAAAAGAAAATCTGATATTGGTACATACCTACTTTGAGTAAGACAAGTTAGCTAATGCTACAGAAACAGAAAAACATTTTAACTATGATAAGCAACATTTGATAATAATTCATGATTAAAGAACAGAGAATGAAACCTTAGCTTGAGTTTTCTTTTCTTTTCTTTTCAACTTTGTTAACTCTTGCTCTGATATTTGTGTGTGCTTTATTTTGAATATATGTATTTATTGGCAAGTTAGCTGAAGTTAAAATTTATGTTAATTTTAGGATTAGAAAGAACCCTTGATTAACCACACCTGTAGGGATCCCTGGTTTTTTAACTCCAATCCCACCCACTGTGACTAACAGAACACAACCTCTTGCTTGTGCTCACTGCAGGCTCCAAACTTGGAAGAGTTGGCACAAATCACAGAAAGAGCAGTCTGTAGTGAATAGACTGAGATAGCCTATGCCTGCCAGATGAGGAATAAGATTGAGCTTTCTAAACTCTGACATAGAAAGAAGAGCAAATGTGCCCACATCAATAACAAATCGGGATTTCCCCATCCTTTGGTAAATGCTTCTAATAGGACCTCCTAATCCTAGCTGAGAACTGGACTCCTCTGAGAAGCTTTAAAACTGCACAGCAGGTTTCACACCCTGACACCCTATTCCCACCATCTAAAGAAAGAAATTGTTGGCCTCAAGGTTTAAATTGCTTTCTCTGAAAATGTGATGGATTGACTAGAAAGAAAACTAATTTCATAGCTATGGTGGGCACTTGAAATCACATTTGAAGCAAATATTCCTTCACTTTGAGAAAAAAATTTCTGAAAGACCCCACGGAAAAGTAAAGACTCCTTGACGGAGTAGAAATATGTAGAGAAAAACCATTATTTTATAGGTCACCAAGGAGAGACTTGATACCCTATGAGCATATACAGGGGGAGGAGGTCCCCCTCAGACACAGACATAGGGGAGGGGAGGGGAGTAGGGGGGAATGGGAGGATACATGGGATGGGCTAACAACTGAGATGTAATATGAATAAATTAATTTTAAAAAACATTATTTTAATACTTTAAAAACTGGTGGTGGTGGTGGTGGTGTGTGTGTGTGTGTGTGTTTGTGTGTGTGTGTGTGTGTGTGTTAGAGAGAGTTTCATCTGTTGTAAAGCTGGGTGTTTAATAGGGAGCCTAAATGGTAAGACTCGAGAGGGTGTGGTGAAGACACAGTTGGCATGGTACTTACTACCTTCTGGCTCCTTGAACTGCCTAAGAAACTCTCCAGTTGCAGTGATGAAGCCACATAGCCTAGGCGTCCACAGAAGACACTGAAAGTCTGGGTCCTGGGAAGTGTGGTAGCAGCGGGGAGCTGACTCTGCGTCTCAGTGGAACCTGGCCTCCCATCTCAGAGCTGTTGCCTGTGCTAGTATGTGTAGACATCACCATCAGCAAACCCACGGAAGGTCTGGTTGTGAACACCATTAGCCAAACCAGTCACCATGTAGACAACAGATATGGCCTCAGAGAGTAGTAAAGTTCACATGCGCTCAGGCCATACACATTCTAAATAACAATACCAAGTGGCAATGGAAAATCTGAAGCAAACCTGTCTGGTACACCTGGGAGGAGCATAAAGACACATTCCGAGAACAATGGCATGTTCTGAAGAAACTGGGGTCACAAGACTCTTATCCTATTTTCTTGGAGTGGTCTCGACAGCACTCAGAGTTCTACTCATACAGCGCTATTCCTGGACTGTATTCTAACAGAAGATGACATGTAATAATCAGTTTTCTCCCTCCGCCACGTGGGTATTAAGACTCAAACTCAGATCTTCAGACTTGGAAGCAGGCACCTGTACCTGCAGAGCTCTCTCATGAGTCCTTGCTGACCAATTAAGTAGTTCCATCTTCTGTTACCACTTCATAAGTTTTTAAAGTTAAAATCAAAAGCAGTCTTTCCAGGTGGTAAGAAGTATGTTTGTCCAAAAGTATATGTTTGTTTTAGTCCCTTGTATAAAACGCTAAAGAAGCTGTGATGGTCCTTTGGCATGGAGATATAAATATGTAAAAAACATACTCATTAACCTAAAGATATTCCTCCCCCAAAGCTCTCATAATCTAGACACAAAGAACTTGAGAAGTGAACTATATATATATATAGCGTGGTGAGCTTCATGTGAATTAGAAGCATTCATCAAGGTTTCTTATGACTTAATCGTTCAGCGAAAGTTTGGGACTGTGAACACTTGTGGCCAAAGAATTACTAATATAATCTACAAATAATAGGGTCAACTGACCATGCAGCCAGGCACTGAGGTCAGGTCACTCATTCAACTCCTCATTAAACTATACTTGACTCTTGTCTTCTGCAGTAATTGGATGAACGATGTCACTATTGTGAGTCAGTAAGAGGCCCATGGGCAGCTACCCTACTAGTTTGCCTGTTATATAATCTGTGAGGGGTTGCAGGAAGGCCAACCAATCAGTGACAAGAAGAGCTCCAGGAAGTCGTGATCATTTTTCTTCAAGATCTGCAGCATATAGGAACATCTCCTGAGTAGGTAGTGGAGATCAAATGGGACGTCTTTATGAGATGAACAGAAAGAATGAGTATACAGGCCGATTTACACCTCAAGTCTACACACTGCAGAACATGACATCCCAGCCCTCTGCACTGCTTCTCAGAATGTAGCATGTATCTTACCAATGCACTAAACATATGGTTTAGTTTGTGTGCCAAGTGCCTTCTTTAGGAGTGTAGTAGGAGCACAGGACATGTCTTTGACAGAGGAGAGACATAGTTATCCCACCTTTCAAGAAATCGGTAATTTAGTTTCAAAAGCAATAAATCCATGTCCATGAAAGTTACCAATATTTAAGACACCACCAATACACACCCAGGGCAGCTTTTAATTTGGTGCCTATAGAGATCAGGTAATGTAGTGATCTGAGAAGCTACCGTAGAAGATAGGAGACAATAAGCTAGGCCTTTAAAGTATGTAAGATCTGAACAGCAAACAGTATTTGGATCATGGGGGTCCTTGAGAGAATAAGACCCAGAACAATAAGACGAGGGTATGAAGAACCAAGTTCATGGAGTGCAGCCGTGTAATGTGTGGTGTGGCAGGGAGGCTCTCTGGTCCTGCTTGCTTATCAGGCTTCTGGTTGGGGGCTGGAGAAGCTGAGGAAAGGCATTTGAAATGTGAGAGGGCGAGGGTAAGGAGGGTTTATGCCATATCAACTCCCCAGTTCTTACTGTTAGATTCAAGTGTCCACTGCTTCCCCAACACTCATAGAGCTCAGAATTAGTCAACCATATATCTTCTGTTAGTTTAACATATATCCTTACCCAAAATTGTATTCCTTCTTTCTCAGGATTCAACAGAATACCCTGGACTTTCTAGTGAAGAAAATTCCTTTTCATCCTTTACAGATGCTCCATTTCTTTCCTGACTCCTGTAAGATACTCCCTCTGTATGTAAAAACTGCACCTGCTGCATCATACTCAGCTCTCCTACTGAAGTTTTAAGGTTTGGAGGGATAACTGGGGTTGCACAAATTCCTAATACCATTACTCTTAGACATAGTTAAGTGAAAGCTAGATAATACATACATACAGACAGACAGACAGGCAGACAGACAGACAGAGAGGGGATTGGTTCTAAGGCCTATATCATTAGCCAATTAAAGATAGCCAAGTAGATTTGTCATTTCTGTCATAAATCCATCTGCCCATGACTACCATCAATCACTGAAAACTTTGTTTCTATCTTCTCTTCCATTCTAACTCCTGACATTATCCAGGTTCAGTTCAGCATACTGTAACTTTCCTACTAAAAATATCTTAGCATTCCCGCTGGTTTTGCTGTAAGCCTGGCCTATAGCCCAGTAGGAGAGGTGTACCTCTCAAGCTTAGAAGTAGTCATTCTCTGAGCATACTATAGTTATTAGTCCACCCTAGCCTCCTTTCAGTTCCTGGACTATTGGAGTCTCGTTCCCAGCTCAGTTCTCTCTTCTGAGAACACTGAGACTCCCATCTTCAAAGGCTCCCACGCACTTCTTTTCAGAACACTAATTCCTTCATCAGCTCTTAGTCCAAATAAACTTCTAGGCAAAGATGCCATGCTCACCATGGCTCACCCCAACTCACCTGGAACAGAGTTAACCAGAGATTCTCAAGTGGGAGATGATGTTGTACCCACTGTAATATTTAGTAATATCTATAAACACTTCTGTTTGTCAACACTGAAGGGAGCGACTAGTATGTAATGGGTGGGTGATAGGCATAAGACAGGGATGCTGCTTCATAGTCTACAGTGGTTGAGACAGCCCCCTCCAAGAAGAATTAGCTCACACTGAATGTCAGTGCTGAGGCTCAGAAGCCCTGCATAGGGTCAGGGCTGTGCCTGTACATTATGTTGTAACATTCATTACATTTGTATTGCTTACTGTCTGTCTTTCATGCCTATTGGATTGTCAGTATACCATGAGTAAATTCCACCTCAAACTTGGTAGTGACCAACGCTCGCTTAAAAGAGTGAAAGAAGATAAAAACCAGAGAGAAAAGATTCTATAATGAGAATGTTTAAACTGTAAGTAGAAATTGTGAAAGTAAGAGGAAACTGATGGTTAAAGAAATAATCATAAAGGATATGAATAATTAAATACAAGTAATGAAACCTATCAGAAGGGGAAAAGGTAGAGACTAATGCAGTCTAAAGTGGAACTAATAGAAACTTTTTTTAATTTTAACTGCATTATTTATGATTCTTTCGTGTGAAAATCTGAGACACCTTAAGAGCAAAGACATATTCAGAACAAAACATTAAGTGACCAATAATGACAGCAACTGAAAGATAATACATTCTTACCAACAATGTGAGAGAAAAGTAAGTGCTGCAATTTAATGCAAAATAGAAAACTGAGCCTGCTGAGAGCCATGGCACAAAGAAAATAGAACATGATTGGCCTTTGACAGAGTCTTAACCACTCACCATGCAGGTTTCTTCAGAGTTGTTTTGTTATTAATATTTTTAATTTTGTGCTTTTATTAGAACAGATGAATTTTCCTGGAACTGAACAGTAAAGAGATGATAACCAAATGATTCTTAGGAAATGTTAAGTCACAGTGCAAACATTTTCAGTAGTGATTGTGTAGAAGTCCCTGACCATCTTTTTGTACCCTTTTAATATATGCCCATGCTCAACTGGGAAACAGCCACTGCAAAGCTATGTTTAAATACAGCTGAGAGGCCTCTGGTAGGCAAGCTGTCAAACCATGTGCAGACTCTCTGCGCCATCCCCACACAGGGGCACTCACAGAACCAGTGACAGAGCTCCTTTTGTGGCCAGAGCCTGATAGGTAGGTTCTGTTGAGAAATTAAAAGGAAGATGGGCGTTAGCAGGGAGAGAGTTCACACCATGTAGAGGTAGCAGTGCAGAGAATTCTCTTTCCATCAGTTTATATCATTCTAAACGGCTATCTTCTTAGACCTTCATAATGTCATTTCTCTAAATTGTCTCTAGATCTTAAATGACAATGACTGTACTCTGATGGCTATTAATGGTAAGTATTTGTCTCATTTGTCTAAAGCTAACTTTTGAGGAGATGTGGTCTCAGAAAGGAATTAAATGTTGCAGGTAGAATCATTATTAAAATGAAATCCTGGGTAAATGATACAGTAACAGAAAGCAAGTTGATGGGATAGTTCTAAGCACATGATATTTTGTGGCACAATTAAATCAACATTTGCTGAGGGCCATCAATAATGACTTTTATCATTGACCAGACGATCTCAACAGTACAGTAACCCTTGAAAACAACCTAACATCATTCCTTACCATTGACTACAGTGGGTTTGTGATAAAAAAAAAAAATTTCGCCTTAAATGAACTAAAATGAAACTATTCTAGCTTAATAATCTGAGTATTGGCTGGCACATAACTGACATTTAAAAAGAATGCAACTGTTAAGTATCATGTGCAATTTCTCAAATCACCAATTTGAGAGATGGTTTGCATCATGTCCTGAGCTGGACAATTTTGAAAAAACAAAGCATTCTTTCTTCATAACTAGAGCAGCTAATAAAATTCTAGGCCAGTAGAGATGATTGTCTTTCATTGGTTAAATACACGATTTTTTTTGTTGTTGGAGAATTAAGAGGAGGGGTTGGGAATGGGTGAATTCGGAACATGTGGAGGTGGGGGTATAGAGAATTCTTTTTCCACCGGTTGTGTTGTTCTAAGCAGATATTTTCTTATTGAATTCAGATGTTATTTTTCTAATTTGCCTCTGGATTTTTAATGACATTTACTCTAAATATGACATTTAATAGCTCTGTGAAAATAATAAAATTGAACAGAAGGGAAGTATTTAGTAAGAAAAAGTTGGGTTTAAATTTATTTTCCCAGTCCCCTCCTTCTCTTTTCTCTTTTGTGTTTTGCCATTGACAATAATTCCAGTGTCTTAACAGTGAGAGCTTTGGGAATGAGTCAAAATATAAATTATCTATATTTATTTGTGTAACTGCTGGAGGAAAGACAACATCACATTTGAAGTTCATTATTAATTGAGATTAGATCTAAACCTCTACAGTTAAAACAGACTTACAAGGGCTATTCTGGCTTCCAAAATCAGCTTGGCAAATTTACGGTACCATTGTTTGAAAGTAGAGAATTAATTTATGGAAACATTCTAGTCTAATCCCTGGGTTGGATTTACATAGGTTTGTGTCCTGATTCCTCACTGGTGGGCAACAAAAACACCGAGCCTTGACAATTAGGCATTACGGTCTGTGGCCTGCCTTTCTCTCTGGTACTCAACATCCCTGTGTTCAGTGCAAGCCAAGGCATGCTCTCTGGGCCCATTGTTTACCTGCCTTTTGACAGCTGCCCTCTGTAGGGGTTAACTTCGAGAATCCTAATTCCAAGCCACTGCTCTTTAACTACAAATCATACCATCCACTTTTTTTCCCTCTAAAATCCCTAAGCTTGAATGCACTGGCCAGTGCCTCCATCACTGAACTTTTCCACTATTTTATCATTGCACTGATAGCCATGAACCACTTTAGACTATTACCTATAGGCCCATAGTCACACTTTTGTATCTTGTTTCACATACTCCGTGGCATGGCCATATCTCTCTGTATCTCTCTGGTGTCACCCTCTTTCCCAGCCTTTGATTAATGCATATAGTACTGAGGATACAGGAAATAAAGAAAGAATAGAAAATAAGTTATGAAGTGATATATAATAAGTGAAAAGAATAATTGATCATTTGGACTTCTGTTTTAAAAAATGTAGCTTTGGTAATAAATGTTTTTTGTTTTATATTAAATGCTGCATGAAATATAATAGTATGAAATGTTAAGTAATTTGACCAGTTTCCATTATTTTCAGAGCCTGGATTTTAAAAGATGAGCTTCTGAGTATGTTCCTTTTGAGTCATTCTAGGTTAATCTAAACGTAAAAACAAAACAAAACCTCTATCAACTTCTTTTCTTTCTTTCTTTTTCTCAGCTGAGACAATGATAAAGATGATTTGTACATGAGCTACACTTGGCCACAAGTAAACAGAGCCAGTCCAGAATGCCAAAGGTCCAGAGAGGGGAGGGGGGACTGTTTTGTTGTTACAGTGGGCAGTCAGCTTGTCATGTGGTCTCAGGGAGAGGGTGTTCCTCCAGGTGCCCTGAGGCTCACTACTGACTGCAGCACAGTCCCACATCTTGTACCAGCTTCTCAGCCTTCAGCATCCCTTACTTCTGCTCCTGTAGCCTCTGTGGTGAACGAAGTGTTTACTTGGACCTCTGCCTCATCTTTCTTCTCTTGCGCTTCAGCCTGAGCATTTGCTTTGTCTGCCACTTTGCTCTCATGGCTCAGGAGTTTCAAGGAAGATGGCGCTAAGGCCCTCTTTTTTTCAATAGACACCATTATTCCCCCAGTCTTTCTCTTTTTGCTCTGCACACCTTCGTTGGGACTTCCATTAACTACTGACTCAATTGCCCCAATGTCTCTCTCTTCAGTGTCCCAATTTCCTATCTACCTCCCAGACAACGTTGGATAGAGTAATCATTTTTTTTCTTAAAGAGAGATGTACCACGTTTGCCCCATTTCTAAGCTAACATTACTATAAATTAATTTCTTTTATAATTTTAAGGAGCAGTATTTTAGATTAAAAAAGAATGTCTTAAAGTATTTGATAAAAATCTTTCAAAGGGAGCTTATAGATAAAGTGAAGAAATGTAAACAAGAAATTGGCAAGGTTAGTGGGATTTGTGCCTGACTGCAAAGATAATGTGCTCCCAGGCTTGCATTTAGCCTTGTCCTACTCCCCATGTTTATCAGTGATTCTGATGAAGACAAAGGCCATGCTTATAAACTCTTTAGAAGACGAACATTTTGGAGATCTACATCAACATGACAGGAATTCAAAACACTCTCTCTGCACTTGAGGATACGACATGAAGTTTTATGAGAATGGAATAAACACTTAGGATAGAAATAAAATGGTTGTGCAAGTTCAGTAAAGAAAGATCAGCAGCTCTTGCAAGAATATTAAGGACTATAGCCCACCTTGGACTTGACAGGGATTGATAACAAAGCTAGATAAGTGAATTTGAGGCTAGTGCAATAACATGTACACAGAAGACAAAACTAAATAAACAGATGATGACTAGTCTTGTCTTACCACAACAAAAGTAGTTCTACACCTACTACCAAGGGAAAATGCCAGTCTCCTGGAGCAATCATTCACTTATCTCTATGCTAGCTTCTGGTTTTGCTAGGGTTCAAGACATCTCCCTTGAGTAAATAAATGGGCAGGAAGTAGGGGGGCAGCTCAGTAGGTCCAGTGCTTGCCCAACATGCACAAAGCCCTGGCCTCAATACCCAGCACTACACAAAAAAATAGACACAATGGCCTGAAGTTACATTGATTTCCATTGGCTGTGCTGCCACTGGGGGCCATGTTGATGTGAGTGGACTGCGCTGTCATCTGCGGCCATGTTCATGTCCATGGTCTTTACTGCCACTGGAGAACACACTGAGGTCAATGTCACTTGCTGACACCAGAGACCATGTGGATGTCTGTGGGACTCAGTTTTCTTTAAGGAGCTGGCCCCCAAGGGTGTGACAATGTTCCAGTAGGCAACACAAATTGGAATTGGTTCTTTCTTCTTCTTCTTCTTCTTCTTCTTCTTCTTCTTCTTCTTCTTCTTCTTCTTCTTCTTCTCTTTCTTTCTTTTTGGAGGGAGGTCCTAAGGGTGGGGAGGGGTAGACCTGGGAGGATCCAAAGTGAGTGTGCTCTGGGTTCATGTTGTGAAATTCCCAAATAATCAAGAAAAACATTATTTAAAAGTATATAATGATATACATCTGCAATACCAGGTCATTCTTAAACATATCAAGTTCCAGACCAGCCTGGAATAAACAAGACCCTCAAAATATATATAGGGAAAAAACAATGCTTCAGTGGGAGATAGAAATATAATATGGATATTGCTTATGATGCATTGTATCACAGAAAACAAGTTATGAATATTTAATTATTTCAAAAAATTGTATCTATAACAAATATATGAGCAGAATAAAGAGATTTTGGACATTTTAAAAGATTAAAAGATAAGGTAAATATAGTTGACTTGTTGAAGTAAAGAGTTCTCAAGAGTCAAGAGAAGATGAATTAAAATAATAAGTGATGCATTTGTCTGTCTACGTTGGCCCATGAGGTTTCAGTGGAACTGAAGTAAACAAAAGCTATCTTTTTTTTTTTCCTTCAGAGGCTGGGCCTTGTAAATACAAGCACAGTAAACCATTTAGTAAACCACTGTAGATAAACTCCTAAACCACATCAGAGTGGCCATGAGGCACTGGATTCCATATCCTTCTGCCAAAGGTAAATGTTGTAACTATCCACCATAAAGGAAATTGGTAGATGCTCTCATTAAAATGATGACCGGGTTATATAGGACACTTTTTTCTAAAATCATTTGTCATCAGTAATAATGTGAGATGCTGGATAAAATTCAAAAACATGTTTATTCTTAAAGTTCTCAAAAGTATTTTTTTGGTTTTGTGGTTGCTGTTTTGGTTTGGTTTGGTTGGTTTTTAGTTTTTAGTTTGTTTGTTTGTTTTTTTGTTTATTTTGGTGTTTTCAAGACAGGGTTTCTCTCTTGACTCTCCTAGAACTTACTCTCTAAACCAGGCTGGCCTCGAACTCACAAAGATCCAAGTGCCACTGTTTCTTGAGTGTTGGTATTAAAGGTGTGTGTCACCACCACCCAGCTAAAAGATTTTTTTTAAGTAGTGTGGGAAAATGACATCCATCCAAATGTCCTCTAAGGTGTGTCTTAAAAGGTGGTGCTGGCTACAAAACTTATCTTGGTTTTGCAGATTTTTGTGGACACTGTGCAACAGAAGTTTTTTTTAGAGGGAAACATGAGTGACCATACATGTAAGTCTTAGCTCTAATCATCAGAAGTGACAAGTGAAGCTTTTGAACTCATGTACTAACTCCAACCATTCAGTAATGACTGCTGAAAATACCAGGATAAGAACTTCTAAAACCAAATCAAAGTTGATCAAGGAAAGATACCATGATAAGTCAACTGTCTCAGGTGTGAGTGATAAAACAACAGTAAATTTTTGGTGGCAGCTCTCAATCCATGGTGTACTGGTGAGAAATAAAACTAATACAACTTCCAGACATCCAAAAACAGTTGACAACTAGCCTCAGCCTAGTTTTTTTTTTTAATGACAAATAAAAATCATAAGGAAATATTTGGCCTATATCTATTTTCCCTTAATCATTTCTTCCCTTACCACTTCTATCACCCCTATCCATGGACTGGTTTCTCTGACTTCCACCAACCCACTAGAGGTCTTTTTGAGTAGACTTCATGTTTCCAACATTTCCCACAATGTGTTCATTGAATGCATCTGTGGTAGAAGCCTCATCACTCTTGTTATCTAACATGACAGCTACATGCAGCAAGAGGGATAGCATTAAGATGTTATATATATCCTTTGTCTTTAGAGGCCATGTTACCACTTGAAGGTAAGCATGGCAACAAGGACAACCCCAAAATGCTTTGGATGCATGGACTTTACCCATGTATAAAATATGAGCCAAGATAAGAAATTCAGTATTCTTTACTACAAAGTGACACCAACATGTACCAGGGCTCTTGGTAACTTCCCCAATAACAGACATTGCTTGGGATGCCATTGAGAAAGATGCAGTAGAACTCTAAGTTAGCTCTTTGACTTTGCTTCCTATAAATCACTTCAATGAAATATAGTTTGCTTTGTTTATTGGGCTTACCTATTTCTAAAAACACATTTAAATGTATTATTTAAAAAGGAAAATATCCAGAAATTGAATACAAATTTCTTATAGGTAAATATACATATATTCTTAACAGTTTACTTGCTATATTCATGAAGAATATTTCTTTTAAATAAATTTCATGAGTTTGGTTATTATGGTAACTTTGTGAAATGCTGATTGCCCCCAACTGTTCCTCCCAGTCTTAGTGTTTAACTCAAATGAGTCTGTTCAATGGTAGTTCAGGGGGGAAATCTCAAATTTTATTTTATGAAACTGGCTGACACTGAATTGATTTGGAGCCAACCAACTTATTTCCATGTATGTGATAGACCAGCATAAAACCAAAATTTATCTAAAATTGGGCAATGGTCTCAACCAAGGAAGGTCATATTCTCTGATTCCCTGTTGATGTTTGGCAATGTCCAGACCTAGTTTGGGTTCCCACAAGTGAATAATGGAAAGTTTTATTGGAATCTATGTGGTAAAGTCCAGAAGCTGATAAATACCCTACAGCACACATAACAAATACAAGTACTTATATGCACACACAGAAAGACAGACAGAGACAGAGGCGAGAGGAGAGGAGAAAGAGAGGGAGGGAGAGAGGGAGAAGAAGGGGGAGAGGGGAGGAGAGGGAGGGGAGGGGAGAGAAGGGGAAGAGGCGGAGAGGGAGCTATTCAACATAAGTCAGCAGCAATACTGCTTGGGCCAAGCAATCGTAAGATATGAAAGACATCTTCTCAATCTAGTCTACATCTCTTTATGTAAAATTTAGTATAGGCATTCCAACCACACAGTGTTAAATAAAATGTTATTTACTTAACTGTTTTTACATCTAGTAAACACTAAGCAATGAAAAGGGTATGCCTCCTGAGTAACTGTTTTGCATACTCAGACTGGCCAACTCAAACAGCTTTCAAATACCTGGAGATAAGCAAAGAGTATCTACGGTAAAGGCAGGGATGAAACAGCCAAGATGCACTGGATCACACTCCAGGTCTCCTCACTGCGTGTGGCTCTTTGGACCCAAATACATGTTTTAATAGCTTTCCGGGGGAAGTAGACATTTCCTACCACCACTATGTCACACATACATGCTTAATCATGTTTCCATGTTTGAAAAGGAACTGGTAAGGGGAAATGGCTCATTTCCCTTTCTTTCTTCTACCACCCCTTCCTCTATAAGGCACGTAATTACTTCCATAAGAAGGGATATTATGTGATAAAAGAACTTATATGTTATTTGAGATAAAGCATGAAATTTTGGAACCCTCACATAGGACTATAATTACTGTGAACACAATATTGAACTGTTTAAACAAGCCCATGATTCCAAGAAATCGGTTTTACTTAGAAAATAAGAATGTGCCTGTTTTCAACAGCACAAGTATGGCCTGATCTCTGACTCTTGCTAAGAACCTTTGACAGGTCCTCCACAGTGGTGTCCAGCTCCTGGAAATAGAAAAAAAAAATGTAGCCATTTTTTCCAGAGACCAACATGCCCTTTCCTTCCTGTTCCTTACCCAGACCACACTAGTTGAAAGTGTCTAGAGAAAAGTAACTTAGCTGGTACCTTTGAAGCAATTCTCTTCATTGTCTAGGAGTCAAAGCAAAAATCCTGGAGTAGAAACAAAAAGATGATTTTTATGGTATTGGTGGACGGAACAAACCGCTTAACTGAGTAGGAGACAGTCCAACACTTCCCTTTACAAGGTCCAGCTACTCCAGGACACCAGCTTGGATTTCCTAAGATGAGAAATAGCCAGACAAGTGTGAGATAAATCAGTTGAGCAAGAGAGGAGACAATGACGTTATCCTGACCAGTCTCCAGCCTGTCTCAGTGGAGGAACAGAGGATGAGGCAAATGTCGGACTTGGAAAAAGCTTCAAAAAGTTGTCTAAATCTAAGCTCTTCATTTTGGAGATGAGAAAACAGAGGCTAAGATATGCGTGTGTTGTCATATGCTGGGGAAACTTATAATCAAGCTCGCCTACTCCAAAGCAGGTGTCATTTGTTGACCTCATGACCACTTTTGAGAAAGTACCTGAACCTTATGTGCTCTTTTTGCTAAATTGTCTCTACTATCTCCACCACGATTGTCCAGTAGAGTTGGCAGTATTTGAGATCTGGTGCATTGAAGTACACAGATAAAGTAAGAAACATTGGTAAGTACCATGTGTGATTTGCTAAGCAATAGTCTCTGAAAACAAGTCTAAGCTATTGATGTTATAGAAAGGTTATGCAGTTTAATATATGCACATTTCTGAGTTTTGGGGTCAACCTGCACATTAGTGTACTAGCAGTCTTTGGTGCCTTTAAATACTGTTAAAATATTTTTGAAAAACTAAAAATCATGGCATGAATTCTACAGACATGTCCATATGGAACCTATTGTTTAGTTGGCCAAGAGATAGCGGTTGCAACATCTAGAATAGTGTGAGAATATAATTATAACAAGACGAAGCCTAGGCATTCAGGAGGGAGCCCAAACCTTCAATGCACAGTCACAGTCTTCCTTTTGTAAGAGATTACCTCCAGAGTAACACCCCGGGTTCCCAAGGGCATGATAAAGAGTCAATGGCCTTTTCTCTCCAACTTCATTCAGCTGTGAACAATGAAATAAAATTAAAGTATTGGCTTCTCAGATTTTCAGCTGTCCTATTAATACTTTCTGATGCTGTTTTCATGCCTCTTCAAGGCAGCCAAAAGTGAACATATTTTATAATGGTGCTCATCAAATGTGTCCAAAGGCAAAATTACTTTGCAAGTCACACAGAATGAGGTGACAGAGGAGCTATAAATAGCCGTAATTTTAAAACTAATCAACCTAGTTCTTTCTGGTTCTAAAAAACTGATCTATATATTATTATAAGTGATAATTTTTCAATGCATTTGGTTATTTTAGTGCCTTGAAGGTAGAGCAAAAATGAGCATCTTTGTGATGCACCTCAGAGCAGATCTCAGAGCACTTTGTGAAACTGTAGCAAAGACATAATGTCATGGCTCTGAGTATCAAAGACCAAGTGTTAGGAGTTCCATCCAAGATCATGGCCTGTCAACCTCACAGGGGATCTCTGAGCCCTTGGCTTAGGCTAGGGTAAGCTGGACAGGCCTAACTTCAGCTGTACAGTCTCCCAGAGCTGTAGCATTGTGGTGTAAGAAATATTCCTCTGTCCATGTTCAAGGCCCTGCCCTGGTCACTAGCCTTGACATGAAGGACCTAGGGAGAGCACCAGCAAGGTCAAGTGGAACGTGTCAGTGCCTGGGTGGTGGTCAGCATGGCATCTGAGAATGCTAGTCAACAAACATTGGGGACAGCCCTTGGGGGTTTTCAGCATCTGGTCTTTAAATGGTGAAGTTGTTCATCACTAAAGCTAGTGCATTTTGTACTCTTTGTGTTACCCTTCATGGGAAACCTTGTTCTCCATGAATGGTTTGAGGAGGTAAGTTTGTTTTTTACCATTTCAAAACATTACATATGCCTGTACTTGTCTACTGCTTGGAGGCAGAGATCAAGAAATGATGAAATAATGGTTCACAGCCCAAATGATCACATTTAGAAGCTACCTTAGATTATAACCATTGCCACATGTGCAGTTTTATTTGTCTTTGCTGGATAGGAAAAAAGTCCAGGATTTCTACATACTTACAAGCATTTGGTGCACCTAAAAGTAGAACTAGTAGGATGATGCTCTGAAAATAGCTTTTGAAAACTTAGGAAATACTGTTTGAAAACAGAATTGAGAAATCGCTTCTGATAACAGGGGACTGTCTGTAATTGTTGGCTGGACTGAAGAAAGTAGGGTGGAGGAAATGGAAAAAGATTTTGCTAGTATGTGCTACAAAAAAATTGCTCATTATGTTGCCCACCCCCCCTCTCTCGTGTCTGTGTGTGTGTGTGTGTGTGTGTGTGTGTGTGTGTGTGTGTGTGCATGCATGTGTGCGTGTGCGCATGTGTGTACATACGCACATGCCACAAATAACTGGTAGGTTTTATAATAAGATCTTATAATTTCTATGTATTAAAGGAGTTGCCAATATATGATGAGGAAAGTTAGTAAGCTAACATGTGTGTGCCCCTATGCACCTTGTGTTTAAATTCATAGAAAGGCTATCGTTTGAAAAGGAATCTTTGGACATAAGATTGATAACATCTGATATGAGAGAGGGGGTCCTGGAAGAAACCAGAACTTTCAGTTACAGTCATTGAGACCTCTGTACAGTTTTTTAATATCACTGTGAAAGTCCTTCTTTAAACATCTAGTCTTTCCAAATACTGTTTAGATGTACATAGTGTATATTAAAAGTGGAGTTACTAAATAACACATTTTGTAAATATCTTTTTTTAATTAATAGCAAAAGATTGTGCATGTTCAGGGAGGGCGTAGGAAAGGTCATTACCCTTGTTTGTTAGTTATTTTTTTTTTAATTTTCCTTGAAAACATTACACTTGCATAAACTGACAAATGGGTTGCTAGAGATGGGACAGGCTTGTGGAGAGACTGTGTTTATTTAGAAAATATTTTTCAATCATATCCTTTGGTAGGTGTATGTAGTATATTCAATATAATGCTGTGTGTCATGGAAAAGTTAAGTCTTTATTGGAAAAGTCTGGTTTTTCTAAAAGTTTAAAAATGCATACTGTGCTTTTAAATACAGCCTCCATTTTTAAAGTAGAGGCTAACGCAAGATGCTTTCAGGGTATTTTCATCACTTTATGGTTGCATTTGCAGAATGGCATATTAAACCCGACATCTTGGAGCAGATGCTGTCACCTGCTCTCGAGGACTTTTGCTGACCATAGTGGCATGAGCGTGGGACTCTGTCCTTCTTTATTAGGTTAGCAACTTCATTACATCTGTAATAGCCGGAGAAGGCAAGAGTTTCCTTTTTAAATTTGGGAAATGCTCATGACTTGCTTTTTAAAATTATATTCAAAGGTCTTCTTACAAATGGCCAGTAAATCTTCCATAGGCATTTTAATCATCCACACATAGCATGCCATTTCTCTCAGGTGGAATAATTGACCTGATGATTACCATTGTGCCCCCATATAGGCCTACGCTCACCACTCAAGACTTTCGAAGGCCTTGGTAAGGGTGGGGAGCAAAGAAGGGGGTTGTGCAGTGTAGCTTGCATCAGATTGTCCAACAGTTGCTCAGTATATACATTTCGGTTAATATCATCAGGGGTTAAAAGATAAAACCTAATTCTCAAAGACTATTGGAAATAGCAAAAATAATATGTAAATGTCCTGCTAGGGCTTCAGGAAGAACTGTCTACTGGTTGTGAGCATGGCTAATGCACCTCTTGTAGCAAGTGGCATCCCGAAGTCACTGTGCTAGCACAGAAGTGAGAGAGGAAGAATGAATGAAGGCCTCTTTACTGGCATCTCCGTATCTGAACTACAGCTTTCAATTATAACCACAAGTCTGAACTCAGTTTTAGTAAAGTCCTTGTGTTGAATGTGCACAAAGCTCACCCCACAATACCTAAGCTCTATGGACGCTGATGGTGGCAATGTGTCAGATGGCATAGTTAATGATTTAGCTAATTTGTAAGTGTCTTATGGTCAATAGATATCTATTGAACACAAAGTGGTGATGCCACCTTGGGCCCTGTGAGTGAGGAAGCTGAGAGACAGATGAAAGTCTACTGGGAGAGGTATAGACAGGTGTGACTAGACTTGTGTTTTGATGAGAGCCATTAGTGTTTGTTCACCTTCTGAGCATACTATAGGAAAACATCGGTTCCATGGGAACACCTAATTTGATAGTGTGAACTTGATAAGGCACTGGCTTAGAAATGACATTCCAAGTAATTTATGACTCTAAAGTTTCCCTCTAAAGTAACCACTAGGAAATGTGGAGTTTTTAACTGTAAACATTTTAATACTAGTTTATCTGAAAGCCTAATGCCATTTTTTTCTTCTGTGCCAAAGGAAGGCAAGATTGAATTTTTTTCTAACAAGATTGAGTTGGCATGACGTATTGTCAGTTATCAAAATACTCTTGTAGCTTGGTTCTTTTTAATTAATGAATGTTCTCACTGTATGGAAAGCAAGATGCATATCTTATAATTTATGTTACCTGAACTGGAACTGTATTATGCACACAATATTGAAAAGGACATGTCTAGTTGAGCTGCTTGTATTGGAAGCTTTGGGTTCTTGTTGTTTTGTGTTTTTTTTTTCCTGTAATGTATGTAAACTTATGAATTTCTGGATAAATACAACAAACCAAAGTCAAACAAAGATTATGTAAATAATTTTAATAGACCCCCCCACAACATCCAAGAATATAGAAACAGTAATTAAAAATCTCCTAATTTAAAATCTGGGAAAAGATTAAGTTTTAAAGTGTCTCAAGTTATGGAGAGTGTTTTCAAGGAAGAGTAAAAGAATCTTTCTTTCTTTCTTTCTTTCTTTCTTTCTTTCTTTCTTTCTTTCTCAGTGTAGCCTTGGATGTCCTAGAGTTACATCATAGACCAGACCAGGCTGGCCTAGAACTCACAGAAATCACCTGCCTCTGTCTCCCAGAGTGCTGGGATTACAACGTGCATCACCACTCCTTGCTCTCAAATATTATTAATAAAATTACCATGCTCTACATTTCATAGCATCTTTTGAACTGTAAATGTGAATTCAAAAGTCTAAATGATTAACCTTTTTACTGACCTGCAAGGCATTATCCCTATGTGCTGTGCTAGATTTAAAAACACACTTAGAATTAGACCAATCCAACCTCACATTAGTTATAATGACTAAAGAGATAAAATATAAAAGCTGGCAAAAGCACAGGAAAAAATGGGAATGTAGAATAGCATAATCATTAAGTATGTTCAGTATGAGGTTCCTCGAAAATCCCTGAAGGCAGAATTACCATAATCCTATGTCTAGTTATGTATGCAAAAGAATTGAGATCAGTGTATTGAAAGAGACATCTGCCCTCCCATGTTCATTAGAGCATGACTCAGGTAGTCACTTTGCAGATGAATGGATAAAGAAAATGGGTTTTACTCAGCCTTTGAAAAGAAAAAAATCCTTTCCTTCATAATAACATTGATGAACCTGGAGGACATTTTGTTAGTAAATGAAATGAACCAGGCCAAGAAGTACCACATGATCTCCTCCATGTGTGGCATCTAAGAAAGTTACGTTCACGCAACTAGAAAGTAAAATAGTGGCTAAAAGTAAAAGTGTAATAAAAAGGCTAGAGACAGGGCAGGGCAGTGAGGTTTTTTTTAACAATGTTGTTCAAAGGAAAAACGTTTCGACTAGACAGAGGGAATAAATTTTCAAGACTTAAAGTCCATACAGCATAACCCAGTAAAAATATATCAAAAAGCTTAGCCATTCTAAATATGTATAAGACAATAGACATATTATTTTAATATGACCTTTCTAATGTGTGCAAATATATCAAAATATTTTCCTTGAACCATAAATATGTATATATACATATATATGGTTCAAGGAAAAATATATATATAATATTTGGAAAATAAAGATAGAAGTCTTAAACAACAACAACAAAACCAATTAGGCTGATCATATAGTCATCCTTATGCCTAGTAGAAAGTAAAGAACAAGCCAAACAATAAAACCACAAGCACTTCCATTTGTGGCCGTCCATTTAATGCTTGACTGTTTATGAGCCTCTGGGGAGACGCTGAGCAAATGGCTGGCCAGTAAGTATTTATGGAAGCCCTAGTTTCCTGCAAGAGACAGTATGAAATATTACCTGCTCCAGCATCCGCCCCATGAGATCAGCTCTTTTGCCTGAGACGCTGTCCTAGATGCTGTTGTTGTCCTTGTTGTCCCCTCCCTGGCCTAAGTCTCTGATTCCCCACTCAGTTTCCCCAGGGGACTTATTCAATACACTATTTAAATGCCAGTGTCCAATGCAGGTTCTGCTTCTGAGAAAATGCCCCAAGGTACATGTTTACATTTTTAAAATTGGTAAAATTCACATAATCAAGATTCCTAGTTTTTCTTAATATATAGAAATATCTGGAACATGGAGGCAAGAATTATCATGAGCTAACATCAGCAAGAACGCCTCAGGTCATCACTGCCTTCATCCAGCCTATCTTGGTCATTTGAGTCACCTGCTTGTCCTGCTGTCATCATTTACTACTCATGGTATTAGTCCGTCTAATGTCTTCTGAAACAGCCCAAAAGATCCCCTTCTGAGATACCAGGAATTTAAGTCAAAGGGACCTCATCAAGTTTAGTTGAGGAATAGAGCCTGCAGCTGCCGGCTAACATCTGGATTATTCAAACAGCTATAATGTAACCACATGAGTTAAGTGAGCAACTGTTTCGGCCATGGTCACAGAAGTGTATGATGAAGGACAGATCAGAAAGATTCCACATCACTGGCTTTAAAGATGCACAACAGACAGAGCTACAAAGACTCGAATTCTGGCCAGAGCAAGGAAAAGAATTATTCCTGAGACTCTAGAAAGTATTAAAGACTTTCCAGATCCTTCATTTTTACCTCAGAGAGATTTGCTTAAATTTCTGACCTACAGAACTCTAGCATAAATTTGCCAGTGCTTTGTTAGAGGAGCTATAAAAAATAAATAAATAAAATTTTTTAAAAACCAAAATGGTACATGCCATGAAGTCAGAAGTTCTGCCTTGTTTATCACTGTAGCACATACACTACTGCCTGATCTATAAGAGTCATTAAGCAGGACTTAGGGGATCATTCCGTAGGTGAAGTATTTGCTTTGAAAACATAAATATCTGGATTCAATTCCCATAGATTAAGTAAAAGTTTCCGTCTGTGGTGGCAGGCACTTGTAATCCCAATGCTAAGCAGGCAGAGGCAGGCCAGTCCCTGACACTTGCTAGGCAGCCAGCCTAGCCTACTTGGTAAACCCCAGACCAGTGAAACTGTCTCAATCACAACAGAGATGGTATCTGACAGAATGACAGCCAAGGTTGTCTTCTAGCCTCCACGAATACACACCTGAGTACATGAGCACTCTTACACACAGAGATATCCACACAAATGGAGAGAGACAGACAGACAGACAGACCGACAGAGACAGACAGACAGACAGACAGAGAGAGACAAAGATAGAAACAGAGAGAGTTGAATAAAAGTTTATTGAACTATTAGATGGGAGCATTAAAAATGATACTTCTAAGCTACAATGGAAAATTCTTCAATTGACATCTCATTTTCTCTTAGAAGTTGCTATGACTACAGAAACTTATATTCAAGCTTAGCCAATATTTTTTAGTACCAAGAAGGAGTTATATTATTTTCCATGCATTGTCTCTTATCAATATAGACTCATGATTACTACAGCTCTTTGCTCTTTTTCAAATTCTTTCCTGGTTAAAATAGGCAGAATTGACCTCAGTGTTCTGTTATTTCTGAAGGCTAAAACAGATAGAAATATTTCTCCATGGGTAGGATGACAGGACTGTGCTTGGGGATGGGAGCTTGTGCTCTATTTACGTAAGCTCAGGACAAGCACGTATCTGAAGCAGACAGAGTTTGACTTCCCAGCATTTTTCCAGTCCATCCACTGATCCTTATTCTCTGCAGAGAAAGAGAAAAAAACATCAATATAAGAAGTACATATCTGATTACATTAATAAAAAAATAGTTTATTCTGACTTGCAGCATAAAGATAATACAGCATATGCAGTTCTAAACTTATTTTTTGGGCCTTAATCTATAATATCAAAAATAATAAGGGTAGCAGTGTCTTATAAGGATTTGAAGTGCTCTGTCAATGTTTTGGCTCAGTGGCAGAGCACTTGCCTAGAACGGATGAAGCTCTGAGTTTGATCCATAACACCACACAAAGAAAAATGGGGTCAGGGGAGTCTTTGACAGAAACCATACTAACTTGAACAAAATGTTTTAAAATAGTCATCTGAAGCAGAACTAGATTCCACATAAACAGCTACGTGGTAGGAGAGAGAAGCCAGCGTAAGAACATTCATAAACTCTTAGAACCTGACCTGAGATGTCCTCATGTCAGCACTTAGGAAATCAACTCCAAGTTGCCGAAAGAAAGAGACCAATGCAACCTTGTAGCAGTCACTTAAAGCTGGTGCATCAGTCACTTCTCTCTGCCCCTCCTCATAATCATCCTCTTTTTTGAGGCAGGGTCTTAGCTATACTAAAGTATACCAGCATGGCTCAAATCTATTAGGTAGTAGAAGATGACCTTTGACCTCTGATCTTCCTGCCTCTGCCTCCTAAGCAGCGAGATTAAAAGTGTATGCTACACTGTACATTTTAACATTTTTGACAGAATGAAATAAGCAAACATACCAATATTTTTTGAAATGAAGAAAGAATGGTGAACAATAAAAACACGTAGTGAACTAAGAGTGAATTATAAGTTCTTTTAGTGAATTTAGTTATTTCTTCCCTTATGTTATACCTCAGCGCTCCTGGTCTCTCCTGCAGTTATTGCTATCAATATGTTTGACTCCCCTTTCTCTTACACACCTGCCAGGCCAGCATCGTGCCACTGGGTTATAATCCGGTGCCCTATCATCTGTTTTTATCAACAACGTTTTACTGTCACACAGACATACCCATCTGTTCAATGGAATTCCTGACATCTGTGCCAGGATGGATGACCCTGAGGGACTAAGCTGTGAAATAAGGCAGATACAACAAGGAAACTACATGAGTCCACTGACCTGTGGGAATCTAAAAAAAAAAAAAAAAAAAAAAAAACCCTAATTCCAGAATGCAGAGAGTAGACCAATGGTTCCCTGAAGCACCGGAGGTGGGAAATAGGAAGTACAGATCTGATGAAGTCTCAGTTATATGGAGTGAACATTTAGTGAACGTGAGAGAACTATAAGACATTTAATATAAATTAATGCCTTTAACCAACAGCCTCTATAAAACTACCTATAGTAGGATGGAGTAGAAATGTGACTTTTCACTAATTAACTTATTCTAATGGGTCAAATCATCGCCAGATTCACTTGTCTACAACATGGTATATTTAAGCTTCAGATTTTCCTCTAAGTTCAGGGACCACTACCGAGTGATCAGCCAGGCTGATGATATAAACGAGCATTCGTTCTGAATCTGTGCAGCGAGCAATGAAAGCACTGATGTGGATAAAGTCAGTGAAATCATCTCTGGTAGTGTGATAGCCTCTCTTCGCTACCCCCAATCCCCCAGGCTGCTTAACCCTTTGTTGTAAAACCGGTGATCCCAGAATCAAATGATCAGTGAGTGAGAGCTGCACGCTGGGATAAAAATTCGCATGCAACAGGCCAGCCGGCCCCGCTGGTTTTGAAACTTTGAGAAATACAGCCACCTGTTGGACTCGGTCTGGTATCACACTTTGTTCCAGTTTTCATTTAAAGTCCTTTGGCTGCTGTGAGGAGACTGACTGAACTGCTTTCCTTCATGAGGGAAATATAAGAAATTAATAGAAGCACAATTGGCACTGTTGGGAGAAACAAAGATGACAAAAGCAGGTGACTTCCTTCCTTTGTTAAACAGGGGCTCTCTACATCAACATGCTTTTCTAGTCTAAGTAGGCTGACAAGAAACTTTCATTATGAAGAAAAACAGTAAATGAAGTGGTTTGTTTTTTTTTTAATCTTCCTTCAAGGGACTGGGGAATGGCTCAGTGGGTACGACGGCACAAGCATGAGGACAAGAGTGTCAATCCCCACCTGTGACCCCAGCACAGGTGAGTTGGGAGAGACAGGAGGATCTGTGGGGCATACTGGATGCCGCTAGCTGTAGGCTCAGGGAGAGACTCTGTCTCAAGGAATAAGGTGGAGAGTGATAGAAGAGTGATTGATGTCCTTCTTAGGCCTCCACATGTATGTGTAACACACACACACACATGTAAACACACACTCCCCACCCCCAACACATACACACACATGCACACACACACACTTTCTTCCTTCAAATAAAAGAAAACGTAGGCATTGATTATTCAGGTTTGGTTTGGTTTTTACCTCTCTCTATCACTGGCCTCTAGAGCAGAAATTATCAAACATTCCTGTAACATTTTTTCACAAATAGTAAATAATTCGGATTTTGAAGGGTGAGTGTCGTTCTTTTCTCTCTTAGAGAAAGATGAAAGCTGTTTATTTTGTTAATTAAAATAATGCTTTCATATGCACATACATAATGAGTTGATTGCTATGATGTCAATTAATAAATCCATCTTTTCGCTTGACCATAGCTCTTAAGACTTAGTGGCTTAGAAAAGTTCATCTGTACAACAAAGAATAAATGGTTGTATCATCTTTATGATGAACATCATATCTATATCTCTAGAGATTATTCATTCGACAGAGCTGAGACTTCATCACCTCTGGTCCATGCTTCCTATTTCCCACCCCCAGTGCTTCGGGGAACCGTTGTTCTACTCTCTGCTTTCCTGAATTTAATTTTTTTTTTTTTTTTAGATTCCACAGGTCAGTGGAATCACATACTTTTCTTGTTGTTTCTGCCTTATTTCACAGCTTGTCCTTCACAGTTGTCCATCCTGTTACAGATGTCAGGAATTCCACTGACAATAAGGAAACAAATGGGTATGTCTGTGTGACAGTAAAATGCTGTTGATAAAGATAGATGGTAGGGCACTGAATTATAACTCAGTGGCATGATGCTGGCCTAGCAGGTGTGTAAGAGAAAGGTGAGTCAAACATATCGATAACAGCAGTGTAGACCAGGAGCTCTGAGTTGTGACGTAAAGAAAGAAATAACTAAGCTCAATGAAAACTGACCGAAGGAAGAACAATAAGCATAAAAGAAGACTGCGTTCATGAACTCTCCAGGATAGATGAGCTACTTAGATTGTGCCAGAGTCTTGAGAGAAGAGGAATATGAGAAGTAAAGTAAATGAAGAAACTCGGTTGATGTCTAGATGAACACAAAGGGCAGGGTTTTCTACCATGCTGCATTGTGGATCTTCAAGGGTTGTCATCACCGTTTCCAATGCTACATGTTTGCCTTCCATTTGACAAGAGAAACTGAAGCCGTGGGGGAGGGGGGTATAACTTAGCTAGAGCTCCACAGAGCAGAAGCATGGACTCCAATCTCAGGCCACCTTGTCCAGTCTATGTCCTGCTTGATCCCTGGGTCTTCTAGGACAACTACAATTGATAACTTTATCTGAATATGATCCAGCTGAAGTCATTTAAGTCCATGAAATGCAGACTGAATTAGGCCAAGTGACTTATTGGGAACAAAGCTAATAATTTATCATAAAATTATGGCCATAAATTGGAAGCATAAAAACTCAGATATTTTATTTGATGAAAGAGAGAATAAAACAAGGCTGGAGAAATATGAAATGAAAGTATTCCAGAGGTGGTTAGTCAATCTTTCTTTCTCCAAGAATGCACAAATTCCGATTAATTTTATTAAACTTTAGGACCAATGAGCCAATCTCTGATTTCCCATCAAAAATAATCAAGACATTTATTTTTTCATGATTACTTTTATTTCATATGTCAAGGGCATGAGTGATCATCTTTTAAATGGTCTAGTTAGTTACATTTTTAAGCCAACATTTTCTTGTATTTTAATTTCTACAGTTTTGCCCTTTGGAGTGTTTCTAATAAAGATAATAATGTTTTCACCTGGGAAATGCAGCATTTCTTGGTTTTATTTTTTTTTTTTATTTCAGTGACCTGTTTGTTTTGGCTAATGAGAAACTTTGTCTCATTTTACCAAAAGGAAAAGAAACTTCAGGACCTGTCTAATGAAACAATGAATTAATGACAATTCTTGGGAAATGCATCTATGTTTGATTTCCAAAATTTAAATGGAGTTTGAATGCCAGGATGCAATCTCTATCCAACATAATAAGTAGTCTTTCTGAACCCCAGGGCTAAAGACACTAGAGAAGATGGCATTTTCATGACCTTTTACCGGGAACTCTTTCTTTCCCCTTGCATGATCCGAATCCTTTACAATTGCATGCAAAATGATCTTTGAGGCACTGGGCTAGTGAAGAAATCCCTACGGTCTAGGAAATTTTTAAAATTTTTTTCTAGCTAGTTACTAAGCATATGCTCACTGGTGATAATTTTCCTCTCACCCAACAGTTTAGAAGTAAAAGAATATTGCCATAGATAGAGAAGTGGGTTAGTCTGGTGGAAAGAGGATGGATATTAATTAGGACTGGTCTCCCTTGGCCAACACTTCTTCAAGCCACTTGAGTTGTTCAGAGTTTTTTCCCTCTATCCTTTCCTGCCCTCTGCCTGAAAATAATTCACCCGATGTCAGCTACCAGCTAAACAAGGTAGATATATATGCCAGAGGGTGGACAGCAATGTGTCGCAGCCTGAGACTGCACAAAGATTACCCATGCACATCTTCAGTCCACCAGGATCCATAGAGTCTAGAAGGTTTGGGAGAGCTTCCATATCCAGTGTGGGAAGACGATCCGACATAAGGTGTCAGGGTCTAAGCAGAAGTTAACACGGTTGCCTAATGGAGAGTATCAGAGTGTGGGAGAGGGGTAAGCCATCATGAAATATCAAAGTCCAAGCAGGAGACAGAGATTATCCTGTTAGCAGAGCTCCCACACACAGATCGTCAAGAGCAGTGAAATGGGCATCCATGGAGGGGTCTCCAGTATGGCGTAGAAAGCTCAGCAGGTAGGAGGGCTGCCTGTGGGAGCAGCTGAGGGGCATCAGAATCTGTCAACCTAAGGAAGACATGCACATTGTAGACTGGGCTTGATGATGCCGATGAAAACCTGTGATTCTCCCACCTCAATCCCAGAAATGGCCAAGTTGTTTTTTTTTTTTTTTAATGCTGCAATACAAATATGGAGAGAGAAAAGCCTGGAACAAAATCTCACTACAGTCGGTTCACACTTTAAGAGAATGACGAAGAAGGAAAAGATCTATAGATAGACAGGATGGATACACAGACAAAGCATCCTATCTGACTTTATAATGAATACTAAGAAATTTGTGTTCCAAAATTCATCTAAGGTCTCTTTATCACTGAATGGTTTAGCTTGTGTGATGTAGCGGAAAGGAAATTCTTCTTGGATGCAGATGCAGGTAATACCTACATTCAACATTCATCTCAATCACAGGGCCATTTTACTTAATTGTGGTAAAACGAGTAACAGGGTGGAAGCAAGCTACAAATTATCCCTTATAAAACTAGTTACCAGGCCAGCGTGAGTTGGCTACACAACCTTGGCGATATTTTGGCCGTGCTTAAAGACATTTTTGTTTGTCGTGATTGGAAAGTTCTAATAAAAAAAAAATCAGGGGTAAAAGTGAGGAATACTTGTAAACAACTAACAGCAGAGGGGAGGGCCTCCAGCACAAGAAATTGTTGTTATGGGCTGTGCCACTTCAACGTCTGTGCATTGTAGCCCCAAGTCCCCAGGTTTCTCAGAATATGGCTCTGTTTGGTTTAGGGTCTTTTAAAGACAAGACTGAGTTAGACTTGGTGGCGTCATTGGTGGGTACTAATCTAATAACTACTTTATGTTTACAAGAAGGAGAGGGGGATATGCGGACAGGCACCAGAGGTGTGATTGTACATAGGAAAGACGTAAGGGCATGGCAGGAAGGCCATAGCCAAAGAGAGAGACACTCACACACAGGAAACTAAACCCGCAGATATCCTGATCTTGGATTTTTCATCTCCAAAGCTGTGGGAGAAGTAAACTTTGGTTATGGAAAACATGTGATCTGTGGTGTCTAGTTGTAGCAACTCTAGCAAGCTAATGGAATTTTTACAGAGGAAAGGTTGAGCAACTCTGGTTTATGACATACAGAAACAATGCTAAGAAAAACATTTGTATATATGAAAGACAACCTGGCTCACAGTCATCATTAAATGATAATATATATTTAAGTAGAGGAACAGGCACAGCTTCCCAGGAAAAGAAAATTACTCCCTGTGTCTTTGCAGGATGATGAGCCTATGCAGTTAACATTCTCTTCTGGACTGTAAAATTGCTGAGCAGGCAATTAAAACTGAAATACTTGTGAACGTGTGTTAAGTTTGTTTTTATTTTGATCTTTATTCCTACCTTTCTTCGCATAGGTCTATATACAGACACACACACAAATAAAAATAAGTAAAAATTATAAGATTATATTAAGAAAATTAAAAAGGTGAGAGATTTGAGACAGGAATAAAATGCATATATCCCACAAAAATAACAAGAATGTAAAAATGAACTCTTATGATTCAGTGAATCTCTACAAAATCTTGGAATGCAGGAATCATCAATAAACGTATCAAAATAAGACTACAAGGAGTCCTAGAGTAACTGAAATTACTGAGTGTTAGTTAAGTGCTAAGAAACTGAGGGTCGTTTGCTCTTTGGAAGGGAAGTCATGAAATGGGGCTGCCATTCTGAAGAAAAATCAGGCACTTTCCATAATGCCTATCAGTCTGAACATATGACTAACATATGCACTTATTTGTACTTGCCCCAAGAAGTGCAAACACAGAACACTTGTAGATATGTTCCAGGCACCTTAGCTTGCAAACCATTAACACAACCAAAATCTTTATTGACAAAAACAGCACAAACCAATCATGGTTTATTCATACAAGGCAATGTCACTCGGCAGTACGAGGAAACAAACTGCTGATATGGGCAATAACATTGATAAATCTCCTTGATGTTATGCTGCGTAAAGAGATCTGACAGCAGAGTAGACACTATTTAATTCTGTTACAATAAAATGTAAGACTAGATCAGGCCAACTGATGGTAGGGATCAGCAGAGTCTGCCTAAGTTGAAGTTGAGTGGAAAGACTAGAAAGTAGCCAGTCTAGAGCTCCGTTACACTAAATGCCTCCATTGGAAGGCCAAGGAAGCCCCGAGTGCGTGAAGTTCTTCGGTGGCTATGTATTTTGACATAAACCTTGTCTCTCAAGGACTCCAAGGTCAATTGACCCATGGGAAATTGGAAAAGCCATCACTCATATGGGCCAGGATCAGGAGGAAGAGCAAAGCTTTCCTTGGGAGCCTGAGTGTGAGTGGTTATGAATGATTGATTTGCTCGGTGTGTGTGCGAAGATAGAAACTATGGCTTCCTCTTCCTGGCTGTTTGCGGTCTGAGACTGCCCACCTGCAAAGAGCTCCTACCTAGACTAGCCAATCCCAGGCTCCATGCAATACCTAATAAACACAAGTGTGCTCAGGTTCCAGGATGAGGCAGTAGCACTAGAGAACAGCATCGGATCCGAACTTCCCCGTATGTGTGTCTGTATGTCTGCCCATTCTTCATTCCCTTGTGCCCCTAGCCAGAACTGTGGGGCCCAAACCATACAGGACCCAGGACATTGCAAACATCTGGTACCCGGTGATGTGTAAGACAGCTACTGGTTGCCATTTCACTGTCTGAACTCAAGGAGCAAATGGCCTCCAAATTCTCATTTCTGCGAAGCCTCTGAAGTAAAGAGACAAAGGGAAGCACTTGGAAGCTGGAAGCATAAGCTGGGGTCATACATGAAATGGGGCAAAGCCTTGCAAGGAAAATGACGACGCTAACTGCGCTCACTCAAGTGCAGAGGGAAGAAACATGTCGTTCCTTGTAGGACGCATGGCTGTCAGTGTCGTAGCCATTTGTGATGGGAGCAGAACTTCCATTTATAACCTCATTTCTCTTCCTTAGACAGTTCATGCACACTTGCTGACTTTGTAAGAGCTGCTGGTAACTCAGCCTCTCAGACCTTTATCCCTACTTTAATATAAGACATTAAATTCTACTGGAACAGGCATACATTAAAGAAAATAAAATATCTGGTATTTGGGTCACTCCACAGACCCGGAAACAATGACCCCAACCAAAGAAAAAGAATTCATCTGGTGCTACAAACTGTACCAGAAACTAACACATGATGCAATTTTTAAGCTTCAAAACATTCAAAAAATTTAAACTCCCCATCTGTGATAGTCTATTATAGAAACGGGGCAATGGAAGCAAATGTTCAGAATGAAAGTCAGTCTTGAACCAAAGAGACCAACTGCAGCACTAACTCACAAGCAGGAACAAATGGCTGGTTATTGATCTATGAATGCTTTGTATCATGTATCACTATACATAAAACAGCATACAAATAACATATAGCCCATTTATGTATTACTCATACAGAAGATATATTTATAGTAGTTATGCTCCTTTCTAGGATTACCCATAAAACAGAAACCATGATTGTTTCAAAATTATTTCTTTAAGAATCTGATTTTTAAATTTTCTTTTTACTTTTTGAAATTATAAAATAGCCGGGCGTGGTGGCGCATGCCTTTAATCCCAGCACTCAGGAGGCAGAGGCAGGCGGATCGCTGTGAGTTCGAGGCCAGCCTGTTCTACAAAGTGAGTCCAGGATGGCCAAGGCTACACAGAGAAACCCTGTCTCGAAAAACCAAAAAAAAAAAAAAAAAAAAAAGAAGAAGAAGAAATTATAAAATAATTACATTATTTCTTCTTCCGTGTGTGTGTGTGTGTGTGTGTGTGTGTGTGTGTGTGTGTGTTCCTAGATATATAAATAAAACCTGATTAACATGTGTAAAGTTACTTGTATTTTCAGGGATGAGCATTTGGTATTGGGCAACCACTTGATAGGGAGCTCTGATTTCAATGTCACACTTGTTCACTTGTTCCAACTGGAGAGGTGAAAAGAACGATCTTCTGTCTACCTGCCCTTTCATCCCTCCCAGTCTGCATGCTGTTTATAACTGAACATGCCATAGGAAAGAGCCCCTTGTGAAAAAAAAAAAACAAAACAACAACAACCCTTAAAAATCTGCTAAGACAAGAAAACTGGTAATTTTGGGAAAAGAAAATTAACTGGCCAAAGATATAGTGAGTGTTAAGCCTAGTTAAGGGAATTAAAAAATTATAAGTGGTATAGTTAAAATTGGAGAAAAAAAAAGCTTCAAGGATGATATCATGGATAAAGACATGAGAAAAGCCATGGAAGGAAAACTGGTAAAAGTCTTCCCAGGAAGGCACTTAGCCTGGTATTCCAAATCCCTTGACAGAGTCCTTCCCTTCCAGAAGTGTGCGCTACAGATAAATTATCCCGTCTAGATGCTTATATAAATGCTTATAATATGTATGTGCATCTATACCTCCTGTGTTTCTATAGATACAACTGATATGCGTGTACATGCATATTATTACTTTAATTGGAAAACAAAAGTAACGAGTCTTATTACGACATTTCCATCTTTACGTCAGCACATATTGCCATTATTTGTGCCTCTTCACCCAGCCTCCCCCAATCTTGATCCTCCCTCGCACTGGTCTGTCTCCTTTCTTCCTGTAAACAGTTCCCCTTTCATAGCTCACGCGTTCCACTCCCCTTTCTCCTCCCCCTCCCGCTCTTAGTATCTCTCCTCCCCTCTCATTATCCTCTTGCTAGTTTCACAACTTACACACACACACACACACACACACACACACACACACCACATACAAGCATATGCACACACACTGCATGCACACTAATTTAAATCTAGATATAACACTGGGTTCGCACCCGGTTATGGCTGGTCTAGCTGGACTAGATGGTAAATTTGGGAATCTCCACACTGATTTCCACAGTGGCTGCACCAGACTCACTCCCAGTAGCAGTATTAGGAGGTTCCTCTCTTCTCTCTCTCTCTCTCTCTCTCTCTCTCTCTCTCTCTCTCTCTCTCTCTCTCTCTCTCTCTCTCTGGATTTATTTATTACATATACAGTGTTCTACCTGCATGTATGGCTGCAGGCCAGAAGAGGGCAGCAGATCTCACTCTAGATGTTTGTGAGCCACCATGTGGTTGCTGGGAATTGAACTCAGGACCTCTGAAAGAACAGTCAGTGCTCTTACCCTCTGAGCCATCTCTCCAGCCCAGGTTCCTCTCTTCTCAAATCCTCACTAGCATTTCTTGTTTTTCTTTTCTTTCTGTGGTGTGGTGTAGTATGGTGAGGTCTGCTGTAGTGTGGTGTGGTGTGTGTGCTCATGTTCGTGTGTGTGTGTGTGTGTGTGTGTGTGTGTGTGTGTGTGTGTGTGTGTTTATAGACAAAATGTTAATATGAGGTATCTTCCCTTGTTTCTCTTCTCCTCGCTTTTGGAAACAAATTCTCTCACTGATTCAGCTAGATTTGCTAGTCTAAAGCATCTCTGACTTCACGTCAGGACAGTGGGATTTGCATTTCCAAGATACTTAAGGTTACTAAATAGTTTTAGATTTTTTTTTAAGATACTTGCATTTCTTCTTTTGAAAATTGTCTTTTCAGTTTATTGGCCATTTATTTATTAGAATGGTGTGGCATGTTTTTGTTGTTGTGTTGTTTGACATTTAAATTTTAGAGTTATTTGAAGATTTTCAGATGTTAATAGCTGAGAGCATGTTTTTCTTCATTTTATGGGCTGTCTCATCATGCTGGTGACTGTTTTCCACTGCGCAGAAGCTTTATAATGTCATACAATCCTATATGCATTTCCTATAATAGGAGTCTTTGAAGAAGAAAAAAAAAAAGCCCTTGCCTATGCTGTCTCGAGCACCAGCTTCATTCCCCCTTGCTTTCTGACTGTGGATGCAATGTGACCAGCTGCTTCAAGCTCATGCCCCCTTGACACCCTGTGTCTTCCTTACCACAGTGGACTGAACCCTGAAGCTAAATAACCCCTTCCTTAAGTTGCATTAGGCAGGATATGTCATAGCAACAAAGTGAGTAGCTATAGGTTTGGGGCACCTTCATAAAAAGTCTGGTGTTTATAGATGAGTGTATAGCACACACCTATAATCCTTGCACTTGAGAGGCAGAGGCAGGTGAATCTCTGAGTTCAAGCCCAACTTGGTCTGCAGAGTGAGTTCCATGACAGAAAGGGCTACACAGAAAAACCCTGTCTTGAGAAACCAGAAAGGGAAAAAAGAAAGAAAAGAAAAGGTCAGATAATTATAGCTGTGTGAATTTACTCCTGGTTCCTTTATTCTCATTTGTTGGGCTGCACGTCTTTATTTGTATAAGCACTATACAATTTTTTTTTTTTTTTGGTTCTTCAAGACAGAGTTTCTCTGTGTAGCCTTGACTGTCCTGGACTCGCTTTGTCAACCAGGCTGGACTTTAACTCACAGCAATCCACCTGCCTCTGCCTCCCAAGTGCTGGGATTGAAGGCGTGTGCCGCCACCACTGCGCGGCTGCACCATACAATTTTTATTCCTATAGATCTGTACTATAATTTTTGGAAATGCATTGGAAGTGGTAGGGGTGGCACAGAGCAATTTCAGAGATTAGAGGACAACTTGTAAGAGTTGGTTTTCTTCTTCCAATATACGGGTGCCATGGATGGAAGTCAGTCCTCAAGCTTGGGGGCAGCCAACTGCGCCCTTTGAACCATCACACTATCCCCTTTTATTTATTGGGGAAAGCATCTCTGCAATGGGCCTGGGAGCCTTGCTGCACAGTCTTGAGTCCTCACTGCATCTGGAAACTTGGAAGGGCTGAAGAAGAACTCAGTGCTCTCAAGGCGTCTTCTGCCCACAAGCATGTTGCAGCAAGACCTTGGGATCACACTGTTTTCCCATTATCAACAAGTGGGTCTCCTTGTACAAACCACCTTTGCTTTTAGGGAAGACTCCTGAGGATGCCCTGAGGAACACTTCAGCTCAACTAAACCCTCTAAATACTCGGCTCTTTGCCTTCCATGAAGATGGCAGTCGTGTGGCTCCAGACCAGAATAAACACCCTTCATCCTGGTAGTACCTTCGGCTGGACCATCCCAAGAAGATGCCATTGTTTTTTTTTTGTTTGGTCTTTTCTTTTTTTCTTGTTGTTTTGTTTTTCAGATAGGTTCTTGCTATGATGTTCTGGCTGGCGATTAATTAAAGAATCTTCTCAGTAGAGAGATGCACTGAGATGGATGTCACGTGAAGTACCTTGAGTAATGTCAGCTCCCCAGAGCTGGAGACTCAGGGGTAGGAAAGCCAACCGCAACCTCCTCTATAGCGTAATTTGAGGTCAAGGTATAAAGCTACCTCCAGCATTTCTCTTTCCAGTTATGAATAGTTAACTCTTCAAAGGCTTTAATTGATGTTTTGTCGGGTTGTTTTTTTCAGGACTAAGAATTGAACCTAGAGCCTCTCATATGCTTAGAAAGTGCTCTACCATTGAATACAGTCTAACCCTTTTACTGTTTTGTTTTTGTTTGTTTGCCTTGTTTTGTTTTGATTTTGAGACAAGAGCTTGCAATGTTTGCCCAACCTGCCTTGAACATTCAGTCCTCCTATCTCTGCCTCCATAAATGTTGACGTTACAGATGAGTGGCATTTGCAACCAACTTTTTGCCACTGTAAAAATTTTACATTTATTTTTATTTTTGATTGTATGCGTGCAGGGGGGTGTAAGTATGTGTGTGTAAGTGAGGTTGTCCATGGTGGCCATAAGCAGGCATTAGATCCTCTGGAGCTGGAATTGCAGGTGCTTGCAGTGATTCGTATCGGGGCTAGGAACCAAACTCAGATCCTCTGCAAGGGCAGTGTATGATCTTAACCCCTGAGCCTCTACCATTGTAATTTTTGAAGCAACTTAAATGCCTGTTAGTAAGAAACATGTTAAAAAGTAATGTATAAGCAAGAATTATATATCAAATTGTATCACATAAAGATGCTGTGACATGAAATATATAAAGGCAGATCTAAAAAGGAACTTCTCTCACACACATCAAGATAGATTATAAATGCGTACAAACTGATTATATATGACGACATATATAAGCTCACACAGGAACAGAATTTTTAAAAGATCCACAGCATTTTTCTTTACTGTAGATAGTGCCAAAAAAGGAAAAGTAAAAATCCAAAATGGAAAGCCAAGCTGTTTTGTCATTGTATATTCTGAGCTATTGGGATATTTCAACACATGTTGACTCCATTGTCACTTTATCAGTAAAAGAAGATATCCTGATTTTAAATTCATAAAAAACACACACAGTCTAACAGTTTTCAATGGTTATTTGTGATTAGAGGATCAACAGCTGAAAGGAAGCTTCAGTTCAAAAATCTACATGTAAATACTTCAGATTTTTATATTACACCTAGCCCATGGTATGCCAAACAAAATGCTGTTTATGTATATGAAGGCTTATCTCTCACAGGTCATTTTCTCATTTTCTCAGCTCTGTGTTCCCCAGGGAAATTACATTTTTTTGAAAAGCAGCTCAAGTGGAATGCATTGTAAGTGACTTGAATTCTTAACAGCTTTGTTCATTCCCAACTGTTTTATTCATGTACTCTTTCTTCTATAAAAAAAAAAAAAAAAGAAAGTTAATATTAAACAAGGCAAAGCTATTATACATTTTTCACTTTGCCATTAAAGAAAATTGTTTCTTTTAAATAATATAGGTATTTAGATGTTCCTGTTAGTGGATATTTGAGCTGTTTCCAATAACAGCTGTTTGGGAATAATCTGATTAAAGTTCAGTGAATATTTGTATTTAAATCCTTTTATGAACATAAGTGTTAATTTTAAGACCTGGTAGATTTAATGCAGCCAGGACTATCTAAGTTCCTTCTCTGCATTTTGGCCCTTCACTAAAAAGAAAGAATTGATCTCTAAAGGCTCAGTCCATACAGCTATGTTGAATTCTTCTCTCTCACTTATTACCTATCCAAGTGACTCCTCTAATAGTATTGTTTTCTTCCTATTACAGATCTCATCATTCCATAACCAACTATATTAAAAAAAATTTGTATAATCAACCACCACTTTGTTCTGCTCACCACTGTGTTGGTTGGTCAGGAATGACAAAGGACACAACATGCTGGTTCTCACTTACATTATCGGGGTACCTCAGCCCTCTGAAGGATGAACTGGCCTGTGCATGTCATGTGTGGCTGGACCCATACATGGAGGCCAGCCTCTACCACAGAACTCACATGTGTCCTCCCTAGCATGGTGGGCTTGAGGTAATCTGGTTCCATGCAGTGGGTAATTTCCTCCAGAGCAAACACTCCCAAAGACATGCACTTTCCCGTCCTTGCCTAGTCTTAAGGCAGCTGCTAAACACGGACCAGCACACTTCTCATGTAACGTTTCCTGTTTTTTTGGTGTACATGTGGGAAAGTGCTTTGAAAAATATGTAGGATTTCCCCAAAAGTTTGAAAATACAAATAATGATTATAGCAAAAATTGGGTCTTATCATTATGACAGAATACGTACCGAGGTACAAGTCACTGTTTGTATCTAATTACAGTTTTCCTTTCATTTTTCATCAGGAAAATGAGAGGCGGTATTCTTGTTCTTTTATTTGGAGCCATTATGAGACCAAAGCAAAATTTTCTAACAATTTCCTTCTTGGCTTTCATTTTCAGAAAATGGACTTAATGAGAAAATTATACTAGAGGACAGCAAGAAAAGAAGTCAAGTGCTTTTTAAGGGGCAAGTAAGGGAACAGAGGAAAGTTACATGAATGATGCTATTTGTCCTCGTGCAGTTTTTCAGGGATTGCTGCCAAGCCACCACGGTGGATGTCAGGGGTTGGAATACCAACTGGAATGAGGATTTTGTCCAGCTGTCCAGGGCAAAGGTTCTGGGTAAGCTAACTTGCTAAGACTCAACGTTAGCACTGGGTGATGCAGCGATGATGAGTAGAGATGCTGAAGGGAGAAGGGCAGAGGGCTTAGAGGACTCTGGCTATGGTTCGGTCAAAGAAGAAGTCTGTCAGTTCCTCCCCCTTGTTCTTGGACGGAAAAAAAAAAAAAGAAACACTAAAAATCTTAAAAAAAAAAAAAAAAGTCTATGTCAAACTGAAACTGTCACCTCATTTTATAATCCAGGACAGCTGATCCATCTATTGAAACTGGGTACTAGAGGATATTTATTTCCTAGATGGTACCAGCAGGCAAAATTTTAATGAGAGGGTTAGCTACAAAAACAATGGCAAAAGTTCACTTGTGGAGGAGACTGTAAACCCAGTTCCTGAGTCCGGAAGGCAGACAGTTGGAAAGATCGATGCCTACAGTAGAGCTCCAATCACTTTTAATGCTGAAGTGAGATTAGTAATGACTGACACTACCTGCTGTATGATCTTCAAGACTTTGAGAATAGTCTACACAGCAGTGCCATGGTGCACAAAAGCAGGAACATGGGGGAGGAGCATGCAATGGGATTTTGGGGATTCTGGAGGCAGAGGAAAATGATAGAGGAAAGCTTGCTGCACTTCTGATTGTGACAGTACAATCTACTCAAGTGCTATGTGTAACATATAGCCTAAGGAAAAGGTTGAGGTCTCTTTAAATTCAGAAAATAGACCTTTAAAGCAGCAACAGCATTGTTCAAAGAAAACCCCAAGCTGGTTAGTTTTGGGCAAGTTGATACAAACTAGATTCACCAGGAAGAGGGGACCCTAGCTGAGGACTTGTCTCCACCAGATTGGCCTGTGGGGATTTCTGTGGGTCATTTTCTTGATTCACAATTGATGTGGGAGGATCCAGCCTACTGAGGATGGTGCTACCTACCCCTGGGAAGATGCCTAAGAAAACAGGCTAACAAAAGGGATATCCCATGAAAGCCTCCACTTACCAGGAGCTTGGGATAGATGCGGGGATCTCCTATTGGGACTCTAGGTGAGAGAAGTATGGGAGAATGGGGAAACAGAAGGATCCAGAGGGTCCTAGAAACCTACAAGAAAAACATCATGACAGGCAGATCTGGACGCAGAGGGGAGATCTGCACAAACTACTGCACCAACCAAGGACAATACATGCAGTAAACATTGAACCCCTACCCAGATCCATCTAATGGACAGGACATTCTCCACAGTTGTGTGGAGAGCGGGGACTGACTCTGACATGAACTCCGATGCCCCACATTTGACCACTTCCCCATGGTGGGGAGGCCTGGTGGCCCTCAGAGAAAGAATAGACAGGCTACCAAGATGAGACTTGATAGGCTGTGACCATATGGTGGGGGAGGAGATCCCCTTCTGTCACAGACCTAGGGGAGGGGGAATAGAGTGAAAGAGGGAGGGAGGGAGGAACAGGAGGAAACAAGTAAGGGGATAACAATTGAGATGTAATCTGAATAAATTAATAAAAAATAATTTAAAAAGAAAACACGCTAAACAAGTCAGGGAAAGCAAGTCAGTGAGACACATTCTTCCATTATTTCTGCTCCAAGCTTTTGGCTTCCCTAATGATGGGCTATAACCTGTGAGCTAAATAAACATTTCCTTCCAAATTGCATCAGGCCAGTGTTTTATCACAGCAACAGAATGGTACACTAGAACACCCTACTACCAAACAAATAGCAATTCATTCAACCCCTTGTAGTTAGTTCTTGTTCTTCTCAGTTCTGGGTTATGAGCCAGTCTTTCAGCCTTTTTACTATATTTCTGAAAATCTTTACTCAGTCTAGTGACTTGACCGTGGCCACAAAGTTATTAAGGAATTCCATCATGAAGCATTCCATCCTAGGTTATTAAAAGCATGTTTGGGGGCTGGAGAGATGGTTCCACAGTTGAAAGTCCTTACTGCTCTTTCAGAGGATCTGAGCTCTGTTCCTAGCACCCACATCAGGCAGCACGTGACTATAACTCTAGCTCATTGGGATCCAACACTCTCTTTTGACTTCTGTGAGCATTCTTAGAATCTCTCTCTCTCTCTCTCTCTCTCTCTCTCTCTCTCTCTCTCTCTCTCTCTCTCACACACACACACACACACACACACACACACACACACACACACACTTTTTTGTTAAGTTTAAACCCATTTTGGAAAGGATCAGAGTAAAGCAAAATATACTCTTGAAAGAGAAAATATTTAAATTTGCTCTAGACAAGGACCTGATGAGAGTTCCTTTAACAAGGAAACTAGATCATTTCTCCAGTATATAGTATTTTAAAATAATAACCAAATCTACAACTTGTGCCATGCCTGGATGCATCATCATCCTATATGGTCCATGAAATTTTAATCTAGAGATGATTGAGTTTCTCTTCTTTATTTTAGTTTGCTCTTGCATGCAGCTCAGCATACGAAATAAGCCTAATCAAACAAATATCTCTCTCTCTCTCTCTTTTTTTTTTTTAACAAGGTAAGAGAACAAATACTTTGAGATTTTCCAGAAATCTCCAGAAGAGCTCAGGGTCAAGAAGAGGTCACAAGAGACAGTTTTCTCAAGAGTGTAGCTCTTGAGGAGCTGATCATGCTCCAGTGGAAACAGGCACATCAAAGAGCATTTGAGTAGCACAATTGGTCTTGAATGATTTTTTTAATGACACAAAGTTGGGTGGATAGAAAAGGAGACATGTATCTGGGAAGACTTGCAAGAGGCCATGGATACAATCAAAGGATGCTGTGTGAAACTTGACACTTTCAAAGAACTAGTTTTTTAAGAAAAGGGAATATGCATTTGAGGAAGACACAAGAAGAGTTTTATTGGGGAGAGAAAAGACGGAAATGATGCAGAGTGCTCATGGATGAAATTCTCAAATATTTAATTAAATGATTTAATAATTTAATCCATATAAGGATGTGCATTGCTAAAGACAAATTTATGAAAGTTGTCCAAAAATGTGGATAGGTTTAGACACTTTACCACATTAGATCTTATGGGCAGAGAAGAGCCTGGCTAAACAGACTCAGCAAAATTCACAATGAAGGCAAGCCAGGATATGAGAGATCTGAAGGGTGGGGGGGACAGAACATTTGACTGCCTACCCAAGGTAATTAGTCACATAGAGTGGGAGTTCTAGATGAGGTGACAGAGGACGATTCTTCCTGCAGCTAAGCAGTCTAACCCAATCAAGAGTGACATTGAAGGTCTCAAGGTCTAGACAGACTGAGCATCTTGAGCTGCACTTGGTGAAATTCAGTGCACTGCCATGAACAGGAATCATTGTCTAGATGTTACAGAAAATGCTTGCACTTCAGGCTGTGCTCCGTTAGCTACAGCACTGCAAAGTAGTCAGTCAAGGACAACTGCAAGCAGAGACGACCTTTCAGAATGAAGTTGGAAGTTAGTAAAAGTTAACATCTCACACAACTTCTTCTTTCAGGACCAAAGACAACAAAACAGTTCCATGAATGGTTTTCCTATGACCACAGAAGGCAGACAACTGAGATTACCTATTCTTCATAGCAGGAATCTGGGTCTTAGACTTAGGACCTTTGTATTTCTTGTTTTCCTGAGGTTGTGGGGTTAAATTCATTTGCTATATTCAAGCCCCTTGTCGACAGACTTTGGCATCTATTTCTATTTTCTTAAACGTGACATTAGACAAGACAGATACTCAGAAGTATTTATTAAGCAAAAAGGTGCATATCCATCAAAGATAAATATAAACAAAAAAAAGGTTTTGTTTGTTTTGTTTATTGTTGGTTTTGTTTGTTTGTTTGTTGTTATTTGCTTCACATGGTTAAGTACTTCACTTGGGAGACAGGCCCTCTGACTATGGACTCTGTCTTGTAAACGTCATGCAAATTCGACCTAAACCCATCGGATGATGTGAGAGAGAAATCTCGATGTAGAATCCCAACTGTTCCATTGTGGGCTCTGAATCTACCAAGTTTTTTAAGAAAATGGATAAGAATGAGACGTAAGCAGAAAAGTATTCCCGTAAAGAAAAATACCTGTGCTTTCATTGGAAAACCATACCTTACATAGGGCTCTGAGAATGACTTGATTGTATTCTTTGACTGGCCTTGAGCTATTTTGCAATTCTGTACATTAAAAATATAAGTGTAAGTGTCAAAAACAACTGTAGTTTATTGACACATAAATCGTGCTCTGTTCAGGAGAGACGCAATGTGTTCCCCTCCTCGTTTGTGGAAAGGTCAGTCTTGCCTGTGTTGTGTACTCCTTTCAGGATTCCTGACCTATCTATGCCTGTTCTCCAGACTGTCTTTTAGCCTGGTTATCTTATCCCAGATCACACAGTGGTAAGTGAGGAAGATGAATCCCTCGGCACTTGCTCCATTGTAACCCTTTGCAGGGCATCAGTCTTTAACACTTCCCAAGGGAGCACTTAAGAGAAAGCAAATATTTAATTCAATATACATGTGCATGCAGAGCAGAAAATGAGGAGACCACTCTGGCTTTCAAAAATAACTGAGGAGCTGAGTATCAGGGAAAGAAACTAGTGTCCAAAGAACAAATCTAAGTATTTGTATATATAATATGAATGCTCAGCACACTCTTTCTGAAGTCGCAACTGTATACACATAATATACAAAGTTGTCTGTAGTTATTTCATCTGCTTACCCCATCACCTTTGTCAGGCTGTAGGGAAGGGTCTAATCCAGGATTTAATTTGCTCCTTTTCCTTCTGTTAACAACTATCAATGCAAAAACCACACTAGCACTAAGATGCATACATGTGATGGGACTGAGTTACCTCTGTGAGCCTAGAATGTCTGCTCTGGGCAGGTGAGGCACAGAAAGTGGTCCAGTTCTCTGTAGGAGTCTGGGATTTGCATCACAAGGCTCATATACTACTGACTGAATTTAATATAACATCCGTTTATCCATTCCAACCTCTGCTGAATACAACTGCTCTTTTGATTCTCTAGGGACAAAAAGGAATGTCTTAAAGGATAAATAATTTAAAACCTGACTACAAATCTTCATTTTAGTAGTTTGGCTTGTAAAACACACACACACAGACACACACACACACACACACACACACACACACACACACACACACACACACACTGAAGCTCAGAGTAGTAGTAAAATGACTGCAGCCACTCACAGAAACATATGTGGCATTTTAGGACTCTGAGAAAATGTAAAAAAAAAAAGTGGGGTGGCAACACTTGATTTCCTTAGAGTAGTGGTTCTCAACCTGTGGGTTGTAACGCCCACAGGGTCACATAGCAGATATTTGTGTTAAGATTATAACAGTAGCAACATTACAATTATAAAGTACAGACAAAAATATTTTCATGGTTGGGAGTCACCACAACATTAGGGATTGTATTCAAGGGTCATAGCTTTAGGAAGGTTGAGAACCACTGCATTAGAGGCTGTAGAAATTCTGAAAGCAATTTGCACTGTGTACTGCTTGCACTACATCTTAACACCACTGTTAAATCAATGGGTGGGGAGAGATACAAGCTTTCACCAGAAGAGGGCAGCACTGTCCTGGGGAAAAAAATAAAATTGTGCCCAGTTTTTCCTCCTGCTCCTATGTAAGAGGTAAAGGTTTCTCTTTGCTTTTCTCATCTGTAGCATGCTCAACAGTGTGGAATGTGTCATGCTGTGCCTAGATCCTAGTCATTTAGAAGGAACAGAGTAGGGGTGAGGGAGTGAGATCAGGAAAGAGTCAAAGAGAGCTACCGTGGCTGCATGATAAAACAGGTCTGTCCATGCACAAAGGAATAGGCTTTCCTTACACAGTCTCCATTCCTTCCTGTCCCCAAACCCAAATCCAAAGCCTATTCCTGAACCCATGGTTGCTAATTGGCTCTCCCCATGGAACGCTATTAGGCATTCTTAATCAATAGAAACCTTAACTACACAGGAAGCCATAATTTGTCCTTCAGGCCCTGAAACTTGTAAAGTGTCTGGCTGTTTTACTATAAACGTATAACTCTTTCCTCAGTGTTCACAACACTGCCGAAGATTACGGCACTGGCTTTATAAAGGGAAAATGAATCTTGCAGTGGCATTACACAGCAAGTGACATGGGGCTGAATAAACGAGAGGCTCCATTTTCTTAAGAAACACGGAGTCTAAAGAAACTCCTCCTCACCGTGGAGACCGCCTTGTTATCACAGCAAGCAGAGGTCACTTGCCACAAAAGAGAAAGACGCCCCTTCATCTGAATGCTAAGACAACACACTCATGTGACAGGGATAACACAATGCCACCCCATAGAGGAATCTTCAGGAGAGGGAGATGGGCAGAGAGTAGAGAGACAGAGAGTGAGAGCAAATCCTACAGCCTCTCCGGCACTGGGGAGGTGGGTCAGAGGTCAAAGCACAATCCTAGCAGGGGGCTTCAGAATGCATACTCCTTGGTAGCTTTCAATATGTCAATAAAGAAACCATGGGACATCCTGAAGATGATTAAAAAAAAAAAAAGAAATGAGGTATGAAGAAACAGATGTAAAATGGAAGGAAGGGCAGGTATTGAGCTGGGGACTCTTAGTAGAGAGAAAGTGATGTGACACCAGACTCTCCATTTGTTCTTTGGTATCCAGAGCAGACTGATGCCCGAAGTGCCCCGGATACGGATACCAAAGTCCATTCGTATTCTGGTACCAAGTATAATGTAGTTGCATGTGACTTACATCTTCTCATACATTTTAATCACCTCTAGACTATTTACATTGTTGTAATACAAAATAGAATGTAAACTTTGTACAATTAGATGTCTGACTCTATTCCTTAATAGTGACAAGAAAAATAAGCCTTGGTATGTTCAATAGGCGTGTCGTTTTTTTAAAAAAATATTTTCCATGTGAAGCTGACTGAGTCTCATATGTGCACATCCTTTCTGTTTTGTTGCATGTAAGTATTATGCTCAGGCCTGGTTAGGAGTTATACATTACTAGTCATTGAAATAGAAGTTATTTAATATAAAGATTTAAAATATGTCCAAGCAGTATTTATAAGATATTTTTACCATCTAAGTATTCTAGGGCTCAGAGAAGTGATGTAAAGTATCCTTCTACCTGCAGTTTAGTTAGGACTTCACTGGTAAAGGCAAGATTGCAGCCCAGTGATAGCAAAGACATTAGCTGCTTTGACCATATTTGCTGCTCCACAGTCACTGAGCATGAAGGAAACAACCATCTGGTCTCAAACTTGACACAACCAATAGTTAGCTTGTTGACAAATAGAAACAATCCTCCAAACACACACAGAGTGCAGATGACACGCAAAGTGCATGAACCTCAGACAGTGGCTAAGAGGTAGGGACAGCTCAGTGAAGGCATTCTGAGGACAGGGGCAAGCAGTGCATGTCAGTGTCAAGAAGAACACAAGGAAGTAACCCCCAGGACCCACCCCAGCTCTTAGGACTGGAAGGGCAAGTGATGGTAACTCTGTCTTCACCCCACGTACTGAATGCCCTGCCATCTCTTAAACAGCAGTGTGGGGTGAGCCTCGCTGAGGAAGCTGAAGAGCCTCTTCATTGCAAACGCAGATGCTGGCAAGAATCCCACTTGATATCATGGAGCAGGGATTGGAGAGTAAATCTGGAGCCCAAAAGTAACAAGTAAATAATTTTCACAAATAAATAAGAAACAGTATACAGGGGCTGAAGAGACAGCTCAGTGATTAAGAGCACTGGCTGCTCTTCCAGAGGTCTTGTGTTCAATTCCCAACGTCCACACGGTGGCTCTCAACCACCAATAATGGGATCTGGTATCCTCTTATGGCATGCAGGCATCCAATGTAGACAGAGTACTCATAAATAAACAAACAAACAAACAAATATTGATTTTTAAAAAGAAGCAGTATATAGTTAAATGTAGAGTATTTGTGATAAGTATTCATATGTATGTATATATATGTGTATATATATGTGTGTATATATGTGTGTGTGTGTGTGTGTGTGTGTGTGTGTGTATGCATTCCAAAATCCATACCCCCCCTTCCAGGTACTCTGAGACAGATCTACCCTAACTGGTCATTTACATTGAATTTTAGAATTTAGACCACTGAGAGCCAAACTAAAACTAAGCTAAGAAATCCTAAGGATAAAGCACTGTTGAGGACACAGCCACACACGTGAGTCTTCTGCCACTCCTTCAAGGCTCAGGGAACACTGTGGAAGAAGAGGTGGGAAAAGATACACAAGACAGAACACAAGAAGGGATTCAAAATGCCTTCCTTCAAGCAAGGCCATGGCAGACAAGAGTTGGGAACACCTGCGCCTACTGGCTGCCCATGACTCCTGCCTGCCTGACAAGCCCCTAGCAATGGGAACAAATTCTGTGAGAGAAAGACACATAGTTTCCAGGTGTATGCTCACTGGTGACTACACCAGACTCTTTTAGACAGTTCCAAAGCCACAGTCCCACAGACAGTCCTAGTCAAACTCTATGGGTCACAAAACCAAAGTTCTGCATATGGAAACAAGGTTTCTAAGGAGGAAGGTGGCACTGTCAGAGGTGGGAGGAAAACAAAAGAACTTGAGGTCATATCAAAAATGTGTCTATATGTGTATGAAGTTACTAAAAGAAAAAAAATTACCAAAGAAAGAGAGATTTGAATGAGGGAAATCGTGGAAAAAACAATGAAGGAAAATAGGGAAGATTCACACATGGTGACACTGTGAGGCGTGAGGCTCCACCTAGCCAAAGCAAACACAAACTGCAGAGGGAATGGCTCTACCCCACACTCCGTCCAAATCAGAGATGCTCTACTGCTTGTGAGAATTCTGTTATTCTCTCAGGAAATTAATACAAAAGGCAGGTGACCATTGCCAAGTGCAAGGTCAAGGCATGTGGAATGAGGACAAGATCCATCACCTCACAGGACTTTTTTTTAACGTTGAGAAGGACCAGTGTGTGTGTGTGTGTGAGCACACATGCATGCATGTGTGCGTGTGTGTCTATGTGTGCATGTGTGCATGCGTGCATGTGTGTGCGCCTGTGTGTATGTATGTGTCTGTGTGTGTGCACATGTGTATGTATGTGTGCATGTGTGTGCACACACGCATGTGTATGTGTGCATATGTGCATGTGTGTATGTGTGTGCTTGATTGGCTTTTGTTGTTATTTTGTTTTGTTTTACTCTTGTGTCTGCTAATGACTTTTGAAAACCTGTAACCTATTGAAGATAAATGAGGGAAAACCAGAGGGATTGGTGACCAGGAGCACACTGAAGCCAGGAGAGCGCAGTCACAGGAAGGTGGCAAACCCCACTTCTCCAGGATTAGGGTGAAGTGCAAAGTTAATGGGACCTTAATAGAGGCAGAGTTCCCTGTGGTCCTGAAACATGACCTTGCATCATACAGCAGTATTGTCCTTCCTTTCAATGATATTATTATGTTGGGCTTATTTGGTTTAGAATTTGCAATTTACTTAAATGTCTTACTTAAACAGGAAAAGTATCACTGGCTGTTCCTATTAAATAAATCCACGGAGATTTCTTCAATCTCCTTAGTCATATTCTTTATATTCATGTCTGCTTATTAAGTAAAAGGTTCATGTTCGAACACTCTGCATCTATAATTTAGACGTTTTTAAGGCGAGTACATTTATCTTGGACTATTTCCACTCATTCTGATGATCCAGTGTTCCAGCTGAAAACATCTTGGTATGGTCTTGGTCACAATAAGATGCTCTCCTGTTTTGATCATTGACTGAATTAAAACACAATTTCACACGCTGCTTGCAAAAGTAATTGAAGTTGACCATGCTTGCTTTCACAGACTGTCTCGTGTTTCTAGGAAGCAAATTTGAAAAATATGGGTCCTGCCCTTTCCTCACTCTAACGTGCTTGAAATGATTGCATAGTCTCATGTTCTACTGGGATAATCCCATTCATTACTTTGGTCTTTTCTCTGTAAGGCTATTTTATAAGAGTATTGCTTTCTGGTGCATTTATTTTCTTCATTTTCTGGGTTTTTTTCCTTGTTTTCCATTAAAATTCTATATACATAACTTGTTAAAAAATCCTTCCCACTTATTTTATGTCTCAGTAAGTCTTTGTGATTAAAATACATAGTATACAAATCAAAATATTCTGATTTGCTTCTAAGTTTGGAGAAATGTCAACCAGGGATCTTTCTCCTGGGTCGTTAAAAGATAAATCATGTCTATATAGCCCTTAATAAATACTGTGAAATGCTAACAAGAGGCTTAGATCCAAGTCTGTATGATTCACGGTTCAAATATTCTTAGTTCAGTAAAACAATAAAATGTAATACATGGTACCTATTATTACTTTACAGACTCAAACTCTACCCAAAGACACTGTATGCAACAAAACAGAAAGGATGTACACTTAGGAGATTCAATCCGCTAATGGTGAAAAAATATTCAGGAAAAACATGGCATCTCTGTTGATCATGCAAAGACTTGTTTTCCTGAACAGCGCTCACAAGTAAGGATTTTCCATCTGTTAGATGGAGCTCTTGGTGGTAATACCGTATTCTTCAGTTTTCAAAACTGAGTCGTGAAGATCAGCAACTTATCCAAAAATTTGAAGATCATTCCACTGTGGCACAGGTAGAATTTAAACTTTTGGGTCTGCAGCTCATGAGAGATTTTGTTGAAGATTTAATCTAATATAGTATATATTATATATAATGTTATATATGATTTTATACACACACACACACACACACACACACACACACACACACACACAGTCTACATACCAAAAGAGAGCATTAGATTCCATTATAGATGCTGTGAGCCATCATGTGGGTCCTGGGAACTGAACTCAAGAACTCTGGAAGAACTGCCAGTGCTCTTAACTGCTAAGCCATCTCTCCAGCAAGAAAGACATTTAATGTTCCTAAATGTAAAGATCTTTGGACTATGAAGATGCACCATAGGAGACTGACAACATGGAATGTCTTTTCATTTCTTCATAGATGTCTTATTAACTGATAATTCCATGCTCTGTATTTTTATCATAATCACCCCCAGCTCCTCCTACATCCACCCCACCTTCATATCTCCCCAATCCCATCCTTTTTCCTTTATTTTTAAGACTGTAATTTAATTACATTTCCCTCTTCCCTTTATGACCTCCAAACCTTCTCATATACCCTTCCCTGCTGTCCTTCAAATTCATGGCCTCTTGTTTCATTGCTATTTCATCCATATATTCATTAGTATGTGTGTGTGTGTGTGTGTGTGTGTGTGTGTGTGTGTGTGTGTGTGTATACATATATATCCCTAAATATAACCTGTTTAAATAGCGTACTGACTTCAGTTTGTGTTGTCCATACTTCTGGGTGAAGGACCACTCACTTGAGAGCAGACAACCTACAAGGAGCCACACCCATAAGAAAAACAGAGTTCTCCACCCCCAGAAGCCATCACTATCTACAGCTCCTCAGTTAGGGTGGGGACTCATGATCCCCCTCCCACTCCTTGCTAGAATATATGTAATCATTTGGCTGAGTGGAACGGTGATTTCACAGAGCTCAGCTTAATAGAGATGAACGACCACGTGAGGAGTGTACGTGTCATCCTTGTTATCTATCTTTTTTTTTTTTTATTTGCAATGACGATCAAATTAATCCTTGTGTTAAAACACATAAAAGGGTCCTGGTGAAATCAGAAGAAAACTTTATGTATTTTAAAACAAGTTTGAAACATGTCTCATCCTGTCTCAGCAGAGATGACATCACTGCTCCTAAACAGGGGAGGACTGGTCACATGGGAGGCCCTGTTTTTATTGTGATCAGCTGCAGTCCATCAGCAAGGATGACCTCATCTGCAGCTGAAAAGGTTTGACCTTTGCCCCTTTAGGCTTGTGAAGCAGGAAAAAAAAGTCCTTCACAGACTGAAAAAAATTTAAAGCAGACATCCTTCAGCCTAGTGGAGTGTTAAGTGCAAGCGCTCAGACTTCATAATGTGAAAGCAATTAAAGACAGAGCAATGCAAAGCCTGGAGGTCAGGGCGGGTCCTTTGGCATTTCCCAGTGATACTAGAAAAAAAAATATGTTTTGCATTTTCCAATATCAAAAGATAAGAAATGAACCTTTTAGAAAAACGATGCCATCAGTACTTTTTCATGAGGAAACATGAGATATGAGGACTTAAAGTCGTAATCAGTTCCCTGGGAGAATATTTTAGACCTAGTCAAATCAATGAGACTTACCAAATGAATGCAGTACTGCCTGCTGGGTTTCTTGTTCTGGTTTGGTTTGGTCGGCTGGTTTTTGCTTTCTTTTCTTTATTGTAAGACATGCTCTGTAGCTACACTTTCTTAGCTGACGCTATGGCAGCAAGAGCTCACAATAAACACCACACTATATACTCACCCATGTCAGGAAAGGACGCGTGGACAGCCAAGGGCAAGCTTCTTACCTTGTGTTCTTTCCCCTTGTGCATGCTTCCGCAGACTGAAAAAACTGCAGGGCTACAGATTCCCTTCCATTCAAAACTATAGAAACCAGGAATTCTAACGTTTTAGGGGGTGGGGGTGACACGTATCCTGTGATTTAATACTCATGGCCACCATGAGTAGAAACTCTTAACATCAATTTTAAGAAGGGTGACTCACAAAAAACAAGATTTAAAAAAAAAAAAAGGTTGTTGCCATCTTCTGACTGGTAATTGTTAATCAATATCTTTCAAATCAAACAGCCTTGGGAAGCAGATTTTTTTGTGTTCGCAGGCAACTAATTGAAGAGATGGAATCCTTCCAAAAGGAGGCTGGAATGCTGAAACCAGAACCTGAGAGATACTTCATTCAGGTAAGAAAGGCAGTTCATTATTCTAACTCTCAACTGGGCAGTTACCCAACTTAAAGAGCCAAGTCCTTGATGCTTCCTGGGCAATTTTTATCTTTCCTACAACACCCCATTCTCTGAGTAGAATGCGACCTCATACCTCACCCCAACTCCCACCCTCCACCTCATCCCAACCCCCACCACCCAAGCTGGGAAGCTGAGACCAATTGCGTTACAAAATTGAGTAAGAAGGCTGATAACTGAGGCAGTTAGCATTTGCTTTAGCTCCTCCACTTTCGTTGCTTAGATCGCCTGGTGGTAGGAGTTTTAGTATTTTCCCAGTACATTTATATTTGCTAAAACCATTCAAAAAGAGATATCAAATATTTTTTAAAAAAAAAATATATATATATATAGTCATGTTTTTGGTAAACAGATTACCATCTGGACTCAAAGCCTTCTTAAGTTATATATGTTAACTTCATTTCAAACACAAATGAAAATGTTTATTTAAAAAGCTCAAAAGATATTGTATAATATTCTTTTCCAGTTATCTTTATCAGACAGGGTTGCAGAAGGCCATTTTCAGGCAGATGTACAATGTACTTTGAACATATGCCACCTCTAGATTCTGTTAACCTTCCTTCTCGCCCTTTCCCCTCTCCTTGTTTCCTAGACAGTTTCACCTCTGCTGTCAAATCATCAGTACATACATTATATTATGTGTCTACAGTGTCTAAACCTGCAAATAATAGAAAACACACAATATTTGTCTGTCTTCCAGTGGTGTATTCACTTGTTACTATCCTCAGTTGCCCATTTTCCTGAAAATGACATAATTTTGTTCTTTATGACTGGGAAAACATTCCACTGTATATGTAAGCCACACACACTATATCCATTCCTGTCTTGGACTGCCTGGGTTGTTTATATGACTTAGATTTTGTGAATTGTGCTGTAGTAAAAACCGATATGGAAGTATTAACTTAGAGTGTTTGGGGAAAATACCAAGACAAGAAGTGGTATCACTAGGCCATATATATGGTAGACCTAGTCGTATTTTTTGATGAGCCTCCCTTCTGGGTTCTTTAGTGACTGGAGTCGTTTACATTCCCATCATGGTATATGTGGTGGTTTGAATAGGAGTGACTCCCATAGATTCAAGTGTTTTACTGCTTGGCCTATAGGAAGTGTCACTATTAGGAGGTGTGGCCTTGTTGGAGTAGGTGGGGTCCTGTTTGAGTGAGTATGGCTTTGTTGGAGGAAGTGTGTCACTACGGGTTGGGCTGTGATGTCTCAGACGCTCAAGCCCACTATCACTTTCTGCTGCGTGTGGATCCAGCTGTGGAACTCTCAGCTCCCTCTGCCCATATGCTGCCATGTTTCTTGCCATGATCATAATGATCTCTAAACCTCTGAAACTGTAAGTAAGCTACCCCAGTTAAGCGGTTTCCTTTATAAGAGTTGCTATGGTCATGGTGTCTCTTCATAGCAGGAGAAACCCTAACTATACATTCCCCTTTGTCGGCATCCTTACTATTCATTGTTATTCATTTTCTTGATAACTGACATTCTGACTGGGGGTGGGTTAGGATTTCAACATAGCGTTCATTTACACCTGTGTGGTGGATAGTGATATTGAACATTACTGGCCATTTGTACTTTATGTTTTAAGAAATATCTACTTGTTTTGTTGCCCCAATTATTGACTGGGTTGTTTGATTTCTTATTATTTAGATTATTTTATTTCTTTGCATATTCTAGTTATTAGCCATCTTTAAGGCATATGGACATGAAAAACTTTTCTCTTATTCTGTAGACTGTCTCTTCACTTGATTAGTTTAACCTTTGTTTAATTTGAAGAGCCTTTGAATTTCATGAAGTCCTTCTGTCATTTGTTGATACTATTTCTTGAACTACTGGAGTGCTAATCAAAACTTATTTGTTTATACCAATGTCTTAAAGCGTTGTCTTTTTTTTTTTTTTCTTTATCAGCTTTAGAGTTCTGGGTCTTTAATCACCTCATTGAGCCATTTGGAATGATTTTTATACAGAGTTATAGATGGGGATCTAATTTCTGGCTATGAGTTTTCCCAGGACCATTTGCTGAGTAGAATACTATATATCATTCATTTCCCTCAATGAGATGAATAATAAATTCTAGGTAATGCATACAACAGAGCCCTTGAGTGGAAAAGGGGACTGAAGGATTAAAAATACACTAGCTGCATGAATAAATTTCAAACTAATTCTGGTGATGAAAAGAATAATCAAAAAGAAAACATTCTGTGAGTTTTCAGTGATGTAAAATTTTAAGAAAACACAAAGTGATCTTTAGGTATAGAAGGCAGGGGAGTAGTTGTCTCAGACTAGAGGAATAAGTAGGAAGGGCTCCCAAGGAGCAAATAAAACTTTTGCAGGTGACATCATCATCATCTTCAACCCAGGGAAGGCTTTGTAAAAGTATACCTATCAAAACATATCTGATTATATACTTATGTGTCCAGTTTATTGTATGTAAGTTATACCACTGGAGGCTTACTTTCTTTCTTTTTTTTTAATACATATTTTTAAATTAATTTATTCTTGTTACCTCTCAATGGTTATCCCATCCCTTGTATCCTCCCATTCTTCCCTCCCTCCCATTTTCCCTTTATTCCCCTCCCCTATGACTGTTCCTGAAGGGGATTACCTCCCCCTGTATATGCTCATAGGGTATCAAGTCTCTTCTCAGTAACCTGCTGTCCTTCCTCTGAGTGCCACCAGGTCACCCCCTCCAGGGGACATGGTCAAATGTGAGGCACCAGAGTACGTGAGAAAGTCACATCCCACTCTCCACTCAAGTGTGGAGACTGTTCTGACCATTGGCTAGATCTGGGTAGGGGTTTAAGGTTTACTGCCTGTATTGTCCTTGGCTAGTGCCTTAGTTTGAGCGGGACCCCTGGCCCCAAATCTGCCTATCATAATGTTCTACTTGTAGGTTTCTAGGACCCTCTGGATCCTTCTACTTTGCTATTCTCCCATGCTTCTCTCATCAGCCTTATTCATAATAGTCAGATCATGGAAACAGCCTAAGTGTCCCTCAGTAAAAGAATGGATAAAGAAACTGTGGTACATATACACTATGAAATACTACTCAGCTATAAAAACAAGGAATTACTGAAAGTTGTGGATAAATGGATTGAGCTAGAAATGATCATAATGAGTGAGTTAACCCAGAAGCAGAAAGACTCAAATGGTATATACTCACTTATATCTGCATACTTTCTTTTTAATTTTATTTAGCTAAAGTAAACCTTTCCTTTCCCCTATTCGCCAGTCCCTCTTAAGTTGATGTCCTCTTGTTGTTGTTATTGGTGGTGGTGGTGGTGGTGGTGGTGGTGGTGGTGGTGGTGGTGGTGTGTGTGTGTGTGTGTGTGTGTGTATGACTACAATCTGCTGTGTCTGTTTCTGTTGCTTGTATGTATGATTTCAGGGCTGACTGCTTCATACTGGATAACAATTAGGGAGCTCATCCGTGAGAGAGGCTAATTCTCCCTCTCTCAGCAGTTACTACTTGCTTGGAGTTCTGTGTCTAGGAGTGAGACCTCATGAGATTTCTTCCTCCACATTAGCATATCTATTGTGGTTTTTTAAATGAAATTGGGCATGGGAAAACGATTTTATTCAGCTTAAGACACAGGGCGAGGTCACACAAAAACAAAAGTCTCGTAACCTCTGACAGGACCACCATCTAGAGTGAGAACAGGCAATTCTGTAGATATTTCACCAGTTAGAGTGGCCTCTGATGGCACAGTTTGCCTGCAGAATGAGTAAAAGTGAAGGGCACTTCAACAGAGATATCTTCTAGGGGACTAGTAAGAGCTGGGGTGACTTACTGCGAGCACCAGCCTTACAGTTTGCCCCTTTCCTCATCATTGGAACAAATAACTTGAATGAAGCAAACTGAGGAAGGGAAAGATGTCTGATGGTGCAGCCCACAGTAACTGGGATAGCGTGATGGAATTCCTGGAGGTGGGAGCCCTCAGCTCAAACTCCTGACACCTTGATGGACCATGAGCAGTGAGCAGGGAATGTTGGCACTCGGCTGATTCTTCCGTTTTCCACTTTTATTCAGTCTAGAAACCCAGCTCATAGGGATGGTGCCTCCCAGATCCAGAATAAGTCTTTGCCTCTAAATTACACTCCTATAGAAAAATCCTTCATTGACACTCCCAAAGATGTGCCCCATCAATGTCCTAGGTGATTCTCAGGCCAATCAGGATGACAAAAAAAGCTAATAACAGTTACTAAAAGTCATTGTGATGGTATCGATTCATCAGAGAAAGATGAATGAAGATGATTCTATCTGGCTTTCCTTAAATGACTTGACTTTAAGAAAGTCTGAAAGCATTAGGACATACATACTGAGATGATTCTTTGGGCGATCTCCGTGTTTCCTTATATCACTTTAGGAAAAGTTATATAGGAGAGTAAGCCTTTAGACTAGGCATTTTCTGCCTCAGTATTTGACACTGGAGTTGGATAATTCTCCGTTGTGGAAGGCAACTTGTCTGTTACTGGATTTTCAGAGCCATTGTTCTAACCTTTAACTGCCAAATGACCACAGGATATTGCTTCAAGTTGTGGCAACCAAAAGTTTCTCTAGATGTTTTCAAACAGTGCTTGGGATATAAAAGTCACCCCCTGATCAGAAGCCACTGCATCAGACTTTCTGTCATCTTTCAGTTCAGTAACTAGAAGTAAGCAAGCAGCAAACGTAAGACAAAGACCTGCCTAATATTGAGAAGGTGTTTTTTCACTCAGCGAAAATGTACGACTGGAGAGGAACCTGAAGCTAACACTATTCTAAAGCCCAAATTGGCTCATCACTGTTAAACCATTTCAAAGCTTAGATCACGTCTAACCTTGGCCCTTCCTACTACTTAAGGTATTGAACAAAGACTCTTGGATTTTATTGCCTGCAGAACATACTAGCCAGTAGTGTCAGTTGATCATTCATCAGCCTATAAGTATCTGGCTGTTCTGAATCTTTTCTTGGCCTTCAGAGCTATAATTACCACTGTCTCTGATAGGGGCTACAGCTCAGTGATTGAGTACATGTGACCACTTGCCTAGCATATGCAATACCCTTTGGCTCCAGCACCATCAGGAAGTAGCTCCTTGGAATAAATGTGTTTTAACCTTTAGTTTATAAAAAGTGAGTCACACTCGAAATGGGCCTGTTTCCACCAATCACATGAGATTCTGGTTTCTGTAAATAAGAGAAACAAACAAACAAACAAACAAAAACAAATACAAAAAAGCCCATAGTCATAGAGCCATGTAAATTTATTTCATGAGATTTATAAGATTTTCCTTTTGTGATTATAGTTTTTATTTCAACCTAAAGCTTCTTTGTGTACATGTAATATGGTGAGTGGTGTGAACCATATTTTGAAAAAAATATACTGCTTGGGAGAGGCTATTTGAAGCTTTAACAATGAATAAATCAGTAATTCTTTTTGTTAAAATGACAATAAATAGATGGTTTAATCCTAAGAAGAAGAAGAAGAAACACTGCAAATGTTTGGAGAAGCATGAACCCTCCAGAGCAACACTTGTACTGAGACCTGCTGATAACAGATATATTGTGTGGGGGGGATAATTTCAGCCACTCTGCAATGCAGAGAAGTGATGTATTTGCATGCTAATGTATGCCAAGGGATAAGTAAATCCTCCCCGCTCCTCCCACTAAAGCTCCTTACAAAGCTCAGATTCAATGTCAAACAAATCCCAGAAAGCTGGTCCTTCAAAATCACTGTTTGGAAAGAGAAAAGCCTTCTGCCTTTAGCTGGGCTCATGGACAAAGCCAGGGACTCAGCCAGGTCCTGAGGTTTCCATCCCAGCGGTGCAGTCAGGCCCCTCTGTGGGTGAAGACAAGTGATTAGACGCCCACATTATTCCCATTTCTTCATCTGTATAAAGCGGCAAGGGAAGTTTGAGGTGGCAGATCACCATATGCACACTCAAACTGTGGACAAGCCTGTTACAATGAAAGCCATGGCAAAACCAAGCCCCTTAGTCCTAGACCAGATGCTACACTGTCATGACGTTTGTCACCGATAATCTGCTGTGTTCCATCTGATACAGATATAGAGCTGCTGTGTTCTTTGAGAGGCAAAGTAGATTCCATTAGCATGCACCACTTGGCAAGTTGTATTATCTACATGCAACTCTTTTAAGACAAAATAATCTTAGAAGAGACACAAAGAAGAAATACACATGGTGTGGTGCTTCTTTAAGAGTGCATCATTTTAGTTTTAATAAAACTCCCAATTCTTCTTTTAGTATTAGCCTTCCTCAAGAATGTGTGGAAACAAAACCTTGCTAGAATTACACCCTCAGCCAAGGAAGAATAAGAGAAGATTGTTTTTCTCCTTGCCCTAATCTTGGGAATAAGCAGGTACATGACCTTGGATAAGCATGGCTGATTTTTTAAAATTAGTTTTAAGTTATATGTGTGTGTGTGTCAGCAGGCGCTGGTGGCAGCCAGGAGAGCTAGGGCTATGGGTGGTTGGAATTCACCAGCATGTGAGTTATGGGAATTGAACTCAGACCTTCTGCAAGAACAGCACACACACTCTTATCCAACATGGCTGATTCATAGGAAAGAATAGGACATAAATAGTATGTGTTTCTAGTTAGGAGACGTTGCAATAATATTAACAGTAGTTATATCACTAAGTTTAAAATGCTTTAGATAATTTTTCCATTGGTTAATAATTTAGCAAAGTATCTTCATAATTTGAACTAAACAGAAAGGGTACAAATATGAACTTTTCTCATTTCCATTGCCAAAAAATTACCAGACTCATAGAGAGTCTACCAACATGTTGGCAATGGTCTTATTTGTTACAGTCAAAATTTTCACCTATTTCTGTTGTGTTTTCTCATTTTTATTATTTTATAATCAGAAAGCTGTTTATAAAATTAATAAATTATTTATAAAAAGAAACTATATGACTCTGACAGACGTATTTTAGATTCCAACTGTTTATTCTACAAACAGCAGTGAAATTTTTATTTCTGAGAATGCTCAGATGATCTTGCACACCAGTGGTATTTTAGAATCATGGATCACTAAATCCCACACCTTCCAAAGACTGATTTCTAGGCATTAATTTCCTCTGCTCATTACTGCAGTCAAGCAGCCAGCCTTGGGAGTTGGTGGTAAAGGAATAACCGCCCTTGCCATAGGCCAGGAAGCTATCACTCAAGTGGAAGAGACAATAGTGGGATGTAGTGATACAGCTGGGACATACCTTATTGATGGAACCACAAAATAACTTCCTAAATGACCAGAAGTCATGCCTAGCAAATATATCAGCAGATTTCTGTGGCTTTATTACCCAACCCTCTTCCTGTAGGAAACCACCTCCTCCCACATACAGTCCATGAGCCATCCTTGTCAATTTATTAGTGGCCAGAACTGTGCACATAACTCTTTGGAGCTCGCTGGTTTCTGAAATATACTCACAGCATTCTTTCCTAATGAGATCATAAACCATTTCTTTGTCCTATATATTAAAATATACCTTCATATGGAGTCACACATGGTGGTGTGCCACTGTCCTGCCAGTGCTTGGGAGTCTGATATGGGAAAAAAAAAAACCCATGTTTGAGGCTAGTCAAGACTACATAGTAAGACACTTTCAATAAAGAAAAAGTATCTCTTGAAGCTTGATTCAGGGCCAAGTTTTAGAGTAGAACAGATCTGAGCTCCCACTCAGAGCACTCACATTACTCTTTCTGAACTTAACTTATTTCCAATAAGGTAATATGGATACTTAAAATCTCTGGTACATAATTATGATACCCAGTAAATGTGAATTCCCTTTGTTACTAGTAACGTATATCAACTAACCAATATGAAGAAGTGTAGTCTGAAAAAAACTCATTACTATTTTATTAATATAGAAAAATAGGGGTGGTGTGTGCGTATAAAATTACAGCAGTTTCTGAGGGACTTTGATGGAGAATAACCTCTAACTCTGCAGTTACTGCACATAAATCATTCTAAATCTTTAAAAATGTATCCATGTATGGAAGAAGCATTAATTATAGCCTTAGAATTGAACTTCTCTCCTACCCTGGCTCAAATAAGTTGCATTTTAAAGTTAAACGTCACACTAAAGCCAACTCTCTTATATCAATCCAAATTAGAAGAAAACAGAAAGGAAAACTGTACAGTATGTTATCACATCCCATTAAACTGGCTGAAGCCAAGGTCAGATTTTCCAGCCCCAGCCCCAATCCAAACCAAACCAAACAAAAACTAGTTCTTCATCTTGGACATGAAGGAAACAAGTAAAGAGGTCCATCGAAGGTTAGTGGTCTATGCCTGAAAGCTCAACCATGGCACAAAACTGGGAAAGAGAATACTAGGTCCATGCAAACTCGGGCTACATAGCTGTCTTATTTGATGTCCTATTGCTGTGACGAGACACTATGGCCAAGGCAACTCTTATAAAAGAAAGAATTTAACTTGGGACTTCCTTCCAGTTTTAGAGGGTTCATGAAGATCACCATGGTGGGAAGCAGACAGACATGGCACTGTAGCAGTAGCTGAGAGCTTTACATTCTTATCTGCATGCAGCAAGGAGAGAGAGAGAGACAGAGACAGAGACAGAGAGAGACAGACAGACTGGGACTGGCATGGGCTATTGAAACCTCAAAGCCCACTCCCAGTGATATACCTCCTCCAACAAGACCATACCTCCTAATCCTTCCGGAACAGTTCACCAACTAGGAAGCAAACATTCAAACATAAGAGCCAATGGGAACTAATTTCATTCATACCATCACAATAGTGAAAACCCATCTCACAATAAATAGATAAATAAATAAGAGCCACTTCGATTTGAACCCCTAGTCATTATTTTATAGATAAAAGGAGGCAACAGACATATGAAATAAACAAAAATAGAAATAAATTGTTTTGTGCAGGAGGCCTACATGCCAAGTGTTATCTCATGTGAGAATACAAGAGAAGGAGCCTGGGAGTGAAAGATGGGGTGAATTTCAGAGAGCCTGGAGCTTCCAGCGTGAAGCATTTAAAGACATGAGGATCAATTCATTTAAAAGTTGTAACATCTACATGAACTCAGCACTTTAGTGACGAGAAAACCAGTGGATAACTGCTTTGCTTTCATTTCTGTTGCTATGATAAAATGTTCTGACCCAAAGCAACATAGGAGCAGAGTGTATTTGGCTTACAATTCCATAGTACAATACATCACCGAAGTGAAGTCAAGGCAAGAACTCAAGTAGTCAGCCATATCCTATATACAGTCGAGAACAGAAAGAAATGAATGTATCCCTGCTGCCTGTTTGTTCTCATCTAGTTTCCTATTGTCCTATATAGTAAGGACCCTCTGCCTAGGGAATTGTGCTAGCCATAATGGGCGTGGTCTTCCTACATCAATTCATGCCCATGGGGCCATTCCTTCTTAACACTCCATCTTCCAAGATGACTGTTGGCTGTGTCAAATGTACAATGAAAACAAAACAGCACAACGACCATTAAGGGATTTGGCTATGGTCACATAGAAGAAAGGAAAGGAAAAGGCTTTAGTTGATTTCCACCATTTGCTATCAATGACCACTTACCAATGCCTAAATTACTAATGGGTACTAATTATTAAATGAGTTCCTAATAAGTAAGTTTTTATTTTCCCCTCCTTTCAGCCCTTGCAGTAATCTCCCCACCTGCCCTCTCCCCAGATCCACTCTCCTTCTGTTTCTCTTCATTAAAGAGCAGGTTTCCCAGGGGTGTCAACAGAACCCAGCATAGCAAGTTACAACAAGACTAGGTACAAACTTTCATATCAAGGCTGGATAAGGAATGATCCTAAGAAGAAGTGAAAGAGTCAGAGACACCTCTATTCCCACTGTTAGGAGTCCCACAAGAACACCAAGCTACACAGTCAGAGCATGTATGCAGAGAACCTAGAGCAGACCCATGCAGGTTCCTGGGTGATTGTCACTTCAGTCTCTGTGAGTCCCTTTGAGCCCTACTTGGTTGATTCTGTGAGCTATGCTCTCATGGTGTCCTCAGTCCCTCAGCTCCTACAATCCTTCCTCCCTCTCTTCTCCAGTGTTCTGCAAGCTCTGTGTCATGTTTGGCTGGGGGTCTCTGCATCTGTTCCCATAAGTTACTGGATAAAGCCTTCCTGATGATGCTTGGGCTAGGCCCTAGAATCCTATCTCTTCTTCTGACTGGCATGGCCCACTCTTGAGCAGGAGATCTAGAAAGTAAGTCTCTTTAAAAAAAAAAAAAAAGATACTGCCCTCACTAGAGAAATGAGTTAGTCAAGAGAAAACATTGATTATATTTGCTTTTCCAAAGCATAGCTTCCCTTCAGTCAACTGTAACTGTAAATCTTTGATGCACCAGCCAACATTGCATTTCTGCCAACAGCTTTGCAAACCTTGAGCTTTTTCTACCTCTATAATCTTCCATTTCTCACCAATATAATTGTTAAATTACTACCTGATACTCAGCCCCTCCTTCCCCACCCCTAAGAGCAATTTGAAGTATGACAAAACAAAAAACAAAAAACAAAAACAAAAACAAAAACAAAAAACCCCAAATACTTCTTTTTCCCTATTCAAGCTTTTCCAAGGCTGGCATTTTTTCCTGGTTAGCCCTTAGACTCACACCCCAATCTCTAACTGTGAACAAATGTTGGACAGTAACCATGTCCCATTTTCTTTCATATCTCCTGGAAAGTAGTGCCTTGGTGGAAGAACAGCAGTCAATAAATTTTGTTGTCACTGATTTACAGATACTTCTGACTTCTTGGTGAAGCCCAGTCACTACCTATTTGATGATTTCTTTCAAATTCTAATTCTTTGAAGTTTGAGCCATAGTTGGCTCAATAGTGTAGCTTTTGTTAGATTGGGACCATTTATAAGTTGTACAAATTCACTTTCCAGGACTCAGTTCCACCTCTTGAGTATCTTACTTGCATAGTTTTGATGATGACACAATTGTTATTGTTTCTTGAGTCTCTAAACATCTCTTCCTGGTCCTGTGTCATCCTGACTTGTCATGGTGCCCATTACTCTGGGAAGAATCTTCTGGATGTTGTACCTGTGTACCCTGTCACTTTTATGGGCTGTGTGTATTCTTAGTCATCTTCTGCCTACCCTGTCACTTTTATGGGTTTAGCATGTTTTCTTAGAAGTCTGCTGACCAGTTAGTTGGGTGGAGCAAAGATTGCTTATTTTCTACATAAAAAAGCAGTCCACATCTTATGTAAGGCCTCACTATTTAATTATAAAATCCATCAAGTTATATGAGTTCTCCCTGAAGTTGTCTGTCAAATGCAGATGAAGAGAGCTAGGTCAAATAAATTTTGTCATTTGCCTTCAAACTCCTCATTTTCTATTAAAAAAAGTAGAAGCTTTAAAGTTTTTGTGTCCTGGAGTTTTAAATCTGTTTTTATTGTAAAGCAGCAGGTCAGTTGATTTGTCAGTTTGTTTGGAAAGTTCTCATCTTAACCTCTTGCTTGAACTTATTTCCTTTAGAGTCAAGCAACTTCAGGGCAAAGTCACAGTTGGTCGGTCCTTTATTTTAACTAACAGTTCACTTCATGAAAGAATCCAGAGACCCAGTATCTTACCCATGACCATTAGCTAAAATGTCACCCTCAAGAACCTCTGCCATCTCATAGTCTACATCAAAAGACATGAAATCTGAAAGGGTCCCCCCAACTCTGGAAAAATCAGAGTAGTTTGGTATCTTCCCCCAAATACTTGAAAACAAACCCTGCCATCAGTTCTCAGAATGCCTTCTGATTCACTTACCAATGAATTTTTTAATAGTGTTTTTACACACTAAAGGGAAAATGACTCATAGTTTTAAAGACAAGTTGGTGGATGTCAAGGTGGGGCAGCATGGGGATTCCATTTTATCTACCTCAAAGCTTTTAAATCCTAAACTAGTTGCTTGGGATATCTGCTTAATCTTTCTCAAAGGTCCACATTAGCCAAGGGATCATAAGGTCATGTTTGTCCATCTGACGCCGCATCCTGCCTGTAGCAAGAGCCAGAAAAGTCCCCCGAGAGGAAGGGTGATGTTCATTTCATAACAGTTCTCATTAGCAGTGAGATAAAACAGTGAAGGGAAAAATTTTTTCTCGTAGCATTTTTTTCACTACATAAGAAAACTTGAGATTAAATGAAAATGTTAGACAAATTTTCTCCTTCTCATTAATTGCAAATTGGGTCACAAAATGTTAGAAGTGAGTAATTTTAATAATGACCTTAATTTAAAGTCCAACCTCTTAAGCTCATACGTAATTATGGTAGTAGATGATAATTACATTTAAATTGACCTCCCTTCTTTATAAAGAAGATCTTATAATTAGAAAAAGCATGTGTCACCTCCAAGTTCATGAGTTGAAACACTACCCCTCAGTATGATGGTATTTGGAAGTGTGGAGTTTGGGAGGCACTACTTGATTAGACAGAGCTACAAAGTAAGGAATCAAAAATTGGATTAGAGAAACAGACCAGAGCTAAATCTATCTCCGTCATCTGGGTGCCCGGGGGCCCAAAGAGAAAGAAGCCATCTACAATCTGGGAAGCAGGTCTTCATCAGAACCTAATTCTTTTTTTTTTTTTCTGACCTTCATTTTTATTTAAATAATTCTTTGACCTTAGAACTAAGAAGTAAATTTCTATTGTTTATGCTACTGGGGATATGGCACTTTTGTTTGGGCAGCCTGCACAAAGATAAAGGGCGCAGGTCTTTAGTCATGTGCTTGCTTTTAATTATTGCCATGCTACCCTCTAGAACAGTGGTTCTCAACCTTCCTAATGCAGCCATACTTTAAGTTCTTCATGTTTTGGTAAACTCAACCAAAAAAATTAGTTTTGTTGCTACTTCATAACTGTAATTTTCCTACCATTATGAATCATAATATAAACATCTGGTATTTCTGATGGTCTTGGGTGACCCCTGTCAAAAGGTTGTTCGAACCCCTAAATGCTGTACCCCACAGGTAGAGAACCACTGCTCTGGAGTATGCATACCTTTCTCTCAGGAGGAGGTGAGTGGGAGTGAAGCTACCATTGCTTTTTTGTTGAGTGCAAAATATTCCTCACTGAAGCCTGCATGGGACTGACCTGGGTCCTCTGCACATATGTGACACTTGGGCAGTTTCATCTTCATGTAGAACTCCTAAGGCAGGAGCAGGGGCCCTCTCTGACTCTGTTGCTGGCCTTTGGACCCCTTTTCCCTCACCGGGCTGCCTCATTGAGCCCAGACAAAAGAAGATGCACCCAGTCTTATGCAATTTGATATGCCAAGGCTGGTTGATATCTAGAGAGGCCTCCTCTTTTCTGAAGCACAGAAGAGGAATAGTGTGGGAAAGGGGAAGGGAGAGGAGGAGAGGGGGACAGGGGTGGGGAGAGGAGTGGAGGAGGGAGAAACTGTGGTCACGATATAAAGTAAATAACAAATAATTTAATTAATAAAAACTCTTTCTCACTGAACATGGTTATGGTAGTATTCCGAAGTACTTGCTTATGGCTGCATGTGAACCATAAGGCACAGTAACTGGCAATCACAACCTACAGTGCTTTGCTCCAAACTAATTTTCCTATAGCATTGCATTCCTATATATTTTACATACCTCGTCCGTCAGCAGCCATTCGGCATGCAAAAGTGTTTCAGCTCATCTAGAGACTAATCCTCAGCCTCCGCCCTGGAACGGAGCTAACATGCACTGGTTCCCTGGGCAGAACTATGGAGGTCAGAGGCTGACAGGCATTCTGCAGAGAAAATGGGTGCATGTGCTAAACAAATGGCACTAGCATCATTAGTCTTGTATAGGAACAACAAGTGACTGAGTACATTGTTGGTTCTCCATAGAAAAAAAGAGGCTGGGCTTGGTGAAGTACACCTTCAATCCCAGCACTTTAGGAGGCAGAGGCAGGCAAATCTCTGAGAGGTCAAGGCCAGGCTGGTCTGCAAAATAAGTCCAGGACATCTAAGGCTACTCAGAGAAACCCCATCTTGAAAAAAAAAAACAGAAAGAAAAAAGAAAAAAAAAAGAAGAGAAGTATGTTAGGGAATTGAAGTTTTGTGTATCCTACCCTAATTCTTCATTGTTCAAATGAAAATCCTGGTTGAGCATGGGGTTGTAGTCAGAATAAGACCAGAAAACAATAAGGACTCAAGATTAGTTAAAAGAATGATCCTTTGAGATGACAATAAAATTTTTGTCATAATCAAAATAAAATAGTTGTAAACATTGACACAAAAGATAAAACCAAAAAAGGGGGAGAAATACAACCATTAAGAATGAAAGGTGAACTATAATAATAATAATAATAATAATAATAATAATAATAATAATAATAAATTAATTACTATGCTCTGTTAAGGTCCCCTATAGGTACTGCGATTTTAAACTGGAAAAATAACTTACACAAGTAGATACTAAGAATCCTCTATATGGCTAACTAACAAGAAGAGCTCAAGAGGAGCCACCTGGATCTCCCTGGGAATGGTAAATAGATTTCATGGGTGGATTGGGGCAGGTAGGGATTAGAACAGGAGGAAGCTGGTCTTATTGGGGGGAATGGAAGGAGAGAGTACAGGGAGAGACAACTGAAATAGGGGTCGTTTAGGGATATAGTGAAACCCTAGTGCAACCGGAATCTACAAAAGCGCCCTAGCAAAAACTCCTAGTAACGGGGGTTACAGAACCTGAACCAACCAACTCCTGTAACCAGGCAAGGCTTTCAGTGGAGGGACTGGGACACCAATCCTGCCACAAAACCTTTGATTGACAATCTGTCCTGCTGACACGATGTGCTGGGGTAAAGGTGGTATAGACCCTGAGCCAGTAGTCAACCCAATGACTGGTCCGACTTGAGACCCATGCCACAAGAAGGAGTCCAGGCCTCACACTGCCTGAAGGGCCAGGAATCGGTTGGATAGCCCAGAGACCAGGATAGAACCAAACATAACTGGTAACATACATATATACATACACACATACATACATACATACATACATACATACATACATACAATAAAAAATTTTTTTAAAAAACTAAAAAGGCAATGAAATAATTCCTAATAATACTGTGCTATACTTTTGGACAGGCTACATTCAGCAACTGATGAGAGCAGATGCAGACCCACAGTCAAACCTCAGGCAGAGCTCCAGGAATCCTGGAGAAGAGGGGGAGGAGCTGGAGGGCTAAAGGACACCACAAGAAAATGGCCCACAGAATCAACTAACCAGGGCTCACAGGGGCTCACAGAAACTGTACCGACAATCAGGGTTTGACCTAGGTCCTCTGCATACGCGCTGTGGTTGTTTAGCTTGGTGCTCTTGTGGGACACCTAACAGTTGGAATGGAACGGGGACTGTCTCTGACCCTTTTGCCTACTGTTTGGAACCCTTGTCCCAAAAGATAAGACACTGGGTTGCATCTTCCAGCCTTAATATGGTGCGGGACGGGGGTGGGGGGATTGTAAGAGGGCGGGGCATATCTAGGCCTGCCCTCTTCTGAAGGGAAAAGGAGGAGGACCGGTTTCGGGGGGGGGGGGGGCGGGGAGGTGGGACAACTGGGAGGAGAGGGAAGGGAAAGTGCAGTTGGGATGTAATATATGAGAGAAGAATAAAAAGCCAGAAAGAACACACGCGCGCGCGCGCACACACACACACACACACACACACACACACACACACACACACAAACCCACACATACAAAGAAATCTCTCCATAATTTAGATGTCACCAGTGGGACAGCATTAAGATATGTGAATCTTAAGAAATGATTATATCCTTGGGTCTGCCCATGGTGAGTGGGATGAGGAGCCTTTGTTTAAGGACGTTACAGAGGGAAGTGAGCCCTGTCTTGTCCTCTTCCTTCCACCACGTGAGCACAGAGGCAAGCCAGAGGTCACACCTTAGCCTTGTGCTTCTTAGACTCCAGAAGGGTGAGAAGTAAACGTCCGTTCCTATAAAATGCTCAGGTTTTGGTCGCCAGTCCTAGCAGAACAAGCGGATAGAAGTGGCATGTTTTACCCTTTACTCCACTTCACACATGAGGCAGTGGAGACACAGAGGTGAAGTAATTAACCCTCACAGCTGGTAGTTAGTGCTGCAGGCATTTAAACGGTTCTCTGCTATCTTGCCTCTTGGGCGTTACTTTTTTAAAAAGTAATTAACTGCCCGACAGTATCCTCAACCTGAATTTCCTTTTCAGAATGAACAGGTACTTACTCTCTGCTTCTATTCACAGTTTTGAACAGGGCAGGGCACTGCTTTGAAGAGACCATGTAGAGTCCTAGCTGAGGCATGTCTGAAGGGAACATGGCAGACTCCAATCCGTAGGGCTGCTCTTCACACCTGTAAGACTTGAGGCAAGCTGGACCTTTATGTGCCTCGTCTTCCTCCATGGTGAAATTGAGGTGCCCAGAATTCGTACAGCGTGGGACTGTTCTTGCCCATGCAGTTAAAACAGTGCTGACACGTAAACATTATTAAAATATTTACTTACATTTCTTAATCTAAGTATAAAAGTTAAAGGGAAAGGTATTAAAACAGCATGAATTTACTACTTGTTATGCTATAATCACACTGACTTTCAACATAGCCATATTTACCAGATAGGAGTTTGCTTGGCTCACGGTCTGAAGGTAGACTCTGATGGTGGGAGGTCACCTGGTCAGACTACATCCACAGTCAAAACGCAGAAAGTGACAGATGCTAGTGCTTAGCTTGCCTTCTCCTTTTCCAGGACCCCAGCCAGTAGAATGATGCTATCCAAATTTAAAGTCAGTTCTCCTACCTTAAATGACATGTAAGGTGTCGATTTGATCTTTCCACAGGCATGCCCACAGACCTGTTCCTTACATGATCGACTTCCTGTCAAGTTGCCAATCAATGTTAACCACCACATTTAATTTCTGCTATTTTTAATAAAATGTGATATAAAATTACCACAAAATCACCTACAACAAACAAAAACCTACAATATTTCTACTGGGAAAGACCTCAAGTAATGGCCTCAATTCCCAGTCAGTTTCCTCTGCTCAATAGCATGTTCCTCTATGTTGCTTCCATTCACTGGCTAGATCAGGCTACGGAACACTTCCTAACATGGCAGGCCTGGCTCCTAGTCCTAAACTTAAAGTCCCACTGAAGAAAAGATTGTTTTACAAATACATCCAACCACCTCCTAGAACTGATCCTCATGAACTTAAATTGGCTCACACAGTGGTCCCTGAGCCAATCACTGTGATCAGAAGGCAAACCAAGGTCATGTACACAAAGAGATGGAGACCTGCCAGAAATAATGAGAGTGATAAAGAATGGGTACATCTTAAGGAAAGTGCAAGTGCTGTTCTGAAAAAGACTAACAGATGACAGAGATATGAAACAATGCATCCACAGTAGGATGAGTGACACTTCTTGGCCCTATCCAAATTATGCAGTAGGAACTAGAATATTTTTATATTCATGTTTTGAAAGATAATGACTAGATTCTTCTCTAAGAAAGTGATGATTTTGTTCATGTGGGGTTTTCCTTCTTGTTTAGAATGTTTCGTTTCAAAACACAGACTGTTTTCAAACAAACACAGACAGACAGCTTTTCACTTCTTAACTTTATTAACTTTTGAAATCCTCCATCAGCCATATTCCTTCAAGTTCTCTTATGAAGACAAACCAGAGAACGAATCACACTAAAGGAAAAGAAAACAAACAGGCAGGGCATCTCTGTGACAAGCTGGAGACCTACAACAGGGTGGGCTTCTGGGAGGATGTGGGGGTGACTCTAGCTGAGACTCCTAGTAGCAGAGGTCATGGAGACTGAAGAGGCCACCTTATAACTGGACAGGACTCCTAGTGGAGGGAAGGGAACACCAACTCACCCACACAATCTTTGACCCAAAATTTACCCTGCCTACAAGATGTGCAGGCATAAAGATAGAGCAGAGATTGAGGAAATATCCAACCAATGTCTGACCTAACCTGATACCCACCCCATGGAAGAGAGCCAACCCCTGACACTATTAACAATAATCTGCTTTGCTTATAGATGGGAGCCTAGCATAGCTGTCCTCTGAAAGGCTCCACCCAACAGTGGATGGAAACAGATGCTGAGACTTGCAGGCAAAAACTGGGTGGAGTTCAGGGAGTCTTGTGGAAGAGTGGGGAAAAGATAGAAAGACCCAGAGGGGAAAGGGGCGCCACAAGAAAACCAACCTGGGCCTAAGAGGGACTTGAGGAGACTAAAGCACCAACCAAGGACCATGCATGGACTGGACCTAGGCCCCCTATACAGATGTAGCCAATGGGCAGCTCAGGCTTCGTGTGGGTCCCCTAGTAAGGGGAGCAGGGGCTATCTCTGACATGGACTCTGTTGCTTGCTTTTTAATCACTTCCCCCATGGTGGGGCTGTCTTGGTAGGCCACAGGAGAAAAGGATGATGCACTCAGTCCTGATGTGACTTCATGAGCTGGGATGGATTAGTCGGGGGGGGGGGCTCCCCTTTTCTGAAGAGTAGATGAGGGGAGATAGGGGAGATAGGGTGGAGAGAGGGAGAGTAGGGCCTGGAGGAAAGGAGGGAGGGGGCTATGATCAGGATGTAAGGTAAATAAATAAAATAAAATAAAATAAAAATAAAGAAAACAAATATCTTGAAAGGTTAGCAAATCCAAGCTTTGGGTTTATTTATTTGTACATTTTTTTTCTTAGTGACTCCTGGGAAAGAACATCTATGATTGATATTATTTCTTGCCTCTTCCCTCCCCGAGGTTAGAGAACAGCTCTTTCTACCTTTTCATCCATTCTTTACAATAAAGTCTGTCTTTGCACTCGATTGATCATATTAAATATATCCAGAGAAATTAAAATTACAATGACTATGTCAAGAAAATTTTAATGTTATTCCTTTGTAACCCTTAAAACTGCAGATAAACCTGTCCAGATGCCAGTGTCAGCTTCATTTTATGATGAGTTAACACAGCTAAACAGAAGCCCAAGTCAGAAGTGGATTTGGAAATCCACTGAACTCTTTCTGCTCATGTTGTCCTATTATCTTCCAATCTTGAAACTTCCTGTGCCAATACTCACATTTTTTAATGTTTATATTTTCCTATTTTTTTAAACTTAATTCTCTTATTGGTTAGCTAGAATGATTTTTTCTGAACTTACTTTAGATAAAATTTGGCATTGGTCTTGATCTTAAAAACAAAAGCCATTTCATAAACAGTGGTGAAACTTCCTAGCACAAGATAACTTGACACATTGGCTTTATGTCACGTTAACCTCAGAGAACATGAGGTGTACTAAAAATTAATCTGTTTACCCTCCCTTGATGTCCTACTGAGTCTGATCCCCAGTGTGCACATTCTGCTAGCTGTTCTACCTTTGGCTTCCTCCACAATTTACTCTCAAGAGAGGTGTCAGATTGTTGAACGCAGAGATGTCTGTACCCTGGTGCTGGCAGATACATGTTGTCACTCTGCCCTGCATCTCTCCACAGGAAAACCATAACAAACTCCCATTTCTATGCATAAAAAAATCATATCTACATTCTGTAAAGCTCCTAGCGTCCTACAGGTGATTTATTCATGCTCAACTTCCAAGTCCAAAAAGGTCTATTATGCTTTTCTGTGTCAACAGCTGAGGACTGAACAGCTTGCTTTTGTCTCTCTGACATATCTGGAACATCTGCCTCATATTCTTCAAGATGTGTCCTGTCTAGTAAATCACCCTAGATTCTGGGAAGACGAAATGGCCAGGGTAGGAATGATGTTTAGTATGATTCATCAGTGTGCAATGTAGGGAAATCATATTGTTGGAATAACCATGAATTGTGTGTTGGACATCCTGTTTGACTTATTCAGATTTCTTATTTTGAAGTTGAAGTTCTCTGGTCATCAGTAAGAACCTCAGCAGAGACACAAGAAGAATGGTAACTTTAAAAAGCAATCCATACCCACGTTCTCCAAGGAGGTACTTTATACAAAGGGCTAAGATGAGATGGAGTATTCTGATATGCTCGTTTCCTTAATAAGTATCCATGGAGGCTTTCTTTTTTGGCACCACATAACCTCCTGAGGATTACTATGAGTATAATTGGGTCTTATTATCATACCCATCAATGTCAAGGACAAACCTGAAGCAAAAGCAACTTTTTAAAAATAGGGAGGATGAAATCTATGATAAGTAAAAAGAAAAGAATTGGAAGGGAAAAGAAGAGAAGGAAGAGGAAAATAGAGGGAAAGAAATTAAGATGTTTAGATATAGCTTTCGTAAAAATCATCCTTGGCAGGCTAAAGAAGCACATCTTCACAGACAAAGTAAGTTCTTGATTTATCTTACACAGGGATCATGGATGTCTCAAACCTTTACACAGGTGTGAAGAACCTTTGTTAGTTTATATTAATTCATAAGAATGTTTCTCTAGTCCAAGTGAAAGCATGACAAATTCTTCCTATTCACCACTTATAATTCATGAAAGAATACTACTCATCTTTCTTTTTGAATAATTTACTTCAAGAGTCACTAGATAGAGTCTTCATGAGCTGCTAATCTCTGTGAGTGGGGAGAGAAAGAGAAACTAGTGATTCAGTGAAGGAAAGAACCCATATGAGATGAAGGGTACACATATCCACAGGTGCCAGTGCTTATCACACAGCCAGCAGATTGCCTACATTGGGAATATAACTTAATCACTGTAATGGAAAAGCACAAACAGAAATTGAGCTTGATAATGTTTGAAGATAATATTATGAACTCACAGCTTTGATACATGAATATATACATATATACATACATATATATGCATACACACATACATATATACATACACACATACATAAATTCATATACACATACACAAGTACATAGGTATAGAAAGAGTTAGTGTAGCAAATATGGAAGCCATGGTAGTCAACCTTTAAGATAGTTCCCAATCTTCCATATCTCTAGCTATTCATACCTATGTATAGTATAGGTATACTACACTATCCTAAATATTCTTCCTATACTAAATAGAGGTGACTATATACATATATACTCACATGTAAATGCATACATGTGCATATATAATTGATATATCATTTCCCTGAGTACTCACCAAGAGGTCTGAGTACAACAATGCTTCAAAACAAGTGAGAAGTGTCCAAATCTTGGTCACTAAACTTAACTCTCCATTAAAAGAAGTCAGTGCTACTCAGAAAATGGCTGACTTTAGGATTAAAGCCTAGAATATTAAAGGTGAACTCGAATATTTTATTCAGTATATCAAGGAAATGGTTAAATTCTTGTGGGAGCCATCTTAGAAGGGCTCTTGTTGGAAAATTTGTAATAGTCTGTGCACTAGAATTAAGAACCCATCAAATAAGACAAGCATTCATAAATCCATAGTGACATGAATAAACAAAATCAGTTGGTAATAATAAATTCCTAATGATGAAATGCTAGCTAATAAATACAGAAGATATGATAAAAGTAGTAACAATTTTGCATCCATCACAGTAATAATTAGTTCAGGCAAGAAACATGAGTAAATTCATGTGCAAGTTCCAGAGGTGAAATTTTTACATGTCAATTATCAAGAAAAGGGTAGTTGTAAGGAAGAAGACTGACTGCATAGTAGAGAAACCTGGCAGACATCACCTCCCAAGGATTAATGCGGACATCACCAGCAGTGGGATGAAATGAAAGCTCACACCACCAAGCGTGATACCTTGAGAACACAAAATCATTACCATAGCAGTTCAACTGCAAAAGGAATTCAAACTCAATCACCATAAGAAAACACTTGATAAACCCAATCTTGAGATGATTTAGAAACTAAATTAACAAAATCATAAACCCATGGTAATGCTTAGAGGGACTAAGAGACTGCTCTTGACTATAGGAGCTAACAAAGACATGCTAGCTGATTGCAGAATGGATTGTCTTTTACTAAGAAGATATCCATGATTTCAGCAATAGTAATTTATCATGGTTCACTGCAATGGTGTTTCTATGGTTATGCAGAAAAACTATACTTATTCATAGAATATATTCATTAAAGTATTTGGATTTAGGGTAAGTCCTTAATTTTTAATTAATTAATTTAGTGTGCATGCGTGAGTTTGTGCATGCATGTTCTACAGCACATGTGCAAAGGTTAGAGAGAAAATTGCAAGAATTCATTCTATCCTTTCACTGTGTGTACTTCAAGAATTGAACTCAAGTTGTGAGGCTTCACAGAAGGCATCTTTACCCACTTAGCCATACTGCTGGCTCAAGTTAGCATGATTCTTAACTTCCTCAAATGGCTCAGAATTTTAAAAAGCTCTTTGTTTTATTCTTGCCACTTTTGTGTGTTTTTAATTAATTCAAAAAGAAAAGAAAAAAGAGAAACACATTATTTTTCCCCCAAATGACCTTTACTTGGCAAACAATAGAGTAATTGAAAGACACACCACATTAAGTGGAAAAACAAAGCCACACACAGAGAGAACAGGACTACACAGCAGACACCACATACAGGTGAAGAAAATATCAACAAGAGTAACAGTAAAAGAGAAAGTAGAAAAAGAGTAGATCCAATCAAGGCATCTTCAGAGTTACTGTCCCAAGAGGAAACAAAGATGGTGTCATACAAATGGAATAATTCTATGAGTTTGTTTGCAAAGAGATTATTAGCAAAAATCTGGAGTATGGGAACCATGCAGCCAAGGATTGAGAATAGTCTAATACTCAGCCTGTTGGGAGGCGAAGAGGGAATAGTGCAGAAGCCCACAGATAATGTCACACTGACTTGAAGAATTCAGCTGGAGGAGACTATAGGGCCCCTTTTAACTCTTTTGTGTTGGGTTCCTTAATGCCTCTACCTCCTATGTCCCTGACCCTAGGTAGGAGAGAAGAGAATGTTAGAAGGGACAGGGGACATAGAAGTCTTTAGACTTAGTTCCAGTTGATTAGGACTGTCAGGTTCTTTAGGGAAATACCAGTCTCAATAGTCAGGATACCTAGAAGTCCAGCAATAGCAACCGTCAAACACAGAAAGACTAACTTGCAGCCTTCTTCCTTTTTCATCCATCTTCTTGAAGCCCTTCTTCACCTCTCTCTGGGCTCTGATATTTATATCCTCTCTGAGTCTTCAGAATTAAACTAATTACAGCTGGCAAAGACCGTGCCCTTCTCTGAGCCACAAGAGGCTGTTATCAGCTGTAGATAAACTAAAGCAGTCCCATATTCTACATTTGAGATTAAAACAAAAACATGTTTACATAACATAAATGAGTTTTTAAAGGAACCAAAACTTCCACTACAGGAGACCTTGCACCTGGTCTGGAGGGGAAACTGCCTTTTCTTCCCTTCCCTTCTCTTCCCTTCTCTTCCCTTCCCTTCCCTTCCTTTCCCTTCCCTTCCTTTCCCTTCCCTTCCCTTGGCAATAGCCAAGAATCTCTACACACCTAGCAGGAAACCCATGAATGTGCCAATATATGCCTTCCACATGAGCTAGCCTACCTCACAGAAAGATAAAAGAGTAGAGAGCCAATGAACAAGATCTGGCCTATCCTTAAATTCTACATTAACAACAGTGATGGCCAACCTTCTAGAAATAACCACTCTATATGTAAAGTATTTGAGAAAATTTGATCAAGATTGAAAATTCTTTGAAATTGAAAAAAAATGGTGCAGCAAGGGACAGAAAAGTCATTGGATGATTCGAAGTAACACAGTAAAGACAAAAAACATCAGAAAGCCATAGGAAAGAATGGTTAAGTATAGTACTACAGCTATTGAGCGTGCTCGTCTGCATCTTCTGCCCATTCCCTAGAGTGAAAGATTATAAACAAACACTGAGCAGATCTGTAAATACAGTTTTGCTTATCAGCTCTAGGCTTAATTTAATAGCATTTTTGTAACTGTGACTATCAGTCCCTTTCATTTAACCATTTTTGTTGTTGAATAAAGTTGAAAAACTAAATCCAGACCATATACAAACCTGAAGTGAGTAAACTTCATATTTAAATTGCACCAACTTTCATTCATTCTCAAGAATGGTCTCTCAGCAAGGGTTTCCCTGTGTGTCCATGCTGGAAGCATAGACAAGTTCAGAGACAGAATAGAGTTAACCTGTCTTGGGGGCTTCCTCAGTCTTAAAGGTGTTTAATAAAGCAAGCAACAGTTACACAGGTCTCTATGCTAACTGTACCATTTATTTTATGGTAATATGAAAGAGCCTCTGTAACCATTATATTTTGTTTAATATATTTTGTGTTCATAACAATACTATAGAAAACCCAGTCTATACTGACCCCATTTCATGGTTTAAAAAAAAATTATCTAAAATTCTCACAGCTCTAAACAGAAACATGATGTAAATCCAAGTCCCTGAATCCACATGTGGTGTTTTGGCCACCATGTATTCCGCCTGTAAGTAAATCTGGGTGTGCACTGAAGCCACTTCATGTATTTTTCAATACTACTTTAGTAGTCACTGTTTTACAGAGCAAGAACAGGGGAGGTGGAACAACAAAAGCAAAGTAGGTCTAAACATGGAATGATGAAACCCATGATTTTGTATGTTAACTCAAAAAATAAGAATGAAAACCATTTGATGTAGTGTTATGTGAGCAATGAGTTCTACTGCAACAAAATGGAGGAGGGATGACGTCACAGCAAAGAGGGCAGGAGAGCGAATGAAAGTAAGTCCCCAGTGACTTGAGGTTGAGGGAACATTCTGCTGATGTTAACTTGCAGGGACAAGCATTGCTTTGAAAACACAGCTAGGAAAGACCATGGGTGATCCTCTCCATCTCGTCACTGATGCCTCCCCTTGTCAGTGAGCCCCGGCTCGAACAGTGTTTGGATAACAGTCAGAAATTTTGATTCTGTGCCTTGGGGATATCATTGGTGATAATAGATACAGAGATACCCAGGAAAAATGGCAAAAAAAAAAAAAAAAAAAAAAACCCCAAAGAGTTGAAATTTCCTTCCCCGCTTACTGAATCTCTGACATTAAAAAGAGCAAAGTTGAAAAAAATGAAAATAAAGTGACGTCAATCAGAATGGAATGGTAGGTATTTCGATGACAAGCAATGACACACATCTCAGTGTCTTAGAATGGGGATTTTTCTTGTGCGTGCTCATACACGTCTACAATGATTTAGCTGAATCTCTGGTTCCTGTCATCCTCACTTCGGTATCCTGGCTGATGAAGCAACCTCTGTCTGGACCACTGGGGATTAAGGCAGATGGAGAGATACTATGCAAATAATTGCATCTTGGGCGGAAAGAGCCGACCTGCAAGAAACACATGCCCTTCTGTTCACATTTCATTGCACAAAGCTATGAAAGGCAAAAAAAAAAAACAACAACAAAAAAAAACATCAAGCGCTCTACCTCCTGGGAAATGCAGAAGTACAGCACGCTGAGAAAGAGAACTGGGAATATTTGCAGAACAGAACTAATGACTACCAGACACTGTCCTGCAGGACGTTCCAGTCTGCAGCCTCACATCTGCATACTGCTATAGCAGCTTCCAGGGGCTGAGTCACTTGAGGCACACCCACTATCCCTCAAGCCCCCTTATGTTTCCTAAGCCTCCTGCCTCGTTTGCAATTAGGTTTGAGCTGAGTGACTATTTAAAACAAATGGGCCGTGAGTAGAATGGCATTCACAAGCCCAGGTTTGAGGAGTGAGGAGTCGGCGTTGTGGTCCAGTTTTTTGATTCCAGAGAAAGATACCTCAAAGGCCAGCTGATGCAGAGGCACAGAGATACCATGAGCGTATCCTCCCAGCGTGGTTCCCCGTGTGCAGCAGCGCTTCTCCACCTCCATGCTCCAATTCTTTCTGAATATGCAGAAGGAGGAATATGAAACCTTTGTCGCTCGTGTGTTGTTTCGGAATGTCTGTTGTGGCAGCTGCCATCAATCATCCCAATAAGGAAACTAGTATCTGGATGTCAAGAAGCCGTTTAAAATAACCTAAGTTACTTTTATTTTTTTTTTTTAAGTGGACGTGAAAACTGATATGAGCAGCTTGAACAACAGTGTGTTTCACGGTGATAAAAATCATTGGTAAATCTCAATTAGGGAGTCAGCTTAAATGGGCTTTCAACTGGGAGTCAGTGGAAGGGTGGAAAACAGAGGGTTAGCTCTGTGTATTGGGGGACCTTCTGCTGTGTTCAGCGGGGCATTGCCAGAAGGAAATAAAATCAGGAAGGGCCAACTGTCGGAAAGCAAACTGAGAAGGAATCTGCAAGGGGAAAACTAGGCATCCAGGGCATCCAAGGCATGGGTGTGATAATTCAAAAGTAAGAGATGAGATTAAAAAGCTTTGAGTGACCGCAAAGTTAACAATATTAAAAATAAACCAATAAAAAACCCTCAGTGGATTAAAGTTCTTTCTGGCGAGGTCAGATTGAGGGTATAATCTCAAGTAAACTCAGAAGTTTAAACACAGACCACGAGCTGGATTTGGAGACACCTGCAGGCAGGCCCAGCTCTGGGGAGGCTGAGGCTGGGAGAGTGCCACAGTTTTAAGGCTTGTCAGAACAGCATGCCAAGATTCATCTCAAACAAACAAAGGAAAAAAATGCAAGACAAAGGGGTAAAAGATTTAAGTGAAGCAAATCTGAGAACTGTGACTTTAAATTGGCTCTAGGCATGTTTGACACTACAAGATTTTATTCAAGCCAAACCAATAAGAAGCCTATTTAGAGGAGAGTAAAATACTCAAGAACCTGGAACTTTGACGGAAAAAGTAAGAGGCAGAACAGGGTCTTGAACCTCCAGCCGCCTTCTTGAGACTGGTCTTACCGAGCTTTAAACCGCCCTTGGAAAGCATACACCACGGATGCCCTATTCTGAACCATGAAGAATTAGAACAAACAACACCCCAAGATGTCGGAAGAGATTTCTCCAAAGAACAGAATCACAGCCCCCAGGAAACTCTCCCAGCTAGGGGCCCATCGTGATACCGCCTCGCCTGTAGTTTAGAGCTTCCGGTGTTTGCCAGTTGTCTCCACTCTTTCTGTTCTGTCCACGGCAAACCAGGCTGTTGCCAGTCCTTTTCCACTTCCCCTTGCGCGGAGGTGACGAAATAAGGACAGCGGTTCTCAGCCTTCCTAAGGCTGTGATCTTTTAATACAGTTCCTCGTGCTGTGATGACGTCCCATCATAAAATTACTTTGTTGCTACTTGCTACTGTTATGAATCATGATGCAAATATCAGATGTGCAGGATGTTTGATACATGACCCCCCCCCCAAAGGGGCCGTGACCCACAGGTTGAGAACTACTGGACTAGAGGTCGCTTCCCTCTGATTCTGAAGTGTCCAAACAAGAAAAGCCACATACTGACATCATAGGCGGATCCTGTTGTGATTGGCTGTACACATTCCATCTTTGCAGTTATATACTACAAAATTAGAGCATTTTTTTCATATTTTTAATGTTTGCAATGCTTACTAAGATTTTAAAGCTCCAGGCTTTGGTTTTTTTGTTTTTTGTTTTTTGTTTTTTGTTTTTGTTTTGTTTTGTTTTGTAATGTGGTTGGATTTTTTACAGTAATTTAGACATAATAGAGATCCAAATAATCATACGTAAATTTCAGTTGCAGGTCAATAAATCGTGGGGGCATGGAAAGCAATAAGAGGTGATATTTCAGGCCCGGCGTGGTGGCACACGCCTTTAATCCCAGCATCAGGAGGCAGAGGCAGATGGATTGCTGTGAGTTTGAGGCCAGCCTGGTCTACAAAGTGAGTCCATGACAGCCAAGGCTACACAGAGAAACCCTGTCTCGAAAAACCTAAAAAGAAAAAAAGAGAGAGAGAGAGAGAGAGAGAGAGAGAGAGAGATGATATTTCACAGCTTACTCAGGCTCATGTACCCTTGAATTGTTGTAACATTATATCAGTTAAATTCCTCAGGTTCCATATGACCACATTCCTACAAAAAAAAAATGATTTCAAGTAGAGGCAATAGCTTGACTCATTTGTTCTGGAAGCATATCAAGGTTCGTCACACACTTGGAGGCCAGCGCGTCAGTCTGGTCAAGACCTTACTACCATTGAGATGGCTGTCTCCTGCCACTGTTTGTTTTGGTTGAGAATTGCTTCTCTTTATACCAGCACCTTCTTTGTCATCCACTCTATGCGCAGGCTCACTGTGGATGGCAAAGGGTAGCCACGGGCAATCGAGGTGCTCATTCTCACTGTGTGCAGGCTCTCTGTGACTGTCAGAGGGTAGCCACTCGTTCTAAGAGTTCACAGGCTAGACGGAGAAAGCGATCCACTTCCATATATAACCATGGAGTTCTGGGGAAGCATTCCAACTGGCCTGGCCTTGTCGATGTGTTCACTCAGTGTGTTGTAGCTGTACAAGTGCATGCGATTTAATGATTGGCTTAGCCTAAATCAAATGTTCAAACATGAGCCTGCGATGACAGAACTGCTATCATCAATGGGCATACAAAGAACGTATAAAGAGGGTAAGAATTCTCCAAAGACAAGAAAGTACTCTATCAGGGAAAAGAAGATGGAACAAGTCAGCTAGTTAAAAAATAATAATAATAAGACCTATGGAAAAAAAGACCTACGGAATTCCTTGATAATAGCATAAGTATCAGTGGCAGTGGGTACCATAAAATGTACAAAGTAAGGACGTCGATGGGGAGAGGAGCAGGCCCTTCCCTGTAAAACAAGCCAGGCTTTTGTCATTTTCAGTGGTTATCCAAACTCCCAGGCCTGGTGTCCCCCTTTTCTATGTCCAATCCTCAATAGAATACACAAATCCTCAGGGACAAGCTACGTGATTATATAATACCCCCGTGCCTCCTCTTTTTAGTCTTCTTGGGATGGGAGAGACTCCAGACTGAGTTCTTATGTTCTCACACTAAACCCTACAGTGTTTACATAAGCTTCATATACACAGTTAAATGATTAAACACTGTGTAATTACCAAACACTCCTTAATGCTTCCACCAGCTGTTTTTATAGTGACAGTTTGTGCCACTTATTGATTAAAAAGAAAGATGTTCTATCTTCTATCGACCCTCCCAAATCAACCACAAACCCGAGGCCTTCAGAACATTCTATAATCACTTTCAAGTAATTTCTGCAGCCTGTCCTTTTCCCACTCTTTCCTTCATGTCTGCTTTCCCATCCAGGAGACTATTGGCTGTTACTAATATACAATACTATTTTTCAGCCATCCTCAATTTACTAAGTCAGTACCCATTGGTAGATTCCTTCTTTTTAATGTGTATCAATACTCCTTCATCCAAATCTCCCAAATCTGTCCCACCTCCTCTCCTCCCAACTTTGTGTCCTTTTTGTTCAAATGATAAGTAATAGTGCTATAGAGATGAATAAGCCATGGCCCTGTCTTCACGTCATGTGCTCTTAACTGTAAACAAACAGATTGTGAACAATGATAATCTTCTGAGAAGCATGTGATGGTGATGGATGAGGTCAGAAGAGATTTCTAGGCCAACTGACTGTAGGCAATTGGGGGAATTTTCCTCTTGGATGTGATATTTAAGCTTGACTTGAAAGAAAAATATATGTATATTAGATGGAAGAGAATTTCGTCTAGTAAAGATGGAACTAAAAAGAGAATCCCAGGCATAAAGAAATGTGTAATCACTGTAAGACAGACATTGTGTTTGAGAAAATATAATGTAGAAATGCTTCCTTAATTGGTGTCCATTATGCAGCACACAGCAAGCCTTTGTGAATAGATGGGCCAATGCACAGGACATACAAATTGCATATAGCTCATAGATGACTCTCTTGTTCGCCCATAGCCATTATTTGATATTTTACTTACTAGGAGTCAGTGGTCTCTTTGTTCACACTTCTGGACTTGTTTGTATAATTATAGAATTTGAACTAAATGCTAAATAATCCAGAAATTCTGTTTCAGCTCTGTTGGCATTTGCGCTTGGTTGTGCATTACCAAGTCTTGTGTTTGTTCTGCATTGTGAGAAGTCGCCTTGAGCTTTGTAGGTTATTTAGCAGTTCTTCATGTCTCCACCTAGATGATAGGAGTGTCCGTGCCTATTAAGTTATGAGAAGGAAAAATGGCCTCCAAACTTTGCAATTGTTGAATGTTCCCCAGAAGGTGCAAATTTTCTACTGGTAGAGTAAGGACCACATTATGAAGGGTCTTGGGATCATGGAGCCACTGAATGATTTTTAAGTAGCAGAGTAGCAAAAATGGCGATGCATTTCACGAGACAAGTTAAAAAAGGCAGGACAGAGACCTGTGGGTAACGTGCAAAGTAACCCAGCTACTGATGACTACAATGGAAGTGTTGGCCAGATGCAAGGTCAAAGCAGAGCGTGGTGGCCTGAGACAGAGTGAGGTGTCATTCATTCTACCTTGGGTTCTATTCCTTTTTTTTCTTCCTCTCTATACTCACTTCTTAATCCAATCCAACCTCAAGGTCCAGCTTCCATGTCATGACCTCAGGTCAAGCTACCACAGATAACACACCTCTTCTGAATTTGAAGCTCTGTTACCGTGGCTTTTCCAGGAGATAGAAGAGCAAGTGTCTCTTCATTCTGCACAGGCCATGAAGGAAGTGATTCCCCTTAAGGCTAGCTTGCTGAACAAATGAGTTTATTAGAGCTGCTTACCAGAGCACAGGTGAGGGGTTACTAAATGGAGAACGAGTGACTTCTCCCCACCCCAGAAGCTGCATAACTGAGAAACATACCCTAGCATGTGGGATAACTCACAAAATGGAATGCCAGAGTTCTCTGTGCAACTGGAAGACAGCCCTGCTGAGAAACCTCCTTTCCCCCAAGCAACTGTTCCGTGCTCCTATAACTTTAAGGAGAAGCCTTGTGAGTCCTGTAAGTGTTGCGAGCCTTCTGAGTTTCATGAGCATCACTCTTGCCTTTGGGAGGGAATGCTTCCATTAATAGCTCATTATTTGAGCTTCTCTTGGGGCATAGGTAGTCAAAACATATTAGGAAACAAAAACTAGTAAATAAAAATATAAACATCGTGGTTGCTCTTAAAGTTCCTTTTCACTTTACGTTGTCCTAAGCATGTGAATTAATTGTTGCTTTCCTTTCCCCATTTCCTTTCGTTCTCAGAATGGTCATGTTTCTGGTATGCAGTTCAAGGGGGGGAAACGTCCTTTTTTCCCAAAACAAACCAACAAACAAAACAAAAACAAAAGCAAAAAAGCCAAACATATAATACTGTCCTTTAGAAATACTTCAATATAAACCTAAAATTAACTCACTGAACACTTGTGAATGCCAGGCCCTGGAATTAGGGTTCGGGGTGTGGAATGATAAAAGAAATGCATGCCAAAATCACCAATGGGGACTTAGAAAGAAATAGATGATTTACAGGAGGATTTTTACAAGCCTAAAGCAATAGGCCAACCATGGGCCATTTATAACTATAAACTCGGGCAGGTGCATCGGCTTGGCAATGGCAAGCCGTCAGAGAGAAGCCTCTTTCCACTTGTATTCGGATGGATAAAAAGCAGCACAGCCTGTCAGAACCAATAGGAATAATTTGCTCATAAATTCTCTCGGTGAGGATACAGCTTCAAGGGTGAGCTCAAGTGAATCAAGTTTAATAACTCAAGTCTTAACATGAAAAGACTTCTCAAAAACAACAAGATTTATTCCTTCATCACTTGGCTCTGTTCCTTAGTGTAAGTCTTAAAGTTTGACCTTGTTTTTCCCCCTTTGCATGCATTGATAACCAAATTACACTACTCCTTAATTTTCCATTAGATGAATATATCTATTGGTTTAATCTTCTTCGAAATTAGCAGAGTACCAAGCAGTCACGTTAGAAACTGTAGCAGCATGATTTTGGTAAGATGTAATTGAATGCATCCCTTTTAGGGGCTCTCAGATGATGAGGTAGACCTAACTCTCCACAGCATCGTGTATCTAAGCACCATAGTTTAAGCTTACAGAGAGAAAAGATTCATCATGTCACTACTGGAAGGAGCCTGCTTAAGCTGGAGCAGGCAGTCTGAAAGCATCAGCATGTTCCCATAATGTACCTCTGTCTTGGAAAGGCCTCAGATATCAATCATAGCGGCTTACTATGTTTTCTGCAGCTTCAATGACCATATCTTCTCAGAGTTTAACATAGAGCTTTTCTGATTTCTAAACTTTAGAGACAAAATGGCATTACAACAAACACAAGACTTGGTAATATAATAAACACTTGACAATGTTTAACAAAGAACCAAGGGGTTTTGACTACAAATAGTTTTTCTGCAATTTAAACATTAGGAAGTTGGCCATCTTGTTTGCTGTTGCTTATGGTAAACTTACACATTTTTATTAATTTTAGTTTGCTTTTCAGAATTTGATAGGAGGAGGAAAAGGGACTCCACTATTAATTTTAATTGATTTTTCAGATAATTATTACCTCTGAGATATTTTATAATAGAAAGTAAAAACACTAATTCTCAAAGAACCATATAATATAAACATAACAAGCATTTATTGTAAAAATTATTCCAGTCTTCTGCATTATCAAAGACCCCTCCAAGTTACCCATTCTGATGCTGTGGGTTCTTATAGAACATTTTCTATGCACTTATGTTCATTTAATTGTGCAAAACTTATATGATAGTCTATGTATTATTTGCCAACTTTTTGTAAATAATTTAATGTTATCTTACTGAGCCCAATATTCATTAGTTTAAACCAACCAGACCACTAAGTTTTGTTTTGTTTTGGCTTGGTTTGGTTTGGTTTTCAAGGTGGGGTTTCTCTGTGTAACAGCCCAGGCTGTCCTGGACTGTCTTTGTAGACCAGGCTGGCCTTGAACTCAGTGAGATCCGCCTGTCTCTGCCTCCCGAGTGCTGGAATTAAAGGCATGTACCACCATGCCCAGTTTATTCCACTGTTGTTGTTGTTTTTTTTTTTTTAATTTAAAAAAAATTTAATTTGCTCACTTCACATCCCTATTGTAGCACCCTCCCTTGTCTCCTCCCGGCCCCACCCTCCCTCCCTCACCCTCCCAAAGTCCTCAGAAAGGGGAGCCCTCCTTCTCTACCATCTGACCTCAGCCTATCAAGTCTCACCTGGACTGCTTGCATCCTTTCCTTCTGTGGGCTGGCAAGGCCACCCTGCCAGGGGGAGGTGATCAACAAGTGGGCATCAGAGTCCAAGTCAGAGGAAGTCCTTATCCCCCACTAATTTTTTAATGCAAAGATTTTCATCATGGTATAGGTCTCAAACTGGAACCTCAGAGATATTAAGCTACTTGTTTGATTTTTAGCAACTTAGTCTCTATAATTAGTTTCCAGGTTCCAAAAGACTCTGAAGTCGCCATGACATATTTTCACATGCCTAGTTGGGTGATGAAGAGGTGGTGCTTCCAAAACTGTTCCAAAGCTGTATTTGTCTTCTGTGTATCTTCTTGTATGTTACCCAGGTCAAATTAAACAGTTTTAATGTTGAAACACTAATTTTATTTAATAAGATCAACTGACAGATAAAAAAATACTTATTTTCTAGTTTATTGCCATTCAATAGCATTCAGCAAGTTTATGCTTAATACGTACTTAACTCAGGATCAGGCACCATTACTATAATGAGGTCGTTATTAGCACTAAACTTTTTTAATGAGATTAAGTACTTGAGGCTAACGTGCATGGATAATTATGTGCCTTAGAAAGGATAATTATAGCACAAGGATATTTTTAACTTCTCTATAAAACATGCTATTATCAATTAATAATCTATAATATTAAGTTCTAGACAGATTCAATGTTCTATGTGTAATGTCTGTGGAAAAACAAAAGACTTCCAAGCAAGTTAACATCAGCAAGTATTCAATACGGAGGAACAGCAGCCTCCTGAGGAAGTTATTTAGGCCAGCACATGAAAATATCACTGACGAAGATCAGCTATTTGAAGATTATAGACTTATGGGGATAAATAAGGGATTTGTGTGGGCTTCTATTTTTTAGCCCCTTATTTTCTGAATTTACATAAAAGAGCAGCATCACATTTATCTCAAAATAATCAAAACCTCCAGTTTTTCCCCTTTCCTTTTCTCTTCTCATATTGTCTTTACAAATTCCAAATCATAAGATTTGTTTTTACTGCATCTATTTGACAAGCGCTGTACTCTATGCGAGGCGTACCTACTCTACCTGACACGTGCATTCTGAGAACAGACTTATTCTGTAAGACCACAGAGCTAACTAGGACAAGTGGCTGAGGCGCACAGAAAGATAGTCTTAGCTTTATGATAAGACACATTTTTCTTACTATCAGTGGGGTCCAAAAATAGAATTGTCATCAAGAGCAGGTGAAGTTTTCCTCTGTGCAATACACTCAAGCACTAGGTAAGACCTTGTAAGGAAAATCCAGGCTTCAGAAAAGAGTTAGCCTCAATGGCTCCTGAAAGCATGAATACACCATCTTTGAGAATGATGATGTGAGTGTGACAAAGAAAGAAGAAATGGGGGTACCATCATCGCTAATGTCCTACGCATAAGCATACTCTGTATTGAATATGACTCCACTGAATAACTATAAAGTGTTCAACAGCATTGAACTAGAATCAAATTTTGTTAAATTTTAAGTGAAGTTACACCCAAGAGGAGTAGACGCCTGGAAATAATCAAACTCAGAGCTGAAATCAATAAATTAGAAACAAAGACAACAATCCAAAGAATCAACAAAACCAAGAGCTGGTTCTTTGAGAAAATTAACAAGATAGACAAACCGTTAGCCAATCTAACTAAAAGACAAAGAAAAGCTATCCAAATTAACAAAATCAGAAATGAAAAGGGAGACATAACAACAGACACCGAAGAAATACAAAGAATCGTAAGGACCTACTTCAAAGACATTTATGCCACAAAATTTGAAAATTTAAGGGAAATGGACAAATTTCTCGACCGATTCCATTTACCAAAATTGAACCAAGACCAGATAAACAAATTAAATAGCCCTATTTCGCCTATAGAAATAGAAGCAACCATTGATAGTCTTCCAACCAAAAAAAGCCCAGGGCCAGATGGTTTCAGCGCAGAATTCTACCAGTCCTTCAAAGAGGAGCTAATACCGATACTATTCAAGCTATTCCGAAAGATAGAAATGGATGGAATATTACCAAACTCCTTTTATGAGGCCACAGTCACATTGATACCTAAACCCCACAAAGACCCAACAAAAAAAGAGAATTTCAGACCAATTTCTCTTATGAACATTGATGCAAAAATACTCAACAAAATACTCGCAAAGCGAATACAACAGCATATCAAAGACATCATTCACCATGACCAGGTAGGCTTCATTCCAGGAATGCAGGGATGGTTTAACATACGGAAATCCATCAATGTAATCCACCATATAAACAAACTGAAAGAGAAAAACCATATGATCATCTCTTTAGATGCAGAAAAAGCATTTGACAAAATCCAACACCCATTTATGTTTAAAGTTCTGGAGAGATCGGGAATACAAGGCACTTTTCTAAACACAATAAAGGCTATATATAGCAAACCAATAGCCAACATTAAATTAAATGGAGAGATACTCAAGGAAATCCCTCTAAAATCAGGGACCAGACAAGGCTGCCCACTTTCCCCATACCTCTTTAATATAGTTCTTGAAGTTCTAGCCAGAGCAATAAGACATCAAAAGGAGATCAAGGGGATCCAAATGGGAAAGGAAGAAGTAAAATTATCCCTATTTGCAGATGATATGATAGTGTATATAAGTGACCCCCAAAATTCCACCAGAGAACTCCTACAGCTGATAAACACCTTCAGCAAATTGGCAGGATACAAAATAAACTCAAAAAAGTCAGTAGCTTTCCTATATACAAATGACAAACAGGCAGAGGAAGAAATTAGAAAAATTACTCCCTTCACGATAGCCACAAGCAATATAAAATATCTAGGAATAACCCTAACCAAGCAAGTGAAGGATTTATTTGAAAAAAACTTTAAACCTCTGAAGAAAGAGATTGAAAATGACATCAGAAGATGGCGGGATCTACCATGTTCGTGGATTGGAAGAATCAACATAGTAAAAATGGCCATCTTACCAAAAGCAATTTACAGATTCAATGCAATCCCTATCAGAATACCTACTAAATATTTTGTAGATATTGAAAGAACAATTCTCAACTTCATATGGAGAAACAAAAAGCCCAGAATAGCAAAAACAATCCTTTACAATAAAAGATCCGCTGGAGGAATCTCCATACCTGATCTCAAGCTGTACTATAGAGCAACAGTAATTAAAACAGCATGGTACTGGCACAGCAATAGGCTAGTGGATCAATGGAATCGAACTGAAGACCCAGAGATGAATCCACACACATTTGCTCACCTGATTTTCGACAAAGAAGCCAAATCCATTCAATGGAAAAACGACAGCATCTTCAACAAATGGTGCTGGTCTAACTGGATGTCTACATGTAGAAAAATGCAATTAGACCCCTATTTGTCACCATGCACAAAACTCAAGTCCAAGTGGATTAAAGACCTCAACTTAAAACCACAGACATTAACCCAGTTAGAGGAAAAAGTGGGGAAGAGTCTGGAACTCATAGGCACAGGAGACAACTTCCTGAACAGAACACCAACAGCCCAGGCCTTAACATCAACAATTAATAAATGGGACCTCATGAGGCTGAGAAGCTTCTGTAAGGCTGGTGACACTGTCAAGAGAACAAAGCGACAGCCTACAGACTGGGAAAAGATCATCACCGACTCTTCATCTGACAAAGGTCTAATATCCAAAATATATAAAGAACTTAAGAAATTAAACACCACCAAACCAAATAACCCAATAGAGAAATGGGGCGCAGAGCTAAACAGAGAATTCTCAACAGAGGAATATCAAATGGCTGAGAAACACTTAAAGAAATGCTCGACCTCCTTAGTCATCAGAGAAATGCAAATCAAAACGACACTGAGATTCCATCTTACACCCATCAGAATGGCTAAGATCAATAACTCAACTGACACCTCATGCTGGCGAGGGTGTGGAGAAAGAGGAACACTCCTGCATTGCTGGTGGGAATGCAAACTAGTACAACCACTTTGGAAAGCTATCTGGTGCTTTCTCAGAAAAATGGGAATAGGGCTTCCTCAAGACCCAGCTATTCCACTCCTTGGAATATACCCAGAGGATGTACTACCACACAACAGGGACATATGCTCAACCATGTTCATAGCTGCCTTATTCATAATAGCCAGAACTTGGAAACAACCTACGTGTCCCTCAACAGAAGAATGGATAAAGAAACTGTGGTACATTTACACTATGGAATACTACTCAGCTATTAAAAACAAGGAATTTCCAAAATTTGTGGACAAATGGATTGAACTAGAAATTGTCATAATGAGTGAGTTCACACAGAAGCAAAAAGAGCTAAATGGTATATACTCACTTATATCGAGACACTAGCCCAAGGTGTACGTCCCCATGAAAAACTGTACCTACCAGAATAATGGGTAAGAGGGGAGGACATCCTATTGAATCTTTAGGTGTGAGAAGCCTGGGAGAAAGAGGAAATGGAAGGATCCAGTGGGTCCTGGAAAACTACAGGCGAGTCTGGGCCCTGGGGTCCTCCGCAAACTGTGGCAACAGCCAAGGAAAAAATAGGCAGTAAAAACCTTGAACCCCTACCCGGACTAGCCGATGGACATTCTCCACTGTTGAGTGGAGAAGAAGATCTAACTCTCACACAAACTCTGGTGCCCCATATTTGATCATATCCCTTGGATGGAGATGCCTGGTGGCACTCAGAGGAAAGATAATAGGTCACCAAGGAGAGACTTGATACCGTATGAGCATATTCAGGGGGAGGAGATCCCCCTCAGACACAGACATAGGGGAGGGGAGTAGGGGGGGGAAGTGGGAGGAAGGGAGGGATGGGAGGATACATGGGATGGGCTAACAACTGAGATGTAATATGTATAAATTAATAAAAATGTATTAAAAAAAAAAAAAATTTTAAGTGAAGTTATTGAAAGCCTTGTTTGCTCATTAAAACTAAGTAGGGTTGTTTTTTCACCAAGTTTCATTGCATAAATGATTAGCTTTCTAGAGCTAAGCAAAGACAGATGCAAATCACTACTCTATAAGCTTAAGAAGTTAAACATTGCAGTCTTGCCTTTCCTACCTGTGAAATGGGCGTAGTCATAACTGTATATACTCTGTGGTGTCTGGGTTATTAGATAAGATGCATTTAACACAGAACCTGGCACATGCATGTAGAACTAACTACCCTTCACAGTGTGTCTGACATAGCAAGTGCTCCAAAAATGGTGAGCAACACTAAAATCATTGTTCAGTCAATATTAAAGATACACCCAGGACATCTGGATTTCCTATAAGAGGCCATTTCTTCCTGCTCATATTCTGTTTGTGGGAATTCTAAGAACTAAATAATGGCTCCATATGGGGCAATTTCGCTTTTTAAAAAATTCTAGTTTAGAGCTGGTTGCTGCCCAGTGATGCAACGTGACTGAATTCAAGCCATGGAACCAGCGTAATGTTCTGGGAGGACAAGAGCCAGTCCAAAAAGTTGCCTTCTGACTCAACATGTGTGCTACAGCATGCATAAGCCTGCACCTCAACACACACACACACACACACACACACACACACACACACACACACACACGTAGACACACATGCTAAGCAAAGTTTTAAAGTATATTCTAACATAGTTTAAATTATTTAACATTGTCATATAAGCCCATTTAAAGATGCCTCACTCTTCTAGTCGTGCCTACTGGTCACTGATAGATCTTCAAAAATGTATTTGGTTTAACATACACAAATTATATTTTCTCCTAATTTTTTTTGAGATAGGGTTTCTCTGTGTATCCTTGGATGTCCTGGATTCACTTTGTAGACCAGGATGGCCTCAAACTCACAGAGATCTGCCTGGCTCTGAATATGTATATATATATATTCTTTTGAGCATCCTCTACTTAGCATTAGATCAAAAATGAAATTTCTGCAAACTCCAATAATTGCATCCTCATCCAATCAGTAAAGAAAGATGGGACAGTGTGGTTTTGTAGGCTTCATAGTATTTACATTTGTCAGTAATAAGATTTCAGGGGAAAAAAAACCATGCACTCTGGAATTTTCCAGAGTAGTTTCAAATTCCCTTTGTTATTCCTTGTGAACACAAATAAGCAGGTGATGGAGAGAAGGCAGGCTTTTCTCATCTCAGTTATTACAATAGGACGGATATATACACGTTTCTGGATCCCTTGATTCAGTCCACCTAATTGGAAAGAAGAAAAACTTCACTTTCAAGCATACTCATTTTCCTTGTAAAGAAATGACGCCTATTGGAAGCAACTCCTTCTTACCAACTTTAATAAGTTCACAGAGGCAGACATGGCTGTCACCTAGCCCCTATGTGTATCTCATATTCTACCAAACACCCTCTTTACTTCTCCCTCGATTCACCTCTAATTATTAGCCTGAGTCATTTTTATTATTTCTACAAGTTCAACTCAAGCCCAGCTTCCTTCTATGAAAGCCCATCTGGCCCATCATTGTGTCTGACTCAGCCGCAGCCATCCAACGCTGCCTGGATGGATCCACACTCTTCAATAAGTAAGAGTTTGTAATGAGAGAACCTTGTACTGGCAACTCTTCATTTGAATCTGGAGCTCTGACTCTGAGTCAACAAGGAACAAATGTTCTCATCCCCCACCACACGTAAAGTCAGCCCTTCTTAGACATGCCTATTACCCATGCTTTCTTGGAGCCATTTCTTTCAATCAATCAATCAATCAATCAATCACTTTATTCACATCCAGATAAAGATGTTTTCCTTCAAAATAGTTCTTGCACTCTCTTTGTGCTTTACCACCACATTGGTCAGCACTAGCAGCACACTTAGGACATATCCTGTTGCCTGCACACAGAGCTGGTGAGTTACAAAGTCATTTGCATATTTTTACTTAAAAAATAAGTCTAGTATACAACCATAGTATCTGAAGGCTTACACTGAAAAGCAGTGCACTTTTTATGTTACTCAGCAGTATCAGAAAGAGGACACAAAGATGACTTAATGCATTGATATTTGACTTGGCTAGCTCCAAGGAAATGATAAAATTCATAAAAGAAATGACAGGATGACATCTACTGCAGTGTGCTGCAGCACGGTCTGGTATGTGAACAGGGTACACTAGCATGTTTCTTTCTTTTCACAGTTCGCTGTATGACTCAACCTATAATAGAAACAAGATGGGATGGATGTACAGCTATTTTGTGAGCAGAAAATTTATTCTCCAGGGGGGGAAAAAAACCAACAAGATCTGGAGTTTATTGGTATTGGTTTTGTCTTATTTTTACATAGAGAAAAATGTTATTTTATTTTAGAATCTGTTTCTGTGATTGATTTTTAATGTGGTTTTAAGAATATTCTGCCTGTTTAGTAAGAAAGACACTGAAAGCCAATGATCCAGGAGGTGCTGCAGAAAAGCCTGTCACAGATCAGTCCAATGCTTCTGGCTCTTCATTCTGTAACTCTCAATTAAAGTGATAATGGAATGACAGGATACATCTGGTAATTTGTAAATAGAAGTACATGTAGCATAAATTTAAATGATTTTCACTATTTTCACTGGTGCTGATAGTAATATATTTTCCTCTCTAGAGATTTGATAAACAGCTCACAGGGCCATACATAAAGAAAATAAGTTCCAATACTCTATAGATTTTTTCTTCTATTGCCAGTTTTTAATGACTATTTTCCTGTGATAGAGTAAAAATGTAGCAGAAAGACACCCCTGTCCATCCCTACGAATAGTCAACATTCTCAAAATAAACTTTATCTTGTTTTAACTTTGTTTAATTGAAAATATTTTTTTTGCAGTTCCCCAACTCTCATCTCTTCCCAGATGTCTCCACCACCCACCCTTCCAATTCCAGCTCTTCTCTGTCTTTCTCCATAGAAAACAAAAGGCAAATAAGAAAACAAACTAAAATAAACAAAGCAAACAGATGAAAGGGGAAAGCTAAGAAAAAGCACAAGAAACACACACACACAAACACAAACACACACACGACATTAAAAAAAAAGCCCACAAAATCAGAAAACATAATAGATAAGGCAAAAACAAGTGAGTTTTTTTTTTATAAAAAAGCCCAAACAAAGCATTATGACACAAAAGAGCTCCAAAAATACCATTGAGTTTGTTTTGTGTTGGTCACCTGCTGCTGGCCACCAGGCTTCTCTTAAATGTGGTTTACCCAGTAAGATTCCACTAGGGAAAACTAATTTTTCTTTTGCAAGCGGTCATCCATTGGAGATAGCTTCTGGGTTAGGGATAGAAGCCCGTGTCCAGTTCCCTTTGCAGCATTAAGACCCCATGGGACTTGGACCTGCGCAGGCCCTGTGCATGCTACCATTGTCTCTGTGGGTTCATCTGTGCACCTGTCCTGTTGTATTTGGAAGACACTGTTTCCTTGGTGACTTTCAACCCCATTGACGCTTTTAATCTTCCTGCCTCTGCTTCCTCATAGCTCCCTGAGCCCTGAGGGGAGGGGTTAGGACCAAGTGTTCCAAGTTCTTTCACTCTCTGTATATTGTTCCACTGTGGGTCTCTGTATTAGTTACCATCTACTATAGCAAGAAGCTTCTCTGATGACTGCTGAGCAGTACATTGATCTATGAGTAGTACAGAATATCATTAGGAGTCATTTTATTGCTATTTTCTTTTATCATAACAATAGTACTTGGTTTTCCCGTAGATCCAACGCCTGGCTAGTCTCAGGGTTTTGGCTACCTGAACAGAGATAGGCATGGCTTCTATCTCATGGAGTGAACCTTAACCCACTCAGATAGTGGGTGGTTATTCTCACAACTTTTGTGCCAGTATTGCACGAGCATATTTTGCAGGAAGCTCACCATTATAGAGCAAAGGGTGTGTAGCTGGGTTGGTGCTTAGCTTTCCACTCTGGTAACCTGCAGAGTACATTATAGTACTAAGAACACTAGTCGATATAGTTAAGTTTCTTGCTAGGTACCAACTTGACTTTTCCATGTTTAATCAGTTATGTAAGTGTTGTCTTCAGCAAAAAGGTCTTGCCAACAATTTGTGGGAGAAACCAATAGTTTGAGTTAGTTGGAGGTTTCATGGGGCCCCTTTGGCCAACAACTCAATTAGATGTAGCTCATCCTAGCACTAGAGATTTCATTTGGTGGTAAGAGAGGTCTAGATTTGGTTTTGTCTCCCCCATTATTTGGTGATTTCATGTATGTATATATTAAGAACCTCCTACTATATTAGTTTCCATATGACCCCTCAAGTGTCTTTTAGTGTTCGCTGCTGCCATAATCCCACTTAACCTCCCTGTTCTGTTTAATACTCTCATTCAAAAATATTTATTTTCATTATTTTTAAATTATGTTTCAGAGTGTGGGTATTGCATATATGTTCTTATTTCTGTAGAGTTCTGAAGAGGATGTTGGATTCCAAGCAACTGCAGTTAAGGGCAGTCACATGACCTGGGTGCTGGGAATGAAACGCAGGTCATCTAGAAGAGCAGCTAATAGGTCTTTGGTTGGGGATGAATAACTAACCAGTAGCCCATGGCACCTGGCATCAACTAAAGAGAGCTTGAGACACCCAAGCCTTGATACCACTGAACTGTGAGCCTGCACGCAAGCTTCACCCTTTGCTCACAAAAAAATCCTCTCTTCCAGACCAACTCTTGCCTTTCCATGCCAGTCTCTAGTTCTATCTCTGGCTCTTAGCTCCATGAGTGCTCCTGTAACTGAATAGATGTGGCTTCTTGAATTTAGAGTTCTAGAATTTTTCTTATCAAAGGTGCTTTTTCTCTGCCTCCATCTTATCCTAAACAGCCCAGAAAACAATGCCAATAGCAGTTAGAGTGACTGACTCCGATCCAGAATACAAAAATAGTGCATTGTATTTCAGTAGGATATACACCCCAGCCTTTAAATGTTCTCTTCAGGTATACGTTCCTAATTTTTTCTCCTAGTTGCTACCATCCTAAAATACTTTAATGTCTCCTTAGAGCCTCTCATAATTCCATAATGTTATACAATACAGTACAAATCCCAAAATTCATAAGTACCTACTTAACTGTTCTTCTCACATCTTTACTCGAATCATGCCCATGTCTTCACTTCCTCCAGAACATGTCAACCAGATCTTACATATAACGTAGTGTGCTTGCTACTATAGTCTCCTGACTCTTACTGGTTTTCAGGTTTTAGTTCAAGCTCCTCCCCTGCAAGAAATTTTTCATAATTGGTCCATAGACTTCTACCACTACTTGAATACATACATCTATCATTTGATGGTTGCAAGAGTGTGTTGTCTATGCTATTCATTGTGGTATATTAATATATATGTGCATATATATATATATATATATATATATATATATATATATATATATATTCCTCTACATGTTTAATGAGAATAATGAGATTTCCTAACAGAAGATGCCATGAAATGGGAAATGTAACATACACCCATTTACACTATCCCTGCCACTACCTGTTGAAAAATAACCATAACCCCATTGTTTAAATGAGACCTTCAAGATTGTTATTCCAGCCATCACCCGTTTAAAGACAAAGTACTAAGTTACCTCAGAAGGTGTCTTCTATCATTTTATTTCTCATACACCCTGAGTTATTAAGACAGAAATTCTAATTACAATTCTTGTCTTGAAACCAGCAGGTGAACTAATGTGTCAATGCATGTGGCAAATTTCTCATCTCACCTGGGTCTTTAATTTTCATAAGTTATTTGTTTTGATTTCACACTTATTGCATCTGAAAGTATAACTGGAGCTCTGGTCAAGAGAAAGAAGAGCATAATTATTTAAAGTTTGAGTTTAACTCCAATGCCAGAAATTAGGAGTGCCAGGGTCTTCAGCAAGTAGCTAAGCCTTATTCTGCCATTATTCTTCATTGGTAAACAGACTTATTAGTGATATGAAGGAAAGTTTCATAGGATGAAAGCAGTACTTGCATAAAGAAAACAAAATACTGCTAATATTACTGTTCTACATTTATTTCTGAATTATAGGCAACATAGCCTTGTCATTTTTTCTGGAGCACACATAGCTGTTATCAATATTTTTTTCATGTGTCAGATTAACAGTTTTAGGTGAAATTAAAGATGCTGAGCCTGACTCCTCTCTTCATAACAGACAGCAAACAAATTAAATTTGTTCAAGAGCCCAGGGACAAAGTGAATGAAGCCAAGAGTCAAGATGAAAACATGTGTGATTTTCTTCAAATTCTCCTGGAGGTTCCCTGCAGTGATGTGCTCATAAACCTTAATTTTTCTATGCATTGTATAAACATAAGTTTTACTTTCTCAGGTACCTTGGAGTAAGATTTCCATGGATTCATATAGAAAGCATGTATTTTCAAAATATATTTAACTTCACAGGAAACTGAAAGTCTCTCTTCCAAAGTGACTCCACCATTATCTGTAATTGTTCTAAATCCTGGTTGGTACTTGGAGTTGGTTTTTTGTTTCTTTTCTTTTCTTTCTTTTTTCTTTTGGTTTTGTATTTCCACTTTAGCTTTTCCAAAAGGTGTATAGTGGAATCTTGGTCTACATTTAATTTTTCTACATATCCTGTTGGGTTTATAATTAACAATTTCTGCTTTTAATTACATTGCACTTCATTGTTCTCAGTGGCCCTTTTCTAAGGGAACCACTCCCATTTGAGAGGCCTCTGCTTCTCGTGACCTAGTCCCCATCCAAATGTCTCTCTTGCCAATACCGCCACTTGGAGGGGTAACAGTTCAGTGTGTGAATCTGGAAAGGCTCCAGCCAGTCAGACCACCTCAGAGCCTCAGATCTACTGCTGGTGATTAGATGGAACTGTTCCTATTTAATGGAACTATAAATGGTATGGCTTTTCACCGCTGGCTTTCAGTTATCGGTACATGAGATAGGATTTATACTTGCATGTTATCTTTGTAACTCTGCACAATACTAGCCTCAATCACTTTTCCTAGAAATGTTTGCTTGGATCTTCATTGTAATTTTCTTAGGATTCTGTAATAGCTAACAATAGGGTTTAGTTTCTAGTTTGTATATTTATTATTTTTCTGTGCATTGCAACATTGATCATAAAGTAGAGTAAGGTATAGAAGACCAGTTATTAGAGAATCGATTTACTGATTTAATTTTAGTGATTTACTGAAAGGGCTGCTGGTACTGCCTAATTGCCAAGCATGACTTCCCTTGCTACCAAGAACAGAATAACCTGGAGGTATGGCTGAGACAATGGGTCCTCGTCCTTAACAACCTGCTGGCTTCCCTGCAGGCTTCTGTAAAATCTTGTCTGCTTGTCCATCCCACCTAGGGGAGGGGAGTAGGGGGAAAGTGGGAAGGAGGGAGAAATAAGAGGATACAAGGGATGGGATAACAATTGAGATGTAATATGAATAAATTAATAAAATATAAGAATATAAAATGATAATACAAACTGAGCCCAGGCTCGAAGCCTTTCAGGTACTATCCTGGCATCAGTCCACCTGAGACATCTCCTCTCTCCCACCTTCATTGGTGTCAGAACACTTATTTCAGGAGGATTCTCACAGTACTTAGTACATTTTGTATAATATTGGATGCAAGAGTTGCGAGTAAACATCTACATTAGTCAGTTTTCACCAGAGTGACAAATGCAAAAGAAGCAACTTAAGAGAAGATTTGATTGGATGTGATCCAGGAACTCAGAGGTTGCAGCCCACCACCGTTTGACTGCAATGTTCTGGGACACCCCACCCCCAACCCCTGCATGGTGAGAGGGAGTAACATGGCTGTCAGGGAGCCTGAGGTAAGGGAGGGAAGCTTACCTCACAATGGACAGGAGACAGGTATGACAGGAAGACTTCAGGGACACAGCATATTGTTGACAGGCATCCACCAGCGACCTGCTGTGAATCTACCAACGGGTTAGTCCATTGATAATATTAGTGCCTTCATGACGCAATCACCCCACAGAGGTGCTAGCTATCAAGCCTTCAATAAAGGAGCCCCTTTTTTGTTTTCGTTTTTCTTTTACAATTTCGTAGAAGTATATGATGTTTATACTTCCCTACCCCATAAAGAGTCCACAAATTTTACTCATGCCCATAGAACCAGTGGGGGATAGAAAAAGCCACAGATCTTAGCCTAGCTCACTGACTTAGTTTGAGTTTTATTGGTGTGAAGAGACACCATGGCCAAGGCCAATCTTATAAAGGAAAACATGGAATTGGGGCTGGCTTACAGTTTCAGAGGTTTAGTCTATTATCATCATGGCAGGAAGCATGGTGACATCCAGGCTGGCATGGTCCTGGAGGAGCCAAGAATTCTACATCTTGATCCTCAGGCAGCAGAAGGAAACTGCATGCCACACTGGGCATAGCTTGGGCATAGGAGACTTCATAGCCGCCCCCACAGTGACACACTTCCTCCAACAAGGCAACATTTCCTAATAGTGCCACTCTCTGTGGGGCCAAGCACTCAAACACAGGAGTCGATAAGGGCCATACCTATTTAAAGCACCACACTGATGCCCTGTTAAGGGCACCAAGGCACTTCTGAACTAAATACCCAGAACATAGACCCCAACGTCTGCCAAAAAGGAGACCAAGGACCTAACCCATCCACAGATCTCGGAAAGACCCTAAATGTATTGACCTTGCTTTTTCGGCTTCTGTAACTCTGCTTAGTGTTAACTATTCTTGCTAATCAGATTGTGTCAACCAAGGTGTGGGTTTCATGCATAAAAAGCCAAGAACAGCAGGGCTCATGGCTGCGTGATTTGGGCAAGTTCCCCATGCAGCCTCCAGTTGGTGAGGAAACACTTTCTAGTCAGCTGAAAGCATGTCCGTGTGTGTTATCTGCTGGGGTTACCTTGTAGCATTAGTTTTTCATCAAATATTAGTTAACCATGACCATTTTTATACATGTCTTTTATAGAAATAAGGATATTACTATCCACTAAGACTTTGCTGAGTTTTTATAAAACTGAATGTTGACCTTTTCAAGTTATTCCTTGTACCACCTGATTGGATCGTATGCTGTTCCTTCTCTACTGTATTGATATAGTAGATTACACTGACTGATTTTCAAAACTTGAGCCAAGTGTATAGTCTTGTGATTAATACTACTTTATTCATGCTTTTTTTACATTTTAATGGGCTAAATATTGAGTATTTTTTGTGTATGCACCATTGAGAGACACTGTAATTTGTTTCTTCTGTTATCTTTAATAGGTTTTGGAGTCAAGATAGTACTGACAACAGTGAATTGGAACATGTTTTTTCTTCTGAAGAGTTTGTAGAAATTGACCTTTACTCTTACTTAAATATTTGGAATAATTCACCATTCACCAAATAATTAAAACCATTTGGGGGAAAAGTTGAAATTATAAACTGAATTTCGTTAATACTTTTAGAGCTACTAAAATTACCTGTTTCATAAGAAGAGACCTGTAACAGTCTGTGCTTTTGGAAAAACTGGTTCATTTCAACTGTGCTGTATGGTTTATGTACACAAACATTTGGTGACATTTCTTTATTATAATTATAGTGTCTGCTAGGTCAGTAGTCATATCCTGTCATTTCCAATATATGTGATTTGCATATTCTCTTTATTTGTTCTTAATCTCGCAAGGGGTTAATAGTTTTACTGATCTTTTCTAAGAAACTCCCTTTGTCTCATTGATTTTTTTTTCTGCTTTTTCTGCTGTCAGGCTCACTGGTCTGTGTTACTGTCTTTGAAATTTCATGGTTTTTTTTTTTTTTTTTTGGTTTTTTTTTTTTTTTGCTTTGAGCTTTCTGGTTATTTAATATGGGAAGTGAGATTATTGATTTGAGAATATTCTTATTTTCTACACTAAGTGTTTAGTGCTATAAATTTCCCTCTCAGCTCTGTTTTAATGCATTTCATAAATTTTTGTATTTGCATTCTCATGGAGCACAGTATATTTTTAATTTTCTCGTTAAATTACTGCAGTGTGACAGCACTAGTTCCTGAAGTTGTAAGATCAATACTTAATGATTTACATAAAACAAAATTATATCAAACATACTCACAGTTATTTCTTTATATTTTTAATTACTATATTTACATCCCAACTACAGTTCCCCCTTCCTCTTCTCCTCCTAGTCATCCCCTCCCCCACTTGCCTACTCCCCCATCTACCCCTCCTCCTTTCTCTTCAGAAATGGGGAAGCCTATCATGGATATCAACCAGCCTTTGCATATCAAATTTCAGTAAGACTAGGCATCTTCTCCTATTGAGGCTAGTCAAGGCAGCCCAGTAGGGAGAAAGGGTCCCAAAGGCAGGCAACAGAGTCAAAGATAGCCCCTGCGCCTGCAGTTAGGAGTCCCACATGAAGACCAAACTATATAACTGTTACGTATGTGAAGAGGGCCTAGGTCAGTCCTACGCATGTTCCCTGGTTGCTGGTTTAGTCTCTGTAACCCCCTATGGGCCCAGGTTAGTTGATTCTGTAGGTTTTCTTGTGGTGTCCTTTACCCCCTCTGGCTCCTACAATCCTTCCTCCCCATCTTCCACAGGACTCCCCAGGCTCAACTTAATATTTGAGTGTGAGTCTCCGCATCTGTTTCCATCAGTTGCTGGATGAAGCCTCTCCAATGACAGTTACGCTAGGCTCCTATCTGCAAGTATATCAGAATGTCATTAACAGTGTCAGGGGTGGGCTCCCTCTCATTGCATGGCTTTCAAGCTAGCCCAGTCATTGGTTGGCCACTCCTAAATGTAGATCAAAGGTTTTGTGGCTGGGTTGGTGTCCCAGTCTCTTCATTGGAAGCCTTGCCTGGTTACAGAAGATGCCCTGTTCAGGATCCATATCAGCCATTGCTGGGAGTCTTAGCTAGGATTACTGTCATAGAGTCCTGGGAGTTTCCATTGCCCTAGGTTTCTAGTTCATCCCAGAGATGCTCCCCTTTCCAGTTGTCTCTCTCAGTAGTCTCTCCCTTCCTTCTCCCTTGACCTGATCCCTCCTGTTCCCATCCGCCCCCCTTTCCAGTAGCAGGTGGTAATCTAGTATGCATTAGCCTGAATAATTTGCATAATCATCTGATTATCAGCCTCGCTGCTGGACAAGGTTATTTTAATCTTAGCTATTAAATCAAGGATAATCATGCCTGGTGTGTAGTATTGTGGGTCAGATTTAACTAAGTAATGCAGAGTCTGAGCACTATAACAGTATAGGGGCCCTGTGTACATTACAGCTGTATTCCTCAATCCCTTCCTCTATAGAACGGTGGTAGCGTTGATTCACACATGGAATTTGACATTTTAGAGCTCATGTTTCATGTGGCCACTGCCAAATTACATAACTTCTTCCGACCTCAGTTTTGTTTGTTTGAAGAGAATAAGCAACTATCCCCATCTAAGTCAGTTAAATGAGCCAATAAGTGTAATATGGTTAGACTACTACTGGGCTAGGCATATTGCAAGTACTTCCACACTGCTGTTGTACAAGTAGCATCAAAAAATTGGTTGGCATTGGAATTTTCATTTTGAAGGAAAGTAGAGACCGAAGAGGAGGAGGAAGTAGAAAAGGAGGAGGATGAAAGAGAAAGGAGGACAAAGAGGGGGCAGGAAGAGATGGGGAGGAGAGAAAAGGTGGGGAGATTAGATTTGAAGAATTAGTTTTTTTTTTTTCTTTCTAAGAACTTGCAATGAATCTCCATGTGCTAGATAGGATGAAGTGTCTCCAGCAATGAAATCACAGAGTGTTTGGTATTTTCATTTTTTGTTTATTTTGAGAATCAATGCAGGCTATCAGGAAAGAAGTGAGAGAAAGGGACCTTCAGAATCAATGAGCAAGAGGTAGGCAAAGAAGTGACTGGAGAGAGAAGCTGGTCTACGGCAATTCCCCAGCCTCACTGACTCGCTTATGAGGAGAAAGAGTGGTTGTGAGTGACAGAGAATCACTTCATTTACTTCTTGGTCTCTGGAGACAGTCCTCAAGGAAGACATGCTCATCGAGGAGCTCCTCGGGGGAGTTTCCCCTTAATGGACTGATGTCTTCATAGCAGACACGGTGAAAATTGGTTTTACTTTGTCTCCTACATGTAGACCCTTATGAAGTTCTTTTTAATCATTGCTGGCAACCAGCTCTGCATGACAGCAGTGCACACAAATACCGTGGATGGTGATGAATGGGTTGAAGAACGCGGGCTACGCTGCACTGAAAGGGTAAGACATTATGTCTATGTAATTGCTTCATCTCCCTTGAGAGAGACATAGTTCAAGAAATGTGATGACTCACAAGACAGTTTGCTGGGGTTATCCAGGAGTCACCTCTCTGATTATGCTAAATTTTTCTACTTTCTTCCGTCACTATAGGTACATCCCACTGTGGATCTCAACCATGTATTTACATTATTAATTTTCATACTTCTGTGGCATCTTCCCAAAGACAGAGAACATTTACAAACATGAGTGGGTCAGAGACATGCCCATTTGAAATGGACTTTTCAACATTTTCCTAGCTGCGTAAGAAAGAATTTGGAGATTTCAGGTATTAGAATCCCATGGTTCATTGTGGGTACTGCCTGTCAGAAGATGCGGAATCCCAAGAAGCCCACACGAAGTCAGTGTTTCTAATTAACAACTGTGTGACTAACTTTTTTGGTTTTGAGTTTAAAATTACCTTTAGAAATCTGGGTAGGTTAAAGCACTTTTTGTTGGAAAAATATCCTCGCTGCTAACAGAAAAGATACTTAACAAACAGGATGGCCCAAGAGCTTTGTAGAGCTGTGCTGCTGGGTGTCCCCTCCCTATTGAAGTTAGAAGCCCTTATTAGTGTCTTGAAACATTTTCAAAACTTTCACTGTTTACATGATACTACCTGTTCTTCAACTGAAATGTTACAGGCCATACTTGCTATAATTGATTTTTTTTAATATGAGAAACTGGTACTATAGACTGTATTTACTGGGGTTCTATCTCAGTGAATCCAAAGCAGTCCTTGGACGGCTAATGTCATGTCATTATCCTGAAAACGCTGCTCCTGCACTATGACACCAGACTTAAATAAGTCATTCTGGCTTATTCTTGGGGCTCAGAGCAGCTAGAGTGCTATGGAACAGTTACCTTTGTGCTGAACCCAGAGCTTCCTTTGTAGACTCATCTCACTTCTCTTCTGTTGAAATCCAGGGTGAGCAACTAGCAACACTGGTTCTTCTTCATGTACATTATTAGTAAATTATTTGGTTCCTTGCTTGTAGTTTTTGCCAATATTTTTAGCAAATAAAAATATCTATTCTACCAGCCTAAATACTACACTGTGCCAAAGGCATGAAAAAATAAGGTTAAATGAGCACGTTTTTGCAGCAAGAATTATGGGTTCCAAACTTTCCATCTATCTTTTCCTTGCAGTGTAGCCTTAGACAAGACACCTAAAGTCCTGGCTCTATGTCCTAAGTCCTTCATCTACAAAATAGGAACTAAATGAGCTAATTTTCATTAACGATGTATAAAAATAAGTATCACAAGCTATGGTTGTATTTCCAAACATTTCTCTCAGCCTTGCCTCATAAAGTATATTTGTTCATCAATCAATATAAGCCATGGATAAAAATGCGAATAGAGTGAGTGTCAGTGACAACAGATGCTCAGGATTCCTTTTAAGTTTGAGGTTTAGGAATGCAGAAGATGTTGGCTTCCTGTCTGGACCTTCTTGCAAACTCAAGAAGTCTCTAGGGAGGACACCATAGGTCTAGCCACCAGCTGTTTGTAGATTATCGTCTTCATCATCCTAATTCTTCCATCATCCAATGGGACAGAGCATCCAAAAATGATTTGGACTCTGAGTTTACTGTGGTAATCGTATGAGAATGCTCTGGAAAGAGTGCCTTTCTGTAGCCTTGAAGTCTGGAAATGGGATGCATATCAGGATGATCCAGGGTAGATAATCCAGCAGGAAATCTTTGATTTGTTCTGGGCTGGGACTTTGTAGAGTATAAAGTCAAGGTCAGAGTGCCTTCTGGGTTAGCGCACATCCGCCATCCAATTGTCAGGGCAGGGGAGCACAATTATTACACTTGACAAAGAAAGCCATAAGGTTTTCTCTAGAGTAAAAGGGTTCTATAGTTCAGTTTCTAAAAACAGCCATTTCCCTCTTTCGTGACATGCTGAGGCTGCTGCATAGACCTTCCCAATTGCATTTTTATATTCCTCAGTTTTTCTGAATGGCTGTGATTCCATAAAGCATATACTCTACATAACAAAAGTCCTCAGAATACACTCTGAATTCCCATGGCTGCTTCTTTTTACATGGCAGTGTGTTTTATTACCCTTACCACAATAAAGGAATCAAAGGCATTCCTATAATTACTACAGTGAAAATGTTATAAGTATTCTAGACAAGGTGCTCAAATGTGTTATCTAGTTATGTGGACATGGATTTAAAGGGCTAAACAGCTTGAGTCTGTATTTCCTATGACATCTTTCCTTTTAATATAATGTAAGGACCCATTGGAATGTGCTTGGCTGAATATAGCAGAAAACTCTGCTTAAGCTTATTTAAGTAAGTGCATTGATGAGCCCATGAGATGGGCTATGACGTAGGTTGACCAGGATCATGACATTGAACAAGAGGCTCAATCATGGCAGAATGCCTGTCTTTTCTATCCTTTTTTCTTTCACTTGCAGTGTTGGAAGATGTTTCTTCCCATGATCATGGAACGTTTTTTAGGATGGGCTATATGCTTCCCCAGATTTGTGTATTGAGACAAAGAACAGATTTTATCCCTCAAGACTGAGAAGGAAAAGTAAGAACCGGAATAGACCCAAGCTGGGTGTGTAGCTAAATCGGGTAGCGTGTTCACCTACCATACAGGAAGCCCTGGATTTTATCCCAGTACCACATACGTAGGCTGGTAGTGCAGTCCTAAATCCTAGCACTCTGAAGGTGGAAGTGAGAAATCAGAAGTTCAAAGTTGACTTCAGCCATTTCAAGGTCATCCCCAGCTATGTAGGCTTTTCAAGGCCAATCTGGGAATGCACGAGAACCTGACTCAAAAACTTAAAACAAACAAATAAATAAAGCTACATGAATGACACACTAATTTATTTTCACAGAATCTCCAGTTCTAAAAAATTGTTTTTTAAAATGCTGATGGAAGTGGTAGTGTATCAAAAGTGGCATACGCCTTACACGCTCTTGATAAATGTGAAAAAAGCAACAGAAGCAGTTCTCAGAAAGCACAATTATGCACCAAATTTTCCACAGAACTGTGTGCTGGGTAGGCTCAAAGTAGCCTGCGCAAACACTCGTAATGTTCATCTCTAAGAATCCATGAGCCTCAAGGCTGTAACCGCAGCAATGATAGAGACTGAGCATCCAATGAGGTGAACCATTCTCACAGTATGCTTGTGTTCTTCTCACTGTATGTCTAGAAATGATCACAGATATCTTTTTTTTAATCTTCGAAGGAGAAAGGGCTTCACGTATCTGCCAGGGAACTCTATGACCTTGACCTGCTATATGAAGCCAGCTGCTGACCACTGATTCATGGTCTGGAAAATGCAGCTGCAGTCTTTCTCCTGTGTGCTCTTCTGCCAGCTCTCTACACACTCCCAGGACCTAGGTCACTCCGACCGTCCCATTCTCTTTGGCCAAATTCTTTGCTCTTATTTTTCATTCCTTTACTCTGTATTAAAGTATTCCAGTCTCTGAAGTGCATATTTACTGAGCACCTTTTATGGAGTAGCATGCTGGTAGACACGTTGCCTATATCAGCCTGTGATGGTTGGCAACTGCTGCATAGGGAAGGCATTGTGCGCCTTTGTCTAATCAGAGGAAGTTGCTACACAGAGAGGTTAGTGAGAAGACAGAGCTGGGATTTGATCCCAGACCTGCCTTTCTGCAAACTGTATGCTCTGTGTACAACTCATCACACCCCTAGATTTTCTGTGTTCCCTTTACACTTTTCAAAATACATTTCATGGATGACAAAGGAAAAGAGTGAAATAGAAACTAATACCAAGCCAAATCTTTGTCCAGTGTCTTTTAGGGTTTTTATAGTTTATATTTAGCATTTTTATATAGCCATAGAAATTTCATTTTTTAAAAATTTACTGCCCCTAAGAGGTTTTATTTTGAGTCGACAACAGCAAATATTTGGCATGCGATTGTTGTAAGCATAAGACAGTGTTTCCTACCTTCCTTTTGCTCTCTTCAAAAGGCTTCTCTAGTGTTTCTAATCTCATTCCCACAGCCAGTCACCTTCTCCACATTCCAGTCAGGGGAGTGGAATGCAAGCACACCGTCTGTCCACATTGCTGGGATTGTGGAGAGAGACAGGGCTCTCCTTTCAAAGCTGCTTGCAAAGTAACAGTCGTCACGCTGCAGTGCTGAGGTGCTGAGAACAGAATCCAGTACTTTCCTTTTCTTGAATCAGATAGGAAAATGCCAGGCATTTAATGATGAGAACGGAGTAGCTTCCTTGTCGAGCAGATGGCGGCCTCAGTCCCAGGAAAGGATTGGAAGCTTCCATCCTGGCCAAGGGCTGCCATTTTAGCTGCTGGGAGGCAGTGAGACATGGAGAGACCTGAGGAAGTGCTACAAAGGTGGGAGTGTTCTTGGGGCAGAATGGCCATGACTAACAAAATAGAAATATTCCTACATGATATTATTACCCGTTAAAGCTATGGGTTGACTGACTACCCATTGGGAAAAAGCAGAGAGTGGGTGACAAGACATAAAAAGACCCAGGACATCCCTAGTGTGCACCTGGCATTCCAGTGTTATTAGTGACAGCTCCTTCTCAGAGAATTATCTCTGCCTTTTGTGGCCTTCGGTATAGTGACCACATGATATTTACCAAAAATTGTCCCCGACTAAAAATTGTATGATACAACCCAATACAAGGACAAAGAAAGGTTATTTTCTTTGAAGCAGACAAAGTCATAGGTAGAGAAAAGCCTTGAACTCTGGCATAATAATAATTGACACAAAGAAAACTTAATGTAGTAGCCAAATACTGGATATATGAAGAAGCTTTCAGGATATAGTAGGGAGCCAAGGACACAGTGATCCACACCCAGAGACAATGGACACTGTGAATCCTGTGATTCACAAAAGTATGAGCTGTATATTCTTGTGATAAAAATAGACTAGTAATTGACATGATCATGAGTTGCTCAACTAGGTTTAACAGATAGATATGATTCTATAGATAGATAAGGTAAAGTAGTTAGATAAGGTCTTCAAAAACCTCAGAGACCTACAGAATATGACATTTAAAGATGCTTTGAATATTTTAAAGATTCATTGACAGCAAGACAGGTCAACTCCTAGTAACACCCAGCCAACCTCAAAAAGATGATTAGCATCAAAGAATCTCCTTATGGAGATGGCTTCAATTGTGGCAAACCAGCCACTGGGCAAATTGTCCTCATTTCGGACATAGACAGAATCCTGCCTAAAAATGGGCACACTTGGATGCAAGCAGTGTTGACAGACAAACTTTGCCAAGACAGGGTAAACAAGTCCTCAACAGTTCCTGCCTCACAAATACATCTGTCAGACATACCAGGCCAGAAAGTGGAAGATGGTGCTCCAGTGTTATAAAGGGTTTGGATGACTGTTCCGGCAGCAAACTGTCATTTTTTCATTTTCAAGCTGGTAACCTTCACTTCCTGTCTACTCAGGTAATCAGTTTTATTGTTCTCAAGTCTCTGATGGAGTTGAAGACCAGATAGTTTATTTTATAATTAAGCTTAGTTATTTAGGGGTTAAAATATTTTGAGGTCTACAAAGATGTTTTAAATTGATAAAGATGAGATATGATAGATATTGATTTTCATCCAGAATTTTAGGCTCACCAAGATAGGAAAGATGTTTTCTTCGTGGTTGCCAAATACAAATAGCCAAAACACTAAGAATGTAACATTTATATAATTCCTGATTGTTCTGTGGCTCTTCTTGCTGTATGTGGTTATATACATACATATATATATATATATATATATATATATATATATATATATATATATATATATATGTTTGTGTGTGTATGTATGTGTGTATGTATATCTGTGTATGTATGTATGTGTAATAATATAAATGTATATGTAAAAATGATTAATTAAAAAAATGAAAAAAAAAGTAAGAGCTAGAGGAATTTCAGAAGACAGAGAACTCTGCAAGGAAATCTCTTCAGCCAAAACAAAACAAAAGAAAACCCAAGAGTTGTCTGAGTTGCTCTATATGACCACAGAAGTACAACCAGCAACAAGGGTGTCTCTCTCTGGACTATGATGTGAATGCATTCTTTATGGCCTCAAACAGTGCGCCCTCAACACAGTAGTACATCAGTTCTACAACATACACACAGCAGTCTCAGAAGCAACATTATTCCAGCTTCTGTGTATACCATGTTGGCCTAAGTTTTGTACATTTATTTTTTATTAATTAAAATTATTTTCTAAAGCCCTTATAGCCTTTTTATTCACTTAGATGGGCTTATGGGAAGCTTTGGTTTTTTTTTTTTTATTATTAAATAATCTATAGTATTAACTACTTGGTAACCTTGAAGAAGGGCAGTCTCTCCGTCCCACCAGCCAGTCACAAAGCACCAGCCAGTCACAAAGCATGTCATAGACTACACTTTCAAAGCGAAGGAGATAAAGTGGTGAACAAGGACTCATTGGGGACTCTCCTACTCTGTGGAACAATTCACAATGTACAAGCTCTTATCAGTTCCAAGCCTCTGTTTCTTTCTGTGTGGGATAGTCTTCTGCTTGGCAAGCAGTACAATTAAAAGCATTGGCACGTGATACAGAAGACAAGGGTGGTCAAGGAGACTCCAGGTATTACACTCCTGATGTCACCAAAACAGGCAACTTTCAAGTCATCATGAAGAATAAAGATGTCCCACTGTGTTGCATACTCCCTCACAGGCAGTATGTGCAAAGAATTCACACTTGTGTTAGTTTTCTCAGACTAAAATGTCTTGATGCTTCTACTTCTTTTTGAAAGAACTGAAAGGGGAAACACATTTTTAACAAATAAAAGTTTCAAAGATGGCTAAATTAAATATGAAGTCAGAATGACCTAGAGATTCTTTACAGTCCTGCTTGGGATTGAAACAGGGTACACATACCATGGAGTTACATCTCCAGTTCAAGACTGTCTAAGGTGATATTTTACCATAATCCAAGAGCTGAAAACAATTAGCATGTTTCCTACGGCAACCCTTAAGTCCTCCTTCATGCTCTGCCCATACTGCTTGCTCCCCCCCTCCTTTATGCTACTAAAATCCTGCCTTTTCTTCTCTGTGTGGCCTTCCAGTTGCGTCTGACAGCATACAATGTCACCATCCACTATACCTATGCTCACTCATGGCATGCCCTTCAGCCTATTTTGTTTTATGCATATTTGTGTGGTTACCTGGATTACAACCATAGCCTCTTAAAGGAGACAGCGTAACTTATTCATAACCCATTTCTTATAATGCCAGCGAAGAGTGTGCGCCAGAAATTAACTGCGATCTCTTTCATTCAGTTGGGGACTAGAGAAGAACAAGCTTATTCTAATTCTATACTTCTGGAAAAAGGACAGTTCAGACCTATAGTAAAGTCTTTGCAGTAAGATCTCCTCTTAGAATGTGTTCAGGGTCTACCTGCCTTGTGTTTTATTATAACTCTCCAAGTACAGGTGCTTTTTTTTTTTTCAAAGAAAAGAAACCTGATGGGCAAACTGGGTTTCTTTTTTCTCTCCTAAAATAAATGTATTTGTAGGAAGTAACTATAGGGTAGGTCTGTATGTTATCGGGACTACTAGTTCTGTTTTCCTACTCTGTAATGTTGGTCAGATATCTTCTGTCTTTACATTCCAGAACTACCTGTTGTACTACCATGATATTAGGATCACCCCTAGGCAGGAAGAAAGGAACAGTGCAAGTGGCATTGCTGCACAAGCCTCTCTCCCTTTTGGAAGTTTACTGGAACCTTCCTTGAAGAGTTCTCATATGGCACTGGTCAGAACTAACTCACTTGGACATCTTTATTTGTAAAATACTTTTCATGCATGTGTATATTTACAATGAAGCGAATATGGGCACTTTTCATCCCAAATGATATTAGAAGTCTGTTAGGAGAGAAATAAAAATGGCAATTACATTGCCAACTAGACATGACTAATCGAGTCTGTATATCAATATGTAGAGGGGGATGGAAATTGGGGAAGAGAATATATCTGTGTTAAATATTCATGTGTGTTTTTACTGGTCCACTGTCCATTAAGCTCAACAGTGAGTGATGATCTCTTAACACTTCAGGTGGCATGACACAGGTGTATACAATGTATCCCTGATCTATGTGTCTTGATATTCTTGATCTTTGGTACATGGGATTACATAGACTTAAATGATACCCCCCCAAATGGTCCCTTTGACTAACATTCGCTGAGTGCTGTCTCTCTGCCAGGTGCTACACCAGACCTTTTTAATGTGCCTCTTATTCAATCCTCAACAATGTCATGGCAAGATCCCATTACTAACCCTATTTTACAGATTAATAAACCAGAATCTGGATGTGAAACCCAGATATAAAATCCAGAATCTTGTAAGCCCTTAACCAGGGAAAGTGGTTGAATCTAGGAAAGGATAAATAAACATCACCAAGATGCTTCACTCTAGAGTGGCAGTGAAGTTATCTCCTCAGGACAGATGCATATCTAAGGGAGGAAAGTCTTAGGAAAGAGCTGGAGGCAAAACCTGAGGAGAGAAGTCCATACCTCAAGTCTACACAAGAACAGATTTTTTTTTTTTGTCTAAAAAAATGACCACCATTCTTTTATGCCCATATTCGCTTCATTGTAAGTCTACTACAGTTCTGTGTATTGACACGAGACACTGAAATCAATGTAAAACACTCCCTGTTCTCCATCAGCAAATAGATCGGTAACAAGATTTAAGTATGTACATGGCACAAAATTTCATGTTTTTATGTAACTCAACCAGCTATATAGAAATTCGTCTGCTGTTCCTCAAACTAGCGTGGCCCTAAGTGAATGCATGTTCTTTTCCATCAGGAAAGTGGCTGTTAACATGTAAACATTCCTTTGGGCTTCACGGATATAGGATAGGCCTGTTCACTGAATGAAGCATGCTGTACTGCAGCCCACAGCAGGTAGACAATAACAGTCAAGCCTGTGCATAGTACTAGCAGGGCAGAATGTTCTGGATTGTAAGTGAAATTTCAGAACAACCCATCCTTTGCTATTTTTTAGATACCCACTGTGTCACCAGGGTGGAGAAAGGGCACAGGGTCCTGGCATTAAACCAACAGACATTCACTTACTTGGCCACAGCTTCACTTTCAGCCATGATCCTTAAATCCCAGCCCTTCTGCCTTGTATAACTTGTAAGCAACATCTTTGTTGATACATACATTTTGTTTGTTTTTGTTTTTGTTTTTCACTTTGTAGACCAAGCTGGCCTCGAACTCATAGAGATTCACCTGCCTCTGCCTCCCAAGTACTTGGATTAAAGGCATGCACCCCTGCTGCCACCACCACCGCCACTGCTCCCACCACCACCACCGTGGCTCATATACATACATTTTTAATTCTTTCAGTATCACTTTAAAATCATTTTTGGAAAGGAAATAAATGCATGTGATCAAGCCACCCTATTTAAATGGAAATTAACATCTGGAATTCCTCAAACTTCTTCCAGACCTATGTTAATTAGGTACAGATAAAGACCGTGCAAGGCATTGTCTCTAAACACTAAATTAAGCCCCACACAACTCCAAGGCCTGAGTTTGTATACTTTTCAAAATATTTCAGATCAAAACTTTTAATGAAAATTTAGAAAATATAATGATAGGGGCATTTGCTAACAGATTTCAAAATAGCCAACTGTATCAAGTAATAATTGTATAACAACCCACAATGGGCCTCAATTAGATACTGCCCTTATTCCCAAGTAGGAACAAGCTTTAGAGAGAATCTTACTCACTTAATGATACAAACAAAATCCTCAGGAGAATGTGGACGAAGTGTGATCAAGCGGGGAAGACCCACAAATGCTCACAGACTGCCCTAGTGTCTTAACCCAAATGAGTTCCATATACCCACTTCACTGAGAGCTAGGAAACATCCGTAGTCAGTGTATAGAATGCTCGATATTGTATGATACTTGTCCCTTCCTCCACTGGCTGGGGGCGGCACTAGCATGGAAGTCTGTGGTTTCCTATTAAGGTTCGTGGTTCTTTATTAGTTGCAAGAAGGTACCTCGTTCTTGTCGCAAACAGTTTTCTGAAGAGTGCTGGTAAAAGGTAACTGTGTAAAGTGAATTCTCACAATGATAAAGCTGTACTCACTGTCACGGGTGATCTACTAACTTAAGGTGGAGAGGTTGGTAGGCAAGCATCATGTCTGACCTGCTGCTAAGGGTTAGACAAACTTGCTATCGATTGTTCCTGTGGCTGCAAATCAACATAGTGTTCAATGATACCACACCAATGGATCAGAGTGTTTCACTTAGACTCTTACATCACAGGCAAATGCACATGGCTTCTGTACAGCCTCAGAGAGACAAGTTAGTTGGAAGAAACAACATACAGGTTCTTAAGGTGTAAAATTATAGTGATTCCCTGGAACCCATGCAGCCTAACTGTCACAACAAAGCTCTGAGCAGAATTGTTCTCAACACTTTCCCTCACTATTTGGGAAGCCTTAGGTTTCCATTAGGGATTCTTGGAACTTGGAAAGTCCCAGTCTGGTGCTACTATGGGTATTTGTAATCTCTGTGGCGTAGTTCAGGGTATGCCATAGCTCATTTGGCACTGACCATCTTGTAGGGTAGGTCAGTGTATGCCATAGTTCACAGTCTTAAGTGTCACTTATTTTATGCAGCTTGTTTTCTTTTCAGTCATATTGGAAAAGAATTAACATTGTCGGGCAGTCACGTTCTAAACTTTTTACTCAGGATGGCCTCCATAAGGGTTCATGTTGTTTTCTTCTAAATAACAACTTCTTATCTTGGCTACCTTTATCAAATGCGTAGGGGTAACTTTTCCCAGTTCTTTGGCAGTGCCAGTGATTGAACCCCAAACCGTGTGAATGCTAGCCAAGCCTCTGAGCTACACCTATAACCCTTAGCTTTTTGAGACAGAGTCTCTTGTACTTCTGGGCCTGAATTTATTTCATAGCCCTGTCTGGTCTTGAACTCATGATCTCCTGACTCTACCTCGAGGGGCAATGATGATAGATATGTGCCACCACACCTGGATCATAGAGGTAATATTTGAGAAGGGATATTTAGAGGATAGCCACTCTATCTTCCATGAATATTAGCTGCTTCTCTTATTATCCAACTTGAGAAAATAAGGACAGGGTTCATTTCATCCAACAGAATGGAATAAGAACATCAGTTACAGAAATAATTCCAGAACCAGGAAGAAAATATTTCTGGGTAAAAAATGTGAATGCTTGTTTCATACACAGAACATGTAGACATGGCAGCTGAGAAATAATTTACAAAAGATAATAATTTATAGATAAGATTTGAGTATAATACTTTTACATATCATTAGATGTGGCTTAATTGTTTCATTTTGTCTTCTGTGAGCAAAGAATTATATTACAATTTCCATTCCTGGCATGTATAACATTAATTTCACCAAATGAACGGCTTCTTTAACAATCAGGAGTGGCCATATGAGTTTGTTCACTTGGAGAGAATTTCAATTTAATTATGCAGTGCTGTGATTATTATAAAAACCTAAGGCTAATTCAGTTTGGTTCTCTGGTAAGTAATATTATTTTGTAGGTGATTTAATTAATGGCATGCATATGTAACTAACAATAGCTATATAGTGAATATGTTCATGAATGATTTAGGTTGTATTTATAATACTTTCTGAATATTAATTTTGAATATGAGAATAGTGGAATATAAAAAGACTAAAGGAATCCTGGATTGCCTATGTTTGACAATATTTTTTTGGAAGGAAAAAACTGAAGTCAAAATAGCTAAATAAATATTTAGATGTATGCTGTTCATATCCATGTGTTTTATGCATGAATCTTAAATATCAAAGAAGTGCATGATCCTAAGTCACTGTGTGCCTTCTTGTGACAATAGTCTGTGACTTTTACAAAGGCCATGCATGCTACTCCCTTTTGTTTAATCAGGGTTAGTAATACAAGCCCCATCCATCATGTGTTATTATACATACCCAAAATGAATCTTCAGATCCACAAATGTACATGAAATATTGATTTAGAAGAAGCATATATAATACCATATAAGTGGTAAGAAACTAATTATATAATATAAATGTATATGTAAAAGTAAAAAATAATTTTAAATTAAAAAAAGAAAATAATTTTATTTCCACACAGACTAGACATGCCTTATCTTTTAAGATGGGGAAAAAAATAACTAGTATAGGCAAATGATATTCTCTTTTGTTTTTCTCTCAGAAGTTATTGCAGTCAGCAGTCAATCCTTCAAAAGAAACCATTCGCCTCTTTCCTTTTGTGCTGTATGTTAGCTATGAGCCAAATGATAGTGTGTGTCAGTCAAGTGCAATGCTTACAGTGGCATTAAAATCTGGCTATCAATGCAGAAGGTCGTGGAAAATTAAGTTAATCTGAATAATATATCATTTCCTTTCCATCCACAATCTATCATTTAGAAAACCATGGTTAGTAAAATGTCAAAAATGAAAAAGAACCTGCTCAAGTGAAAACATACGTCCTCATCTCATTTACATGTCATTGCATCAGGCAGGCTAACATTAGCTTGCCTATGAATTCGCTATGAAAGGGATAATGCACTTATTTGTTTTAAAAGACCTTGGGTCTTCCTTTTAAACAACAAATTTTCAAAGGCTTGATACTGGAATCCTACGTTATTGACTTATTTTAAACCTAAAGGATTTAAACTAAAATGTAATTGAAGGACTGAAAACAAATAGTTGAAGGAAATGATGTATTTAAAACTTGCAGTTTCTACTTTTGTTCTCTTGGTTCATAGAATATTTAAAATTAATTGTATTATTTACTTATGTTAGTATAAAAGGTATTAGTTATAAATTGTTATAAATTCTCTAGCTGGCTATGACCGCCTTTTCAAATATACTGACCTAATAAGAGCTGGGCATCCAGTTTCTTCTCAAGAAGGTGGGGAGTGGCATGGAGGTTTAAGTTTCTCAAATTTGTGGTCCTGACAGTCTCCGGGTCTCTCTTTACTTTGCCTCTTGAGGATACCGGCCCTTTCTGTGTACAGTCAATGAACTGGGTACTGTTGTGATTGTATTCTCTTCCCAATGCTATGTATCTCATCCAATTCAAGGCTATGGCTAGCAAACTTAATGGAACATTTGAGGAGAGAGTAAAAAAAAAAAAGGATTGCAATATATCACACATAACAAATGCCTTGAGATTATTTATTAGCTCTGAATCTTATTATAGCATCTATTTATTTATTGTGTGAGTTAGTCAGCCACAATAGAGTCTTACTGTGTAGTGCATGCTAGCCCGGATGCTCCCCTCCTCCCGAGGGGCTGAGGTTGCAGGCATGTACCATCACCCCTGACTTAGTTTTACTTTTAAAGGCATCTTGGCATCCACACAACTGGGTAATTCTATTTCTCCAGTGTTGGCAACCGCAGCTTCCTGCCACATAGCTGACCAGCTTTATCTCCTCTGAGTCCGTTCTTCTTCTGGATAATATCACCTTCATTACTCCAAGGTCCTGTTTGCTTCCTCCACAGAACAAACAGTGGTTATTCTTTTAGCCCAGCCACCCAGGCATTGCTGATATGGAGTTAGGCTTTGTTTGGGGAGTTGCTTTTCAAGCACCCCTTAAGGTACATTTCTATTCAGGGTAAACATTTCCCAGAGGCCAATTCTGCATTCACCAGCGTTTGTTTTCTCTCCTTCCCATATTATGTAGCAATTTAGAAATGGAGGATTCAGGATTTATCCAAGGGATAAAAGAAAGCAGCATGCCTGGGTGGGTGAAGAGTTCACCAGACACAAATTCCAAGATCTGAGTTCAGATTCCTAGAACCCATATTAGAGTGTTCCCATGGAGCTGTGGGAGGCGGGGCGGGGGGAGCAGGGGACTCTCCAGAAGCCGTTGGCAGCTACCCTGCAGGAAGAAGTGACAAACAAGAAACTTTGTAGTAAACAGGGTGGAAGCTGAGACTCACACCCAAGGTTGACTTCCACTTGCACACCATGGCATACACACCTGCCCGCACTCACACACCCAAGCACACAGATACACACACAGTGGTGAAGAGTGAGGTTGATGGGGTCGCAGCCCTCCGCAGCAGGGGCTCAATGCACGCGCTTTCTCCAGGTAGTTGCCATGACCTTAGGAAGCGACTGAGTTTCTCAGATGCTCAACAGTATCCCAGGTCTACACTTTAATTCTTAACTCTTCCCAGCAAACATCCCTACAGGAAAAGACACAGCATAAAACCACAGCAGCAGCATGTAGCTCTTTCACTTCTAAAACACATGATCTCAGACGTTTGGCAGTTTTCAGTATTTGTATTAAAGTGGTATGTTAACCAATCATGTATAATTAATCCTCTCATTTCCAGGCGATTTTTACGCAATGTCACCAAAGTCTATTGAAGCCTACATCAGAGATAAACAATAAAGTGGAGGCTTCTTGTTGTGAACCACAAGAGAATTAACCATTAGCTTTATTTATGTATCTTATTTTTGGTACTAGAAACAAACCCCAGGGTCTTCTGAATCCCAGGCAAGTACTCCACCACTGAGCTATGTTCTCACTCCCAAAGCTCTTATATTCCTACAAAAAGGAAAGGAGTAAGAGTGTGATGGAGAAGGGAAATGGAAAGAGACAGCTGCAGCAGCTAAAACATAGTAGAAAGAAATAAAAGTAGACACCGACAATCTAGCAAGAAAAAAATTAGAATTCATCACCTACTTGCAGAAACAAAACACCTTCTATAATGAATATTTAAGTACATCCAACGAATGCTCTTGCCTTACATTTGCTACAACAAAAACCTTTTGCACGAGTTGATAAATGTTAAGAATATCTGAGGAATAAACCTGAGAACCTTGTCAGAAAAGGCGGGCTGAAAGAAAACCAGCCACGTACAGGGAAGCACGCATCAAAACCACTTCTGTTCACAGAGGGATCATTAGCAGAATTCAGACACTCGGCAAACAAGCATGGCTATAAACATTTGTCCCGACAGTCCATGGGACAAAGAAAACACTTCTGTGAGAATGGCAACCAGATCTTAGGCCAGCAGTCTTTGAAGTTTGAAATATTTCCCCAGAACTGCCATAGGCTTCTTTCTCTCTGACCTCAGGAGAAGATCACAAAAGCAAATTCTCCTTCCTTTGCCCCTTTCAGCTACCCTGCCAGAAGCACAGCCACTGATAAAGCTCACCAATGATGCATTACACACCGTCACCGGAAGGGTTCCAGTGCACATGCCATTTTAAGCGAGTCCCTTATGTTTTATTAATGCTTGAAAGACATTTAACAGCAGTGATGGTGCCAAATGATTCTTACCATATCATGTCATTAAAACCCAGATGTCCTCGGTGACAGAAACACAGGCCGCCAGCCCCAGGGGCTTTCTCTCCGGTCTCATTTCCTGAGCTCATTTACAAGATGAAATTGTGGGGTGTGACTCTTCATATTTCTTTTTCTCTGGGTGTCAATTCCTGTTTCTTTTTATTGACCAGGAGAAGATGAGAGAAAAGCAAGAATGAGAAGAAAGAGCAAGAGACAATTAGGGAAGGGAAGATTTTGTAAATTAAAATTCACATTGGCAATCTGTTTGTATTTTTAAATGTCTTTGCATGGGGTAAATATGCATTGAAATGATGCATACTTTAATTCCTAGTGTTTCATATCCAACTATCCTATGTGGTGTCTTCCTGAAGTCCAAATCTTCCTTAGAGCCCTACATTATTTCTTTTACTGTGGTGGCTGCAGGGCTTGGCTTATGTCCAGGAACTCATGTGTAATGAAGTCTCTACTCAGTTTGGGCTCGTGCTGTTGTTTTGCACCCGAGGGAATCCCTAAAGCTCTCATCTCCTTAAGGTTCTGCAGGAGAGCTGAGGGCCAGACTTGCCTCTAGCTTCTAGCTATGACTTTTATGATGGTGGCCTTCAACAAACCTATTCACTTTGAGTGATTTTTCACAGTAGCCAATTACGTCCTGGCTCTATGCTGCTGAGTGTCATAGGCAAACTCATCCTGCTCCCTCGGATTCAGCAGATGTCAAACTACAAGGAAACTGAGTCCCAGAGGCAAAGGAAATGATAAGTTTGACTCGAGCAGTATGCAGAGAATGGGAGAGCAAATATAAACCAGGACTCCCCTCTGGCAGTTAATGTTCCAGACAGGAATCCCTGATACATGACTTTAGTGGGAGGTTCCTGAGAAAAAAAGTTTCATTATCTCACAGTAGCCTTCTGAAACTGCCTGTACAACAGTAATCAGAAGTGGAGGGACAAAGTGGGAGGCACGTTTCAATTCTGACACATCAGCTCTCCGCCTATGATTCCCCATGGTCTGGCAGCAGAGGGATGCTCTCCAGCGGCTCTCCAGCCCAAACCTCCAAAACCAAAACCTGGGCAGCTGAAGCGTAAAAGAATACAAAGCCAGAGAGCATCATTTTTCAGACACTGGCTCCTCCTCTTTCTTTCCCTCTCCTGTCCTCTGGAACCTCACTGTGCTTCTGGTGCAGCTCTGTGTAGCTGAAGGAATCCTAGGCAGGAGCTTCAGCCACCTTGCTGTGGCCACTGTGTGATGCCCCCGGTTATCATTATTAGGCCATGTGGAAGGAGTGGTCCAGCAAGCGAGGTGCGTTATCTCAGGGACTATCACTAGAAGCCTTGGCTTAGAACAGTTTGCCAGAGTAGGTCAAGATACCTCCAAGTTGGCATTGGTGACAATGGATTTATTTAAATGTCTGTGTTCACCACTAGAATGTAAGCTTCTCTAACTGAACTTTGTGTGACCAGTGCACATAGTGGGCCTATCACAGGATACCCGATAGATGCTTATCATAGACATTGAGTGGGAGGCTTATTGTGTGAGAAGGATGCCGGGAACTTGAAAAAGATGGCTTCTGCAGTCCTTTCCAACACTCAGATCTTTTGCCGATGTCATTCTTTTACATGTTTGTGGCTATCACATGTAGTCGTGAATTCCAGACTCAGTTTCCACATACCTCCCAAATTGACATTTACACAGCCTGCTTGTTATATAGCCTCACTTATTGGCTGAGTAGCTATATCACTTTTTTTTTTCTTAAAAAAAAATACATGCATTTGTTTATTTTGTGGGCTGGGAGGTGGGGGCATGTTCCGCAATGCAGATCTGGAGGACCATGGACAACTTGAAGAAGTTAGTTCTTTCCTACCACCCTGTGAGTCCCGAGGATCGAACTCAGATCATAACAATCAGCAGCAAGAGCTCTTAACCTATAAGCTATCTCTCTAGCTTTTGCATCCCAGTACAGATGCTTCTCCATTTATGATGGAGTCATATTTGATAAACCCACCATCACTTGAAAATACAGGAAGTCAAGAGTGCATTAAATACGCTCAAGGTTGCAGACATCCCACGTCACTATCAGTTTGCTAGAGCGCATCAATTGTTTAACCTTGAGAACACCCAAGCTGCCGGAAAACTGTGGTTTGTTAAGGCAGTCAAGATTGGACCAGGACATCGAAGTGCATACTTTTGGTCCAGTGAAAATCAACCAAGCTGAACATCCATAAATCGGAAGATAATACACATGCCCTATAGTTACTTCCTTTGCTACACAATCTGTCCTACCTTACTAATTCCCTATTTCTTTTGGGGTTTTAGTTTAGTTTAGTTTTGTTTTTGTTGTTGTTGTTTTGGTTTCTCAAAACAGGGTTTCTCTGTGTAGCCCTGGCTGTCCTGGATTCCCTTTGTAGACCAGTAGCCCTGGCTGTCCTGGACTCACTTTATAGACCAAGCTGGTATCGAACTCAACAGAAATCTGCCTGCCTCTGCCTCTGCCTCCCTGAGTGCTGGGATTACAGGTGAGCGCCACTGTGCTCGGTTTTTTGTTTTGTCTTTTTGTCTTTTGATGCCATATTAAAAACATCCCAGATGTTTTTTTTTCTCTGTAAAACCACTGTCTGTCTAGTTCTGTGTATTCTTCTTTAAAGACTGCTTTTCCCCCCTCATACTGTCTGCTCATAGTCTCCATCCAATTGCCTCTTATTCTAATTTGTACTTGTTTCATTTTGACGTGAATGATGTATTGACCTATCTTCCTCATTCCAGAACCTGCAAATTTTTTGTAAGGTGGCTCTAACTCCCGGGACTTCTTTGAGCACAGTTTTACAAATACTAGACGTAACTTATGTCTCTCGGCAACATGGGTCTTATTTTATACTCTCCCTCCAAAGACTTCCACAGTAAAGGACATAGGAGATATCGTTTCGAAAACTGAACATGACATCTATAATTGTACACGGAGATGTTGCCACAATTGACTGCAGTTTTAATTAAACACACATGCTGCTATCTTAAAAAAAACAAAAACAAAAAACAGTGCCTTAAATACAGCTCCCAGCTGAAATCTTCCAGCATCCAGCCATCCCACCCCTTCTCAGTGGCCTGATGTGCGACGAGGGAGGAGCCACGAACAAGCTGGCTCTGGGAAGCTGGAGAACGCGGGATGGGGAAGTCCCGGAAGTCACTGACCGGAGAGTCTCGGCGGGTTCACTCTGGGCAGTGGTCCCAAAAAACTACAGGCTCCTCGGAGGGGCGGAGACCGCTCCGGGCCGCGGCTTGGGGGCGGACCCGGATCGAGGGAGGCGGGTGGGACGCTCCCTGAGGTCCAGCGCGATTGGCGGACGCGGATAAGGGGCGGTGGAGCGCTAGGAGGAGAGCTAACAGGTCGGCCGAAGAGAGAGCGTGTTGATTGGGCGGTACGGAAGGAGCTGGACCAGAGCTGGCCGCTCATTGGTTTAGGCTGGCCGAGGAGGCGTGGCCCGCGCGCGCGGGAGGGTGGGCGAGGGAGCGGGGCTGGCCTGCCCGCGAGCCGGTTGGGCTACGAGCGCGGCGGGAGCGCGTCCCAGCTCGGCCCCCCGGTGCTACCCTCCCGACCGCCGCGCTCCGGCCTGGGGGTCTCGGGGCGGAAAGCGCGGCGAAGCCTAAGCGGGGAGCAGGGCGGAGGGGTAGAGGCGCGCTGCGCCGCCGTCCGGTCCTCGGCGGGTGCTGCGGGCCCCGGGCGCACGGGGCTCCGCGGCGCGCGCACTATGCGGGCGGATTGCCGGCCGCCGCGATGGCGAGCCGGGCGCCGCTGAGCGCCGCGCGCAGTCCGCAGGGTCCCCGAGGCCCGGCCGCGCCCGCCGCCACCGGCCGGGCCGCGCTGCCCAGCGCCGACGGCTGTCCCCTCCCTCCTGGCCGCAACTCCTCCTCCAGGCCTCGGCTGCTGCTCCTGCTGCTCCTGCTGCTCCAAGACGCTGGAGCCCAGCAAGGTGAGTGGTGGCCAGCACGGGGTCGGCCTCCTGAGGCTCTTGGCTGTTGAAGGAACCTGCAGATGTACCCAGAGATGCAGCGACACAACGCTGGCGAGGCTCCTGTGCCAAGTGGGGGGCTCTGCCGCCCGGTGTCTCAAGTTTGCGTCGCTTTACTTTTCCGCAAGGCCATTCATTTCTCTGAAAGAGGCACGTGAGGTTCTTACCCCGAGGCCTCTCTGCTTGTCTTCTGCTGGACTGATGGACCAAGCAAATTAAAAGGAGTCTTGAGCTTATTAAAGGCAGGCAGTGACTACTGTTCTTAGGGATAGCGCCCAGGTTCTAAAGCTAATGAAGCCGTTTGCAGTGCTCTCTAGAGCCTTGCATTTGTTAATTCGTTCTCCAGAGCACCTGCCCATTACCGAGGAAGGACAGAGGTTTGTAAATTGGTTTGATCAAACGCAGAAGTAACCCAGGGGAGCGGTCCACTACCAAAAGGGCAAACTTTCCCAGAAAGTGACAAAACTTTTTTCCATCAACAATCCTCGGAAAACCTATTCCAGAAGGGTGCAAATTGTTGGTTTATAAATCATCACAATGGAAAGAGAATAATACAGGACTGAACGTTTCAGTGTTGCTTTTTCAGGCAGCATACCACATTTTATTTGGCATTAGTGGTTGAACACGTTTTCCGTTGCTTCTCTCACTGCATTGCAATGGGAAAGATAAGGATTGTGTTGTTACTTATTGCTAAGAAGAGCTGTTTTTTTTTAAACATTTTCATTTATAAGCTTCCTGCCGAGTGCACATTTTTGTCAGTAAAGTGTATCTTCAAGGTTATGGGCTTGGCTTGAGGTGCCGCAGCTTTGATGGCCGTGTGAGAGTTAATCTCTAAGGGAAAGCCATGCTTGGTAAACTGTACTCTTAAATAGCCACATTTAAACCGAGCAACCAAAGGTTCAGATGTGTAGCAGGCAGGTTTCAGTCAGCACTTACTGTATTAGAGCGTGGAAGCCGCTGAGGTTGGCATCTGTGCATGAGATTTCTTCCTAATGGTGGGGAAACAGATTTCTATGGCTACAGATGTTTAGTGTGTGAGAGGCCCAGGACTAAGTGGTCTGTGCGAATCAATGCACTTAACATATAGCTGGGTGAGATAGTTATCACATTTCCAACAAAGGGAAACCGAGGCAGACTGAATAAATACAGCATATTTTAATACAGAAGGGAACAGGAGGGGAGGCAGCACACCATATAAGCACACTGTGTTTTGCACATTTCTAAATGGCTTAAGTATTTGCATCATGTTTAGAACAAATCTTCAGATAGAGTCAGCTATGTAGGAGACCATTGTCTTTTGGAATGTTGCATGCCCAGACTAATATAACATGCATCCTTATCTTATTTTTAATGACTTTGAATAATCATCGTCAGCATTGTAACCATATATTGGTCTCCCATCTATTTTATGTAAATACCAGTACATATCAACACAAATAGAAATAACACTAGAGATCTTAAAAGACATGATTTTTAGTTCTTCGAACCTAGATACATTTTGTTTATTTAAGCCCTTTGTGTCGATTTAATGTCTTGTTCATATGAGAATGCACATCTTAGATTAAGAAAATGAGCTGAAAATTCAGTTTTAGGAAGGGAACGCATACCGTATTCATCAGTTATTAATCCCGAGTTACTAAGCTAGGAAATGAAGGGCCAGCGTGGTGAGAATTCAGAAGTCGTGTGAGAGGTGGATTCCCTAATTTCTGGGAAAAAAAAAATCTCTTACTCAAAGGGCCCTGGTGCTTCTTGCAGTGAAATTTCTTTGAAGCCTGTCTTAACCAGTGTAGCACATTCCTTCCTGGTCAGCTGACATGCACTCACAGATGCGAGCCTCTGGAGCACCTACAGACTGTTTAATATGAGAATGCCCCCATGTTCCAAGGTGGAACTTACACTCTCTCAAGAAGCCTTGGGAGGGAGATTGGAAGGAAATAATACAGTCTCATCTGTCTTTTGGTAGTAGGGTTGTGGGTCATTGCTTTTTAATTTTCTCAACTGAATAAGTCTTTTTCTCCACTCAGCCTACCCAGGTAAAAATATATCCTGTGTCTATGCAAGTGCACATGTGCTTTTTAATCTTTCTGACACTGTTTTGAAGTGATAGTACTATCTATTACCTTTGTTACAAGTAATGTCGTACATAGCTGTTTCTCAGCACATTGTTTGCTTAAATGATTTTTCTTTCTGTTTGACTTAGAATAAAATTCATGAAGTTTTTAAAACATTCTCTTTCACAATGATGTATCATAGCTAACTAGTAGTCTTTAAATTTATAAATAGGTTTGGTTTATTTTCATATATTTATACTAGATATAGCTTATATACATGACTAAAATTTACCATGGTAAATTGATCTTCAAATCTTTATACTAAGTTTTAAGTCTTTAAATTAAGTTCATTTTCAAAACCTTTTTTAAAATACACATCTTTTTAACAATATTAAAATCAGTGGAGCTTAGCCTGATTGCATATGCGGTGCTGTAATAAATTTTCCATAATAAGAAGTTGATAATCTGCTGTGATTGAATTTCCGTTTCCAGTTTATATTATGATCAGGAATTTGGGTCACTTCATCTTAGTAGCCCAGCTTTCTCATTTATATTACAGAAGATTTGTCTGCCTTGTGGGCTAGAATGTGACTTGAACATGATGGAATATCAGGAAATTAATTTTTAAAACCCATTAAGACTGGTTTGTTTACAGCTATTCATATGGCATGTTGGCAAGGGTATTGATTTGGGTTTGCAATTTAATAGCCTATGAAACAAATCAAGTTGATTCTTTGAAAGAATCATCTCAGACAGTAATACTTGTAGTTACGCATGAAAACTTTTGTATTCTGGGAAGCAGTACTTTTATTGGCTTGTGTGGTGCAAAGGAAGCACAGTATTTTTGAATGGTCAGAAGTGAATAACTTATTTCTCTCCGCAAAGAAACATGTATAATTATCAATATTAGGTTGATTTAGAATGTTCTGTCTTCTCTTGGTTTGATAAAACATAAGTGTAACACAGACAAGCTTGCAGTCCTAGCTCTTGCTGAAGCATGGGCATCAGGACTTCCTGGTTAGCTACCCCACCTTGTGAGACTGTCTCAGAACCTGTCTACCAACCACTAACCAGTGACTCTCAACCTGTGGGTCAGGAGCCATTTGGGGGCCACACGATCCTTTCACAGTGGTCACGTATCAGATATCCTACATATCAGATATTCATAACCATAGACAAATCACAGTTATGAAGTAGCAACGAAAATAATGTTATGGTTGGGGGTCACCACACTATGGGGGACTGTATTAAAGGGTCTCAGCGTTAGGAAGGTTGAGGACCACTGCACTAAACTAAAACAGGGCTCTTTTATGAGGCTGTGTTCCGAGGCTGTCTTTTATGACTCTTCCTAAATCACTGTCATCTTAGGTCATCCTTCCACATCCTTCGAAAGAACCAGGATGTGGAAGTAGGAACCCTCTATTGGCGTGTGTTTAATTCAAGCCAAACAGGTTCTTTTATGTAGTTGTAGTCCTAAAGAGCAATATAAAAAAAGACTTAACCGTGAACCTGGATTAAACACATACAAGTGGACATTGGTTATCTAGAAGGATGTGGAAGGCTGGCCTAGGGTGAGATCGAGTCATAATGTGATTGCTGAGATGAGAAGTGAGACCAGCTAGCTTTTTTTTTTTTTTTTTTTTTTTGTGGGATTCCTGGCTTGGTTTTGGATAACTTTGTCACAATTTTGCAGCCATGGTGCTTCACATATAACTTAGAAAATATTTTACAGAAGATAATGATAATTGTGTAGAGCAAGAATCTTAGATGGTATCGATCCACAATTGTCTCTTTATCTTTTTTTTTCTTTTCTACATATTCACATAGCTTTGTAATTTTAACACAGGCAAGCATTTATAAAATACAGCAAATTATAGAGCATAAGATTTTATCACAAGGCATTCCCTTTTTGTGAAGCTGTTACACCACTTAGCCTTGCCTTTTCAGTATTTTCTTTTACATTTTATTTGTCATTCAGTAGAGACTTTTTTAAAAAATTTCACTTCAAGATGTTAGTTTAGTAAAGTATATGATGATACACTTCCAGATCACTATTTGGGCTAAAGCAGCATAATTCGAGAGGATGGGAAATACAAATATTCAGGTAAACTAATTTCAGTGAACGCTCTTATGATGGTGACAATGGTGACTTCTAACTGAGTTTCACGGACCGAATCGACCCACAGTCTGGGGGTAGGCATCATAATTCTCAGGAGACTGACTGTTCAAGGGTCGGTGCAACCCCGTGGTATTCAGAAGAGACAAAACATCAGCCTGCCTTCAGAAACTCTGCAAGTAAGCCCAGTAAGTAATTATGTCTAAATGAAGTAGTGCGCACCGTGGTAGACTAAAGGAACCGTTTCACAGTGCCTGGGAAGCAGAAGCTTTCCTGAGAAATAGCTTTAGGTTGCTGGGCTTTGCAGGATTGGATATTTGAGAAGTGGTGATCATAGCGTCAAGAGAAGGGAGTAGCAAGCCTACTGTCCTCCAATGAGTAGCAAGCCTCAGCCTGTGGTCCTGTCATCACTTCTTCATGAGTCCTGTGCCCTTTGTTTCTGCCTAGTCACTTGACAGGTATCTGTTAACTGTTACTGTGGGCCACCTGTGATCCATCCCATGTTGTAGGATATTGCTCTTCATAGTGACTTCAGCTCATGTATCACAGGATGCTGCTCAAACACTTGTATGAAACACACACACACACACACACACACACACACACACTATTTGCCACTGGTTCTTCCCTTGGCCTCTGTCCCAACACATACCAGCAGTAGTCAACACTTCATAGTTGGGGAATGAGACTGGGCTACTTTGTATTCCACTAATAAGCAATTTCATACCATTTTGTTTTAGTATCTGTACTGATCTCTATATAGCAGTGTCCTGTGCTCAGAACCCCTGCCCTTACTTTTCTTCTAATCATGCTTGAAACCCGCAGACATCGTCCTTAGGAAGTGTTCTGTAAGCATCACCACACACCCGTTTCCAGGTGAGACTTCCCATGCTAGGTTGAATGTTATTTACTTTCCTGCTGCTGATATTTACTATGGTGTCTGTTATGCAGAGTGTCTCTATTAAGCCCATTTTTGCTGTGACTCTGTTGCCCCAGCACATTATTTGGTGTCGGTCCTTCATGTTTTTGGCTTTTGGCTAATCCCCACATACAGCCATGAGTCCAGAATTTGGGCACTTAGCTTATTGCTCTGGGAATAGAGCTCTCTCTTGAACTTTACTGCTTCCTTGTCCAGGGCCTGGCAGTCTGTCAGTCTTCCCGAGGCATCCCAGGAGCACCAGTCCTCTTTGCTGTAGTAGCTTGCCTCTGGGAGTTCTCTTTCACACTGGAACTCTGAATATAGCTGTGGCTAATTTAATAAAACCTTCTCCTCTTGGGTTAGCTGCTTGCAAGAATGGTGACAGCCCACATCATTGGCAGAAAGTTGAACGAACGTCTGTGTCATCTCTTTCAGATTCTACTTAAAAGTTGGATTGTGATAATTGCCACAGCCTTTTCCCTTCGTACCTGAAGGAAAAAGTAGATCAAGAATTCCAGTTATATTTCAGTAACTGGGTCAAAAATCTACCAGCTGCACAGACTTCAGCCTGTCTCTCAGGTTATTCAAAGCGAATCAGTATATAAAATGAATTAAGCTCTTCACTGCTCAGCAGTTAAAAATCTCCCAATTTCAAATGTGTGAGACCCCCTTTTCCATTCCCTACTTCTGATCCCCCACCTCATTTACTGTTCATTGAAGTTCTGCCCTGGCTCAGTGAAAGCAGTCAAATTCTGCAAGAAGAAGACTCAGACATCAAGGTGAAATCAGGTGATTAGCCTGGGTGTGGCCACAAAACCACCCAGCCCTTAATGCTGCTCCTCCCTCCTGCTGCGACCCTACATCTTTTGATGTGTCTCATCTGTCCTTGAACTTCAGTCTCTATGATCACTTTGGATTCTGGTTTATCTTGCCCTTTCTTGTTTGCCTGGTTCATGTTGTATGCTAGGAGCTCGCTGTTTGGATGTGAGGCATGGAGAGGGCAGAGGATATGTTTGGGGTCAGAGAAACTGAAATCCAGATGTGCTGCTGACTGTAGAAGAGAGCTTATTAGAGGATTCTGGGCTAATTTTCAGAGCAGAGCTGCACCTCGCTAAGCTAAGGGAAGAGCATGCCGCTGCACTTCAGAAACCAGAGTGTCAGCTTTGGTTTCCTCTCTCAGGCTTCTCTGTGTGGAGTGGGTCACGACTGCTGGAAGTCCCCAAGATTCAAAGGGTTAAACTGGAGAAATTCTGGGATTTTCCTTCTTGAGCAAAACACAGAAATTGAAGGGAAAAGTGAGTAGGCACAGGGTGAGTCAGTACCCACCCAGAGACCAGTCAGCTAACAGGGGGCAAGAGGTCATTTAAAACTGGTCAGAACTTCCGGACAGTCCCCGGGAGGATAAAGTCCTGGATAGACAAGGCAGTCCACCCAGGGTGGAAAAGTGTCGAATTTTTAGAGTGTGCTCTTTTTAACATGAGAGCTTTGTTATAGGGTGGTTGTGTTCCTGTGTTGTGACAGGTTCTCGCTATGTAGCCCTGGCTGGCCTGATGCAAGCTATTTACCCCAGGCCTGTTTTAAGCTTTATACAGTTCTGTGCCTCAGCACGGTAGCATGCGCCACCGCACACACTTCAGCAAGTTCTTATTGAATCAACACAATTGTCCTGGGAGCTTTGTGGTGTAAATCACATTTAGGTGAGCTTGTGTAGAGCTGCAGAGGATTTCAGAGTTCTCATCTTCATCTAGAGTTTGCTTCTGGGGTACAGGGGGTGCCTCATTTCTGTCTGTGGCTATGTGTGTGAGGAGAGCGCCCTGCTCTCCACGGTGCAATGGTAAGTGGACGTAACTGTGTATAACTAAAGCAGGGCATGGTTGTATACGCCTTTAATCCCAGCACTCTGGAGGCAGAAGCAGATGGATCTCTCTCTGTGAGTTCAAGGCTAGCCTGGTCTACAAAGCAAGTCCAGGACAGCCAAGGCTACACAGAAAAACCCTGTCTCAAAAGAAGTACATACTTAACCATATTAAAATGCAGTAACGGGACTTGCTGACAGACAAGAAGTTCCCAGGAGAGCTCACCGTCCGGGAAGTACTTGCTATAAACTGTATGCAGGGCCCACTGTAGCATGCAAAAGCCGTCCACTGAAGCCTTGGGTATATTGAATGTGAAATGCTGTGGAAAAGCTGAGCAGAAGCTGGTGACCTTGTAAGTAGATAGCAGGCTTTGAGGATTGGGATAAAAACGGGGAGTTCTGGAAGTTTCCACATGAATGAGCTGCTCAGTTGGAGTAGAATGATTAGTCAGGAGCACTTCTCTCAGGAATGTAATACCATCCTCATAAGACCAGAGATCATTTGGGCCTCTGAAAATTGCTATACATTTTCAGAAGTAATGGGCCATTGTTCTTCCTGACAATTAACTAGACTGTAGCCGAAGTGTAATGGGGCAACACACAAAAAAGGGAAAAGCCAATTGGATATTTTTTTTAGTAGTGTTACTATATTATTGTGAGAAAAGTCACCACAAATGTGTAATGAAAGCATAAATGTAAATTGTGCTCATACAACACCCAGTTCTCAGCACATGCAGTGTGGACTCTTGACTGTCCCCATTTTATAGACAGCAAAACCATAGCTTAGCTCCCATAGATAACCTCAGGGTTACCTCTGCTTGCTACAGAATCCTGAATAGTTTAACTGTGGTGTCCTGGGTAAAGTCTTTGTGTGTGGCAGTGAGGATTTGCATAGTTCCCACCTCTTTTTAATTCAGATAATCAATGAGGCTTTTGCCTGGAAAAGACTTAACTCTTGCTGTCTTTAATTACTAGCTGCTCTTCATCTAGAGTAGAGTGAGGCCTGTGAAACATCTCCATCGGTGTGCCTTGTCCACGGGTGGTGTCATTGTTCAAATCTAGTGTAGGTGACCATAATTTGGAGAGTCCGTGGGTGTGGCTTCACTAACACATACACAAATGAACAGTACTAAATGCACTCAGGAGGCTCTGTTTGTACATACACGTGTCATACACACACTGTGCAACTGATGACTAAAGAAGAGATTGTGACTTTGAGAGACTGGGGGACATAGGAGGAGTTGTAAAAGGAGGGAGAAGAGGATGTAAATACAGTGCTCATGAAGTTCCCACAACTAAGTAACAATACAAATAAAAGGTAAACAATAAAGATCACATGGAGGGATGAGTTCAGCACGAGAGAGAGTGATGGGATTGTTTATTTTTCCATAGTTTTCCCTTGACTCTGCATACATATCTGCCTTATATTTAGTATTAAGAACATAAAAAAGAGAATGGAGCCATTGGGCAGTTTTTAAAAAGGCACAAACTTAATTGCTTAAGTGAAAGAAGCCAGTCTGAAAGGTCTGCACCGGGAGTGCTTCCACTTGTTAGCATTCTGGAAAAGGCAACACCATGGATAATAAGGAACCGTGATTACCAGAGAGAGTGTGTGAAGGTGGCAAACAGAAGTTGGGATCGGGGTAGGGGAAAAAACGTGGTTTGGCCATTAGCATCCTTTCTTGTATTTGCCTAAACCCAGACTGTTTAGGACCAAGAAAGGCTGTAAACCGAGCTCTGGGAGACGATGGGTCTGTTGAGGTTGGTCAGTTCTAACCACCCCCATGTGAAGAGCCTGCACACTAAAGCTATTCTAGAAACTTATTTAAACTGTAACTATCGCTGTGAGTTTGAAGCCAGCCTGGTCTACAAAGCAAGCGAGTCCAGGACAGCCAAGATAACATAGAGAAACCCTGTCTCGAAAAACCAAAAAAACAAAAACAAAAACTGTAACTGTGTTATGTGGAAGTTATAACATGTGAACAACAATTAAAAGAAAACTACACCGCCAATATTAATGTCAGACAGAATTCACTTCAGAACACGGATGTTACCAGGGACAAAGAACATTAACTGAAATTAAGCTATAATTAAGTTATATAGCTTAGGGGACCTGGTAATTTTTATGGCTGGTCTAGTACTTCTCGTCTGAAAATTTAATGTGAGTAAAACAGTAAAAACTTCACTGTAGCCAAATAAAACTAGATGTATCATTAACAGTTGTAACTTTTCTTTATGAACTTTCTCCTATTCACTAAATGCTGTGGTTTTTTTTTTTCTTTCTATGGCATAGATGCATGCTGAGGTATGACAGAAGTAGCACTTAGAGGAAGTGTAGTCAAACTCACCATTTCATTGATAAAACCAAAATCCTTGAAAGCTGTACAAAAACATAAGCTGTAATGAAATTTGTGGCATTTTTCTACAGGTTTCTTGCATTCATGTTTTCTGTTGCTAAGGGGTACAGTTTCAGAAGTCCTAGGGCTCCTGTTACTAAATTTCAGTAATTGTGTTGTTGATTGATAACCGCATCACTAATATAGGAGGGTGGCTGGAGGCTTAACCTGACCGCCGTCAGGGGAAGCACTTGTCTGAGAACCACGTTTGGTGTGGAGTTTGCTTACAACAGCCTGAAATAAGTTTGTATTCCTAGTAGCATTGTTTTATGGTCATTTGAATATATTCAATGTTTTCCTTTGGGAAGCTTGTTAAAGAAAATTGTTAAGTTGTTTTCCTGGAGCAAGATCAGAATTTGTATGTAACCTGGCTTAACACATCTGACCTTGCGCTCTTCAGAGGAAGTGAGCGCTTGTTCTCTCAGTTGTCCCTGCGTGCGTGTAAGTACGTCTGCAGCGACGGAGCAGTCTGACCAAACCCCGCTGTTCTTCCCCCAAGCGGAGTACATTCAAAATGAAAAGGTCACAGCAATGGGTGTCCGTCTACTCTTTTCAGCCAGTCGTAGTCTAGTGGAGACCATCTAGGCAAGGAGAAGGAATTTGGCAGTGATGGTGGTGACGTTTGCAAAGTTCGCAATGTTGTGCAGAGGGTGTGGACTGCAGTGATGAAAGGGTCTGGAAGTGTTGTTTGGGGTTTGCTTTTCTGTGGTAGTTGAACTTTGTGGATTCTGTCATGGATGATAGTAGATAGTGTGTCCTGGGCACTGAGCATTGGGTTTTTTCCAGTATACAATGCTAGTGTGAGAATCTGTGGACGCTTGCTCTGATCTGTTGTAGCATTCAGAGCCTCCAGTGAACATCATTTGAGGTTTGAAGATTAGTCAAGAGACTTTTCCCCCTATAACTTAAAAATGAAGGATGCACTTGTTTCAAACGCTGAGAAGTGGGAGATACGACTCTCCACCCTTAGCTGCACCCTGAGTGAGTTGAGCAACGTTGCCCTTTGGCCAGATGGACCCAGCCAAGAACTAAGGCGAGAGTTTCATGCGGAGGCCCTAAGTTGTGCTCCTGACCCTCAGCGTCACCCACATTTTGGGAGGCCGCTCATGCTCTGTCCTGTTCATCCGGAAGTGCTTGAGCAGCATTCCTGGCCTGTGCTCCAGTTGCCCATAATGGCCCCCTCCCTTCATTAGCGATGACTGAAAAACTGCTGTGCTGTGCGGGAGGGAGAGGCCTGGGGAACTGCTGCTGTCAGCAAGTTAGATGGCCTCTTGATAATTTCCTAGGTTTTGGTTTTAACTTTTAAATATTTTTATGAATCGGGTTTTTCATAGATTGACTTTAGTTTTAAGAATCATAAAAATAACCAGGAAGCTGATTGCTGCTGCTTCTTTTTTTATTTTATTTTTATTTTTTAAATAATTTTTTTATTTAATTAATTTATTCAGATTACATCTCAATTGTTATCCCATCCCTTGTATCCTCCCATTCCTCCTTCCCTCTTTCACCCTATTGAGGGGGACCTCTTCCCCCACTATATGGTCATAGCCTATCAGGTCTCATCTTGGTAGCCTACTTATCCTTTCTCTGAGTGCTATCAGGCCTCCCTACCAAGGGGAAGTGGTCAAATATGGGGCACCAGAGTTCATGTCAGAGTGAGTCCCCCCTCTCCACTCAACAGTGGAGAATGTTCTGTCCATTGGCTAGATCTGAGTAAGGGTTCGACATTTACTGCATGTATTGTCCTTGCTACTTCTGAAGTGAAAACAAGGACATGATTTCTCTTTCACTTGAATTTAACATGGGGACCTTTCAACATGAGGCGTGTTTTCCACATTGCAGGTGTGGACCCTCTAATACAGTGGTTCTCAACTTTCCTAATGCTGCCATCTTTTAATATCTGGCTCCTTGTGTTGGATCCCCAACCATAAAATTATTCTTGTTGCTACTTCCTAACTGTAGTGTTAATACTGTTATGAATGGTAATCTAAATATCTGATATGTCTGGCGGTCTTAAGTGACCCCCCACAAAAAGGTTGTTTGACCCCAGGGGTTCTTGACCCACAGGTTGAGAAACACTGTGAAAGCTACCATAGCAGATCAGGAATCTGCATGCCACAGTGCCAAGAGTCACAATGCAACTGTATTTCTTCATTTAAAACAACATGAAGCATGCAACTGCAGGCCTCGGAAGTACGGGCACTTCTGCCTAGCTGCCCTTGGAGCTGGGCTGTTCTAAACACACAGGTGATGGCAGATTCTATCTAGTTGGGTTAAATTTATCACTCCTTGAAATGTAAAACATTCCAGAATGTTCACTGCAGCAGACTGGAGACATCCTTTTAACTTAGGTTTCTGGTGCACATCATCTGCTTAGGGAGGAGGGGGTGCTGAACTCCAGCACATAGTTTAGAGCATTCTTGGCACACTACTGTAGACTCGTTGGCTATGCCCTCCCTCCCCACCCCCAGGATTCTGAAAAAGGCAGCTCCATTTTAATTGCTCTCAGCATCCCTGTGCATGGGAAAGTCTTCTTTTCATCAATTATTATTTATTCTGTTACCTTTAAATGATTCTTAATGGTGGAAAGGACAAGAAACAATTTGCATTTTATTAAAAATTAAGCAGGCTCATAAAGACATCTAGAAAATGACTCTGAGCACTCTGCTTGTGCTTCCCTAACACTGGTTTTAAAATAACAATCTCAGGGTGAGTGATAGTCTGCTGGGAGCACTTGACCTGACGTGCCGCATTACAGTCCTGTGCAGGTTGTTGGCAGGTGATTCTTGACTTTTGGAATTCCTTGACACTTCCTAGTCGCTGCTTTCACTTCTGCATATCAAAAATAACATATTTTGAAGTATTTAATTGCTGAGGAATTTTTTTAATATTGAAACACTTCCAGGCATCACAGGATAATTTCAAATGTTAGAAATTGTTTTAGGGTCATTGTTTTTTCCTGTCTAAAGGAAAATGTTAATGATAATTCAAAAGTTACTTATATTTCAGTTGTTTATTTTTACAGTGAAGGTTTTTATAGTCTTACGATTTTACTTAGATGATATCCAGGAGAGTCAAGGTGTTTTGATGGTAGCTTTGGGAAGAAATTGTAGGTTTTTGTTTTTGTTTTTTGAATGTGTAAAAGCCTGTTTTATTGTAAAAATAAGTGGGTGTATTTCACATCCACATATACTTTATTCTCTTCTAATTTTTTTATGTCATTAATTCACTATGCCCAGCTCTCATGCATGAATGAAAGCAAGGGTCGAAAATGTAGTTTAATATCCCAGCACCCGGGAGGCAGAGGCAGGCAGATTGCTGTGAGTTCGAGGCCAGCCTGGTCTACAAAGTGAGTATAGGACAGTCAAGATAACATAGAGAAGCCCTGTCTTGAAAAACCGAAAAAAAAAAAAAATAAAAAGAAAATATAGTTTAGTGTTGATTCAAAGCTAAACTTCTATGAGAAATGTTTGTTTAGGAAGCAGAATTTATATTGTCATCGAACTCAAGCATAAACCAATGTGCAGTGCTGGTGTGGATTGGAAAATAAAACTGCCAGCACAATGCACTCATTATTTCAGGTGTCATTAAAGGGTTCAGGCAGGTAGCTGTTGCTTTGTAGAAATTAAATTGCTCCTTGGGAAGTTAAAATTTCTGTTGCATCCAGTTAAGCTTTCTTGGCGCCTCCTACTTCCTTCTCTAGTACTAGGCTGTTATAATCTTTAATCTGATCTAGTGAATGATATCAATAATACATCATTAGATAATAAAGCAACATGAAGGAAATTCTGTTAATACTATCCATGACTATAATAATTAAGTTAAAACCCAGAAGTGTCTATTTTAATGTTTCTCTATTAGTTCTCTACGATGCCAAAAGATAACAGATAACTCCTTCAAGGGAGCTATTGTTGTCCTGGCAAAAAGAGGCTGCGGCATCCCGCTGTTACTCAACCCTGATCATACCTTAGAACATCAGCTGACTCTTCTAAGTGTACAGTGCTCATTGAGTTAATGACCTGGACACTCAGATAAAAATGAGCTGTGAGAAAGGTAAGATGCAAACAACATACTGTTACTAAAACTTTCTTTCTTTCTTTTTTTTTTTTTTTTTTTTTTTTTTGGTTTTTCGAGACAGGGTTTCTCTGAGTAGCCTTGGCTGTCCTGGACTCACTTTGTAGACCAGGTTGGCCTCGAACTCACAGTGTTCTGCCTGCCTCTGCCTCCTGAGTGCTGGGATTGAAGGCGTGCGCCACCACTGCCCAGCTCTGTTACTAAAACTTTAATGCTCTCAGTTGCTAAAGAAATTTCTTAAACAAAGAAATTCCATTGCTAAGATATTAAAGTCATTTCTTTCCTAGTCTCCAGTAAGCCGTTAACCTTTTTCCCTTTTTATTCTGAGAGAGAAATAAGATTTGGGAGGAGAAGACAAATTGTCCAGCTCAATGGGATATAGGTTGAAGTGTCGCCAGCTCTTACTTTGGTTTCTTGCCTGCGACGGCCAGTGGTCTGGGACAGCTTAGTATGCAGTAAGGTTTTCTAGAAACCCTGCTTCCGCTCAGAGACTTCAGCAGCTTGTGGTGTTTGTAGTTGGAGAAGCTAACCACATCTTTACATTTGCATTTGCTTTGAATGGTTACTGTAAACACATGCTGACATTCTCTTAATGGTAGGATTTATTTCAATATATATTTAACTACTGAATAATTGTATGTTCAAATGGAAAGTGCTTTGAACTTATAAATTATACTACTTTTAATGTTGGTAATTGTTGTTGATTTTGACCTAACTTGACTTCTCTTGGCTCCTTCGCCCTTCTTGTGAATGGATGGGCTAAGAACCCTCTGTGTTCTTTGTAAAGGAAATACTGGCTGCGTTGTCATACATCGCTATAGGTCTGTGTAAAAATCCTGATTATGTATAAGCTTAAGGTGGGAGAATGATTTATTTGTTTTGTTTTTAAGGTGATGGCTGTGGACACACTGTATTAGGCCCTGAGAGTGGAACTCTTGCATCCATCAACTACCCGCATACCTATCCTAACAGCACAGTATGTGAGTGGGAGATCCGAGTAAAGACAGGAGAAAGAATTCGCATCAAATTTGGCGACTTTGACATTGAAGATTCTGATTCTTGTCACCTTAATTACCTGAAAATCTATAATGGAATTGGAGTCAGCAGAACGGAAATAGGTAGGACATTAATGTATGTATGTATGTACGTTTGTATGTATGTATGTAAGTATGTATGTTATATATAGTTCCTTAAGTTTTAAAACTGAAGCAGTGTTTAATACTTAGTGTGGAATAACTGGTAAATAAAACGACATGAAAATTTTTATAAAAATGTAGAAATCTCAAATTGAATTTTCTTTTGGGAAGGGGGATTCTTGCCTGCTTATTTTAGCACATGCTATCTTTGTGACAATGCAGAGGCTACTTTCCTGCCCCTCTTACAAGACTCAGATGGTTACCTTTGTGCAAGATGTCCAAGCTACCTTTCTGTCCTTCCTGCAAGATGCACATGGTTACCTTCTTGCAAGAGGCACGTGGTTACCTTTGTGCAAGATGCACATGGTTTACCTTCATGCTAGATGCACATGGTAACCTTAGTGCAAGATGTGTATGGTTACCTTCTTGCAAGATGCACACAGTTACCTTAGTGTCAGATGCACATAGTTACCTTCTTATAAGATGCACATGGTTACCCTCATGCAAGACGCACTTGGTTACTTTCAGGAAGCTACTGTGCTGCTTCTAAGAAGGTAGAAATATATTTGCTGGTGTTTTATGTTTTCCGTTGGTCGTTTTATTTATAATCAGAGGATACAGATATCATTCACGCATGCTCAGGAGGCAGTGTACCCTGCAGACCATGGGTTTGGAATCCACACTGCTCTGGATTAAAGCCTAAGTCTGCCTGCTGTGACCTGTTGGGAGCATCTGACCTCTGTTTTCTCAGTTCTGCACATGTGTATGTAAAGTGCCTGGAGCGGCCTGTGATGCACTATAGATGCAGAGCACACAGTGGTCACTGTATTTCTAGTGTTGAGAGCAGTGGTTGTCAGGTAGAGCTGTGAAACAGTCATGGGGACTTAAAACAGGTTGTAAACCTGCTTTCCACCCAAAACCAATGTATTGAAATTGATTGTATGAGACAGAAGCCTCAGAGTTATAAAAGCTTTCCAGGAAAATCTACTTTGCTGCCAAGGTTTAGAAGCTTTGGCTTAGAGATCAGTACCATTCTCTTATAAAAAGCCAAAAACTTTGTAAACAGTTTTAGAGAACTGATACAAAGCGAAGGGCATTCTTGAATTCTCTGAGTTTATTTGGGATCAGTATGTAACAGTTTTCAGAATTATGATAGGACCCTGGTGTCTTGCTCTTTGACTACCCAGCTCTAGCCAAGTCTTTCATCCTAACCCACTTCCTGGCTGCTGATTGGTTACCTCTTTTGTTACTCAGAAACTTCTTGACTAAGCTGGAAGCTTGAGTAGCTCCTACATACTGTCACCATATGATGTTGGGTAAGATTGCCAGAACTTAGACCTCCTGAGAATGTGGACACAGTATCGCTGTAGTGCCAGGGGAAGGTGTGTGAACAGTGCCTTCTGAGGACTCAGAGGAGCAGGCAGTGGTACTCTGAGCATAACTGAAACAGCAGTCAAAGGGGAACACCAGCCTAGCACTTTATAGGAAGTAAAAGATGGAAAAGTAAATTACTAAGGACTAAGTTAAAAATAGGAGAGGCTCTACTGAAACAAATGGCCACCCGTTATCCACATCCAGTGGCCTTTAGGAGGAAGGGGAAGGGGAAGGAGGTGAAAGTAATGTTTGGGGCCTGGTTATTCTAATTGGGGACAACTAATTTCAAAAAGACGTTTTTAAATTAGATTTTGTTTACTTTTTAAATTTTTTAATTTGTTTTTTAACAGTTCTTAATTGAAATAGAATTTCATCACTTCCCCCCCCCATCCTCCTCCGGCTCCTCCCATGACCCTCACTTTCAAGTTGATAGCCTCTTTTCTTTACGTGTGTTGGCGCGTGCGCTCTCTCTCTCTCTCTCTCTCTCACACACACACACACACACACAAATACATATAAATACAACCTGCTGGGTCTGGGTCGCTTTGTTTGTGTGTCTATGGGACCAGGCTGACCACTCTGCTTTGGACAGCCAATAATGGGGCTTCCTGGGAGAGGTCAGCCTCCCTTCTCCCAGCAGCTGTAATGTTCTCGTCTGGGGTGGTTCCCCTGCAGAGTTTCTCCCTTTCCACATTAAAGTACCCACGGATGCTGCCATTGTTCCAGTCGTATTTATTCAGCCATTTCTAAGAGAGACTGTTTCACTGCATTTGTCCTGGTATTCTGGCTCTTAGAATCTCTCTCTCTGCCCCCGCTCCTACAATGTAATCTGACCCATGGAGCGGGAGCTGAGACATCCTTTGGAGCTGGACTCCCCACAATCTGTTGATGTCTACATTGTGGCCAGTTATGGTTTTCTGTCATAATACCCATTTTCTGTAAAGAGGGGCTTCTTTGGTAAGGGGTGGTAACTACACTTAGGTGTGGGTGGAAGATTAAGATTTAAAATGTAGTAAGGGATCATGCTGGTCTAGCAAAGTGGCAGTAGCACATTCTTTTCCAAGATCCGTGACCTCACTAGCTCTGGGAAGCTGGCTAGGTCTGCACTACCAGATATGATTTCCCTCATGCTGAGTGGGCTGTAAGTTCAATTAGACAGCCATTGGTGGTCACTGGCATGTGAGTGCCACTTACTGCAGCTCTATGCATGTCTTGCCTTGCTGGTGACTGCGTGGTTCGTAGGTATTGCAGCCGGGTAGGACCTCATTGCATTGCATCCCTCTCTTTACACCTTCATAGTATTTTCTGGAACTATGAACACTATATCACAGGAAAAAGGCTTTCAGGTCAGATCCAGCTTGAACTACCCAAGTCCCAGGTCCTACATGTGTGGTGGTTTAAAGATGCTTTAAAGCTTATTAGAGAAATTTTAGGAGGCATTTGGTCATTCAGTGATAATAAAGAACGATTGCTTCAGATGTGAAAATGGTATAGAAGTATTTCCGTAAGAAAAGGTGATGGAAGGAGAAACCAAACAAAGGGGTCATGAAGGAGATAACATCCTAATATTTGGGTGTATTTTCAGAAGTTTTCATGATAATGTCTTTAATAAGATGAGCGAATTCTGTATTTGGGAAATGAATCGTGGCTTGCGACAAGGAAGAACAGCAGTGGCGTGGGAGGGGTTGGGGCATGGTTTGACGTTGCTCTGTCCAGCCAGCCTCCAGGACCTCCTTCTGAGTCCTTCCCCCTGCCATGAGCTTGCCCAGGTTTCAGTCATCTTCTTTACTTTTAAAGGCAGGAACGGACTCATAGTTGGCCCTCCACCCTTTTTCCAAGGTACAGAGCTGCAGGAAGGTCAAAGGGCCGAGTAATGATGGCTCCTGCTGAACCCCAGCCCAAGACCCGCTTGCCTCACAGCACTGGCACGCACTACTTCTCCATTGCCACACAGCCTGTTCCTGACGTATCACAGGAGAGTGGTGATCCTGTCAAAATAAGCATTTAACATTCTGGTCTGTGTACTCTGCAGAGGATTATAGAGGAAAGAAGTACATAGGGGGTTCAAGATGCAGTAGAGGAGATTAGAGTTCTTTATCTTGCCTAGTCTTGTCTCCCTGCCCCTTCAGAGCAGAGGCAGGCCAAATGCTCTCCATTTCCCTGTAACTAGCACCCATTTTGGTATTGAAAATTAGGTTTGGGGTTTTATGAGTGTTAATTTTATTTTCCCTGGAATAATCAGAGGAAACTATAGAATAGATTATAGAGGAATGGTGTTTTAAATCATAAACTCAATAGGATGTATTTGACTCTCAGGGTGTTGGTTTATGTTGCAGCTGGGGAGTTACTTCTTGTTCTCTTTTATGTACTATTGACAACATTAATTTTAATGACCAACATCTGAGTTACTAAACTGTAAAGAAGCTTTTGAAATAACTTGCTATAGTAGTACTATGAATAGAATCATTGATGGACAAGTGGTGTGTTTAATGATATAGCTTAAAATGGCTTTTCATATCTGAAGTCTGCCCCTGCTTCGACAAACTGAATTAGAACAAGAAAAAAAATTAAGCCTTGACTTACACTTTTTGGTTTTTTTAAATCCTTAATGCAAAGCACAGAATGTCCTAAATTTATCTTGCCTGGATTTTGCAATACGTTATTTCTTCTAGAAGTCTCTTTTCTTTTACTGTAGATTAAAATTAGAAATCAGAATCTCTTTTAGTTCAAGAATGGTGGGCTGCCATGTCCTCTAAACACAGGCTTCATAAATTGATGTGCAGCTACGCATATATCTGCATTACATGCATGCATAGATACTTGTATATATACATCGTGTGTTTTTATATTTCTGTAGCTGTTTTATTAAAAATGCTGAGCCCGTGCTGATATTTCAGTCTTTCTCCAATAGTTCTTAAGTGGTTCATTCCGTCCTTGTCTGTGTGTATTGTCACGCACTTCTCTGGTAATGCAGTATCTAGCTCTCACTGGCCTTTTGTTCAGTGCTCAAGCCAGGAAGTTCAGAATTACTAAAGCTCTCCTTTGTCAGGAGTGTTTGGCTTTCTGACACTGTCAAATGACATTGTCCTTAACAAAGCTCATACTGGAGAGCTGTACAAAAGCAAAAATCTCATCATACTCTTAAGTAAGACCCTGCAGTGTGGGCTGCAGGCTGTCCATGCCTGCCTGCAGTGTGGGCTGCAGGCTGTCCCTACCTGCAATGTGGGCTGCAAGTTGTCCATGCCTGCAGTGTGGGCTGCAGGCTGTCCATACCTGCAGGATACTGTTACTTGTGTGGAGTCTTCACCTGAGGGAAAGCTGCTGCTTCCACACTGTTAAAAAGCAAAGCAAAATAAAAACAAAACCACAAACACTTTCTTTTCTCTCTTTCAGACCTTCGGTGTGGTTTTGCCATCTATTTGTGTCTGGTTTGGTTCATCTGTGAGTCTTCTTACGAATTATTCAAAGTTTTGATATTTCCCATAAAAGTTTGTTTTTCTAGAAAAGCTTTGAGAGAGCTTTCTTGGCACATTATGCCCGCTTCCCTGTTTCTTGGCAACAGGTCTGGCTTTACATGTGATGACCCTCTTCTTTCTAGACTAGAGGGCTTGGCATGGGCTCTGCTCACTGCCCTTACAGAAGTCGTGAGCTTCAGAAGAGCGAGTACCTTCAAACAACACCTCTTCAGATGACCTCATCAAGAGACTTAATCAGAACGGGAAGTTCACTTTTAGCTAAGTTATTGGTTTTCTAGAACATAGTTCTTTCTTGTTTGATTTCTTTTTTTTTTTTCCTTCTTTTTTTTTTTTAAGGCAAGGACTTATAATGTAGCCCAGTCTAGCCTCAAGCTTGGAATAATTTTTCTTGTCTAAGCCTCCTGAGTGCGGGGATTATAGGCATGTGCCACCAAACTGGCCTTCAGAAAATACTTTTTTTTTTTAAACAAAAATTTTTTGTGTGTGTGTGTGTGTGTGTGTGTGTGTGTGTGTGTGTGTGTACAAATCAGAGAAGGACTTGTAAGAATTGGTTTTCTTTTACAACCATATGATTCTGTAGGTCTGCACTATAATTTGCTCTGTCTCCTGGTGGCTCTTGGTGTGCACTGTTCATGCCTGTTAACCAGTTGAAGGATTTCTTCTGTGAAAAGTGTTAGTTTTCCTGTATGTTTTCTATTGATTGAGTCCTCACCTCTTTTTGTTCAGTTTTTTTTTTTCCCAACATCTCACTGTGTTGCTGAGTCTGGCCTTGAATTCACCGGCTCAAATGATTCTCCTGCTTTGGCTGCTCAAGTAGCCAGGGTGTGTCCCAGTGCCTGGCTCTCCTGGTTCTGTTTGTGTTCTTATTCATTTGTAGGAGGTGTGTAAATATAGTCAGTCCAGTTATGAGTGGCTTTTGCACATGTGCGTTGCAAATATCTCCCCTCTGTCTGTGGGCTCTCACTTCACTCCCTTAGTTGGTATGTTCTGCTAAACAGTCATTAAATTCAATTTCATTTTTAATGTAGTGCATTTTGATTATCTTTTTCCTCTTATAACTAGCACTTTTGTATTGTGTTTAGTATGTTTTTCCCTTTCTTGGTAATAAAATCTACAGATATTTCCCTTGTTTTTCTAGAGTTGGTTTCTTTGTGTGATGTGTGAGATAGGTAAGGATACATTTTCCCCTGTAGCTTTTACTCATGTTAAATATGTAGATGCCAGATCTATCTATAAGAAAGTATAGTGAACTAACTTGCTTCAAATCAAAATGCACAGTCACTTCCTGATTAAAAAAAAAATGATATATTTCAAATAGTCATCACCATCTTTTTATAGGAAAGGCAAATTCAGCCTTAGTGATCTTATTGCATCCTTTGGAATATAGTCAGTACCTGGTGCGTCTCATTTTAAATGCTGTGTACCTCATGGTCTATTTCTTAATCTATACTTTGGATGTTGTCCTCTGAAGGTGAGCCTTTGTGGAAGCTGCCAAAACTAAGATTAAATGTCTTCCTTTAAAAATCAGCTTTTTAGGCGCAGTATGAGAGGGATCCTTTTAGGACCTGTTAGTCAATCAAAAGGAGCACACTAAGCCACCACACAGCTGATGTGTACAGATGCCCTCACGCTGACCTCTAGGCACAGCGCAGTCAGCCTGAGGGGCCCACTGTGCACGTGCTCTGACCTCACTGCACTAAGCCCTTGGAGTGGTAACACTGTGCGCATTGCACGTCATTGCACGTCATCATGGAATCCCACCACTTGCCAGTGGGTCCCGGATAACAAGGGCTCACTGGTAAATATCAGAACATTTCCATTGAGAATTCTAAACTTCACTTTAGAGTCCAAGGTGCTCCTGCTCCAGGTTCTGAAGAATTAAAGCAAGAGAAGTGTACTTTGAGCGGACACTGCTTTCCTCCCAAGTGTATGCACACAGTTGCAGTGCTTCCTGTCCAGCTTGTCCTTCCTCCATAAGTAGCAGCACCTAAGGCAGGAGATTGTTCCAAGGTGCACCTCAGGACACTGAGCTTTCATGTAGTTGAGAGCACGATTTAACCATTGCTTGTTGTTGTTCCTGCTGCTGCTGCTGTTACTGCTGTTGTTGCTGCTGCTATTGCTCCTGTTGTTGCTGTTCCTGCTGCTGCTGCTGTTACTGCTGTTGTTGCTGCTGCTATTGCTGCTGTTGTTGCTGTCCTGGTGCTGCTGCTGTTCTGCTGCTGGTGCTGGTGCTGGTGCTTCTGTCCTGAAAGTCACTTTGTAGATTAATAGCAATCCTCCTATCTCAGTTTCTTAATTTCTAGATTACAAGATATGTGCCACCAGTTCAAGCTCAGGAACTCAGCTGCTGGAATGCATAACCACATTAACTGCAACTCTAGTGTCTGAATCACGTAGAACATTCCTCTTCAGACAGCATTTTAACATCTTCAGGGGTTGCTACTGTTCCTAGTCTACTTGGTGTATAATAAGCCTGGGGACATTTGAAGAAGTGTAACAACTGTTAGATTTCTGAAGTCTACACAGTTGCATACAAACTCACATGAATCAGGCCTCTGGAATAAATTATCAGAAAAAGACCAGGCACTGGAAAAGTAACAGCACCGCCATGATTGTAAATGGTACTGAAGACACAATGCAGTGGGTAGGCCCATGGGAGGCTGGTGTGCGGTTCACTTACTGTTTCAAACCGATAGCACGCGGATGTAACCACTCTTTGTCTTTTATGTCTTTTTCTAAAAGTTCTATATGACAACCAACGGGTCCTTTTAAGCCAACTGTGACTTCCTGGGTGCAGTTCTCCATGCATGTAGCTTTAGAAATAATGCAGTCAGAGCGAGCAAAGGTAGCATTGTAACACCTTACACACTGTATCCCCAAGATGAGCCAGAATATTTACTCATTTCGTCAGGGCGGAGGTTGTTGATGGTATTGGTGATCCTCTGGGAGGAACAGAGCACTGGGCACTACAGTCCCGCTTCAAAGTATGGTCAGCTTCCTTCCCAGTGCGGGAGTAGTAGTATGTGGAAGGAAAAAGATGAGACATAAGAGAGAGTGTGTGCTGTCTTACTTTATATAGTATAACAAGTGTGCTGAGAGTGTAAACATCAGAGTCATTTCTCAACTTTCTAGAAGCTCCAAGTTCTAAGGTCCAGTGAAGAGATTTAGTGTGTGGCAGGGCCTCCTGGTTTATCTGTGGTTTTTTCCTGTTCTGCTGCATTCCTCCTTTCCTTTCCTTTCCTTTCCTTCCCCTTCCCTTCCTTTCTTTTCCTGTCATTTGAGACAGAGTTTCTATGTGTATCCTTGGCTGTCCTGGACTTACTCTGTAGACCAGGCTGGCCTCAAACTTACAGAGATCTGCCTGCCTCTGCTTCCTGAGTGCTGGGATTACAGGCGTGCACCACCACACTCAGCTGCATGGTCCTCTTCTAAAGATAATAATTTTGTCATAACAACTTTATTCATAAAAAGAAAAAATTACCCCCCCTTTTTTTTTTAACCAAAGACCTATCTTCAAATACTGTCAGAGTAGGACTACAGTTTTCAACATAAAAATTTAGGGAGGGTGACGATTCATTCCATAACAAAAACACAGGGTCTGGACTGACTTTGCCAGGTTAGGTGATCGACCTATCTGCATGACTTTCCATTTTTCAGTTGTTGGATGAGGAGGTTAGGATGGCTTTCTAATGGTTTATTTTATCTCTAAGTAGTATCTAATTCTGTGGCCTGTTTTTTCCTTGCATAAAAATACTTCATTCATTCATATTTAATAATTCTAATCAATAAAAACTGTCTTCGTGTTTCTTTTACAGACACTGTTAGATATGTTTTACATATCACAAAATTAGCCTTTTTAAATTATACATTTTAAAAATAAATTATACTTTAATGAGCTTGAGTACATATGCCACCTACACAGACACCACAAAATCCAGGTCTAGAAATTTCAAACAGTATCAGAAGTTCTTTCTGTGCCCACTTGAAGTGCATTTCTCACTATCTCCTGCTCCAGGATGCTTCCAATCTGCTTTGTGCCCCTAATTTTGTCATTTTGTTTGCCTTTTTCAGAAGTGTCATAAATGGCTTCTTTTATTTAGCATAATGCCTTTGAGGTTCATCTGTGTTGCAAAAAATTGTTCTCTTGTATTACCAAGGAATGTTCCTGGGTGTGAGTGTGTACCACAGTAGCTATTGGTTGATCTAACCAAATGTTTTTCAGTTGAGGCTGAGTGAACAGTGAGTACAAATGACCACGTATGCTTTCTGTTCCTGTGCCTTCTTTCTGCCTGCATAGATAACTCTTTTATAAATTGCCAAATTTTCTCAAAATTGTCCGTTACATTTCTGCTGTTAATTTATGAAGGTTTTGATATCTCGACATTCTCCCTGATACTTAATGCATATATAGTCTGCACTGTTGACTGCAGCCTCGGGTATGTAGTGTTCCAGCCATGTCTTCATGGTTTTAATATAATTTCCCTGATGATGAATGGTGTCACATGAAATCTGTGTTGTTCATATTCAAATGATGTTGCACAACTTGAAAAGTTTTAGAACTCTGTATTACAGATTTGCTAGTTATGTTGTCAGCCATGTAAGGAAATCCATTTTTTAACCTAGTGGCAGCTATTTTGCATCAAGGATTTCTTTCTCTCTTCTGTCTTTGTTATAAGGATTTGAATTGTTTTACATGTGGGTTTTACATTGAATGTATACACATTAGTTTGAGGCCATGGGTAGAAGTTTAAGTCTCTGCTGATAGCTGAGGCCATGTGAGTCCACACCATCTCATCAAGAAAGATCTGATACTCCTCAGAAAGGAAGCTGAGGAGGTCCAGGTGGAGGAAACGTTGAGGAATGTGCTGAGGCGAGGAATCTAGGAGGTCCTGAAGGGACCCTGTAGGAACACTGCTGACCAGTCACTTAGTGTGGTTACCACCCTGTCTGAATGTCTATTTCTAAAACTATTTCACTATTGTTTTAAAGAGCATATGTGTGTTTTAGAGAAATTGAATCTAAGTTCAGTGAAAATTTGTAGTGTTTTTTTCTTTTGAATCTTTTAAGTAGTTATTACTTGGCATTCAGATTTTCCTCCAGAATAGTCTGATTTTTAACCTGTTTTACTAATTTGTTTATATTAATTTAGTGCCTGGTTTGTCGTATGGTATTGTTATGTACATTACAAATACTGACTTTATAAGAGCTGCATCAAATGCATGCGTTTCTTTCATTCCTAGGCAAATACTGTGGTCTGCGATTGCAGATGAATCAGTCAATTGAGTCCAAAGGCAGTGAGGTCACGGTGCTGTTCATGAGTGGAATCCATGCTTCCGGACGAGGATTCTTGGCTTCATACTCAGTTATAGACAAACAAGGTAACTTCCATTTTATACTGTAGCTCCCACATTTTGTCATTTCTGACAGCAAGAAGGAAGTTCCTGTGATCTCACATGGAGCAGAACAGAGAGACTGAACATCTAATCACACACAAGGTCCAGAAGGATCTGGGCCTGCATTCTGAAAACAGACTGTATTAACTGTTACGTAAAGTCCATGTACTTTATTTTGCTTGGAAGAAGAAATACTAATTTTTCATTTCTGTGAGATCAGAACACAAACAGTTTTAATTTTCATAGAAATCTGTGAAGCATTGAGGTAAACTGTATCAGTGTAAAAAATTATTATCTACAGCTTACAGTGTCACAGTTCTCTATTAAAGGCAACATTGTTGTTTACAAAGACTTGGCTCAGCATTCCCTGAGAAGTGCTGAGACAGAGCATAATAGTCTTTTCTCATTGTTAATGTTTGGCATCTAAAGGGGATGTGGAGTTAAAAGCAAATATGTTAAATAGAGTAGAATCCAAAATGTATTTGAATCTCTAACAGAAAATGCACTACCTATATGAAATCTGTTGCTTGCTCTGACTGCTTTGGCTTGTGTTTCACCTCTGTTACTAGAGGCACTGTGAAGAGGACAGCTCAGAGGTCCTGTCATTAGAAGAGCTATCAGAACAATTATCTGCATTAGAAAGTAGATGATTGCTAGGCGTGGTGGTGCACACCTTTAATCCCAGCACTGCAGAGGCAGAGGCAGGTGGATTGTGGTGAGCTCAAGGCCAGCCTGGTCTACAAAACAAGTCCAGGACAGCCAAGGTTATACAGAGAAACCTTGTCTTGAAAAACCAAAAACAAACAAACAAACAAAAACAAAACAAAACAAAAAAAAGTAAAGGCTTATTCTTATGTGCAACAGTAAATATTTGAAGTTGGCCATTTACACTTGAAAATTAGCTTCATGCCAATATCAAGACCTTTGTAGGTATGAAAATGTCGAGCTCTGGGAACTGCTGAGGGAAAGGCAGGCTGTCCTTTAGTGGTGGGAACTGAGATGAACATGGTCTCCCTAAAAGTTTCATTTAGAACCTTAACATGGGCCTGGAGAGATGGCCCAGCAGTTAAGAACCTTCATGTGGAGGAAGCTGTGCTTACTTAGAAGGGATCTACTTTCTCACAGATTATCTACTATGGGCAAGACATGAAGCTCACAAACTCAATAATGAGAAAGGTTTAACACATTTGAATGAAGTAATGTGCATTAGAAGTGTCAGTGAACAGTTAACGTTTTGACAGAGCTAGGAAAGTTCAGGTGGAGTTATGTCATAGGAATGGCACTAGGTAGCCCTCAATTAAAACTGACTTCTAGTGGGTGTGGTAGCACACACTGTAGCCCAGAGCTCTGGAAGCTGAAGCAGGAGAATCACAATTTTTGAGGACAGCCTGGCTGTCTTTCAAAAACCAAAATAAAACCAAAAAGAAGCCTGCTTCTGCCGTGTGCTAGCCTGGCCATCTCCGTCATGTCACTTCACCTCCGTGGGCTCTGTCTGTGGGTGTGCACAGTGTCACCCACACGTCTTACGAACATGCATTTGCATTCCCTCACCACCTAACGGGTGATGGAGAGAACACAGACTCCTGAGATTATTGTCCTTTCAGCACATGCTGTGGGAGTCTCAGGTGGACAGGTGAGAAGGGAAGAAATAAACAGCTGATTTTGTTTTCTACTGGCCTGAAGTTTCTTTGTTTTACATTTTCATTTTGATTCATATTTTCCCAATTTTCTCCTCACTATGTATCATGTGCATGGTTCCAGGAAAATGAATGTCTTCTTTTTTATTGTAAAAGGGGGTGTTTTAAGTTAGACATACAATTCATGGGTTGTTGTTTTTCTCATAGTAACTTGATGCCCTTACGTTACAGTTCCTTAAAGAATTGATAAGGGTTCCAGATAAGATGTTCTCAGTGAACTCAGAGTCAGCATGTTGTAGACTTACAAGTCTCTATTCCAATTTAGAGATAGGCACCTTAAGAACTTCTGATACTAATACTTCCCAAAGTGACAATCTTGAGAAATCCCATTTCCCAATTGACTTGTGAGGCATTTTTTTGTTGTTGGTTTGGTTTGGGTTTTGGGGTTATTTTGTTTGGCTTGGCTTGTTTGTTTGTTTTGTTGTTGTTGTTTTGCACAGCCGTCAAACATTTGTTTAATTTGACTGAAGTTAGTTGTTCAAAACCAATTCTGGGGATCACTGGCTGAATTTCTTGTTACTTCTTGGGTAGCTTCTCAGTCAACTTTTTCTAGTAACTCATTTATTCCCAGTCTGTTTGGCTTTGGTTGAGATCTCAGCTTGTTTCCATCCAGGAAACTTAGAGACTCTCTTAAATCCCTAGAAGGATGGTTGCTACGTGTCCCTAGCTAAGGAGTCTAATTGAGATTTAGAGTAGTAGGGAATAAAATATGTGAACAATCTTGCCTCCGCAGCTACTTCATTTCTTATAAACACCTACAAAGACTCACTAATGTTACATATGCTATATTATATGTATATATATTATTTGTTATATTTATATGTATAGAGTCACAGTTTTGTATAAGATAGGATGACTTCATTATTTTGTATCAGAACCTATGCAAAGTTATGTCCCCTTCCATTTTCTGCTCTAGACTTAGTAGAGTGACCTGACCATGTTCGTCTTTGGTTTGTGTCAGTTGCTCTTCCTTACTTTCTGAAAAGTAGATGAAGGAGTAGGAAGGCCAGTGAAGAGGCTTGTTGGAAGACAGCAGACAAGAGCTTATTAGATTAAGAGGCCATGTAATACAAACACTAGCGTGAGATCCATTTTTAAAGACATTACAGTCGGACTCACCTTCTTCAAGGACACACTTCAAAGAACGGGGACTCATTGTCCTGTGCTTTTAAGTTGTAATGAGAGACTTTGCTCATGGCAGAATTCTCAATATCCAGGTCATATTGGAGGCATTTTCCTAACATCATGGGGTGCTTTCCCCTTCCCTGTTATTTTAAATTATCAGTAAGCAGTAGTTACCAGACTTTTTCTCCATCTTTTAGACAAAAGGAAAAAAAAAAAGATAGAAAGAAGGATAGATAGATTCTGCTGTAGGGAAAACAGATTCTCATTTTCTCCGTTCAATGGCAGGCCAACAGAAGTGCATGTGGGCACTTAAAAATCTGAGAGTTAGAGTCATGTTAGTTGCTTTTCCATTGCTGCCATGACCAGGGCAACTTACAGAAGAAAGGTTTTACTTTGGTTTACATTTCCAGGACAAGGACAAGAGTCCATGGTGGCAGAGCAGAGGTAGGCAGCTGCAGCAGGAAGCTGAAAACTCACACACCACCTTCCTGGGGGAGAGTGGGGTCTATTTTAGCTCACACTCCCAAGTAGCTGCAGGCATGAAACAGTGGGCAAAGCCAAGATGGCTTTCAAAGCCTGTCTCCAGTGACAAACCTCCTCCTACAAGGCCACAGCTCTTAAGGGTCCCAAAACAGCATCTCCAACTGGGGACCAAGTACTCAAATGCCCAAGAGCATGGGGACATCTTATTCAAACCTCCACAGAGCCTCTACTGTGAATTAGCATAAACTCATCAAAGGCCAGCAGGACTCTCTGAGGAGGTGTGTGTGAGCCCTTGAGTGTCCTGACCCTAGGAGCGCGCACTGATGAAGGTTTTCTATAGGGAAAAAAAAACCTCCCGAGTTGCCACTGGTCTCAGTGAGAAAGTCAAAGCTAGCCTCTCAGAGTTCAGGACTCTTCACTGGGATCTCTCAGTCAAGGTTGGTAATAAATGCTACTGTTTACATGAATAAATTTCAATTCAAAACATCATTTAGGGCTGGAGAGATGGCTCATCAGTTAGGAACATTTGTTATCCTTTCAGAGGAGCCCAGGTTGATTCCCAACCCCTGCACAGTGGGTCATAAATGTTGCTAACTCCAGTCCTAGACAATTCAATGTTCTTCTGACATGCAAGGGTGCCAGGCATGCATGGGGAATACATGCAGGAAAAGCACTCACACATAAAATTCACTTGAAAACAGCATTCAATTGAAGTTGAAAAATAAAGTGAATTTTATGGATATGTCATCTGAATTTCTGCTTTTGAATCAGTTCAACTCTGGCCAGTTTCTAGAAGAACTGTTAACATAGTAATGCATTTATGTTTTTTTGTTGTTGTTGTTTGTTTGTGTGTGTGTGTGTGTGTGTGTGTGTGTGTGTGTGGTTTTTTTTTGTTTGTTTGTTTGGTTGGTTTTTTGTTTTTGGTTTTTTGAGACAGGGTCTCTCTGTGTTAGCCTTGGCTGTCCTGGACTTACTTTGTAGACCAGGCTGGCCTTGAACTCACAGCAATCGCCTGCCTCTGCCTCCTGAGTGCTGGGATTAAAGGCGTGCGCCACCACGCCCGGCGCATTTATGTTACACATTGAAGGCTTCAAATCCTTCAAGACAGCACTGATTTAAATGCTCTATAATTGATGTGTGGGTAGATAAAAACACACAGGATTAGAAAACTAAAATCCAGACACATTTTAGAGACTATTCAATTGAAACTTTAAAGGTGATACTACTTTACCATCCCAGAATTTTGGAGTGGGGTGCCTAAACTTGCATTTCCTTATTTATTTGGAGGAAAGAAATAAAATAGTTTGCAATCACTTGGGACACAGAATGATCAGTGTGTGTATGCGTTTTCTCCCTAGTGTGAACTCACACACACACACGTGTTCATTTGTTGCCTCCACCCTAGAGTTTGCTGACAGTATACCTAAGACTTTTGAACAGCTGGGCCTGAAAACAGCCCATTTGAGGGTCACAGTTACAGCGTGTTGAAGTATTTTTAGAGCCAATACCATTGTCATAAAGTTCTTCTGATTGTTACTTTCTTTAACTACATATTTTTGTGAATATTTTCCATTTCTTCTTTCTTACATCAGAGTATATAAACTTGTAACACATAGGGTAGAGTAGGGTTTTTTTTTGTTTGTTTTTTGGTTTTTTTTTTTTGTCTAATAGAGTTTGAGTTTCTGTTGCTGATTAATTTTTTTTCTTCTACATGGATGTTTTTGGATTTGAAACTAGGGTATGAGTTTTTCAGATTGTTGCTCTGACTGCGTAGTGATGACACAAAATCTGTTTTGTGTCAGCTTCTCCTTTAGCCAAGTTTCTGTTTCCATGCCGTGTTTTTAGTTTCTGGTATTGTTGTATCTGATACACTTTTTAACACTTGGGATCTCGTGATGACTCTTCGTGAAGTTTCGGTTTGTTTCCTGTTTCAGTATGCGTCCTTGTTTATAGGCAAATGAATAATGAGCACACAGTTGTTTGTGTATAATATAAATAGAGTACCGAAAACCAACTATATTTTAGTGTTAGACAGCAAGCACATTGATGAGCAGTTTCACCAGTTTTGCCAAGAGGAAAAATTTAACACAGAATTAATCTGTTAAAATCTTTGACCAGAAGAGACATTTCGGCCTATAGAATGAAGTTTGTACAAAGTAGACATAAAAACAGCCTGAAATGTAACATCTTGTTTTTCTTTGTTTTGTTAGGTTTTTGGTTGGTTGGTTGGTTTGGTTTGGTTTTTCTGAGACAGAATTTCTCTGTTCAGCCCTGGTTGTCCTGGAATTCATTCTGTATGTCAGGCTGGCCGCAAACTTATTGATCTGCCTGCCTCTTGCTTCCCAAGTGCTGGTGTGTGCCGCCACCATCTGGTGACTAGCCTGTTTCTAGTGTTTGCTATGTAGTTGGGGACTTTGATAACGGAAATTCTGTGAAAGAACCACATAGGTATGTCACGCTGTTGCTAACTTCTAATTCATTGTTTAGTGCCCCAGACACTGTGTAGATGACAAACATGCTGACTTTTGATGTGTCTTACATAGTGGGAAGTTAGGTGTAGAGGGGGTTTCATTGGATGCAGTTAACCAGATGTGGCTTACAGCCTAACTAACTGTCCTGTTAATTGCTTAGGCACCTTAGCCATCCTTTACATCATTGATAAGAAACCTTCTTATCACAGAAATTTGCCCAATCTCCTACTGTAGAGATCTGCTTCCATTGTAATTTGCCTAAAAGAAGCCTAATATTTAATCACTAACTTTAAATATTGATCAAAGATGTCAGCCATATTCCACACCCTGTTGTATCTGAACAAAGACGTCTGCATACCATGAAGTTACTGAAACTGCTGTTATGCAGGGGCCTCCCTCCAGCTGTGGGGAGTTGGTCGTTCAAGGGATTTTAGAGGAAATGAAGGAGTCTGTAAGTACATATTTATTGTCTTTTTCCTGTTTTCTCGGTTCTTGTAAGTAAATATGGTCACCGAGAAGCAAAACTTTATTTACATTTCAGTTCCTTTCCTATGGGAGGAAATGATTATACCTATAAGGTACAAGATATTACATACCACAGTTAATAGAGTGTAAGACTGCTTTATGTAATAGCTACTGATGCAACTGGGAGGTTTTGGCACTTAAATCAAGAACATACAACAGTATGACTTAGGGACAATCTAAATAAAAATAGTTCATAACTACCCTGTCTCAGAAATAGCCAGTGCTGCCAATCAAAATATTCTATTCCTAAGAGAGAAACTAGTGTGCTTGTATGTTAAATGATTTGCTGGCATAAAAGAGCTACCATATTTTACAGTATGATTTATGGGCCAACTAAGATTTTAAAATATGTACAAATTTTCATTGAGCAGTTACAGAGTTCTCTATATATTGTACTTAATTTTTACTTATTTACTTGTTTGTTGTTTTTTCATGACAATATCTCTATGAAGACTAGCTGTCCTGGAACTCCCTCTATAGACCAGACTAGCCTTGAACTCATTGAGATTTGCTTGCCTCTGCCTCCCAAATTCTGGAATTAAAAGCATGTGCCTTTAATTTTTAAGCTGTATCAAGATTCTGTGTGCAAAGATGTTAAATTTCAAGTTGTCATAGAAAACTAGGATATTCGGTACAACAAATGCAACTGAGACTGGCTCTGTCAACTTAGAGGAAGGACAGAGGCTTCTCATAAGACTTAATATGCACTCCCTCTGGGTTAGATTCTATTGCTAGAGCTAGTGTCGAGCTGACACTGGAGATGCTGGTTTCTCCTTGAGCTGCACAGAAGAGCAGGAATGATGTCTGTTGTCACAGGGCCCTGCTGGATGCTCTTGCCCAGAGCACTGAAGAAAAATAACATGCTAAGTAATAACGAGTGTATATCCATATGCTTTTGTACACATTGAGTATTTGACTAAAATTATAGAAAAGCCCTATAAAGAAGCTCTTAGCCAAGAATATGGTTAACTATACACTGTTTGCACTTCTAATAGAACACCAATGTTCTAGCATTATAGAATAATCAAATAGAGTCCACATCAGTATTTATTATTGTAATACTAAGTACTTCACGTATGAGCTGGTCTTTTAAGTTGTTCAGTCCAAAGATGGTGCCATTTCTCAAGTCCTGGGCATCTGCCACTTCTTGAAATATATATGAAAATCTGATTACATGTCAGCAGCTCCACTCTTTTTTTGTTGTTGGTTGGGTTAGTTTTGGTTTTGGTTTGTTTAATTAATTTATTCAGATTACAGCTCAATTGTTTTCCCCTCACTTGTATCCTCCCGTTCCTCCCTCCCTCCCTCTTTCACCCTATTCCCCTCCCCTAGGTCTGTGACAGAAGGGGACCTCCTCCCCCACCATATGGTCACGGCCTATCAAGTCTCATCCTGGTAGCCTGCTCATCCTTTCTCTGAGTGCCACCAGCCTCCCCACCATGGGGAAGTGGTCAAATATAGCAGCTCCACTCTTAACCTCCGTAGTTCAAGTTACTACCAGCATTTACCTCAGTTATGGTAACAGATTTCTTTCTGAGCTTTGTTTCTACTCTTCTTCTCTTTGACTCTGCGCTCAGTATAGCCGTCAGTGTAATGTCATTAAGATGAAATTCCCACCATACTCTGCCAAACGTCCTTGCCTCCAGGACCCCATAGAATTCCGCTGCCTGTTGCTCATCAGACTTCATTTCGCTGTGGCTTTGTAGGTGCCCGGGCCTCACTTCTTCATCCACTCAGAGTTTTATTCAGGTGTTGCCTTTGCAGGGAGGTCCATACTGGACCTAACTCTTAAAAGTTCAAGACTTGGCCAGGCGGTGGTGGCACACGCCTTTAACCTGGGAGGCAGAGGCAGGCGGATCGCTGTGAGTTCGAGGCCAGCCTGGTCTACAAAGCGAGTCCAGTACAGTCAAGGCTACACAGAAAAACCCTGTCTCGGAAAAAAAATCAAAACTTGAGCTTTTTAAAACTTCTTACTGCATTTATTTAACTAAAGTATGTATCACCATCCACTCCAGTATATATGCCCAGTTTTGTAGTAATATTCTCTCCTCCCCTCTCCACTTGAAGGTATACTTTCTAGATGTAGACACCTTTGTCTGATTGGTCTTTTGACTAATAACTGGTCATGTTTAGATATCTGATGATTGTTGAGGAGTAACTGCATGAATTATCCACCATAGCTCTTTATTGGGCTTTATTTTATTCAGCCATACATATATAGTATATATTAAAATAAAATAATTATTCCTTTTTATGATACCATTTTATTTTTAATTTTATAACACATTTATAAAGATTTAATTTCTATACAGCATGATAGTCATGCTCAGAGTATTTAATTTATTTTTTCAGAATTTTCAGAGTACTGTATTTCTTACCACAGTTTGAGAGCAGAAAAAAAAAATCCCACAGTTAGTCACAGTCATTCTCCGTTTATCACTTTTAATTCCCTCCATCCCTCATCACCACTAATCCACTTCTTGTCTCTAGCTACCTCATTGTGGACACTTCATCAAGGATAATATATTATGGGATTTTTTAAAAACTGGTGGCTTTGACCACATATTTGCCAAGTTCTTTCATGTTGTAACTAGTTCTGCTTTGATTTTGTAGCCAAACTATATTCCATTGGTTAGGTGTACATTTGCCTTTTTATTTTTACGTCTTAATACTTTTTTATATTGATTCTAGATACTTAACAGATGCATGATTTGCAAGAATAATTTTGTGGGCCATTGTATTCATTGCTTTTCTGTTACTGTGATAAAACACTATGATAGGTGCAGCTTATAGAGAAAGAATATATTTGAGCTTGTGATTCCAGAGAATTAGAGCCCATAATGATGTGGGCAGCACTGTGGCAAGAGCAAATGCTGAGAGCTCACATCTTGAACCTCAGGCATGAAACAGAGGGATACAAAGAGAAATATCAAAAGAAAGCCTGTGAAAGTATGCTCATGTAGCCCCCCAACCCCCCCCCAAAAAAAACCCCTCCCAAAATCTAAGAGAATAAAGGACAATGTTCCCTTCAACAGAGAAAATTTTCTTCGCTTCTGGAAGATGCTTCCACAGCCAATTCCATGTTCTCTTCTTATAGCCACTTGGGCCGTCAGGATAGCAGCTTCTCCTCAGCCAGCCCCTGAGACTTGGTTTTTATTTTTCACGCTCTTTAACATGGGTGCATTTTTCAACATGTCAGGCAAAGTCAGAAATCGGACTTTGGTGCCACGTACATACACCTGTTCTAGCCGTGCCTCTCGGCCATCTCTGTACATGACTGTGATGCTGGACATCTGGCAGTTCAGGCTGTCCTCTGCTTCTATGAGCTTCCCTCGGTACACCTCGCCAGTGTTGGTCTCACATGTTAAGATGTGGCCCTCAGCCTCGAGTGAGTCCTGAATCGGCACACCAGCACACATCTTGGCAGGACTCTTCTGTGCAGCTAACTGCAAGCTCCTTTTCGGTTCTGGCACAAATGTTAGAAGGTGAAGGTGTGACGGAAGGAATGGCGGGCCCTGAGTTAGGTGAGGTTTTTGTTTGTTTGTTTGTTTGTTTTTTAAATCTTAAATCCATCCAAAACGACTTTCTTCTGCCAGTGAGGCTGCACCACCTGAATTTTCCCCAGTGTCATCGTCTGGAGACCAAGGGTTCAAGAGCCAGAGACTAGGAAGTGCCTGTAGCCCTCTTTCCTTCAACCCTTGGAGCCATCTTTCGCCTTGATACTCCTGGAAGCACAGGTGTTTCTAATTAGCCTTTTAGTTTATCTGAGTTTGAGTGCTGTGCTGTTCATTATAGTTAAGAAATTAGTTCTTAATCCAAAGTCAAGATTTATTCGTATCTTACTTTTTCCTATTTTTTTAAAAGGTCTGCAGTGTGACTTCTTAAATTTAGTTCACTTTGAACTAATATTTGTGTATGTGAGGCTGGTAACTAGTTCTCTCATGAAAGGATACGTCTTTGTACAAGGATGTCATGTTGTCCCAGCATTATTAAAAAGACTATCCCACCAGCATCCACTCCACTGTATCAGCCAGACACAACTGTCAACATTTACTTGGATATAAATCTGAAGGGTTAACTCTAGACTCTTCTGGGTTTATTTCTATTCCATTCATCACAATAACTTCTTATGCGTTGCTGTCAGAAGCCTCTGGGGCAGATATATCCTTTTTAACTATATTTATGCTGCCCTGGCTGTGTTATTCACTGAGAGCTCCATAATAACAGTTTTCTGAAAAGCTAGTTCCTTGGGAAAAGCTTTCAGGAAAGGCACATAACTTCTTAAATCCTTAACTTGGTGGTTTTTATATGCCTTCATGGAGTTGTAAATGTCAGAGTTTGTACTCAGGGTTTTCCTTTCCTGTCTGCAGTCTTCTTGGCTTTCCGAGTTGTCCACTTTGGATTCTTATTTTCCTCTTCAGGAGCTCTTTGGAGCCCCAGTGGAGTTTAAGAGCCAGGTAATGATTTACACATTAGCATGGCCTAGTGTGTGGCATATGCCCTGCGTGAACTTACTGCTCAAGCACCGTTGTGCGTGTGGTCTGAAGGTAGAGGCAGCTGGCGCCTAGATTGCCACATTGGAACACACGGGTACTGTTCCTGGCAGGCTAAGTTTAGAAGCTGAGCTTCTGATCTTAGAAGTTGGAAATTCTTCTTGATAGATCAGGAGAGCAGGAAATTGATAATCCTTGATACTGTGCAAAGGCTGGTAGGCAAACCATTCCATTATGTTGCCCTTCCTAGTGAGCTGACTAGGTAGTAGTGAACCCACATGGAAAACTCTTAAAACACAGGTTTAACTGTATCATTCAAATAGCAGTGGTGCAGACATATCGATCTCAAAGTACTGCTCTCCTATCTGTGTAACACTACACTCAGGGTCTTTTAAGACTTATTTCAGTTGGCTAGTGAATATCAAATTTATTTAGAGTAGTAAAATGAAATGATGGGTTACCCTGGCCTTGCTGCTGAGACTATTAAGGTGACATTTGTGTACTGACAGTGTGGTAGAAAGGCCTCTCAGTGGCAAAACCTCTTGCCCAAAATCAACTGGGGAAGGAAAGGGGTTTTTTAGTCTTATGGCTGGACGTCCATCCTCCAGGAGAGTCAGGGCAGGAACTCAAGGCAGGAACTGAAGCAGAGGCCATGAAGAAATACTGCTTACTGGCGTCATAATCGTTGCTTGCTCATCCTACTTTCTTACAGACCCAGGAACAAATAGTACCACTCACACCACCCACAGTGGGCAGGGTCTGTCTCATCAGTTGTTAGTCTGGAAAGTACTGCACAGACTTGCCTGTACGCTAACCCTATGGAGGCATTTTCTCACTTAAGATTCCCTCTTCCCAGATGTTTCTAGGTTTGTGTCAAGTTGGCAAAACCAGCCAACATAGAATGCTTGTAATGTGATCTGTTATTGCCTTGCAGTCTCCTTCCAGGTTTTCACCCATGGGTCTGGTAAGCGACTAGATGTAGCCAAACATGCTAATAAACAGAAACTTGTTCTTCCAGATAGTCCGGATAGTTCCAGATAAATGTTCACTGAAAGTCCCCAATGTACTCCACACTATAATTCCTAATTTCTCTTATTCCAGAAAAGTAAAAACACAGCTCTACTCTTTGTCCAAGGACTAGTTGTTAGAAAATAATGTTACTTATAAATGTATGATCTATCACCAAGTTAATGTTTTCATAGCATATTATGCTGGGAACATGTGTACTTATATATTGATTAGATCAAGCAAAATGGAAGTGCTGATGTGCCTAAAGGGATTTCACATGTGAAGGGCTAGGAAGCGCCTTTAAGGAAATAACAGTCAAGTTCAGATATTAGTAAATAGTTAATTAGGTTTGGGGAAATGGGGATGGTAGAATACCTTTGCAGAGGAATGTGTACTCAGGGATGCAGAAGGTTGTATACCAGGGATGCAGGAGAGTGTGTGCCCACGGATACAAGAGAGTGTGTGCCCAGGAATGGAGGAGTGTATGTGCCCAGGGATATAGGAGACTATGTGGCCAGGGATGCAAGAGTGTATGTGCCCAGGGATATAGGAGACTATGTGGCCAGGGATACAGGAGTGTATGTGCCCAGGGATACAGGAGTGTATGTGCCCAGGGATGCAGGAGTGTGTGTGCCCAGGGATGCAGGAGTGTATGTGCCCAGGGATGCAGGAGTGTATGTGCCCAGGGATACAGGAGTGTATGTGCCCAGGGATGCAGGAGTGTATGTGCCCAGGGATACAGGAGTGTATGTGCCCAGGAATGGAGGAGTGTGTGTGCCCAGGGATATAGGAGACTATGTGGCCAGGGATAGAGGAGTGTATGTGCCCAGGGATGCAGGAATGTGTGTGCCCAGGGATGCAGGAGTGTATGTGCCCAGGAATACAGGAGTGTATGTGCCCAGGGATACAGGAGTGTATGTGCCCAGGGATGCAGCAGAGTGTGTACTCAGGGATGCAGGAGAGTGTATGCCCAGGGATGCAGGAGAGTGTGTGCCCAGGGATGCAGGAGAGTGTGTGCTCACGGATACAGGAGAATGTGTGTCCAGGGATGTAGGAGAGTGTAAGCCCAGGGATGCAGCAGAGAGTGTGCCCAGGGATGCAGGAGTGTGTGTGCCCAGGGATGCAGGAGTGTGTATGCCCAGGGATGCAGGAGTGTGTATGCCTGGGGATACAGAAGAGAACCAAATGGTGAGGAGCCATAGTACAAGTCAGAGGTTGATACTGAAGAAAGATCAACCCTGCAACATGCTGTGGGCTTCAGTCTTGACTGTGTATTCTATCCTAATCCAAGGAAGGGAAGATGTCCAATGTTTTTTTAAGTAAAAGCTACTTTTTGTGTGCCTAGGACTATGTCTTTAATTAGAGGCATATTAACTTTTATTCAGATGAATTGTTAAAGCTGAGGTTCCCTTAGAGCACTGGGACTTGGATGTGCTGAGTGATTGCGTGGGGCATTGGCTACCAGAGGCTCATTATCTTTGGAGTTCCCAGAAGATGTCGATATGCTGGTTCCATCTGTGGACCAGAAGACTGCATTTTGAGTAAAAATTTGAGCTGTAGAGTTAACTTAACAATTTTTTGTCATTGTTTTTGTTTATAAACAGCATACAATCATTTTTAGTCATAATAACCAGTAAATGTTTTTCTCTATGTTTTGAGGTTGCATTTTATAGAAACACTGAGGAAAATATAAATTCTGTACTACATATGATATATGACATAATGAAAAGCAGTATTAAGGAAACAGGTCCAGAAATGAAGATACATCAAATGTGAGAAACTGTTTAACAAAAATTTGTGATGTTATAGGTCGTAAGATTTTGAAATTTAGATGGATACCGTTTTATGTTATTTTACAGTATTTTCATAAGATTAATGTCTTTTATTAAATGTTTTTTCTTTGCTTTTTTCTAGATTTAATCACTTGTTTGGATACTGTTTCGAATTTTTTGGAACCTGAGTTCAGGTATGAGCTTGTGCACATGCATGCACAGGTGCGTGTGTGTGTGTGTGTGTGTGTGTGTGTGTGTGTGTGTGTGTGTGTGTGTTCGAGCACATCTCTTCATTCTCATTCTTTTATACTGCCTGGTAATGTATAAAGTGTGATTCATAACTAGTCATTGTTTAAGACTCCAGTCCAACAGTGCGTATTTAAAGTCATCCAGTTGCCATGTTTAAATTTGTCTTTATCTGTAGCAGTTACATCTCCAAAACAGAAGTATAACTTTTATTTTTTTTTTATGGAGAAGTGCATTCCCTAATAAATGTACCTGGCATTGACTCCATCCTCTACACACAAATGAAGATGCGTTCATACACATGCACACAAACATGTAGTCATGTGTGCACATGGAATATTGTTATTGTTGTGGAAAACTTGCTGCCTTTGGTGTTGTTCAGTGTGACCTGAACGTGATGGAAGGCTATCTCTCGTCCCAGCACTGTCCTCACCACCCACATCTGAGCTCTTGTCAATCCTCCCCTGAGCTCCCATTCACGAGTCTTTACATCCTAGAAGCCAGATTAACCTTCGTAAAAAGTTTCTCACTGGGTTGCACCTGTGGGCTGTCACGGTCCTTTGCTGGCTCTCTATTTTTATCTACAAGTGAATCCCCTACTTCATAGCCCACAGGGTTTCCGCAGGATCTGGATCCTGCGTCTCTCTAACCTTCCCACACACACTGCACCTTTTTTGGGAACACGCCAGAACATCCCCTGCCCTCCCCTCCCCTCCGGGGCCACGCTCTTGGCTTCTGGTGTACAGTCCCATCACACTGATGGCCACTAGTTCACATGAGCTGTCTATACCCTGTGTGAGCGGAGCCCAGCTTTGTGACTCAGGTGCACAGTTGTTTTACTTTCCTAGTCTGTAAAATGGGAAGAATAATAACAGTACCTCCTAGGTGGGATTGTTGTGAGATTACCTGACGCACTCCGGGAGCTGCTCCGTCCATACATAGCAAACTTGCTAAATGTGTGCATCTTGTTAAATAACAGTTCTCCCAGTTATTTCAAAATACCCTTTCCCGACTCCAAATATCTGTGTAAGTACTAGCTGAATATTTTCTTCCGCCGATTGAATAGGGACTGAGGTAACAGGGCTATGTTTATTTGGTTAGCATTTATAAGTCAAATGATGTGTGGACGTTCATATAAGCCTGTGGGCCGTGGTGTCTAGGTCTTAGAGTAAAGAGATGGCTACTGCTCACAGTGAAGTAAATGATGAAGGAGTAGCAGACCACAAGAACACTCTTGACAGTGTGTTCAGTGTGTGTGGGTGGAGGGAGGGTAAGTGGGCTTTTTAGAGAGAGTTGGCTGTGCCATGCTGAGGTGCTTTGTCCACTGACTAGAAGCATGTATGAGTGTATGTGACTTCTCTTTGGAGTATTTTCCCACAGAAAGGGAGTGTCCGTAACCTCTCACTTGTTTTCATTCTCAGTAAATACTGCCCAGCTGGCTGTCTGCTCCCTTTTGCTGAAATATCTGGAACAATTCCTCATGGATATAGAGATGTAAGTTGAATACAGACTTACTTCACTGCTGTGGACACTGTTACTTTAAACCCAGAAATGCTTAGGGTGCCACCTGGTTGTCCCAAGATGCATATATATCATGTGTCTCTGTCTTCTCATATATGTTTGATATCTTTACAGTAAAACCTAACTGTTTTGTTAAAACTGTGTTTTGTTACAATAACCTGTGTGTCTGAGAAGCTGCCAGATCAGATGATTTTTTGAGAAAGAACAAGTATCCTGTTTATGGATAATTGGGAGAAAAATTCATTTTCCTTTTTTGTTTTTCAAGTCTTCGCCATTGTGTATGGCTGGAATCCATGCAGGAGTGGTGTCAAACGTGCTAGGTGGCCAAATCAGCGTTGTGATTAGCAAAGGCACCCCGTACTATGAAAGCTCCTTGGCTAACAACGTCACTTCCATGGTGTAAGTGCAAATATTCTTTTTAGTAAGCATGCTGGATGGGGGTGAGGGGCTGTGCAACACTCTTTCTAGGAAGACATAAGCATCCACCCAAGGGGCAACTGATGACAGCACCAGAGGTCAGCACAGTGAACCAACACGTTTTATTGGTGTTATTTACAGGAAGAGAGTGACAGGTTACTTACAAGAACAAAAATTAGTCAGAGGCAGCTGCATCACTAAAGCTCACCCTACCATGGGTGACAGCTCACAGAAACTGGGAACCTGGAGCTTACTGCACGCACACACAACACATAGTGCAGGCCAATAAGCTGGTGGCATCCTTCCCGGTGGCTCACTTGTTCTGCAGTACAGAGGTTGTCCTTCAGAAAGGTGATTGCTGCTGCTTTCCTTGGTTTTGAAACAGTCTAGGATAAGAGTCTAGGAATTTGTGGCCAGGTCTTACTTTCCTTGAAGGTCAGTCGACAAAACTGTGATGTTCTTTGTCGTTTATGCAAATGGAAGTGGACTGAGGCTAACTGAAATAAGGACTAGAAAACAGATTTTGACATAAAGCTGAGGCAGAGCTGTAAGTCTCCTCATCACAAGAGAGTATTGGAAATGGATTCTCCTGGTCTCTGCAGTGTTCAGGTATTTTGTAAAGCATACACGAGACACCCAAATCAGGGCCAACTGAAAAATTAAATAAAAACACAGTATTAGCAGTCTGCTCCTAAAATCTTGCTTCTTCCGTGTGCTTCATCCCACAGACATTGTACTAGCCTAACTGCTGCCTGCAGTCTGCTTCCTTTCACAAGTAAAGAGCCTGGCTCATACCCAGAAGAATAGAGTAGCAGCAGACTTTCTTTGAAAATCCATCTACAGGCATGAGGGCATATGCCTGTATTCCTACAGCTGAGAAGGCTTTGCAGATGGTTATAAGCTTGAGGCCAGCTTGGAACTACATAATGAAACCCTGTCTCTAAAACAAAAGCAAAAACCGGTCTCCACTCATTTTGTTTGTTTGTTTATTTTACCCACAGCCTTTTAATTGCATAGAAAACATTCTTAGCCTACTGGTCATGTAAAAGAGGCTATGCCACCTTCTTTTTGTTTTATATGATTTTATGCACATCCTTTCATTCTTTTTTGAGTTCTACCCTTTTAAGAGAATTTGGGGACATGTAGTTTCTCTTTCACTATAAAAAAGTGTGTTTTCTTTGCCACTGTAACTCTTAAAGATGACGTCAGTTAGCAGATAGTAGGTTATGTGCTAATTCTATACCATATTAACCTCTCTAAAAAGTTACTCACTGGGTTGCACCTGTGGGCTGTCACGGTCCTTTGCTGGCTCTCTATTTTTATCTACAAGTGAATCCCCTACTTCATAGCCCACAGGGTTTCCGCAGGATCTGGATCCTGCGTCTCTCTAACCTTCCCACACACACTGCACCTTTTTTGGGAACACGCCAGAACATCCCCTGCCCTCCCCTCCCCTCCGGGGCCACGCTCTTGGCGTCTGGTGTACAGTCCCATCACACTCATGGCCACTAGTTCACATGAACTGTCTACCCTGTGTGAGCGGAGCCCAGCTTTGTGACTCAGGTGTGTGGTGGTGTGTGCCTGCAATCCCCAGGCATAGGCCATGGAAGCAGGAGGATTGAGAGTCACTGTCCAGCTCAGCTGTTTAGTGAATTCAAGGCCTGCGAAGGCTGTGTGAGAGAGACCCTAGCTCAAAGAAACAAACAAACAAACAAGTAGCATCCTCTTCTGACTAGTTGAACTTAGTGGTAAGAGCAGGGGTGTAGCTGAACACCTTCCAGGTCTCCTCTAGCAAGACAAGCGCTTCTCTTGTCTGACCCTTCCGTCCTCCCCAGTTCTTGTTCAGACGTGCTGATTTTCTCCATACGAAATGCAGTGTCTCTGTTGGTAGCCAGCTCCTGTGTGTTTACCAGGAGTCTTGAATCTAACCTCATTCCCTGAAAATATACCTCTCCATGTTCTGTCACAGAATGAAAAAAAGAAAAAAGTTGGGAGCTGGAGAGAGATGGCTCGGTGGTTAAGAGCCCTGTGTGCTCTTCAGAGGTCTTAAGTTCAGTCCCCGGCAACCACATCACATAGTGGCTCACCGCCATCTTACAGTGTGATCTGGTGCCCTCTTCTGGCCTGCCCGTGTGCATGCAGACAGAGCACTCAAAAATAAATAAATCTTTAAATAAAGTGCCTCTTTTTAAAAATTTTAAAAGTTTTATGTATCTTTTTTTTCCTTGAAGAAGTAAAATAAGACTTAACGGTTGCATGGCAAATTTGCACAATTGTATGTGAACCTAGGTGCTAGACTTGTAGAAAAAGTTGTTTATGGTAATTTTACAAGTTGTTTTGTTTAGAAATGTTTTGTTGGTGGTGGTGGGTTTTTGCTTGTTTGTTTGTTTGCTTTAATGCGCATCATTGTCTGGTCTGGGGCCATGGGATCTTCTTCGCCCTTTAAACACTAAGACGTTAAAGCTTCACTGTGATGGCTGTGAGGAAGCTGCGTGTTAACTGAGTGTCACATGCGGCCCTTTCTCTTTCAGGGGATACTTATCTGCGAGTCTGTTTACGTTTAAGACCAGTGGTAAGCCTTCTGTGGACTTGGGCCATCACCTTTGCATAGTAGCTAATGCACCAGTGACTGCTGAGTTGTTTATCCTTTCTCATTTGCTTCCGGGAACACCCTAAGTGAAGTGGAGGCCTAGTTATGTATCAGAGGCACTAAACCGGAAGTTCATTGTTCATGGGGGAATTATAAGCAAGTGCAATCCCTTTAAGATCTTGGTTTGAACTTGTCTGAAGAAAGAAGTAGTTATTCCACTGGCCTGATGTTTGACGTTAGATAGGGAAGGCTTTACAGAGGAGAAAGCAAAACCTACAGAGGGCAAGGAAGTTGCCTTCTAGCCTGCTGGGCACCCCAGAGACAGGATAGTGTATCTCCGTAGACTAACAGCTAACAATCCTTGTACGTACATCTAGCCGACCCTCTAATCCAGGGCTTTCATACCTACAGATTGGAAAGAGTCTGAGGAAATCTTGTTTTTGTGCAGTGTTGTTTTTTCCCTAAGTATATGGTATTATAACTGTGTGCATCACATTTATATCTTCTTTGGCATTGTAAGTAGCCCAGAGATGATTTAAAGTTGACAGATAGCATGCTATGTGTCAGTATTGTCCCATTTTATATCAAAGATTTGAGCACTTGCAGATTTTAGTATCCGCCAGGTAGTACGGGATATCCTGGAACTGGACCCCACAGATAGCAAAGGACGGCTGCTCGTTTGTAGGTTTTGAAGGGACACAAAGGCAAAGGCCCAAGAAGCAGTTCCGTGGTTGTGTAATCAGTAGTTTGCAGTAAGCCCTGAGCAGAGACTTCAAACTTACCTCTAGGAACCAAATTGATATTCCTCTCTACTGCAGGTTGCTATGGAACTCTGGGGATGGAGTCGGGCGTGATTGCTGATCCCCAGATAACAGCATCATCTGTACTGGAGTGGACTGACCACATGGGTCAGGAGAACAGCTGGAAACCAGAGAAGGCCAGGCTGAGAAAGCCTGGACCTCCATGGGCTGCTTTTGCCACCGATGAGTATCAGTGGCTGCAAATAGACCTGAATAAGGAGAAGAAGATAACAGGTTAAGAGACACGGCTTTCTGCAGCACTGCTAGCACTGATTTTATTTGGAAACCCCATGGCAGCTGAAATTTTCGGAAATTAGGTCACTGAAAATTATATAGCTTCAGTTTTCTTCATGGGTATTAATGTTGCTGGGGATATTTTTTTTTTAATTTTTCCAAAAGAGGAATTTGCATTAATTTTTAGCAGTTCTATTTTATTTTAATATCCTTTTAAGGCAGAATTTCAATAATCTTTGAGACTTTAATCTCTTACAGTATTAAAAATGTATAGTTAAGAAGAATGCAAAAAAAGAATGCATTTTAAGTGCTATAATAACTCATATTCCACATGTGCTGAGAGTAAATTTAACTTAGGTAAACTTAGCAGTGATCAGAATCATTAAAATTGGTTTAGATACTTTTATTAGAAGATTCACTTTGCCTACTAGTCATCATGCTTAATGTTCATGCCCAGGAAAAGAATCATTCTTTGTAATTGAAATGTGTCTTCTAATGGTATGAATACATGCTGCAAAAGCACACTTGTCCTTCCTCTCTCTGCAGAGGAGCAAAGCCAGAGGATTAGTAACTTCTCTGATGGAAACTGTCCACACCACAAGCCATAGTCAGAGATGCTTATGTAGTGCATCATAGGCGTTTTTAGCTTTTTCTGGGAGCCTGGGCCTGCGCACTAATAAAGGCAGCTCTTTATTCCCTAGGTATTGTAACCACTGGATCCACCATGGTAGAGCACAATTACTATGTGTCTGCCTACAGAGTTCTGTATAGCGATGATGGGCAGAGATGGACTGTATACAGAGAGCCTGGGGTGGAGCAGGACAAGGTAAAGTGGGCCTTTGCTGGAAGGCAACTGTTGACATCGAATGTTAAATGTTTTCTCATACTGCCCTCTTCTGGATACTTCAGGTACTGCCTTCTCCTGCTAAGGAGGCTTAGAAAGTGGTCGTGAGGCCGGGTCCTTGTGGTTGTATGATTAGTACTGGTTTTTGTAGCTGGAACTGGGTAAGCTGGTGGTAAAGCAGAGGAGCGGGTGGCAGTGTTTCCCTGCGGGGTTTGTCCCATGCCCCAGATCCTGCCCGTAACCCTCGAGAGAATCTGTAAGCAGAGGAGTCTCTGTCCCCAGGGAAGGAGAAGGCTGTGTGGAGTTGGAACTGATGGCCTTTTCTCTCAGTGAACCCTGCACTGTTTTCTTTCCCATACTTTCTCACCCCGCTTCTATTTCGTGGTCTCTTGAGGTAACTTCACAGCAGCACTTTTCTCTCCATGACTGAGCTTGGCGGTTCCTCCCCTCTGCCCCTGGCTTCTCATTCTGCAGTGTCTAATCAGTTAATCCCACCTAATGCATTTTAGTTTCTCTTTCATGTGTGTCTTCATAGGTACATGAAACATGGAGCATATAACACCTTAGTGTGCTCATCTAGTGACTTCACCATACATACTGCATGCCAGCCATTATGCTACTGATTGCTTCTGGATGTTTTTATTGTCATTATTAACCCTTTATATGTGTTTGAGCTTTTTTTTTTCTTGGGTTCAATTAAGCTGTCAGAAAACAGTTTTTCTTTGTAAGTAGTGCCAGGCAGGGATGAAGAGCTTTGGGGTTCCGGTCATCACTGCGACCACATCCCATGTATTATGAAGTTTCTCCATTGTTTGTACTGATGATGTAGAGGGTTTGGAGGCCTGTGTTGTTGTAGGATTGTTCCACTGGTTGTAGGGTTCTTTTTCTGAGACTTTAAGTTGCTTCTTTGCTTCTGGCTGAGGACATACAGGAAAGACCCTTGCAGAGCCTAGTAGCCTTTCACTAGCTCATCCGTTCCTGCTGTTCCCTCCCAGCCCCGTACTCTACTGAACTCTACCCCAGGAATTCTAGGTGTCCATTGGGCCCATGGTCTCTGGCTCTAGATAGACCCACCAGCAGGTTCTGTGTGGGAGACTCTTGCCCTGTGACCTGGAAGTGCACCAGTCAGTACTGATAAGCAGAGCTTAGCTTACCTCTTTCCCTACTCTGTGGTTCTTGCCCTCTGCCTCCTGTTACCCAGTGTCTTGGGAACTCCCGTGTCATGTACTTTCCCAGTTTTTTAGTTGTTTATGGCTGAGGCCCTGTTCCTGCCACTCAAGTACAGACAGAACAAAAGAGGAAGTCTTTGAATTGCATGAAATAGCAGTATTTCTTCTCACTTGACTCTGTCCATCTGCTCACGTCTTGGGTAACTGTTGTGTTTGTTTTCACACATCTTCTAAGTCTGCACATACATACAAAGCCTGAATTTGATTTTATCCCTAGAAAGCATAATCAGTGCATCTCTTATACTTTCCTAAGCTATCGCTTTCTAATATTACACTGTCTTTGTAATTGCAGGAGAGCGAGAGAGAATGTATACTTCTATTTTTATTTCTCCTAAGGATATCGTACAAACCTCCCTGTGCACTGGATTCTCAGTAAATGTTGGCAGATCAATAATAGCATTTTGAAGCTGGGCATGGTGGTGCACACCTTTAATCCCATCACTTGGGAGGCAGAGGCAGGTGGATCTCTGTGAGTTCAAGGCCAGCCTAGTCTACAAAGTGTGTCCAGGACAGTGAGGGCTACACAGAGAAACCCTGTCTCAAAAAACACCAAAAAAACAAACAAACAAACAAATAATAGCATTTTGTTTTTGAGATAGGGTCTCATATAGCTTAGTCTGGACTTAAACTGTGTAGGTGAGGATGACCTTGAACTTCTGATTCTGAAGCTGGGATTATAGATGTGCTGCACCATAGCCAGTTTTATGTGGTGATGGGGCTAGAACTTAGGCCTTTGTGCACACACAGAAGCACTCTACCAACTGGACTACAGCTCCAGCCTTTGCCAATAGCTTCGTTCTGAAGTGATGTTTCACTTAGTTCCTGTTCACCAATAACAAAACTGCTAGCATCTGCATTTATTCGATTTCAGAACAATATCGAAAGAGATCATAGAAACTTGAAGAAGGGGAGGTTGTTGGAACTTCAGAGCAAACGTTATAGGAAAGAAAAGATGTTGATGCATCCTTCAATGTGTACAATCTAGTTATATGTGGATGGGCCAAGAAGTAGTAGTTCTCATACTTAGGGACGACTTGAGAGACCAGTGTGTGCATGTCCTCCCCTTGGCTAATAGAGTGGACCTCGCTGACTTAGCACAAGGGCAAAGCAAGGCCCTGCTTAACTTAGTGCAGCCCTGCTGCTGACTGAGCAGACACAGTCAAGTCAGCCCCTGCTGCTGGCCACTGCTGCTCTGTGAGGCACTTTTTCTATTTGCTGCCTTGAAGACCATTTATGGCAAGTACATAAAAATACTTTATAAGTAAGAGCTAACTGAGTAAAAAACATATTTGCTTGAAAGAGTTGAGGGAATAAGCTAATGACTGTAAATCATGTAAAATGCATTTGTGGCTATTTAGTTATAGTTGTTATATCAAACATGAAACAGTGTTTGAGGGTTATTGCTGCTTCACATAAGCCACAAGTGATTAAAAAACAAAACAACAACAACAACAAAAAACAACGAGGCTTGTGGTGTGGTGTGGGGCATGCCATGATGCAGTTGGTCCAGCAGGTGGAGGTAGAGGCCTCCTCGCATTTGCTACTCTGGTTCACACCCAGCTTATTGAAAAAACAATTTTAAAATGTACTTGAGCAAAGCATTTTCACCAGCCCCTTGTGTGGTCAGCTCATTTTCACTTCAAAAATAAAATCTATATGTTTAAATAATTGTTATTTCCAGGGGGGCCGGGGTGATAACTATTGATCAATGAAACGGTGTCACTGCAATTGAAACTTCTCACAAACTGCCAGCTCAGTGCTCCTGTGCAGCTCTTACACCATCCAGAAAGCATTTTTATAGTTAGTGTTTCCTTCATACAAGCTTCGATATAAAATGTGCAGCTTCTTAATAGTTGTTTTTCCAAATTGTACCGGAGTCATTTTCTGAGAAGTCTGTTCTGTTGTCGTACTCTGCAGATGTTGTTGAACATGCTTAAGTGGAGCAGTCCAGTTCTGGTCTCTCTTGATGTAAAATACCAATTTTTGTTATTTTTTAAAGATATTTCAAGGAAACAAAGATTATCACAAGGATGTTCGTAATAACTTTTTGCCACCAATTATTGCACGTTTCATTAGAGTGAACCCTGTCCAGTGGCAACAGAAAATTGCCATGAAAGTGGAACTGCTCGGATGTCAGTTTACTCTCAAAGGTAAAGAGTCAGTATGGGCAGCAGTGGTCTGCACTGTTTCCCTGTTAAATTCCCTGCGTAACCGACACGCCGCACAGTGATCACATTCACTTCTGAGATACTGTGACATTTCAGTACATGTATGCAGATATAATGATCAGATCAGGGTAATGGTCATCTCTGTTGCTTAGGTAGATAGCATTCCTTTGTATTTACAATCTTTCAAAGTCCTCTCTCTAGTAGGAATTGCTCGTTTGTTTTCCTGTTAAAAACTTAGCCATCAGGATGGTTTCAAAACACAAATGAAAAGGCAGCGTCATTGTGAGACAGTATTTTGCAATTAAAGGCTTGTAATTGGGTTTGCGTATTGAGATATATGCACTGAAGATTAGAGCAGCAACCTTAGCTTGAGTAACTTATTTTCAATTAATTAAAAACTGGAATAAATTCTCTCACTATTCTATATCACTTTTAATGTTATTATATCCCACAAAACTGTCACTGTACCTGGATAGTTGGCTTTCCATACTTACCTACTAAATGCACTGAATATGGCATATATCAAATTGTACTTATAGAATTAAACAGCATTCTGATGCCCCAATATTCTTCTAAGATTATCTGTTAATGATTTAATTGTTTAAAAGCTGGAAAATCTTAGTTTTTCTGCATGTAATGCAAAGTATAGTTATCCATCTGGATTCTGAGGTTTAATATGGCTCTGGAGAATTAAGCAACTTATGAAATGTTGAACATTTAATATTCGTTTTTTAAACTATGATTTTACTTTTTTTTTAAAGCAAAATGTATAAATATTTCTAAACCATTTTTTAAGGTCGTCTGCCAAAGCTTACTCAGCCGCCACCACCTCGGAACAGCAACAACCTCAAAAACACTACAACTCACCCCAAACTAGGTAAAGATATGCCTGCATTAATATGAACATTTGTTATGCTCTGGACTTATGATATAATGTACTATGAATATATTGAAAACATTATAAAACTTGACTTTCCTTAATCAACTTGCTAATGATTACAAATAAATAAAGATTTCTTCAACCTTTTCTCAAGGTCGTGCCCCTAAATTTAATCAAGCACTCCAACCACGAAGTAGGAATGAACTTCCTGCACAGACAGCACAAACAACTGCTACTCCTGATATAAAAAATACGACAGTAACTCCCAATGTAACCAAAGGTAGGCAGACCGGGCACAGATGAGTAGTGTTAACTGGTGGGGGGGGGGAGGTGGGGGTCTTGTTTTCATCTCAGGCTTTCCAGCTCACTTACGTTATCTATATTTTTCCAGCACGTTCAAAATAAATAAATAAATACATAAGTAGAACTTCTTTCCTTAGAGAAAAGCCTGCAGGTACCTAAGTGTGTTCTCTCATTCACGTAGGCTTGATGCTTAACTGTTGTGCTGGGCTGTTCTGTAGGCCTCTTCTTAGCGTCCCCATCAGCTACGTAAACACATGAATCTCGAGAAATGCATCACTTCTAGAAATTGTTAAGCCACAGCAGCAAACTAGCTTTTTTTAACCTACGTTATGTGATAATTTACTAAAGGGGAGAATTGGTAGAGGAGAGCAAAAAACCGAAAACTTAAAAAGAAAAAAAAAAACACTTCAATTAACATTCTCACTTTTTAACTACCCTCTGCTTTCTACACATTTGTAATCTTATTTCTTTTTATTATTATTATTATTATTATTCATTCAAACATTAGTTACTTCTAAATTGTATCACAGTGATAAGTACAGTGTTAAATTGTGCAAACCATTCCAGTTCTACTTGTTGAAAATAATTTCAATTACATTCAGAAAATAAAGTGCCAGTGTCTTGGGAAAATGCCAATCACTGCTAACATGAAATAAAAACAAAACAAACAAACAAAAAACCAAAATGCTCATTTTCAGCCAAGTATGGAGAAGGGTTCCTAGGAAAGCCTGGTTCCTGCCTCATTAATAAGAGAGCGAAGCTTTAGTATGGTTTCTCGCAGCATGAGAAGGAAACAGCAGGGCAGGCAAGCTGTAAACCTTCACAGCTTCAGGGTCAGGAGGTGGAGAAGAGAGAAAGAGAAAGCTGGCAAGCTAAGATGGAGAGGAAGAGGAGGGCCTTAGCGACTAGGGGTGTGGTGGGGTTTAGAGCATGCATAGAACATCCGGAAATGAGAGAAAAAAAAAAGGTGCACCAGGCTAAGGCTCTGGGTTCAGAGGGTACTGGACTGACTCACATCCCCACACAGAAGGGTTAGACCAGGGACACGTGGTTAGAAATGAAATAGAGACAGTATAAAGAAAACAGCACTTCAGGGGTAGAAGTGGGGTTAGTGAGCTGAAGGGAAGCCCCAAAACTCTTGGGCCACAAGGTGTATAGAGCTCTCTGTAGGACTGTTAACTGCGCCCACACTCCCATTTATATTTGACAGGCTTTTCTCACACGTTCCCTGCTCGTAATGAAACCCAGTGGGGAAGGCTTCCAGTCTTCTGTGGTCCCCAGTCGCTACTCTCCTGCCACTCAAGGAGGCCACGTCATCCGCAGTGGCTCCCTCCTCCTCTAGATTGAATAACTGCTTTCATTTTCTGAAAGTTTGCATAAATTCAGATAATCCCCCCACGCCCCCGCTTTCTGCACATGAGCTTCTTTCTTCTCTTCATCTTCCTGGTGGTATAGAAAAAGCTAGAGAAAAACAAGAATTCTCAGAGCAAATAGAGGTGAGCATATCCCAGGAACCAACCCCAGCTTCAGGGTAGTAGTGTGTAGACCTACAGTGGGGTTTGTTTTGGGGTTTTTGTTTGTTTGTTTGTTTGTTTTCAATTCTAAGCTGAATTGTTTGTGTTTACATATGGAGACCAGAGGACAACCTCAGATGTGTTCCTCACGTACCGTCTACCACTCTGCCTGGCTCTTGCCAACCAAGCTATGTTAGCTGGCCAGTGAGCATCCCATGTCTGCCTGTCCCATGCCTCCACCACACTGGGATTACATGTCTACACTCTTGGCTTTTTGTGTGTTTAATTAACATGGATTCTGGAGACTGAATTCAAGACTTCATGTTTCATAGCTCCTGAGGCTAGGCAGTTGTCTTAATGACTAGGATTTAATCAAACTGGCCATGTAAACCTGTTCCCTCCAGATGTTAAAAAAGAAATACATGAGGAAAAGGCATATTTATTTTTCTGATTTCTGAGTGCTTCCTGGCCTTGGTCAGGATTTTACTTTAATCTCCTCCTCGTACATGTAACTTCATGGAGAAAGCCATGTCAGGTGGTCAGATGCGTGCTGCCAACCTTCCAAATACTCCCGTGAGAATATTCTTAAGATAGAAAGTGTTGAGTTATGCTAGTCGGGTTCAACTTCTCTGTCTTTTCCTTCATGATGTCTGCTTTTCTGTTGATGCGGTTGTTCTGTTTCTTTGCTTCAGATGTCGCCCTGGCTGCTGTTCTTGTTCCTGTGCTGGTCATGGCTCTCACCACACTTATCCTCATTTTAGTGTGTGCTTGGCATTGGAGAAACAGGTCAGTACCAAGCTTGCTTAACATGATTGAGTGGGGTGGGGGTCGGGGGTTGGGTAGTGATGGGAAACAACCTAAATATATAAAATAATGGAAATACAGTATAGTTGACCTGTTAGGATAGTTACTAGAATAAAATCAGATTTCTCCTTCAGCTTCATAGATAGTTGCTGAGAGCTCTAATGAAAAGGTCTGCATTGTAGATTAGGATCCATACATCACAATATAGGTGTTGATAATACTGAGAAAAGTAGACTGACTAATTTCTCTAACATGTTTAACAGGGTTACTGACCAAAAAACCAAACACTCGTGAACATCATGTACATGAAGGACCTGGGAGGACCTTGAGACTTAACCTGATATCTTCTTTTTGGGAGGATCAGCATCATGTCCCCCAGATAGAAGAGAGTAGAGGCATTGGTATTTTTTACCAGAAGAAAATATCATAAAACAGGTGGTTTGGAGGCTGAGAACTGGAGCATCGGGTGCTGGCAGATGAGTGACTAGCAAGAGACCCCTTTGTGGCTCAGAGAGTGGAGAGTGAACAAGCAGCTCCCTCTGGCCTCTTATTGGGGTACTTGTCCCATCAATGGAACCATGGCCTGATCCCTCCCTAGAACCCCATTTCCCAACACCACATCTTGTGGGGTTAGGATTGCAACATCTGAGTCTATCACAGTAAAGACTAACCCAAACAAGGATTGCTTCTAAAGATGGCGGGAGCCCTGTAGTCAGAATAAACATGGAGACCCCTCCTTTGGGCCTGGTATGGGGCCATACAGACATGACCATGGAGATGCATTGTGAGCTTGGATTAGGAAGGGCTTTCTGGGAAAGAGAAATTTAGGTTCTATAGATTAGAAAACTATTGAGTGCTAAGCAGACTGTTTGTGTTATCGGGTGAGTATAAAAAGTGACAGGATTTGTTAAGTATGGGTCCAGAGAATAGTTTGGAAACAGTTTAGTAAGACAGAGTACAGCAGCATGGCTCTACAAAAGGCACGTGTTTTACAGTCGTGCCAGAAGGACGCATGACTAGTCGTATATGAAGGAAGAGGCAGCAATAGTCAGGGGCAGTGTGAGATTTCTGCCTTTTGAAGTCTCAGTGTTGTGAGTTGAGATCCCAGCTGGAGGGACAACTTTGACAGACAAAGGTGACTTCATTTGTTCACTGTTCAACAAGTACTGTGTCTGAAGACTTGACTGCCACCTTATGCCGAGTGTTGACCCATGTGCTAGACTCTAACAGCCAGATGATCTGTGCATCCTAGCAGGCAAATGGCTTGAGCTCTTTATGAAAGGCACACCTGTGAGCTTATTAAAAAAAAAAAAAGCATACAGCTCTGTGTACCCTCATTTGTAAAGCAGGATCTTTCTTGATAGGCTGTAAACACTAACTTTAGTTAGATTGAGTTTGCGTGTTTCTATCAGTGACCTTCCATTTGCTAACTTTTCTATGTAAAAGGCTCCGAGTAAATAGTAATTCCTTTTTGTTGTTTCTTACATATATTTTTATTAACTAAGAATTGCATAACTATATATTGATCATACTCACCCCCACCCAAACTCCTTTCAGAGATACCCCACTCCATCCCCACCTAACTTAATCAGTGGTTATATACTCTCGGGTGAGTGGCCATCCACTGGAATCTGGCCCGGGGCCTGCAAGAACCATGCCCTTGAGGAAAACTAATTACTTCTCCCTCTTTAGGTGTTGGTATTAATTAGTAATAGCTCCTCAGATGGGTGGAACTCCAGGACCACCTCTCCTCCGCCTGGTTGGATGTCATCTGTCTTCATCTTTACATTTATACACTATGAGTATAGGTACTACCATGGAGGTTAGAGGACAGCTTGGCAGCTTGTGGGAGCTGGTGAGTTCCAGGGATCAGACTCAGGCTCTCGGGCTTCGTGGCAAGACCCTTTACCTGTGGACCCATCTCACCAGCCCCAGTGAGACTAGCACCTATTGTATCAGGAAATGCCCTTTCACTGCTGGTTTCCTTTTGTAAAAGACTCTGAGCAAATAGTTCTTAACAGAGAGCAGTTTCTCCTGGGAGGACGAATCAGAATTCTGAGAGGGAGGGAACTGGGACTAACCTTGTTCACTGCACCCATCTTCCTCACAGATGCTGTAGGGCTCTCCAGGCCTGGAGAAGCATTCTCTCCCCTCCACCGCCTGTCACTGCAGTGCTAGCAGTGTTGTTTGCTGGGACAGTAGGGGCGAGGACATTTATATAAGTAGGAGTATGAGAGGCTCAGAACTTCTGTGCCAAAGGACCACATGCTCCTGACTGGTTATTAACTGGTGTTCATGCTGCCTTTTGGGAGATTTTTACTAGACCATTCACTGTTGTCTAACTTTTATTTTCAGGAAGAAAAAAACTGAAGGCACCTATGATTTACCCCGCTGGGACCGGGCAGGTAACTTGTGGATTTAGCTTCTCTTTTCAGTCAGAGAGAAGCTCTGTCAGAAGCTCTTTCAGTCAGAGAGAAGTATAGTGGAGGACAAAAGATGCTGTCTGGTCCTTAGGGATTCCTCAGAGAGAAATTAACATCCTTTCCTGGGTAAGGAGGAATGGCTGCTCTTCAAGAGGATCTGGGTTCAATTCCCAGTAACCATATGGCAGCTCACAACTCTGTAATTCCAGTTCCAGGGGCTCTGACACTCACACAGACACACATGAATACAAAACACCATTGCACATAAAATAAAAATGAATAAATCTTTTAAGAAAAAAAATTAGCATGCTCCACTATCTGATTCATAGGTAATTAAAAGTAGAGGGTAAATTTCTTGCAACACACTATCTTTTCCTCTGCAAAGTTGGGACCAACCGTCCATGTGGTCTGTGTAAACGCTGATTAAGAAACAAGGACTAGAGTCCAAGTCCCAGTAACCGCGTATGTATGTGACTCTGCCATGGTGATCACTGAGAACCTATGAGGCCCTTGGTCATTTGAATTGCTGAATGTTCCCTTCCTAGTCTCACAGCTAGAGAAGAGGTCAGTGCCATGACAGAGTATAGTGGGCCAGTGGCTCAACAGTGCAGCCCAGGCGGGGCTAAAAATGTTGGAGTTTAGAAAACCTTCTTAAAACTCTGGGGAGACCCTGACATGTAGCTGTGGTGACTTGTTTCCACATGTGCATTAGGTAGAAACTTGTACCGTGTGCTGCTTTGCGCTGGACATTCTCTCAGCGCAAAGTCACCTTGCACATGAAGGCTGGTTTCTGTAGACTAGTTCTCTGTGTGTAAGTAACGCGTGTCCCTGCCTCACGATCACCATGAAGGTTGGTGGAAAGGCGTGAAGCAGTTCCTCCCAGCCAAGTCAGTGGAACATGAGGAGACGCCAGTCCGCTACAGCAATAGTGAAGTCAGTCACCTGAGTGCGAGGGAAGTCACCACAGTGCTGCAAGCTGATTCTGCAGGTAAGACTGCGCAGCCCTCAGTGCCAGGCAGGAGGGGGAACACTGTGTCCCAAACACTTCAGCATCTACTGTCTCTTTGACCGGTTTTGTATGTTGAAGATAATCTATGTTCTGGGGCTGGGGAGATGGCCTGGCACTGGTGGCTCTTGGAGAGGACATGAGTTCCATTCCCAACACCCACAAGGCTGCTGCTCACAGCCACCTGCACCTCTAGTTCTGGGTGAGGAGCTGCCCTCTTCTGTCCTCTGCAGGCACCAAGCCCACACACAGTCCACAGACATGTATGTAGGCAAACATTCATACCTATAAAAAAAAAATTCTTTTTAAGATAAACTATGTTCTGAAAACTTTTTGAAAAAAATGACCTGGAGACGAATCAGTTTCTGCCTGCGTGTTCTGTTCATGAAACTGAAGCATTCCTTTCTAAAGACACTGGGCATTCTGTCCATCAGCTTGGAGATTGCTTGTCCAATAAATAGGTGAGAGACACTGTCTCAAGGAACAAGGTCTGGTGGCACTCAGAGGAAGGATAGCAGGCTACCAAGAAGAGACTTGATACGCTCTGAGCATATATAGGGGGAAGAGGTCCCCATCAGTCACAATCATAGGGGAAGAGAGTAAGGGGAAATGGGAGGGAGGGAGGAATGGGAGGATATAAGGGATGGGATAACCATTGAGATATAATATGAATAAATTAATAAAATATATTTAAAAAGAAAGAAAGAAACAAGGTAAACAGCTCTTGAGAAACAATGCACAGTGTTGACCTCTGGCCTCCACGTGTACATGAATGTCAGTACACAAGACAATAAAAGACCAGGAAAGTCTGAAAGAGCCTGGCCATGGCATCCTGCTGCCCTACTGCATGGCCGTCTCACCATTTCCTGACAGTTCCAAAGGGAAACCAGGTAATGTTTCCCAAGACTAATACTTACTCCGTGAATGAAATACTTCATTCCATTTGGGTACGCTTGTAAATCTAAAGAACATGCAGAAATATATGAGGGAGGCTTTTTGGCATGTCAGGTTACTACTGTGAGGTACTGGTCCCTCTGGGTGGGAATTCTATAGCTTTACATTGATAAAGACAAAAGTGCCACGGTGAAATGTTTGTTTTTGTGCAACCTGTAGCTGCCACCTTAAAGTATGTCATCTCTGTCCCATAGAATATGCACAGCCCCTCGTGGGAGGAATTGTTGGCACACTCCATCAGAGATCGACCTTTAAGCCTGAGGAAGGGAAAGCAGCAGGCTATGCGGACCCAGATGCTTACAACTCCACAGTGCAGGAGGTGTACCATGCCTACGCTGAACCGCTGCCCATAACGGGGCCTGAGTATGCAACCCCGATCATCTTGGACATGTCGGGGCGCCCCACAGCCTCAGTTGGTGTGCCCTCCACATCCACTTTCAGAACTGCAGGGACCCAACCTCCCGCTTTAGTGGGAACTTACAACACACTTCTCTCCAGGACTGACAGCTGCTCCTCGGGTCAGGCTCAGTACGACACCCCGAAAGGTGGGAAGCCAGCAGCTGCTCCAGAGGAACTGGTCTACCAGGTACCGCAGAGCACCCAGGAAGTATCAGGAGCAGGAAGGGATGAGAAATTTGATGCTTTTAAAGAAATCCTTTGAAGGTGGTGCTGCTTTTTTTTTTTCCTTTTTTTTTTTTTTTTACAAAGCATCCATTTAAAGCACATGGCTTTTTAATTCTTAGTGGTAGTAATCGTAGAATCGTATCTGTCACGGAAGTGGTTAGGGGACTGTGGTGATCCAGGTACAAGGAACTACTTATCTTGCCATCTTGCTTTAAAGGTGTTGCTGTGTGGCACAGTTACTGCTTGCCTGTTACATTTCAAGCATCCTGTTGGTTACTACTGTAAAACACTATTTTTAATACAGAAAAGGCTCCCTATAATGCACTTCAAAGAAACTGAAAATCACTCAGTATTTATTACCATGCTGCAGTTACACTAATGAACTTGAGATGGTTATGTAAGCCTTGCTGGCAATACTGCGTGGTACTGTTCTTGAAATACCGAATGGCTTGAAATTCTCCCTTCGTGAAAGGTGGGTACTATCACGCTTTCTTCCTCTTTGAATCCTGCGTTACTGTCGGCATTCTTCTTTTCCTCACAACAGTGATCGATAAGCATTGTTCTAGCGACCGCCGTGTACGTCTCTATTTCCCTAGAGCAGTGCGCACTTAGAGTACACTGCCTTGCAGTGAGCTGGGTGACTGACTTCTTGTTTGATGACACTTTTGACAGCATTAACTCCTCATGGTACAGGACCTGGTCTCACCTCTGTTCGTCCCACCCAGGACCTTTGTGGCCTCGCTCCATCCACCTTGTGTTCATAAATACAGGCGGCCTCCTTTTCAGTAGGCAGTCACAGGAAACCATTCTTTCCTGTCTTTAAGTACACTTCTCCACATGGAGATGGGAGAAAAGCAACTTACCATCCAGAAAAGCTATAAAGGGTCACTCTGCTTTATTCTGAAGTAATATGTGAATTACTTTAGGGAAAAAATTAAAGGGAGACTAAAACTTAGCCTCCTTTGCCTTATTTACACACAAGCCCAAATGCACAATTTTTCTGTGAGTCCCAAGGTGTTTTGTAATTTTAGTCAAATACTTTTTAATTTTCTTCAGTAACTCATTGTAAGAAAATGAACATGAGCCAGGCCCATTGGCTCAGGCCTGCAATCCCAAGTATATGGGAGGCTGAGGCAAGAGGACCCCAAGTTCAATGGGTTATGGTCTACAGAGTGAGTTTAGACCTAACTTAGACCACTCAGAAAATCCTATCTCAAAATAAGGGGTGGGGACATGTCTTAGTGGTTTAGGGCATTGTGAGGCCCCAGGTTCAATCCCCAGCACTACAGAAAGAAAAAGGAGCAACATGCATCCTTCAGGTCTCTGTGATTCTGCCTTCTGTCTGGGAAGAGGCCTAAGCAATCCTTCCTGTCAGAGCAGGTTGACAGATGCCCTGGCGCCTGAGTTGTATGTGATTCTTCCCAGCAGCCTGCTTGCCACTGCTTGAACACAACCTGCCTTGCATACATTTCAGGTAGAGTAAATTAGATATTTCAGTGTATTAACCTGTCGTACAGAAACTGTCTTCTGGTATTGTAGGCTGGCAAGATAACTGAAGAAGCACATCAGATGTAAACACAGCTCCCTGTCTCTACAAACCTATTGGTATTTTAGGTTTAAAGTATACTTGGCCATCAGGTCCTAGGCATTTTTCTCAGCTTGTGCCATCCAGGTTATCGTATTGCCAGCGTGCACTAAATTTGGATAGAAGTAAACAGTATTGACAAGAACATCAGTATTGCTTCAGAGACAGAACTGTTTGGTTCTGCAGGTTCCCGGCCACCTCCTCATAGGACTTTTGTTGCTTTTATTGTATTTTGCCTTTTGTCTTGCAGACTTTGAGACACGATCTCACTGGTTGAAAAATCAGCACACATTTTGTTTCAAGGTAACAAAGCACAGGTGTTGAACTTGTACACAAACACATAAGAGTGTGTAGAGCACATGACGCAGGTGTCCCTTCCCAGGTGGGACAAAGCAAACCCTCTGCCGTTTTATTTTTATTCATGCTTAGGACGCAGAGTAGAGTTCAGTTGAGTCAGATACCTGCTGGAAGCTTTAAGAGACATTGTGAAGGTGAAGAAGTCGTTTTCCCAAAGAAGCCTGCCATCTGGTGTAACTAACTGTGTGTCCCAGGCCGACTTCTCCCCAGAACTTTTCAAAAGCCAAGTGAGGCCACGATTGTTTATGAGATGTGTATTATAAGGCTCAATTCCAGTGGCCACTGTGCTGTCCTTGAGCTCTTCCTATGGTTTTCATGAAATACCTGGTTATTTTTATATATTTTTACTTTGCAGATAAAGAGCTGAGCCTGATTCAAATGATTTTTTTCTGGTTTTGTCCTTGCCCTTTTTAGTGTTGGTGTTATAGATTATCTTAGCTTCTTAGTCACTTACGTGTGGACAATCAAGTAAAATGTGAAAGTAACCACTTTTTGACCAAACACCTTAATTTTTTTTAATTCTTTGCTTGAAATATTCAATACTTAAGTCACTGTGGCTTATTAGGTTTTTGTTTCCTAATAATATGAGTATAGAAATTTAGACAGCAGTGTGGCAAGTACAGCCTTTGGAGGTTTCAGAAAATTACACTGATTTGGCTGTTACTTGATCCTTGGAACCAGCACAGAAAAAAAAATATTGTGAATTCTGGTTTGCGTTTTATTAAATGCTGTTTGTAGATCCAAGCAGTTCCTGTTGAACGTGCCAGGTCTAGTCCAGTTTTATTTAATTCTTGCCTCACTATTTGCACTTTCCGTTGAACAATGGTTTTACTCGCTGTTCACATAGAGAATTTCTGCAGTCAGGCCAGCTACGGTGTGTTCTGTGTGGGTTTCTCCTCTCCCTGCCCCCGAGGGTGAAGCATTAAAAGTGGGTGTAGCCACAAAGCTGTGGCCAGGGATGGAGTGGGAGCTTCTGTGCCTTGGTTCTATGTCATCACCTGGAGAGTAGCAAACAAAGGCAGACAAGACCACTAGAAAGAACCCAGAGATTATGGGGGATACTGGAAGGTTCCAGATCCTCCATGGAGAACTGACAGGGCTCTGTATAAAAAAAAAAAAAGAGTTGTAAATTCTACCTTTGAGTTGAACTTGAAGTCCCTAAACTGCAAACTCTAGGGAATTGGATGGTTATAGAGTGTTTAGGTGAACTGTGGCCCCAATTCTCATTTAGTCCAACTTGTGTGTAGTTTCTCTCATTTTTCATTTTTGGCACTGGGAATGGTAAAAATAAAACATGTATTGAGATGCAGAGGAAGTGAAAATGGCTTGAGTGTCAGTTATATTCTCCCAGAATGTATTTTTCTTACCTCGGCATGTACTGTAGTCACTTAATATTTGTATATGTTGCTAGAATTTAGGCTGTTGAAAATAGTGAGATTCTAATGTGTTTTTAATAAATTATATATATAATGTGTGTGTATGTGTGTCTTTCTCAGATTATTTGGATTAAAATAAAACAACCTTGACACCATACTCTATAAAGTGCCAAATTTCTCTGTGTTGGCAACAGTTGCATTTTATGGCCAATATTTTTCTCCTCTTGCTCCCTCCCTTCCCTGCACCAGCTCCACCCTGCTCAAGCCGGACTCACTAACGCAGTGCATTGTGCGCAGCCCAGCTCCTTACAGCTGTGTAGTAGAAGGGAAACACCCTATGAACAAATAGTCACCTGGTGCCCAGCTGGACACTGCCAGTGAGCTGGCCTCACTATCAGATCCCAACCAATCAGCAACTGAGTCACCCGCCTATTTACAAGCTGGTTTTCCGTATTTCATTTATTCTTTTTCTAGTATTTCACTCTTTATATATACTCTCTTTAGGGAGGCAAATTGGTTGCAAGTAACACCAACACTTCCAATAATGCTTGCCGTTCAAAGGACAGTCATTCTTCTCTCAGCTGAGGGGTCTGACAATATTTGAATGTGCCCTCATCTCTACTGTTGTTTTCCCTTGCCACTCTACCCCCAGGAGCCTTTGGTTGTGCATATTAACAGTTGAAAGGGCAAACTTGCCCCAACAGGGCTGGCCTTTGTCTGTCTCATCACGTCTCATGTAGCTGAAATGCTTCATTGAAGGCTAAAATTAGTCATGTGAAATAGGATATTTTTCCCATACTCAAATCTTAAGGCTTTACTTGCATTGTTTTACTTTTCTAATTTGCTTCAAATAAACATTTAAATTTAGTGAATACATTAAACTGGGAAAGTAAGTTTTCTCATTCTTGAACTTGATAACCTTTTTTTGAACAGTTCAACTGACATACACCTTTAATCCCAGCATTCTGGAGGCAGAGGCAGGCTCAACCTGGAGCACAAGGCCAGGCTGGACTACACTGTGGTTTCTAAGCCATCCCGAGCGACATAGTCACTGTCTAAAAAACTTTGGGTTTTTTTTGTGTGTGTGTGTATGTGTGTGTGTGTGTGTTTATTTAAAAAATAGTGCTGTACGGCACAGTGGCACACAGCTGTAATCCCAGAATTTGGGCAGCTGAGGCAAGAGAACCAAGTTCAAGGCCATCCTAGGTTACATAGTAAGAACCTGCCCCCCCCCCCCAAAAAAAGCAAAATGTCAGGATGTTCATCAGGGTGAGAGTGCTTGTCTAGCATGTATAAAGCTATGGTTTCCTCCCTAACACAGCAGATTATTACTGGTTTAATTAATTGCAGGGGGACTTAATTAAACCACTACAAACACCATGGGCTTCCATAGCCAGTGGGTTCCAGTTTTCTGCACCTGACTCCCAGTCACATGTGCAGGAATACAAATCTTAACATCTCAAAATGACACAAGACTATCAGAACTAATGAAGTCAACTGAATTGCCTAGAACTCTTCAGATGAAGGAACTACAGAAGGGCACATTAAAATAAAACACCAGCTTGTTTTAAAAACAACATAATCAAAACTTTACATGTTTCCCTGATATCTTAACTAAAAGGGGTTTTTTGTTGTTTTTCATAAATACATTCATAGAAATTTAGCTGGTGGTTATAAATCACCAGGCAGCAACAGACTTAATATACATAATTATTTGATAAGTTCAACATATTTAAAAATAAACTAAACTTTGCAGTACAAAAATAAAACTAATACTGTTTAGCGTCATCTTTTCAATCTATATGGTCAATCCTGAGTCAAGTTGATTACCATTTTTTTCTTTATAATGTTCATTAAAAAAAGCTGTTCGGCAGTCACATTGTGATAGTCATTCTGAAAAAGAAAACGAAATAGGATTGGCATCAGTCCTACTCTCCAGACATTATCAAAGATAATCTGCATGGCAAAAGTTCCTCACAATAAGCTCCGATGTCAGTAACAATTTACATGGATTTTGCTCAAGAGCTTCCCCTAAGTCTCACTTTCCACCTGCATTTCACTTGTAATAGTGAACTATATAGAGACCAAAAACTTAAAGTCAGAATGTGCAATATAAGAGTAGCATCGCTGGGCGTGGTGGCGCATGCCTTTAACCCCAGCACTCGGGAGGCACAGGCAGGCATATTGCTGTGAGTTCGAGGCCAACCTGGTCTACAAAACAAGTCCAGGACAGCCAAGGCTACACAGAGAGACCCTGTCTCAAAAAACAAAACAAAACAAAACAAAAGAGTAGCACCCATAACAGAATTCCTTACAGCCTGGGTGGGATCATACTTACTGTGTGACCCTCCTGCTTCCATGTTTAAAACAACAAATCTAAGCCTGACACAGTTGTGCAATGCATACGATTGACAAGGAGAAGCAGGAGACTCATTGGTGAAGGCCAGCCTGGGTTACAAAAGGAGTCCCTGCCCCAAGATATGTTTGAAGAGGTCAGAGATGTTAGCTCAGTTGCAGGGTATTTGCTTAGCCTCCTGAATGCCTGAGTTCTGTTCCTCATACTGCAAAACTAGCAAGTCTGGAGTGGGGTGTGAGGCTTAATAGTTGAGTGTCTGCCTGGCATCATACAGTACCACAAAAAAAATTTTTTTAATCTTTTCTCTTGATAACCCCAGGAAGTTGCTTCACTATACTGGTCTTGTTTTAATATTCTACAAGTGCTGTAGGAAATTAGAGCTAAAGAAAAAGCTCAAAATTCGTTCCAAGCTTAAACATTTGGTTTCATGTTAGAGGAACAAAAGGCAGCAGTAAAATCCAGCATGAATATCACCTCCCCAGCTCTGAGATATTCAGGGGTTATTTAACAGCCATATACTTTATAGAAACTCATATGCCAAGGTTTTAAACATATTTTTGTGTCATTTATGGTATATCATTAAGGACTACAAAAGTAGGAAATTCTTTCACATTCAAAACTTGACTTTCAAGGTCAAGTCTACCAGTATCAGTGTCTGACCGAAAGGATCATGACCTTATAAAGAGGTCTGCTGCAGGCTAGAGAGAGGGCTCAGTGGATAAGAGCACTGGCTGCTCTTCCAGAGGTCCTGAGTTCAATTCCCAGCAACCACCTGGTGGCTCACAACCATCTATAATGCGATCTCATGCCCTCTTCTGGTCTGCATGTGTACATGCAGATAGGACATTTATATGCATTAAGTAAATAAATAAAGTTTTTTTTTAAGTCAGCTGCATTGTCGTCTTGAAGTCTTTAGTAGGGGCACATGTCTCTAGACTACCTTGTCTACTTAACTAGAAATATGAACATAATTACCATTGCCATAGTGATGATTTGGTGAGTTCCTCTGTCTCAGACACAACAGTTAATTATATTAAATATTGTTTTAAAAAAAAAATCTAAAATAAGACTCAGTCTCTATTGTGGGTTGATAAAACAATCACCATGAGGCTATCCAAAGAATCTAAGACCCACAAGTTAGAAACTGCTTCTGTAAGTAAAACGGCCTCTGGACCAGAATCCTGGTTTTAGCCTTTGGGAGGTCAAGAGTGTGAAAGCACATAGGCAGCTAGAGACAAAATTCAGATGGTCAAGGTATACGCAAAGACCTGAGTTCCGCCTCCAGCACATGCCTAAGAAGCTAGGCATGGTGACTGTGGTCATACTTGTGATCCCAACACTGTACAGGTGATAACAGACTGATCTCTGGCTGGCTGGCCAGGCAGCCTAGATGGCTTTGTCAATTCTGTACCAGTGAGAAACTGTTAAACAAGGTGAGGAGTAACGTTTGACATTGACCTCTGGCCCCTAGACACCCACACATATATGCACCTACAAATGTGAACGCAGTACACATAATTTTAAAAGTAAGGTTTGTTTTTTTTTTTTCAAACAGTAACAGAAAAATTACCTGGCTCATCAAAGACATGGTGGCATTCCCGTAGTAGTGTAAAGGACTGTTTGGGCTGTGAACGTTGTACTTAAAGCCAGCGATGTGAACTTCACTGCATATGTGAAATGCCATTGTGATGGCAATGATTCCTGTTGTAGGGTGTTTGGGTTTCTAAGAAGAAAGGAGAAACTTAAAAATAAGTTGCATTCTTCCCAAACATGGTTGGCTGGCCTAGTCTGATGAAAACGATTTCTAAAGATGAAAAAGAAAATAATTAAGCCGTCATTATGCCCTAAGACTCAAGCCCCACACTACTCTGAAAAGGACATACACTATGGTTGATATCTTGGAAGGTCTCTAAGATAAACTACAGCTGCAGCTTTAGATCAGAGGGCAGCTGTGAAGTGTACTATGCTGTGTTTGAACAAAAAGGAAACATTATGAATCCAGCTCCCATGGAAAAGACAAAACCTTTGGAGAACTGAGAATATCAACAAAATGGCAGGACACTCCTTTCACTAACTTACGGGCTCGTGATCTACATTTTTTTTTTCCTCTCCCTCTTTCCAGCCTTTGGAGGAGAGCACTCTCTCACGCACTCCCACAATGGTGTGTCACCTTCCAACATATGATAGGAACTTCCAAAACTGAGCTAAGAGAGCCACTTCTTGATTAGTGGTATACCTCTGGTATTTCATACAGCATGAAGTTGACTAACACAGAGTGCTTGAGACACTTCTTTGTACACTGAAAAGCTCCATGCTTGCCCTGAAGCTATTCTGCACACAAGGCTGCTGACCAACCCACTGGTCATGGTGGCCTTTGCCCTACAACACTGAAGATGAGGCTCTAAGAAATGAATTGTTGGACATTTTGGAAAAAGCTTGTGAAGACTGTACAAAGATAAATGAAACCCATAGTACACACTTCCTTCTTTTTTTTTTTTTTTGGTTTTTCGAGACAGGGTTTCTCTATGTAGCCTTGGCTGTCCTGGACTCGCTTTGTAGACCAGGCTGGCCTCGAACTCACAGCTATCCGCCTGCCTCTGCCTCCCGAGTGCTGGGATTAAAGGCGTGCGCCACCACGCCTGGCTCCCAAAGTACACACTTCTTGATTAAGGTCATTTCTTTTACAACCCATCGAACATCAGATAATATCCATCTGGTGTCTAATTTCATGAACTCATTTGTAGTCCTAAGAAAATACCATCTGAGCCATGGTCCTTAGCAGTCTCTGAAAGCTCTAATGTTCCTTTGTGCCCTTGGCTGGATTTTTAATTTGAAACAATGTGATGATACATACGTACCTCACCTTTGGGAAACTTTGTGGGAAGTTGGAGCAGGTGGTAAGCTGCTTCTCTGGTAATATATGGATCTAATATTCTGATTTGGTATCGTTTATAGATCAGGTTTAAGGCTGGTTTCTTCCAAAAACCATTAGTGTTCTGAAATAAAGGACATGGAAAATGGGACGCTGCGAATGTATTTTGTTTTAAGGGGGAAAAATATTGAAAGCAATCTGAAGCTAAATAGTTTTGCAGACTTACTATGTTTTTACCTATCAGTATTTCCAACAGCCACCTTAAATCCTGTGGCTTAAAAACAATGAGGACCGCTGTAGTATTGGGATCGTTGTGAGTGGGGTCCGAAAAGACAGACTCTGGATAAAAAAGCCTGAAGGTTGTTCTTCTCCCAACTTCCTCCTCATGTCCTAACACAGGACCATTATTCATCCTGTGGGTATTAAGACGACAACATATACAGCGTGAGTGGAGTACAAGCCATTTTCACCAAGTCCTGGACAGGCATCATCATTATTCCTGTACTCTGCAGCCCCAAGACAACTGATTAACATCTTGCAGTAACAACCAGGAAAATAATTCTTTTTCACAAGACAGTCCATCTGTACTCAGAAACCAGTTGTAACATTCATTCGGTCTGACCTGCGCATGACTAAAAGAAATGAGAATACAGAACCACGGAATGATTACAGTTGAAAGAGCCCATGGTGGATAACCCACCTTGGCTTTACCGCTAATGCCCCTGAGGTCCTGGGGAAGTTATATGCCTACAGGCTATATAGCCCCAAAATAGGTGGATGACACCTACATGACTGATAGCGTGAAGAATCACATTTGAGCCTAGCATGAAAACCCATTGAAATTGTGTTCTGGGCTGGATAGATGGCTCAGTGGTTAAGAGCATTTAGTGTTCTTCCAGAAGACTAAAAGTTTAGTTCCCAGCACCCATGTGCTGGCCCACAACCAACCCGAACTCTGGTTCTAGTGGATCCCAGTGCCCTCTTCTGGTCTCCATAGGGACCAGACATACACACTGTGTGTGTGTACATCCACACAGGCAAATACTCATAAAATAAAAGTAAGTCCCTATTTTATTTTTCTTTAAGTATTCTGAAATTAACCCCATTAAAAAAAATCTGTACCACTCAGCACAAACAGATGAATGCCTTTTGCGACTGAACTAAAAACACTGCAAAAGATCTGCTGCTGGGTTAGTGTAAGTTCACGGCCAAGGTTAGACACTCACTGTGCACACACTCTAAAGAATTGTTTTGTTTCTAAAACAATGTCCCCTGGGAGGATAAATACTGTTTTACCCTTTTGCCACCAACTCTATGTAATGCAAGACACCTGAAGGGGCTTTCTTTCACAATGGATTCATGGTATTTCCTTGCGAAGACTTACCGAGGTTCTAAAAATTCTCAGAGTTAAACGTCTGTATGTGAGGACTAAATAAATCCGATTGCTTTATACATTACTACAGCTTCTTCAAAATGTGTAATAAAGCAAAAGTAAGATGACCCTGCTATGAGGAAGTCAGTTTGTGACCCTGACACACTGCAAGGCCTTCCCAGTGTACACTAGTAAGATGGCTGCTTAAAGCTACTTCTAACGCGCACGCATGTACACGTGTACACGTACACACACACACACACACACACACACACACACACACACACGGGAGGGAGAGGGGGAGAGCTGGAAAGGGAGACTATTACCCAGAGTAGAACCTTATTTCTCTTCCATTCAGACAATAGAGGTAGGAGAGGTATTTCCCCCACACGCTGTATCAGACTGTAGCTCTAGCCACAGTCATGAGTCTCCTTCCCGTTGCAGAAAATGAATCACCCTTGAGCTTTTACTCCTATGGCCTCTTTTTTTTTAATTCTTTTTATTAAATATTTTTACACATACATTTATATTATTACACACACACACATATATAAAATAAACTACCTACATCAAGATGAACCATGAAACAATCAGGAATTATATAAATGTTACATTCTTAGTGTTTTGGCTATTTATATTTGGCAGCCTTGAAGAAAACATCTTTCTTATCTTGGTGAGTCTAAAATTCTGAATATAAATCAATATCTATCATATCTCTTCTTTATCAACTTAAAACATCCATCTAGACCTAAAAACATCTTAACCCCTAAACAACTAAGCTTCATTGTAAAACTAAACTATCTGGTCTTCCTCCCCAGAGACTTGAGAAGGAATAAAACTAATTGCCTGAGTAAATAGGAAGTACAGGTTAGCAGCTTCCCTAGTGAGAAGATGACAGAGACAGTTTGCTATCTGAACAGTGACCCAAAAATCACTATAACATTGGAGCATCATCTTCAGCCTTCTGGCTCAATATATCTGACAGACATATTTGTGAGGCAGGAACTAGTGAGGACTTGCTTAGCCTGTCTTGTCAGAGTTTGACCATTGACTGCCTGCATCCAAGCTTGCCCTTTTTTTAGGCAGAATTCTGTGGTAGAAATGAGGCCATTTTGCCCAGTGGCTGGTTTGCTATGGCCTCTTTTTATTATACCAGGCTCACTATTGATTTCAATCGCTTTAACTGTATGCCTTCTTAGATTCTGTAGCCACCTCCAAGGCCCAGCTCATTTTTCAACTACTCAGAACATTTCTCAGTAGTTGACTATAAGTGGTTTGTCCCTCTCTTTTTCTGTCATTCTTTCCTTAATCCATTCCAGCTGGGCTTCTGGCTGTACAGGTTGATAATCCAGCTGAGCCTGTTCTGCCCTTGCATGACTTTTTATCATAATTATGACCCAGCTGATATCTCTTGTAAAACACTCAGCCCTCTTGTTGGAAACTGGGGTCACCTCATTTTCTTTGTCGCTCACTGGTGGAGCATGCTTTTTTCTTGTTCTACCTCTAAGTCTTAAGAACTCTGGGCTGGAGAGATGTCTCAGAGGTTAAGAGCACTGACTGCTCTTCCAGAGGTCCTGAGTTCAATTCCCAGTAACCACATGGTGGCTCACAACCATCTGTAATGAGATCTGATGCCCTCTTCTGGCCTGCAGGCACACATGCAGGCAGAACACTGTAAACATAATTTAAAAAAAAAAAAAAAAGAGCTCCAAACCTTAGTGCCAGGCTGTGTCTCTCTGTCTCTCCCTGGGAATATCACGAAGCCATTGACTGAAATAAAACTCATAGGTCACTCACTATTGAAGTTTAACTTTTTTATGTAACTGCCCACTTACCTACTACATATCTCAAAAACATCTCAAAGCTAATGTCATAATATAGAATTTTTTATTTTCCGGGGCTGGAGAGATGGCTCAGAGGTTAAGAGCACCGTTTGTTCTTCTAGAGGTCCTGAGTTCAATTCCCAGCAACCACACAAGGTGGCTCACAACCATCTGTAATGTGATCTGGTACCCTCTTCTAGCTAGTAGGTATACATGCAGGCAGAGCACTATATACATAATAAAGAAAGAAAATTAAAAAAAAAAAAAAGAAAGAAAGAAATTTTTACTCTCCTCTGAGCCTGAACCTGAGCTTAAACCTGTCTCTCACAAACTTGTTAAAGGATTCTATAACTCTAGCCAATCGACGGGGCTGAAAACACACAGGGGTGCCCTTTGCTTCCTTTATTTGCAATACTTGTCACAGCTAATAAAGCAGCAAATCCTGACACCCCTTTGTAACCTAGCTTCAGTCTGTCCACTCCCCCTCCCCTTCCATGACGACTCTGCCCAAGCAACTACAGCCTAAATACAGCAACTTCTCTTGATGCCTCGGACCCTGCCTTGTCCCTCACGTTCCACTGTCTGCTGCAGCCAGAATGCTTTCAAGACAGAACCATATTTCATTAACCTCCCACCTACAAGGCTTCCAAAGCTCCTAATGGCCTTCACATTAAAATGTAGTCTATCAATCGTAAAAGTCCTACATAACCCGTTCTTTGCCCACATCCTCAGCCTCTGGTTAGACCACTGTCCTAAGCTTGGGTTATCTGAGGCTCCTTTACAAACTGAGGTCAAAAGCCTCCCGACAACCTGCAGTACATATTCTCTCTGTCTGGACCACTCCTCCGCTGTCTTCATACAGCTAGTCTTATATGGGTCCCTTGGTCTAGCTTAAACCTCTCCTCTACATGATAATCCTTTCCCAAGTAGTCATTTGATAATTCCTTATCATCCCTTTATATTTATATGTCTATATTATATTTAAGACATCTTCCTAAGTATTTAATCAGTTTTTCCCTTTTCTTTAGAATGTAAACACCCCAAGGTACAGGAATGCGCTTATCACTCCCTGGTCTCCCCTGTGGCGAGATTTGTCCCTGGCATATTAACTGGACTTATTAAATATTTGCTAAATCAGTAATCTGAAATCTAATTTACTGGAGTCAGCAACCAAGGCAGAAAGCTGTACAATCAGCTGCACAAAATGGTCATTTTTAAAACACAGCTGGCCTAGAGCAGGAAGCTACATTCTTTTCAAGCAATTCTAGGTTAGCAAATAGGAGATATTTTTACCTGATTACTACATCATAAGAGTCGATTGTTGCTCCTAATGTCTTATTCTTCAGTACTCCACCATTACCAACCACCACACATCTTTTACACGGCTCTCTGTTGGACAAATAGATAAGTGAAAGATTGAGTAATGACATTTATGAAATGGAGTGATTACAAAACAATGTTCCAGCTTTCTGGGACTAAGTTAAATTTCACTGGACATCTAAGAAGAAGAACCAGCTGTGCCTCGGTCCAGAGATTCAAGAAAAATTATGTGTCACGACCCCTCCAGTGGAATCTGTTTGACAAACGTTACCATAGAACCCAAGGCGATGACCCCTACCCAAGGGACAGCCTCCTGGAAACGGTTCTGATGTCCCTGCCAGGACTAACTGATTGCAGCTTTTCTTTTTTCTTTTTTTTTTTTTTCATTGTTTTGGAACATCCTGACTGTTTCTCTTTCTGCCTTTGTTTTTACTTTCTTATCAAGGACTTTTCAGACATAACTGTGTCTGAAACTGCAGCCAAGGGTCATTCAGGCAAGTTTACCACTAAGTTCCATTCCACTTGTTAATAAAAACATGGCTAAGAATTAATCATAATTCATATTATGACTTACAAATAAAGTGTTTAAGTAAGCTCCAGATAGTGGTGGAAGAGCTAAGGAAAAAAAAACTGTCTTGACTCACAGATGTTTGGCATAATAAGAGAACATTGGCCTTTGATAAAGAGGGCATATGCACTGATACCAATCTAATGACTTATGAATGATTTTTCAAGATTAATCACAACATTATTACTCTGCATCCTGTATTTTGAATTGTACGGACAAAAAAAGTAACCATGAAAAACCACCCCCGTTTCAAAATGTGTATAAAAACCTAGCTCGTTTGCCTGCAAAATACACTCAGATTCAAACAGCACCTCTGGGTTTATCTCTGTCACTCACCTATCTTCTGCCCACTGATGCTTCAAGAACTCCTGACCTGAAGAACCTATACCTGACTGAGCAGGTCCACGGCAATTATGCTACTGGGGAAAGTTTATCACTTTGATATTAACCCTTAGTGGCTCTTGCACATGTACATTCCCTTTTGGGACCCTTAGAATCACCAGTTTAAAGAGAAGCCTGATTATCTCCTGACAGACAAATGAAGAAATACATTTGCAAGGAAAAACAACAACAACAAAAGCAAAACAACAACAATCAAAAAAAAAAAAACATAAGTAGCATTCAAAGTCCAAATTGCAATCAGGTGGAACTAGCGTTTGGTTCCAAACTTCCAGGGTACCAAGATGTTCCATCAGCACACGCTTGCGGGTACAAGCACAGCTCACATTACTTCGCTATCTACATTTTAAGCCAGTACTCCCCACTCCTTATCTAGCCCTGGTTTTCTCTTGCATCACACAAGTGTGGAAACGGCCAGTTTGGAATGTGGTAGAGGAGGAGCAGCTCTCTGTACCCTGCCTGGGCTCACTTCACTTTTCAAACACAGACTGCTTCTTGGTGTTTCACCTAAACACGATGCTTGCTTACCCTGCTTCTGAAAAGCCTTAAGGGGAGCACAAAGGGGACTTCTTTCTACAGGCCACAGTCAACATACATACATACACACACACCCCACCCCGGGGAGCACAGAATGGACCCTCAGCTAATGCAACCCTAGCCTGGGGTTTTTCTTGCTCTGACCACTGTCCATTGGGCCCAGGAAATAAGGAACCTTCGCTAGGAGACAAGGCTGCAAAGAAGAGACTGAAGGGCCCCTCGCTAGTCCTCACTGCAGGCCAAGTCTAAAAGACAAACTTGTTTCTCAAGACAGCAGCAGACTAGTCAACCTCAAAAGTTTAAGATTTTTTTTAAAATGTGTAGCAAAACTGTACAAGTGGAGAGTAATAATTAAATGCAGAGAGTGTCGGAGTTGGGAAACATTTTAAAAGAACCAGCCTGGGCTAAGAAATGATGTATGCGTTCTGTAAGAGAATTCTCTCTCGCTCTCTCTCCCGCTCTCTCGCTCTCTCTCCAACCCCCTACCTATGCCCCGCTCTCTCCCTATCCCGCCACATGTGTGGTGGCGGTGGGGCACAAATACGATCAGAGGACAATTTGGGGGGGGGGCGGTTCTCCCTCTCCATCATGTGGGTGCTGGTGATTGAACACAGGTCACCACAACTGGCAGCGAGCACCTTTACCCAATAAGCCATCTCACCCGTCCCTCTCTCATGAACACCCTTAACACACTTTAATTATCAGTTCTGCCTACACCAGTGTCTGCCTCACTAGATAAGAACAAGCAGTTTTTTTGTTTGTTTTTTAATGGCTGTCGGGACTTTGGGGGCTGAAAGACAGAGGGCATTGCCCAATTTTAAAAAAGTGTGGCCACAAACGGTCACATCATGGGTATTCTACAATATGTCCTGAAGGTGTCTTTTCTGTCTGTCTGTTTTAAGAGTGTAACCTGCCTCTAGAGGATTATATAAACAAGTATGACCTTAATAGAAACTTCAGGAAGCCCAGCTTACCGAAGCTTTCCTCTTTCCTGCTTGAAGGGGGGCCACCACTGGATATTCAAACACCTCCCCTCCATCACCGCCCCCCCACCCCCCCACCCCCGCTTATCCCCAGGAGCTCCATCCCATAAATGCCCTCCACAGGGAGCAATCCCCTCTTGAAGACCTCAGGGTCAGTTCTTTCCCAGGCTGACCTGGTGAAGCTGGCTCCACCTCCCCGCTGGAAGTCCTAAGCAAGGCTGTGCGCCAAGAGGGTGGCTCAGAACAGACAGGGTAGGAACAACAGCTGTTTCCATGAGACAGCCTGAATGGAGGTGGGGAGGAGCATCTATCAGCAGCAGCCTAAGCCCTCTGCCTCCATGGAAGACCGAAGCCACTTGCAACTCTGCTTCGATCCAGGGAAGAACCGCTTCCCTTTAGGTTCAGGGATAAACCTTTGGACTCCACCTTTTTGTTGTTGTTTGTTTTGTTTTTTAAGACAAGGTGTCACTGTGTACCCTTGGCTATCCTGGACTCGCTTTGTAGACCAGGCTGGCCTTGAACCCACAGCGATCAGTCTGCCTCTGCCTCCTGAGTGCTGGGATTAAAGGTGTGTGCCGAGTGGGGGCACTCCAGCTTTTACCGAGGCCTGCAGTCCCTAACTGGTACCAGAGTACCAGGCTTATCTGTACCACACACACAAGGGCAAGGGCTGCTGGAAGTGGAGGCTACCAGCATGGCCCTTGGGACTTAAAACTGAGGTCTCTACAAAGGATTTCTTCCTGGCTTATGAGCTCTAGTTCTGAAGCTGATTCCTAGAAGAGGTAACTTGGCTCAATCCCAAACTGGGCTAGCTCCATAGTGCTACAACACACTGACAAGCTGAATCGTAGTATGCCCAGAGGGTACCTCCTTATCTGATGAGGTTATCAGTGGCATCATGACCTACGGATTAAAGATGGCCACCAGCTGTCATGCCACCCCCCCCCCCCAGTGGTCGCCCCTCAGAGTCCAAGTCCTGGACCTCCCACAGACCTACCATGTCGAGCCAAGAGAGCAAGGGATATAGGGTTCAGACAGATCTCTTCTACAGGATCCTCTACAGCTCCCTACAAAGTGGGGTCCCTGCTCATCACACTTCAGTGTGAAATGCATGTAAGACTTTCCATCTTCTGTTTTCTTCTTGGCCGGCTTTACAGGAGACAGGGGTAGAAAGAGCCTTTATTGGAGGAATAGTTTTTGAAGCCTTTCAAGGGAAAGTCGGTCAACTGGGATCCCACTTTTCCTCAACGGAAAGAATACCACAGAGACCCACATATTTTTATGAAGCTCACTCAAGCTACAGGGTATTTGGTGTGGTCCTAGCATGGCTCTTTTCTGGTAGCAGCTTATGCACGGCTCCACCGCAGTTCTGGCCGGTCGAGACTGGTACAGACTTTCCAAATCACTCATCTCAGAATTCAGTTCTCCCAAACAGATGCTTATGTTCTATAAATGAACTGACACTTCCCACTTTTCCAGATGAACTTGACTTTGGAATATGGCTGCCCTAGCTCCTTAAATATAAGTAATGATTCCCAGGATCCTCTGGTGACTGCGTGCGTAACTTCCTCCTGTTTACTTAACACCATCTTCACACATAAGTGGCTCCAGTGAATTCTGAAAGCCTAAAAGAAAGAATGGCATCATTTCTACCGCCTGCCATCGACTAAACTGATCCTCTCCTCCAGGTGTTTTCAAACCACTTTGGTTCTCAAGGCTGGAGAGACAGCTCAGAGGTTAAGAGCACTGACAGCTCCTCCAGAGGTCCTGAGTTCAATTCCCAGCAACCACATGGTGGCTCACAGCCATATATAATGTGATCTGATGCCCACTTCTGGCATGCAAGTGTACATACAGGCAGAGCACTGTATACATAATACATAAATAAATAAATGCACTTTGATACTCACTTTAAGTGTGTGAAGCAGGTTTCGGTTACTCTACTCTGGGAGGAAAAAAGTAAGGAAATACACAGGCCCCCAAGCCTCTTAACCACAAAGTCAAGTAACTGCAGAGTGTCTGAACTTGTTACCAAAAAAAACCTAGACAGCTGCTGAGGAAGTGGGGCTAAGAGTCACTTCCCCCAGATGAAGGCTTGCTTTGTCTCAAATCAGGCAAAACCAAGAGTCACTATTCAGGGAGGAAGCAAAACCCCTGGCAGAGTCACTACCCAGTGCAGTACAGAGAAACTGCAGCTGCTGCTATTTCAAACCACTGTGATTTTAGGTATTCTCTTTTCACCATGGCAACATAATACATCAAAACACATCACTCTATCTTCAGTGTAAGAATCTATGGCAGACCCTACTGGTCGTACTCCCAATAACCCAGGCGCCTACAATAAACTTTTGTAAGCCTACAATGGTGAGTTCATTATCCTTGACAATGACTGGGCTGTCATCCATGACCAATGAGATAGCAGGGGAGTCTGTCATATGCCTTCAGAAAGATTCTGCCCCTGCAAAGGGAATGGTATAAGTAAAACAATATTTTTAATCTGCCCCTTCCTTTCAGTTTAGACATTGACACTGGGTGGCATAAGGTTAGAGGGGCTGCAGCCATCTTATACTTAAAGTGAAAAGAACCAGAGAGAGTCCATCCTGGATCCTAATACCACTGAACCACTAATTCAACTGTCAACCAGAGACACAGACAGAAGATGCTAAGACTCTGTATAGTCTAAGCCAGTGGCTCTCAACTTTCCTAATGCTGCAACCCTTTAATATAGTTCCTCTTAACTGTGTGGTGACCTCCACAGATAAAATTATTTCATTGCTATTTCATAACTTATAATTTTGCTGTGGTTATCATAATGTAAGTCCCCGATATACAGGATATCTGATATATGACTCCTATGGGGGTCGTGACCCACAGGTTGAGGACTACGGGTCTAAATTCAGGAAACCTGATTCAGACAATTACAGGTGTAAACTGGCACTCCTTAGGGTTGTACTCTTTACACTCCGTGATGCCATAGGCTGTCAACCCTACAGGAGGAAGCACAAACCTGCAGATCAAAAACTGCATGAGCATTCGGTCGGCAATCTATGGTTCTTGCAGCTAAACTCTAAACCACTGTGCAAGAGACTGGAAATGGAGCCGGGTTCTGGAGTTGTGCTTCCCCCAAAACCTCAAGGAACTTGGCTTGGTGATCTGACCTCTCATTTCCGTTTTTTGGTTTTTTTTTTTCCATTGTGTGAACTACAGAAATCACTGTCTCCCAGGTTGCTCCATCAGACAGGGCCCTTTCCTCCAGCCTGCGTGGCTCCAGCTCTTCTATCTTTACTCAACATCTGCCCAGAGATGACAGAAAACAGGTAATGGAGTGGTTGCACTGCACTCTTCCCACAAATGACCCCTCTGCTGAGGCAGAATCGCTGCTTCCTCTTGCCCTAAGTTCCCTCCACCCTACAAAGGCTTCGAGGTAAACAACCCTTCGCTCGGCAGAATACCGACCGAGTGTGGATGGGAGGCAGCTCCTGCCCTGCCTCCACTAATGGCCAATCCAACCCAGTTCTGTTGAGCTGACGTAATAGATTCCACTTCAGTGAGCAGCAAGGCAGCCTTTACAACTTTCCCCACCCCATTTAGCTGCCAACCGACTTACACAGGTGCTTCCCTTAGAAAGCTATTTATAGGTAGTAGTTACTGTGTAACTACCTATGCTGCAGGACAAAGGCATTCTTTATCTCATGGGTCGGGGTGGGAAGCTAGTTTGTGCACTTTAAGTAGGAGCTACAGTTCTGCATGCCAAGGTTTCTGGTGCTCCTCCTAGCTGGGGAGGGATGAAATTCCACTCGAGAGACAGCAATATCCCTGGGACCAGGACCAGGTTAGAGCAAGGGAGTGACCTCAGCAGCAAGGAAGTCATCACCTCAGAATAGAATATGGGCTTGTCTTAAGTGTCACTTACAATCATCCTGAAATGATCATCTTTAGGGAACCTCACTGAGCACAGAAGCATGATGCTCACTGGGCTTGGGGCAAAAGGGAGACCTAAATCTGTGAGAAAGCAACAGAAGCAGCACAGAAGAGCTTGGCTGGGCTATTTGGCCTAGTTGGCTTCAGAATCCTCCATGACACACAAACACTTGGGGAACCAAAGAAATGACAGAGAAAGCTACTACAAAGAACAATCACCATGCTACCCTTGTCCCTTAAAATGGGGACAGGCATAGTTCACTACAGTTGTTGACTCTGTGCAACAGATAGCACTGGATTTTCTCTTTTCGCCATATGGATTCTGGAGATTGAAACACGGGATGTAAGGCTTGGCAGCAAACACCCATATCTGCTGAGCCATCTGACCAGCCCTAGGACTAGCTGTTTTTAACAGTGAGCACACAATGACCTAAACCACAGGCAACATCTCCCATCACTTTTCCAGCTAGGTATGGCCGGGTGCCTGAGTTGACCCAGTGGGATGTCATCAGTGGTTGCTAGTAAGTGTTTAATGATCAATTTTGAGGGAGGGAGAAGGAAAGGACAGCCTGAGAAGCTCTGGCTTGTGAGACTTGCCAATTCCCATGACTATAAATAATGGCTCCATGGGAGACCACAAGCGCTTCCAGCTAAGGCTGCTAAATTTGGAGCTGGCAAGAGATACAGCTCTCCCCTGTTGGCACCCCTGGCCCCAGCTCATCACTAGGTACATGAAACGTTTTGTATGGCTTCTTGAGACATCCTTTGAAAATAAAAAGGCAAGCCTCAAGGAGTGGCGCATGCCCTTCTCCCGTTCTTCCCCTCTTCTGGCATTTTGGCAGGAATGAAGAGGTGACGGGGTGAGCTCTAGCTATCCTGTTGGCCCCTAAGGAAGAAGCCATGTACAGAGGAACAGCAGGGTCCAACACAAAGGCCCTGCTGACCACAGAATTGCTGGGACAGACTTCACGCTTGTAAGTGAGAAAGGGGAGGAGGTTTACAAACTTAAGTGACACTTCCATGTTTTTTCCTTCACAGCGGAATAAACTAAAGCATCAGAGATGCAGCTTGATGAAGTTGTCTGAGCCAAACTAACAGAGTCTTAAAGGGCTTACATTTGAAACAGAAAAAAAAAAAGGCTATTTCCCCATCCCTACCCCATGGAAATTGGAAAGAGAACAGAGAGAGGATAAAATGAAGGAGAAAGATTCATGTGGGTGACTCAGCCATAGGCTGCTGGGAGTGGGAACATTTACAGCAATGAAGAGGAGACAGTGCAGACAGATAAGCAGACCAAGTCAGTAAAAAAGAGCACACTCTAGCTACGGCACAGACTAATAGCTGAAGACCTCTCTTTGCCAGAGATATCCTAGGAAAGCAACTGAATGCAACCATCTGGTGGTTACGTTAAAAGCAGAGAAAAATCCGTCAAATGTCAGTTTGTATCTGCAGAGCTATTCTCAGATGCCTGCTGCAAACCCTATGGGGTCTATTACTGCGCTTCGCTCAGACATCAGGACACTGGAGTCACAGCTACCTGTGTACCTACCCTCACTCTGCCCTTTCCCAGCTATGCCAAGTTGTCTGTCTGTCCAGCCTAACTTTCCCCATCTGCAAAATCAGAGAAAACCGACCCAAAACACTTAGGCCAACCATCTTCACAAATCAGAACTCTAAAAAAGAAAGCTTTGTAAAAGTGAGGTGCAGGGGCGGGGGGGTGGGGGGGGGCGCGGCTGGAGAGATGGCTCAACAGTTCAGAGCATGGGCTGCTCTTTCAAAGGACCAGGGTTCAAATCCCAGCAACCACATGGCTGTTCACTACTGTCTCTAAGTCTAGTTCCAGGGAATGTGACACCCTCACACACACACATACATGGAGGCAAAACAGCCCGTAATTTTTTTAAGTGAGGTAGTGTGTGTGTGTGTGTGTGTGTGTAAAATACTTGATATGCTCTGGCCAGTGGTGGCACACACCTTTAATCCCAGCACTCAAGAAGCAGAGACAGGCTGATCTCTGAGTTTGATGCCAGCCTGGTATACAGAGAGTTCCAGGTCTTCCAGGGCTACACAGACAAACCCCATCTCCAAAAACAAAAACCAGCCAAACAAACAAAAACAAACAACTCTTGCTATACAAAGTTGAAACTGATCAAGGTGGGGGGTGGGGGTGGGGGGTAGGGGAGGAAGGAGTATGGTTTTGAATTACAAATTATAGCAAGTGGCGGTACAGCAACATAGTATACATACTCCACATTCCCCAAGGAGCACCACAGTGCTTTCGGACAAAAAGGGAATTCTACCATCTTCAAATAGGTTTGATCTCCCTAGACCATCTTCATTTTTATACTGTCCCATTGTCCAAAGTCTAAATTTTACCTTCAAATGTTTTAAAAAAGCTGGGCGGTGGTGGTGGCGCACACCTTTGATCCCAGCACTTGGGAGGCAGAGGCAGGCAGATCTCTGTGAGTTCGAGGCCAGCCTGGTCTACAGAGTGAGTCAGTGAGTCAAGGACAGCCAAGGCTACACAGAGAAGCTCTGTCTCAGGGGAAAAAAAAAAAAAAAAAAAAAAGAACAATTTAAAAATAAGCCCACCTTTGTAAAAGTAAGCCTATCTACTAGAACACCTAATTTTGGCAATGTAATTTCAATGGATTTTCTTGTCAAGGAAGTTTTCTACATGCTAAATTACATTTGTACTTAGAAAATATATACCTCAGTAAGACGTCAGCTACATTCAGATGTAATTCCCAACAACAGCAAAAAAGGAATGAAACTGTTTCCAAAGTCCAACAGTCAATATTTTAAATAAGAAACAGAGAAACACTATTGGGAATCTGTTGGACATGCACAGAAAGGACTCCACCATGAATGGAGGCTTTGTGCTGAGAGACAGCACAAGTGATTTCTTTCTTTACTAAAGACAACTTAGAGACTATCAAGATGGATTAAAAATGTCACAGGCAGGGGCTGGAGAGATGGCTCAGAGGTTAAGAGTCTACTCTTCCAAAGGTCCTAAGTTCAATTCCTGGCAACCACATGGTGGCTAACAACCATCTATAATGGGACCTGGTACCCTCTTCTGAAGGGCAGGCACACATGGGCAGAATACTGTATAAATAATAAATAGAATAAATAAATCTTTTTTTTTATGCCACAGGCAGGAACTGGAATTTTAACAACATACACATCCAGTGGAATCATCCAGAGTAAGTTCACTTTGCTTTTCTTAAGGCAAACACTTTGAGTCACTTTATATAAAGCTAAAAGTCAAGAGAAAAGGAAATGCACTCACTTGTCAAACTCTTTAAAGAGCTCACAATTCGGCAGGTTGGAAAGGGCGTATCGAAAATATCCCTCTGGAAAACAAAGAGTGTTAGGAGTAAAAGGAGAACCGACCCTTCTTGGAGACAAGGAGTCACCCAGCTCCTCCACTTCCAAGCCCTTCTTAAGCATGAAGGCCACATTGGAGTTAATCAGTGAAAGATTAACAACTTATCTACAGTTTGGTCACAGTACTCAAAAAAAGCCACTCAAGATAATAAATGCTCTGAAGTTGCCTCCCAAGAGTGATGGTCAATACAAAAGCAGTCATAAGTAGTAATAAAAATTAGTAATATCACATGATTCCAAAACTTGCCATAAAATAGAACTCAGTGAATTTAAGTCAATTAGTCAAAATCTCTGATACATACATACAAAATCTCCACTGTATGCATACAATTGTATATATACATATATATGTATACACACACACACACACACACACACACACACACACACACACACACACAAAGAAACAGAGAATCTCATGCATTGGCCTCGCTGTGTATGTAGCTAAGGATGCCCTAAAACTTCTGATCTCCTCACCTCTACCTCTCGAGTGCCAGAATTATAGGTCTGGACTACAATACTTGGTTTATGTAAAGCTAAGACCTGAACCCAGGATTTCAACCCATGCTAGGCAAGCTCTGTCCAAACTAAATCGCATCCCTAGCCTTTGACAAAATATAGATTCATAAACATGAAACCTTCTAAAGCAAGATCGGTTGAAATAGTAAAACTCTCACAAATCATAATTCTGTCACCACTTGCATTTTTAACATCTCCCCAAAATCTAGACTTCAGGGCTGGAGAGATGGCTCAGAGGTTAAGAGTGTCGTCTGCTCTTGCAAAGGTCCTGAGTTCAATTCCCAGCAACCACATGGTGGCTCACAACCATCTATAATGTGATCTGATGCCCTCTTCCATCCTGCAGGTGCACATGCAAATGGAACACTGTATACGTAATAATAAATAAACCTTTTTTTTTTTTAAATCTAGACCTCAAAGCTTTATAAGCCCTGAAAGCTCTCAGTGAGCAGTGGGAAGATTGGTGTATTGTTAAGAGGTTGAATAAGTCCCTTTCAACTTCTTTTTGTTTGGTTGGTTAGTTTTTGTGGGGGTTTGTTTTGTTTGTTTGTTTGTTTGTTTCTTCAAGACAGGGTTTCTCTGTGTAGCCATAGCTGTGCTGGACTTGCTTTGTAGACCAGGCTGGCCTCAAATTCACAGAGATCCCCAAGTGATGGCATTACAGGTGTACACAGGTATCTCAACTTAACAAAAATAAAATCTACTGATGAAATTAAAATATTAAGGATCTAGACAAATGGTTCTCAACTTGTGGGTCACAGCCCCTTAGGGGGTCAAACAACCCTTTTACAGGGGCAGAGGGGTTACCTAAGACAACCAGAAATCAGATATTTGCATTATTATTCATAACGTAGCAAAAGTATACAGTTATGAAGTAGCAACAAAATACTTTTATGGCTGGGGGAATCACCACAAAAGATGCATTAAAGGGTCGCAGTATTAGGAAGGGTGAGAACCACTGATCTAGATCTTGCTGATGAGACAGACAAGTAAAAAGAGGAATGGGGGTAGGTCCATGTCTCAGTCAGCAGAGCCCTTGGTTTGCAAGTAGGAGAAGCCAAGGTCAATCCCGAAACCCACATAAATAAAAGGGTGGCCTGTGCTTGCAATCAGAGCCCAGGGCAGGCTGTGACAGGAGGAGACAGGCAAATCCCCGTGGCTCACTGGCCTGTCACTCTAGCCTACTAGCTGACCTCCAGGCCAGAGGTTGTCCTTCGCCTTTCACATGTGCATATGTCCATGCACACATGTCTACCCATGTACATATGAACACACATGTCTACCCATGCACACATGAACACACAAGGCACACACACAAAGGTGAAATGAAGGAATAGGGAAGAAACTATCTGTTAGGGCATCCTGCCAATTCTACTCTGGAATAAAGTTGGGCATGTGAGCCAGCTAAGGCCCACTGTGACAGAACAAAAGCAAAAAATTAAAAATAAATAAATAAATAAAAAGAAGAAGAAGAAGAAGAAGAAGAAGAAGAAGAAGAAGAAGAAAAAGAAAAGAAAGAATTATTCCCTGAAGTTACACTGCCTCTAAAAGATCCTCCAACGCCACCCAAATTATAAGGCAGAATAAGAACCGTGTGACTGACCTGTTCCCTTTATCCCATAGGGCAAAAAAAAATTATTGGTACCGTAGTCAGAAGTAACCTTTGCATAATCAGCTGCACACAGAAATGGGTAAAGCTGAGAATACCTGGAAGAAAACGATAAAGCGTGATCTTGTCAAATGCCTCCTGTGCGCTTTTAGCCACCTGTGATCACAACGGAGACTCACGATAGACATCCTTCCTCGGGTGTCCTGGCTTCTCTCCGAGAAGTTGGCATGCTCAAGGGAACTTCCTCAGAGACTACTGTACAAGTGACACACACACACACACATCCTATCTGTCCCTTTAACTGCGACCTTAGATAACTGCAATCTCAGATACTCCCTTAGCAGTCTTGAACAAATAATATAACCCCTAGGGGACGGGAATCTCAAGAAAGTTGTGTTCTGCAGCCAATCGTGCCTGAGTTTGTCACTGTTTTTGTTACCTACAAGTGTATGGTCCAGCCAGCTACCAAAGTGGCAGTGCATAGGGACAGAAACAGACGGGGATGGAAGAGTCAACTACAATTTCTGGCAGCTGTAACGACCACTCACTATTCACATTACGTGTAGATCGCTCATTTGCATTTTATGCAGTTCTATAAAAGTGAAGGATAATTCCTAATTAAAAAAAATTCTAATTCTAAATTAGAATAAGAAATTCTAATGAGAGTGAAAAATAGAATGGGAGAAAAGGGAGTGGAGAGAGCTCAAGTTTTGGGTTTTTGTTTGTTTGTTTTTTTCTGATCAAATGCAAATAGGCCTCATCAGACTCACACATGTGAAAAGAACATCAGCTTCCTTAAAATATACCCAGAGTTCTTCCTGACTAAAGGCACAACAGCAGGCTATTGAAATTCATTGCACACTTTCTTACACATACGGTGTCTACCCCATACCAAGATTTACATGAAAAGAGTAAATAGTGTGGGAAATGACCACAAACACATTCTGCAAATGCTGCATGGCCACAGTTTTGTTTTGTTTTGTTTTGTTTTGGGGGAAAGGGTCTATTTTTACCTCAGGAGAGAGATGAAAGCTGGCTGTTGTTTACAATTCTTGATGCTGTTTTTCTTCATTATTTCCAGAGGTAAGGCCCTAGGAGAAAGAAAAAGCAGCCATAAGAAACTAGAACAAGGAATCGTGTCCAAGGAGGTCCATGTACCCCAGGAACCCACCGGGCTCCATCCACTGCTGACCAGCCTTGGAGGCAGAGGACAAAGGCAACGCCCACAGGCTCACACACAGCCCTGATGCTTAACACAGCCTTCTCCAAATCCTCAGCAAGCTTAGAAATTTATGAATGAAAAGCAAGGGAGAACGGAAAAGGCTATCGCGACCTTTGGGATTGGGGAAAGAAGCAGTGAGTGATTCACAGGGAACTCTGGGCAGGATTACCTCACAGTGGAAACCAAAGCCAAACTCTAGGGTTTTGGCAGTGTGGGGAGGGGGTGTTTGTTTGTTTGTTTTTGGGTTTTCCAAGACAGTGTTTCTCTGTATAGCCTTGGCTGTCCTGGACCCACTTTGTAGACCAGGCTGGCCTTGAACTCAGAGATCCACCTGCCTCTGCCTCACGAGTGCTGGGATTAAAGGCGTGCACTACCACGCCCGGCGCCACACTCTAGTTTTAGTAGCCTTCAAAGGCTGGCAAAACCAAACACAGGGCAACTGCACAGGCCTTTTACATGTGGGAACACCTAGTGACAGCAAACAGTGGAAACACCTGACTGAGCAGCAACAACAGACCGTTGTCTTGAGGGTGTCACAAGCCACACACAGCACTGAGATCCATTATCTCGCTGTCCTAGGTTCTTGGTGCCACGTTCCTGCGTGAAGTACTCATGTCTATGACTTGAAGGGTTTTGTGAAACCCAGCCAGGAAAGTAAGTTGGGGGGAGGGGTGGGTGATGGGAGGAAACAGCTGGGGAAGAAGAAAACAACTTCACACAAGAACTCATTGGTCATTGAGTATATGAAAAACCAATGCTTTAAAAATTAATTTAAATGATTGAATGAAAAGAGTAAAAAAAATTAATCATTTTTTCTACTATCAATAGGAATCAAGATGAATAGACTGAACCTTTTATAGACAAATAATTTTCATTTTTTTTAAAGTGGGAAATTTCTACAATTAGAACTAGTAAGCTACTAGATTCAGTGGATATAAGTTCTTATAAAATGAGATATTTTTGAGAATACTGCAAGAGCAAGGGCCTCTTGGTTTATACATAAGGATAACACCCAGATGTGGTGGACCAGCACAGCTAATCCACAAACCCTACATTATATTAAATGAGTCTGTTACTTCATTTATAAGGTTAGAAGCAACCTAGAAGCAACACAAAAAGAAAATAAACATCTGTTTTAGAATATGAAGACAAACTTTAGGTGGATTTGAAAATGAAGACAATCACCTGTATTATTTTTTTCCTTTTTATGTATATGTGTCGTGTGCATGTCACATACATGTGGATGCACCATACATGTGTGCACATATGAGTGGAGGTCTGAGGTTGCTATTGGGAATCTCCCTTGATCACTCTTACTCTTTTGAGGCAGAGTCCCTCAGGCAAACCCGAATTTCACTAAATGGTAGTCTTGTGATCCCAGCTTGCTCTGCCTTACAGGTGAGCTCCCACACCCTCTGTGCATTCTGGGAACCCAAATTCTGGTCGTCTTGCTTGAATGGCAAGTGTTTTAACTGCTGAGCCATCTTTCATTGGTTTTGTTGTATTTGTGTTGGTGTAGGCCAGAAGACAACATGGGTATGGGTCACGTACCTTGCTATCTCAGTCTCTCACTGAGAAATAAAGTCTACAGATTAGGCTAGGCCCACTGGCCAGTATGCACTACCACACCTGGCTGTTTATGTGGGAGCCAGGGACCAAACTCGAGTCTTTGTATTTCTATGGAAAATATTTACCAGTTGAACCATCTTCCCCACCCCTGTTAACTGTCTCCTGAGTATAGGGAATGAAGGAAGCCCTGAATGAATCCTGAAGTCCCCAGTGAAAGTATGTTGTTGATATGGACACAGCCATATACCAAGGACCCCACAGCAAAGCTTTCCTTGAGGGACTGATTCTGAGTGTCGATAGGATATGTAGAAAATGTCCGCCATGGCTTTCTCCCACTGTGTTTGGCCTGAAGACTGTTCGCCTGCAGAGACTGGTCCTACTGAGATTAGCTTAACCTATCACTTTGATCCAGTTGTATATCATAAACCCCGCCTCCTGGTGTATGTGTATATATAACCCTGTCTTCTTTTCTAGCTGTATGCAATACCTTGGCCTCTCATTCCAACTGTGTATGCTAAACACACTGTGTGTCCTAAGCACCTAAGAATACTCTGGCACCTACACCTAGGGTTCTAAAGGCTTCTCTAGAAAAGAGCCCAGACTACCCACCCAATCCAGGTGTCCATCTGTCTGTCTTGTCTTTGTCCCCTTGTTACCCCCATCAGGTCCATCCCTGAAGGCTATGTAAGATGTTTTTGTTTCTTTAAGAAACACAGACATATTCTAAGAATATGTTTTCATCCCAGGCGTGGAGATGTACGGGGCTGCTTAGCAGCAGCTGACTATGATTTGCCTCATGCTCTGTAGCAGAAGTGTAGTTTTGCCAGCTGCAGACAGTCTCTGCAACTGTGTGATGTTGTGGAATTCTGGCAACTTTTCAGAGGGTATGTATGTATATGTGTGTGTGTGTGTGTGTGTGTGTGTGTGTGTATATATATATACACACACACACACACACATATATATATATACACACTCTAGAACCCTGAGAGACAGGCTTGGTGGTCATTTAGGCAGTTGGCTGGGGCTTAAGAGTAGTTGTGCTCAAAGAAGAAACTAGATTCACAGATCTCTACCTTCACCTCATCCTTCTCTCTCTACTATCTAGTGATAGGTGGCGAAATGGAGGAGGGGGAATAAAGGGTGGGGGAAAACCCACAAAATAGCTAAATCCAGGTTCAGGTCAGTTCCCACAGACACGTTGGGTGGCTCTCAACCATCTGTAACTTCAGCTCCAGGACCTCCAATACCTTCTTCTGGCTTCTATTGGGTATTTACACACGCATGCACATAATCACAAAAAAATACACACACACACACACACACACACACACACACACACACACACACACAGGGCTCTTTACCAGGGTTTTTTCTTTAAAAAAAAAAAAAAGAGAGAACAAAAAACCAAAACCAAAAACTCTTGTGTGTGCATTTGTGTGTATATGTTTCTGTGTGTTTGTGTATGTGTGTGTGTGTGTCTTGCAGCTCTACCACTCTTCCCTTGGTTCTTTTTTTTTTTCATTTAGGCATATTTTATTGAATAACCGAAGTTACGGCAATGGTTAAGTAGTAATGTATACACATTCTAAAAAGTAACACATACACCAAATAAAATTAATTTCCAGGATAGATGAATAAAGAATGCACTATGTAAGGAAATTCATATGACTTTCAAAAACCCTGAGTCCCCACGTTTAAAACTGATGTGCTATAATATATACAAACGCGGTTTGTCACTCAGCCCGTGATGAAGAGGCTTGATACCAACCACACAAACACCCAAGGTTTAGGTTGTACGTATTTTCTATATTCCTCAGTTTTGCTTCATTCATTTGTCTTTGAGCATATTTTCTCTGTACCTCTAAGCCATTTTCATTATGTAAGAGTCCTGGTTCTTTCAAGACAGTTTTTCACTAAACATGGAGCAGAACCAGATTTTTGCCATCACCAGCATCTTCTTGTTTCCAGTCCATGCCTCCTCCCCAGTGTTGGGGTCACACATGCACAGGGCCATGCCTGGTTTCCACACGGGTTCTACCAATCAACACCCAGGTTCTCGGTCCTCATACAAGTACAGCAAGCACTTGACACACCAAGCCATCTCCCCAGACAGCAATCTATAGCATATTGGAATAGTAAAATCCCAATGTACAGTGAAAAGGTAGACAATAGCCTGCATGCTACAATATTACTCTGGAAAATTCTTTAAGGCAATGAGTAGAAGACTGGCTTAAAAGTCATGGTTGAGTGGCAAAACTGAAACTTACCCATAGCCATTTGTCCCCCACAGGATACAGTGTAGCACATAGTACAGGAAGATGGAACTCAAGATTATAGCCACCAGGTACGCTCTCATGGCTGGCCTGCCTGAAACAGGGTCCAAAGAGAGAGGACAGAATTACACAGAAGTTTTTCACAATGGCTCAGATAGATAAATTAGTAAATAAATCTATAAACGGAAAATGGCATGAATCTATAACATTGAAAATGCTCGCTGAACATACAGAAAGAACACTTCTGTTTAGTGTCCTAGTTAAAAAAAAAAAAACAAACATATATATATATATAGCTGAGAACCATTGAAAACATTTGAAATATATTTATATGGTACCCCTGTTCTTTGCTTCAAAGACAGACATAAAAAAAAATCTCCTACTTTACTATGTGATTAAATGCAGAAGGCAGAAAATAAGTAGTTCTATAATGCATCTTTTTTTTTTTTAATTTCAGTGCATTGACTTTAAACTGGTATACTGTTGCTCTGCTTCTCTTACCAAGGCCCTGGATGATCTACACTGCAGGTAGTAACCATTCCTTTCTTTCTTATCAATATGTAGCAACCTCAATCCAAGCACCTGAGTATACAAAGTGAGGTCGGGCTGGAATTATTTGCAATTCCTTCCAGGAGGAAAATAAGTTAAAGTGAAAAGACTTTGTATTTAAATTTTGTGTTCATGCGTGTGTATGTGTGTGTGTGTGTGCTTGTATGTGTATGAATGTGCACGCACATGTGTGTGTATGTGTATGCTTGTGTATGTGTATGTGTGTGAGCGTACACCTGTTTGTGTGTGTGTGTGTGTGTGTGTGTGTGTCCCTCTTTATTTTTTTGGCAGTGTCTAGGCTAGCTGGTCAGATAGCCCTAACGACCTTCCAGTCCCTACCAACCCAGCACCAGAATCATAAATGTGTGCTACCATGCCCAGCTTCTTTACATGGATTCTGAGAGTGGAATTCCATAACAAGCACTTTACTGACTAAGCTCACATGTTTATAAGCAAAAGCACACCCTCAGTGTCCATGGATTGTCACATTGTCCTGGAAAATGAATGACCACAGTCCGAGGTTGTCACCAAATATTTCACTTTAGTGTTCAAAATAAGCATTTATATTTCGACTCAGAATAACATGCTTGATATAAATGTCTCATAAAGATATAACTTACCAGTATCAGCAAAAATAAAGTTTTAAAAATAGAGTTGCACCGGGTGTGGTGGCGCACGCCTTTAATCCCAGCACTCGGGAGGCAGAGGCAGGCGGATTGCTGTGAGTTCGAGGCCAGCTTGGTCTACAAAGTGAGTCCAGGACAGCCAAGGCTAGACAGAGAGACCCTGTCTCAAAAAAAAAAAAAAAAAAAAAAAGACCAAAAAAAAAACCAAAAAAAAAAAAAAAAAAAATAGAGTTGCACATAAGAGTCTAGAAAGAGCTGTCAGTATTTAGCATTCAACATGCACACCTAGCCCTTAAAACATACCATTGGGGGTAATTTTATAAAGCATGGCATTATGTGTAACTGAGAATCTTGTTATTGTCTTGTTTTTCACTCAATAACATGTGGTTTAACTGAAAACAAAGAAGTATTTTAAAAACTTTCTTTTTTTTTTTTTTGCTTCAAAACAGTAAAATAAACCTGTCTTTGAAGAGGTGTTGTACACAGCACCTGAAAAAAAATTGAGGAAGCTTAGGTAGTTTCTAGAGTTTCGTGGCCAACTTAAAGCTTTGATATTCAAGGTGCAAAGTAGGCCAGGGCAACCAGGATATCCTGGCAACAAACATGTATGGTCCCTCTGTTTTTTTTCTCCCATGGGAAAAAGCTTTCACAAATAGAATAATTCTCTAATTGTAATCCCATAAATGGAATGACTGTGTTGCTTTGAGCAAAAGTATTCAGAAGAAAACCAGCCAAGATTTTATAGAGGACGTGTGGCTTTTAAAAAAGCCATAAGGGTCTAGAATACAACTCTTAGGTGCCCTTCAAACCAGGGTGTCACAAAGCCACCACTCCTTTAACATGTGGGCTGGGGACTATGAGGGAGTTAGAACTCACCCACAGAGGGCACAAGCTGATCTTTTTTCAGTGCATAAATAATTTTCAAGTACCAAGTTAAGCTTAAACATGGCAACAGTTCGGGCTGAGAGAAAGGTTCACTCTGTAAAGTGCTTGCTATGCAAGCTTGAGAGTCCAGACCTCCAAAAATGCTGGATGTGGGTGTGTGTTTTCTGTAACTTCCATGGGGGGGGGGCTGTTGGGGGAGGGGAGAGTCCCTCAGCCAGTATAGCCAAACAGCTGAACTCCCAGCCCAGTGAAAGACCTGGTCTTTAAAAATAAGGAGGATGCCAGGGCGTGGTTGCACACGCTTTTAATCCCACCACTTGGGAGGCAGAGGCAAGCAGATCTCTGTGAGTTCAGCCAGCCTGGTCTACAAAGTGAGTCCAAGACAGCCAGGGCTCTATTTACACAGAGAAACCCTGTCTCAAAAAACAAATATAAAAATAAAGAGGATGGGCTGGAGAGATGACTCAGTGGTTAAGAGCACTGGCTGCTTATCCAGAGGTCTTGAGTTCAATTCCCAGCAACCACATGGTGGCTCATAACCATTTGCAATGGAATCTGATGCCCTCTACTGTTTGATGCCTTCTGTCATGCAGGCATACATACAAATGGAGTACATATAGAGGAAAGCAATTGAGAAAGACATCTTCAAAAAAAAAAAAAAAGACAAGACACCTAATGTTGCTCTCTGCCCTAATCTACACACAGGACTAACTCCCTCTCCCTCCCTCCCTCCCTCCCTCCTTCCCTCCCACCCTTCCTCTCTCACACAGTTTTTTAAGACAACACCTTTCCTCTTCAGTAACTAATGAATGTGCTGTTTGCATTGAGCTTCTAAATTCACAAACAGCCCATAAGTCTAGCATTTCCTTTAAGGATCACAATAAGCTTGATGATTGTGGAAAATAAAGGTTGTCTCTGTCCATACGATTTAAGAGACAGGAAGAGTTTAGCCTGCCCCTTAGAGATCTAGTCCAGTGTCACCCTGTCATCTCAAGATAAAAGGCAAGAGGGGAACCCAAGGGTGACAAGGGTGATCTGAGTCTTGCACGCGGTGCTTTGCTGACCTTGTTTTGGAAGTGCAGATAACACTCGAGGGGCTGCCAAGAGGCAGCCAGGCTGAGATGGGAGCCACATTAACAAGTTACCACCCTGGACAGGTGATTCTTAGTGCATGCAGACATTTGAGCATCGCTGCTCTGGGCTTCAGGTGACTTGAAAGCACGTGCTTCCTTTCTTATTTTACTCCTGGCACAGGACCTGTCACACAGACGTTGGTTGTTGGATGTACTTACAGGTATCAGAACTCAATGCCCTGTACTAAGCTTTCCCTGAAGTGCCTAGCATGTGACGCATGCCCAAGAGAGAATGATGGCACCCATTCATTGGAAAGTGAGCATTGGCATGTGCCAAATCATCTGGGAGAAGGGTTCCGGTGTATCATGGCTTACTGCTCTCACAGAGACCCTGAGAGGAAGTGGTAACCTTACACAATTCCTATGTTAGAGATGAGAAAACGGAAGCACTGAGAGATGTTCCCCCCCCCCCCCCCGACACGTTAACAGAGCCATGACTCAAACCGTATCTGTCTCACAGAGGCCCTGAGAGGAAGTGGTAACCTTACACAATTCCTATGTTAGAGATGAGAAAATGGAAGCACTGAGAGATGTTCCCCCCCCCCCGACATGTAACAGAGCCATGACTCAAACCGTGTCTGTCATACCGGCACCCTTATACACACTACCTCTCCCAGGGGCACCCCTTTGCAGGAAGCATTTCTGTACTTTTGACACCAGATTAAACGGTACACTACGTTTCCTCTGATTCTCAGTTCTACCCAGTTCTTCAGCAGAATTAGTTCGATGTCAGCTAGTAAATTTGAAAGTTCACAGTCTCTGACACAAATTCTGCTGGAATAAAACCCTATTATTCTCAACTCAGTTCCTTCCAACCTGCCCCTCCCCCTATGCTAGTATTGTTTGCAGAAACAAAGCTAACCCCAGAAAATGGCACTGGAAAATGGCCTCAGTTTTCTTTTGGGGGGCGGGGCGCGGGAATCCTAATGTTTTCTTCAGCCCAAGGGAGCTTCCTGGTGAATCTAAACAGTCACATAGAAGAAAGCATGTTCAACAACACGAGTTAGAACTCCCCAAGAACAAAAAAAAAACCCCATGGGTCTTGAAACCGATGTCAGTCAACAGCAGGGCAGAAACAGCCAGTGATGGTGTTTACTTTTTTCAATGCTGGGCATTCAGACCCCTGCTGTCTGGTTTCTATGACCTCATTTCCTCTTGGCTTTTCTCCAGGGCCCTTTGAATGTCCATTTGTAGGCTAAGCCACCCAAGATCTAGCGCTGATCTTGGTTCAGGGAAAGACCGCCTACAGAGCCCTGGGCTAGCAGCTCAACGCTTTGACCAGGTTCCTGCAGATAGCATCTGTTTGCCAAAGCTGGTTCCCACATTAGATTCCTACATTAGATCACCCGTTTCCTAATATCTGAATTCATTTATTCATAGTCTCTCTAACTGACCTCTCCCCTCCCTCCCCCACTTCCCCCCCCCCCCCCCCCCCCCCCGCCGCAGCAGCTTGGCAGCCGAACTTTATTTTCTGTTTTTGTAAGTTACTAAGGTACTATGCTGAGGCAAGGCTTTCTTGTGCTTCCAGCTTGCTCGGTGATACATGACTTAACTGTGCACACTAGGCCTGATTTCATACCCAACGTCCTGCTGTTAAGACCTTACATGTACCTGCGGAAGTTAGAAAAGGACACTAGCTCCACACACATCCCTTTGGGCCCCCAGTATCTATGATTTTCAGCCCCGCTAGGCTTCAGCTATGACTTTCCTCTTACTCACCTGTGCCCATGGTTTAGCTCTACACACTGACGTGGAGGTGCTGCTAACACCTGTGTCCATACGGCCCTTCCTCCACTCAGGCCTCTGCCCATCCTCACTTCACACAAACACACATTCAAAGCGGCCTGGCGTGAGGCCAGTGCATCTCACATCCTGCCTTCCTTCCTCTTTGCACTTCTTGCTCAGTCTGTGACTGTTCTCTACAATTACATACTTGAGTGAAGAAACTGACCCGCGTGAGTCTGTGTTAGTTTGGAATACTGAGATCCAGCCCTAACCCTAAGACTCCTAGACCCAGCCATCTCCGCTTAGCCCAGGTCTTATGGGAAACATGGACCCCACTTTGACAGAGGGAAAAGCCTCAGTCTTCTTCAACTCGCAGCCTCCTTATGAAGAGCAGTCCTTACCTCTTCACCTGATGGTCCCGATGTGCAGGGATGGCCCACTTAACATACTTAGGCACTCGATCTGCTGGACACCTCAGCCATGTAATTGACAGCATAGTGTAGTATACACATACTAAATGCATAGCATGGTATTAAGCAATTTTGTGCATAATAGTTAAGTCAAGAGTTTTAAAATACTCAGTGAATTTGTTTAGTACTCAAGACAGTGGTTAGACTTCAAACTGGCAATTATCTGATATCATAGCCCACAGTTTTAAACTATATACTAAGTAAAACTATAATAATGACATTTAACTGTAACGCTATGAGCTATAATAACTGTATTTTTAACTTTAACACTATGAACTTAGTGGCACATTTTAAAGTTAAAACAAAGAAACTGGAGTGTAGCTCAGTAGCAGAGCATGTATTTAGCATGTATAAGGCCCTAGATCCAATTTCCAACGCTAAACAAATAGAAAATAATGTTATGATACACATTAAGTAAGAGTTTATTAAAATTTACTGTCTTAGAAACACTAATCTAGCTCACAAAGGGATAGTTTAAGGCACTGATGGAACTTCCTGCTAGAAACACCTAAAATTTTTCACTATTTCACAATTAAAGAACTAAAAGCACATGAACTCTGGTGCCCCATATTTGACCACGTCCCCTGGGTGGGGAGGCCTGGTGGCACTCAGAGGAAGGGTAAGCAGGCTACTAGGATGAGACCTGAAAGGCTGTGACCATATGGTGGGGGAGGAGGTCCCCTTCTGTCACAGACTTAGGGGAGGGGAATAGGGTGAAAGAAGGAGGGAGGGAGGAACAGGAAGATACAAGCGATGGGATAATAATTGAGATGTAATCTAAATAAATTAATAAAAAAAAGAACTAAAGCACACACAAATGTAAATGTGCCGTTTATGCCAAAAGAAGCTATCAGTTTGTGAAGGTATTAGATACTAATGTTTAATTCAAAATATTAAGATGGGAAAAACACCTGTAAATAAACTAAAAGAAAAGTATAACTTGACTTTTCTCCCCTCCAAAAACTAATTTTGAATTGTCTTAACAAGCTGTCCCTAACTACATAAATTCTGGCCAACTTCTAAAGCCACGGCTGTTTTTCCTCCTTTGGGAAGAAAGGCAACATCGTGTCTTAAGTTTTTGTCTCCCGCCGGCTACCCACCGGTTGTTTGGATGATGCATTAGTTTTCAGCCACACACACTGCTCTCCTTCAGTCTGTGCAGAACCAGTGCTTTGCCAGAGAGATTTCATCATGTGCATATGCAGAGGGCTTGTTCCATCTACTTGAGTGTAGGCTGTCCTTGCCACAGCAGCTGAGTAAATGCCCACACTCCCTCACCCCTATCTACCGGGGACATGCTCATGGCAGACATGAGACGGACAGAAATTGCCGTCAGCAGAACCTTTATATTTAACAGCACAGCTGGACGTGAAAACTAGTCAGCTAACAGCAACTGTACGAAAAATAAGTGAACTAAAGTTCTGTTTTTAGACCCTTTCACTGGACGCTCCGCTACACTCACTGAACATACACAAGGAAGGTTTTAGGAGGCTTCTTATGCTCCCTCTAGGTATTCCTGTTCTCTCTCAGGGCCGGTCTCTCCTCTCTTCTCTCTCCTCCCTCCCTCTCTCCCTCCCTCCCTCCCTCTCCCCCCCGCCACTGCCCTCCCCACTCTCCCTCTCTCTCCTGTCTGTCTCTGTCTCCACCCCCCCCACCTCAGGGACTTATCCCCCCATCCCTCTCTCTCATTTTCTGTTTTTGTTTTGTTTTGTTTACACTGGGTCTCTCTGTGTAGCCCTGGATATCCTGTCTGTTGACCAGGCTGGCCTCGAACTCAGAGATCTGCCTGCCTCTGCCTCTCGAGTGCTGGGATGAATGGCAATGTGCCACCAATGCCCAGCTATCCACTTGTATTAGAGTGGAATTGTTTTTTTCTTTTTGAGACAGGGTTTCATGTAGCCCAGGCTGGCTTCAATTTCACTATTACAGCAGAGGTTAAACTCGAACACCTGGTTCTCCTGCCTTCACCTCACCAGTGCTGGGATTACTAGCCTGAGCCATCACAGCTGACCTGCTTTCCTATTTTAATATTCTGTTGGGAAGATACTAGCTGCAAAAAGTATTTGATAATATAAATGTGTAAGTGCTATGCTTAATTTTTAAAAAATGGCTTTATTATCGTGGAAATTACATACTCTACTCTGATTTGTTTGTTTGTACAATTTGATGAGGTTTGGAGAAAGTAGACAATCCTGTCACAATCACCAATGTGAGGATACCAAACATTTTCAGCAAACCCCAAATTTCCTCTGTTGTAGTCAGCTCCCTGGCCCTTTTTCCTGATCTCTGGCAACTTGACGACATCACTGTAGTTTCTATATATCTATAGAATATGCACATACACTCATATATATCACTATATAATTTCATAGATATGCAGCCGCACCAGGTGAATCTTATTTATGCTAATATAATGCCTTAAAATCGCATTCATTGTAGCTGCTTGTACCAAGTTTATTGCTGGGTAGTATTCAACTGTGGCTAGGTATACAGGAATTGGTTTATATTTCCCTGGAAAGAGATGTTTGACTTCTCTGCAGATCTTTGTTTACTGCAAATAAACTAGAGTGGACATTCAAATATAGCTCCTTGGGTAGGAATATGTTTTCATGGACAGTGTATGTGCTAGTTGGTTTTTGTCAACTTGACACAAACTAGGGTCACCCATGAAGAGGGAAACTTAAACGAATTAACTTCATCAGACTGGCTTCTGGGCATGTCTGTGAGGCATTTTCTTGATTGCTGATTAAAGTGGAAGGGCCCGGCCCACTGTGGTTCTGGGTTATATAAGATGCCAAGCTGAGGAAGTATGTGTGATGGCTAGTTTTATGCCAACTTGGCACAAGCTGGAGTCTTTTGGGAAGAGGGAACTTCAATTGAGAAAATGCCCCCACTGGATTAGCCTGTGGGTGAGTCTGTACAGCATTTTCTTAATTGATGATTGATTGCGGGAGAGCCCAGCCCACTCAAGGTAGTACTACCCCTGACCAAGTGGGTCTGGGTTGTATAAGGATGCAAGCTGAGCAAGCCATTGGGGGGGGTGGGGGGTGAGGCCATAAGCAGTGTTTCTCCGTAGTCTCTTCAGTGACTGAAACTGATTTCTGTCTGCATTTCCTTCCTTGGTTTCCTTCAGTGATTGACTGAACCTATCAGCCAAACAAACCTTTCCTCCCCATGTTTGTTTTTGGTCAGTGTTTCAACACAGTAAAGCACATACTTTTTAACTTTATACAAAGACTTTATATTTCATTCTGATAGCTATTTTTTAAACAATATATTTGCTTCAATCAGATAAAGAGGAAAATATACATAACTGCTTTAAGTTAATGGTGCTACTGAATAAGACAAAAATCAGTGAACAAAGAAGCTCTAGCTGGGCGTGGTGGCGCACGCCTTTAATCCCAGCATTCGGGAGGCAGAGGCAAGTGGATCGCTGCGAGTTCGAGGCCAGCCTGGTCTACAAAGTGAGTCTAGGACAGCCAAGGCTACACAGGGAAACCCTGTCTCAAAAAACCATAAAAACAAAAACAAAAACAAAGAAGCTCTAAATGCATTAATGATGATAATACATTGATTATGTACATACAGTTAAACATGATGCATATGTACCCAAAGATATGGAAAACAACACTCAGTGTGGTACTGGAATTAAACTATACAAGTTCAAAGGTCATGTTGGTAATCTGTTACTGCTAAAGAAAAAAGATTTCATTTCCCTGGCACTACAGTGTGGTCCACATACATATCACCCTGGCACTCCAATGTGGTCCACAGTACACGTCACCCTGTCACTCTAATGTGGTCCACAGTACACGTCACCCTGGCACTCTAATGTGGTCCACAGTACACGTCACCCTGGCACTCCAATGTGGTCCACAGTACACGTCACCCTGGCACTGCAGTGTGGTCCACAGTGCACATTACTCTGACACTCCAGGGTGGTCCAGAGTGCACATCACAAGAAGGACGGTAACAGAAATGTACATTCTTGTCCTCTCTGATCCTCTGGGTTGGCATCTGGACTTCTGCAGATGCCTGGGTGATGTGTGCTTACAAAACACTGCTGGAAGTCAGAGGAAAGGGAACAGGACCCCCAATGAGAGGGTCAAGCCTTCATGCAAACTAGGTGTTTTGAATTTTAGAAGTTCCTCCAACTCCATGCTTCAGCCTTTAGGTGTCTTTCAAAATAGCAAATGAGCAGAACTTTTTCAGAAGCAAAAAAAAAAAAAAAAAAAAAGACATACCCTTTGAGAATAAGAGGGATTAAGGAAAAGACCTACTCGCCACAGCAAGCAGGGAATGTCTGGTTTATTTGTAAACGCACTAGACATGGTTGTTCCTACATAGTAGACAGATCTATACCCTACCTACCACCGCTGTCCCATAACTACTCATGCTTTGGGGAGGAAATATGTAGCACCCTCTTGAACCTGAGTTCAATCCTCAAGACCCACATAGTGAAAGGAAAGGACCAACCTCCACAAGCTGTCGTTTGGCCTCTTGTCTAACATCCTCCCTACACACACACACACACACACACACACACACACACAGAGAGAGAGAGAGAGAGAGAGAGAGAGAGAGAGAGAGAGAGAGACTAAACAAATAAATAAATGAAAATGTAATTTAAAGGTATTTTTTAAGTGCCAAACACATCACTATTCAAATGCTGACAATAGCATTTCCAGTTACTGCTATGTACAACTGGATGCAGGAATTTCAATCTTAGAGCTAGGATGGGTTCAAAAGTTTAGGACAATCACTTAGACAGAATGGGGCCTTAGACACAAAACCACAGTAGAGACAGCCAGGATTGTAATATACTAAACCACAGTAGAGACAGCCAGGATTGTAAAACAAAACAAAACAAAACCAAAAAGCAAAACAAACAAAAACCTTTAAAACCTGACAAAGGAAGGAGGATCTACAAAGTGAGTCCAGGACAATCAGGGTGACACAGAGAAACCTTGTCTCAAAAAAAAAAAAAATTAAAAAAAGGGCTGGGGGCGGTGGCCCATGCCTTTAATCCCAGCACTCGGGAGGCAGAGGCAGGCGGATCGATGTGAATTCGAGGCCAGCCTGATCCACAAAGCAAGTCCAGGACACACAAGGCTTCACAGAGAAACCCTGTCTCAAAAAACAAACAAACAAAAACAGAAGGAAGGAACCCGGAAGCAGGAGCCAAAACAGAATCCATGGAGGAAGGCTGCTTCCTGGCTTGCTCCCCACAGCTTTTTTATATGACTCAGAACTACCTGCTCCAAAGCAGCACAGCCCACAATGGGCTGGACCTGCCCACAGGTGGAGGCCATTTTCTCTGCTGAGCTTTCCTCTTCCCAAACTACCCCAGCCTGTGAGGTTGACTACAACCCACTAGCACACTGTGTAACTGAAGACAATAAATGGCTAAACCTTACCGAGCCCTTAACTGGCAAAACTGTTCTGAACAGTTTAGATATGGAAATCTTCAGTCATCAAAATCACCCTCTAAAAAGGTTTTTTTTCACCACACAGAGAGGGTAACACCAGCCCTGGGACACTACAATGTCTGCAGCAGAAATGCAACTTGAACTGATGTTTTCCATTATTATGAGGACTCTCAAAATCCTATCTCCTTGGTGCCAGAAAAATCTAAAGAGTAACAGGAAGGCAAAAATCAAGATTACAGGCCATACTCCATTAAGAGGTTGCCAGCAGGAAAAAACTGAGCATTTATTTATTTATTTTTTTATTTTTTTATTTTTCAAGACAAGGTATCACTGTGTAACAGCCAAGGCTGTGCTAGACCAGCGCTTTGTAGACTAGGCTGGTCTTGAACTCACAGAGATCTACCTGCCTCTGCTTCCCAAGTGCTGGGATTAAAGGCGTGCGCCTCCATGCCTGGTTGAAAGTGAGAATCTTATCTCATCCTCCTAATTCCTCAAAATTCAAGATAGCGAAGTGTAGTTTAAGTCTAGTGACCTAGAGGTATCCTGGTGTCAGGGGTGGGACTATGAAACACCATAAATAATCTCAGGACTAATAAACAAGAAACTATCAAGGACAAAATCCTAAGACCACGGTGAATATTCAAATGGTCAGTGCTGCTAAACCATAATATTTTCTATCAAGACATGTCCTGCACAAAAAGATCTCCAGAGAAGAAGGTACTGTTGGCCCAGCAAGATGGCTTAGTGCAGTGGTTCTCGACCTATAGGACTTGACCTCTTTGGGAAGTCATATCCTGCATATGAGATATTTACATTATGACTCATAACAGTAGCAAAATTACTTGTGGAATAAAAACCAAAATAATTATATGGTGGGGGTGGGGGTCACTACAATATTAGGAGCTACATTAAAAGGCTGCGGCATTAGGAAGGTTGAGAACCGCTGGCTTAGCGGGTAAAGGCGCTTGCCACAAAGGCTGACATCCAGCATTTTATCTTTAGGACACACGTGGTCCTACTCCTGCAAGTAGCCCTCTGTCCTCCACACATGGCATTTGTATGCTGGCACACAAGCACTCACAATCACTCTCGGGAGCACAGAAACACACTTTAACAAAACCTAGTATTTTTAAAGGCCGTACTGTAACGCATTTGCTAGTAGAATAATCCTTTCGTGATAAATCTTAATGGATCCAAGACTACGAGAGCTCATGGGGCGGGGGGGATGTGGGGTTGGAGGGTGTTGCCTGTTTTTAAGTGGATGATTCCTGATGGATATTTTTGCTTTAAAGCTTTCTCTGAATAAGTGATGAGGCGGTTACGAAATACGTGCAAATAGTGGGGAGAATAGGCTTAAAATTTTCATTAGGGTGGTGTAAAGATATCACTATTAATTCTGTCTTTAAAGACAGAGGGAAATAGAATCTATCCAGAAAACCAGGCACAGGATGAGTAGGCCTCTTGCCTAAGGTTTGTTAACCATGACATCTCTCAATATTTGTCAAGAGCATAATGTCCTACTTTGACCTCTAGAGTTTTCTTCTTCCTCCTTTCCATATTGACTTTAAATCAGCTCCAAAGAAAGCACATTCAGGTCGGCTATAAAAATTAGCTACCCAGCCTCCACAGTTTGACTTCTGGATACGCTGAAGAGGAACCAACTGGGTTAAGGCTCCTAGGCCCTTCTGGTCACATGCTGAACTTGAAAGAAGGAAAACAGCTTGAAGCTGGAAACAGACCACCTGCACCACATTTCCGGTGCTTTGAAATTCACATCTAAGGAACCTGAGCCAAGACTGGGTTGTCTCCACTGTCCACCAACCTGCACTTTTAAGGTGTTTCGAGAAGGCCCTCTCTTCCCGAGGGGAGGTGGAGGAGGATGAAACACCTCAGGAGCCTACTGCCGACATGTGGAGGTCTTGATACCGGAAGTAATCCAAGATGAGGGGGTATGCTGCAGCTTCACTTGTGAGTGCTGAAACAAAACACAACGATGTGATGTTTAGAAAGTGGTTAGGCCACAAGAAACTGAAGGTATTAAAAAATATATACTAAGAACACTGTATTAGCCAACTCAGTTGTGATTCCCTAAAAGCTGCTTTGTGGGGTATTTAGGTGAGATTACCAAACACAAAATATAAATGAAATAAACACAAAAACCCAACAGCCAAAAACACAAACAAACAAGTCCCAACAGCCAAGCAAGCCTCACATGACATTCCTCTCCTTCCAGACTGGCTTTCCAAAGGATCCAGCTCAATCTCTTTCAAAAATAACATACCCAGCTAAACTAACCAAAAGCAATCTGAAAGTGAAAAGGCCACTGCCTCACCTGTTGGGTTACACTCACACAGCTTTACTGTTAAATGCATAAATGAGAGGAGAAGCTATAAGCTGTCAAAGCCTTAGGAAGTTAAGAGGAGAAGAAAGGAAAATGGGAAGGGGTTGGGAATAAAAACAGAGGAGAATGAGCAGGACAGAATCATGGCACAATACAAGAACGACCAGCAGCCAGTGTCAGAATGTGCCATGAGCCTCTTCCTAAAACAGAGAGGAAAAAGGCTACAAAGAAAGTTTGTGACTGCTCCTCATACAACTTTTCTTATACAAGGTTAATTGGATCTCTTCAAAAACAGATATACAAGACCAAAATAGGATGATGTTTATTTCTGAAGTCAAGGCAAATAATTATCTTGTTATCAAATCATGGAGTGCCAGGCAAAGATAGGTTAACACAGGGTGGTGGTGATGCATGCCTTTAATCAGAGCACTTGGGAGGCAAAGGCAGTCAGATCTCTGAGTTCTAGGCCAGCCTGGTCTACAGAATTTTCCTTCATGGATATATAAGACACGGAGTTTCTGGATCTCTGTCATCTACCACCAACTACTACTCAAGACTGACTGGAGTAAAAAAAAAATCCATATTGTAATGCTGGAAAGGCTCCTTAAGGTTATGTAGTCTGAACAGATCATAAAGAAAAGGCAAAAAGGCCGACAATGCCTGACCAAAACTAGATGGGAGATGGATATGTAGGTACACCCAGAGAAAATAAGCCAGAAGAAAAAAGAGCCCAGCCTTATGTTCAAAGGATCCTCAGAAGAGGAACTCCATGATTTAAAAAGCTATTCACAGAGTTAGCTCCTTCCTAGGAAAAATGTCCTGAGATTTTGGATACCTAAAGATAATAGCAGGTTTCATTATGGGCTAGTGAGTCACTTGTTATCAAGGATACTTATTCTGCTCTTTGGCAGGATTTGCAAAGAAGCACTTAAAATCCGTTGGCATCAGCTGGACATGCTCATTCTGAGGTCTAAAGCAAGACCTCATCGGTCTTCCTTCCAGCAGGCTCCCAGGGGACGCCAATGTCATTATTCCATGGCCCCACAGTTTTTGTAGAAAGAATAGACTATGAACAAGAACAAGTGTTTCCCAAATGTAGTCCTGTGCTATGGTTTTACACACACACACACACACACACACCCTCCTTTCCAGCCCTGATTTGCAGACAAATGATTATTATCAGGTTAAGAGGATTAACGAGGCCACACCAAGTTCCAGAAAACGTGTGACATCATGCTACTTTGAGGACCTTACTGTTGTATCTTGAGTAGTTATTATGCGCAACTGCAAAGATGCAGTTCACTTCTATTTTTAAGAAATGGTGCTTTCATCCTGAGCTTAGAAGGTAACCACAGCCAGTAAGTTAGTGGCTTCAGTGAAACAGAATGTGAAAAAGAAGGCTCTAGAAGAATTCTGCTCATGACTTCTATAAAACTGCGTGGCCGTAAAAGGAAATGCAGTCTTTCAAAGCCACAGACTGTAATCCTTGTACAGGCTTTCTCTTCTTTTTTCCAGCCCTGACATTTCACTAATACTCACCTGGATCATCAGTTGTTCATATTTTGTTCTGCTCCTCAACCCACCTAAGCTGGGCTTTCCATCCATTCCTAACCTTCTGTGAAACCTTCCCTGGGGAAATATACAGATCTGAATGGAGCCCTTTCTCAAACTTTAAGCAACCTTTAGTTTCTTTTCTGGTGAAAATAATACTACAGCCAACAAGGGCCAAGCCAGACCTGCTAGTCCAGGTCTGTAGTCCTAGCTACTCAAGGCAAGGCCAGCCAGCCTGGGCAACTTAGTAACATCCTGTTTCACCATAAACAAATAGCAATGGGGCTGGAGAGGGAGCACACTGGGGGAAGTGTTTGCTTGGCACCTGTGAGGCCCATGGTGTTTCCCAGTATTGGACGAAGAAAGGACAAAAAAAAAGATTGTGTTGCCTTCCTGAAGTTATAAACAGCAACATCTGATTCACAGAGGTCCCTTTTCAAGTCACCTATCCTGTCAGTATTGTTGTTGTTTTCTGAGTGAGCCTAAATCATTCTGTACCTTCCTCCTCTTCTCTGTTTACCTCTCTCTGCTCTTTAGCTACCTTTAAAATAAAGAAACGAATCGGGCTGAGGGAAAACTGTAAGATTTCAGCGTTAGAAATTGTCCTGCTTTTCAGGCCAAATACATGTGACAACGTATCTACCACTGTCCTGTAGAAGGTCTCCTAACCCAAGTTACACATGAGAGGCGGGTCTTAATTTGGAGTACAATATATTTCATTATTATAAATAAACCTTTAGTTTATGTTTTTAGGAAACCATATATCTTAGATTTTCATCCAAATGTCAGTATACCAATAACCCTTGTAGCAAAGAGTACTGACTAAAATCCAGTATTGGTAAAATTAACTCTCAGCATTGTTTCATCTCTCGTGATGTTTTTGGTACCAAATAAACAAATTCCGACTGTCTACAAAACACCACGCATTGTTCTAGCCACCAGGGATTCAGTGCCTCAGAGTCATACTTCAGCAAGCCACTCATGAGCACTTATCTAATTATAGTGCAGAGCTGTCAGAACTAATCCAGGCAGGGAGAGGCAGGAAACAGTTTCTGAAAGATGAGACTGAGCCCCATGAAGCAGGCTAAGAAAGAAGAACATCCCAGACAGAGAGGCTAGCACCTGCAAATGTTCCAATGGCAGCCTGAGAGCGGTCACCAAAAACAACATGATGGAAGGAGAGAACTCAGTGCCACGACCTGTCTCTGACCTTCACACATGTGCAAGGCATGACCATGCATGTGCATGCAAACAGACACACACAAACAAAATCCATGAAAACAATCTTAAGATAATAAATTTCTAATTTATATGAACCTATGATAGTGTTAGCAACAAAGCAGCCTAAATGGGCGGTGGTGGCGCACGCCTTTAATCCCAGCACTTGGGAGGCAGAGGCAGGCAGATCTCTGAGTTTGAGGCCACCCTAGTCTACAAAGTGAGTCCAGAACAGCCAAGGCTACACAGAGAAACCCTGCCTCAAAAAAACAGAAAACAAAACAAAACACTGCCATTTTTTTTAGAGCAAATAAAAAGGATTGTAGAGTGTGTACTGTGCAGAGACAGTGACTAACAACAATTAAACAACTCAGTGAAATGTCCGAAAACTATTAACTACAGACAAGAACCTTATTCGCATTTGCTGTGTTTTTAGCTCAAAGACATTAGAATAAAGTATACTGACTGTCGTGCATAAACTGAAGTCAGAACTACAAATACATTAAGACTCATCTGTGCGATTCCTGCACCTTCAACATTATTTTTATAAACAAGCATCTGGAAAAAAAACCCATCCCCAAACATTAGATATTTCAAAATATGTATAACTATTTACTAATGCCCACATTCTTCAAAAGAAGGGCATTTGTCTTGGGGGGGGGGTGGAGTCGAGTCGAGATGACTCACAATGAAGTACATCATCCCCCAAGAAAGGAAGTAAAAAGGAATCTATGTTCCTAATGCAAGAAGTAATGCCAGCACATGGGAGTCTCCATGGAGTCCATCTATTTGGTGCCACTTTCACAACTACAAAAAAAATGCTTTAGCACATTCCACAGACAAGGCCAGGAGATGGCGCCTCTACTCAGTTCCTGGCTGAAGTCCAAGACATCCTCCCAGGCTGAGGAAAACCCTCCCAGCCTTCAGGAGACCCCTGGCCTAACTCAAGTGAAATCCCATTAGTAATTTAGTAAGAAAACTGGCCAGATCAAAGGGCTCTTACCATGTGCGTCTCCCCTTCCACCATCTGTAGACTCACCTTTTCATCTTAGATTTACTATCCATCTATCAGGCACCACAGGATCTCAGGATGCAACGGTTGAGCTGAAATTGCGGTCAGCTGACAGGCAAATCCCTAGTCACACACTTAAGACAATCAACCATAACATAAACAGAACCTGTTGTTCCACTATTGACCTCTTAACTGCTTGTTCAAGGTAAGCTACTTTATAATTTGTTATAATAAATATGTATTTTCTGAAAGATAAGAGTAGACTAAAATTCCTTTCTTTTTCTCCAGGTACAAATGCCAAGAACTAGAAGCTGAAAGACTCAGTGGACTGAGAAATCTCACACACACACACACACACACACACACACACACACACACGAAAACAAAATTAACATTACTTTGTTGGGATTTGGTTTGGTTTGGTTTTTCAAGACAGGGTTTCTCTGTGTAGGCTTGACTATCCTGGACTCGCTTTGTAGACCAGGCTGGCCTCGACCTTACAGCGATCCACCTGTCTCTGCCTCCCAAGTGCTGGGATCAAAAGCGTGCACCACCACACCTGGCTAAAATTAACATCACTTAAACTCCTGAAAGTTTTACATTTTTGTTTTTAATTGCCCTGAAGATGTTCTCATAGCTACTAACAGCACAGACAGAGAGGGGAAGCTGGAGACTGCGTCTCTACACTGCAGCCACTCTAGACTAAACATGAAAGGAGACTAAAAGGCAGTCTGTGCTCAGAGCATGTAACAGAACTGCTGCCTGCTGAGTATCTAGGCCTGGAAACCAGGACACCAACACAGAGCACAGAAATTGGGCAGAGTCTGTGGACTCGCCCTGGGGATTTCAAAACAGTACCTTCCTTGTGATCACACTAGAAATTTAGACACAAATAAAAACTAGATCAAGTAGTAAGGCAGTTAAAAAAAAAATCAACCTTTGCTCAAAACAAAACATCCTGTAGACTCATAAACTCTGCACAATTCCTCACTATCGAGAATCCCACTATCAAGCTGTTTTTCAGCAGGCTATATTTTTCGCATATGAAAACCATTCTTCAATTTGCCCACGTGTAGCAGAATGAAGTATCTATTCGCAAGACAGCACAGCATTCGGGAAAACAGGGCCTTCATTTTAAAATACAACATGCTGGTTTTTGGTTTTGTTTTTCTTTCAAAGATTATTCTGGCGCAGAGAACTGGGAAAACTGCACCCCGCAATACGGCTTCAGCCTGGGTCTGGGGAAAGGCCTGCTCAGAAAGGGCCAGATAAGTAAAAGGGATAATGTAAGGTTCATCCTGTGTCTTAATCAGGACTTCAAGAGCTGAGTCAGGAGGGAAAAGGAAAAGTCACAAGGCAGTACCAAACCCATCAGCCCACGGGGCACTTTCAAACCGGAAGGAACAAGGGGCCAGACAGCAAGCCTGGGAGTCAGCTCACCGGGGGAACTTAGGTAGAGGCAGCCCCTGCCTTCTTGGTGAGGCAGTCTGGAGACCCAAAGCGAGGTCAACGCCCGTGATATCCAAAGAGAGGTAGAACATCAGTCCACTGCAGACCCTCTCTGTACAGTGTCTAGGGCTTCAGGAACTGGAGGGAGGTGGGAGGAGCTTCAAGCAATCAATAAATGCTGTCTCACACAGTTCCGATGTCTACGAGTCTGGAGGGAAGGCGCTGGCAGGCCCCAAGTTCCCTCCGGGAGTCAGTCACTTCTCTCGTGCTCTGTGAGCTTTGCAGACAACCTTACAGCATGCTGTGGCTTATATATTCATCCCGCAAGTCTCTGCCTTCACCTGGTGTTTTCACCAGGCCTCCAGCATTACATCAATTAATTGTTTTAAGGGCCCATCCTATTCCAATATAACCTCATCATAATTACATCAGATTCAATTCTATTTCCAAATAAGATTACAGGCCTGGGCGAGGGCGGGGGTGGGAGAGGCCGGAGAGGTGGCTCCGCAGTTAAAGAGCACTGCCTGCTCTTCCAGAGGACCCCCGTTCAATTCCCAGAACCCACATGGCGGTTCACAGCTGACTGTAATTATAATTCCAGGGGATCTGACACCCTCACACCAATGCACATAAATTTAAATTTTTTTTTTTTTAAAGAACCACAGGTTTGACCATGAGCTGCATGCTAGAGTTGTCAAGAAGTGAACAAATGACACCTTCAAAGGGAGGCCAGGCCCTCGTGCTCAGCCATAGACCCTGGTGCCATGGAGCCTTCAGAATCCATAGGTACGCGTGGCTATCCACACCAACTCAAGTGGCAGGACAGATACTTTCTTTGTAAACTTTGTAAACCTTCAAGGCTTGCAAGTAACACACACACACACACACACACACACACACCCTTCAGTGGCTGGTCCACAAACAGACTTCCCTACCTAACAAAAAGATCCCACCAATCACACATAATCCCTCCAATGCCAGCCCCACCTGGAAAGCTCTGCCCTCCCCCCTCGTCTCAAGAAGCCTGTTTTCCACCCAGTTCCCTGCTGTTTCTTGTGCAAGCAGAGGTAGCCACCCTTCTGGGGTTTTTCTCTCCCACTCCCAGAAAATGGCTTGCATGAAGTTGGCTGCATGATGTGGCTTTATGGTATTACTTGGCTCTGGACTGCCAAGATACCTTTCCACCTGAGCTGTAATGCGTACAGTGCCGACAGCAATGCCAAAGGGAAGCAACCAAGACCAAGACACTCCCAACAACGATGAATGTCAGCATAAGGGTCGTATCTAAGGATAGCAGAAGTGACTAACTAAGAGCAGGCAGTGCCCTCCTGACCTCAGGAACAGTCTATTGCTTCTTCCAAGGCAGCCGACACTCTGTTAAAATTATAAATTAATTCCTGTTTTTTATTTTTTGAAACAGGATTTCTCTGCGTAGCCCTGGCTATCCTGGAACTCTCTCTGTAGACAGGCTGGACTCGAACTCAAGAGACCCACCTGCCTGCCTTTGCCTCCAGACTGCTAGGATTAAAGGAGTGTGCCACCAGTGCTGGACATAATCCCCCTGCCTTTTTCTTTCTTTCTTTCTTTCTTTCTTTCTTTTTCCTTTCTTTCTTTTTTTCAGACAGGGTTTCTCTGTGTAACAGCTCTGGCTGTCTTGGAACTCACTCTGAAGACCAGGCTGGCCTCAAACTCACATGGATCTGCCTGCCTCTGCCTCCCAAGTGCTGGGATTAAAGGCATGCACTACTACTGCCTGGCATGCATGCTCTCTCTCTCTCTCTCTCTCTCTCTCTCTCTCTCTCTCTCTCTCTCTCTCAATTTATTTACTTATTATATATACAGTGCTCTGCCTGCATGTACAACTGCAAGCCAGAACAGGGCACCAGATCACATTATGGACGGCTGTGAGCCACCGTATGGTTGCTGGGAACTGAACTCAGGACCTTTGGAAGAGCAGACAGTGCTCTTAACATCTGAGCCATCTCTCCAGCCCCCATAATTTCACTTTCTAGTGTGCGTATTTGTGTGTGGATGGTGCAAGGGTTGAACCCTATGGCTCATGCATGCTAAGAAAGTCCTCTGCCAGTGAATCATATCCCTAGATATTTTTCAATATTTAACCATAGTCAGCCATCCATAAACAGGAGTTGGTCAACCTGTGGTTTTCCTTATCCCCCAGCTTTGTCCTGACCCCACAGCAGCTCCGCTTTTCCTCTTCTTCCAGTCCAAGTTTCCTCCACTCTCTAGCAATCCACCCCGCTCTGCCAGTTCTGACAGAGAACTTTTTATACCCTGGGGCACTAACTTAGTAAGTGGTACCAAACAGGCATCTAGGAAACACCAGAATTATCAGTTGAAACTTGATAAGCAATGAAATTATGGCCTTAAAACTCTGCTTGCTTGGGGGGTGGAGGGTGGAGTAAGGGGATTTGCATCAAACTATGAATAAACTTTTTGGGGGGCTTCATACATGTTATGCGACCCAGCTCTTGAAACATGGACTCATTAAGTTATTCATGCTGGCCTTGAACTTTCACCTTTCCTGTTATCACCTTCCGGAGCAGCTGTGAGGATAGCGCTGAGTGACCAGGCCTGTTGAGCTGTCTTATTCCTAAAGAGTCAATTACCTTTGCTGTTCATGTTGATGGCACACTCATTATTGCAGCCACAAACCTGACTAAGCCAACACAAATTATCACCAACTGGGAATTATGAAACTGTACTGAGAGTTTGCTGCACATGAAAACAAACATCAGAACACTCACCCACTGGCATCTACACATCCATCTCTCCCAGTTAAGTACACTGTAATTTTCCAGAAAAAAAATGTATTATTCTCTACAGTTTTAGGTTTTTTGGGGGCTCCATATCCTTTGATGGATTGTTTTGTTTTCAGAGATGATTCTTTTATGTACCCCCAAACTGTCCTCAAACCCCAGATCCTCTTGACCCCACCTCACAAATTCAAGGCTTAGAAGTAGATGCAGCCAGAAGGGCGTGGTGTTGCACCCCTTTAATCCCAGCACTCAGGAAGCAGCATTTACAGAGATCTCTGTGAGTTTGAGGCAAGCCTTGTCTACAAAGCAAGTCCAGGACAGCCAAGGCTACACAGAGAAACCCTGAAAAACCAAAAGAAAAAGAGAAAAAGAAAACCTAGGGCCGGGCGTGGTGGTGCACGCCTTTAATCGTAGCACTCGGGAAGAAGAAGAAGGCGGATCGTTGTGAGTTCGAGGCCAGCCCGGTCTACAAAGTGAGTCCAGGACAACCAAGACTACATAAACAAACAAACAAACAAAGAAGTAGATGCAGCCACCATGCCCAGTTTAGAGTTTCAACAAGCATGAACAAATGTACGGAGATAAGCCTGTTTTCTCTAGTGGGAGGAGCTTTTCAAACAACACACTGGTGATCATAAAAACTACCAGGATGAATGCTGATTGTCACAGTTGTGTAACTGAGCTAATGTATTAGCATTAGCCATTGTGTAAACATTAGGTGGGGGATGGCTAGTTTTGGTTATCAAATTGACACACCCAGGAAGAGGAAATCTCAATTGAGGAATTGCCACCATTAGCTCAGTATGACCTGTGGGCCTCAATTGCTAAATGACGTGGGAAGGCCCTCCCCACTGTGGAAGGTGGCATCCCTGGGCAGGTGGGCTTGGCCTGTATGGGACCAGGACCTGAGCGAGCCGAGGGAGGAAGCCGATAAGCTTCTTCCTCCATGGTTTCTGTTTCAAGGTCCCTATTGAGTGTCCCCTCAATGGAGGACTATCAGGCAAATGAATCCTTTCCTTCCTGTGTTGCTTTCAATCACGGTGTGTTGTCTGCCGACTATTTGCTGCTACCTCTCGGTGTTGAATAGTCTGTCCTTGCAAACAGAAGTGAATCCTAGATTTTATGCCACTTAAATCAATTGAAAGAACAAGAATACAAAGCTGAGTACATGTAATCGAGAGGCCGTGGCAGAAAGGTCAAAAGTTCTGAGCTACACAGCAAGACCCCATTTTAAAAGGAAAAACAAAAAGTAAAGAAAAAAGGCAAAAGTAAGCAGCTTATGGATAAGTGACGAGAAATAAACATATCGAAGAATCTCAAAAGCAGCTGGGTGTGGTGGTGCATGCAGAGGCAGGCAGACGACAGTGAGTTCCAGGCCAACCTGGTCTACAAAGCAAGTCCAGGAAAACCAAGGCTAACACAGAGAGACCATGTCTCAAAAAAAAAAATTTTTTTTCAAAAGCAATTTTCTCTCTAAAAGCCAGGCCAGTCTTTTCCAGAGAGTAATATGTGGGTCACATGAGGCCTCCTGGAATCAAAGAATAATTGAAGGCTTACAGGAGGTCTGAGCATCTCTGATAAGCCAGAAATAATAAATTCCAGATCCGTGTGCTACTCTTACATTTCCAATATCAAGCCTAGAGAGGAATGAAGAGGAAGCTGTGTTCCCATGACAAACAGACAAGACTTCTGTACAAAGAAGCCACAAGACAAGCTACCAAGAGGGTAAGAAACAAGTTCAGGGAGGCCAAGACCTTTGTGTGATTTAGAATTGTGCCTCTCTCAGCAGCAGCCTTGGCTTGCCTATTGTTTTCAGCCATGACTTAATTTGAATAGATAATTAATTTCTGGTATCCGGTTTCAGATGCGGACCAGCCAACCCGCAAGGCTTCAGAGACACAAAAACATTCAGTCCACAGAACAGTTGAGAGTAATGATAGAGTCTTATGCATGAACGTGAAATTAAGCAAATACGTGAGTTTTCTTCAGAGGCTCTGGGGGATCCAGGCAGGTTCTCTGCACTCTGCCCCTGTGTGTACATACGCCTGGCACTGGGCTGGAATGAGGAATGAAGGCAGAGCTCAGTGATTGCCAGTGAGTAAGTCCCCCGGAGGCTGCAATTCTGTGCGGAGTGGGGCGTGATCTAGTGTTCACTGGGTAAAGGAGGCTCCAATTAAGTGCACCCAGCAACTTTCCAAAGAGGTTTGATGGCACCATAAAAAAAAAAAATCTGTCCCCCCGACCCCACCCCTTCTGCATCTTGAACTCCATCTCCCCCTTCACTCTTTGCACTCTTCTAGGGCTACACATTACCCCATAATCTCCCCCATACTGACCTTCCCTTTCCCCAACACTCCAAATCCATGCACTTCCCTGAACCTTGGTGGTAGCTGTTTCCTCTTCCTGCAGTGCCCTCCCTTCTGCCCCGCCCCCACACACAGCTCTTCCCTCAAGCACATGTCACTTGCACCACAGCGCATCATCCTCACTGCACCCGTCCCATCTCAAACAGGCCTTTCATTTATTTCTTCCTCTGTTACTGACTCCGATTCTCACAAACCTCTACAAGGACATGGGGGCTTCTCTGTTTTGTCACACACTACCCTACACACCCCTTCATCCTCCTGGAACACCTCTTGTGATGCAGGCATACTAAGTTATCTTTATTGTGCGTGAAGAATATCCTACCTTATGGATGACAGCGCACCCAAGATTCAAAGGAAGCTACTTTTTCCTCTGTTGCCTCGTCCCTTAGGGTGGGCAGCTCCCTTCCCCTTCATACCAACTCCAGGTCTACTTCCTCAACGTGGAATGCAAGAATGATCCTAAAGCTTTGGGGAAATCTCTAGCTTTCTTGCATCTCATCTGGAGGCCTTATTTCTCACCATGTTAAAACCTTAACCAGGCAGTGGTGGCACTCGGAGAGGCGGAGGCAGGCGGATCTCTGTGCGTCTGAGGACAGTCCAGGACAGCCAAGGCTACATACAGGGCTACTAAGAGAAACAACAACAACTTCCATTCTCAAAGAGATAAAAAGCACATGAACAATTATAGAGTCTTCAAAGTGTTTACATGCTACCGAAAAAAATGACGTCATCTATATACTTTATCTTGGGCTACATATATGAGAAGGTGAGAGAAATGGAGAGAACAGGACTTTTTTTTTTTTTTTTTTTTTTTTTTTTTTAGTATTCATGATAAGGAAAACTTCCTAAGGGCCGGTTGCTTTCCTTCCACTTTTTCCCAGCTTCCCACGAAAGGAAATCCCCTGGCAACCGATCAGAACGTGTAGCAAGGAAAGACAGCCTAGCAACTCTTACTCTGTGACCAAGAAAAGGAATTCAGACACGGGAGAGAAAACAGATCCTCCTGCTCCTTCCTCTCTCTCACTCTCTCTCACTCTCTCTCACTCTCACAGCTTCACACACCTTAGCCTGAGGGGACCAGCAGTCAAGTTCTTGATCAACCCTGAAGTGATTACAATGGTAGGTGTCACTACCAGGAGCACTCCTGCCACCCACAGAAAGTGAGACAACCCTGTTTCTGACACCCTGATACGGAACCATAAAAGCTGACACATATATCAAGCCTTTGTGGACTATTTTGTCCCACACACCAAGCTTGCTCCATGCCATAATTCAACTTTTGGGATTGGTCCTCACTTTCTACCATAATGGGTCCCATAAATCTCTCTTGGGCTTGATAGCAAACCTTTACCCATTGAGCCATCATCTCTTGGCCTCTGATTCCTTTTCGAATCCTACGAATGTTATCTCAGAACTGTGAAGGATGCCAGTATCCACAGCAGTAGGCGTGCACAAGAGCAAAGTTCATTTTACTGCGGAGGATGAGGATGTGTCTCTGGAAGAGTACACACAAGCGAGACAGAGCTGGCCTTGGAGGAAGTAGGGACTTCAGAAAAACTTTATCTTTGGGAAGTAAGGAAGTTTAGAATATAACCCAGGTCCCAGTCTTCGCTTACCAGGAAAGTGGGACAGAGGGGAAGACTTCCTATTGGGACTCTAGGTGAGAGAATCAAGGGAGAATGGGGAAATAGAAGGACCCAGAGGGTCCTAGAAACCTACAAGTAGATCATTATGACGGGCGAATCTGGGCCCAGGGGTCCTGCTCAAACTATGGCACCAGCCAAGGACAATACATGCAGAAAACTTCGAACCCCTACCCAGATCTAGCCAATGGACAGGACATTCTTCACAGTTGAGTGGAGAGTGGGGTCTGACTTTCACATGAACTCTGGTGCCCCATATTTGACCACGTCCCCTGGATGGGGAGGCCTGGTGGCACTCAGAGGAAGGATAGCAGGTTACCAAGAGGAGATCTGATACCCTATGAGCATATACAGGGGGAGGAGATCCCCCTCAGTCACAGTCATAGGGGAAGGGACTAAGGGGAAAATGGGAGGGAGGGAAGAATGGGAGGATACAAGGGATGGGATAATCATTGAGATGTAATATGAATAAATTAATAAACTATGTTTTAAAAAGTAAAATTAAATAAATCTAAAATAAATTTAAACTAAAAAAAAAAAAAAAAGAATATAACCCAGGGAGACAGCGTGTTCCCTAGACTAGCCAGATATCCTACATCCAAGGGTGTATTAAAACTCTGCAATATATAGAAACAAAGTGAATGTCTGAAGGTGTCAAAGGGAAAGGACACCAAAACATACAAGACATCTCTCTAGGAAGTCTCTCTGGAGTGAGTGGTAATTAGGAAGTAGGTAACAATCTGATCGATCTATAACTCTGTGTGTGTGTGTGTGTGTGTGTGTGTGTGTGTGTGTGTGTGTGTGTTTGTTTGTGCATGTGTGAAGACATAAACAAAGAACTCACTACAACTCAAGCTTAGAGATGTCTTCACTTGTCATAGCTTTAAAATGGGACTAAAACTTTTGTCCCGGCATTGCTGGGGATATTAAATGAAATGACTCGTGCGAACACACCAGGCATCAGCATGAGTACTCCACACTCACTCCATGCAGCCATGCCCTTTGCAGTGGACGTGGCCATCTAGAAGCAGGTAAAGATTCCTAATTTCCACAAAAGCCACCTGGACTCTGCATGCTGGGCTGACGAAGCTGATCATGGAAATGGAACTAGGGCAGTGTTCATCTGTGCTTCACAGATGTGGAGCACAGAAATATCTCTGACAGAAGAGAAGGACCGTGGAATTCAGTTCTGTGCCACTGAGTTCTGAAATGGGAAACTGGAGAATTTCAATTTTACAAAAGACAGCCTGGTGTGTTTTGACTGCGTTCTTCTGTCAGGTCATCTGCTCTTTGGTTCTCAACTTTTTTTTTTTTTTTGGTATTGATTTTGGACATGGGGGAAAAAGGTACCTGCCATAAGGCTACTAAAATATTTTCACAATTGCAGTCCCATTTAGTTGTATCACTAGTACATCAGGATACAATTGGATCTAAAAATAACACTCACGGACTATGCTAGAACGTTTGTTCATGGAAAAGGCTATTAGGCAATGAATGACCACTCTGCCTTGTCTACATTAACCTTGGAGGAGCTTGGAAAAACAGATCAGATTCATACAAATATTTTCCTTGATCCAAAGCTGCCGTTATCTAAGGAAGCTCTGAAGCAGATGTCCTTATTCAAAGTCAAACTAACCAGCTATATATAGTTTTGTTTTCTTCTGATCCTGGTTTGAAAAGCAATTCTTGGTGATTTCTAAAGGCGGCAACTGAAACTAATTAACAAACATCTAATCACCATGCTTTTAGATGAAAAATAACTGGGCACCTTGATCAGAGCTTCCCAAATATTTAACACCACCGTGTAAATAAAAAGATAGCTCCAAGGTGGGTCAGGAGCTGGGAGAGAAAATTGGATTTGAAGACCCCGGAAAGTCAAACAGTCAGTGGAGTCTACTAGAGGCGCCCATGGCACTCTAAGGAAACGTTAGAGGCCTGAAGGTCAATAGGATGGGGCACGGCAGCAAGGAAGGATCTGCTAATCCATCCACTAATCATGGTGCTAAGGTGATCCTCCTAAAAACAAATTTGACTTCTGAATTTGGAATGTGTGGTTTCTAATAGGCTAGCACCTACCCATGCCTTTCCTATCCCCACTCCCACACAATTTTTACATATTACCTTTAAAGAAAAATCTTCACCCCCAAGCCTGCCCTTCTCCCGGCTTCCTCTGGAGATCCTAAAAGGCGCTTCGAGTTTCTTTGGTTTCTAGAAATGGCTTTTTATAGATTTTTCTTTTAACTCGCCCAAAATAACAGCACCTAAGGAGGGAGCTGAAGTAAGTCTATGGGAGCTCCCAAGGCAAAAACCGCAAAACAGCAAAGGTTTTTTTCCTCTCTCTCTTAAAAATTCACAGCAGCCAAAACTGCAGTTTTCTCACTGTAGCCCTTGGCTCCAAACTGCCTTGGTATTTTGTTAGGTTTAGTTTTATTATGGCAAGGAGGATTTCTTGGGAAACTTAGTTTGTTTAAAAAAAAAAAAAAAAAAAAAGAACCTTCTCGCCTCTCCACGCTTACAGACCCTTTCACAAACAATGGTGAGCAAGGAACCATGCACCCCTGTCGGCCTCCCAGCTCACAGATTCCGGGACGACCAAGGAGAGCAGTGTCCCCGCGCTCCTGGCCGCTACATTCCCGGGGTCCTCCCTAGCAGCTCCAGGACCCTACAGGACAGCCCCCGCACACCAGGTTGGCTAGAGGGTCTGGGGGCGGGGGGGGGGGGGGCTGTAGTTCCCGCACTGCTCTGGGGCAATGGCAGGGGACGAAGGGGCCGAGAGCGCGCAGAGTGCCTTTCTCTACTCTCAAGCGGTTGCAGAACCCCAGTATCTGGGCAGCACCCCACCAGCCTCCCGCTGGGTGGGGAACGTAGTCTCCCCGCACCCCTAGCCAAGCTGACCCACAGCCAAGCGGCAGAGAGTTACCGGCCGAGGCCCGGGCGCGGCGACCACAGAGGCATGTGCGTGGCTCTCCGCAGCGCGCTTCTGTCTGTCCCGCGGCGTCTGCCGCATCGGGTCCCCGAGCCGGCTGCGAGCGGAAGCCTGAGCAAGGTGGCACGGACACGGGGGTGGCCGGAAAGAGCGGAGCAGGGCGCCGTGTCGCCGGGAGTCTGAGACGGCCACCGGTCCCCTCACCGCCCGCCGGCACCCGGCTCCGCGTCCCTGGCCGCTGCGTGCGACGCTGCGGGAAGCTCCTCCTTGTCGCCGGCGCCAGATGCACGGTGGCCGCCTCCCCCAAGTTCGCGCCGAAAGTGCAGCCGGGAGACTGGAGAAGGGCTCCGAGACCCCCGGGGGCGGCAGGCGCGCTCCCAGGTTCCTACCTTTAGGGCGGGGCGGTCACCAGCCGCTCGCTCTCGCCTGGAGTCCAGGACAGGAAAATCACTGGTGACGGAGGGCCGGGAAAGTGAGGCGGGTAGCTTCAGGACAAGGTAGGAGGATTGACTTCCAGAGCCAAGAAGACACTCCCATCCCGCCCCGGTTTGTTTGGAAATCCACGGGAGCAAAGGCGGGAGGTTCTGAGGTATTCTCCTTCCCGGTGCTTACAGGAGGCAGAAATCAACACAGTTTGGTCGCAGCCTGGACTGTCTGTGACATCAGACACAGCGGGCATTTTGGTCCCTAGCAGAAAGGGAGGGGTGTTCACAAAGCTACACCGTTTCCTGACTCTGGTCTTCAAAGACAAAAGTGTTAGTGTTAAAAGAAATAGCTGTAGACATGTAGTACATTTTTTATCTTTAAAGGAGTGGGGCTTCCTTCCTTTCCTCTCTACTTCCCTTCCTCTCTTCCTCCTTTCCTTCCTTCCTTCCTCCCTCCCTCCCTTCCTCCCTTCTCCTCTTTTCTTTCTGTAGCTCTCCCTAATAAGAAGTCTGTCTGAATAATGCCCTCATACTTGCTTAACTCTGAATGCTTTTTAAATTTCAGTGTTTGTCAAATAATTCATTGTTTAGCATTCAACTCACAGCTCCAGCCTTTGGGCTCTGATCAAATAATCACATGCAATCAAATGGCCCCCCAGGAGAGGAGAGCTCCAGACTAGGAAGAAAGGAGTTGAGTGTAATTCAAAGCTGGCCATGCACCAAGTCCTGTAACAAAGTCCCTCATCTCTGATGGAACCTCTGGTATTTTTCTTATTTTTTTTTTCGTAATTATACCAACAAGTAGCACAGATCGTTCATAGTCTCTCCCCTTTCTACAAGTTGACTTTGACATAGATTGTGTAATTATAAGCTTGGCTCTTGGGACAGCAGGGCAGTCAAAAAGATTCCTGGAGTTTCTCCATCTAGATAAAAATTTGTGGAGAATTCCCATATACTTTTCGTTTCTGCTGAGTTCCTTCTTGTTCTCTTCATGATCTTCAATATTAAAACTGAGTTGTGTTTTATCTCTTCTGATCCTCTAGGTTTTGTGTATTCAATTGGATTTTGACAGCACCTCCCTGTGTAATCTAGGCTGGTGTGGTCCCCTTTTTTCAGACTCTGAAGTACTGGGAGTGCCCATCTATGTAGTGGTGGGATGCGGAGGGGCATACCTAGACTTGTGTGTGTGTGTGTTGTTGTTGTTGTTGTTGTGGAGGGGCATACCTAGACTTGTGTGTGTGTGTTGTTGTTGTTGTTGTTGTTGTTGTTGTTGTGGAGGGGCATACCTAGACTTGTGTGTGTGGTGTTGTTGTGGTGGTGGTGGTGGTGGTGGTGGTGGTGGTGGAGGGGCATACCTACACTTGTGTGTGTGTGTGTGTGTGGTGTTGTTGTTGTTGTTGTTGTTGTTGTGGAGGGGCATACCTACACTTGTGTGTGTGTGTGTGTGTTGCTGCTGCTGCTGCTATACAGGGCATTTTTTGTTTTGTTTTGTTTTGTTTTTTTAAACAGGGCCTTTTAAATCTTGCTGTATAACCCAGGCTGGCTTCTCTGACTCATGACAATCCTGCCTTATCCTTCCAACCGCTGATACTGCATGAATACTCCTAGTTTTTCTTGTGATTCACCATGTAGTTGCTGGGAATTGACCTTGAGACCTCTGGAAAAGCAGAGAGTATTTTTTTAACCTCTGAGCCTTCTCTTCAGCCCCATATGGCTACTTTTTGTTGTTGTTGTTGTTGCTTTGTTTTTTGAGACAGTTTTTCTGTGTAGGTTTGGCTGTCCTGGACTCACTTTATAGACCAGGCTGGCCTCGAACTCACAGCGATCTGCCTGCCTGTGCCTCCCGAGTGCTGGGATTAAAGGCGTGCGCCACTAAGCCCAGCCCACTACATTTTTTAATCTGCAAAGAAAGATACTAAGGGAGAAGGCTGCGAAAGCTGGCAGGAACAGCTGCTCACCTACCTTGGAATGCTGCCTGCTGTGTGATGTTAGCCAGGTAGTTGCTCCCTTCACTTGCTTCCGTTTTGATTAACTGTGGAGTGAAACAATATAAACATTTTAGTGCAAATTAAAACACAAGGGTGGGCCAAGCGTGGTGATGCACACCTTTAATGCCAGCACTCAGGAGGTGCAGGCAGGCAGATCGCTGGGAGTTTGAGGCCAGCCTTGTCTACAGAGTGAGTCTAGGACCACTAGGGCAACACAGAGAAACCCTATCTTGAAAAACCAAAAAGAAGAAGAAGAAGAAGAAGAAGAAGAAGAAGAAGAAGAAGAAGAAGAAGAAGAAGAAGAAGAAGAAGAAGAAGAAGAAGAAAGAAAGAAAGAGAGAGAAAAAAGAATGAAAGAAACCCTTGGGCTAGAGAGATGGCTCAGAGGTTAAGAGCACTAACTGCTCTTACAAAGGTCCTGAGTTCAATTCCCAGCAACCACATGGAGGCTCACAACCATCTGCAATGTGATCTGATGCCCCCTTCTGGCCTTCAGGTGTACATGCAGACAGAGCACTATATACATAATATATAAACAAATCTTAAAAACAAAATAAAACAAAAACCCATAAGGGTGGAAGGAAGTCCAGACCCTGTGTCCTCTCCCAATCCTATACCTCAAAGCTTTCTTTTTTCTTTTATTGTTTCTATTTATTTATTTATTTATTTTTATGTTTTATTTTATTATTTGTTTGTTTGTTTATTTTGGTGTTTCTTTCTTCTTTTTCTTTTTTGGTTTTCCACAGGGTTTCTCTGTGCAACCTTGGCTCTCCTAGACTCACTTTGTAGATCAGGCTAGCCTGGAACTCACAGAAATCCACCTGCCTCTGCCTCCTAAGAGCTGGGACTAAAGGCGTGCGCCACCACACCTGGCTCTAAGCTGTTGACTTTTAAATACTATATCCTCCAAGGCTGAGACTGACTGACCAAGCTGATTCTATTTCCATTTAATCCTTCTTTAGCTTAAGGGAAGATGCTGCCAGTTCCATCTTCTAACTGCCATGGGGTCTTGTCTCCCATGAGCATTAATTCTGACTGCAAGTGCTTCTCAGAAAGAGTAAGCCACAGTGCCTTAACCATCTGTATTATGACTTATAGCTATGACTACAATGTGGGAAAGCTATTACACTAGCAAAGAACTTAGGTTTTTATGGAAGCACCACACTTTCCCAAACACCATCAGACCAGGGTCTCACCTGCATGGGTAAGTATCTGCTGTAATAATTTTGCCAGTTTGAAGATTTCACACATACACACACATACACACAAAAGGAATTTGAATCTATAGACATTTTTACTCCATAAATGAGAGTGTCCTTGTATTGAACACTCCAACCACAGTTTTGAACGTTGTAAATAACTTAGTCTCAAGAACCAGGTTTTTCCCTCCCTCTACAAACTAGAGAACAATCCTAACACTTCCCAGGCATGTAACATGTGGAATATCTGGTTGGTGGAAACTATAACTAATACAAACAGGAAACCATTGCTACTTAATAAGAAATAGGTTAATATCCAGGAAATACAAAGATTTATGGATTCATAAAAAAATTAAACCCTTAAGACACAGCCTTCATAACAAGTAATTCAGATAAATAATAAAATGGTTCACGAATGCATAAAATTCCCAATGTTCTTTTAATTACATTTATTTATTTTGTATGTGTGTGCAAGCACTGCACGTGGGCACCAGAGAGCAGCTTGGGGAGTCAGTTCTGTCCTGCTATTACACAGACCTGAGGATCAAGCTTGGACACAAATACCTTTACCTACTCAGCCATCTTGCCAGCCATCTCTGGGTTCAATGTCCTCGGACTTGGATGGTTCTATATGCTTTTTGAATGTCAATATTCATCAAACAATTCACTGTTTTGCATTCAACCCACAGCTCCAGCATTTAGGCTCTGGTCAAATAATCACAGGCAGCCAAATGACCTCCAGGAGAGAAGAGCTGCAGGCTGAGCGGGACAGATTGAGTGTCATTCACAGCTGACATGTGCCACGTCCTGTAGCAAACTTCCTCATCTGTGATGGACCTTGTAGCATTTGTCTGAGTTATACCAACAGCCCTAGTGTTTTGCTGGTCTGTATGTAAGTGCACTTCATATGTACATGGTGCCCAAGGAGACCAGAGAGGGCACTTAATTCCCCTGGAACTGGGCTTAAGATGGGTTGTAATTCACCATGTGGGTTCTGGGAACTGAACTGAGGTCTCTGAAAGAGCAGCAAGTGCTATTAATGACTGAACTGTCTCCTCCTTAAATTTCTTTCTTTTTTTTTTTTTTTCGTCTGTTTTTTGTTTTTTGTTTTTGTTTTTGTTTTGAGACTGGGTTTCTCTATGTAGCCTTGGCTGTCCTAGACTTGCTTTGCAGACCAGGCTGGCCTCTGAATTCACAGCGATCCGCCTGCCTCTGCCTCTTGCCTCTGGCCTCTGCTGGGATTAAAGGCGTGCGCCACCCAGTCCAGCTCCTTAATGGTCTTATATGCAAACAATGTTTAATTAAAAAAATAAACAACCAGAAATAAATTTTATAGGCTCTAAAAAGTTTCTGAGGTCCAGTTTTGTCAAAAAGATGTCAGGAAAAAAAATCCACATAACTACACAGTGGCACTTCCTTTTGAGAGAACCATTTGGTGATTGCTATCAAAATCACAAGTTACTTCAGGCTGGATTTCAAATTCTCCCTTAAAGTGCCCCTTAGAAGACAGTTTGGCCTCAATTCAGCAGACAGGCTACAATTGAGGAGGCAGGGAGGAGGGGGAGGGGGCTTACATCCCTAAGAGGGTGCCTAGCTACCCTGACCAACACAGGGACAACCTTTCTGGTTACTGTGCAGCTCTTCTTCACAAAAACTAGGAAATACCAGGATCCCTTCCTAAGGTTGGAGGAGGGAGGCAATCCCCAAACCAGCAACACACAAGGCGCCTTGCTCAGAGCTTTTATTCAGTTACGAAAGAGGCATTCTTCAGGAGAGGGGAGGGAGGTGGTGGAGCCTCGCTCTGATTTCTACTTTGGTCCTATGGCCCATGTTCTTTTAAACTGTTACAAATGTGGCACTCGGGAGGCAGAGGCAGGTGGATCACTGTGAGTTCGAGGCCAGCCTGGTCTACAAAGCAAGTCCAGGACAGCCAAGGTTACACGTAGAAACCCTGTCTGGAAAAGAACAAAACAAAAACAAAACAGAAAAAAAAAGTGTTACAAATGCCTCTGTGTTGAATATTTATCTAGTTTGTTTGGTTGGTTGGTTTTGATTTTTCGAGACAGGGTTTCTCTGTGTGGCCTTGGCTGTCCTGGACTCACTTCGTAGACCAACATGGCCTCAAACTCACGGAGATGACTTACCTCTGCCTCCCGAGTGCTGGGATTAAAGGCATGCACCATCATGCCTGGCCTTTACCTAGTTTATTAATACTTAACAGTATTAGTCTATACCTTTCTTTATCTCTCATAAGTAGCTGACAAAGCTGGACTTATCCTATTTTATTAAAAAAAAATTCTGGATATTTGAGTTTCACAAGTACCTCTTAACTTTTGTAACTGAAAAAGAAAGAGTTCTTTGTTTATTTACTCAAAAAGCATTTTTTCACTTTAGGTATCTAAGCATCCAAGTGCTTAGGAACATACCTAATGCAATTTTACCTGTGTTTATATTTTTTGTTTTGTTTTGCTGTTACTTCTGCAACCACTAGCAGCAGCTGCCTCCTTTTCCTCTTCCTCCTCTTCTCCCTCCTCTTCCTTCCCCTCTTTCTTCTCCTCTTCAACAGGGTCTCGTGAAACCCAGTCTGGCCTCAAACTCATTATACAGCCAAAATTAGCCTTGAATTCCAAATTCTCTTTCCTCCACTATCCAAGCCCTGGCATTACAGGTATGATGTAATCCACAGTCCCAAATTTGATTTTTTTTTGTTTTTTTTTTTTTTTTGTTTCTTTTTTGTTTTGTTAAGAAAGGGGAGTCACCTGTCAGAGAGAACTAGACATCAGCTGATGTGGTAAAGAACTGTGTGCAACATCAATCATCGGAACTTTGACCATGTCAGCATTCAGGGTGTCTCCTGTATGAGTCTTAGAATCAGAGGGACTTACCCATATATAAACTTGAAGTAAATTTTCACAATACCTTGTATTTACCCCAGTATCCTTATATTTATTAGAAGGCCTCTTGACTGCTGGGAGGTGTTGACTAAATACAAGGTTGTTACTGGAGTATCTACCAGAACCTGCTCCTTGTGCATGCCTGGATCCCTCCGAGCTTCCTTCCATTACCCCTTAAGATAAAAAGAGGAGGGGGCTGGAGAGGTGGCTCAGTGGTTAAGAGCACTGTCTGTTCTTCCAGAGGTCCTGAGTTCAATTCCCAGCCACCACTTGGTGGCTCATGACCATCTAATTTGATACCTTCTTCTGTTATACATGCAGATAGAACACATGTGTGTGGCACATGCCTTTAATCCTAAGAGGCAGAGGCAGAGGCAGAGGCAGGTAGATCTCTGTGATTCCAAGGCTAGTATGGTCTACAAAGTGAGTCGAGGACAGCCAGAGCTGTTACACAGAAAAACAAACATATATATATATATGTGTGTGTGTGTGTGTGTGTGTGTGTGTGTGTGTGTGTGTGTGTGTGTGTGTTTCTCAAGACAGAGTTTCTCTGCGTACTCCTGGCTGTCCTGGACTCACTTTGAAAACCAAACTGGCCTCGAACTCACAATGATCCGCCTGCCTCTGCCTCTCAAGTGCTGGGATTAAAGGTATGCATCACTACACCCAGCCAAATAAATTTTTTTTTAAGATAAAAAGAGGGTGGTCAAAGAAGAAACAACTAGTGGGGTTGGTTACAGGATACACTCAAATGTAAGCTAACATTTATTATATTCCTTTATGTACTTTTTTGTTCTTGTTTTTGTTTTTCTGTGTAACAGCTCTGGCTGTCCTGGGCTCACTTTGTAGACCATGCTAGCCTTGGAATTACAGAGATCTACCTGCCTCTGCCTCTGCCTCTGCCTCTGCCTCTGCCTCTGCCTCTGCCTCTGCCTCTTAGGATTAAAGGCATGTGCCACCACGCCTGGCTCTTTATGTACGTTATTACATGTAGAAATTTTGTAGGCTAACTACCACTATCCCCATTTTTTCAGGTGGTAAATTGGACATTCAAAGAACTTAAATAATTTACAGAAAGATCAGCAGCTAACATGTGTCACCAATGGGATGATACCAGGTTAAGTATTAAAAGCCCTTATTTCATACCTATGATACAATGTCTTATTGTTCAACCAGTGATTCATATGAGAAAAGGCAGTATCTGCCATTCTGGAGTATGACATTTCTGGTAAATATTTATAACTAGGGATCCTGTAAAACTCAGATGAGTCTCTGGTATTGAGCACACAATTATAGAGTAAAAAGGAATTAGTCATTTCTCGTTCCCATTGTTCCACGACCAGCTCTCCTAACTCAGAATGTTTTCTCCAAGGATGAATAAAACATAGACTAATATAAGCAGCCACCCCTCCTCATGGCAGGTCCAGTGCCATAACTACCCTTTAGGCGTGGTTCCTATTCTTAGGGTACAGCAGCAACCCATCACAGAGGAAGAGTCCAGGGGCTCCCCAGAAAGAGGAAGCCCAATGCCTGAGCATCTCTACTCCTTACCTGCAAGTGTTCACTGCAAGATAAGACATGGCTAAGAGATCAGAGGGAGAGATACCCAGAAGCGTTTGTAATGGAATGTGCCGTGCCCCCGGCAGGTTCATGAGTTGAACCCTAACTCTGAGTGTGAAGGTATTAAGAGGTACGGTTATAGATCTTCAATTGCGCAGTGAGGTTGGAGCCACCATGCATGAAAATTAATGTTCTTGTGAAAGGGGTCTCAGAGAACTTCCTCACCTATACCATGAAAGGCCACTAGGCAGCTGACTGCAGCCAGAAAGAAGGCATTCAGAAGATGAGCGTGGTGGCGCATGCCTTTAATCCCAGCCCTTGGGAGACAGAGGCAGGCGGACCTCTGTGAGTTCGAGGCCAGCTTGGTCTACAAAGTAAGTCCAGGACAGGACAGCCAAGTCTATTACACAGAGAAAGCCTGTCTCAAAAAACCAAAACAAAAAACAAAAAAAAACAAAAACCAAAAAAGGCATTCAGTAGGCCCTGTTTGTGATGTCTCCCTCAACTCAGACTTCCAGCTTCTGGAACTAAGTGTCAGTTGTCTGTAAATTACCCAGTTTGTGAGATGATGCTTTTCAATGGCATCCCAAACTGACTACTCCACCAGTTGCAAAAATCTGAAGTATAAGTAAGTAGAAATCAGTATGATAGCTGTTTACTAATGACAAAGGAGGAATCTGCTTCTTTTTTTAAAGATTTATTTATTTATTACTTATACAGTATTCTGCCTACATGTAGACCAGAAAAGGGCACCAGATCTCACTATAGATGGTTGTGAGCCACCATGTGGTTGCTGGGAATTGAACTCAGGACCTTTGGAAGAACAACTAGTCTTCTTAACCTCTGAGCTATCTCTCCAACCCCCGGAATCTGTTTCTTAGTTTTAGCTTTTGGGGTATTGTTAACATTTTATTCTCTCTCTCTCTCTCTCTCTCTCTCTCTCTCTCTCTCTCTCTCTCTCTCTCTCTCTCTAAATAGCCATTGCACCCTAAGAAGGACAATTTCTGTAAATCCTGCATATTAGCAAAAGGACTGCAAACTGTCACAAGCCAATTAAGTAAGTGTTGGTGTACTGACATCCACCTGCAAATACTGGTAGCTTTAACTTATACCATTATTTTAGTATTGTCCCATAAAATGGAAGACCTTCTGTATGCTTGTCTAAGGACCTAAAAAGAAGTCTATGTGCTTGTGATTTTGCCTGCCAAAACAAATGGGAGTAGTCAGAGTTTAATTATATGCCTCTGAGCTTATCACATGATAAATTAATGCCTTTTAACTAGGTCAACTATCGCTGAGATTTTTGTATGTTCCAATTTTTGTATAACTGATAGCATATTTCTTTATACAGACTGTAGATGACAAAGGTAGTAAATATTCTGACTTTTCCTCTGCCCTTTAGAGCCAAGAGTCCTGCTGTTACAATATCTCTCAATCATAGAGACAAAATTTTGGGCTAGAAAGTAATAAAATGTCAATATTGGGTATTTAAAACTTGTCTCTAATTCACTTTTCTGGTATGACTCAGAGGCTCACTCATACATGGCTTAAGAAAAGAGGTGTGTGTTATCTCCACTCACATTTTCTCTCTACCTGCCATCTCTTGGAAGGTGCACTTCCAGCCATAGAGACTACTTTGTTAACTAAATCTTCTGCATTCTGTTCAGCGTGTACTTAGCAGTAGCCTGCTTGTTCTATGTGCTTTGCTGTGTCAACAAGTCTAAAAGCCATCTCTTTAGCCTTCCTGCCCTGCTAGCCTTATAGTGCCAACTCTCCATCCACCTCACTCCTTACCTGTGAAATCTCTGGTCATCCTGGTTTTACCCTTCTTTCCCCCAATCCGCCAAATATTCATCCTTCGTGTCATTTGCACACTCCATACCCATGATATGTTTAACATGTGCCAGCTGTTTGCCAGACACGGGTGTGCTCTGTGCCAGGGCAGTTAGACAAAGAGAGAATCAATTGCCTGCAGAACCTGTGGTCTAAGGGCTACTGGCTCCTGACAGAAGGAGCCTTCCAGCCTGCCCCTTGCTGATTGATTGCCTTGTCTGCATTTCAATTGTGCTTTTTCTCACTTAGCATTCCTTTGCTTCCCCAAGGCTTCCCTGCTGAGATTCCAACCCTGGGGCTGATTATTTAGAGACCGACAATTTACCTTTCTACTGCTCAGCCTAAGGCCAACTTCTTCAACAGCCCCTTCCCCTTCCTTTCTTCCCTTACGTTCTCTCCACACCACTCTCTCTTGAACAGCCTCCTGTTCCTGAGTTCAACTCTCATTCTCCCAAACCAAACCAAACGGTAGACCACGGTTCCAGACTCAGTTCACCTGGTTTTCTTTTCGAGCTTTTAAACAAAAAACACCACACATTGGGTTAACGCCCATATACCTGAAAACTTTTCTTTCGCTCTAACAAAAAGTCACTAGGCCACCAAAACAAGTGCAAAGTTTGCGTTACTTCCTCGAGATGGAAAAATATTTACAGCAGTGGTGAGTGAAACAACATAAAGAGATTTGAGGACTCTTCGTCATCTGACCACACATCTGTCCGCACAAGCCCAGTAAGGAAGAAGAAAAAGTCTCAGCCAGACAGACCTCAGGTGTCAGTCAAGCACTGGGTGTGAGGGAGGAGACTTGGCAATAAGCCTGGCAGGTAAGTATGACTGAGATAAAACAAAACAACAAAAACAGTAATGGAGCCGAGATCAAGCCTAGATCCCCAGTTGGGCCAAAGCCACAGCACAAAGCATCATGTGACAGCAGGTGAAAAGGGGTGGGACGCTTCTCATGGGGAAGCCCTCCGTGGACCTGGGCCTTGTAGCGAAGAAAATTATTTACAGAATGCAAGTCAACAGGCAGCAATACAGCCATACCAAAAGGTTCTGATGACGGTGGGAAAACAGGCAACCCCAAAGCCACCCTGGAAGCATGTCATTGGAAAAAAGTCGCCACCAGCTGGCAGGATCCAGGTCCCCAAAGCCACGTGTGTACCTCCTAAGCATCTTATGCATGGGCTAGGCTGATTTATAAAGGGAACTCCTCCCATCCCTCTGCTCCTCTTTCCCTCATATGTCTCCAGAGACTGTCTCTGCATTCCCTTCCCTAATAAACCTTTCACATGGATCTACCATGTGACATGATTTCTATTTTTCTCTACAGCCCCGCCACATACATTGTAATACAGAATCTTTAAGCTTCATAAAGTAATGACTTGCTCGTTTCTTTTTCATTTCAAACTAGCACTTTTTCTTTCTTTCTTTCTTTCTTCCTTTCTTTCTTTTTCTTTTTCTTTTTGGCTGGTTATTCCTGGGAACAGCCTACTGCAGAAAACCATAGTCTGAGGCTTTTAGTTCAAGAAGGAATCAACACTTTAAGTAGCCTTTCCCACACTGTCCTGTGAGAGTTACTAATTTTGAGTTCCAATAATAAAAGATTTTTGTTTTGTGAGACAGAGTCTCTCTGTGTTAGCCTTGGCTGGCCTCGAACTCACAGCGATCCTCCCGCCTTTGCCTCCCAAGTGCTGGGATTAAAGGCGTGCGCCACCATGCCCGGCTAATAAAAGATTTTGAAGTGGCTCACACCTTTAATCTCAGCACTCAGGAGGCAAAGGCAGACGGATCTCTGTAAATTCGAGGCCAGCATGGTCTACAAAGCAGTTCCAGGACAGCCAAGGCTACACAGAGAAATTCTGTCACAAAAAAACAAAAAATAAAAAATAATAACAATAATAAAGGATTTTGAGGCAAGAAAGATGAGGAGGCCTGGTTAACTAAATCTAGCCGACTCCATGACAGGCTTTAGTTTCTTGTTAGCTCAGAGTAGGCCTGAGCCTCCATTCTTCAGTAATGAGCTCAGTGGTTACTGGGAATACCACAGATAACAGGCAGCCAATCAGGGATGGCCTAGCCACCTGGTCTGCAGAAGGTAAAATTTCTCAAGGTTAGTTTACCGGCTAGAAATCTTTTGTCTTATGATTAACTCATGACAGCTGACTAATGTTGCCCACACCTTTCCAGTCTTGTCCGAGCTTTTTCAATTTGAGTGCTCCAATCATTTTAAAGGTCACCAAACCCTTCCTTGGGATTCCCCTGAATGCCTTTAAAAATAGCCTGCGAGCTCACCTTGGGATGGCAATTTTGTCTAAATGGTGATCCCTGCACACTGAACTTGTGCAGAAATAAAGGCCCCTTGCTTTTGCATATGGCTTGGGACTCCTGGTGGTCTTTGAGGATCTAGCCATCTGGGCATAACAAAATATTGAGTTCTCACAGTGCCTCCAACCAGGACACACTGCTAGAAACATGCAATGAGTAAAATAATAAGTATTATAGTTATAGTAATACAGAAAAAGTGATAATGTCTAGGGATCTTGGTCAGGTGTATCTTCTCTGCCAGCTAAAGAATTAAAGGGGAAAGGTATTTATTAGGGTGAGGAAACACACATGTGGCAGACAGAGAAAAAGACCTTCTGAAAGCAGAATGGGGATTCGGAAAGTCAAAGCATCCAGATTCTTCCAGAAGACAACTGATTTTAAAGCAACCGATGAATTTTCCTCTCCTAACTTAGGGCTGCTTAGTTTGAAGAAAGTCCGAAGGGTTGGTTGGCCCAGAACTGCTGGACAGCATGTCCTGAGCAGGCCTTGCACTTGTTAAGGCAGCTTGTGAGCAGGGGGCCCGCTGGTGGGGGACCACAGTTTAAAAGCCTTTGCCTTAGCCGGGTGTGGTGGCGCACGCCTTTAATCCCAGCACTCGGGAGGCAGAGGCAGGTGGATCGCTGTGAGTTCGAGTTCGAGGCCAGCCTGGTCTACAAAGTGAGTCCAGGATGGCCAAGGCTACACAGAGAAACCCTGTCTCGAAAAACCAAAAAAAAAAAAAAAAAAAAAGCCTTTGCCTTAAGGCCCCTCCCCCCACCCCGCCCTGGTTCACATATCAGATATCCTGCATATCAGATATTTACATTGTGATTCTTTTTTTATGTTGTTTGTTTGTTTGTTTGTTTTTCTTCTAGGCAGGGTTTCTCTGTGTAGCCTTGGCTGTCCTGGACACGATTTGTAGACCAGGCCTGGAAATCTTACCAATCTGCCTGGCTCTGCCTCCCGAGTGCTGGGATTAAAGGCGTGTGGCACCACGCCGGGCTTACATTATGATTCCTAAGAGTAGAAATATTAGTTATAAAGTAGCAATGAAATAACGTGATAGTTGGGGGTCAGCACAGCATGAGAAACTGTATGAAAGGGTCGCAGCAGCAGAAGGTTGAGAACCACTGATTCAAGCTCTCTGGCTTTTGTCTCATGTCAGGAGGGTAAAGAAGAAGCCGGCCACCTTAGCCATGGCCCTTCCGCTTAGAAGGGAGCCTGAAACTCCCAGCACTCAATAGCAGCAATAAGGAAAGACGTTGAACTCTACCTAAGAGTTAGACAAATCTAATTTTAACACGGTTGAAATGAGGGACATGTATGTTAGGTTTCTTTGTTTCTTTTTCAGAAACAAAGGTGGGTTTGCCCTTTTTATAGCCCAGGCAGGGACACACCTGTAGCCAGCAGGTGATGCTGTTATAGGTTACTAGGCAGCCTGGGGGCAGGTATGCTAACACCTTGTCTCTATCTCCTAAGGACAGAAAATAAGCATGCATGCCAACACTGGGAAGGTAGAGGCAGGCGGATTTCTGTGAGTTCCAGGCCAGCTTGATCTACAAAGAGCGTTCCAGGACACCCAGAGCAATTACACCCTGTCTTGAAAGAAAAGAAAAGAAAAGATATGAAATAAAATGTTTCTTAAAAAGTAAAAGAGAAAACGAAAACAGTTTTCCCCCCAGATTTGGTTCTTTATATATCCAATTAGAGAACCATGTGGTCTGGAATCTTCTTAAGAAATCAGCCAAGAATATAAAAATTTTCATATGAAAGTCACTTCATGAGAACTATGTTTAGAAACACATTGTGTGGCAGACTTGCAGAACCAAGTTTAATATCAACCATTATTTATTGTTCTTGGAAACACGTATACTACCATTCCCTAATATTTTATTGTACCAAATGTTTACTGTCATTGGTCATTATTTTAGGTCAGAATCCACAGAAAAGATTTTTGTCCCTGTTTAGTCTAGTGGCTAAAATGACCTTCTCTCTGCTAGCCAGCTCGTCCTCGTTCTAACATGTACAAAACTCTAACTTTTTTTTTCTCTGTGTAGCCTTGACTGTTCTGGACGCGCTTTGTAGACCTTTGTAGCTTGCACTCATTTTGTAGACCAGGCTGGCCTTGAACTCACAGAGATTTTCATGCCCGTGCTTCCCAGAGTGCTGGGACTACAGGCCTGCGCCACCACACCTGGCTTAGCTTTTTTTTTTTTAAACAAATTATTGCAACAGAAATTCTTTGGTACTTAACCCAATTTTACTCATTTCCAGAGAAACTTTATAGTGTAGGAGAATGTGCATTGGCTATGAGAACGGAATTTGGTGTGAATATAATGGTTTCATTCACTTACACATTTATAGGAGAACCCATTGCACACCCAGCACACTGATGTACTGGTCACTGGACATACAGAAGTCCAAATGTTGGGTTTTCTGCTTTGATAAGCAACATGGGAGAAGAAGATTCAGATTGCAGATGCTTGCTGAGATTCCATTTATGGCCTGTGATGTTACGTCTGCTCATCTGGAGGCCACAGTGGTGGTCTGCTCCTTGACTTTCCCAGATGAGAGACCATCTGCATTCCTTAGGTCACGTCTTTTTATACCTCCAAAGCCAGAAGCATAGTTCCTCTTGTCTCCGTCACTGAAGTCAAGCCCTGTTGCTCTTTAAGAGGACTCTGAAGGCATCGGCTCCACCTGGCTAACTATCAAGGTCTTAAACTTGAATCGCTTCTGCAAAATTCTCTTGGCCATAAGAGGTAGTATATTCACTGCTTCTAAGGATTAGGATAGAGTCAGCTTTGGGAGACATTATTTTTCCACATATGCTGGGTTTTTGGTTTTTTTTTAGCCAAAAAAATATTTTTCAAGAATAATATGAACTCTTGCTAGCATAGGTTGCCAACCAAAGCAAACTGCCTTCATCTTTGTCAACACAAAACCACTGGTTCCAGGGATCTTTACCACATAAACTTTAAGGTAGCCTGGGCTTTCTTGCAGACACTAAGTGTAAATCAGTGCCAACCTGAGCTATCCTGTGGTAACCATTTCCTTTGTCATCTGAGGTTAGGAACAGGCATGGGGAACTATTGCCAACGAAGCAGGAGAAGAAAACATTTGGGAAATCTTTTTCTTACCTCTTAAAAAGATAACTAGGGTCTAGTGTGGGTAGACTGAGACCAGTGGCTTGTGAGCTTCAGAAGCTAGCTTGGACTATATAGTGGAAAACTATATCTAAATAAATAAATAGCACAAACGGGAAGTCAGGGGCCCTCTCCTCTTTTGCTGGTGTGAGATGTCAGTGGTCAAAGATTTTAATGCGTGAGTATAGCATTTTATTTATTTATTTATTTATTTATTTATATGTGCTAGGGATGGAACAGAGGGCCTGTTGCATGCTGGGTGCGTGCTCTGTCACTAAGCTATCTCACTAGCTTGCACCCCTCCTACTCTTTTGAGGCATATACAGCTCAGGCTGGCCTGGACCTCTGTATACAGCTGAGGTTTCTCTTTAACTAAAGGTCTTCATGGATCAACCTTCCAAATTCTGTAATTATAGGCATATGCTATCATACCAGACAATTTTTTAAATCAGAATATTTTAATTATATAAAATAATGGATTGGGTGTGTTATTTTTATGTGTCCATATTAAATACCTGATCAATTCACTCTCCATTCCCTCTTATCTTCATCTCTTCCCTATTTATATGTCTTTTTTTTTCCCTAAATTCCTCTCATGAGAGAAAACATGATATTTCTCTAAGAGACTGGTTTACTCTGTTTAATATGATGATAGCTAGTTTCATCTATTTTCTTACAAATGACATGCTTTTTTCTTTCTTGTGGCAGAATAATAATTGCATAGACACTGGATTTTATTTTATTTTAGTTTTTTCAGGACAGGGTTTCTCTATGTATACTTGGCTGTCCTAGACTCACTTTGTAGACCAGACTGGCCTTTAACTGACCTCTGCCTCCTGAGTGCTGGGATTAAAGGCATGTGCCACCACGCCCAGCTTTACATTGCATTTTCTTTGCCCATTTATCACTGATGGGCATTTGAGTGAGTCCATAGAAGCTACGGTGAATAATGCCATGGTAAACACAGCGTGCAGGTACCAGTATATCTGTTGTATGCTGCCTTGGTTCCTTTAACTGGATATCAGGAGCAGATGTTCAGTTTTTTGAAGAACTACCGATTTCCGCAAGTACTATACTTACTATTGTTATTATAATTTTTGAAAAAGATTCTCTGTGCAACAGCCCTGGCTGCCCCAGAGCTTGTTTTGTGGACCAGGCTGGCCTTGAACTCACAGATAGCTGCCTGCCTCTGCCTCCTGAGTGCTGGGATTAAAGGTGTGTGCCACCACTGTCTGTCGCTAACTTAAATTCATTCTCACCAACAGTATATTGAGTGTCCTATCCCGTCTCCACATCATTTTGTTTCCTCATTGATAGCCATTCTGGCTTTCTGGCTGGGAAGCGATTTGGGTTTGATTTGCATTTTACTGATGGCTGAGATGTTGCCAACTTCTAAGTGATGATGGGCAAGAAGACAGAGATCTGGCTCTAACAAGCCTGAACATGGCAAACATGGCCCTGGTAGACCTTGCTTTTCCTCCATTCTCTCCACCTCATTAAACTGTTAGATTACATTCCTAAAGCTAGACATCTGATATTTGGCCACTTCCTCCTCCTCCTGAGGCTGACTACCATGGTCCAACTATCCAAGTGTTGAAATCCAGTAATCAAGAGGCCCCCTTTGACTCACCTAATTAGCATGCTAAATCAAAGCAAACCAACCCATCCTATCACCGAGGTTTCCCCTTTCCCTTTTTATAAACTTGTGATTGCCTGTCTCCTCTCCAGAGGCAGTCCTGTGTCCCCATGGTACAAACACCCCTTCTCCCTTCTCCTTTGTTTCTTATCCCTTTTCCCTCATTGTCCATCTCCTATCTTTGGCCCTTATCCCCTGCCCTTTGTCCCTCTGGTGCAAATCTCCTTTGTGCTGAGGAGCTGGTCTTATTGTTGTATTCTGTGCCAACTCCTGTACTTTCAAACCATGTGTGTAGAGGGGGTGGGGCAGTATCTGAAGAGTCTTGCCTCTGGGATCCAAGGCTTAGCTCTTAGCTAATCAAAAGAAAGCCACTGCTGTTAAGAAAGGGAAACCAGCCAGGCATGGTGGCACACGCCTTTAATCCCAGCACTCAGGAGGCAGAGGCAGGCAGATTGCTGTGAGCTCGAGGCCAGCCTGGTCTACAAAGTGAGTCCAGGACAGCCAAGGCTACACAGAGAGAGAAACCCTGTTTGGGGGGTGGGGCGGAGAAAGGGAAACTTTGTGGGAAGTTAATGAGTTGCTTGAGCAGAAGTCACCTGCGAAGAGACAGATTGGAAAGCAATGACTCAAACCCCATGGGTAGCACCTCCACGTGACGACTAGCAGTTGACAACTCATTTCCTTCTAACTTTCCCCAAAGGCCAGGAGAAGGGCTGGTGATATCCTTCCCATCCACCCTGAACTAGAAAATTCTTCATTCCATCCTGACTGACTACTCCCAAGCCAATATCACTCACACTCACACACACACACACACACACACACACACACACACACACACACATACACACCAAATCAACAACAAAAAAAACCCTATCATTTTCTTTGGTATCATCACCAAAAAGGAGTTGTTTTCAGAAAAATTTCACCAAGATACTTACTCTTTGACTCTCTCTAAATATAAGCAGAAAGCAGATTTCTTTCCTTAACTGAATTTAAGACCAACGGTTCATCATTCTGATAATGAAATAAACATCAGTCTTTATGTTGAGTGAGAATAAGGTGGCACGATGCTGGGTGAGCAGTTAGGCGCACTCTATACCCCATTTTCTTGAGATCCTGAAGGACAATTATAAAATGAGGCTCAGGGGCTACAGCATCTAAGAGGCCTAGGTTCAAATTCCTACAGGGTTTCAAACTAGCTGGGCCCTTGAACGAAATGCCTTCCTCCTACAGAAGAGTGCAGGTACTCTTCTTTATCTTGTGGTCTGCCATGAATAGTCATTCTTTTTTCTTTTCTTTTTTTTTTTTTTTAAGATTTATTTATTTATTTATTTATTTATTTATTTATTTATTTATTTATTTATTGGTTTTTTTCGAGACAGGGTTTCTCTGTGTAGCCTTGGCCATCCTGGACTCACTTTGTAGACTAGGCTGGCCTCGAACTCACAGCGATCCACCTGCCTCTGCCTCCCGAGTGCTGGGATTAAAGGCGTGCGCCACCACGCCCAGCTCCACCAGATATCTTTATAGATGATTGTGAGCTACCATGTGGTTGCTGGGAATTGAACTCAGGACCTTTGGAAGAGCAGCTGATGCTCTTAACCTCTGAGCCATCTCTCCAGCCCATGAATGGTCATGTAGGCCTGAGATTCAGTCTGTGATCATTGCAGACTTGTCCTTTCCATCTCATCCACTACTAAGGCCTATGATGCAATGAGCTCAGGTGACAGCATTGGTTTGGGTAGAAATGGCTCAGATTCTTGTACAGGTGGTCTCCAGTGGGAGGTGCAGTTTTATGGGGGTGTAGAAGACTTGTCCTTGTTGGAGGAAGTGTCACTGGAGGCAGGCTTTGAGCACTTAAGGACTCCCAGTGATTCCATCTCTCTCTGATTCCTGCTTACAGTAAAGGGTGTGAGTTCCCAGCACCCTGCCTCAGCCACCATGCCTGTCTCTTGCTTCCATACTGTCTTTATCATTATGAACTCTACCCTTCTGGAACAGTGAGCCAAAATTAACTATTTCTTCTATAAATTGCTGTGGTCATGGTGGTTTATCACAGAGGCAGAAAAGTAACTAGGGTGGTTGTCAACAACTGAAGGCCTTATAGCCCACGTAGCCTCCTACTTAAAGCAAAGAAACCCACCCACCTCTTTGTTATTGTACAATTTGCATGCAAATGCTACCATCTGTGGTTAGTGTTATTAAGTGACAAAAGTACCTTTAGTTTGCAGCTCGATTCACTGTTATTTGTACAAAATATCTCAGGTGCAAAACTGAAGCCATCTTTGAACAAGAAATCTCTAGACAGAGAAAGAAAAATATGACCTTGTAGCCTGTGACTGTGATTAAAACGGGACGCATATTTGTGGCTATAGTAAACAGAAGCATAGATTGTTGACTAGTCATAGCTAGGTGATTTCTAATAGTATAATTAACTTTGACAAGTATTTGTATTACATATGCATAACCTTTGGTCTGGCTATTAGCCTCAGGGGCCACAGGAACAAAACAAGCTAAAGTAGCTACACTATATAGATACCTAGTGCACTCTAACACCACTGCTTTATAGCAGTTATTTTTGTTTAGTTGGTTGGTTGGGGTTTGTTGTTGTTGTTTTGTTTTGTTTTTGTGAGACAGGGTCTCTCTGTGTAGCCTTGGCTGTCCTAGACTGAAGGAACCAGCCCCCTTAAAGACCCCCATTAAGGCCAAAGTCTAGAAAAAGTCAGCCTACCAGTCCTCCCTTAAGGACCTCCATTAAGACCAAAGCTTGTAAATTTCTAGAGGGTCCAGCTTGAGCCAAGGACGGACAGATATCAGAATCACTGTGTGTGTGTGTGTGTGTGTGTGTGTGTGTGTGTGTGTGTGTGTGTGTCAGGAAAAACCTTGAAGAGCCCAACTTGACTCAAGGTCTCAGTCTGTGCTCAGTCAGGGTCCAGCTGGACTCAAGGACAACCAGCTGTGTTTAAAATTTCCTCTACACCTCTCCAACTAAAAAAGTTCGTAAATGCCCCCTGTGACTGCTTCAACCAATCTTTTCCATAGGTCAGCTTGCCCCTCCACCTATTATCCAACCATGAAATGCCAAGGCTTGTAACCCCCTGCTTGCAGCTTTTCTGCCCAAATGCCAACCAATCACATAATATAAAACTCATTTCTTTGTCTAAAACCTATAAAAGGCCCATGCCTCTGCTTCTCAGAGTCTGCAGCTTGAAAGAGCTGGGCAGACTCCATTGCATCGGCTCGGTAAATTCCTATGCATTTGCATCGACAACGGACTCCGTCTCTTAGTGGGGACTCCAGGAATAGACTTAGGGATCTCTCTGGAGGTCTCAGTCTTACAGGACTGGCTTTGTAGACCAAACTGGCCTCGAATTCACAGTGATCCACCTGCCTCTGCCTCCTGAGTGCTGGGATTACAGGTGTGTACCACCACGCCCAGCTTTAGCGTACAGTTATATAACATACACACACACACACACACACACACACACACACACACACACACACACATATATATATATATATATATATATATATATATATATATCAATACAATTCACTCTACAGTAGACCACATATGTGATGGTAGTCCCATAAAGCATTATAGCAAAGTTGAAATTTTTTATTGTTTTGCAGCATTGCAGCCATTGTAACACCTTGGACATTATATTTACTCCTGTGTTCATGTTGATGCAGGTATAACTAAACCCACTGCATTGCCAGATATCCAAAAATACAACATCCAAAAATATAGCACTATATCCTATCAAGGCAGTATCCAACATTCAAGAGTCTGAGGCAAGAGGATTCCAAGTTTGAAGGCAGTCTACAAACCTAGCAAGTTCCATCTCCAATTTGGAAATGAATTCGATTTTTGCCCTAGGATGTGTGAGGCCTTGGGTGTGGATCAACAGTAGATAATAAAGGAGGAAGAGGAAGAAGGGGGGCAGAAGAGAAAGGGGGGGGGTGCTCTGGGAGGTCAAGGACGATCTTGCTCTGGTCTTTTGAGGGCCTGTTCTGCACTGGCTGCAACCAGTGTAAACTAGTCTGGTTTGCAACTGAGAACCAGGGAGTCACCCTTCTCCACCCTCCCATGTCCTCTGGGTTGCAAAGCAAACACTTTAACACTTGAGCTGCCTTCCCAGCCCTATACTTATCCTATAAGCTAAGTGATGCTATGAAATATGTTAATATGAAATACGCCCAAGGGTAGTAATACACTACCACTGATTTATAATTAGGAAAAATATTTTTATATGTTTGTCATTTATAAGGTTTGCCACAACCCATAATAGTGGCTTGGGCTTTGCTTTCGTGAACTGTCCTGTCATTTGGAGCATTCAGAGCAAGTTTGAGACCTGTATACTGCATTCACAGTAAGTACCCTAGCCAGTACCTTGGCACCATAATTTTACTGTGCCTTTCTAAGTGTAGATGTGTTTAGAAAGAGAAATTCTTACTGTTGTGTTCTAGTTGCTACAGCATTTCATATGGTAACACGCTGTACATGTTGGGAACCCGGAAGCAATAGCCTGTGCCATATGGCCTAGGTATGTTGTGGACTTGGCCATCGAGTTTGCAAGCCTATAATCACCTAACAACACCTTTATTAGAATGTAGCCCAGTTATCAATCATCATCTCAATAATGTACCGATCATTTTATGGGAGAACAGATGGTTAAAGTTTAAAGCATTTATCTAAGACTTTACAGTAGGCTGACTAAAGACGAGCCTCTAGGCCTCACTCTTCCGTGGAAATAAGGGCCAGTTTGGAGAAAATGTCATGAAAGTGATGGGACAAGAAACTACTTAGAAAGTTGTAAGCAAAATGTTCACTTTACCAGGCAAAGTAAATTACAAGGGTCAGACTTCAGGCCATATGTGAAACTCTGGCTGTTTCAGATTTTCCTGGATTTTGATTGATCAGTAACTTTTGGACTTGGGTAAAATTGTGCACTATTGGTAAGTCTTTAACATAAAAACCAGGAATTAACATATTCTAGTGTCTGTGTGTGCTTTGTTTGCTTGCTTTGGTTTTGATTTTGTTTTTTTTTTTTTTTTTTTGAGACAGGGTCTCTTTGTGTAGCCTTGGCTGTCCTGGACTCACTTTGTAGACCAGGCTGGCCTTGAACTCACAGCAATCTGCCTGCCTTTGCCTCCTGAGTCCGGGGATTACAGGTGTGCACCACCACGCCCGGCTGTTTTTGTTTTTCAAGACACCATTTTTTTTTCTGTATAGCCCTGGACATCCTGGACCAGACTGGCCTTAAACTCAGTGATTCTCCTTCCTCTGCCTCCCTAGTGCCCTCATGTAGCATAAATTGTGTGCTTATGAAAAGAAAATGTTTCATTAAATGACTTTGAAATAAAAATGTAATTTGTAGCTGGACATGGTAGTGCACTCCTTTAATCCCAGCACCCAGGAGGCAGAGGCAGAGGCAGAGGAAGGCAGATCGCTGAGTTGAAGGCTAGCCTGGTGTACAAAGTGAGTCCAGGACAGCCAAGGATACACAGAGAAACCCTAACTCAAAACAACAACAACAAAAAACAGTTTGTCTATACCTTTGTACAAAGAAAATTAAAAGCCCTCCTGTTTAGATTTTATTCCTAATATAAATGAACAAAGAAATGGCGCTCTCTTTCTTAGATGAACATTGTGTTGCAAACTTCTATGTAAATGTGAAATATGAAAGTTAAACTTCTATGTAAATGTGGACTATGAAAGTCAAAAGTCCGTAGTGTGCTCTTAGGTAATGCTTTTAGCATAGTATCTAAATCATAGTACTTTCCTTATATGCAACTTGAAGTTTATGTCATGAACATCCTAGCATTTGCCACGTCCATAGTCAGGGCATGAGTGTTAGACAGGAGTTTCAGGTGCACAGGATTCTGGATGCAAGTCATTTATTGTGTGTTCTTGTCAAGGTCCCAGATATAATTTTGAGGGAGCCTCATTTTCTCTATTTACAAATCGAGGTATATGTGCCTTCTCTCTCTCTCTCTCTCTCTCTCTCTCTCTCTCTCTCTCTCCCTCTCTCTCTTCCTTTTACCCTCCCCTATGTATGTGTGAAAGAGAAGAGAGAGGCATTGTAAAAGTGTGATACGGAATGTGACAAGATCCTCACATGTGAGCTACAGCTGGGCTTTGACTGCGTGTTCAGACCTACAGGACAACTGCTCTGCAGCACTATAAGTGAATATGCTATTATTATCTCAAGAGAAAAATCAAGGCTACACAGTGAAACCCTGTCTTGACAATCCAAAACCAAAACCAAAACATTTTAAGACGTATGAAAAATTATAAATAATATACCTGTCTTGACCACATCGGTAGAATAGGCAGTTGGGTCATTTTCACGTTCTTTAGAAAAGCCCAGTTTTTGAAAGTGACTTTGGGAAAGATCTTTAACTCTACATACTACACCGAAAGGTGAACAAAGTAAGGCCAATGGCATGTGTGTCTTCAGGAAAAAGAGAATTAGATAAGGTGCTAATATGATGAAGATGTACTTGAAGATGATGATTCTCCTCGATTCTAGAATTCTGTGGCAATTCTAATAAAAATTTACTGGGTGCGTAGCCATTAAGATTCCATGACACGCTGGGCGTGGTGGCGCACGCCTATAATCCCAGCACTCGGGAGGCAGAGGCAGGTGGATCGCTGTGAGTTCGAGGCCAGCCTGGTCTACACTACAAGTCCAGCACAGCCAAGGTTAAACAGAGAAACCCTGTCTCGGAAAAAAAAAAATAAGAAAAAAGATTCCATGACACTAAACTGACTATAATCTTCTTTCTCAGAGTAATGAACCTCCCTCCCCACATTTCAGCTCACACCACAGGTGTCCTCCAGAAGGTAGGACCAAATATGCCCGCTAGGGTGAACACTACCTAGCTCATATGAGCACATCATGTGGACCTGGGGAAAAAAAAATATTTTTATTATAAAGGTTGAAAGCAGAAGCATAGGAATTACTGTTACATAGAGTAAAATAATCCATGAAAGTAAGAAACATTCATTAATGCCAACTCCTGTGAACATTTTATCTGATGTTTAAAAATTAGATGTTTACTCAAAGTCTAATTTGTGATAAATACCAAGTATATAATTTCTCCTAATAACACTCAAAGGAGACTGATTTAAATATTTCCTTCTGAAAAATACCTTTTTAGCAGAGAACTACATGTCCCCCCACACAAGCTTCTTCCCTCTTTTTCTTCTTCTTTTTCTTTATTAACTCCTAGCAACACTTTTTATATTGGTTTGTCTATAGGACCTAGTGCCTGCTAGGTAAGTGCTCTCCTACTGAAGTATTGCTATATTTCCAGCCTTAATCTAACTTTAAAAAATATTTAAGTTTTTCCGAGACAGAGTTTCTCTGTGTGTAGCCCTGGCTGTCCTGGAATCACCCTGTAGACCAGGCTGGCCTCAAACTCACAGAGATCTGCCTCATGCACCACCACACCCGGCATAATTTTACTTATTTCAAGACAGAGTCCAAATTGTCCAAGCTAACCTTGAATTTACTCTGTTGCCCAGGAAGGCCTTGAACTTGTGGTCCTCCTATCCGACCCTTCTGAAAAGTTGGGATTACAGGCCTGAACCACCAGGCTGGGCTCCAGCACTGATTTACTTCAATATGATTAATATTTAGACTATCTACCTGGGAGGCAATCTACCTACTTGGCAATCAAGTCTTTGTGATCTTTAAGTGATATAGATTCGTTCCGTGACTTAGAATGCTCATGACATATATGGTCCAAGCTCTAATCAGAGAGTTGCCACAACGAAATTATAGGCGACTATCAAATGGCATAAACTATGCATAGCACAAGAGTGGAGGCATCTCTTAGGCCTGAGTGATATATGCTGAGATCCAGATGGAGAAGAAAGGGCCTTGTGGACTTGACCCTGAGCTAGGAGAAGGCAGCGGTGGGGATGTGGAAGAAGCACTCTGGGTACTGTTGTGAAGTTGGCCTGGATTGTCCATAGCTTGACTTTCTCTGATAGATTTTCCACACCAACCTATTCTTCTTCTTTTCTTTCTTTCCTTCTTTCTTTCTTTCTTTCTTTTCTTTTCTTTTCTTTTTTTTTTTTTTTTTTTGTGTGTGTGTGTGTGTTTGTTTTGTGTTTTTCTAAGACAGGATCTCTCTGTGTATCCCTGGCTGTTCTGGAACTCACTTTGTAGACCAGGCTGGCCTTGAACTCACAGGGATCTGCCTGCTCCTGCCTCTGTCACACGTTGCCTGGCTTGTTCCCATTTTTATGCTTTATAAATGTATGAAATTTGACTTTTACCAAAACCCAGCACTAATTCTTCTTTTACCTTTTGCCTGCATTCTGTCCTATCTTACACCTCTATAATGTCAACACCTTCCGTGTCCTCTCAATTTCTAGCATGCTTGCTTATTTTAAAGGGTAATTGACTCTCTCACTTCTCCTACCTCTTGTCAGGTCCTCTGCTTGTTGTTATATTTCAATATACATTCCTGGAAACCCACTTGACTGCAACAGAGATAGTCCATGGGTCAGTGGATGGACTATCTGTTTATTTATTTGTTTCTTTTAGTTTTTTGTTTTGAGACAGGGTTTCTCTGTGTAGCCTTAGCTGTCCTGGACTCACTTAGTAGACCAGGCTGGCCTCAAACTCACAGAGATCCACCTGCCTCTGCCTCCTGAGTGCTGGGACTGCAGGCGTGCACCACCATGCCCGACTCAGTGGATAGACTTTTAAGACAGAGACAGAGACAGCGTACCAGAACCTCTCCTCTTCTGATGGAGAAGGAAAGCTCCAGGCTGACTTGCATTTGGTATCACTTGCCAACCAGCCCCTTCCCAGCAGAGAGAGAGCTGGCTGAGGAGGTGCACATAGTTGTCAAAAGAGTTGAGTTTAGTGAAAAATGTGGATAGATGGCAGGGTTCTGTGTGGAAACCCAAGCCATTATGACTCCATCTTGTTGCTAGACTTCACCTTAGGCCTATCCTTAGGCCTGTCCTCAAGGTCATCCCACTTACTGTAAAAATCCCAAACTATTCCAGAAAAAGAAACACCCTAGGCCTGAGCCAATCAGGTGACAGCAGGAGAGCACCTACCATCCCCAGATGTTAAGCATTTCGTGGTCAGGCTCCACCAAGCCTCTAGCACCAAGCCAACCTTGCTAAATGTCAACCTATCCTGTAACTGCCATACTGGAAACTCCTGTTCTTTGCCATAACCAGGATTAAAACCCTGCCTGAGGGTAGTTTGGGACTCTCCTACTAATCCGCTGCTTAGGTGAGGTTCAAGAACTGTTGGGACAGACCCTTTGTAGCGAGTGTGGTGGCACATGCCTTTAATCCCATCATTCAAGAGGCAGAGGCAGGCGATCTCTGTGAGTTCAAGGCCAGCCTGATCTACAAAGCGAGTCTAGGACAGCCAAGGCTACAGAGAGAAACCCTCTCTCTCTCTCTCTCTCTCTCTCTCTCTCTCTCTCTCTCTCTCTCTCTCTTGATTTTTTTCAAGACAGGGTTTCTCTGTTAGCCTTGACTATCCTAGACTCACTCTGTAGACCAAGCTGGCCTCGAACTCATGGTGATCCACCTGCCTTTGCCTCCCAAATGCTGGGATTACAGGCACGCGCCACCATGCCCAGTGAGAAATCCTGTCTTGGGGGAAAAATAAAAATAAAAATAAAGGCTCTTTGCTTTTGCATATGGCTTTGGACTCCTGGTGGTCTTTGGGGATCTAGTGATCTGGGCATAACATCTGCACAGAGTAAGTAGTTCTACATTAGTTTTCAACTCCTAAGCAAGAGGCAAGGTCATGAAAAGGGAATACAAATTTGTTGTTTCACAGCATTCAATTAAGATAATGGTATGTGGCTGGGAGTGGTGGTGCACACCTTTAATCCCAGAGCTCAGGAGGCAAAGGCAGGGGGATTGCTGTCAGTTCGAGGCCAGCCTGGTCTGCAGAGTGAGTCCAGGCCAGCCAAGGATACACAGAGAAACCCTGTCTCAAGAAATCAAAACACACACACACACACACACACACAAACAAAAAGAAACACACACATACACACACACAAAAAAAAAGAAAAAGAAAAAAACCAAAACCAAACCAAAACAAAAAAGATAATGTTTTCTTGCGAGTATCCTTATTTTCGTTCCTCATGTCTCATCCTCAACTTCCCAAAGTTGGACTGTTTCATCTAGCTAGTGTTGTGCTCATCCCTTTCTTTAGCAAAAGGGTTCTGAAACAGAGACTATAGACAATCTCACATTGTGAAGAGCAGTATTACGAAGTCACTGTCATGCCACATATCCTTTTCTCTTAAGTGGCAAATGGGAAAGACTTAGAAGAAATCCTTCCATCCTCCCTGTGAACCTTTGTGTCATGCTGCGCTTCTTCGACGTAAAACGCATGAAGAACACTCCGTCTTTTGAACACCCTAAAATGGGAATAATTTCCTCCACCCACAAAAGTCACTCCCACCTTGGACAGACGTTCTAACCGTCTGCATGAATTGAAAGTCAGAGCATTTGCTTCTTTTTATAAGATTCTAAGTTCTTCAGAATGACTAAGGACATGTTCACGCTTTAGGCACAGTGACTCAGCTTTTCCGTTTTTAGTAAATGTTAAAGAACCTTTCCCAAGGCTACATATCTCAAGTCCAATTTGACATACAAAGGTGAAGGCGGGGGCTGTGAGTTCCTGAGTGCAGCCGTCCTATTTTGCTTCAGTCAGTCCTTCCCCAACCTTTAGCTCTTACAATCTTTCTGCTTCCTCTCCCTTGATTCTATTTTGGTCCTCGTGGTCTTTTGTATGAAAAACGTTCCCCAAAGGCTTGGGTGCTTGAACATCCGATCTCCAGTTGGTGGCGGTGTTTGGAAAGGTTTTGGGGGAGGTGCAGCCTTGATGCAGGAAATACCTCATGAGAGGTAGGCTTTGAGAGTTGAAAGCCTCAAGCCACTTCCTGTTTGCTCTCTCTGCTTTGGGCCTGCAGCTAAAGATTCCTGTTCCTGCTCGCCATCTTACTCACTGTTTGTAGACTTGTCGTCCCCCCACCATGGAGCCCTAAACCACAGTAAACACTTCCTTGAAGAAGTTGCCTGGGTCTTGGTATTTTATCACAGCAACAGAAAACTAGTACACTAGGAATATGTTCTACCTCTGACCTATGCTTTCAGCCTAATTCTTTTTTTTTTTTTTTTTTTTACTCCAGACAGGGTTTCTCTGTTTTGCCTTAGCTGTCCTGGACTCACTTTGTAGATCAGACTGGCCTCGAACTCACAGCAATCCACCTGCCTCTGCCTCCCAAGTGCTGGGATTAAAGGCGTGTGCCACCACGCCATGTGACACAGCGTAAATCCCAAATTGGATTGTAAACTTGTTGATAGTGGTAATGACAACAGAAATGCTTCAAAGCATTTGCTGATTTGTGGAAAAGACAACAACAAAAAAAAGCCTGTACAATTCTTTTGGGCTGAAAGATTATCGTCATTCTAAACCTGAAACTAGGAAGCTATGTGTCTTAAAGTGTTTGGCAGCTTTTTGGGTCCTTATCATCACCTACATTTCCACAATGAAGGTGATGTTCAACCACCTTGTCCACTACGTATCAGCTGGCCTATAAGGGAGTCAGAATGAAAAACTAGGGCTGTACTTCTCCAAGCCTTTCTGCTTTATAATACATTTTTATAAGTGTTATAAATTCATGTCTTATATGCTTAGGGTTCATTAGATAATTTATTTTAAAATCTTCATTTTTTTCAATCATCTTTTTTTTGTTGTTGTTTCAGATATAACTCCCAAATGCAGCATTGGATTATTAAAGTGTTGGGTGGGGATATTAGTAACTTGCAATGGCATAAAGTAAAATAATCCAGGCAGGTGGTAGAGGCGCACATCTTTACTCCCAACACTTGGGAGGCAGAGGCAAGTGGATCTCTGTGAGTTCGAGGACAGCCTGGTCTACACAAAGAGTTCCAGGACAGCCAAAGCTGGTACACCGAGAAACCCTGTCTCAAAATTTAAAAAAAGTAAAATAATCCTTCTTTCTTTACAGTCATGAAAATTAAACTAAAGCATTTTCTTTCTTCTTTGTAGGAATGGGTTGGAAGAAAGAGCTATCATAAAGCTTCGACCTGTACATGGCCTTGGCCTGGTCATTTGGACATAGGAATGGATGCTTTCTTGTTCGAGGATGCTGTGTCTCCTATCGCCGATCCAGAGGGCACAAGGAGGCTGACAGGTTCTCTGTGTATACTGTTCTCTGAGGGAGTCTCATGGCAGGGCCTTTCAGTGAATATGACAGCTGCTTAGCATAGTTGTCTATTTGGCTCCGGTATGGAGTCCTTAGGGAAAGTGTATACATCCCCACCTTCCTTCCAGAGCGAGCCCCACCTACCACAGGCAGGAAGGATGAGGGTGTCAGGTCGGAGAGGAGAGGGCCCGACATGGAAAAGACATGGTGTTGTTGGGTAACCAGGATAACTTTTGGAACGTATCCCAGAATGGGCTGAGGAAGCATATCTCAGTGGGCTGGAAACTGTTCAGGGATTTTGTAATCAAGTGCTTTAGCTTCTGCATGGGGGAGGGAGAAGGTGAGAGCAGTGAGGTAATCAGGACGGCAGTGTCTGCCAGGAACTTTAAGTGAGCGAGATTACCAGTGTGCTTGAGAATATATCATTCTGGGTTTTAGAGTTCAAGGAATTACTCCTTCCATCTTAGTCTGTCTGTCTGTCTTTCTTTCTCTCTTTCTTTCTTTCTTCCTTTTTTTCCCCCACTTACCTTTGACACTCAAAAAAAATTTTTTTTATGTCATCTTTAGAACAAAGGGGCTATGATTGTCATTTGCTTGAGGGCCCAGACTAAACCAACAGAAGAAATGTAACATTTATTTATAAACACTTTCATGCATAGTCCACAGAATATCCTACTGGAAAAAGGAGTTTGTTTTGCTATGTGAGTCAAGCCAAGAGCTTTTTATAGTTGACTAATGTGAGGAACTGCATTTAGCTAAACTTCCTGAGAAACGTCTCCCCCCCCCCCCAAAAAAAGGTGATTAATTTTGTGGGCTAGATACTCAGAGGCAACTACCAGAAGAGCTGATGAAAGCTTATAAGATCAGAGTAAGCTCAATGAAAAATTATAAAAACAGGATGTTAGCCTGACCTAGGCATGGCTACCTATGCAAACTGAGTGACTACTGAGTATAGCTCTAGTTCATTTCAATAGATCTGAATATCTTGACTATCTGCCATGGCTTTGTAGCCACATATTGGCTACAAGCAGGAATTCGAGTATCTTTGTCTTGTTTGATTTCCATATTATAGGTTTACTCCTTCCTTCGATGATCATTTCCCGTTGCCCCTAGTAGCATTTAATATATGATTCTCTGTATTGCAACCATATGTTCAAATTCCCTCTTCTACAGTTTACCAACACAAATGCGGGGAGAATCTTACCATTTCCTACTTGCAGTTTTGCTATTTGTGAAATTTGAATGGTAGTAGCTACCTCTGGCACCGTGTTAAGGTTTAGGAAGTAAGGCCCGGCATAATGGCCAAGCCTTTAATCCCAGCACTCAGGAGGCAGAGGCAGGCAGATCTCTGTGAGTTCAAGGCCAGCCTGGTGTACATAGCAAGTCCCAGGCACCTAAGGCTACACAGAGAAGCACTGTCTGAAAAGGAAGAAGAAGAAGAAGAAGAAGAAGAGGAAGAAGAAGAAGAAGAAGAAGAAGAAGAAGAAGAAGAAGAAGAAGAAGAAGAAGAAGAAGAAGCAGCAGCTACTAAAACCTGTGTCCGTCCCACACAGCCAGGCATTCCATAATGAAAAGGCTATCTGTGGTTTGGAGTACAGAACACATCACCATTTGAAAATTTAAAAAAAAAATCTATTATTAAACATATGCAGAAAATATTAAGTGTAATGGGGACTGTAAATTTGATAATTTTAAGGCATAACTGCTATATTTGCATAGGTTTTATGGAATGTGGGTACAGCCACCCAGCAAGCAGTCAGGTGCCAATCCAGGGTGCTAAAGAGTTGTGTATGTGGTGGGGAAGGGCTGTGCTTTTCTGGAAGAATACTTGTCTAGCATACATGAACCTCTCTTCTCCATCCTTAGCACTGCATGTAATTCCAGCATTCTGGAGGCAGAGACAAGAGGATCAAGGGTTCAAGGCTCAAGGCTAGCCTGCACAACGTAGCAAGTTTGAGGCCAATCTAGGTTGCACAGAACACTTCTCAAGAACAACAACAAAGAAGACGGGGTGGCAGCTCTGCCTTCTGAAACTTGGAGTTGCTCCAGGAAAACTGTAAACTGTCCTCCATGTGTCTTGGCTGTTTTTAAAAACCATTTTCTATTACGTAAAGATGAATGCATCCTGACTGACTTAGGAAACAAAGAAACTTTTAAATTATTTAGTTTGTTATCTAGCGTCTATCTATCTATGATCTACTTACATATTTATTGTGACAGAGTTTCTCTGTGTAGCTCTGGCTGTTTTGGAACTCACTCTGTAGACCAGGCCTGCCTCAAACTCAGAGATCCTCCTGCCTCTACCTCCCAAGTGCTGGGACTAAAGGCTTGTGCAACCACAACCACTGCCCAGCTAAATTTAATTTTGTTTGTTTGTTTGTTTGTTTGTTTGTTTTCGAGACAGGGTTTCTCTACGTTATCTTAGCCATCCTGGACTCGCTTTGTAGACCAGGTTGGCCTCAAACTCAGCTATCTGCCTGCTTCTGCCTCCCGAGTGCTGGGATTACAGGCATGTGCCACCACACCCGGCTAAATTTAATTAATTTTGTCCTTAAGTTTTCTACTTTTCAAATCTGTAACTTGGAAAAATAAAGCTTAAAATTAAGCTATTGAATCTTAGCATCATCAATAACTGATGTGATTTGACACTAATTAATAGCACCTGGAAAATGCTTTAACTATGTGTCAGACACAGTGATTGCTGCCATGAAAATCCATAAAATGTATGCAATTGCCCTTTGATCATCTCAATTTGGATTTAATTGTTGACTGTGACACAGAAATATCATAACACAATACATATCCTTCACTAACTTGACAATTATGGATGGTTTTTTGTTTTCTCTTACCCAATATCATATCTCTTCATTGATCTATCTCCTGTCTTTATGAAAGCAATTAAGTCAATAACCATAACTAGTCTGTGAATAGTTTTCCTAGCCAAGGCATTACTAACCATAAATATCACTAATGCTAAAGTTCTTTATGACACCTTAGTGCATTCTCTCTTATTTTTGTTTTGTTTTCCGACTCAGGGTTTCTCTGTGTAGCCTTGGCTGTCCTGGACTCACTTTGTGGACCAGGCAGGCCTCGAACTCACACCGATCTGCCTGCCTCTGCCTCCCGAGTGCTGGGATTAAAGGCGTGTGCCATCACATCCAGCTCAGTTCTCTCTTATTTTTGATAACCTATACAGCCGTGAGATCTTGGCAGCATATTGCCCAAATCCTTCTTCTACTGATCAGAAAACAAAGACACAAGAAATTATGGGTTATGGGCTAAGACACAAGAAAGGGATCAAAGATACCCAATGATGAATGGAGGCTGTATTACAACCCACCTGACTATCAACCTCAAGCTCCTATAAGATGAATTTTGAAGTCATTGAAAATGCCATAGCAGCCACTTTTCCTACTTAGATGGGCTTTGGATTTTCTTTAGTTATTATTAATTTATTTTAGACAGGGCCTCTCTATGAAGACCTGGATGACCTGGAACTCACTATGTAGACCAGGCTGGCCTTGAACTTACAGAGTCCATTTAGTGTTGCTTACATATAAATGACTTCAAGGTTGAGTACTTGGCATTGGATAAGGGCTCTTCTCTGGCAAGGACTACTTCTCTCTCAATAGTCCCTTCTGGGTTTTTTTTTGTTTTGTTTTTGTTTTTGTTTTTGTTTTTTTTTTTTTTTGAGACAGGGTTTCTCTGTGTAGCCTTGGCTGTCCTGGACTCGCTTTGTAGACCAGGCTGGCCTCGAACTCACAGCCATCCGCCTGCCTCTGCCTCCCGAGTGCTGGGATTAAAAGCATGCACCACCACGCCCAGCTCAATTGTCCCTTTGTTTTCCCATGGGTTTAGTGCCCCGGCCTGCCGGGGTTCGACTAACACTCAGGAGGAAAATTTTCCTGTATAGGGACAGAACACATGACACGAAGAAGGGGGCAAGTCTGCATTCTGATCAAACCCCGGTTATTGAGAAATTTCACAGAGTTTTTATAAGGCATAGGGCAGGGAAGCATAACACTATGGCAACCCAGCTGCAGGCTATCTCAAGATGCGAGGAATTCCAAGCAGGTCACAACATCCTGCCACACCGAATATTTTGCTATCTTTATCTAATCTAACTGTTAAACTACAACAGGGTGGCTCCATCTAAATCTTACCTTTAGTCTAACTGCTGAACCACGACAGGGTCAGCTGGTGTCTGGTAAATGGCAGACTGCTGGAAAAATAAGAATCTAGGCTCTGACAAGATGGCTGAACATTGGCTATATAGCCCGTTCCCTACAGTTCAGAGCATGAGACTCAGGTCCCCAAGCTGACAAGGCAAGCACTTTGCTGCATGAGCTCTCACCAACCCCTGCCACTCTGTCACCTTCTTTCCTATTTCTTTGGCTTTTCCTTCATGTCCTTTTCACTTTTCTCCCTTGTCCACTTTGACCTCCTTTAACCTCTTCCATTCTTTTTCCCCTCATCATTTTCTTTAAAGAATTCTTTGCTGGGGCTGGAGAGATGGCTCAGAGGTTAAGAGCACTGACTGCAGCCAGGTGTGGTGGCGCATACCTTTAATCCCAGGACTCCGGAGGCAGAGGCAGGTAGATCGCTGTGAGTTCGAGGCCAGCCTGGTCTACAAAGTGAGTCTAGGACAGCCAAGGCTACACAGAGAAACCCTGTATTGAAAAAAAAAACACTGACTGCTCTTCCAGAGGTCCTGAGTTCAATTCCAGCAATAACACGGTGGCTCACAACCATCTATAATGAGATCTAATGCTCTCTTCTGTCATTCATGCAGGCAAAGCACTGTATTCATAATAAATAGATAAAACTTAAAAATTTTTTTCAACTTCTTTGCTGACATAAAGATTTATATAATCATGGCATACTACACACTGCTCTCAACTATGCACACGCTGTGGAATAAGCTAATGAAGCTAATCATCCTGCATTGCCTTACAGACCTTTAGTTCTTTGTGGTGAAAATATTTTGTTGTCTTGGAGATGTTTACTATAGATTGATGTTAATGATAGTAACAATATTAATAAATATCATGGGGCCAGAAAGATGGCTCAGAGGTTAAGAGCACTGGCGGCTCCCCCAGAGGTCCTGAGCTCAATTCCCAGTAACCACAATGGTGACTCACAACCGTCTATAATGTGATCTGATACCCTCTTCTGGCCTGCAGGTGTACATGTAGACAGAGCACTATGTACATAATAACAAATAAATAAATCTTTAAAAAATAGATATCATGACTTTTATGTTTAATATAAAGGCGATGAGATGATAAGGTAATAAAGGTAAGGTAATAAGGTATTAATAAGGTACCAGATGCCAGATGTTACATTGTAGAGGAGATTATTAAATGAACATGGGGAGAGAAGGAGATAGGGGAAGGGCACCCCAGAAAGACAGTGACAGAGGAAGAAAGAGGAAAGAGAGGAAGAGGAAGAGGAAAAGGGAGAAAGAGACCTTGTGGAGGGTCTGTTTTTTTATATGGCCCTGGGCAGGGCCACGACCCCATGGCAGGTAAGCAATGACATCACAGATAGGCAGACTGAAGCAGAATCCTAACATTCCTACCTTTTCCTATAATTAAAAAATGAGGAGCCGGGCGCAGTGGTATATGCCTTTAATCTCAGCACTTGGGAGGCAGAGGCAGGCTGATCATTGTGAGCTCAAGGCCAGCATGGTCTACAAAGCAAGTCCAGGACAGCCAGGGCTAACACAAAGAAACCCTGTCTTGAAAAAAACAAAAAACAAAAAAATACCCAAAAAACAAAAAAAGCAACAAAATTTCTGGATTATATAGTGAAGGGGAAGGAAAATTCTGCCCTGAAAATTCAAGGTAGAGGGCAGGCTATGTCAGCCATGTTCTGCAGCAGATAAGGACAGAGGAGTGCTGGGAGAACCTGGAGCTGTCAGTCTGGGGCCTGGAGCACACCATTTCAGCCTTTTGCAAATGGATAAGGGTGAAGTAATCATCTTAACTACTTCCTGCTGACAGTAGGGCAGCAATTCGGGGTTTAAAAAGACTGAAATGTTGGCCAGATTCCAGAAGAACAGGCTACTGATTTGCTGTCAAGGGTCTGAGAACATCTGCATCTGGGAAGGACAGTACAGGTCCAGCTAGGAGGAACCATGCAGGCCCAGCTAAGAGGAGCAATGCAGGTCCAGCTGGCAGGATCTGTGAGGTTGGACAGGAGCACTTGTGAGTAGCTGCTTTGATGATGTCCCAGATGCAGGAAGTCTGACAGAATACTAGAACATATATGTAGGCAGAAGACAAAGTTAGTAGGTTGGGGAGAAAATTTCCTTTAGGGGTACATTTGAAACTCTTGGGAGAGCAAAGAGAAAAGGCAAGACACGATGCTGACAATGTGTGAAATTTTTGGGAGAGTGAAGAAAAGATCTGGATATAGGGAGCTTCCTTCCATTTTACCCGATTGTTGGCAATAATCAAAACGGTTTAGTTTTGGATCTAAGTTTGGTTGCAGAGGTGTGTCAACTTAGAAGCCCTTACTGTGGGTGTAGGGATTTGGAATTCTCAGAAGGCATCCCGGAGGAGACTTGAGAAGCACCGGATGGACTATTTTTCACGGGGCGGTGGAGTCAGTAATATGTTTTAAAAATGACATGTGTTATCTATAGGCCCAGCTAGCAATCAATCAAGATACAGACACTTGTTATATTTTAAAATAGCCTTAGTTAACCTGGGGCAGGACAGATATCAATTCTCTAAACTACCTCCCATAGTGGGACAGGCATGGGATCCCTGCCCCAATCCCATGCCATCTGCTTCTAATAACGTCTATCAAGCTACCTCCCAGCCATAATCCCATATACTTGCTAATGTTCTTCATCTGGGCCAGATTCTCCATCCTTGCTGGCCATATGCTTCTCCTCCACCTAACCCATGGTGGCCCTCCTCTCTTCACTTCAGGTCTTTCTCCTTTCTCCTCCTGGCTGTCTTTCTTCTTCCCAGGATTCCTCTCTCTTTCAAACCCCACCTATCTCCTTTGACCTGCCCAGGTGGGATGGCTTTTTATTAAGCAAAAAGTGGGTCACAGACAGCAAGCAGCAATTAGCATCAAAATATATCAGACCATGCCCCAACACAGAAATCCATTAGGGCATTCCAAAACAAACAAACAAACAAAAAATGGACAGTGACCCAAGGAACAGGTACAGACTGGTCAGTGGCTCTTCATCCCTGACCAGTGACCAAGAGTGCAGCTAGATGGTGGATTGAGCTGGCCTGGAGATGTAACTACCTAATGCACTGGGATTTAGACAGTGGCTACAAACAGCAAGGACAGCTTCAGGAAAGAAGCTACCTCTGAAAGCTCACTCAATGTGAACAAACCTACTTGTAGGTCAGCGAAGAGGTTTGGGGTTGGGTCCCTCGCTCCCAGTGAACCAAAGAGGTGTCGATGGTCTCTCAGACAAAGGGAAGTGTTTATGGAACTAGGAAGGGGGAATTTAGTTGATGTTGGGTGCAGAAAGGTAGTTAGGGAGAGAGGAGTCCCAAAACCACTGAAAAAGGGAAGGAATCCCACCCTTTGATATAGGTGATAGGTGAGAAACTTAGGCTTTGGTTTTACGGTACTTATCTGGATTCCATTTGACCTGAGAGGTTTTTTTTTTTTTTAGCTTACAAGAATCGTAAGTTCATAAAGGGAGATAAATTTAGCATCATCACTGTTTGAAATCTGCAGTGAATTACACATTATTAGATATGAACACATTGTAGGGAAAGGCAGTAGACACAAAGTGCAGCAGAGGCTTGGGAAAAGACCTTTGTGTTAAAAGCACAAATGATCTGAGGTAAGCTTAGGGAAGGCAGAAGCCTTTCTGGCCTCTGTGGAACAGTAACATGGGGAGGACAGAAACCTCCTGAGAACAGAAGGCAAAAGCATTAGTACATATCATGAAAAGAGAGGCTTCTTCCCTGTAGAAGACTGGAGGAATATAGTGCTGAGCATAGCTAGCTGCCTTCCAAGCAGTTGACTGAGGCCAACGCACCAGTTTTATGATTAATAAAAAGACAGTAAGATAACGTAATAAGGTATATAATTTTAGTACAATGAGAGACATTTTAAGAAAAAGACAATTGAAAAGAAATTTAAAATCTTGGAACTATGATAGGATCGTTTAGTGGAATGTTTTATGATAGTTAGATTACTAAACTAGAGCACCATTGATCAGTGTCCACACTCTGAATAGTTAATACAACAATAGCATAGCAACAGGATGAATAAAACATCTTTTTAGACATTTTAATATCCATAACTTGTATTTGCCAACTTAAAACATGTTCTTAAAACACCTTCTTGGAAGCTTAAAGTGAAATTGCTGTAAGTAGTCACTGTCCTTTAGCTAAAAGAATGGGAAGGCATCTGAAGCCTGATTATCTTTAACCTGAGGTCTGTGAGTAAGACCAACCTGTCTGCCCTTTTAAATAAGAGATCTAGATGTCTTAACTAACTAATGAGTTGACTAGCTATCAAGCTAACATCAGCTTAGCCGTTAATGTGATCAGAGACCTGAGAAAGATAAATTGTATCCTAAAGGAATCTATGATTAATAAACATGACAGAGATGACTAGTAGGTCATATCCCAGTAAATAGATAGTTGCCCCAGTTGTCTCCCATGGCAGAGACAGTCTTGCATTAGGCACAGAGGATGAGAGGCTGTTTCTGTGGAAGGTGAACATGAACATGGAAGAGACTGACCTCACCTGTGTCAGGCAACGTGAGACAATGACTCTCTGGGTGTCCATGGGTTGATCCATAGCAGATGTTGCGAGCAGTTTTGCTCCATGGCCAGAAACCACAATCTATGTTTGAAGTCACCTGCCCTTGTGTCCAAGTCTTCTGAGACCTTGGGGAACTACTCTTATGATCTGGGAATCTCTTTTTTTTTTTTTTTATAACAAATTTACACATGTTAAATGCCATATTCAGCAGATCTCTGGTAAGTTTGAGGTTTAGGATATTTGAGCTAAGCGCTTTTCTTCTTCTTCTTTTTTCTTCAAAACAGGGTTTCTCTGTGTAGCCTTGGCTGTTCTGGACTCACTTCGTAGACCAGGCTGGCCTCGAACTCACAGAGATCTGCCAGCCTCTGCCTCCCAAGTGCTGGGATAAAAGGTGTGCACCACCATGCCCAGCTTTACTTTGTAAACATAAAATAGAATGTTATGATCTCATTCTATGTTTGACCTTGAAAATATAATTAATTACATTGGTTGACTAAACTACATTTTTGAACCTGTTAAAGGACTTGATCATTTATAAGATCTTAATTAAAGCTAAGAGTTACACAGAGAGTAGAACAGTTTCCTGTATGATTAATAACATTACATTTAGAATTTTAAGGTAAACATGTTTTAAGGCAGTGATGCATGCCTTTGATCCCAGCACTTGGGAGGCAGATGCAGGTGGGTCATTGTGAGTTCGAGGCTAGGCTGGTCTACAAAGCAAGTCCAGGATATCCAAGGATACAAAGAGAAACCTTGTTTCAAAAACCAAAATATAAATAAATAAATAAATAAATAAATAAATAAATAAATAAATAAATAAATAAAATTTAACATTGTAAACAAATGAATGTTAATACAGCAGAACATTATACAATCAGTTGACTAGGAAGCTTTCAGGAGCCCTGTGGGAGAAACAGCATTTATCTTGTTAATTTGAATAGACCTTTATAACTTTGAAATAAGAAACATTTAGAACCAGGATACAGTACTGACTTAGCACAGCTGCTAGTCACTAGTCACTGTGTGGAGAAGGTTAACTCCTCCCCTGGCCCGTCTGACCGGCCTTGGGCAGGCTGGGCTCGGGGCGTAGGGGCCATGCATACGCATAAACACTGAATCTCCAGCATACCTGTGGTGGGAAGGGGGAGGGGCCAGGGCAGAGACAGGAAGCAGGTGACGGTCATCTTTACGGTTGCCCACAAAGATGGTGGCTAGCCATGTGGTAGTCCTTAAAGACAGAGGCGAGCCATGTGGTTGCCCCTAACAAAGATGGCAGCTTAGTGACCTGGTAGGCAGAGGCTAGCCATGTGATTGCCCCTAACAAAGATGGTGGCCAGTCACGTGGCTGGTGCGGAGAGCAAGCGCCTCTTCCACATAGCGACTGTAACAGCAGGCAGATTTAAAATGCTAGCACGCTGCCACAGATGCCCAGCTGCCAGCGCAGGGGCATGGTTGCACAGCTGGCTGCACGGTGGTTCTGCCGACCCCATTCCATCCCATCCTGTCTGGAGGCTCGGCTCTGCGTAACCCTCCTGAAAGCTTCAGAGCCGGAGGCTAGTATCCCAGAACAGCAGGCTCGGTGATGGCCGGCTGTGATCAAGATCCATCAGGTAGCTGAAGGAGCAGCTGGCAAAGCATGGCCAGCCCAGAGTTGCTTCCCCAGAGGGACCCAAAACTGGTAGTCCACACCAAGGTTCACCTCGAATAGCAGCACCCTTGGGAGCAGGTGCCATGTGTCACAGTGAATTACCTTTCTGCCCTGGGTCCCGGGAGATAGCGAAGCAACAGAGATTTGTCTCAGCTTAGAATAATGGTCTGAAGGTGATGGGTTAAGACCAGAATGAATGGAGATTTAGAATGAAATTTGGAACAATGGAGTTTGATATAAAGGATTCCCGGTTTGTTAGTCCTGGAAGAGCCTTCCCTGCATGGGCCACCAATTTTGTAGTTAATAATTAAAGCAGTAAGATATAAGGTAAGTTAAGGTAATGAAGGTACCAGATGCCAGATATTATGTTGTAGAGGAGTTTATGAAATGAGCATGGGGAGAGAAGGAAAGGGGGAAGGGGTACCGCAGAGAGAGAGAGAGAGAGAGAGAGAGAGAGAGAGAGAGAGAGAGAGAGAGAGAGAGAGAGGAAGAAAGGCGAGAGAGGAAGAGGAAGAGAGGGAGAGAGAGACCTCCTGGAGGGTCCTGGGCAAGGCCACGCCCCTGCGGCAGGTAAGCAATGACATCACAGGTAGGGGGACTGAAGCAGAATCCTAACAGTGACCTTATCCCTCCAACTTAACTCAAGTTTTGCGTAATTTGATTACTCTCTCCCCAGTCTCAGCCCTTCCTTAGCCCCGGCAGCCACTCTCAGTTTCTCTGAGCCTGGGTTTTCAAATTTTCACCTATAAGCAAGATCACGTGGTACAAATTCTTCTGTGAATGGATTATTTTGCTCAACACAGTGTCCTCCACATGCATCCATGCCACTAAGCTGCCTATCCTCTTACTGTCTAGGTAGTCTTTTGTTGGACCCTGCTGCTAAGGTCGAAGCCTAGCACTACCTGATAACCTGAGCTTAGTTTGGGGGGCGAGGGGAGTGCGGAAAGCCAGGCATGGTGGTGCACTCCTTTAATCCCAGCACTCTGGAGATGGATTCCTGTGAGTTCCGGGCCAGCTTGGTCTACAAAGTGAGTCCAGGATAGCCAGGGATACACACAGAGAAACCCTGCCTCGAAAACCAAAAACAAAACAAAAATAAGGACTCTCTTTGTTAGCAGGGTTTCCCCCTTCTCAGCCTGGGTAGCCGAATCCCCACATCCTCTACCTGAGGAATGTCATATAGTCCTTAGGGAAAAAGCAGGTTCAACTCCCTTTCTCCTGGTAGAACCTGTTCAGCAAGCACCTGGAATTCCTGGGATTCCATCCTATTGCAATACCCTATGGTCCCAGCCAATCAAATGCATTACCCTTCAAAACCTTCCCACTGTCCGAGGTTTTTAAGTCCCCGTTTCACATGAAATAAATGGGCCAGCATCATCTATTTCATCAAAGATCTTTTGATACTCATCATTTATCCTAAAGAAGGAAGGGCTCCATTTCTCCCTCAAGAACTCATTGCTGGATCTCTGGCTTGACTACTGGTCAGGCAGCCATGCACTGCTGGCTGCTGTAAGCTTCTGACTTGACCCCCAGGCAGTGCAGTGTCCCCATGGATTACTGCCACCATCTTTCTTGCCTTGCTCCGCCCACACCAGTGCCCATCAGCAGAAGCAAGAGGCTGGCTGTTCTTGAAGCAGCCATTCTGTCTGCCCTAATAAAACCCAGCTCCTGTCTAGTTGCTCTCAATAAAATAGCCACAGCCTCAGACTTGCTGTGTCCCCTTCAACAGACAAACAAATAAAAAACAAAACCCCATGCCTTTAAATGCAGATGTTTGACATTTGTAGTTCATGAAATAGTTGAGTTTAATTTTCTGTCTTGTAAAAAAAGAAATCTAGTATCTATTGAAAATAGAGTGTGTGGCCATGCCTAGTCTAGGCATTTCATGCTTTTTAGCAAATTACCTATTTGAGCAACACAAAGAACACCAAACTTAAACGAAATCTTGACCACAATTATTAAAAATAATTTATGTTGTTGTCGTCGTTTTGTTTTTCAAGACAGGGTTTCTCTGTGCAGCCTTGGCTGTCCTGGACTTGCTTTGTAGACCAGACTAGGTTTGAACTCACAGTGATCCACCTGCCTTTGCCAAGGCTACACAGAGAAACTCTGTCTTGTTGGGGGGGGGGGCAGGGGAAGAAAGAAGAAGAAAAAGAAAAACCAAACTAAAACAAAACAAAACACACACACACACAAAAAAAAAAAAAAACCCAAAAAGAAACAAAAAAACAGAATTTGTTGAAACTTTACCTGGTTATCATGTCAATTTTAGTAAATGTTTATATGTCTATAAAAGAGGGTATATTCAGTTGTTTTTGTTATTATGTTTTATGTCATTTAAACAAACACTACTGTCTTGCTTAAGCAGATAGCACATAGCAGTTAAACACTTGTACATATTCTTGTAAGGACAATGATTACACATATGTACGAATTGTCACAGGACTGTAATATCATCAACCTGGAAGCACAAATGCTCACCAATGTAAGAAAGAATAAACACAATATGTCACATTTAAACAATGGAGAATCTTCAGGGTGAGTGTGAATAAACTGCTGCATGCAAGCCAGATTATATTTTACAACATAATTGTAGTTGAAAGAAACAGGTACAAGCTGGGCGTGATGGCACATGCCTTCAATCCCAGCACTCGGGAGGCAGAGGCAGGTGGATCTCTGTGAATTCAAGGCCAGCCTGATCTACAAAGCAAGTTCAGGACAGCCAAGGCTATATAGACAAACCCAGTCTTGAAAAATCCAAAAACAACAAACAAACAAACAAACAAAACAACAACAAAAAAAAACCCTCACATCCTATCTCACCTCCTTTTCCTCCCTCCAAACATGCTTCTCACTCACTCCATCTCAAATCATGGCTCTTTTTCTTTCTTTCTTTCTTTTAATTTCTGTGGTTTTTTTTTACATATACATTTATATTATTACACATGTATGCAGTAGATTACCTATAGCAAGAAGAACCATGACACAATCAGGAATTATATAAATGTTACATTCTTAGCATTTTGGCTATTTGTATTTGACAGCCTTGAAGGAGACATCTTTCCTATCTTGGTGCATCTAAATTTCTGAATGTAAATCAATCTCCATCATGTATTGTCATTATCAACTTAGAATACCTATCTAGACCTAAAAACATCTTAAACCCTAAGCATTTAAACTTCATTGTAAAACTAAGCTACGTGGTCTTCAACTCCCTCAGAGACTTGAGAAGGAATAAACTTGATTATCTGAGTATGCCGAGAGTGCAGGTTAGTAGCTTTCCAAATAAAAAGATGACAGAGACAGTTTTCTATCCGAATAGTCACCCAATACTCTTTATAATGTTGGAGCATCTTCTTCAGCCCTCTGGCCCAATATATCTGACAGACATATTTGTGAGGCAGGAACTATTGAGGACTTGCTTACCCTGTCTTGGCAGAGTTTGGCCATCAACTCTGCCTGCAATCAAGCTTGCCCTTTTTAAGACAGAATTCTGTCTGTGGTAGAAAAGAGGACCTTTTGCCCAGCAGCTGGTTTGCTACATTTGAAGCCATCTCCATAAGGAGGTTCATTGATGTCCATCATCCTCTTTGAGGTAGGCTGAGCATTGCCAGGAGTTAACCTGTCTCATTGTCAATGAATCTTTAAAGTAATAAAATGCTTCTTGTTGACTACTGAACCCCTATGAATTACTATTAGAGGCCTTTCTTCATATGGCATGAATGAAGATTTATAGAGGTCTTCTTTTCCTGCTCATGCAAAGAGCAGAAATCCAGCCTTAATTGTTCTGTGCATCATGCACACCTTATACACTTATAATTTTAGGACTGTGTAATGCTTGTGAGAAATTATATGCTTTCAGAACAAAAGAACCAGATACAGACATTGGATCAGACCTGACAGGACAAATTCATTGCAGCATACTGGACATTGACATCCTGTTGGAGAAAGAGGTTAAAAAGAAGGAAGGGGGAATATAGAAATATATAGGGAAGATAGAACAAAAAATAGATTAGTGACTTGTCACTCACAAGGTATTTTTAATTCACTGGTATAGAATTTTGTATATTGATGCAAAATAAGTTTAATTCTAGATACAATGGTATAGAATTCATTTTTTGTTTTGTTTGTTTGTTTGTTTGTTTGTGACAGGGTTTCTCTGTGTAGCCTTGACTATCCTGGACTTGCTTTGTAGACCAGGCTGGCCTTGAACTCACATCAATCCTCCTGTCTCTGTCTCCCAAGTTCTGGGATTAAAGGTATAAAATTATTCTTCACACACATTATATATATGTATATGTATTTATATGAATACATGTATATATGTATATATATATTTCTACTCTAATATGAGTTATTGTACCCATATAACTCAATTATAATACAATATTTACTCCCAATGCTTTGAAAGTGCTGTAGCAAGCTGTTTAGGAGAAATAAGTTATACAAATTAAATGTTAGTAGATTAAATCATGGACATGTCAATTGCTAGTCTACTTTTATCACAAGAATATACATCTTAGGTGCAGCAGATAGATATAACTCTATAGAAAGATAAGGTCTTCAAGCCAGGTGTGGCTCATGCATTTAATCCTAGCACTCGGGAAGCAGAGGCAGGTGGATCTCTGTGAATTTGAGGACAGCCTGGTCTACAAAGTGAGTCTAGGACAGCCAAGACTACACAGAGAAACCCTGTTTCAAAAAAACACCAAAATACAAAAAACCAAAAACAAAACAAAACAAAATGATAAAGTCTTAAAAAACCTCCCAGAGACATGCAGAATATGGCTCTTTTTCTTTAATATTATCATTACAAATTATTATCTATCTATACCTATCTATCTATCATCTATCATTTATCTATCTAATTTGAGAGTAAAATATGGGGGCTAGAGAGATGGCTCAGAGGTTAAGAGCACTGACTGCTCATCCAGACGTCCTGAGTTCAATTCCCAACAACCTACATGGTGGCTCTCAACCATCTATAATGAGATCTCGTGCCCTCTTCAGGAGTGCACGCACATATGCAGGCAGGACATTGTATACATAATAAATAAATAAATCTTTTTTTTTTTAAGAGTGACACATGCCTGTAATCTCAACACTCTGGAGGTAGAGGCAAAAAGATCGGAGTTCACAATCAGCCTTGGCTACATATCAAGTCTGAGGCCAGCCTGAGTTACAGGAGATCCTATTTAACCACTCCTTCCCTAGAAGAAAAGAAACAACACACACACACACACACACACACACACACACACACACACACACACACACGATAAATGATAAGTATAGACAATTGCTGGAACAAAGGGGATGTTGGTACACTGTTAGTAAGAAAACAAGTCAGGACAGCCATTGTGGAAAACAACACTGAGTTTTTATTTAAGTTATTTATTCAGATTACATCTCATTTGTTATCCCCTCACTTGTATCTTCCCATTCCCCCTCCCTCCCTCTTTCATCCTATTCCCCTCCCTAGGTCTGTGACAGAAGGGAACCTTGTCCCCCATTATAAGATCACAGCCTATCAGGTCTCTTCCTGGTAGCCTGCTTACTATTCCTCTGAGTGTCACCAGGTCTCCCCACCAAGGGGGAGTGTCAAATAGGGGGCACCAGAGTTCATGTCTGAGTCAGTCCAACACTGAGTTTTCAAAAAGTCAGGAATCCCACGACTGGCTCTGTGTGCAGAGGAAATGGAATCAGTATTCTGGAGAAAGCCTTGAGCACCCATGTTTGTTGAAGCATTATAGCAGCTGTGTCCACAGGAGGATGACCTAAGAAACACACACACACACACACACACACACACACACACACACACACTCACACTTTTTTTTTTTTCTCGAGACAGGGTTTCTTTGTGGCTGTCCTGGGCTCCCTTTGTAGACCAGGCTGACCTGGAACCCAAAGTGACTTGTCTGCCTTTGCCTCCTGAGTGCTGGAATTAAAGGTGTGCACCACCACGCCCGGCTAACACAAATATTGTTTAAGCTTTCTAAAGAAGGAAGTGTCCACATAGGTATGAACTGGAGGACTTATCCTGAGGGAGATGTATCAGACACAGAAGATGGGCATAAGCTTTCAGGAAAGCTATACCACATTTTCTAAACTATTAAAACAGGGCAAAACATTACACCCTTTCCTCTAATAGACAGGTGTATAGTTAATCTACTGGCCTTTGCTTGGCTCATGATAGACTATGTGAAGGCCTTTTCACAAGATATTAAAGTACAGCAGCCAAACAGATTTTTAAATTGCTGCTCCTTTCTTTTTTAATCTTCAAAAATCTTTTGTCTCCTGGGGAAATCTTTCTTGTTCATGTACTGGTCTGTGATATGTGTCACATCCAAAAAGGGTTTAGGAACAGAGCAATCCCCTTGCACTTTCTAGATAAAGACCCTGACCCCACAAAGTTCTCCTCGGGACTGTTGTTCCCTGCATTTGTTTTCTCCTTATCTGTGAAGTGTTGCAACTGATGAAATTTTTGTTCCAATCTAAAGTTAACAAATTATGCTGATTCATGTGCTGAATTATGTACAAGTATATGTAAAATGTTCTTGAAACAAAATCTTATTTTAGTCCAAGTTGACCTGGAACTAACTATATAGCCCAGGCTAGCCACCAACTTGTGGCATTCCTCCCCGAATATTGAAATTATAGGAAAACACCACCACACTTGACTTTTTTAAAAAGTTGATGCTTTCCCATTTCTGGCACAGAAGGCATCATAATTTATTTCAGTTTACATTTCTTCCCATTAGGGCAACTGTCCTTTTATGTTACTTATGGCAGCTAATCCTTCCTGCAAGCCAGAAAGCCCCATCACTTTAATGTAGTGCCTGCAGCATGGCGGTGCCAGCTTACTGATGCACTGAGGACATAAACAGAAAGAAGGGTTAGTATCATTAGGCCCCCGAGGCCAATGAATGCCACTTCCAAGTAAGCTGCAAATAAACTGCTATATAGGTTCCCTGACTAGAAAGGAAATAAACTGATTTGCTAGATTGTCACTCATTTAACTAAGTTACAATGAAGGAATCTTTTAATTTAAGCTAATTTTTGTTTTGTTTTGTGTGTTTTTCACTGCAGAGTTTCTCTGAGTAGCCATGGCTGTCTTGGAACTTGCTCTGTAGACCAGGCTGGCCTCAAACTCAGAGTCCACCTGCATCTGCCTCCTGAGTGCTGCGATTAAAGGCACACATCAAGGCATTTTAAATCAAAATACAAGTTAGAATTAAAAATATCTGTCCATGCTGGGCGTGGTGGCGCATGCCTTTAATCTCAGCACTTGGGAGGCAGAAGTAGGTGGATCTCTGTGAGTTCAAGGCCAGCCTGGTCTACAAAGTGAGTTCCAGGACAGCCAAGTCTACAAAAGAAATCCTGTCTCAAAAAGAAAAAAAAAAATTAGTCCTATGTAGTGCCTCCATTACAACTTACATGTCTTGTTAGATCTGAGTAGAGGAGGGGCAAGGAGAAGACATGATTGGGGACAAGATCAAGAAAGTTCTTCTCTTTAAATAGAGAGCACTTCCCTGAAATACTGCTGAGCCAGTTACTGCATTTGGCTGAGGGTACTGGCTCAGTTCCTCATGTTTTACATTCTTTCCTTGGAAAAATTGGCTGCTCTCATTTTCTAAAAATATACTGTTACCACAAGCCTTACATTTTTGTTTTGTTTTGTTCTCTGAATCTCATCCCTCAGTGCTTCTAAGGATGTGGCAATATAGACCACACGAGCTACATAGCAGGCAGCCACAGCTGGGTCTTGGGACCCAGGCTTGGTCACTATGCTTAGAATACGAACCAATGGCAAAGAGTGGGACTAGCCGACTTCCACATGAAGACACAAAACCAAACCCAAACCAAACCAATAGCAACAACAATGAAACTATTGCCAGCAGAGAAAGTAGAACCAATTCGTAACAATTGGTAGATATTAGTATTTAATGCTGAGACTGCTGCCACCCACAGAGAAATTGTTTGACAGAGTATAATGAACAGATTAAGGAAGGCAAGTGGGGCATGAGGTTCTAAGTTCATTACAAAGAAAGTCTTCTGGATAAATATGCTGGGCTGTATGTTGACCCTTCCCCAAAATTCAAACTTCTGCAGTGTGCCTGGAGTTGAACTGAATTAAATGAGAATATCCTTATACAAGATCGTGGTGGTTTGAATAGGTATGGGCCCCCTAGATAGGTGTTTGAATGCTTGGCCATTGGGAGTGACACTATTAGGAGGTGCAGCCTTGTTGGAGGAACTGTGTCACTCTGGGGGCAGGCTATGAGGTCCCCTGTGCTCAAGCTATGCCCAGTGTGGCACACAGTCTCCTTCTGCCGCTGGTGGCTCAAGACTTAGAACTCTCAGCTCCTTCTCTAGCACCATGTCTGCCCGCGTGCTGCCGTGTTTCATACCATGATGATGACGATAGACTAAACCTCTAAAACTGCCCCAATTATGGTAAATGCGTTCTTTATGAGAACTGCCATGGTCATGGTGTCTCTTTAAAACAACAAAACCCTAACTAAGAAAAAGATGGAAAAGGAGAAATGAGAAGAAAAGACAAGAGGACAAAGGTAGGGATCGAAGAGAGGTTTCTACTAGCCCAGGAACATCGAATATCACAAGAGCTATGGGACTCTGAGAGTAAGGTCTTTCTTGGTCAGAACTCCCTGCCCACTTGTCTCCCAAAGGAACAAGCCTTGCAGACACTTTGAACTTAGAAATCTAGGGTCCAAAATGTGGAAAATAAATTTTTCTTTTTTTTTTTTTCTTTTTTTTTTTTTTCGTTTTTGTTTTGTTTTGTTTTGTTTTGCTTGAGACAGGGTTTCTCCATGTAGCCTTGGCTGTCCTGGACTTACTTTATAGACCAGGCTGGCCTCTAACTCACAGCAGAAAAAATGAATTTCTGTTTTATTTATTTATTTAGTTAGTTAGTTAGTTAGTTAGTTAGTTAGTTTTGAGACAGGGTTTCTCTGTGTAGCCTAGGCTGTCCTGGACTCGCTTTATAGACCAGGCTGGCCTTGAACTCACAGTGATTCACCTGCCTGTGCCTCTCGAGTGCTGGGATTAAAGGTGTGTTCCACCACACTCAGCTGGCTATTTCTGTTGCTTTAAGTTCATTGATGTGTAGTCATTTTGTTGTGTCCATTTTAGGGGGAAAGCTTAGCGATTTCTGCCTTGGGTCCATGCAAAGTCTACATTTGTTGCTCCACAGAAGAGTATAACTGAGAGCTGGGTGTGGTGGCTGCGCACATCTTTTTTTAAAATTGTTTATTATTTATACAGTATTCTGCCCGCATGCCAGAAGAGGGCACCAGCTCTCATTACAAATGGTTGTGAGCCACCATGTGGTTGCTGGGAATTGAACTCAGGACCTTTGGAAGAAACAGACAGTGCTCTTAACCTCTGAGCCATCTCTCCAGCCCCCTGGTGCACATCTTTAATCCCAGCAATCAGGAGGCAGAGGCAAGAGGGTCTCTGTGAGTTTGAGGCCAGCCTGGTCTACAAAGCGAGTCCAAGACAGGCAAGGCTACACAAAGAGAACCTGTCTTGAAACACACACACACACATACACACACAAAGTTTTGTTCTGCAGTAATAAGACAGAATGTATCTAGTTTAGTATGGATAATGTTGCATTTCTAATGCATATAGATTTGTATGTGCAAAGGCCTTCAGAACAATGAGCCTATCTATCAGTCTTATAATAGAAAAGACATCTTCCAGCTGCCTGAGAGGCTGGTCAAACAAATTGATACTCCTCCTCCCAATCATCTTGATGATGTCGACCAACATATAAATGATCAGGAAATCCAGGGTGGGAGACCCCCCTGAGATCCTTTTTCTTCTCTTACAGATGCGGCTTCTTTGGATAATATCCTTGGGATGCTGTTGAGAGGCCAGAAGGTGATCTCTAATCAAGAGGACAACCCTCATCAACCAGTATTACAAACCTGGTCTGTATGGTCATCAGTGGGAGATACTGTCTGGTCTACGGACCTGGTGGCCAGACCTAACTCCAGATATTTGTAAACTTGTAGCCAGACTTGCTACTTGGGACATTCCTAATCATGAGGATAATTTAAGCCCTCCAGCTGAAAAAACTTGTCTCCCAAATGGGGGTAGGAGGCTCCTATGGATGCTCTGGATAATTTTATAGAGCCAACCTCTGAGCACCCCAGTTCTATGTCTGTCCAGGACAGGGCCTTACGAGGACCCAACAACATAAATGTGGGGGAGCATCTGATTATTATTGTAAAGTCTGGGGATGTGAGACCACAGGTGATGCTTACTGGAAGCCCACTTCGTGCTGGGACCTTATCACTGTAAAATGTAACAGCTCTTATGACCCTGCAAACTCAGACCCTTGACTCTGGTTGTGCTTTGGCCAACAGTCCCTCAGGACCTTGTAAAACAAATTCTGCAACCCCATCATTATTAAATTTACTAAAAAAGGCAAACTAAATAGAGACCGGTTCAGAGGAAATACTTGGGGATTATGTACTTATTGGAGAGGAGGTTCCCATCCAGGCTTACTCTTTACAATCAAATTAAAAGTAAGTACGTCTTCTGTGGCTCTGGGCTCTAATCCAGTGCTGGCACCCCAGACCTTTGACTCTAATCATAAGAAGGTCACTGCAGCTCCTTCCTTCACTATCTCCTACACGGAAACTCCACTACAGAGGTTAGGGTTGATAAACACTCGTGAATTGCTACTGAATGTCATTAACTTCACTTACTTGACTTTAAATCACTCTCGTCCTGAGCTAACTGATTCATGTTGGTTATGCTATGACTCCATCCCTCCTTTTTATGAAGAAATTGCAGTAATTAGGAACATCTCCAATTCCTCTGACCATTCTAAATGCCGATGGGCCCAACTAGATAACGCCAAGCTAACCTTGAGTTCCCTATCAGGCTCCAGGTTATGTATAGGTAAAGTTATCCCCTCCTTCTATCAACGTCTCTGTAATATAATCATCACAAAGATGGTTTCTGATTATATCCTTCCCAGCACTTGGTGGGCCTGTCATGATGGCCTCACTCCCTGCATATACTCCCCCCATTTAAAGAACAGTAAGACCACTTTTTGCATCCTTATTCAATTAGTCCCTCCACTTAATATATTACACTGAAGAACAATTTTCCCACTACTGGGATCCTGTTACTGAACAAGCCCTACTTAGAACCAAACGTGAGCCTATAACTGCAATTACCCTGGCTATCCTCCTCGGATTGGGCGCTACAGGTACTGGGGTGGGCATAACCTCTTTTGTTCTCTCCAACAAACATTATTCAGATCTTTGCGTGTCAATTGATGAAGAGTTGGAGCGGATGGAAACTGCCATTTCTCACCTTGAAAAATCCTTGTCTTCCCTCGTTGAGGTTGTTCTACAAAATAGGAGAGGTCTAGACTTGCTGCATCTTCAGCAAGGAGGACTTTGTGTTGCCCTCAAAGAAGAGTGTTGCTTTTATATGGGCCACTCTGGGGTAGTCAAAGATAGCATGGCCAAGGTTAGAGAAGGCTTAGAAAAAGAAAAAGACAGCGAGAACAGGAACAAAGTTGGTTCTATAACTTGTTTTCCACCTCCCCTTGGCTTACTACCTTGTTGCCCTCCATTCTGGGCCCCCTGATAGGATTTCTTCTCCTTATCTCTTTTGGCCCCTGGGCTTTTAGATGCCTCACTGCCTTTGTAAAACAGCAGCTAGATGCTCAAGATGCTCAAGCAATACAGGTGCATTGTCATAAACTTGACTTGGCAGACCAAAGCCATGATGAGCTTGAACACTAATGTGGCTCCATTCCCCTTCCTTGACACGGTGAGAATGGCATATACTCAGATATTGCCTGCCATAAGGCATGGTCACCTGCAAGGGGTGTGGGACAAAGTACCGCAGGGGGAGGACCTGATTGTCCAACTCTGAGTCCCCTGAGAAGTAAACCTGATTGCATAGAGGTTAATGTCAAAAACTGTCTTGTTCACTGTATGTTGGGGACGCCCACAGACAGTAGATCAGGACCTCCCTCTCCTCCTCAAAAAGACATCCTGACAAGCCAATCTGGCCCTAGGAGGATCAGGTCAATGCTCACCCCTATATAGTGGATCCATCTGCCTCCTCTTTTAATTTTAAGAGAGGGAGGAGCTAGTGATAGAACTTCCTACAAAGAGTTAGCATAATAAACACATGCCAAACTTAGAGCTATCCAAGAAACACAAACACACTAATGTGAAGCACTTAGAATCATGTACCAAGGAAGTGATGGCTGTTGCCAATATGAACCCCAGGGAGAAAATGGCTTTTAAAGAGTATTATACTTTGGCCATTACTTTGTGCTTATAAAGGAATCGTACACTAAGTGCCCTTCATATATGCCGATAATTTCTACTCGGTAATGGGGTAGCTAGAAAATGAGGCAGAAAAGAAGGTTTCAAGTCGTCTGGGAACCCATTCACTGTCTGCACTGCTCTGTCCTCAAGGGGAACAAGAAACCACATCCTTATTCCCAGAAAAGACTGAAGCACCGCAGAAAGTCTAAAGACTGAATCTTAGAAGTTGGACATCTCTGTAAGCACATGGGGATGAGTATTACTGTGCTGACTGTTGTCATGGAGACTGTGAAAGAGATGTGGAGACACGAGGCAAGCAACGAATGATAAGACAAACCAACATCCGTCTGCCCAGAACCAGATTTTAAGGAATCCAAAGAGTCTATTAGAACCCACCTACACTCACCTCCTCTTCCTCCTCCTCCTCCTTTTCCTCTTCTTCTTCTTCTTCTCCTCCTCCTCCTCCTCCTCCTCCTCCTTCTTCTGGAGACAGGGTTTCTCTGTGTAGCCTTGCCTGTTGTGGAACTCACTCTGTAGACCAGGCTGGTGTAGAACTCATAAATCTGGCTGCCTCTGCCTCTTGCATGCTGGGATTAAAGGCATGTGCCACCACTGCCCAGCTACTATAGTTTTTATTATATTATTTTTGAGATGCTAAGGATGAACCTAGGACCCCACTCATGCTAGGCAAATGCTCTACCACTCAGCTACATCCTCAGCCCTAGGGCTTTGTTTTTGTTTCTTATAGAATTTGCTGAATGAAAAATTTCACAATGTATTGTTTCTTTCTCACTATTTATCATATGGAATATTCCCCAAAGTTGAATCTTAGCCACACCTCTATCTCCTTTGCCCTGCCCAGGTGGGTGGCTTTTTATTAATTAGAAGGTGGGTTACAGAGACAGCAAGCAGTAATTAGCATCAAAATACATCAGAACATCCCCCAATAGAGGATGTCCTAGAGTGGCAGAGAACTTGTCCAGCAGGCATAGGGAAGGCCTTTTCATGCTCCTTATCATGAAGAAAGAAATGGAAAGGGAGGGGAAAGAAGGGGAGGGGAGGGGAAAGGAGAGGAGGGGAGGGGAGGAAATAGAAGGGGAAGAAAGAGAGAGAGAGGGAGGGAGAGGAGGAAGTAAAGCAGAACTTTTAGTTGTGGGCCAAGCATGGTGGTGCACACCTTTAATCCCAGCACTCAGGAGGCAGAGGCAGGTGGATCACTGTGAGTTCAAGACCAGCAGGTAAGAATGCTCACTGCTCAGGCATGAGGGCCTAAGGCCAAACTCCAAGCACCAACATTTCCTTCAATTCCAAGCATACCTGTAACCTAAATCCCTCTTCTAGCCTCCTAAGAGGCACATGCGCACATACTCATACATAGATGGTCATAAATGTCATGCTTATACACTACTAACATACACAAGTGAATAATTAATAAGGGAAATTTTCTTTTTTGTTTTATCTTAAAATTACTAAAGATAATTTCTAGGTGAAGATACTGTTTTGTTTTTTCGAGACAGGGTTTCTCTGTGTAGCCTTGGCTGTTCTGGACTCTCTTTGTAGACCAGGCTGGCCTCAAACTTACAGTGATCCACCTGCCTCTGCCTCCCCAGTGCTGGGATTAAAGGCGTGCACCACCACTGCTGGGCTAAGATACTGATTTTTTTTTCCTGATATTTTCTTTCACAAATATCGTTCCTTCAATGTGTGGCTGATGTCGTAACTGTCACTCTTCTGGAACCTTGTTGTAGTACATTGCTCAGGAGTGAACGCCTCCAGTATGGTGAGCACCCCTACTAAGAAAGACATCAGTGTTGATGAGAAAGATAATTACTTTGAAGAATGGATAACTAATTTTCGCAAGTTTGATTTTTTCCCCTTTCCACAGAATTAGATAAGACCAAACTCAGCTCCTAAACGTTCATTTTGGCTGGCAGTGGTGGCACACACCTTTAGTCCTAGCACTTGAGAGGCAGATGCAGGGGGATCTCTGTGAGTTCAAGGCCGGCTGATATTGGGCATAAGTTCAGAAAAGGCCAAATAATTAGTAGCATTGCCATAACAAAATTTATTTTATTCCAATCCATTTAGCTTAGCCAAAGTGCTAAGGAACTGTTTTATTTTGGCAATCAGTAATTTTTGTTTTGTTTTGTTGAGACAGGTTTTCTCAGTGTAGCCCTGGCTGTCCTGAAATTCACTCTCTAGACCAGTCTGGCCTCAAACTCAGAAAGACTGCCTGCCTCTGCCTCCTGAGTGCTGGAATTAAATTACCATGTCCAGCTAAGAAAGTTCTTTTTTCTTTTTCTTTCTTTCTTTCTTTCTTTTCTTTCTTTCTTTCTTTCTTTCTTTCTTTCTTTTTTTCCAAGACAGGGTTTCTCTATGCAGCCTTGCCTGTCTTGGATTCACTTTGTAGACCAGGCTGTCCTCGAACTCATAGTGATCCACCTCCTTCTGTCTCTTGAGTGCTGGAATTAAAGATGTGTGCCACCACATCCAACTCTAAGAAAGTTATTTTCTCCCCTGCACCCACACCGAGACAGGGTTTCTCTATGTAACAGCCCTGGCTGTCCTGGGCTCACTTTGTAGATCAGGCTCACCTCAAACTCAGAGATCCACCTGCCTCTGCCTTCTGAGTGCTGGGATTAAAGTTGTGAGCCACCATGCCTGATTTAAGAAAGTTATTTTCTCATAGGGTATCAAGTCCCTTCTTGGTTGCCTGCTATCCTTCTTCTGAGTGCCACCAGGCCTCTCCATCCAGGGGATGTGGTCAAATATGGGGCACCAGAGTTCATGTGAAAGACAGACCCCACTCTCTACTCAACTGTGGAGAATGTCCTGTCCATTGGGTAGATCTGGGTTCGAAGTTTACTGAACAGGACCCCTGGGCTCATATCTGCCCACCATAATGTTCTTCTTGTAGGTTTCTAGGATCCTCTGGATCCTTCTATTTCCCCATTCTTTCATGCTTCTCTCACCTAGAGTCCTAACAGGATGTTCTCCCTTCTGTCCCACTTTCCTGGTAACTGAAGACTTTCATGGGACATATCCCTCGGGCTAGTGTGCAGATATAAGTGAGTATTCTGCTTCTGGGTTAACTCACTCATTATGATCATACACAAAGGGAGGAGGTCCCCCTCAGTCACAGTCATAGGAGAGGGGAGTAAGGGGAAAATGGGAGGGAGGGAGAAATGGGAGGATACAAGGGATAGGATAACAATTGAGATTTAATATGAATAAATTAATAAAACATATTTTAAAAAGAAAGTTATTTTCAATAAATTGCTTTTATATTTAATTTTTATGCTTATGAGTCTAAATAATTTTTGTTTTGGTCAACTATTTATAGTTTGTAAAGAAATTTAACCTAGAATAAAAATTACAATTCTAAAGTTTTTGTTCATACATTTTATCTTTGTATTATAAACAATTCTAGTTATTCTCTGCTAACTTTATTTCTATATCCTCTTTAAGTTTCTATATATATATAGTATAATTTCAACTGTTATGTTCCTACCTATTCAGCACTCTAGAGGTACAGCTCTCTTTCTAGGAAGAAATTGCTGAAAATCTCAGAAAATACCTACAAAGACTGTCCAGAACCTTAGACTTAGTAGTCAGGGAAGACCTTCTAACAAACTAAGGTCTTTTTGACCATTGATTGTTTCACAGTAATCTGTTTTTCCTTAGGAACCTCTTCTGAATTTCTGAGGCAATAGAACTGAGCCACAACTCCTGTGGGTACCACAGAAAATGATGCCATTAGTTTGCAAAGTATCCGGAACCAGCTTCCCTCATATCATATCCACCCTAGAGAACTCTCTTATTGTCAGTGGAGACTGCATTGCTCATGTGGTTGGAAGGGAAAACCTTTAATGCCAAATAATGATGATCCTACCATTGTTCTTCAACTGTGTGATGTAAATGCCACCTTTCTACCTTTTATTGACATAGTTGCTACTCTATCTGCAAAAATGATTTCCTGCAAGAGGGAATATGAATAATTACTTTTTAAACTTCAGAACATGAAAGGTTCTGGGCTTCGTGAAAATTTTCTATAAATTTTGTCAGAAACGAGAGTTAACTTCACATGTGCTCCACTCTCAGTTAAACCAAAGATCAGTTTTTGTATTTTTTGTTTGTTTTGTTTTTCAAGATAGGGCTTCTCTGTGTAGCCTTGGCTGCCTGAGACTCGCTTTGTAGACTAGGCTGTCCTTGAACTCACTGTGATCTGCCTGCCTCTGCCTCCCGAGTGCTGGGATTAAAGGCATGTGCCACCATGCCCAGCTCAGTTTTTGTATTTTTATTTATTTATTTTCAGTTTTTTGAGAAAGGGTTTCTCTGTATAGCCATGGCTGTCCTGGACTCACTTTGTAGACCACACTGGCCTTGAACTCACAGCAATCCACCTGCCTCTGCCTCTCTGAGTGCTGGGATTAAAGGTGTGCACCACCACGCCAGCCAGCTTTGAATTTTTATATAAGAGAAAATTAATAGCACATCACTATGCATTTACATTTTATTCGATCTATTGAAAAGAGTAAGATAACATTTTATTTCAAAATGTCAATTTGTACACTTGAAAACTGTGTTCTTCGCAGTTAATAAGCATTCAAATACTGACTGAAATATGTGATGATACATATAACCTCCTGCGGTTAGTTTGCTCGTGTAACAGTAAGAAGAAAGAATAACACAATGATATTGGCTGAATCCTACAGTTTCCCTCAATACTCCTTATAAATAAATAATGTACAATTCATTTTGATGTTCATGATAGATCAGCCCCATGGTCTGACTACCTTTTTTTTAGACAGGGCCTCATTTTATAGTCCTCCTTGTCCACAAACTTACCATCTTACTGCCTCAGCCTCCCAAGTGCTGGTAGTACAGATGTTCAACAGCACACTGGGCTCTGATTACTGCCTGGTGAGCAGCTCAAACTGAACGGCTCTGTGGTGTTGAATGGTACTGTCCAGCAAGGTAATTTTAAGCTAGCTGCTACCTTCCTTCACACTGGACCCTAAGTGCCCTTGCTTTGTGCTGAAGGAAGACAAATATTTTAAAAATGGAACACAAAATAAAACCATAAAACTGTAAAAGGTTTATTTTTATTTTTTATCTTTTTTTAATTGAAAAATAAAATCATTCATATTACATCTCAATTGTTATCCCATCCCGTGCATCTTCCCATTCCTCCCTCCCTCCTGCTTTCACCCCATTCCCCTTCCCTATAACTGTGACTGATGAAGAAGGTTTTTTTTTTAAATAAAAACAATATTGTACCCATATTTTACTGTGGATGAATCCCAAGCTTTTACTTATTATACCCAGACAATGACTTTTAAATTTGTCCTTTCCTATCCACTCCACTGCCAATATTACAGCACGTACCTTCATCATTTTCTCAGTAGCTCATTTCTGCTTCTTAGGTTGTGCATAATTTGTGAGTGCTGGCTCTTACATGCGCTAGGTAAGTGCTCTACACAGAACTAAATATTCCAGCTGTTTCCTAGTGTTTGAACTTGACTGCCAGTGGCTGGCTATCATCAGCTCCTGTGCTTCCTCACCTAAACTGTAAATAATGTGATGTCTCTTCTCCATCCCTCTATTCCTTCCTCCTTTCTTTTCTTCATTCTTTCTTTGCCTTCTAGGTGAGGTCTGAGTCTGTTGCTCAGACTCAGTTTCAACCTGAGATCCTCCTGCCTCAGCATTCAGGAGGCTGTGTACTTCCACACCTGGCTCAAGTTACAGTTCAACCCTCTTTGTATTGCCTTCCCGTGTCTGGAAGAACAAGGCTCTAGCATGCTAGTGTGCACAAAAGAGACTTTATGAGAGACCCTAGTATCTGTTCTCTCCTTCCTCAACCATTGGCCAGTGAATCAGTCATTGATGCCCAACTTGGAAAACTTTTTATCCCTTGAACCCCTCAGAAACACTGCACAGTGGTCACTATGCTAGATGCTCCCCTCTGCTTCTCACCCCTTCACCACGTTTATCATGTGGAGTTCCGCTTGGCGCACATGCTTCTAACTCTATTATCCATACCTTGAAGACAAGACCCATTCATCTTTGATTCTCACATCGAGGTAAGGCTCATGCATGATGCAAACACGAAACTTACATCATAGCATAGTGGCATATGCCTTTAGTCCCAGCGCTAGAGAGGCAAAGGCAGACAGAACTTTGTGAGTTTGGGGCCAGCCTGGTCTACACAGTGAATTCCAGGACAGCTAGGTATACATGCAGTGACCCTGCATCAAAAAAGAAGAAGAAGAAAAAGAAGAAGAAGAAGAAGAAGAAGAAGAAGAAGAAGAAGAAGAAGAAGAAGAAGAAGAAGAAGCTCAATAAATACTTGATTAACTGAATTGATTTGGTGTGAAAAACAGCATTCAACAATTTTGGTTGTCATTTTTAATAAGCTGTCTCCCTGGTATTCTAAAGGGACTTATTTTCTACATATAACATTACATTATTGCAAACTGAGGAGAGGCATCAATAAGTATAATTGTGGCTCTTGTATATTTTAGGATTAAAACAAGCACAATGCTTATCATATCAGGAGTATCTGTGAGCATCAGCAAGCCTTCGTGTGATGACCTAACAGTATTTTGGAAATAGGAAGATCCAGTCTAACATGAAGGTGTTGCATTGTAATAGTTTCTCTCTTAACTAACGGGACTCAGGGCAACAATATATTCACTCATACCACTTCCCCAAGTTTTAAAGGTTTCTTTCTCAGTTACAGAGGAATAAAAAAACAAATCTACAACAGAATGCACTAGACAAATGGAAGAAAGACTGAAATTAAAATATATGTTTATAGTTTGTATCTGTTGCCTGAAGACTCTCCTTGTAACTAGAACAAACCAATTGATTTTGTGGTTCTGGAAAAGAAAGAGATTTCATGAGGGAAGCCATGCTTTTTTATTCTTTTTGTTTGTTTGTTTGATTTAGCTTTTCGAGACAGGGTCTCTGTGTTAGCCTTGCCTGTCCTGGCCTCACTTTCTAGACCAGGCTGGCCTCAAACTCACAAGGATCTGCCCAGCCTCTGTCTCCCGAGTGCTGGGATTAAAGGTGTGCGCCACCACTGCCCGGCAAGCTATGTTTTGTTTTTTGTTTTGTTTTTTTGTTTTTTGTTTTTTAAGCAAGGATTGTTTTCCTGGTTCCTATGGGAAGTTTTTGCAGATAGCTAGACCTCACACCTTACCCCAGATATAATTATAACCATGGAAAGAAAAAGCAAAGAGACAAACAGCTCAGTTTCCCTCCTTTGTCTAATAACAACCTGCACACAGGCGCTGCCAATTTTTCTCCACTCTTCCTCTCCCTCCTTTTCTTCTCTTTCTATATTTATATTTATGGTCAGTACTTTATTTAGGGGTATATGGCTTAGCTTTTTAAAAGAATTTCCTGTAGGATCCAGGAAAATAAGCCCTTCTAAGACATCATGGCCTTCTTTATGTAGGATTACTTTTCTGGAATTCTCCACACTTAGGAAGCATAAAGTCCATTGCCTGTGCTTACGGTATCTGCTATACAAGGTTGTCTCTCTTATATTTCTTTTCCTGTGGGTTTCTGGGTGATCTCTGTCTCTCTGTCCTTCCTTCTCTCTCTCTCTCTCTCTCTCTCTCTCTCTCTCTCTCTCTCTCTCTCTCTCTCTCTCTCTCGGTATGTAAATGCAGCAGTTTGGGTGTAGAAAGCCACAAAAAGCCATGAGTACATCTCAGAATGAGATGCACAGTGGGTTTAGAAAGGGCAGATACCAGAAATTAAGAATAAATACTTACTGTCACTATTAATAGTAAATATCTACTCCCAGAAGAATGAGCCCCAGTCCCCAGCGAGAGCTCCTGTAATTGGAGAGTGGAGGTGCAACAGGAGAGAAAGGCAGACAAGGGGTAGAACATTTGGGCACGAGAGGACATGTAGGGAGGGGACACACTCAAGAAAACAGCACCTGTAAAAGAAAGGCATGCTGGAGTATACAGGGAACGGGATCTGCTGGTGAATCTGGCTTCTTCAGGGAAGGATAGAAGAACTGTAGAACTGGTGAGCAGAGAGAGCTTTTGTGAACAAGATCCGAAGTTGAGGGAAGGTTTGGCACCAACAGTGACATATGCCCTACATTGGAGCTGAGAACCTGGAAAACCAACGGCCTCTTGTACAGCCTCATTCTAATTAAGAAAATTCCCAACTCATTTCAATCTTATTAACAAAATAATTGCATAATTAGGAACTACAAACAAAGATATATTAGAGAAGAATAGAGTGAAAAGAATTTCAAGCTAAAAACAAAACAAAACAAAAGAAACCCAACCCAAACCAACTCAAACCAACCCAACCCAAACCAAACCAAACAAAAAAACCCCAACAAAACAAAAGAAAAACTTCCTTGCCAAGTAACAGGTTCTAGAGAAATATTTATTCAAAGCAGAGGATGGGCATAACATGATATCCAAACATGAAAAAAAGATAAATAAGTTAATGATATAATTGAACCGAGAGGAACACAATGAAAATATAAACAGAACCTCAGGAAACACAGCCAAAATCCACTAGGATGGTCAACTCACAGGAGACAATGAGCTGGGAGTGGTGGCACACATCTTTAATCCCAGCACTTGGGAGGCAGAGTCAGATGCTCTTTGTGAGTTCCAGGCCAGCCTGGTCTACAAAGCAAGTCCTGGACAGCCAAGGCTACACATAGAAATCCTGTCTTGAAAAATGAAAAACAAAAAAAGATTTAAAAAAAAGGGGGGGGGACGAGATAATGGTCATAAAAACCAGGATGTGAAATGGTTGCTTGTAAAAAGTTATGGGAGAGATGGCAAAAAACAATCATTTTACAAGCAAAAACTAAATTATAAGGTGCATGGGGGTTGGAATGGGAAACCTATGGGATGCGCATTCTACTCTCATGGGAAAAGTGGAAGAACATGAAAGAGAGAAGCAGACAGAGGCAGGTGGATCGCTGTGAGTTCGAGGCCAGCCTGGTCTACAAAGGGAGTCCAGGATGGCCAAGGCTAACAGAGAGACCCTGTCTCGAAAAACAAAACAAACAAAAACAAAACAAGAGAAAGAGAGAGAGAGAGAGAGAGAGAGAGAGAGAGAGAGAAATACTTGGAAAACAGAATAAGTTGAAAACTTTAAAAAAGAAAAGGAGAAAAGACTCCAAATTATGAATACTGCTATTTTTTTCACTCAGAGGAAAACCGAAACAATGGAGAACAAACACTAGAATGTCTTATGGCTGTGCTGGAACTTACTGTATAGATGAAACTGGCCTCAAATTCAGGGAGATCTACCTGCCTCTGCCTCCCCTGTACTGGGATTAAGGGCAGGTGCCACTTTGCCCTGTTTAGAATGTGTTCTTGAAGCAAGACTAGGTTGAACAGTCCACCCAAACTCTGGATAAATTCTCCTGTAATGGCCAGCATCAAGATCAGTATCAGGAGCCAGGAGCTGTGTCTATTAATAATAAGCTAGATCATCTTGCTTGCACTAGTCACTAGCTAGGCAGCCAGGCCAAGAACACTGTGACATTCGTAGGAATGGAAGGCTAAGTTGACATAGCCAGAGTCAACACCAACAGAAACAGAACCCTTCTGTCTGACACTCAGGGATTATCCAATTGAAACTGTCGTCCAAGTGTCAAGGTTTCAGGCTTGTATTCTTTTCACATTCAAAGACTCAGAGGAGTATTATTCCCATGGCTTACAGAAGCATGTCCCTGAGGATTAGGAAATTGTTAGTAAATGGACTGGGGGAGCTCTTTAACAATAGATCTAGGCTAGAGCTGACTGATGTCAGGTTACAAAGTAAAGTACAGGTATGACAAGTGCATTTGTATAACTCTCCTTATGGGATCTTGCTTATTGAAATTACACTTGTGATATTTTACACAATTAAAATCAGCCAGGTGGTGGTGGCGCTTGGCTCTAATCTCAGCACTTGGGAGGCAGAGGCAGGCGGAGCTCTGTGAGTTTGAGGCCAGCCTGGTCTACAATGAGAGTCCAAGACATCCAGGGCTCTGTTGCACAGAGAAACCATGTCTCAGAAAAACTAAAAACTACGAAAAAAAAAAAAAGGTGTGCATGAGAGCCACAGATCTGACAGTGATAGATGAATTCTACACTGGGTATCAATCAATGAATCAGCTTGGGGCTTCTCAAATCTCCCTCCCTCCCTTTCTCCAGATAATACTGTGTCCTTCCAAACTCACATGTTGGATTTTTAACAGCCAGTGCCCCAGAGTGCTGTGCATGTGGGAGAGGGCCTTTAAGAAAGATGATCACACTATCCAGGCTCACGAGAGCCCTCACAGAAATTGGACATTTCTATGCAATAAGAGACATTAGAATCACGTGTACACAGATAACCAGGAAACGAGGAGGCAGATATGAGGGAGTCAAGGAGAGAGGACTCAAGGGAAATCCTGCCTAAGCCTTCAAAACTGTAGGAAAACATCTTTCTGTTCTTTTAGCCAGCCAATCTGTGGTGCTTTGTTTGTTTTTTTTCCAGACAGGGTTTCTCTGTGTAGCCTTGGCTGTCCTGGACTCACTTTGTACACCAGGCTGGCCTCGAACTTACAGAGATCTGCCTGCCTCTGCCTCCCGAGTGCTGGGATTACAGTGGTGGGCCATCATGCCTGGCTGTGTGGTGTTTTGTTTTGAAAGACTGAGAAGGTGAACACAGAACATATTCTTGGTGCTCTTCTGAGTGTTGAACTCTCCTGTATTTAATGCTGGTGAGTAGACAGGAAACAGAAAGCAGCACGACAAAATGTGCCTATGCATTGGTCTCCCTGCGATGTAGAAAGAACTTTCATTTGCCTGTTTAAATTGTTGTTTCAGAGGCTTACTGCCTCCTTCTGCTAGCCTAGGCCTAGTCCTGGGAGCTTCTGTCCTCTGTGCAGTATCACCTAGGCCTAGAATGTTTTCAGCTTCTGAAACTTACTGCTTAATAAGTCTCACATTTTCTTGTTATTTCTGAGCTCTGGGTTGGCTGGTTCAACTCAGCTGTTCTGGTTCAAACGCCTCTCCCAGCTGACTTACTCACTCTGGCTTCTCTCTTGGCACCTGAATTGCTCTGCTTGGCCTCAAACTAACTCCAGCAGTCTTTTCTAATCTTCTGGCTGCCTCTCCTTCTCCACCTCCTTCCCTCTTCACCTGTGACTAGCTTGTTCTCTCATTCAACTTCCCCCTGTAAAACTGTCCCAGTAAAACTGCACCTCTCCCCTGCACTGCCCTTTAAGTGACTTCCCTTTCCTCGCTCCTCTGATACATCATTTTCCTTTTCTGCCACTCAATTAGCTATCACTTTCAAACATGGGTGCTTCTTTCTAAAAACTAACTTTACTTTGCTTGGGATTAAAGGCGTGTACCACCGCTTCTGGACCTAAGCTTTTTCTTTCCCTGAAACTTTCCCAATACCAGGCTAGTCTTGAACTCGGCTTGCCTCTGTCTCCTGTGCGTTCCAACTGCAATTGCACAGACCTAGAAGGTCTTTGGATGTGCTCTCTTGCCAGAACAGCCATGCTCTGGATTAAAATTCCACCATACTGCAAGGCATATTTCACTTACTAGCGTAAAGTTATGTCCAAAGTAAAACAGTATTTTTGAGACAGGTTTTGTGTGTGTGTGCATGTGTGCGTGTGTGCGTGTGTGTGTGTGTGTGTGTGTGTGTGTAGCCTTTGCTGTCCTGGAATTCACTCTATGTAGACCAGGCTCGGCCTCAAACTCACAAGAAGAGATCCAGCTGCCTCTGCCTCCCAAGCGCTAGGATTAAAGGCATGTGCCAGCAGTGCCCAGATGAAACATTACTCTTAGTGAAAGTGGGACATGAAGGAATGACAGAGTGAACAGAGATTCACCACAGTGAATCCACGATGAAGTAGGATAGATAGTCTTTGGTGTGTCGCTATGCAGGGCTCAGGATTGGATTCATTTTCTCTACTGGCTAAAGAACTAGGAGAGGGGAGAGAAGGGGAGGAGAAGGAAGGGGAGGGGAGGGAAGATCTCACCTTAGCAGGTATCCACAGGGAAACATTCAGACTTAGCAGGCACAGTCAAATGGTGAAGAAAAGCTCTGATTCAAGGTGAAGAAGGCCGTGTTCACAGCAAAGCACACAGAGAGAAAGAACCAAGGCAGGGGGCGACTGAGGAAGCTGAAGGCTGAGGCTGGCGGGGAGATCTTCTAAACAAAGGGATGCTGATAGGGCCTCAACTTTTATGAGTCCTGCTCTGGCCTTGAATTTGTGGGATAGGTCAGCTGGCAAAGGGAAGAAGCAGGAAGTGTGCTATCTTTATTATCTATCTATGACCCTTTGCTCGTTCCGTCTGCCTCTTAGGATTTGACAACCTCTTGGTTCCCAAGGCATTGGTGTATTTGATATTGAATATTTGTACACTTAATCTTATCTACAACAGATAACCTCTTTCTCTTGCTTCCTTCCCTCCTTCTGCCAATAACTGCTGCTCGGAGTTTATCTAGCTTCGAGCTTGCAAAGGGTTTGCTGTTCTTCTCTTAATTTTCATCTTCTCTTAGTTTTCACAGGAGATAACTGCTTTGTGAATGTTGTTCTATGAAACAATTTTTGGGAAGAGAAGTAGAAACATTACGTGCTCAGCAATTGACATAAAGTAAAAGACTTAAGGACCTTTTTTAAAAAAAATATCAATTTAAATAAATTGGAGAGTTATGCCAATAAAATATTAATGGCAGACACGTTGTTTTTAGACTGTAATGAAACCATTTCCGAGATTTTACCACATGTGGTGTTTGTTCCCTTTTTTACAGGAATTTTCTTTTGTAGCTGGAGTTGTCCTAGGACTCTATAGACCAGGCTGGCCTGGAACTTAAAGACCTGTCTGTCTCTGCCTCTCAAGTATATGGCTGCAAGCATGTACCATCACCACCTGGCCAGTGTCTGTTCTTTTTGTTTTTTTGTTTTGTTTTGTTTTGTTCTTTTGAGACAGGGTTTCTCTGTGTAGCCTTGGCTGTCCTGGACTCACTTTGTAGAGCAGGCTGGCCTCGAACTCACAGAGATCTGCCTGCCTCTGCCTCCCGAGTGCTGGGATTAAAGGTGTGCGCCACTACACCTGGCTAGTGTCTGTTCTTTATAAACACCCTTTAGCAGGTTTGACTTTCCATCTACAAAGAGTTTACCAAGAACTGCTTGCCAACCCCCATGCCTGCATTCAGGTCTTGCTGTCTCTCCATGTATTCCAGGCTAGCCCGGAACTCCATGTCCTCTGTCTCCACTTCTCAAGTGCTGGGATTACAGGGATACATGTCTCTTTTTTATTTTGTTTTGGGTATTGATTATCAAATGACTTATAAACCTGACCTCCAAAACCTCATCCTGTTGTAAATTACCCTCTTGTTGAAAACACTATTCTTGATTTTTGTTTTATCTAGCAATATGGATTCGTTTCCACCCACTATCACAATGCTTTTTATGCTTAATTTTTGTATCGTGATATTGTCTTTAAAATATTTTTTATTTGTCTTTTGGGAATTTTTTTTCTCAGTAAAATATAGTAGTTATATACTTCAATGTTGGGATCCGGAAAACCAAAACCCAAGTAGTCACAAGAGAGTGCAGTAAAGCAAGATCTTTATTTGAATTAGGCACCAAAAAAGCCCCCAAAAAACAAAACAAAAAACAAACAAACAAACAAACAAACGGACCAGTCAGGGACAACAGCACAGGCTCGAGAGCTGACTGTGTTTTTAAATGTTCATCTTAGTAAGTATTTAAGCTGATGACAAAATCTTATTTTACTCAGGCCACTAGTGATCAATCAGGGCTGCAGAACAGACTCCAGAGCTGAAGTTTGACCCCAAAGAGAAATTGTACAGCATTTTTAAAGGATGGAACCCCAAAGTGAGATGGAGTGGGGCAGGCTGTAGCATTGTCCAATCATGTTTTGACAGAAGGGGTTGAGCAAGGTAATGAAACGTTGGTGACCGGGCCTTATCTATGCCACCCGCTTTCAGGGTCCTTGATACACAGTCAGATACCCTCCTGGACTTGTGGCCCTGAATTCAGAATGATAAGAGAGCAAAGAGCAGACAAACGGCAATTAAGTCATGATAGGCAATGTATTTATGACTTGTGTGACTTAGTTTAAAGAACGGGCAACACCTTTCTTTACAGTCTTTACTGGTTAACAAATAAACGTGAAACACCTAGGGAAACAGGATAGGCATTGGTTGGGAGGTCTGGGAACATGGACTCAGTTTTGACCTTGCCAAGAAGATGAAGGTTGTTCCTAAGATGGATGGACTGCTCAGGCACCTGCCTCCTAACAATAAAAATATAGTAGTTCTGATCACTTATAATTGCCCAGGCTTCAAATTCACATTAATGTATTTATGTTAGGTCTTTTTATGTTATTTTATTTTTATTTTTTTAAAGATTTATTTATTTATTATTTACACAATATTCTGCCCATGTGTCTGCCTACATGCAAGAAGAGGGCACCAGATCTCATTACAGATGGTTATGAGCTACCTTGTGGTTGCTGGGAGTTGAACTCAGGACCTTTGGAAGAGCAGCCAGTGTTCTTAACCTCTGATCTCTCCGGCTCTATTAGGTCCTTCTAAACTCTTCTCAGCTGTTGGGCTTCAGACCTAGAACAAGTGGCTGAGGTGCACATTGTGTACCAAAGTGGATCTGTCTTCCAGGTTCTCCCAGCATCCCCTAGTCCCTACCTGTTCCAGGGCATGGCCGGCATACCCTGCCCTCTCCTCTCAACTTTCTAGGCCAGGGGCTGGACTTCCCTATGTAATCCAGAGATTTCGGCACCCTCCTTCTCTATGCGTTTTCTCTCTCCCTGCGTGCACACACTTTCTCTTCCCCCTCTTCTCTATCTCCCTCCCCACTGCAACTTTCCTGGCCTTGTTCCTTGAGTCCAGTGAACTCTGCACCCAATTAACCTGCTTTCATCCTTTGATTGGATTTGAACTGGCTTATTTTGTCAGCAGAGGAAACCTATTATTAACTAGTTTTTATATGTAATTAATTGTGGGATATAGTTTTGCTATCTTAGGACAATAGAACTATCCTCCCCTCTGACTGAATTTTGGTGCCCACTGCCTGTCTTTCACAGCTATCACTTTCACAGGCTCCCTTTAAGCACTAGTGGCTCCTGTTCCCTTCCTTCCTTTCTTCTTCCATCTTGTCTTCCTATCAGCCTTCCTTTTAGAAGTATAAACAAGGGAAAAGAGTTTTTTATTTTTACCTATTCTAATATTTTTCTGTATAGAATATCAAGGTTTTCCATTTTGTTTTTTGATCAGTTTTGGTATTTTGTGTGTTCTTTCTTTTTTCTTATTAAAAGTTATTTACTGCCCTCTAGTTTCAAATTTACATTCATAACATGGCTCACAATTTCATTTTAACATTAAAAAAAAATTAGCTAGCAGAGATGGTACATGCCTTTACTCTCAGCACTTGAAAGGCAGAGAGAGGGAGGCAGATCTCCGTGAGATCCAGAACAGCCAGGACTATACAAAGAGAAAACCTGTCTTGAAAACCAAAACGCAAAAACAAACAACAACAACAACAAAATTCTTGTCTATGTTTGTAGTTACACCCCCTTTTTTCTTTATAAAACTGTTTATACATGCCTTTGTTTTGTTTTTCTTATAATCATTCAAAAGATTCACTTGTTCTCTTATAGAAAAGGAGTTTTAAAATGTGGACAGGTATCCTGCCTTTTCGGTTGCATTTTACATTATTAGCAGCCATTGTCAGAGTTCTTTAGCCATGGCCACCAGAGATGCACAGAACTGCATGATTTGTTTTTGCTATTAGTGCAGCAAGGAAGGGTGCTCTCAGTAGGAAACTGCAGGCAGAGCTAGGTGGCTAAATTTACTGACCATGTTACCATTTACTGGGTGATCTGGAGAGTGGGACTTGCCTCAGTATTGGACACTGGTTTTTCGAGACAGGGTTTCTCTATGTAGCCTTGGCTGCCCTGTACTCATTTTGTAGACCAAACTGGCCTCAGCCTCACAGAGGTCTGCCTCCCTCTGCTTCCCGAGCGCTGGTGTGTGCCACCACGTCAGCTTGTAGTCTTTATTTCTATGTACTCAGCTTGCTTTGTTTCCACAAATGAATGACAGTATGTAATTTGCTTTCTCACCTGGTTTACTTTACCTAGCATAATGCCTTCTGGCTATATTCATATTCCCATAAATGATAAGCTTTTGTAAACTATATTTCACTATGTGAGTGTATATACCACACTTATTCATCCATTCATCAATTGATGAATACCACAGTTGATGCCATATCCTGGCTACTATAAATAGTGTGGAAGTAAATATGGGTATGCATGTATCTCTTTGATATGTTTATTTCATTTATTTTGGATATATAACCACATAGTGCAATTGTGGGGTAACATGCTTATTTTGTTTTCAACTTTTATAGGAGCCTTTATATCGTTTTCCATAATTGTTGTGCTAATTTGCATTCATGCCTTATGCAACAATAACCTGCATGGCATTGGGATTGATGTGACTGGGGTGATAGGGGGTGAAGGAATGAGACACATCTACAGAAAAAGGCGTTGTGATCAGCTGGGCAGTGAGCTCTAATGGAGATGCAGGACCAACCACAAAAGCTCAGGAAATTTACTACACCACACTGAAGAAGGAGTTGGGTTTATTATATACCGTTGAGTGAGGAGGTGGGTTAGCTAACCTTGGTAGGGAGTCTGTGTAGGGGGCAGTCCTGGCTGGGCTCCAGTCATGGAAGCTGCCTTTGATACTTTCTGCATATTCTGTCAATTTCTGTGTGTGGACCTGGGAAAAAAGACTTTACCATTGCCATGAGTCTGAGGCATTGAAGGTCCTAGACAGGCCATGTTCATATCAGCAATGCACACTCACTTGGGACTTATTTCATCTACTCCCCACAAGCAGCAGTTTGTAAGACTTTCCCCATCTCTATATCTTTCCCAGCACTTGTCATGTTTATTTTTATGATAGATTATAACAGGCATGAAATGCTATGCCACCGTGGTTTTGATCTACAACTTCACTGATTGGTGGTTCCTGGTGTGAGCTGCTATTATCTTATTCACACAGAGGTCAGCCTAGAATGAGTATAAAGTTATGTTTGTGGCACTTGTTTTGTGGATTGCTTAAACAAAATTGCCATGTGTGGGTTTCTTTTATTTCATGGCGGTCCTAGAGTGACCTTTTCTGATGCTGTTATGCCAAGATACTATTTCATTGTGCAGAAACTGTGCATCCCAGGCTATGTCTCACTTAACAGTTTTGGGTGGAAGTAGAGACCAGTTCCTGGCATCCATGTTAAACTTTTTAAATGTTTAAATTTATGGTCAGATTAAAATTTACCAAAAGGGCTGGGCATGGTGGCACACACCTTTAATCCCAGCACTTGGGAGGCAGAGGCAGGGGGATCACTGGTGTGAGGTAGGAACTTGCTGTAATTCTGATTTCTATGTCCTCAATATTTTGTTTTGTTTTTTCCGTGACAGGGTCTCTCTGTGTAGTCTTGGCTGTCCTGGACTCTCTTTGTAGACGAGACTGACCTCAAACTCACAGTAATCCACCTGCCTCTGCCTCCCAAGTGCTGGGATTACAGGTGTGGGCAATCATGTCCCGGTTTTTGTTGTTGTTGTTGTTGTTGTTTGTTTGTTTGTTTTGTTTTATTTTTCCAATACAGGGTTTCTCTGTGTATCCTTAGCTGTCGTGGAATCATTCTGTAGGCCAGGTTGGCCTCGAACTCAGAGATCTATCTGCCTCTGCCTCCCAAGTGCTGCGATTAAGGCATGTGTCACCACCATCCAGCTATAGACATGTTTTCTAGAGTGAGAAGATTCACCCTGAGTTTCCTCCTCTGACCAAGGTCAGACTACCCTGCCCCTGCAGTGTAGCTCCTTCTGACCCACTATCCACTCTCCTATCCAAATGTGTTCACTTCCGTGGGTCAGAGTTCAAATCCTCCTCTCCCTTCTCCTGTATTCATAGTGCTTGTTGACATGGATGATGGTGGTAAGGGGCTTAGAGATGTAAAATTACCCTGCCTTCTGCTGGCTAAGCAGAAAGATTTGATCTAAAAGCCTCACTCAGCATGTCCTCCGTTTTGCACCATCAGTGAGGGAGGGAAACACAGGGGTACCATCTCCAGTGTCTGCCTGTTGTGCATGATGACTTAGGATTCTCACCTATTTTTTCAAAATGATCTGTGGTTTGTCTACTGAACTTCCCATGGGGGACAGGGGCTGTGCTACCTTAAATGTTCCAGAGGGCTTATTGATAGCTAAAATTTCAGTGGCTGTGGAGGGTTAGGATATTGTAGCTCCAGAGTCAAATCATCTTGGGCCATTTTAGCCCCTTCAGTGTGGAGAGCGAATGAAGTCCTCAGGAAGTGGCAATGGCCATGTCAAGGACCTCGCTGTCTCAGGCCTGTGGGAGGTTCAGAACGACAGGGAAGCCTTCCTTAGATTTGAGCATGACTGTTGACAGTGTGTGCGGAAAATGAACACCATAGCTTTCTGGCCCCGGATGTTTACAGAGTGAAGACTGCTTGTTTATAGAAACGGCTCCTACTAAGATTAGCTACACCTGCACCCTTGTTCACCTGTATATAATAACAAGCCATGCTTCTGGGTGCTTCCAGGTTTTTCTGTCCATGTGTCCACATATCTGTGTGTTTGTCCTTTCTTCATTCCCTGGCTGCTGTAAGTAGGCCAAACAGTGGCACTGTGAAGAGCACAGCACCTAGATGTTACTTACTGCCTATTTCTATGTATGTAACCAAATGTGCTTGTGACTTGGGTAAACCCTCTTGCAATGTACAGACAGCTAGTTTCCTCCAAAAAGTTCTAGAAGTTCTAGAGGGGCTGGAGAGATGGCTCAGCTATTAAGAGCACTGACCGCTCTTCTAGAGGACCTGGGTTAAAAAAAAAAAGTTCCAGCATCTGGGATAATGGCATAAGCTTGCTTGCTATACCAGTACTTATGAGGTGGAGGCAGCAAAAATCTTTTTAAAATGTTGAGGTTGATTGAGATGTTTTAGAAGAATACTGGGTAGAACCAGAGAGGGGGGGGGTTGGTACTGGGGAGAGATAGATAGATAGATACAGAGAGAGACAGAGAATTGTTATTGTCTTTCTCCTGCCTCTTATTTTGAGCTACTGTCTTACTATTTAGCCCAATCTAATCTAAAACCCTAAATCCTCCTGCCTCATCCTCTTAGTTGGCATCACAGGTCCATGCTGCCACACCTGGCTCTTACTCTTGATTGTTTTGTTTTATTTCAAGACAGGGTTTCTCTGTGTAGCCTTGGCTGTCCTGGACTCACTTTTGTAGACCAGGCTGGCCTCCAACTCACAGCGCTACTCTTGATTTTTAAATTAATGTACATGCCTTAACATTAAAAGGTATGGGCTGGGTGGTGGCGGCACACACCTTTAATCCCAGCACTTAGGAGGCAGAGGCAGGTGGGTTTCTGTGAGTTTGAGGACAGCCTGGTCTACAAAGCAAGTCCAGGAACAGCCAGGGTTACACAGAGAAAGCTTGTCTCGAAAAACCAAAAGAAAAAAAAAAAGATTTTGAGATTCAATAGAAGCTAATAAGTATAAAGATGAGGCCTTGCGTCAAGAGTGACTTGCAAACTAGTGAAAACCAGTGATCTGTAAGGGTGATGGAAGTGGACCGTGACAGAAACAAAGAAGGATTAGAGAAAAGATGTGAATGGAAAATACGCAAAACTCACCACAGGATGCCACCGCTGAGGGGCACACCCTTCCTCCTGACAGTTATTGACAGAGGAAGTTCTCTGAAGTGTTGGCTGCTATTTGCGGGTCTTGTGGGGCTTACATGCTAAACTCCTGCCTTTAAACAATGGTACTCTTCACTGAACTTCTGTTGACTATGAGTTTCTGCAAATCTTTCTCACCATGCATGTTTGCATAGCTTTATTCTGACTCTTTGCTGTCACTTTTTACCATGTACATTTAAAAAAAATTTTTTTTTCCTTTTCATTCTAGTTTTGATGAGAAAGGCACTTCCAGTCTTTCCCGGGGTGCTTTTTACGACCAGTGAGCTACATTTTCTATGGATTTTTTTTCCTTTCAATTTCTATTTCCTTCTGAATGTCTAAGTAGATTTTTCTTTTTGAAAAAAATATTTTATTTATGTATATGAGTCCTCTGTTTTCATGCACACATGAAGAGGGCATGAGATCTTATTATAGATGGTTGTGAGCCACCATGTGGTTGCTGGGAATTGAACTCAGGACCTCTGGAAGAGCAGATTAAGTGAGTGCTCTTAACAACTGAGCCATCTTCCAGCCCCTAGATTTTTCTTCCATTATGTTCATATTTTAAACATCTTTTCACTCCTTTGGTTGAGAATCTGAGATGTGATTTAGAATGCTTAACTGGCATTTTATACCAAATGTTTTCACTCTTTAAAAGAAGTCTATGGGCCGATGTGGTGGCGCACTCCCTTTATCCCAGTACTCAGAAGGCAAAGATAGGAGGATCTCTGAATTCAAGGCCAACAGAGTCCAGGACAGCCAAGACTACATAGAGAAACCCTGTCTCAAAGAACCAAACCAAAACAAAAACAAAAACCAAACCAAAACAAAGAAATCTATGGCTGATTTTTATACCCATGTTTTCTTGTTCAAACAAAATTTGCCTTTTTCTTAAGATAGTCCCCCAGTCTTCCCTGTGCAGTTTCTTATCAGAAATATTTCTTAAATAGCAGTTTCCTCCGTGTTTGTAAGTAGTAGCATGTCGACAGGACACATAACTTGGACAGGGGCTATTCTAAGCAGTTTTCATGGATCAATGTGTACCTACCTTATGAAAAACGAGCTTCATTTTATAGGTTAAACTGAGGCAATAAAGAGGTAAAAGCTTGTGCATGGCTAGTAAGCTTTGGGGCTGCGATACAATCAGCCCTAAAGAGGTTCTTGCTTGCTCTCAGGTGGCAGTAGCTAGCCACATCAGCCCTAAAATGTTTATCCTGCTCTCCCCACATCAGCCTCAAGACATCCATCCTGGACTAGCCACATCTTCCCAGAAAAGTCTATCTTACACTTGCCGTATCAGCCTTGAGAGGTCTATCCTGTGCTATGCACATCAGTCCTGAGAAGTCCGACCTAAGCTGGCATCTTCATTGTTGGCTCCTGAAAATAATTATTGCAGTAGCTGCTGCCTGTCTCATAGAGGAAGTCAGGCACCAGACTGTAGTGAATTAATTATGCCTGTATAATCCCAGCCATATCTATTGCTGCCTTGAGAAAGCAGCTGGCACCATTAGCCGTTTGCTTTATGCCCTTAAGATAACGGGCACCTTTCTGCATGAAAACACTCTTTGAAATTTTCACTTAATGTCAAGAAAACCCCCACTTTCCAAGCTTAAAACATATACACAAATAAGGGCAGAGTGTTCAGATTTACAGTCTCACCACTTATTCTACTGAATTCCCCTGTGATTGAAAAATACACAATTTTTTCATTCTTTGAGAATTTCAAATAAGACATTTTCAGCTGGGCGAGCGGTGGTGGTGGTGGCGGCACATGCCTTTAATCTCAGCACTTGGAGGCAGAAGCAGGTGGATCTCTGTGAGTTTGAGGCCAGCCTAGTCTACAAAGTGAGTCCAGGAGAGTCAGGTCTACACAGAGAAACCCTGTCTCGAAAAACCAAGGGGGGAAAAAAAAGACATTTTCATCAGGATTAATCCAGTCATGACTGCCACTGAGTGTTTGGTGACCATAGGACAGGGTGAGAGATATCTTTTAAAATGTATAGTATACTACATAACTCTCAGGAAGTCTGTGTACAGTGACCTTTTTAGAGATAAGTAGAATGCAAAATAAATTTATTTTCACCCATATAAGAACTAGGAAGATGAAAAGGAAAGCAATCTTCAGGCAAGTGAAAGTGACAAAGAAAGACGTTAAGTGACTGACTTTAGGAACTGCACTAGAGAGGCTGCTCTTGTTTGCTGCCATTCAGTTATCTCCTCAGCAGCTTCCACGGTGGGCCTTAGAGTCTTGTTTCATCTTCCTCCTCCTCCTGAGCCTGCTCACCTCTCTCTTCCAGCACAGCAAGTTCCTGTGCCAAAAACTTTTCATTCTTTCTCTGTGTAGGCATTAGCTCTCTCACGAAGTTTAATGTCTACATAAATAGAACAGAAAAGGACTCCGGTTAAAGACTATTTATATTGAGAGGCAGTTGATCCAAATCTTATCCCATGAAACAGCGGTGCCCAGACCGTAGCAGCAAAACATCTTCAAGCTCTATCAAACCAACTAAATCAATACCTGCGTCTTCAAAACAAGGCACCAGGTGATTCATATGTACATTGAAAGTCCCAGAGAACAGACCGAAGACATGTAAAATCTCTAGGTAGCTGTAAGCACCCCCTTGCGAGTCTTATATTAAGGATGTACATCACTTTAAGGAATGATGGTCTTCTGTCAGGCTTTTCAGTCTGTTAACTTGGAGACTGACTAGATACCCAGAACCATTTTTCAAAGACTTAGATGTGAGTGCTGTGGCACGAGGCCCAGCCGTTGGCATCTCCTTGATGCCCCTTCATGAATGCGGTGTCTAACTGGCATGGAGGACTCTTGTGCTGCAGCATTTTCTTCATTGTGACTTCCCAAGGCACCCTGGGCTTAGTGAGGGAAGGTCCATTTTGAGACAGCATGCTCCCAACGGTTAGGAAGGGATCCCAGGGTTATCAGAACCAGTTAGCTACTTACATCCATATCCCTAATCTTAAGGGCTGTGGCATGCAGACCTTTCAGGATCTTGGTTAATTCTTTTTCCATGTTTAGAACACTCGTCAAACACTGGATGCATCCCTGGTTGTCTATTGCAGGCATCTGTTGGAAATGAACAGGAGGTCAATTTCCTACGTCAGGTAATTTCTATGTGAGATGAGGAATAGGTTCGCAAGTGAGATGGCTCTCAAGCTTTGTATAGCGTAGTAGAGTCAGCTGAGAGTCTCAATGACTGATTCTTGGCTAACCTGAAGTCATTTTGATTAATTGATATGGACCTCAGGACTGTAAAGAGACCCTTGACAAATTCAGTTGCTGTATAGGAAGGATACTGAGGGCAAATAGCACAGGTTAAAAATTATTCCATTGGCTTTGAAATTCTATAATGGTGGTTTGATTTTTGCTGTGTAGCAGATATGTACTTCCTTCATAAAAATGCACCTGAAACATTACAGATAAATGGATGCAACAGTGTTTGGGTAGCCCTGGCTGTCGTGGAGCTTGTTCTTTAGTCCAAGCTGACCTCAAACTCACAGATCTGCTTGTCTCTGCCTCCTGAACGCTGGGACTGAAGGTGTGCGGCACTGCTGCAGCCACCACCACCAATCGAGCTAGGATACAATAGTCTTAACAGAAGATCAGACAGTTTCTGTGGAGTGTTGGCATCCAGTGAGAACAATATAGTTCTAGATACTGATAAGACAACCATAATGCATGCTTGAGGGTCCACCTAAAGTTTCTGTGAACTGAGAAAGGATGCTGCCAGCTCTGGGGAGAACTTGTGGGCACTTGCTTCATTTTGTTTTGTTTTGTTTTGTTTTTTGAGACAGGGTTTCTCTGTGTAGCCTTAGCTGTCCTAGACTCACTTTGTAGACCAGGCTGGCCTCGAACTCACAGAGATCCACCTGCCTCTGCCTCCTAAGTGCTGGGATTAAAGGTGTGTGCCACCACGCCCAGCTTTTAAAAAAAATAAATATTTAATATGTATATATTTATTTATTATTTATACAGTATTCTGCCTACATGCATGCCTGCACACCAGAAGAGGACTGAGATCACATTATAGATGGTTGTGAGCCACCATGTGGTTGTTGCAAATTGAATTTAGGACCATTTGGAAGAATAGACAGTGCTCTTAACCTCTGAGCCATCTCTCCAGCCCAGCACTTGCTTCTAAACTCTGCAGAGCATTCAGAGCATCCAAGGAGACCGTTAAGATACAGATTCTTAGCCGGGCGTGGTAGCATACACCTTTAATCCCAGCACTTGGGAGGCAGAGGCAGGCAGGATCACTGTGAGTTCAAGGCCAGCCTGGTCTACAAAAGGAGTCTAGGACAGCTAAGGCTACACAGAGAAACCCTGTCTCAAAAAACAAAACAAAACAAAAAAGACTGATTCTTAGCCCCACTCACAAACAGGTTCCTTGAGGCAGGGTGAGGGTCACAAATTCGCATTTCTCACCATCCTCATATGGAGCTGGAGCTGTCGATGCAGAGGTCTGTATGGTTGGCTCACAGAGAAAAAGCTCAACAGGTATTAAGTGGCCAAGCTTTTAGCCCCAAAGATACTGACTCCTGTTTAGTTACTAAGAACACCACCAATAACCTAACGAGGAAGTTTGAGTAGCAAGCAATTATATTCTAGATCTAGTAAAAAGCTCTGGTAGAAATTGTCATAGTGGGATTACAGTCACCTGAACACTCGGAAGGCAGACCTGACTACCTTTTGTAGTGATGTATCTCAGGGTGGTTTTGGCATCAAACCATCTCAACACAGCCTTGTCCTGAACCCATGCTCCAAAGCCGGTTGTCGTCACCTTATCCCTGTAATAGCAAGCCTAGGACAGAGGTGAGAATTCGAGGGGAGGGAGGGGGATAAGAGAAGTTAGATTTTTTCAGCTAGGAATCTCATAAAAATAGTTTCCTGCCTCAGTGGTCATCTAGAAAAGGTCTTTGGTGTTCCTGGGTAGCTTGTTTATCCTTTGAACTCCAGAAGCTTATGTCTTCCTGCTCCAAAGAGCTGCAACCCATTACTACACCCTAATATTTCTACAATATGGCTTTTCTATGGATCAGATCTGTTAACGCACACACTACCAATTTCATTCATTAACTGAATAGATCCAGGACAGAAGCCTAGCACAAATGAACTAAAAAGTGAAGAGTAGATTTATCCTCCTAAGCCTAACATATTGGTGGCAAGTATAAAATTGCACTTAGCTGTAAAAGGGTTTATTTTGTCACCCATGGCTATTGCTTGGGAACCCAACTGAAGAACTGGTTCTACCTCTCTTAGCCTGTAGTTTGCTGTCACGGTTCTATTTTTTTTTTTTAATCTATTTATATTTATTTATTTATTTTATTTTTTTTAATACATTTTTATTAATTTATACATATTACATCTCAGTTGTTAGCCCATCCCATGTATCCTCCCATTCCTCCCTTCCTCCCACTTCCCCCCTACTACTCCCCTCCCCTCCCCTAAGTCTGTGTCTGAGGGGGACCTCCTCCCCCTGAATATGCTCATATGGTATCAAGTCTCTCCTTGGTGACCTATTATCTTTCCTCTGAGTGCCACCAGGCATCTCCGTCCAAGGGACATGTTCAAATATGGGGCACCAGAGTTTGTGTGAAAGTTAGATCTCCTTCTCCACTCAACAGTGGAGAATGTCCATCGGCTAGTCCGGGTAGGGGTTCAAGGTTTTTACTGCCTATTTTTTCCTTGGCTGTCGCCACAGTTTGCAGAGGACCCCAGGGCCCAGACTCGCCTATAGTTTTCCAGGACCCACTGGATCCTTCCATTTCCTCTTTCTCCCAGGCTTCTCCCACCTAAAGTTTCAATAGGATGTCCTCCCCTCTTACCCACTATTCTGGTAGGTACAGTTTCATGGGGACGTACACCTTGGACTAGTGTCTCGATATAAGTGAGTATATACCATTTAGCTCTTTTTGCTTCTGTGTGAACTCACTCAACTGACGCCTCATGCTGGCGAGGGTGTGGAGAAAGAGGAACACTCCTGCATTGCTGGTGGGAATGCAAACTAGTACAACCACTTTGGAAAGCTATCTGGTGCTTTCTCAGAAAAATGGGAATAGGGCTTCCTCAAGACCCAGCTATTCCACTCCTTGGAATATACCCAGAGGATGTACTACCACACAACAGGGACATATGCTCAACCATGTTCATAGCTGCCTTATTCATAATAGCCAGAACTTGGAAACAACCTACGTGTCCCTCAATAGAAGAATGGATAAAGAAACTGTGGTACATTTACACTATGGAATACTACTCAGCTATTAAAAACAAGGAATTTCCAAAATTTGTGGACAAATGGATTGAGCTGTCACGGTTCTAAATCGGCATAAGCCTCACTATTGAACTGCTGTCTCATCTAGTGTTAGACGTCAGGATACGAAGTTAGCAAGTCACCCCGCCCCCGCCCCTCCCCCCCACCCCTCACAGTTGCCCAAAAGCCCCACTCACCAAGAAATAATAAGCATCACTGAGACACATCTGCGCACAGGCGACTTGATGAATAATAGCTAAAGACTCTTCGGGAATGGCCTCCGCTTTCTTACGCGCCATTTCAGCAACAAGAAACTCAGCCGCCCACATTCCTGGAAAGCCTTTTAAAGAGGAGTGGACACAACCCACTCCTTCTAATGAGATAAAAATCACAGCCACCTGAGACTGCAGCTGCTGATCTACCAACAAGGATATTGTGTGAGGGTAAAGAAACAAAGCCGAACAGAGAAAAGATGGATTGGAAGGGGATGCAGGGCTTTGTCTTGTAATTTTCTTTCTTTTTTTTTTGGTTTTTTGAGACAGGGTCTCTCTGTGTAGCCTTGGCTGTCCTGGACTCACTTTGTAGACCAGGCTGGCCTCGAACTCACAGCGATCCCCCTGCCTCTGCCTCCCGAGTGCTGGGATTAAAGGCGAGCGCCACCACGCCCGGCTATGGTCCAGTCCTTCTCGCCTTCGGTTTGAGAAGGCAGGTATACTTCCTGAAGGGTAATGTGAATTATCTTTAATTTCTCAGTCTCTTTGAAATGATGACAGCATAGCGTGCTCGATATACATGGGATCTAAGAAGCCTGTTGAGCGCATATGTCTATAGGAAACGCTACAACCTGTTCCTTCCCCGGTCGTAACTGAACTTATGGTGTAATGTGGTCAAGTTTTGAAATACCACAACCCAGCTAGAGGAGTCATACAGAATTGGGTGGTAAACTGGCAATTTAAGTTGACCTTGTAAGCAGGAGAACGATGGAAAAGTGAAAATAAAAGAAAGGCATTGCAGCTGCAGCGCTCGTAAGCACGCACAGCTGTGGCTACTCGAGGAAACGGAAGTCTCTCAGTTCCCCAGTTGGCACCGCGTTGGCTCCTTCCTTCTCGTTTCCTTCAAAGGTCTCTTTGTGGCTCCGCGTGTACCTGTTTCACTATCCTTATGGCTGATTATGGGGTGCTTGTAGGAATGTACCCAGTCATGGTTGATTAGATGAAAATGTATTTGACCTGCAAATAAAGCTTAAAATTCAAGGGCTGGAAAGGTCACTCAGCAGCTGCGAGCACTTGCTGCTCTTTCTGAGGCCCCAGGTTCAATTCCCAGCACCCACATGGGAGCCTACACTGTAGCTCCAGTTCCAAGGAACCCAACAGCCTCACACAGACATACATGCAGGCAAAAATAAATAAAAATAAAATTCTTTTTTTTTTTTAAATAAAATTCTTATACGACTTTGAGCTAACTGTTCCCTGTTTGCTTGAACTGAATGGAAATAAATAACCGCTGTCTAGGGAGGTGCTAGCCTGTAACGCCCGCTGCTCTGGGGTTGATGCGTGAGACATCCATCTCTGTGGGGTGGTGAAGAGGAAGGAGCCGCTGTGACGGAGAACACACGCTAAGGGAAGGAGCCAGACCTTCAACCTTGGACAGAGTCCAACAAGGTCGTCTTAAAGAAGGATAATTACAAAAAATGTCTTTTTCTATCTTTTTAAAAGATGCATTTATTATTATGTATACAGTGCTCTGACTGCATGTACATCTGCATGCCAGAAGAGGGCATCAGATCCCAGCATAGATGGTTGCTGGGGATTGAACTCAGAACCTCTGGGAGAAAAGAAAAACAAAACAAAACCCTCTTAACCTCTGAGCCACCTCTCCAGCCCTTCTTGTTTCCTGACCCACCACTGCCTCTGTCTCCAGCTGGGTCTGAGATTACTCCTAGAAAGGAAAGATGATTTAAAACCGCCGCTTGGGCTGGAGAGATGGCTCAGCGGATCGGAGCACTATCTGCTCGTCCAGAGGTCCTGAGTTCAAATTCCAGCAACGACATGGTGGCTCATGGCCATCAGTACTGGAATCTGATGCCCTCTTCTGTCAAGTGGGTGTACATGCAGATAGAGCATTCATACGTAAAATAAAATAAATAAATAAAATCTTAAAAACAACAACAACAACAACAGGTGCTTCCCAAAATATAGTTTGCGTAGGAATCACTTGGAACTTTTGTTCAAATGCAAAACTGTGATTGGTGGAGCCAGAGCTGTTGGGTTTCTAACCTGCTTCCAGGTACTGTCTGTCCAGGAACACACCTTGAAGAGAAAGAAAGGTTTGAAGAACTTTCCTAAAAAGCTTTCAGTGAATGTTTTATAGGGCAGCCATGGCACCACTGGGGATCTTTGAGTACGGAGAGCGAGGGAGGTATTCTCTAGAGACCACTGTGCTGGCCTGACATGTCCAAGCTGTCAGGTCCTCCGTGGCAGCATCCTGGAGAGGCAGATGTGCTAGGACATTCTATAACAGCTGGACTCTAGAATTTAGAGCAGGCCAAGAATACGGCACCTGTGCAGATTGTCCACCATGTTTTATATTTTCTTTATTTTTTTGTGTTTGTTTTTCTTTGTAGTCTCAGCTGTCCTGGACTCGATTTGTAGACCAGGCTGCCCTCAAACTCACATCGATCAGCCTGTCTCTGCCTCCTGAGTGCTGGGATTAAAGTGTATGCAGCCTGGGCTGGAGAGATGGCTCAATGGTTAAGAGCACTGTCTGTTCTTCCAGAGGTCCTGAGTTCAATTCCCAGCAACCACATGATGGCTCATGATCATCTATAATAGGATGTGATGCCCTCTTCTGTCATGCATGCAACTAAAACACTCACATAAATAAATATTTAAAGTGTATGCAGCCATGACCGGCTTACCATGTTTTTTGTTTGTTTGTTTTGCTTTGTTTTTTTTTTAAAGATTTACTTATTATGTATACAGTATTCTGCCTGCTTATATGTGTGCAGATCAGAAGAGGACACCAGATCTCATTTTAGATGGTCGTGAACCACCATGTGGTTGCTGGGAATTAAACTTAGGACCTCTAGAAGAGCAGACAGTTCTCTTAACCTTTGAGCCATCTCCCCAGCCCATCCACCATGATTATTAATGATGTATTTGATTCTGTTTCAGTGTATGAGTGTTTGCTTGTATACATGTATGTATACCATGTGTGTGCCTAACCTGTAGAAGTCAGAAGGTCACAAGAGACCATTGGATCCCATGAAACTCTAGCCACAGTGGTTGTGAGCCACTGTGTAGGTGCTGGGAACAGAACTGAGGTCTTCTGCAAGAGCAGCAAGTGCTCTTAACCACTGAACCATCTCCAGGCCCCTGTCCAGCTTTTCCTTATGTGATATGTGACCTCGATTCTTACTTCTCAAACCCTGTGGTTCTTTTTAGATCAGTGTTTTGTGGGCAACAGTGACAAGTTTATACTATCCAACCTACAAGTTAGTAAATCTGAAATTCATAGATTTGTTACTGGAATAGTTTTGAGACTTTGCATATTTCTGCGTAGTTTTAAAGATCTTCCCATAGTTGGGCGTTGGTGGCGCACGCCTTTAATCCCAGCACTTGGGAGGCAGAGGCAGATGGATCGCTGTGAGTTCGAGGACAGCCTGGACTACAAAGTGAGTCCAGGACAGCTAAGGCTACGCAGAGAAACCCTGTCTCAAAAAACAAAAACAAAACAAAACAAATAAAAATCTTCCCATGTAAATATTCCATGATTCTACTACATAGTCTGGGTCACAACAGAGAACTGAATATATATAGTTGTTGTTTTTTTTGTTTTGGTTTTGTTTTTCAAGACAAGGTTTCTCTCTGTAGCTTTGACTGTCCTGGACTCACTTTGTAGACCAGGCTGACCTCAAACTCACAGAGATCTCCCTGCCTCTGCCTCCCAAGTGCTGGGATTAAAGGCATATGCCACCACATCTAGCTCTGAATGTATATTTAAAAAGAGTTTTGTTCTTTTAATTAGATATTACTAAGGATTCTGCTATCTAAACATACATACACACACACACACACACACACACACACACACACACACATGTAAGAATGGAAACACATATCTTCAGTAATTATTATGCAAGTATGGCAGATTTAGAATGAGTTTTCTTTTTTTTATTTTTCTACTTAAACCTTTTATTACAATTATTCATTTGTGCAAGTGTGTGTGTGTGTGTGTGTGTGTGTGTGTGTGTGTGTATGTGTGTATATGCATGGACTTATATGTACATGCCATGAAATGTCAGAAGACAGTGTGAGAGAGTCAGTTTTTTCCTTCTGCCTTGAGTTTCCCAGGGCTCAAACTCACATCATCAGGCTTGGCTGCAAGGGCCTTTGCCATTCCCATAGCCCTTTTAAATTTTTATAATTATATTTAAAAATTTTGACACACGAACATATATGTATATGTAGTGTGTGTGTGTATGTGTGTGTGCATGTGTGAGTGTACAGGGGTACACCTGTAGAGAACAATCTCAGCTGTCAGTCCTTCCCTTCTACTCTGTTTGAGACGGGATTCCCTCCTCTTCACTGCTGCTTATGCCAGGCTAGTGGCCTCCTAGCTTCCGGCCTCCCAACTGCCGGCCTTCCTGTTCCCATCTGCTGGTCGGACAATGGTGGCTCTGTACATGCTTGTGATACTGTGTGTGGAATGGGGCTCAGAACTCAGCATGTCAGGCCTGTGTGGGAAGCACTTTACCCATCGGGCCATCTACCCAGCTTTACTTACTATTTTTAATTAGCTCATACTTAAACACACACATTCACGGAGCAGCACGTGTGACATTTTGCCTCAGGTATACAAGGATCATCATTAGACTGGGGACTACTTGATTCTAATATGTTACAAAGAGAATCTTCTTTGTTTGAGTCTGATGGGCTCTTTGAACTTCTTAAGTCTTGGTGTCTTAATCTTTCCCAAGACTGGGAAAGGGTAGACTGTTCTTCTCCTAAGTTCTGTGTCTCTAACTCTGAAATTCACCACAGCTCAGTGTTTTCACTGGGTTCTCAGAGGTCTGGTAGATATCCTTCATTTTTCCTTATTCATTTTCTTTCCTGATTTTTTTCCTTTTTCCCTTTTTTTTTGTTTGTTTGACTGCATGCCTGCAAAAGACCTATCCCAAGGTTCAGAAAATAATTCTTTGGCTTGATTTCGTCTGTTATTGAAGTTTTCAACTTTCTGTTTTGAAATTTTTATTTATTGATTGCTTAACTCTTGAGTTTCTGTTAGTGGTATATAACTCTCTTGAATTTCTCACACAGGGCATGCATCTTACTACACCTTAAATGCATTTTATGTACTGTGTGATTTTTTGTTTGTTTGTTTGTTTTTGTTTTTGGTTTTGGCTTTTCGAGACAGGGTTTCTCTGTGGAGCCTTGATTGTCCTGGACTTGCTTTGTAGAACAGGCTGCCTCTGCCTCCCTGAGTGCTCCGATTACAGGCATGGGCCACGCACGGCACCCAGTGTTACGTACTGTGTTTTAAATGAATCCATTTAAAAGTCACAATGACTATTAGAAGCAGGTGTTATTTGTAACTTTTTCTGATGAATGAGAAAACTAGGCTCAGAGAGGTAAAAGTAATTTCCTAAGTTGACAGATGGGAAAGCCAAGTTCAGGGTGACATTCAAGCTGTATGAGCCAACTTCAGAATCATGCTTTTATGCAGTGAGCTAAAATGCAGATTCACCTGCCCCTCCACAACCTGGAGCTAGTCTTTTGTTTAAAAAAAATGTATATGTATATACCATGATTCTTTCACATTAATATTTGAGAACTAGTAGGTGTGCGCCCCCTAATGGTTACACACAAACATTGCACAATGGCTGTGTCTACTCCTATACTTCTGCAGATCTTTGTTTCCTTGTTTTGTTTTATAATTATACTCCTTATGTAAGAGCCAAGCTTTCCGATGCACACTCGGAGCTGTATCAGTAAACAGTATAGTTTATATCATGTGAATCACTGTAGAGGTACTATTTTGCTAACTTTGCTTTTATCACAAAAACTATACAGTCAATGCCAGATGACTGTCGCTGGGCCTTCTGTATAGGAAGTCCTTGCTCCAACATATTTGCTGGGCAGGATGGAAATGTGTAGCCTTGGCGCATAGCGGTGACAAGCAGGAAGCACCATAGCCACTCTGCAAGAGGCGGGCTTTCTTCCACACAGCGGCAATGACTTCACTACACCACTAGTCATCTTTAGCATGCAGCTTCTGTTCATATAGAGGGATGACTTGCTCGTCATTTCTCCCTTTGTTATCTTTAATTGAGAGCCGGAAGGGAGAGAAGCCACTGTTTGCTGGTGGGTGTTTTGTTTTGTTTCCGAGACAGGGTTTCTCTGTGTACCCTGGCTGTCCTGGATTTGCTTTGTAGACCAGGCTGGCCTTGAATTCACAGCAATGCGCCTGCCTCTGCCTCCTCAGTGCTAAGATTAAAGGCATGCACCACCCCGCCGGGCTCACTGTTTGCTGCTATGTGTATAAGTTTTCTGTCTTCCTAGGCTTTTATAACCAAAACAGAAAGCAATCTACTGTACTCCTTAGCTAGTTTTGAGTGCCTGCAACCAGACAGTACCCCCGACCACAGTGACTTCAACATGACTGAATGTTGTTCTTTTTGAAACAAGTGTACAGATATAACAGTCCAGGGTGCACATTGCTCTTATTCAACACAGATTCCATATCTGGGTTCATGGTGGCTGATTTAATTCCATCTTTTTTGACTTATCCCAGACAGGGTAGAAAAGGCCAAAGGAAAAGCCGTGCCTCTAATGGTGGAATCCAGAAGTGGCACAACACAGATTTCTCCGCATCTCGATGGCCAATATTTGGTCAGAATCCTCAAAAGAGGGTGGCGTTAACAACCCATTTGCCCCCATTGAAAACTAAAGTACGGTGGGTAAAGGGGAAGAAGTAATGGGCAGTAGGGAGAAACCTGCCTTTACCCACAGTACTTTAGTACCTGCCTCTGCCTCCCAAGTGTTGGGATTAAAGATGTGCATCACCATGTGTGGCCCTACAGTTCCAGTTACTGAAGTGACAGTGTTCTTTTTTGGGGGGGGCTGGGGTGTTTGGCTTTTTTTGAGACAGGGTTTCTCTGTGTTAGCCTTGGCTGTCCTGGACTAACTTTGTAGACCAGGCTGTCCTTGAACTCACAGTGATCCCCCTGCCTCTGCCTCCTGAGTGATAGTATTCTTGTACAGGGGCTACTGATTCTTCTGGGAACCCTTTTTCCTTGTTTGAGAGGCCTTCATGGTGCTCGCTTGAGTAATTGTGAATCTAGATAACTGAAAAGTAAATGACAAATTGAAATCCAAGTGGGTTAAAGATCTCAACATAAAACCAAACACACTAAATCTCTTAGAAGAAAAAGTTGGGAAGAGCCCTGAGCTCATTGGCACAGGAGACAACTTCCTGAACAAAACACCAACAGCTCAGGCTCTAAGGTCAACAATCAATAAATAGGACCCTATGAAACTAAAAAAAACAAAAAAACAAAAAAACTTACGTAAGGCGAAGGACACTGTCAACAGAACAAATGACAGTCTGCAAACTGGGAAAAGATCTTCACCAACCCTACATCTGACAAAGGGCTAATATCCAAAATACACAAAAAACTCAAGACATTAAACACCACAAAACCAAACAACTCAATTAAAAACATGGGGAACAGAACTAAACAGAATTCTCAACAGAGGAATGGCTGAGAAACACTTAAAGAAATACTCAACATCCCTAGTTATCAGGGAAATGCAAATCAAAATGACTCTGAAATTCCATCTTACACCTATCTAAATGGCTAAGATAAAAAAAATGCAGGTGACAGCACATGCTGGTGAGGATGTGGAGAAAGGGGAACACTCCTCCATTGCTGGTGGGAGTGCAAACTTGTACAGCCACTTTGGAAATCAATCTGGTGCTTTCTCAGGAAATTGGGAATAACTCCACCTCAGGACCCAGCCATACCACTCTTGGGAATATACCCAAAAGATGCTCCACCATACAAGAAGGACATTTGCTCAACTATGTTCATAGCAGCTTTATTCATAATAGCCAGAATCTAGAAACAACCTAGATGCCCCCAACTGAAGAATGGATAAAGCAACTGTGGTACACAATGGAATACTACTCAGCTATTAAAAACAAGGAAATCTTGAAATTTGCAGGCAAATGGATAGAACTAGAAAAGGTCATCCTGAGTGAAGTAACCCAGACCCAGGAAGACATTCATCACATATGCTCATATATAAGTGGATATTCGCCAAATTATATAGAATAATCACACTACAATACACAGATCTAAAGAAGTTAAATAACAAGGAGGACCCTAGGGAGAATGCGTAATTCTCATTCAGAAGGACAAATAGAATAGACACCAGAAGCAGTTGAAGAGAAGGAACAGGAAGGGAGCCTACCGTAGAGGTCCTCTGAAAGACTCCACCCAGTGGGGGATCCAAGCATCTTCCGTGACAGCCAAACTTCAGGGTGGAGCACAGGGAGCGTTATGGAGGAGTCGGGGAACACAAGGGCCTGGAGGGGTCAGGAACTCTCCACAAGGAGACCAATGGAGGCAACAAATCCGGGTGGGGGAGAGGAGATGCTGCTGCAGAGACTGATGCACCAACCGAGGACCATGCATGGTGTGGACCTAGACCCTCTGCTCAGATGTAGTAGATAGGCAGCACAGTTTCCTTGTGGGTCCCATAATATGGGGAGTAGGAACTACTTCTGACGTGGACTCTGGCCCACACGTGTTGGTCACTTCCCCCTGGCAGGGTAGCCTTGTCAGGTCACAGAGGAAGAGGGTACAGGCAGTTGAGATGAGACTTGATAGGCTGAGGTCAGATGTTAGGGGAGGAAATCCTCCCTTTTCTGAGGACTAGTGGAGGGAGAGGGCATGAGGGAGGGAGGGTGGGAGTGGGAGCCGATGAGGGAGGGGGCTACAACCGGGATGTAAAGTAAACAAATTAAAAATAGAAAATGAAAGAAAAAATTCCCAAAATTACTTCATAAGTAAAAATTTCAAAACTATGGAAAAAAAAAAGAGAGAGAAAAGGAAATAAAAGCAAAGCAAGTGCTACCTGTCATTGTATTGCTGGTTTTCTTGTGCGTGAATTATAGATGCTCCAGGCCACAGCACTTACAGTGAGAACAAGAAGGTGAAAATGGCTCAAGTCATCTCAAAAGCACCAAGAAAACATTCTAGCTAAATAATATTTTATCTGTTTCACTCATAATTTACTATAACAGTTATTTTATGTTGGCAAAACTACTAAAGCCTCTAGAAGGATCCAATAGTTCCAATTGATTATTAAGAATGATCTGGTAGGCTGAAGAGATAGATGGCTCAGTGGTTAAGAGCACGGGCTGCTCTTCCAGAGGGCCTGAGTTCAATTCCCAGCACCCACATGGTGGCTCACAACCATCTATGATGAGATCTGGTGCCCTGTTCTGGTATACAGGCACACATGCAAGCAGAAGACTACTTATGAATAAATAAATAAATAAATCTTTAAAAAATGATCTGGCTTCTGCTTGAGGTTCATTTTCATGGTTCTGAAGCATCATGCAATGTGAGGTAATGCGCTTGAAGACAGCATCTCATGGCTCAAGGGGATCGCTGCTTCTAGGGATGGGGGGGGGGGGGAACTGATCGCTTCTGTGTAACCCTGGAGTTCCCAGTAAGGTACATGTGCTTAGTAAGTAGTACTGACATTGATCAGTGGCTACTTTATGCCCAGTGAAAGGCAGTGCAGCAGGATACTAATGTTAAGAGAGAATTAAAGACAAGATGGAGACTTGGTTTCCTCTAGCCCTGTCCACACTTCAGTTTCCCGACACAGCATGTGAGTATGACTTCTGTGCACATAAGGTTGATATGAACTAAGACTTAGAAAGTGCTGATAAAAAGAGAATGAATAATTCTGGGCTCAGGTTGAGCCGCGGTGTTTTCCCTACGGCTTTCTCATACCCTCGGTTGCAGTTGAGGTTAGGTGTTATACTACTCAGAGAGCTCATTGCTTGGAGACATGCCTGAGGTAACACCTGAAAGGAAGGAGAAGCTGGTTCTGGCTCTGCCTTTCAGAAGTTACAGACTGTGGTTGCCCAGCAGGAGCTACAGTGGAGCTGCCCCCCTCATGGGGGCCAGAAATCCGAGGGAGAAAGAGTGGGGGAGGAAATGAGGGAGAAGAAGGGAAGGAAGGGTGAAGGGACGCCCAGGCCCGCCGGGGTTCGACTAACGCTCGGGAGGAAACTTTTCCTGTATGGAGACAGAACACATGACACGAAGAAGGGGGCCCCTTTCTGCATTCTGATCAAACCCCGGTTATTGAGAAATTTCACAGAGTTTTTATAAGGCAGAGGGCAGGGAAGCATATTCCTATGGCAACCCAGCTGCAGGCTATCACAAGATGCGAGGAATTCCAAGCAGGTCACAACATCCTGCCACACCGAATATTTTGCTATCTTTATCTAATCTAACTGTTAAGCTACAACAGGGTGCCTCCGTCTAAATCTTACCTTTAGTCTAACTGCTGAACCACCACAGGGTCAGCTGGTGTCTGGTAAATGGCAGACTGCTGGAGAAATAGGAACCTAGGTTCTGACAAGATGGCTGAACATTGGCCATGTAGCCCGTCCCCAGCAAGGGGAGAAGGTAAAGCTGCCCAGGCCACATCCCCAGGGATTGAATCCAGCCTCACCACCTCCTTTCTTTCTTTCTTTCTTTTTTTTTTTTTTTTACCGTGTTCCTTCTAGGATATCCTTAGGAGATAATCCTTTGATGAGGTTCGGGCACCGAGGATGCAGTTGGTTCTCCAAGACCATCGCCTGGCAAACAAACTAATACCTGAGTCTGTGATGGACATCTCATATTTAAAACATAACAGATATAAAAACTCGCCAGGCATGGTGGTGCACGCCTTTAACCCCAGCACTCAGGAGGCGGTGAGTTTCAGGCCAGTCTGATCTACAAAGTGAGTCCAGGACAGCCAGGGCTACACAGAGAAACCCTGTCTCAAACAACACCAAAAACAAAACAAAACAAAAACCAAACCAGATATAAAAACTGCCTGGATTCTGGTTAGAATGAAAGTGAAAATCAGAGCAAATACTTGGAGCTAGAGAGAGGTCTCTTGAAACCACCTCTAGCAGGATCGGATGTGGCTATTTCATTACTGCCAACCATTTCCCATCCATCTTGACTTTTGTAATCCCTTGGTGGAGCCTCACTGAGATGGTTTAGAAAGAAAAGAAAACAAGTCTCTGGTCACCCATGAAGTCTCTAGAAAGTAAATTCTTATTTTTTTTTTTTTTTTTTAGCTTTTTTCTTTGTTTTTGTTTTGCTTTTGCATTGTCTCACTCCTTTCAGCAAAACAAACAAAAGCAGTGCTTATCCTCCTCAAATAAAGGAGAGTGCCGGAACTCCCCACCCTTCCTACTGTGTGTCAAGTTAGCTGCTGTCCTATCGTATTTTCTGAAGCCCCTGCTTCCAGATAGCCAGTCACTATGTCGACGTTAGCGCTCAGCCCTCCTTGTATTCATTCATATTCTCTGTTGATCAGACAGTGAATGTTTCTGGGCACAGGGGCTGGCTTACAGCTTCAGAGGTGTCGTCCATTATCCTCATACCAGGAAGAAAAAGAGGCCAGAGAAAGTTCTGTATCTAGATCAGCAGGCAGCAGGAAGTCAACCTTCTGAGACCTCAAAGCCCGCCCCCCAGTGACACACCTCCTTTAACAAGACCACACCTCCTCCAACAAGACCACACCTCCTCCAACAAGACCACACCTCCTCCAACAAGACCACACCTCCTATAATGCCACTCCCTTTGAGCCTATGGGCCCATTTTTTTTTTTTTTTTTAAATCAGTTGCCTTTGGTTCTATCCTAGGTCTCTGGACTCAGTCCTAACCCTCCAGGCAGTGTCAGTCAGGCCTGGACTTCCCAGTGCACCCACAAGATCTATTCTCTTTCTCCTTCCCAGGGAGATCCACGCACCCCACCCTACTCCACCCTTGAGCTCTTCTTGTTTCTTATCCTCTCTGGGTCTGTGGATTGCAGCATGAAGGACCTTAAATTCCACATTCCTAGATTATCTGAAAACACCAAGCACAGCAGGCCAGGGCTTTGTTGCTGGCTTAGGGAAATAGTCGTGTTGCTGTTCCTGTTTTTAAAGCCGTGAAGTAGGCAGTGTTAGTCACAGAACTGCCCTGTAGGCTTGATCCCACACAGTTCCTTCCCTAGGACTTTTTCTTTTTCCTGTTTTTAAAGATTTATTTATTGCATACATTGTTCTGCCTGCATGTGTGCCTGTAGGCCAGAAGAAGGCACCAGATCTCATTATAGATGGTTGTGAGTCACCATGTGGTTGCTGGGAATTGAACTCAGGACCTCTGGAAGAGCAGAGCAGAGCAGAGCAGATGGTGCTCTTAACCATTGAGCCATCTTTCCAGCCCCGTAGACATTTGTTTTGTTTTGTTTTTTGGTTTTTTGAGACAGAGTTTGTTTGTGTATCCTTGGCTGTACTGGACTCAGTTTGTAGACCAGGTGGGCCTTGAACTCACAGTGATCCACCTGCCTCTGCCTCTGCCTCCCCCCAGGACTTTTTCAGGAACCACGATTTAGTGTTCCTTGGGCAAGCAGGGCTTGGGCCTGGCTTCATCCATAGGCTCTGAAGCACTAGTGCTAAGGGTGAAGGGAGTAGCCCCAGGCCACATACAGCCTCTGCAGTCTGCAGGCCTTGAGGAAAGATGTAAGGCTGGATGGTAGATGTGTCTTGTGTAATATTTGTCCTCACAACCCAGCTTTGCTCTTAGGGTTGCCTCGAAGGTTATTATGTGACACGACAGATGTGTTAAGTCTCTCTTGGGTTCCACAGTCTACTTGCATCCCTAGTTCCTATCTCTTTTCCTGTCAGTCTGTCTCCCGGGCCTGGTGGATCTCCACGCCCTGGTTCTAGCCATCTAGGACAGATGCAAGTGGAGCTAGAAGCTGAGTTACAGCTGCCAGCATTCCTTACCCGCCTTTTTGGCCTAACACTGGCGGTAACTCTTCTAGCTGATCAAATACTTTTGCTTGTTTTTTTAAAATTATTTAATTTTTTACATATACATTTATATTATTACACATATATAGTTGTTTCGTTTTGTTTTTGAGACAGGGTTTCTCTGTGTAGGCTTGGCTGTCCTGGACTCACTTTGTAGACCAAGCTGGCTTCGAACTTAGAACGATCCACCTGCCTCTGCCTCCCAAGTGCTGGGACTTCAGTTGTTTAATATTTTTAAACATTTATTTATTCACCCATGTGTATATGTGTTCTTGTGTGTGGACACAGATGTGTCACGGTATATGTGCGGCAAGTAGATGACTACTTAAGGGAGTCAGTTATCTCCTCATCATGTGGATCTTGGTGACAGAAATTGGGTCCCATGCTCCTGCTGAGCCACTTCACTGGGTCTGGAGCACCTTGACCATATATGGACGTCCTCATCAGTCATTGTCTTCTACAGTTTCTCTGACCAAGGCAGAGAGAGCACTGATCTATGGGTATACATATAAATATTTAGAAGGTAGCTTGATGCCACACCCCTTTAGTAAACCACGTCCACCCCAGCTGTAGACCATGTGGGTGCTGGGAATTTGACCCAGGCCCTTCAGAAGAGCAGCTAGTGCTCTTAACCACTGAGCCATTTCTCTAGCCGCCATCCTGTTTTCTTACTGGAATTATTTTTTCTTACCGATCAGCTTTCATTGTGTTTAAAGGTTTTAGTAGTACATAAACAGAATATATCCTCTGGACGGGGGCTGTTCTACATATTTTAGAGACATTGTTTACTTACTAGTACTTCACAAGATTAACTTTGTTTTATATCTTATTAAACTCCTTAAACAAAGAAGTAAAAACTAAACTCATGAATGCAGAACTAACAAGGTTTGGAGCCAGAAGGTGGGCTATAAAGCCTCCTATTTCTACACCAGCCTCTGCATTGGCCATGGGACGTCTGACTAAGTTTAGATTGTAATTGCTTGCTTCTGAAAGCAATTGCTCCAGTAGCTGCTAGTGCGCTCACAGTAAGGGAACAGAGGAAGCTGTGTGCTGGACTATGGTGAGCTAACTGCCTCCATTTAATTCCACACGCATCAATCTCTGATTATGAAAAGGGACCAGATGGCCTTAGCCATCTGCTGTGCATCCATCAGGTGAGGGTCATCCTTTCTTACATGAGCAACTCCTGTTTTCAAATTGTGTTTAGTTTGAAACAAAACACCAAAGAAACACAAAACAACAACAAGAAAATTCCAATCGTTTCAAATTTAAAAGGCATACACACATGAGGGAAGAATATGGAGATTTAAATTTTTATTACGGCCTGGAGAGATGGCTCAGGTGTTAAGAGCACTGGGTGCTCTTCTAGAAGACTTGGGCTTGATTTTTAGCACCCACATGGGAGGGAACAATTGTCCATACCTGTCTCCCCCGTCTAGTTCCTGGGGCCCTGACACACTATTCTGGACCTTATAGGCATTGCACGTACTACGCGTGGTACACAGATATACATGCAGGCAGAACATCCATACAAATAAAATAAAAGTAAAGTTTTACCACCTAGTTTTTCTACATTCGTTTGCGATTGAATTTGCCTAATCTTGATTGTCACCTAATGAATGTTTGGGAACAATAAGTGAAGGTAGAGAGAGAGAGAGAAAAAAAAAACAACAACAAATTCAATGTATTTGATAATTAGCCCTCAGGATGCTTTTTACCAGTCTCGTGTATGTGGAAGCAATCCTTCAAAAAATCATTATGCTCTTAAGTCACATTTATAATGCAAAACAGATTTATTTTTATCCAAACAGGGATACGGGAACGGGGAACGGGAAAAGGAAGCAGTCTTTAGCAGTTGGAAGCGATGGAGGCTCTTACATCACCTCACTGACTTTATGATCCCCAACTGGCTTCTTGACCCTCCGACGTAAAACCCTCCCACCTGATGTGGTAAAAGGTTGGTCCTCAGGATGTGCGCTGCTTTGCTTCTTCTTTTCTTCTCTTTCCTGATAATTAAGTTGACATTTCAGGTAATCTTCATTCCTTTTTTGTTTTTGCATGAACGGTTTCAAAATGTTTAACAGCTACGGACATAAAAACAAAACAAAACAGGGTAGGACAGTCACTAAGGACTGTGTCTGCAATGTGAGGCAATTTACCCCAAACTGTAGCCCGTGAACCTCAGTCCAAATCATTTCAGGTACTCAGAATCTCAAGTTCTGCCGAAAACCTACTACATCACTCTCTGAGTATACTGAGAAGGACCAGGAGATTTATATGTAGATTGAAGGGCCAACCTTGAGAACCAATCCCAGATATTCACAGCCCCTAGGTGAATACAGGCACCCACTTACAGGAGTGCCAGGGTATTCCATCAAGGGCGAGATCACTTTAAGGAGCAAGGTTCTACTGCCAGTTACCTTGTTTTTTTTTGTTTTTTGTTTTTTGTTTGTTTGTTTGTTTGTTTGTTTTTTGGTATTTTTTTGTCTTTTCTTCTTTTCCCAGAGCAGAGGACCTTGCGTTTGCTAGGCAAGGCGCTCTACCACTCAGCTAAATCTCCAACCCTGTATCATGCTTCTCAGTCCCCTTTACTTATTTCACATGAAGATTTTGACTAGATACCCAAAGCCCATTTTCAAAGAAACACAGACGTCCAGGCCTAAAGCCCAGCTATTTGCATCTCCTCAGAGCCCCTAGTTGAGTGCGTTGTCTAACTGGGCTGGAGAACTTTTGTGGGGTGGCGTCTCCTTCATTTTGACTTCCGGAGACGCCCTGGGCCTGGTGTGTGAGTTCTACTATATAAGGAGTGTTTATTAACAGCCAGGAAGATTTAATCAGGATTGTAGTATAATAACGTCTCAAACGGGTCCTCCCGGCTGGCACTAGCATTCTCTGGAACTTATTTCAAAGGCAACTCGGAAACCCTGTGCAAAGCATAGCAAACAAAGCTAGCCGGGGGTGGATGCCAGCAGTTGTTGGCAGTGAGCACTCTGTTTGAGGAGATCAAGATAGTGCAGGCATTTCGAAATGAAGGTCACACGCTGGCACCAGACCGTGACTTTGTATAACTGTCCAGAGTCCATTACTTCTGGGAAGCCTGTCCTGTAATATGTTGCATTCTTCCTTATTAAGATCGCTAAACTGGGTGTGGTGACGCATGCCATTAATTCCAGCACCCACGAGGCAGAGATAGGCGGATCTCTGTGAGTTCGAGGCTAGCCTGGTCTACAAAAGAGAGTCCAGGTTAGCCAGGACTGTTACACAGAGAAACCCTGTCTTGGGGAGAAAAAAAAAATCTCTAACCTCTCATGCGCCGCTACTCTTAGCAGTAAGTATCTGCCCTCCCTTGGGGCTGAACACACACAAACATGATGTGGAGTATACTTCTCCTCATTGCTAGTTGGAATACGAGAAGTGAGAACATAGCACAGGCAAATTGCTAGCTGGAAGTAAGGAGTGACACTGTGAGACTTGACTACTTACCTCCTCTTCTTGGCATTCCTCAGCTTTATTGTTTATGTGTAGCAGCATCTTGGTTAATGTGTTTTCCATCTCCTGCGCCAGTTTTATGGCTGTTATAGGAGTGGTTATCTCCTTCATGTCAGGCTTCTGTTGGAGAGAAACAGTTGTTCATTTCCTCCCTCTGGACAGCCTCCCGGTCTACTTTACACATCATAAGGGCGACGAGACTTGCACAGTCCAGGAGTTTGCACGCTCTGGAGCGCCTTGGAAGTCAGCTGAGTCTGGGTGGCTCGCTTCCAAACTCTGACGTAATTGGTAGGATATGGAAAGTGAGCTTCGGGATCATAGATTTTATTTTATTTTATTTTATTATTATTATTATTATTTTTACCTGCTGGGGTCACGGTAATGTGCTACAGATCAAGGACATGGAGGGGAAATGGCCCAGGTATAGAAAGTCAATTACTCTGTTAGCTTTGGAATTGTGTGGTGACAGTGCTGTTTTCTTATTAGCAGATATTTCTCTTTATAAAGCTTCAGTTACAGAGGAAGGATAGCAGGTTACCATGAAGAGACTTGATACCCAATGAGCATATACAGGGGGAGGAGGTCTCCCTCAGTCACAGTCATAGGGGAAGGGAGTAGAGGGAAAGCGGGAGGGAGGGAGGAATGGGAGGATACAAGGGATGGGATAACCATTGAGATGTAATATGAATAAATTAATAAAATATAAAAAAAATGCTCAGTTACAAAGCAACAGCAACCTTTTAGATAATCAGGGATGCAGCGTTCCTGAGTTTCAGAACATTTTTTTTTTTGTCTTCCCTGAGAAATGAGGTACAGTTCTTACTGATAAGACAGATAATAAGTATGTGACACTGCGGATAAGTTAGTGACGTGGAAGAGAATGGTGGCGGGTCTGGAAAGAAGTAAGGATAGCCCCTTTCAGTCTATACAACCTTTGGGTCAAGTTAGGACCCAAAGAGGAACTTGTGTGAGTGAGGTCCCACTCACAGATCTCCTCATTGTGGACTGGGGTCCAGGAATTGGCATTTCTCAGGGTCCTCAGGTGGAGCTCGTGCTTCGGACACAGAGACCACCCTTTGCAGAGTCCACTGAGAAAAGCTAAACAAGCATTCGGCGACTACGTTTTACCACAGAGGTGTTGACACACACTCCTCCGTGAGCTCAGCTATGAAGAAGGCCATTCTTGGAACACGAATAAACTCGTCAGTAAGATGGTAAGCAGTTGTTTCCTAGACCCTGCCGAGATGATCACAGTGAAATCCTAGTTACCTCATGGCTTTGAGGGCGGATCTTTTTCTCACACTTCCACAGATATCTTAGGAATTCATCTGCATGTTCCCTCCTCATATTAGCCTGGTTTTCAAAGAACTTGGCAAAAGGTGGCTTGTTCCTTTTTTCCGTGAAACTGTAGGCCTGGGATAGAGATGAGAAGAGGAGAACACTGGGAGTGAGGGAAGCTTGGTCTTGTTCACACTTTCCCTCATTAATTGTTAGACTCATGACAGAGGTGCAGTGAGAGTTTCATTAGTCCCAGGACATCTACATTAAAAACAAAAAATACATATTGGCATAAACCCATTTGTTCTGTCTCCCACTGCTGCCTGATGCCTGTTTGATACTAGGAAACCCACTGAAAAGGTTGTACTTTTCCTTCTTGTAGCCCGTGATTACAGTTTTAAGTCAACAGATTGCAGCACATCAATAACCTAACCACCAAGTCCCCATCTTATGATATAGCCACAACCCTTTCTACAGGATAACAAACCCATTGTCACCCACAGTAGAGCAAAATCCTCCCGTTTGGCTGCTTAAGAGCCCATACTAACCATTCCTAAATACACATGGGAGATGTGCATCTGGTAAGACAGAATTTGGCTCAAAGCGTCTACTCGTTCTTCAGAAAAAGGGCGGCGGGAAGCCATTTCAGGGTTAGAGGATTCAACCATAAAATGAGCTTCCCACTGTTGTAGAGCACGTTTTAAGTATGATAGGGTAGCCCAGAGCTAACAACAAAGGTGAATTTCTACCAGCTGTGACTGGGAGTAACTGAGCTACCAATAAAGACTGCTTTCTGAGTGAAGGAACGGCTCTGACTCAAGGATGCCAAAAGAGTTGTCTTGGGAAGAGCTCTTCTTTCTTATTACTCCCTTGCTCAGTGTTCTCTGATTAGAGAAGGCGGAGAGACGCTGGGATAGTGACGTACTGCCCGAAGGGATTCATCACCTTTTCTTAGTCTTCTCCTTTAAAAACTGATGGCTGGCCAGACATGGTGGTGCACAGAAGCCACGGCAGCCAAGGCTACACAGAGAAACCCTGTCTCAAAACAAAACAAAAACCAGCAGCAGCAGCAGCAACAACAACAACAACAACAACAACAACAACAACAAAATCCTGATGGCTGCATGTTCGTTCCACAATGAGGTGACCCTATGACCCCGGTCCTTGTGCATAAGGCCTCAGCAGCAGGAGACAGCTAATAAGGCAGCGTTCTGAAAAATCAAAATCATGTCAGCGGGGGAGAGTAGGGCAGAGTCTCTGGTAAATATGCATTTTCAATTTGTCTTAATAGTGGCAGGAAGACGGAAGTGGAAATGGAAGTGAGGCCTTCTTCTGGGGAACAGGTGTAGCTACCAGAGGAGGCAATCATTGTTCCCCAGTTCCTCTGTTGGATTCTTTGCTTCCTCCTGACTCCAGCTGTCTGGAGTCTCTATGTTCCCTGGCATCTATTATCAAGAGATAATTCTCTATTAACCTCCTGAGGTCAGGGGCTCTTGTACTTATTCCACTCTTCCTATGCTCCACAATGGGGAGACTTAGGTAGCGGGTTGAATCTGTGCTGATTAATTACAGTACAGTTTCCATGGAAGTAAAGGGTAAAACATCTCTCATGTCCGGTGGATCTCTACCTAGGCCCAAATCATGTCTGGATGAATACAAATGGAAGTAGCTTGGGTCCAAAGGTCCATCTCTGTGAGGTGGTGAGGGTCCAGGCTGCAGCTGAAGGGAGGATGGGTCGTGCTAAGTAAAGCAGCTAAGCTTTTAAGGTTGGGCACAGATTCACAAACAAGGTCATCTTAAGGAAGGGATGGTTATAAAATGTTACTTCATTTGACTCTCTTGCTTTGTGATCCAACACTGCCCTTGCTCCAGTTGAACATATGTCTCCATTTTAGAAGGAGAGGGGTGGGTTAAGACAGTGCCTCTCAAACCATAGTTTGCATAGGAATCACCTGAGGCTTTGGTTCAAACATAAACTGTGATTGGTGGAACCTGCCACATCTCTCACCCACTGCCTATGCAGGGACACACCTTGAGAAGAAAGTTTTGTTTTGTTTTTGTTTTTTGTCTTTTAAATAATTATTTATTTGCAAGCTTGGATGCAAGCAGAGTCGACGGCCAAACTCTGTCAAGACAGAGTAAGCAAGTCCTCAATAGTTCCTGCCTCACAATTATGTCTGTCAGATATATTGAGCCAGAAGGCTGAAGAAGATGCTCCAATGTTATAGAGAGTATTGTGTGACTATTCAGATAGAAAACTGTCTCTTTTTCATTTGGAACTTTTCATTTGGAAAGCTACTAACCTGCACTCCTGGCATACTCAGATAATCAAGTTTATTCCTTCTCAAGTCTCCGAGGGAGTTGATTGAACACCAGGTAGCTTAGTTTTACAATGAAGCTTAATTGTTTAGGGGTTAAAATGGTTTTAGGTCTAGATAGGTGTTCTAAATTGATGATGACAATATGTGATGGAGATTTATTTACATTCAGAAATGTAGATGCACCAAGATAGGAAAGATGTCTCCTTCAAGGCTGTCAAATATAAATAGCCAAACCACTAAGAATGTAACATTTATATAATCCCTGATTGTGTCACGGTTCTTCTTGCCATAGGTAATCTATTGTATATATGTATAATAATATAAATGTATATGTACAAAACCAAAATAATTTTTAAAAGATTTATTTATTTAGTATGTATACAGTATTCCACCTGCATATACGCCTGCAGGCCAGAAGAGGGCACCATATCTCACTATAGATGGCTGTGAGCCACCATGTGGTTGCTGGGAACAGGAGCTCTAGAGCAGCAGCCAGTGCTCTTAACTGCTTAGCCATCTCTCCAGCCTTTAAGAGCGTTCCAAAAAAAAGCTGCTAATAAAGTTCTGTAAGGTAAAAATAACACTGCTGGTGATCTTTGAGTAAGGAGAGAAAAGGGGGCATTTTCCAGTGGCTACTGTCTGCCCTGACTACACTGTCTATACGACTATACTGCCGAGATCTCCATAGCAGTCCTTGGGAAGCAGAAGTTCTAAGAAAATTGGATGTTGAAGATCAGAGGCGGTCAAGAGGAAAGAACATGGAAGCTGGAAAGATTGTCCACTGGATCTGCTCACAGCTCAGTAAAATGCGAGCCCAATGCGTCCTATCCCAGTTCAGGAAACTTTTCAGAGGATCAGAATGCTGTGGGAATAATCCCAGCTAGTGACTTAAAAAGTTTGGTTTATTACTCCCAACATGGTACAATTTATGCTAGAGTGAATCCGCAAGCTATAGATGTTAGTTATAGAAAGATTTTTAAGCAGTTGGATATCTCTGCATGATCCTTAAGATACTCCCGTACAGACAGTACATGACTCTACCATTCCTTTTGTGACAAAACATAAAACTGAATATACGTATCTATAATCATATATACTACGTGTATATACATAACACATGTATGAATACTATCTCTACCCTGTGGTTAGGCATTACTATGGAAAACTGTGTAATATTGCTATTTAACCACTTTGAAAGAGCTTTTATGACTTCTTTCTTTCTTTTCCATATTTTTATAGCTTTTATAATCCGTTTTTGCTGTGATAAAGGAACGTAACTGAAACCTTCAGGAGTTTTCCCATTATCATTCCCCAATTGATGTTTAAATTTGATGCTGGCATTAAAGGTATGCGTCCCTCCCCTGCCCAATCTTTCATTGTGAATGCTATTAGTATCATTGAAGAAAAACCCATTCCTGTGACCTGGGTCAATACTAAGATGCCCTGAAGGTAAGACTCTACCCATCAAAATTCATTTGAAATGAGACAGACTGAACTGAACCGCGTGAGGAAATGTTTCCTCAGGCATGTAACAGACACTGACTGACACCCTGTTCCAAAAGCGCCTGGCTACACCTTAAGCTGGTAATAGAACTTGGCAGTGCAGTGGTAGTGGCTTTGTAGGCATAAAAGATGTAAGAATGAGGGAGTTCTGATAGGTTCTGTGTCAAGGTTCTGGAAGGCTCCTGCAGCTAGGCAATGAGTGGCAGGCAGGGCTGGAGGCTCTGCAAAGAGGTCCCAAGGGACCACTTCATGGAAACTATAAGAGTGAAACATAAGATAAGATGCAGTGGGTACCACAGGATGTTAGAGATGGAAAACTGTTTGACTTCTGTCAAGACAAATCCAGGTGCAAAATGCAGCCAGCCCAAGAGTGCGGCCATGTGTGCTTCAATACAGCTGGAAGGGCGGAGCTCCCAAGTCCTTTGGCGTCCAGAGATGGCAGACACAGCACTAGGCGACTTGACGTTTTTCCTATAGGGTTTTGGCCCTGTTTTGGTCTAGCCTCCATTCCTCTTTTTGAGATGAGACTAGTCGTTCAGCCACTGTAAGAATGTTACATTGTAACATTGTTATATTGTAAGAATGTAACCTTTTTTGTTTGTTTGTTTGTTTTCTAGACAGGGTTTCTCTGTGTAGCCTTGGCTGGCCTGGACTTGCTTTGTAGACCAGGCTGGTCTTGAACTCACAGGCATCCACCTGCCTCTGCCTCCCGAGTTCTGGGATTAAAAGCATGCAACCACCACACCTGGCTTGAATGTAACCTTTTAAACATTGTCTAAGAGGCTCAGAAGAGACTTTGGACTTTTAGAGTACTCTGAGTGTTAATGACTTGGGACTTTTGAAAATGGAATGAATGCAATTCCCATTATAAGGTGATCTTGAGCTGATGAGTGCTGCGGGGGGTTGGAGGGGGGAAGCATTTGCTTTAAAAGTATTGTGTTTGGGTGTTAAAATAACAGGGAACTGAACTGGGATGGTTAATCTTACTTGTCCACCACAAATTATTTAGATCACTTGGTTCTCAATTACGGGTCCTCGACCCCCACAAGGAGTTGTATATCACATATTTATATTATGATTCATAACAGTAGCAAAATTTCAGTTATGAGGTGGCAACAAAACGATTTTCTGGTTGGAGGTCACTACAACATGAAGAGGGTCACAGCATTATGAAGATTGAGAACCACTAGCTCAACTTAGGAGGCAAACCTTGGGGCCTGTGTGTGCGGTGTTTCCGTCCTCAGTCAGTGGCATTGTTTGGAAGGTTTAGATAGTGTGGCCGTGCCAGAAGAAGGGAGTCAACGGGTGGTGGGCTTTGAGAGAGTGCAGCCTCGAACTACTTTTAGCTCTCGTTTTTGCTTTGTGCTGGTGGTTGAGACGTGTTCTCTTAACTTCCTGTTCCCGCCGCCAAGCCTTCTGCTTGTTGCCATGCCTCGCCACTATGATGAAACAGTAAGCCCAAACGAACTCTTCCTTCTACAAGTTGCCCTTGGTCACAGGGGGTTTATCGTAGCAACAGAGGAGTAATACAGGGCGCAGCTATCCATGCTGGGGGATGGGCGAAGCAGGCTCCATGCAACCTACCCCTTCTATGGTGTCCCAAGACCCCCACCCACTCATGTTCTGTGGCACTGCTGTTCCCCCTGGCATCTTGCAGCTGGCTTTCCAAAGCCAGGTGTCTTAAAAGGAAGAGAAATTTGTTACACCAATCCATCATTACAAAGAACTCTCATCGATGCCCTCCCCCCCCCCCACCCCCCCACCCGCCCCACCGCCACCCACAAACTCTTCTTCAGGGCCAAACTGGTTTTTGAGTCATATACATGGTGACTCAGTGTAGAAATGTGGGTTCTCAGAGATAAGGGAATGTAAAGATCCTTTGGCTTTCAGGGGGCCAAGCTCAGACAAGGTATTCTGAGTGGCTCCCAGCTGTGACACCACAAGCTTCCACTATAAAGTCAGGGCACAGCACTTCTCCACAGGAAGTGTGCTTGCTGATTTCCGGACCAGCACTCAGGAAGCTGAATTCTGTGCCGGGATCTGGCTCACTGGAGTGGCCTTCCTGTCTCTGCTCCACGACAGGATATCGACTTCCCTCAGGTATCTTAAAATCCATTACTGGATTTCAGCTCCCCCGCCCCCCCCCCGCCCCATTTATCCATAGAGGATCAGGTGACTGCTGGGTAACCCTGTAATCTGCCCTGGCAGGTCCCCTACTTTGCTTTACCGTCAATTTGTTGGTCCCAACCCCCAAAATGCCCTAAAAATCTACTTTCGTCTCATTCTTTTCCATACTTTGAAATGATAATTTTCAAATCTATTTTTATAACCACTCACGGAGCTCTTCTTCTGTTAGCTACATAACTGGTAGCTATCTGGGGTTCTTTCTACCCTCTATAGAGAGGAGGAAATAGTTTTAGCAAGATTTTCAGGATTCTCGTGATTCCTAAGATTCAAAGAAGTGATTCTTATCCCTAGTGTTCAAGTGTGACAAACAGCAGAGGCTCTTCCAACATCAAAGCCTGCTCAGGCCTGTGTTCACATTTTAAACAAGCTTCTTTATAGCATTAAATTTTAAATAATTTGATAGTAAAAATTTAAAGCCATAACATTAGATTCCTCTTACCTTACAAAAAACCCCAAACAACAACAGAACAGTATAAGATAAAATCCTATGGACCTATAATTTTGAAAACCTTAACAGAGGGAAGAACAGTTTGCGTTTTGTACATTTTCAGCTTAGGTACATGGATAATAGAAGAGGCTCAGATAAGTGTAAAATTGGGGTTGACTCTCAGCAAAAGTGTCCCATGGGGGAAAATCTTTCCTTATGGAGCCTTTCTAATCATTACTCAGGTAACTAGAAAGAAGATGTGTGTACCCGTTTTTCTCTGGTACCAAATGTTGTTCTAGGAAAAACCAAGACAACCCTAGACATGGGTTACTTCTGTTCCTGTTAACACAAGGCCTGGTTTAAGCACCTTAGAAGGAGAAACATTCATGCTGCCTCACAATTTTCATCCTTGATGGCTTGGAAGGCATGGCAGAGCGATTCGGCCTGTGGGAACGGGAGTGTGGGATAGTAGCTGTTCATATCACAGTGGGTCCAAAAGCACAGAAAGACAGGAAGCTGGGACCAGGTACCATCTTTGAAGACTGACCCCTCCACCCTAATGACCTACTACTTACAGGTTTAAGTTTCACAGTATCTGAAGGAAAATGGTGATACCAGCCGGGTGGCATTGGAGACAGAAGCCTGTGTAGGATCCTTCAGATGTAAAGTGTACTGTACTATCTCTGGCCTCTGAAGACTTCTATCTAGTTCATCTTTGGTCCTCATATAACACAAAGTTCATTCATCTCAGCTTCAAGAGTCACCATGGGCTTCATTGTTCCTACGTTGCTCAAAAGTCTAAGTCTAGTTCTGTATAAAATAAAAGCAGAGAAAGAAATGCTTCTAAAGTGCAATGGCGCCGAGGAAATGCTCCCATTCAAAAAAGGAGAGGCAAGGACATAGAAGGAAGTGATTGAGACAACACAAACCAAAACCCATCAGGGTAAACATTATTTTCTATAACTCCACGTCCAGCCCTGGGGCCTGTGGTGTCATGGTGTTGATTTGGCAGCCCCATCACTACGACTTTGCAGTTTGTAGTCCATATCTGGCCCCTCTCTGCAGCTCGCTCTCTTTGGAACTTGTACAATTATCAACAACCACTCCACATAGCTAAGAGCTATGCTGTCTTGAAATTTCCTCTTACAAACTAATACGCCCATTACTTCTCAGTTCAGTCTCTCTCGAATTGTCAAGGACATCAGCAGAATATTGAGCAGTCCTTTGCCAGACTGTCACATGACCAGCTAACTCCTAGTTTATCCCAATAGAGACCTTATGTCATCTGAGAATTTATGAATGTAGCCTTGACTAGCTCCATTTTTATCATTTTGGTTTCCTGAGCTCCCAGTAGAATGGCTATCAAATTCTACTGAAATCATTCTATGGCTTTTCCAGCCCATGCATCAGTTTTTTTCCAAATTCGTCCCACACACCAGTTTCAAAGGCTTAGCCACGTGGTCAGGATTCTTCATAGCAGGGACCCTACTTCCTTGGCATTAATCATCTGTCTTGGTTACTTTCCCATGGCCTGGATCACAGAACCTGACATATTAAAGGAGGACAGATTCATTTGGATTCTTGATTTCTGAGAGTTTCAGTCCTTCAGGGTCATGGCAGGAAAGTCACGGGGCAGCTCAGTTTATGGAGGCCAGGCCATGTGGGAGAGGGTTCACAGGGCAGCAGTCCAGGGACCAGACAGGATGGGGGAATCAGGAGCTGACTGTTGCTCTCAAGGGCTATCCCTAGCAATGTGTTTCGTCCAGCTCGGCTCCACCTCTCAAAAGTTTCACAGGCTCTGAACCTATCACCGTCGGCCAGGGAGCGAGCATTCAAGACCCAAGTGTTTGAAGGACATTTTTAGACTCAAACCACAATGACTTGCCTTCTCTGCCCTGGGCCCAGGCAGGCCTGTGGTAGCCTCACCCATTCTGTGCTCAGGATGATAAAGGAAACTGAAATGTATTTCAGTATCTCTTGAGTCAGATAGTTAAATTCCCGTGGTTCCTGGAAACCCCACTGCGTTCGCTACAGCGCTGCCAGACTATCTGAGGAATGCTTGTCTTTCTCGGCCTTGTGTTCTGTGAAAAAGCAGCCTGCTTTCCCTTGTGGTTGCAGAGTTCATAGCCTCCTCTTTGTAGCACCGACTGCCTAAAACATAGAAAGGAGCCTTCACGACTGCTTTATAATATGAACTGTGTATAAATTATGAAGTTTATGTGAAGTTTTACTCCCAAGACACTATTGTTATCCCACAAGAAGGAGATATTCATCAGGCTCAAATTATTATCATTAGAGTCATAGATATGAATAGTGTTTGCAGAAGAGTATTCTTTAGATTAGAAAAGGTGCAATCTTGACATCGATAGGGTTCAAGTTGTTACTATTAGAGTCATAGATATGAATGAATAATTGTATTTTCTGAACATTCTTCTGTAGACTAGAAGAGGGGCAGTCTTATCCTGGTCTGTGCTCTCCGTTTACTTGGCTTCAGACCCACCTTCATTTCCACGCCCTCCTCTCCATCTACAGTGACCATGCCACGTATGAGTCAGGTCTTGCTATCTGACCTCTGCTTTAATGCCTTTTGTAATGGATCCCACCCACTTCTGGTAAAGTATAAAGTCTGAAAGAGCATGCAGAGAACAGCCTCTCCTCACCCCACTCACTGTCACGCAACTTTGTTTACCAGCATTCATGATCCTTGTGGCTGAGGATCAGAACTTAAGTTTTAATTGACAACATTACAAGAGAAATATCATCATCATTGTCATCATCGTCGTCATCATCATCACCATCATCAAATAATTGTGTCCTGTGGTTCACAGAGAAAAATTTAAGGAACTTCTCTAAGAGGTAGCTTCTGTTCCTAACCTTTCTGATGGACCAGGAAGCCTAGGATCAGGAAACTCAAATAAATCTTGTGAACATTTATTTCTCAGTTTCAGAGCCTGCCACTTAGGCTCTGTGAGCCACCCTCTAAAACACGCTTTTATGTACCTTTCACGAAACTGCAGATTCACCGGGCACATCCATGGCCAGGGGAAATGTTTACAGTGCTAATATTTGAGAGCTACTAGTACGTGAGTGCCCTCTAGTGTGTATACTTGACTATTACACCATTCTTAGTTGATGTATTAGATTAAAAAAAAGTTTTTTTGAGACAATATTTACACTATCTCCTCCTCTCTTTCCTCCTTTCTAGTCCTCCCATGCATGAGGCACACTTTGTGGTGCATGTTCTACATGTAGAGTAGGACAAATTACTTTCCTTGTGATGACTGACCCTTTACTTTCAATTCAACTTTGTCACTACTATAGAAGCAGTGCCAGAGATCTGCCATGAGCTGTTATTTACTCCTGGAAATTAAATTTCATTAAACATTTAGATTACCTGGCACTTCCTCAGAAAAATTGGGAATAGTGATACCTTAACACCCAGCCATACCACTCCTGAGCATATACTTGAAAGATGCTTCACCATTCAACAAGGACATTTGCTCAACTATGTTCATAGTAGCTTTATTCATAATAGCTAGAATCTGGAAACAACCTGTCCTTCAACTGAGGAATGGATAAAGAAACTGTGGTACATTTACACAATAGAATACTACTCAGCTTTTAAAAAGAAGGAAATCTTGAAAATTTCAGGCAAATGGATGGAGAAAAGATCATCCTGAGTGAGGTAACCCTGACCCAGAACAACACACATGGTATATACTCACTCATATGCTGACATTAGCCACATAACACAGGATAACCACACTGCAGTACACAGACCTAAAGGAGCTAAATAACAAGGAGGACCCTAGGGAGAATGCTTAATTCTCATTCAGAAGGGTAAGTAGAATAGACACCAGAAGAAGCTGAAGAGAAAGAACAGAATGCGAACCTGCTATAGAGGTCCTCTGAAAGATTCTTCCCAGTCGGAGATTGAGGCAAATGCTGAGACTCAACAGCCAAACTTTGGAGTGGAGCTTAGGGAGTCTTATGGAAGAGTTGAGGGATAGAAGGATCTAGAGAGGACAGGAACTCCTCAAGGAGACCAATGGAACCAACAGATATGGGCCTGGGTTGGGGTGGAGGCTGCAGAGACTGATGCACTATTGAAATTCCAGCTTCAACATCAACCGGGGAAAACTGAGGTGGGACGTGAATCCTGTGGCTGGCTGACTGGCGTCCCTGTAGACTTTCTCTGAGGGCAGCCTTCCAAGCCGGAACTGATAGTTACCGGCAATAGCTTCCACTGGTGGTGGCAAGTGTCTAAAACACACACACACACACACACACACACACACACACACACACACACACACACACACACACGGCGATGAAGTAAGACAGACTCCAGCCGGTAGGTTTCAACAAGCTGCTTTTCTTTATCCTTAGTCTCACAGTTTATATACCCCAACAAAACCTTTCAAGCAGTACAAAAATCACAGTGTGTTTACATTCTATCTCTCTATACATAAATCGTTACAGTGGATATACGTAAAAAAATCATGTTTCACAATCAATACCTTCACATGATCAAATGTTTTCCATATTATGGGCGAGGAACAAACATGAATAACAAGTTATTTCTAAGAACCCAGATACATTTGTACATAAGCAACTCATTACATATTAACAGAATATAAGCAAGCAAGGTGATTTCTCAGCCAGTTTTTCTTTACTGGCAGGCTACAGTTTGTGGTTACAAAGAAGGCATCAATTATCTTAAGAAGTAATCCTATAAAGATCTTAAAAGAATCACAAATCTAAACTCCCATATAAAAATAATCAGCAATTTCTACTCTAAGTCCTAAAGGTGCTCATCTACTCATTAATATGGTTTATTAAATCATATCAGAAAGCTGAGGGCAGAAAAATAGAATAAGGGAATCAATGGTCATCTCAGTCACCAGGCCAGCTTGAAAGAGTCATGTTGGCCAATGCTGCTATGGGCCATTGTTCTTGCTTTGCCAACCTCAAAAAGTCCCTACCTTTACTAATAAGAGTGTACTTTTTATTAACTTCAATTGTCCCCTAAGATTTCCTGCATCGGGGCCAATAGCAAAACCATTTTTACCTTACTTTGCTAAACAATCTATTTTTTTCCCTAAGACTTTCTACATCAGAGCCACTAGCAAAAACATCTTTACCTAACCTTGTTGAACAATCTATTTTTCCAAATACTTTCCAAGAGTAATGGTCATTGTTAACAATCTATATCTGCAGGATGTTTTCAGAGATGGTGGCTTAATCATTAATCTGCTCCAGCAGCACTTCCTGAAAGAGATCAAACATTGTTATTGAATATGCCAACGATACTGCCCAGTGAGGGGCTGGAAGCTGCCTTTATAGTACACAGACAATTCACATATTAAGGGGATGATAAGGACCACAAAGGAAGCAAGCAGAGCTATGTTCCATAACAGCATGAAGTCCTCAGGACATGTAGTTCTCAGGTTTATGCCTCTCTGATACCCATCGTGGGTTTGCTAACCGGTGGGCCACATTCCATGAGTTCTAGAGCTGTTTTGTTTTTCCTCTTGCACTGACCCCAACAATGCACCAACCAAGGACCACAAATAGTAAGGACCTTGACCCCCTGCTCAGATGTAGTTGATAGGCAGCAGAGTCCCTTATGTGTCCCATTATATGGGGAGTAGGGATTATCTTTGACATGGACTATGGTGCCCACTTATTGATCACTTCCCCCTGGTGGAGTAGCCTTGCCAGGCCGCAGAGGAAGAGGATGCCGGCAGTCCAGATGAGACTTCATAGGCTGGGGTCAGATGATAGAAGAGGAGGGCTCCCCCTTTTTGAGAACTGGGTCAGAGAGGGGGTATGAGGGAGGGAGGGTGGGCCCCAGAGGAGACTACCTTAATGCCTTTTGGGAGGGAGGAGGAGGAGGCTACAATTGGGGTGTAAAATAAGTAAATATTTTAAAAATTAAAAATTTAAATTACAATTATTTAATGTCTATATGCACATGTGCATGTGTGTATTAGAGCATTTGCAGAGACCAGAGCCAGCTTTTGCTAGTCAGTTCAGTTACCTCCTTCTACCTAGTGGGTCCCCAGGATCAAAATTAGATAAGTCATCAGGTTTGAAGGCAAGCACCATTACCCACTGAACCATCTCTCTAGCTCTAAATTCAATATTATTAGTGGAAGTCCACATTCCAACTTACAAGAGAGAGCTATGATGACCACTGTGCCAGAGGCCAAGTCTAATTAACAGAGCTACAAGGGCTTCCCTGCTGCCAGTCATCCTTAGCAGGACCTGCCAGTTTATTTCACAAGAGTAATATTTTGTTTGTTTGTTGTTGTCGTTTTAAGACAGGGTTTCTCTGTATTGCCTTGACTGTCCTGGACTCAGACTTACTTTCTGCACCAGGCTGGCCTCGAACTCACAGAAATCGGCCTACCTCTGCCTCCCTGAATACTGGGATTACAGGAGTGCACCAGTATGCCCAGCAATCCTCAGCTTTTCCTCCTGTCATTTTTATATGAACGTTGACAGGATGAGACTGCATCAACTGTTCAGTGGTATGTGTCTATATCTCTCTGTTTCTGTATTTGGTTGTCATTCATCCACAAGCAGGAAGTGATGTGTAACACTTGTCAGGCCGGAGGATCAAACACTAATGAAGTCTATTATTTCTGATGCAATTGTCAACAGGCAGCCACCTGGGGGGCACAACATGCTGCCCTATCTCTTTACTCACTTAAAAGTAGAACAGAGCCAGGTGTGGTGGCACACACCTTCAATCCCAGCACTTGGGAGGCAAAGGCAGGTGGATTGATATAAGTTCAAGGCCAGCCTGGTCTACAAAGTATGTCTAGGTCAGCCAAGGCCTCACAGAGAAACCCTGTCTTGAAAAACCAAAAAAAAAAAAAAAAAAAAAAAGGTAGAATGGGATCAAAGTAGCTGATCTAATTCACACCCTTACATCTGTATCCTGACCACAGAGACAAGGGCCCGAGAAGAGCCCCTCCCTGCCTTAAGAGGCCAAACCCAGGCATGAACATGCTCCAACATATGTTATGTGTGTATGTACGTGTGCGCACGCACACCATGCCCAGCAACCCCCTCCCCACAGATTTATTAGAATGTGTCAAAAGACTGAGAGCTCAAAATATCTAATTTTTTTGTTTTTTGTTTTTTTGAGATAGGGTTTCTCTGTGTAGCCTTGGCTGTCCTGGACTCACTTTGTAGACCAGGCTGGCCTCCAATGCACAGCGATCCACCTGCCTCTGCCTCCTGAGTGCTGGGATTACAGGTGTGCACCACCATGCCCACACCCAGCTAATGTTTTAAGCTGATCCAGAACAAAAACACCTGTGACAATTCAGCAACGCTCAGGAAAGACTCTTGTTCCCAGCCATAGCATACACAGTAAGAAGACGGACACCAGTATGGCTCAAACTATGCTCAAAAATCCTCAGTGTTACTAGTGTTTTAAATTACTAAGTAGTTAATAAATCAAATATTTCTACCTATAATTTATTGTCACTTAGATTTTATGTGTTGGCAAGTGAAGTGCCCCAGAAGGAGCAAACACTTTCCATTTGCTGTTAAGAATAGCACAGTGGCTTCTGCTTGAGGGTCATTTTCGTAGTGTTGCAGCACCATGCAAAGCAAGGTCTACAGGAGGAATAATCTATTGGAAGCCCCAATCTCTCAGTTCACACTTTCAGTTTCAGTGTCAGAAAAGCCAGCGGCTGCTCTGTTTCCTGAAATTCTCATCTCAAAGGCAGCCAGAGAGTTCCTGGGCTCCAGCACTTTCTTCTGGTTGGCACTTGCGTTCTCTGTAGACCAGACAGCAGCGCTTAAACGAATTCCCACTGATTTCTTCTTCCTGATTTCTTCTTCCCCTCTGTTTCAGTGGCACACTACACTGAGGCCCTACACTTGCTTCGTTGATCTTGTTTCCAACTTGGAACTCCTTGCTTTACTCAGGCTTCTGTGTGAGCCTTCTTCAGCACCGTAGGTTGCTCACCTGTCCTTGGCCCTCAGCTCTATGGACGTCCACATCTCCATTTCTACAGCAATCCACCTGCAGCAGAAAGCCTTTCAAATATGGGTTGCCCTCTTGCTTTCAGCCAAGGCTCTTCTCTCCTAAGAAGTAGGCTTCAAGGATGGGGTAAAAAGATGATTCTAGGTGGATGCAGAAAACAAAAAGAGCTGATTCTTGACACCCAAATTAAAAAAGACGCCAGGATGACTTAAGATAAAACTTCTTAAATGTGTATTTTCCAAAAGTGCTCCACCCCACGAGGTGAGATGAATGTCAGGAGACACGGCAGGAGCAGATTTGCTTTTTGTTGTGATAGTGCATGAGGACATGAAGGAGGTGAAGGCAGGGGCACGTAAGCAGTGTTGAGTTTCTTTCTCCTTGTTAGACGAGGAAGGCTCCTCAACAGGTGCCTAAGACTCACCATTCCTTGACTACTTAAAACAGAGCACACATGCCCATGTGCTACTACTTTGCCCCCAAGTTCTTCCCAAATGGCCCAGTTTACCACTTGGCCTTGACTTAAAAACAGTTGGGGAGAGCATTTAATACATAAGGGGCCAGGTGGCCCTACACCCCAGCAAATGCCTTCAGTATTTTGTCTAACTAAGAAGAAATACCTATATTACTAGCCGGATGTATTAAATACCTGTCTCCTGCCCTGCACTGTCCATGACCTACAGCTCTGTGCTTGCTAGTTCTGAGCCAATCATTTTAAAACTTACCTTTGAGACATAGTGAGGTTCTTCGGAATCAGCTTCAATCATTTCTCTCTCTCTTTTAAAAATCATTAAGTGTCAGAAGACAACTTACTGAAGTTGCTTCTATTTTTACCCTGTGGGTCCAGGGATCAGACTCAGATTGCTGGCTTGCCCACCCTGAGTTTCACTCTACTCTTTTAAGTAAGCATCCATGCTCTTGCCTTCTCAAATCATCTTTTCTTCTATCGATAACATGGTACAGTTTCACCATCCCCTCGCCAAGGCCCAAACACTAATTACAGTTGTATCCTGTATCCTTGCATTGTCCCTTTCCCTCAGTGAGCATCTGAACCAAGATGGACAGAATCCACATCTCATTCCTTAGATTGTTTGCTCTCATAGCACAGGATGCGTAAACACAAGCAGTGTGACCTAACATATGTGCTCAAAGGTGCCCTCAAAATGCTGGCTCTGCTGAGCGACCTGCCCTCCAAGGTGCTTTGTGAAACTTTCACAGTCTCAGTCACAGAATCTTTGTGATCACATTGCATCCAGATTCCTACAGTTAAAAAAAAATATTAGAGAGAAGCTAAGGACAAAAAGATAGAAGAGAAAGGACAACGAGTGAAGTCAACCGCACTAAGTTACATTTGCATATTTAATATATAGGGGTGTGGTAGTAGCCCGTACTAGTCTCAAACCTACAGTGGTCCTCCTGCTTCACCTCATGTATGTTGGGATGACAGGTATGTGCTATGCCTGACCGATAGATTGATTTAAGTTTTTCGAGACAGGGTTTCTCTGTGTATCCTTGGCTGTCCTGGACTCGCTTTGTAGACCAGGTTGGCCTTGAACTCACAGCGATCCACCTGCCTCTGCCTCCCAAGTGCTGGGATTAAAAGTGTGCACCACCATGCCCGGCTTAAGGCAGCTCTTTATGATCTTTTAAGATTTTTTTAAAAAAATCTGTAAGAAAATGAAAAAGTCAAACTCTAAATCTTAGGGTGAAGTATTAAAAAAAAAAACAAACTCAAAAACTCCACTTTCTTGGTAACTCAGTTCCTCCCACAACCCACTAGAGTTCCTAGGTTGATGAGAAAGTCGGCCAAGGCCATGTTTGACAGTACCTTGTTACTAATTAGCCCAGGGTTCTGTGTCTGGCTGAAAGCAACAGAACAGAGTCACTTTGATAAGGCACGTCTCATGTTTGGCTATCACAGAGAACTGGTAAGACACAGTATAATTTAGGAAAGACACTTGGGAATTCTGTGTTTGTGTGTCTGTGTGTGTGTGTGTGTGTGTGTGTGTGTGTGTGTGTGTGTGTCACACACCAGATGAATGAAGGGGTTTCCTTAAACTCTCTCTAAACAGGGAGAATGAATACACTAATACCAGGACATAGAATTAGTTATTTTTAATAGACGGAGGATCAGAATTCATCATGATTCTGAGAGGCACGTGGAGTGTGTAGACTGACAGTTGTATCCTGTATCTAGTGAGCTGCATGAGGCTGATCAGAACTTCCTGGCCAGTGGGGTCATGTAGACAATAAGACCATACTGCGCTGTGGAACACAGAACTTAGGTGCGGATGAGTACCCCTACGGCTTGTTTACATCTTATGGGAACTTTCCATTTGTCCCCATTAGTTTTCTATATTTCTCTGTGAAGTTATTTCTGATACATGAAAATGCTTATCGAATGGGATATTTTACTTCTACGCCATACACCAACAAGTAGGACTTGGGAGTAATTTTTAAAATATGTTTATTTACTTACAATGTATACAGTGTACACCTGCAGGTCAGAAGAGGGCACCAGCTCTCATTCTAGATAGTTGTGAGCCACCATGTGGTTGCTGGGAATTGAACTCAGGACCTCTGGAAGAGCAGTCAGTGCTCTTTACTTCTGAGCCATCTCTCCAGCCTTGACTTGGGAGTAATTTAAGATCATGGGAAGATGATATTTTGTTGTTGTGTGTTGTGTGTTGTTGTTGTGTGTGACAGGGTCTTGCTATGTAGCCCTGCCTGTCCTGAAACTCAGTATGTAGACCAGGCTGGCTTCAAACTCACAGAGGTCTGGTTGGCTCTACATCCTGAGTGCTGGGATTAAAAGCATGCAGCACTATGCCCAGCTAGAAAGATATTCTCTCTCTCTCTCTCTCTCTCTCTCTCTCTCTCTCTCTCTCTCTCTCTCTCTCTCTCATAAATCAGGTTGAGGATTCCATTAAAGTACTGCACATTAAAACTGAAGGTCAGGACTAAGTCAGAAGCCAGAGGTCGGGAGGAAAGAGACATCCAAACAGGCTGTCAGCTAGTACACAATTCGTTCAGGATCAACTTATTTGTCTGGGCAAGTCTCCAAAAGTTTCTGTTTGGTTTATTTATTTTTTGACTAGCTTCACATTAGCAAAATAGGAACAGAAACGGAGGCATTTCTTACAGAGAAACCCATTAGAGAGATTCTTTTTCATTAAAGAGGTTTATTTATCATCAGTGGGTCCAGCCAGACACATAACAGGCGTTCACTGGAGGCAAACGACCTTCCAAGAGATAGTTCTTGTCTTTTCTTCTCTTCCACGTTGGTCTCCAGGCAGGACACATTACACCTAAAAGTTAAAGAGTGTTCTCCTCTGAAGTATTCATCTCTTCTCTGAAGACATTTGCCTGCCACACTCTTAGCTGCCAGGCTTGATCAAGCAGGCTGTTCCAGGCAGTTTGAGTCTCCTTTTGCGTAAGAGCGGTCATAACCACACCCACTAAGCTTGTATTACTGCTCTAGCCAGCTCTGAAAGCTTGTGGACAAATAACCAGTGGCCTAGATTATTATTTACTATTAGAAATAAAAATTAAAACGAGTCCTTCTGATATTATAACATATGTTGACAATGACATCTGAGTCTAGGCACCATAATGCTTGGAACAAATTGCTGCCTATTAGATCTGCTTTTGCCTTCATATTTTCAAAGTGTAGAGCTGTCGGGGAGGACAGAGTTCCACGAGAGTAAACCGAAGTCTGAATGTTTTTCCTAGGATTTACTCAGCCCCCTATTTACTTTTTGAGTCTTTCCTGAGCTGTTTGCAGCGAAGGGGCATCCACCTCATCCCCCATCCCCCCCATCTCGCTCGGCCCCTCGCCCCCCCCCGGCCCCCCCCCCCCCCCGCGCCCCAGATCCAGGACTAGTCTGCAATCCCTGTTTGATTATTTTAAGACACATGTGTCTATGTGTTGTATCTGCCCGCCTGCCTTCAGGCTTCCGGCCCCATGTTTTGCTCACTGTGGGCGAGTGAGAAGGGCGTTCGGAGGTGTACGTGACTAAACCGCCTCTCTTATCAGTCCAAGCAACCTCACAGTCCTCTGGTGGCTCCAGAGGCCGGCGTCCGCCCAGTAGGACCCACCTCTGTGGGCGGGGTAGAGTCTTATCTTCCAGTCCTGGAGCCATCAGGCGAGTGCAGGTGGCGATAGGACCGGACTACAGTTCCCAGCATCCTCGGCTCCCTCTTGCCGCCTGCGGCCCAAACCGGCAGCGCCAGTTCAGGCTCCTAGTTCCAGTCCGAGCAAGTCTCGGTCTTAGGGGCCTGGGGGCTCTGGCGGGTCTTCAGTACCGGAGCTGCCCAGTCCCGGCGGAAGATGGCCTTGCTGCTGGGCCGCCTGGGCGCGGGCCCCTGCTGGCGCGCCGTGCGGGGTGACTATGGGCAGCTGCGCGCCTGGTGCCCGTGCGGCGCCTCCGCGCGCGTCTGCAGGCTGCCTGGCACGGCTGGTACCCAGGCTCGCCGCGGGCTGGGCCACAGCCACTCGGCTGGAGGCGGGTCCCGATTGGGGACCGGGCTGGCCGCGGCGCTGGCGGGGTTGGCAGGGCTGGCAGCCGCCGCCTTTGGACATGTGCAGCGGGCGGAGATGGTGCCCAGGAGCTCCGGGGGGTGTGGGGAGGACGATGACGAGCTGGCCCGCCGCTGCAGCGCCTTCATGACCTTGCCTGTGACCGACCTGCGGGAGCTGCGGAGGAGGCCAGAGGACATGAAGACCAAGATGGAATTGATGATTATGGAGATCCAGGCCCAGGTGTGTCGGGCGCTGGCACAGGTAGACGGAGTCGCCGACTTCTCTGTGGACCGCTGGGAGAGGAAGGAAGGTGAGGAGGATCATCCTGTCTCCTGGTTGGGCAACAGTTGTAGTTTGGGATTGGGGATAGGTTAAAGTAGACAGTACTCACTGCGGTGGGGGGTGGGGTGGGGGTGGGTGAGGTCATCTGTTGAAAGGGACACCCTTAAAAAGATTGACATTGAGAGAACCGTTCGCTTTCTGCTTGTAGATGTGGACCCAGGTGTGCCAACAACGTAGGGCAGACCATTTAAGAAGTATTGGAAATCTAGAATTGAGTTTTCTATAGCTTTATTAGGGAACATTTGCAGGCAGCAGACTGAAGCTGGCATGTTCAAAGTTCGTTCCTGAACAGACACCCCCCCCCCCCCAACACACACACATTTCATCTGCTAGGATGCATTTGTCCCTTGTCCTAGAGAGGCAGAGGGAACACTGATCTTTCACGTCTACTAGACACCCTGTGTCAACACTCTCCCCACCTCTTTTTTCTTTTTCGGGGTTACAGAAGAAATATTTGATTGATGTTTCAGTAGCTCTTGATGAATCACATCATATTTCTAGAAGGAAAACATTTCCTTGGAATCCCCAAATACCCACCCATCCTTGTGGAGCCCCGCACCGGGGACTGTGTTGCTCCCTCGACACTGTCCTTGCCTGTTCTCCCCTCCTATCTTGATCTTAAACTTGAGGATTGCTGATTTTTTTTTCCCAGCTGGAACTATAACACATTTTGAGCTATGATACTGCCACATGTATATTAAATGGTGTTCAGTCTGACTTTCATAGTTTTCCATCTCGTAATGCTTTAAAGTAAAGGCCGCCGACCCCAGCTGTGTGATCTTGGATGTGGCCTCCTGCTTCTTTTGAGTTTTTTTTTTCTCATCTGGAATGTTCAAGGATTGTGCTAGGTCATCCTGGGAACATATACACCCTTACCAGCTCTTAGAAATAAAAGAACCCAAAAATTAATCCTCGAGAACAATCCTATTCATATACCTAAACAATAATATATGCTTTACTTAATTTAAGGTGCTGAATCCCCAAAGAGTTTGAATAGCTACATTTTAAAATTGCATAATAAATTAGAGGTAAATATCAGACTGAGGAAAAAGCAATGAACCGATATGAAGTTCTTGTGTTCATTAAAAATAGAACACCATTCAATGTACCCACCCCTGCCTGTAACATTAGCTTTCTATTTTGTGAATAGCAAATGGTTCTTTTTTTGGCGATATTTGAAGAAAGAGTTCTTAGGTGATTTATTAGGCAATGGCACGAGAACACAGAAGAAAAAAGTCATTTTAGCGGTTTGTATCTGGGCTCAATGTTTTCCTCATATGAGCAGCTTAAGACATCAAGCTAAGCTAATGACTCAATTTATTGCCCATAAAAATATCTGCTATTAGTGATGGTTTTGGAACCAGAGGAGAGTGAGCTCCTCATGCTGTCACGGACATGGGAGAGTGGTGTCCCATAGGATGGTCCCCTATTCTGATTTTCTGTTTCTATGGACAGGAGGTGGCGGCATCACCTCTGTGCTTCAGGACGGCCGTGTGTTTGAAAAGGCTGGGGTGAGCATCTCTGTCGTTCATGGGAGTCTTTCTGAGGAAGCAGCAAACCAAATGAAAAGCAGAGGAAAAATTCTGAGGAGGAAAGATGGTAAATCAGACAAACCTTCCTGCCAACTGTTCTCCCGCCAGTTTTACTTTAAAAAAAAAAAAAGTTTAAAAAGTAGCTCTTCCGGAACAGCCATTGGATGCATATGCCCAGTAACTAGGTTCATATGCTTGTATTGTGGAAATTAGAAGTTAAAAGACAAGTTACAAAGCGGGGTATGATAGTGGATTCAGAAATCACGTGGGAGTAGTTTGACAAGCAGGCGACTGAATGCATCTCACTGTGTTATTTTCCTTCCCAGGTAAATTGCCATTTACTGCTATGGGTATAAGCTCTGTGATTCACCCCAAGAATCCTTATGCACCCACTATGCATTTCAACTACAGATATTTCGAAGTGGAAGAAGCTGATGGTAAGCCCCTCAAAAGTTGTGCAGAATATCATCGTGCAAAATCAGTATTCTAAAGAACTCAAAAGGTGCCCTATCAAAAAGTGAGAAAGTACAAATTTCCTAGACTCTCCAGGAATATCATAGGGGCTTCGTCTCGGCAGGAAGTACAGGACCTGAAACATCAGAGTGGTACTGATTCTCTCCTCTGTCCTCTGCACAGAGTGGCTTTGTGAGCCGAAACTTCAGTCCCCCACCCAAAGCCTTTGCCAATATAAATTGGTTATTTCTGAAATTGAGAACTTGCCCTTGGGGCACGAACACAAATATATATACTCTATAAACACACAGTGCGTGAGAACTTGAGTTGGGATCCCATGCCACACTCATTTAGAAAGCCAGGAGCTGGGAGGGTAGACAGGGGGCTATCTGGAGCCAGGCAGGGTAGCTAATTGGTAAGCTCCAGGTCCAATGAGAGACCCTGTCTCAAAACATGTAAGATTGAAGAAGACATCTGACATTAGCTTCTGGCCTGTACACAAATGCACCTACATGTATGGGCACCCGTGCACACTGCACACACACAAGCACTGTCTACTCACAGGTACACATATAAAGGTTGGTAACGGGTATTGACAACTTCTAGGTAAGAGTGAGTTTGTGAAACAATTGTTCTTACATGGCAGGTTGCGCCTTTAGCGGGTGTTTTCTCCTTTTCTGGGGCAGAAGGAAGATGTCAAGGGCTTTAAGTGACTCCTGATAGTGGGACCATAAGAATCTCTTGGGTGGTTTTATTAAATTTATGCATCTGAGGTAGCAGTTGCCTTTTCTTTCTTTCTTTCTTTCTTTCTTTCTTTCTTTCTTTCCGTTTTTCGAGACAGAGTCTCTCGGTGTTAGCCTTGGCTGTCCTGGGCTTGCTTTGTAGACCAGGCTGGCCTCGAACTCACAGTGATCCGCCTGCCTCTGCCTCCCGAGTGCTGGGATTAAAGGCTTGCACCACCACAGCCATCCAGCAGTTGCTTTTTCATATAGTGATCTAGCTGAGATATTTGAGCTGTGGGATCCTAATGTTGAGCCAACGTTGAGATTCACAGCCGACACTATACGAACTGCTGCTGCGCGCTGTCCTCCAGCCCATCTCCCTGCAACTGCTGCTCTCTCCCCGACTTCCAGCTCCTTTTCTTCCTGTTTTCACATCTTGCCAGCCTTAGCTTTACTGGCTGTCAGAGCTAAATTCCATTAGTTAGCCGTGCTTTGACTGCCACCCATTTTCCTGCTAACGAATTAAGTCGCTAGTCCAAGCAGTGGTGGGCTTGGGCCTCCGCACAACATTGCTTCAGCTGCCTTGCTTTGGTAGGTATCACGCACTGGTGGTTTGGGGGCGGATGTGACCTCACGCCAACATACCTGAACCAAGAGGATGCGGTCCATTTCCATCGTACTCTAAAGGAAGCTTGTGACCAGCACGGGTCAGACATCTACCCTAAATTTAAGAAATGGTAAGCTCTTGAGACTGTGTTTTCTGTTATCTTCTGTTTGCAGAGACTTGCCTGCGGGCCTTATTTATATAAAGATCATCAAGGGAACTTTTTTTCAAGTTAAGGACTATTCTACATGTGGAACAGTAGTAGGTGGTGTCTTAGGACGCTTGTTTTATTAGGCAGAGGACAAAAGCATCAAGAGTAGGTTGAGGGACTCTTGCTGGCTCAGAAGGGCGACCTTTAACACACATGAAGACATTCTGTAAACATTTCCTTTTGGCCAGCCTTTTCTCTAGTTGTGCATGCTTTAGAGTCACCGCTTTTAATATTGAAAGAGACCTAAGGTTGCTTACAGCACCCTGCTGTTGGCACATGAGTTCAGGCTTGCACCTGAGCTGGTATCTGTGTTAGCAGAGCCTCACCCTTTGCCTCTTGTAAAAGCAGCAGTGCCCCCCAGAGGGTGGCATCGCTTTTTTTTAGGAAACACGGTAGCAGCCTAGTATTCTTGTTTCACTTGCTGGAGTTCGTAGTGTCCCTTATCCTTTAGATTGGCTGGTTTTGAATTGCCTCCTTGCTCTGAAGGGCAGAGTATATAGCACGTTTTGCCTGCATAATAGCTGCAGGAAATCTGGCTCTTCCGGCTAAAGTCCTAGTTTCATAGTTGTATAGAAAATAAAGGTACTGCTGGTGTGAGTCAAGGAGAGTGCTCTGAGGCTAAGGGCCCATGTCGGCTTCCACGTGTGCCTCGTCCTCCCTTTCGGCCCAGGATTCTACTCTTTACTCTGCCGCATGTTCTAGGTGCGACGACTACTTCTACATAGTGCACCGCGGAGAGCGGAGGGGCATCGGAGGCATCTTCTTTGATGATCTCAACTCTCCATCCAAGGAGGAGGCGTTCCGCTTTGTTAAGACATGCGCTGAAGCTGTGGTTCCTTCTTATGTACCCATTGTGAAAAAGCACTGCGATGACTCATTCACCCCCCAGGATAAGCTGTGGCAGCAGCTGAGGCGAGGGCGGTGAGTGGCAGAAGTGGAGGGGTCTAATAATAGCAGCTGTTGTACTGTTTTGGCCAAATGCTTTATATAATTAGTCATGCCAATCCACACTGTTATTTTGCACTAAAAATTAATTTGCTGACACTGTATAGTCGATGGCACAGGGTTTACTTAGTTTACCTACACCACAAGTGCTTGTGGTAGGCATGGCAGGCATTTGTATGGTAAATACTGGTGGAGTTTAATTCTCTTCCGTTCCCTTTGACCACCTCCCATTGGTGGGGAGGCCCGGTGGCACTCAAAGAAAGAATAAGCAGGCTACCAAGATGAGACTTGATAGCCTATGACCATATAGTGGGGAGGAGGTCCCCCTTGGTCTTAGACCTAGGGGAGGGGAATAGGATGAAAGTGGGAAGGAGGGAGGAATGGGAGGATACAAGTGATGGGATAACAATTGAGTTGTAATCTGAATGAATTAATAATGATGATGATGATGATGATGATGATGATGATGATGATAATAATAATAATAATAATAATAATAATAATTCTCTTCAGTTCTCAGTGATGGCTTCTAATGTTCTGCCAAGACGAGGGCATCATGTAAGCTTCCATTCTGCTTACAAATTTAGAGTCACACTTTAAAAAGAGTCATCTTGAATATTTTATGAAAGCTGTCTTACTACAAACAATCCATTTTAAGGATTACCCTCCTTATTTTGGACCCCTCACTATGCATATAGCCCCTGCATATGAGGCGCTTTGTGTCTAGCTTTCCCAGGAACCCTGTGAGACACACAGCATTATTTTACTGATCACCAGTGGTCCTTGCCGACTAATTCCTTCGTCCAAGATTACGCAGCAGGTCTGATAACTTCCCAGATATGAAAATCGCCCTGCATGTGCTTTTCCCCATACTTACCCCCAACCCCTGGCTGTCTGTTGACCTTGGTGGGCTCATAAGTGGTGAGACAGGCTGTGTTCAGTCACAGTGTTCTTGTGACCACTCCACATAGCCACGCTCAGCCCCCACCAGCCTCTCTTGGCCATCTTAGTCGCTTGTGTGCCATAAGTCACAGTCACTGCGTGAGTTCTTCTGACTCATGTTCCTTCTCTCAGGCATCTGGGACTTTGTGCCCTAAGGGGGTAAAGCTGTGTGTGCCTTGAAGAGGCCATGAAGAAGTCAACTTAAATAGGCCAAGTTTAGAGATAATTGCTTGTATTTGCCTTCTTGGGTTGTTTGTTTGTTTGTTTGACTTAAATGATTGTGTCTGGGCCCTGTGTAACAACCCGATGAAGTGAAAATTGATTCAATATTAGCATATTTTAAAGCAATACATGTTTGGCACCCCTTCCCTCCTCTACTTCCTCCTGTCTTGACCACCCCCCCAAAACACCCAATTTGTCAAATATACCCTTCCCATTCTGTCTTCCTTTCTCTAATATATCTTGGACTCTTTGAGGTTAGGCATAGCCCTGACTACACAGTAGGCATAACAGATATGCAGAAAGTGGCTCACAGTTCAGTAGGGAAGGTATTGCTAATTAAAGCTCCGTTTCAGTATGGGACATATTCTGTACGCAAAGCTGGGAAGTTTTGTGAATCCTACTTAGGCAATGCTCTTACACAACATTACCAATAGTCTTGCTTGTCTGTCTGGTTTTTCCGTCATTTCGGCAGGCTGTTCTGTGAGCTCTGCTCTGCGTTGCCTGTCTTTTGAGTTAGCAGCTATGTGGAGGGTTAGATTAATCCCTCATGGCTTAGTATGTCACTAATCTTCAAAGAGAAGTGCTCTGTCACCCTTACCTCTGGGTTGGAAGATAGCCTTAGAGTCTGGGGCTTCAGATAACCTGAGCGTCATCGTAAAGACCCACAGTGGTCAGCGCTGGCTTCAGTTTCTGACACTGCATCCTAACTTCTATCTGTACCCTTCACAGCCCTCTTCCCTCACGCACCTTTCAGCAGTCATTTGCGTCTCCTTTGACTTCATTTGCCTTCTCTTTTGTGCATTTCATCATTGGTCTTTTCAGTTACTACTGTTGTCTTCTTTGACCTTGAACTTTAGTCTCCTCGTCATCTTTTACAGGAAAATTGGAACTATAATTTGAACTAATTTTTCTTTTCTTAATTTGGGAAAGGGCAGCAGGCTAGAACAGAGGCATCCGTGAAAACTAAGAGATTCTTCACAGCCTGGGGATTATAGGAACGGCAGAGGCTAGATACAAAGAAAGTACTAGACAGGTCAGCTCCAAGTGAAAGCTGCAAGAGTCAGGGATGGTGTTGAGACAGGAGGCAGCAGGGCTCAGAGCCCAGCAGAAACATGCTGTAAGGTGTATATTGAGAGCTCTTTTACAACAGTCTCTAAGACGGGACTTCATGTCACCGCTGCCTCGTAGAGAACATGTAGTAGAGATGCCATGTCAAGTGAAGGTCGCTAAGTGGCCAAATCCGTTCTCACAGTTACAGGAATGAGGTTTTTAAAAGTTGCTTGAACTATCTTTTGAGACACGTAGAAGAAGGCATAAAATAGCCATCAGAGCATGAAAGCCAGGCAGTGATAAGTAGGATGGAGACAGAAAAGAATCCATAGATACAGTTGCTTAAATTTTTTCACGGTCTTTGACAACATTCCCCACAAAACATGCCTTTTCAAAAGTGATTCTAGGATTCTAGAATATACCCACATATACACATATATACATATATACACATATGCATATATATATTTATATATATTGCTGTTGATGGACGTAAAGACAGCAACCTGTGCACTAAATAAGAATGTCTGAGGGAAGTTTGGACCAAAGAGTAGTTCCTCATTGAGTTGGGAAATGACTGAAAGGGGGCTCTGTAGAAACTCATTTTAAGAATCATTCTGAGCTGGGCATGGTGGCGCGTGCCTTTAATCCCAGCACTCAGGAGGCAGAGGCAGGCGGATTGCTGTGAGTTCGAGACCAGCCTGGTCTACAGAGAAACCCTGTCTTGATAAACAAACAAACAAACAAACAAACAAAAGAATCATTCTGAATTCTTTAGGACAGTAGAAACTACAGTTTTAATGAAGAGACTTGAATCCTGTGACTTAAAGGTGGAAACATGTTTGGGCTAGATGGAATTCGAATCTGCTTTCCTAATAGTTAGTAGAAAATTTGGACTATGCACTGAATATAAATTTAGCTGATACCAAGATATTTTTCATAGAAAATATCGAGTAAAACTAAGCACTGAATTGCAGGGCAGTAGCTTCCATAGTGACAGCTGTAACCACTAGGGATGGGTGGTCCCATCTCTCCTGATGCTGTGTAGGGAAGGAGGAAGATGCAGGCTGTTAGTCACTTAATAGACTGCTCCTTGCTGAGTGGTACCTGGTCCTTACCTGTAGAAGTTCAGCACTCCTAGCCTAGTACCGTGAGTTACAGCGAGATGAAGCTCTTTTTTTTCCTGCAATTCCTCGGGCTACAGGGAGGACCAAGCAGTGTTACCCAGGAAACAATGCTGTCTCTTTCTTAACTGTTGTGCATGCGGGATCCCAATTTGTATTTGTACTGTTTATTCATGGGGAAAACATACTCTTCTTGATTTATAATTGCTCTGTGTTGGGCACAATCCATGTCCAATTGTTCAGTGGGTAGAATGCCCTTTTATTTATGCTTTTCCACTGGGCTGTAGGCTGCTTCTGTGTTCTGGCTCCGGTTGATAGGGTGAGCGGGGGACTGCTCCCCCCTTGGTGTTTCTTATGGATTTCTGGAAGATTTCACTAACACCCCCTTCCTGTTATTTGATGTCTTTATGACAGGTATGTAGAGTTTAATCTGCTGTATGATCGGGGCACCAAGTTTGGCCTCTTTACTCCAGGGTCAAGAATTGAAAGCATCTTGATGTCTCTGCCCCTCACAGCCCGGTAAGGAGACAGTTCTTTACAGTAGCTCCCTGTGCCCAGAGGATCTGCACGTCATTTTGCTTTTATAAGAAAATTGTGGGTGACTAAGACACAGATTGTATTTTGTAAGAAGTGACAGGATGAATGTCATAGTCTTGTGTTTGAGGACATGGAGAGGGTGCAGCGAGCGGGAAATGGTGTTTGAGGGGTGAGGTCGGCCTTGATCACAGCCTTGTTTCTGGAAGGATACATTTGTAAACATTAAGCCAATATGTACCTATGTGTCACTCAAGGTTCTACACTTTACAAAACCTTAGTTTATAATCAAAGTGCATTTTACCTTTATGATTTTAATATTAACCCAGATATATCTAAGACTTACTAAGAATTTAACCTCTTAAGTAGCAGGTTTCTGTTTTTTGTTTTTTTTATAAGTATGCAGGTATAATACAAGTATTACAAGGGGCGAGGCAGGGTAGGCACGGGGAGGTGCGGGGAATAATGCATTCTTTTTACTTTTAGGGTTTATTCTTCATTAGCTATGTATGTCACTTAGTGTTATTTTGTCTTCATTTTCTTGCTTTTGTTTTGGTCGTGTGTAGATGGGAGTACATGCATTCGCCCCCAGAGAATTCCAAAGAAGCTGAAATTCTAGAAGTGTTGCGCCACCCGAAGGACTGGGTGCACTGATGCAGCAGAGCACCATCCCAGGGCCTGCTGGACGCAGGTGTGGTCTTCCTGCACCATTGCCACCGTGTGGCAGGCCGTCCCGTGTGTGCCTTACTGTTCAGCCTCTGGGCACCACCTCTGGGGCACGTGCTTTTGAGCTTTTCTGGTGCTAGGGGGTGAGGTGGCAATGATGGGTGGGGATGTAAAAATATCAGATTCGTTGGATCCAAAATCCATTTGTAGTTTTTAGAATCCTTTTCTATGACCATTTGTTCTGACATTGGGTTTCCAGGTCTTAAGATAAGGGAATGTATATACTATGAAATGAGCCAGGAAACTCTTTATTTTCTTTGTTGCTTGAAGTTTTAGTTTTTTGCCATAGATAATTTTTTGGGAGATACATTTTATCTTCATTAGTTTACTTAGGTTGACCTTCTTGGTAACTTTAGAATGCAATTTCAAGCCAGGCGTTGGTGATGATCGCCTTTAACCCCAGCACGTGGGAGGCAGAGGCAAGTGGAGCTCTGTGAGTTTCAGGTCAGTGCTAGAGTGAGTTCTAGTACATCCAGGGCTACACAGAGAAATACTGTCTCGAAAAACAAAAACAAAACAAAACAAAACAAAACAAAAACCAAAAAAAAAAAAAAGTGCAACTTGAAGGAATGTTTTTCTTTGTTATTTTTGAAGTTTCTTAATGTAATATTCATGTATTTTTCACTATAGACTAGAATATTATAGAAATACTCATTTTTATAAAGGTAGATATTTAGGAGTTCTAGAAATTTCCTTAAGTCAGTTCCTGTATTATATATGATGACCTATAGTTTATAATTGTACATGACATTATTATTATTATTATTATTATTATTATTTAAATAAGAGACATACATCTAAGTGCTTTTTGTAGGATCATAAATTGCTGACACTGGGCTTCTATGTAATTTTGAAAGCAAAAGCTTATATCCCTGGATTCTGATACTTAAAGTTTTATATTTCAGACATTTAGATATTGTAGTTTAGACTAAGAACAAATGAAAAACATTTTCCTTCTCTAGTTACAATGAATGGAGCTAGTCTAACATGTGGGCATTTTATATTTTTTTTTAAAAATGAATCAATAGAAATTGTTCTAGTTTTCAATTTACAGATTCTTCAACATTTTTGCTTTAAAAGTCACAGAAGATTTCTTAATATGTAGTTTAACTATGTAAATAATAGTATGACTACACTCTCTTATTTGATGTATAATATATTGAATTTGTAAGAAGCAGTGTGTGATACATATTTAAATATTATCCTAGAGTATGTTAAATGTTAGTGATTGTATTTGGCTCTTTTAGGGTGAAAAAAAGCCTACAAATTCTTCTACATGTCTTACATAGATTCAGCTAATAAATTTTATTTTCAAATAAAACAAGAAAGTGTTTATATTCTTTATTTTATTGGGCTATCTTAGGAATACAAATATTTCTCAGTACAGTAATAGTTCCTTAATCCTAGGTATTTTACCCAAGAGAAATATACATTTTTTTGTTTCATTTTGTTATCAGTTTTAGTAAGAATAGGCAAAATTAAAAACAACTCAAGTCAAATTAGCAGGTAAATGTATAAACAGTTTGTAACTTATGCAGATGTTAAAACACAGCAACAAAAAGGAGGTACCAGCTGAGAAATGCAAGTGTGAGAGGCGTCACAAGCACCATGGTGACAGAGAGAAGCCAGGCACAAGAGTATTTGCTGTCAGATGTCATCTGTGAAAACCAGACCAGGGAGACTTTATGCAGGAAAGCGGTCAGTGGCTTCCACAGGCTGCAGGTGTGGGCTGAGGTGTGATCTGTGCTGAGATTGAGGTGACAATGGTTATTAGGCTCTATACATTTATCAAAATTCATTGAACTCAACATTATAGAATTTTCTTATATCTGGTGTGTATATGATTTGGATGTCTGGCTGCCTTTTAGAAACTAAAAGTGTCAAGCTGAGCGTATGGTTCAGTTCTGAGCCTGTCTAGCAGGCATGAAGCCCTGAGTTTTATTCCCAGCACAAGGATCTCTGGCTGATTCCGTTGTATTTAAGGCCTGTAGGTGACAGACACACGACAAAGATGAAAATTTAAAACCCTATGTGTCCATTTTGAATTCCTCAGTAGCCACTGCAGAACCATGTTTGGAAGACCAGCAACAGTTGCCGACTTGAAGAACATTCTGTTTTTGGTTTTTTTGGTTTTGTTGTTGTTTTTATTTATTTATTTATTTATTTATTTATTTATTTGAGCCAGGGTTTCTCTGTGTATCCTTGCCTGTCCTAGACTCACTCTAAAGACCAGGCTGGCCTCAAACTCACAGCCATCCACCTGCCTCTGCCTCCCAAGTGCTGGCATAAAAGGGGTGTGCTGCCATCCTCTGGCCATTGTATTGTATTGAGCTTCAAAATGAATTGCTCTTTCAAAATCTTTTTCCTTTTTTTTTTTTTTTTTAAGATTTATTTCTTTATTATTTATACAGTGCTCTACCTGCATGTACACCTGCACACCAGAAGAGGGCACCGGATCTCATTATTAGATGGTTGTGAGCCACCATGTGGTTTGCTGGGAAGTGAACCCAGGAACTTTGTAAGGGCAGACAGTGCTCTTATCCTCTGAGCCATCTCCCCAGCCCCACTTTCAAAATCTTATGTTCTAAGTTTACTAGATGAAGATACGCATCCACGTGGTATGATACCTAACTTCTGTTGTTTTACACTGGTCTGTTGTTGGTCATAAGGGTATCTAGGGAAAGATGTAAATACACAGGGGCACGTATCCAACGCCCGCCACAGTGCTCTGCTTACTCACATGGTCTGATTTCTGTTACTATGATGAAATACCAAAGGCTGGGTATTTCATAGAGAAAGGTTTAGATTGTATAGATGCTAAAATTTGAGGACCAGGCTGCTCTAACAGTGGCCTTTCATAAGGGCTCCCCCCCCCCCCCCCCCCCAGTTTACAATATGGCAGAGAAGAGGGAAGGGAAGAGGCTATCTACAGCAGAAGCCCAGCATGTGCAGTGGACATCCTTTTTAAGTCAATCATAACTAATTTCTGAGGAACCAGCATTTATCCCTTCCTGGGGCAATGTGTCCAGTACCCTAACTACCTCACCAACCTCCACAGACAGGAACAAGTCTACAGGGTGTGGACCTTCAGGAGCCAAACAACAGTGCTTTGGCATGCCCAGCTCTGAGCCAAATAATGTTTCTTCTATAGGACACATCCTTTCATGTGTCTTTTGTTATAATTTAACAAGACACAACTCACCTGAAAGTGTTTGAGAAGGAACTTGGCCAGGACCTCTCCCAGTTCCCTCCATGGTAGATAGTAGGCCACAGTGCCTGTTGGGGGCTCAGAACACATATTCCATGCAACAAGATGAAAGCAGGATGTCTGTGGCCCAGAATATGTGAAGGTAACTTACTGGCGCCATCTGCTAACCTAGGCCTAGTCCTGGAAGCTTCTAGCCTCCATACAATCTAATCTAGGCCTAAAGTGTTTTCAGCCTCTGAGATTTATTGCTGAATAAGCTCACCCTTTCTGGTTCTTTCTGACTTGTGGCTGGTTCAACTCAACTGTCTGGCTCAAAATTTCTCTGCAAGCTGACTGATTCAATCTGGCTTCTCTTTTGCCTTCTGACTGAATTGCTCTCTGCTTGGCCTCAAACTCACTCTGGCAATCCGTTCTAATCTGGCTCCTTATTCTCTGCCTTGTCTCTCTTCCCCTGTGTGTAGCTTGTTCTCTCTACAACCTGTCTCTGTAAAACTGTCCCAGCAAAACTGCCTCCTCTCTTCTCTGCACTTCTCTTAAGTCTCCTTTCTTTCCTCTCTCTTTTCTTGAGAGTCAGGCATATCCTATTCTGTCAAATCTTTCTCTCATTAGTCACTTTGCTGCTCAATTAGACATCACTTTAAAATATGGCTGCTTCCTTCTACACACGGACTTCACCTTCATTGTTTAGAATTAGAGGTGTGTACCAAGGGCTGCATTCTACAGACCTAGAAGGTCTTTGGATATGATCAGAGCAGCCATGTTGCTGGATTAAAATTCTTCTACAGGTCTAACCTCTGAAGTTACGTGTTGTCACTTGCTCTGCGTTCTATTGCTTCCCATGTTCAAGGGGGAGGGAGTTTCTTTCCCATAGCCTGCTTTGCCTCCAGTCACTGTGGGTCCTTCAGAATTGTTTATCTAGATCCTATTGACACTTCTATACTGAATATTCAAAGCAAGTCCTATAGAAAATTCTAAATTAGCTTGACATTGAAAATGGTCCACTGTTTGACTCTTGCTGCTCTTCAGCCTCTTGTGTGTTTCTTCTATGCACTTTGCCTTCAGACTATTTTCTGAGCATCCTCTCAGTTACGCTGCCTCCTCTCATCTTCTGGGAATTTCTGTCTTTGCTTGGCCTATCTCCTGCTCTTCTGCATCACTCCATGCCTGCTCCAAATCTAAAAATCCTGCCACAGACACAGTCTCCTCTTTTTGTTCAACACATTTCTTATTTTTATTATTACTCTCATTCAATGTAAATTTCATTAAACACAAAACATGTGAGATGGGGTTTATTTTCGTTACCTCTGAATGCCCAGTTAAGCCTTTATTTTCAACTGGTTTTGTAGAATATTTTGACATCAAACTTAACATTGTGCGATGAAACCTAATCTGTGAAAGCGGAGTTCCAAGCCTCTAGCTAGAAAAGCCCGTTTAGAAACTGTGTTCCTGCCACAAATATTAGCTATGTGTTTAATAGCCCACATACTAAAATTTAGTTCCTCCCAAAGAAATATATCTGTTAATTTCTAGTTTCATAATATACCTTAATCAGAATACTTAAGTTAGTGAGGCTAGGTGCTTACAAATCCACCTAGTGACTAATCCTCCTGTGCTCCTGAATCCCAGCCACAATAGAACTTCACAGACCAGTTTCTACCTGTGGTTTTAAACCAAGCCCACACTGAGGCATGCTTTCCACGCAAGGCAGTTAAACTGCATTCCAGCGTCCCAGCAGTGTTTCTGGTTCACCTCTAGAGGTTAAACTCATTCAACTGGTATTTTAAACTGTCTTTTACCTGCAGTCTTTTGTATCTTTTACATTTCAGAAACATGTTTTAACATAAAATTTGGCATGATATAACCCACTGTATTCTCAACAACTTACCACAAAGCTGGTCATAGGATGACAGTTGCCACATTGCCCTGTCATAGGTAATTTGGTTATCAAATGGTTGGTGAGGCCTCCAACTAAAGTTCACTCTAGTATTAAGACACCGACTCTCCCTCCCTCTGTCTCTCTGTCTCTCTGTCTCTCTGTCTCTCTGTCTCTCTGTCTCTCCCTCCCTCCCTCCCTCCCTCCCTCTCTCTGTCTCTCTCTCTCTCTCTCTCTCTCTCTCTCTCTCTCTCTCTCTCTCTCTCGGTTTTTCGAGACAGGGTTAATCCATGTAGCCCTGGCTGTCCTGCTGTCCTGGAACTCACTCAGTAGATCAGGCTGTTCTGCCTGCCTCTGCCTCCTGAGTACTAAGATTAAAGGTGTGTACCGCCACCACCTGGCCTGAAAAACACATGGCAATTTTTCCCTGTTCAAGTCTGACTATGGTCAAATGGGTAAAGCAGGAAGCCCTTTTCATGATCTGTTCCACCTGGGACGTACGTCCTCCTAACCACAAGCTACTCAACTTATCAAATACTTGAAGCTACGTTTGTAGCTTAACTTCTTAAAAAGAATTGGTTCAGTAAATATTCTTGCCAAGTGGTGCTGATGGACGCCTTTAATCCCAGCACTCAGGAGGCAGAGGCAGGCAGCTCTTTATGAGTCTGAGGACAGCCTTGTCTACAGAGTGAGTTCTAGGGGTTACACAGAGAGAAACCCTGTCTTGAAAAACCAAACCAAAACAAAACAAAAAAGCAAAACAACAATAACAACAAAAACAACCAGTACATCAATAATATATATTGGGGCTGGAGAGCTGACTCTGCAGTTATGAGTACTAGCTGCTTTTCCAGAGGACCTGGGTTCAGTTCCCAGTATCCAGGGGATCTGACACCCTGAAACAGACATACATACAGGCAAAACACCAATGCACATAAAATATCTTTATAGGAAGCAGTGGACAAGGAATCTACTTTTCCTATTTTAGCAACAAACAGGACCTAGGGTACCTCCCTTGTTCACAGACAAAAGCAGTCTTCTTATCTGGCTCCCAGCCAGGGAGTAGAGGCAAGTTATCCCTGAGATCCCACAATCATTGATTGACAGCATCTCTGTGCTGTGGTATGCCATTAAATGTGAGGTTTGTTAAGTTGCAGTAGATAGCTGGAACATGTTAGGTGCCATTAACAAAAATGAGGGAACAGTGTGGATGAGCTTAAATTGCCTGTAAGCTACCCATGCTATTATTTAGAGATGGGCATCTACAGCTCACGAGGAAAGTTCAATCTAGAAGCATATATATATATATATACCTATTATTTATATAAAGGTGATAATTGGGAAAGTGGAGGATGATGAACTGCCCAAGGAAGCGAGTGCAGAATAGCGAGAAAGGAAGCCACAGACTGAATCATGGCAGAGAAACTAGGAGAGGAGGTCCCGCGAGAGGAAGCCACGAAACAGCTCATATAAATGGAATAGGGAAGATAGAAAGGCCATGAGGTGTGCCTCTGCAGCAGGGCGAAACTTTACACCTGCTGCTTGTGAAACAAAGAGAAGGCGATCATGAAGTATATGGTCTGTGGCAACAGGTTTGATCAGTTCGGAATCAAATTAATATTTTACGAACAGTGTAGTCCATTAAGTAACACGGTGTTCCCGGTAGTAAAGGCCAGGGAGTAATTATTTTCACAGACCTGTGCAGTGCCTTCAGCTTGAGCATAAACATGACGTTCTTCTAAGAACCAATAGGTGGAGCCGTTCTGCTCAAGAAATGTGATTCTCGGTTTTGGAGAGGTTGGGGAGGTAATGGGGAGGGAAAAAAATGAAGAAGAAAACTGAGGAAGAAAGAAGGAGAGTAAAAAGAGGAGGGAGAGAGAGAGGAGGAGAGGGACACACAGAGAGAAAGAATGCTCAGGAGAAGGAGGAAACAGAATAAAAGAAGATGGGAGCCTTTGAAAGCGCGCTCAGTTCACTGCCGTTTCTCTAGAGACTTTCCAAACGCGCTGTTGGCAACTCCGCCCGGTTAGTTTGACTGCTGCCCATCTCTCTTCGAGTGGCTCCACCATGTTCCTTGTTTCTCAGTATTGCCAGGAGCCTCTGCACTTGCCTCGGACTACAGTTGCAAGAACGTCATTCGACCGGAGCACGGTTATTGTTGGAATTCCTATAGGTCCTAACCTGGAGTTCCCGGATTTCTTGAGAAAATGTGTGCCTTTGTATGAGAATGAACAGAGATAGTTGACTTTCGAACAATAGACGATCTGGAAGAAATGTCTATTTGCATACAGAGGCACTAAGATACGGATAGGAAGATTCTGGAGGCAGCTGGGGGACAAGAAGAGCTAGCTACTTTTGGTGGGGATACCAAAGCCTCCAGAGTAAAGTGGTTTTTCTTTAGAACTACTTGTTTTTTCTGCAGGAACTCACTCAGGATCTGTCCCCACCACCCACAGAGTAGTTCACAACTTGTAGTCAGTCTTACACTGTCTTCTGTCTTCCACTGGCAACATGCATGCATGTGGCGCACTTACATGTGGGCAACATGGCCATACACATAAAATAAAAATATAATTTTAAAGTAGAGTTAAGTTGGGCAGTGGTGGCACTCACCTTGATTGTCAGCACTCAGGAGGCAAAGGTAGGTGGATCTCTAAGTTCAAGGCCACTCTGGTTTACAGAATGAGTTTCAGGACAGCCATGACTGCATAGAGAAATCCTGTCTCCAGAAAAGAAAGAAAGAAAGAAAGAAGAAAGAAAGAAAGAAAGCCAAAGAGAAAAAGGAAGAAAGAAAGAAAGAAGAAAGAAAGGAAGAAACTGGTCAAAATAAACAAAAGGCCATAAAGGTTTTAGAGTGCTTGCTTTAAGATAAAAGGTGAGACGAGGAAGGGACTGATGTTTTCCCTTTCAAGCCTTAATTATCATTTAAAAATGGTTAAACTAAGAATAATAGAGATATTCAAGACCTTTGGGTATTTTAAGTCCTCAAAACATCATTTTAATCACATGTAGGTTTCTATGAGCTCATGTTTCTTATTGGAAAGGGCTTCCTTTCTGTTACAGTAATGCTTCTATCATGATCTTCCATCAGCTTATCAGTTCTAGAAGCCTCTTCCTGTTGCTCATTATTGCTAAAACTATCACCTTCCAAGAAGCTTTAAGAAGTCAGAGGGCAGAATTGCTTTACAGCTCCTAATAGTTCTCCAGGACCTAGTGGAGTCCTACACTTTCTACCTTTGCTATCGAGAACAACTTTTGTTCACAACATCCAGCTTGTTAAAACGCAGCTTCTGAGTACCACAAAGGGCCTGGGAAACGTGCTTCCGAGGGTGGGTACCGAATGGTAAGAGATGTGTGACCTCCTGAAATGATTCGCCTCCTGTGTGCCCTGGCAAGGTCGCCCCACCAGGGGAAAGTGATCAAGCAGTGGGCAAGAGACAAGTTCTGTTTCATATATTAGGGGACCAACATGGAGACTGAGCTGCCTATCAATTACATCTGAGCAGGGGGTTCATGCTTACATTGAAAACAACATCTGAGGACCAACCTGACCGCTCTTCCTGGGGGTTAGGTTTCCTCAGCTCTAAAGCCCTCTGGCTCAGCCATGCACTCACTGTTTTATGCTTGCTGGCAAGAGACGCAAAGGGCATCTTATACGCTCTGCAGGACTTCTTGCACAGTTGTGTTTCCATAGAAGGAAGTTGGAAAAAGCATATTCTGGCTTTTACAGGTCCACAACCTTTTTTTTTTCCAAAGTAGATTTTCATGACAAATGGAAAGAGATGCTATCTAAATGGTTAAAAACAAAAAACAAAACAAAACAAAACAAAACCTCAACCTTATTTTCTTGGCCATTAGCAGACTAGGGAAATGAAAGGAAAGTACTGTAATTATGGAACACACTTCTTATATCCTTCCCTGCTCCTCCATTTCTTCCAGATTAGAGGAATGAGCCAATTGTGCACTGAGAAAACGTGTGTCGCATTTACTGAAAAGTCACACAGTGTGCAACCTCACTCTATTCTGTCACTTCGTGGTCTTATCTGTCTGAGATGCAACAGAGACAAGCACAGGAGATTGAAGGCCATGTACTGGTTAGGGCAAATGGGTCATAAGCTAACTGTTTCCTCCCGAGATCGTCGAGGTTGCTGTGCATGTTGTTTCATGGTTTGGTTTTTGCTTTGGCCAGGGTCTTATGTGGGCAGGTAGGGTGGAGCCCTTCCATTCTTACTCTAGCATTGTGGTGACATTCTGAGTTCACTAGTATTTGTTCCTCATTTTTTTTTTTTTGTGCTCTTCTGAAATCCTTGATACAACTAGAAATGCCCTTTGCTTCTCTTACTGACAAGTATAAAACGGTCAGGAATTTTTGTTAGCACAGAAAAGCAGTTCAGAGTGGGAGGTGTGTACAGAGACAACATAACATCATGTTTTCATTACTCCTAACATCTTCTTCACCCTCAGACGCTTTACTTTTCCTCCATCAGAAAATAGTTTAGGCTGGGGAGATGGCTCAGCAGTTAAGAACATTGGTTGTTCTTCCAGAAAATAGTTTAGTAACAGAATACTTACAAACTTCAGGTGGGAGCTGAAACAAAATTCATTTTTTCATTTACTCTTCTCCAACTTTTAAATTTAGACTTTATATTATTATTATATTATTATTAGCATTATTATTACTACTACTATTATTATTACTATTATTATATTATTTTGAGACAGTTTCAATCTGTAACCCACAATAACCTAGAACTCACATGCTTACCTTGCACTTATCACAATCTTTCTGCTTTGTCTTCTCAAGGGCTGGCATAGCACGTATGACCAATGCCTCTTTCTTTTTGTTTTTTTGTTTTTCGAGACAGGATTTCTCTGTGTTGCCTTAGCTATCCTGGAACTCTCTCTGTAGACCAGGCTGGCCTCGAACTCACAGAGATCCACCTGCCTCTGCCTCCCAAGTGCTGGGATTAAAGATGTGCGACACCACCGTCCAGAACCTCATGTTTTATAATGAAGATTTTTGGCTCTAAATTATACCTAAATCAAACCTTTGTGGTTTGATGTTTAAGCCTCTAGCTTGATCGTAAGACTTATTGTCTTGTTATATAAATGCTTTCTTTCCCTTGAGTATGCACTGGGACTTCGATATCTCATCATCATCAGTTTTTTTTTTTAAAGATTTGTGTAATATTGAATGTAGCTTGCATAACTTTTCTGTTACGCAACTTCTGTATTTGATAGGAATCCATTTGTTGAGTTTATGACGACACATAATGGAACATAAAACACAACAGAATGAATTCAGTTAGACAAGAGAGCCAACAAAGGGAGCTAGACATAGCTACTGATGAACCAAAGACCAAGGTCCGCATCCAGACACCTAGGGCCACAAGTCTGACGGCACCAGCTCCTTCTTGTTCAGTTGAGCAGCTTCAAGTCCAACTCTATACATACATAGATGGGCAGAACCTACTCCTTCTAGGCTTCTCCAAAGAAACAGAACCCACAGGACATGCAGTGCACGCACGCGGAGAGTGAGATCAGCTTGAAGGTCTTGGCTCACGTGAGCATGGAGGCTGGCAAGTTCAAGCTCCACAGTGATGTTGGCTGGCAGATTCCCTCATGTAGAGGAAAACCAGTCTTGTTTGGTTTAGAGCTTGCACTAATGAGATGATTTCTGAAGACACACTACCTTCCTCAAAGTCCACAGAGTTGAATGCAGATTTCTTTTGCAACCATCCTGGCAAGCCTGGAAGATGTCTCAGTAGAGGGAGTGATTGTGGCAGAAGCACCGGGACCTGGCATTGAATCTCCAGCATTCACATGAAAGGAGGCAGAGGCAGAAGACTGATAGGACCTACTAGGTCCTGTCTCAAAGGAATAAGGGAGGAAGTAAAAAGAAGAGTCTGCCCAACATCCTTCTCTAAGTGCTGCACAGTATACCCCAGCACCTGTGCCCACACTCCCCACGCTCACACTTTAAAAAGTACACGAGAGTCTTGCAGATGCTGTGGGCAAAGCTCTTGGCACAGTACTCCCAAAACCCTCGTGAAGCCCTGGGCTTGATTCTCAGCACAGAATAAAATCACATATGGTATTGGATATGGTGGTACATGCCTTCATTTTCAGCATTCAGAAGGTAGAGGCAGGAGAATCAGACATTCAGTGGCTAGCCTCAGGTACATAGTAAGTTCAAGGCCAGCCTGGCATACATGAGACACAGCATCAAACAAAAGCAGAACACCAAATCAAGCAAACAAATAAGAATAAAACAACAACAACAACAACAACAACAACAACAACAACAACAGTGTCTGACAGCAAATCAAAGTACTTTCCCCAACTCATAAAATTCTATTATGAAGCAGGTGTGGTGGTGAACACCTTTAATCTCGGCACTCTGTGGCAGGGGCAGGCAGATAGCTGTGAGTTCGAGGCCAGCCTGGTCTATAAAAGGAGTTCAGAACAGCCAAGGCTACACAGAGGAATCCTGTCTTGAAAAGCCAAAACAACAACAACAAAAATTCTGTTATGACCCAATCAAGCCTGTATGAGGGGTGTGGATCTAAAGCTCTCTGTATGAGAGTAGAGCTATGAGTGTCCTTCAGGAAACTTCTCAGGACTGAGTGATCCAGTGTGTCTGCTATGAAAGGAAGAGCACAACATGATCTGCTGTTTCATGTCTTACTTCCTTGCAGAGGAAAACCTCTTAAGTTCTTTTTTAAAGGGAAAGCCAAAACAAGGATAAAATAACACAAGAAAGTGGCAAAATGAGAAACTTCATAGTCAGAGACCCCAATATAATAACTCTCTATGCTGTCCCCTTTTCCATTTAAGCTGCCACCTTAAATATGGACCAATATTTTCTGAACACTTTATTTTATTTTATTTTTATATATTCCCATACCATTGGAGACTAGATCTCAGGCCACTCACACTTGAGACCCAAGGGAGATTCTGTACTCAAGTTAACTTGTGTGAATAACATGTACTTCCAAACCTCCACGTGAGACCTTAATGAAACCGTGTGTGGGGAAGAGTTCTCCAAAGTGATGACTTTGAGTCCTCAGCACCCGGGCTAAAATAAAAAGAGGCTGGGAGTGGCCACACACACTGTGGGAGACAGAGCAATGTGGATGCTGGTGTTTAGTGAGTCAGTTAGAGACACACTGAAGACACTAAAACCAGCTGGAGGAGACCATGGGATTGGCTGGCACTTTAAAGATGGGAAGACGATGTAGAAGTGAGATCAAGCAGAGAGGAGAACTTAGTTCTTTTCATCCCAGCCTTTCCCCCTCCCAGGTGAAATATAGATGAATGGAGATACTTCATATAAACAGAAGCACCAACAGGGTACTTTTTATTTTCTCACATCATCACACATCAAGTCATAATGATTTTTAAGTTAAAATTTTTAGTAATCTGAAAAAGTGCAGATAGATAGCACACATAGTCAATATAATTTTACTTGGGAAGAAAATAAGATGTTATCTCCTACACAGAGGGCTAGTTGTTTTACCGTGTGTTGGCTTCAAATCTACTGCTTGGTTTTTTGTTCTGTTTGTTCTCTCTTTGTGGTCAAGTGCAAACCGGAAGTCCATCTAGGTAGAGCTGAGAGCTTTGCACCAGGGGCAGCAAGTGAACCTGGCCCACATCAAAGGGGGGCCAAGCAGGCTGTTTTTTGTCTCTATGCAAGGCTTCGTACCCTGAAACTCTACCCCAGTGGCCCACCTAGGACGGCCTATCCCACTTTAAACCCAAGAGTATTGGTATCCTTATCTCTCATATGACTCTCCCATGACATTTGGTAATATGATTTTTCTCTTTGTAAATTTAAATATACATTTAAATGCTCTATGTTGATCCCTTTTTGGGGTTAGGAGTGGGATTTCAAGACATGGCCTCTCTGTGTAGCCATGGATGTCCTAAAACTCACTCTGTAGACCAGGCTAGCCTTGAACTCAGAGATCCACCTGCCTTTGCCTCTCAAGTGCAGGATGAAAGGTGTGTGTGCCACCATGCCCCACTTCTACTTTGCCTCTTATTGGCTAGTCCTGAAGTGAACATGCACTGAGGGGGGCGACTCTACCAGGAGTTATTTCTAGACACACGTTGACATCTTCATGATGTGGAGCAATCTTAGTGGGAGGTTATCCCTAACAATACAAGAGTTTGGAGGAATGGAGTGTGTGGTCAATATCTAATAGCCAAACGTTGGCCAGAAGAGGCTATCTCTGAGATGTCCTCTGAGTCACTGATGAAAAAACAACAGCTCAGTAGGCATGAAGATCTCCCCTCTCGTCTCAGTTGTTTCCAGGCCCCAACCACGATTTGCATTTTGTAAGGATCTGTAAATATCTTGTGGTTCATGTGCTGGTAAATGACTCCTATAGTTATGAAAACAAGTCCATCGTTTTCCTCCTCATCTTTTTCATATTAAATAAAAAATAGATTAATATGGTCTGCTGGGCTTTGAATTTGGGAATGTTAATAACATTAAGGTCTTGTTGGCACAGATTTTTTTTTGAACAGTATTTATGCGTTACTTGATACAGCTATAGAAGTCTGGATAGAAACTTGCTATTATGCACCAAACCACTTCCTTCATCTGTTTACTCATTAACCTGTAGTTTTGGAGCCAAACCCTTCACCACTGGTAGGGACTTCTGCTTGTAGCTAAGACACTACATGAATCATAAAAATCATAACAATCACAGAGAGCAGGAAAGTGTGAACTCAGAGGCCAGATCTTGAGGTTAGAGTCTCATGTAAGTGGCAGGTACCTTGACAGAGTGAAAGAAAACATCCTTATGTTAATATATATAAAGCTTGATACAGGCCAGGCCCATGATAAGTGTTCACTGTTGTCATTCGAATCCCACAGTGTCAGGTCATAGCCTTGGTTTGATCTTCTGTAGTCAGAAACTCTGGCTCAGTAAGACCAGAAGGCTGAGCCTGTCCTTATCTTATCCCATTTGATTGCAGCATCGATTCTCAAACTGTGGGTCAAAACCCCTTTGGGGGTTGAATGCCCTTTTCACAGGGGTGGAATAGCAGATATCCTGTATATTGAATATTTACATTATGATTCATAACAGTAGAAAAATTACAGCTATGAAGTAGTGACAAAAATAATTTTGCAGTAGGGGTCATCACAACATGACGGACCGTATTAAAGGGTTGTGACATTAGGAAGGTCAAGACCCACTGGATTAGTCATCAGAACTTAGTTTTGAAAGGGATAATTGTCTTGGTCCATTTTGGTTGATAAAACAGAATCCGTGCACTACTTTGTAAAGAAAAGAAATGTATTCTTGCAGTTCTGGAGATCCCAAACTCAAAGCCAAGCAAAATCAAGCAAAGGGACCATGCTGCTGGTGCTGACACTCTGCAGCCCTGAGACAGTGCGGGGCTCCCCAGTTCAAGACAAGGCAAGCATATCAGTTATTCCATTCTATACCAAAGATGATGACCTCCCCCCAGTAACCCAGTCATCCTTTAGGAGAGGAGGATCTTCTTTATACAGTAACTTCTCCAAGTTGGAGAGTTGGCAACATGAAATTTAGGGTACACATTCCCAGCTGTATTTAAATTGAAACATTAAAGAATGTTAGCGGTATAAATATAAAGCATAAAATAGAATGTTTACATTCCCCAATAACTTCCTCTCCTGGCTCTACCTCAAAGTGATAGATGTCCATTAATGTGTCCCAGAAATTTTTTTACTCTTTTGCATACAACTATTCCAAATGCATATTTTAATAAAAACACTGAACGAACCTTACAAATATACATTTCATGTACTTTATATTCTGGGTGTTATAGTGATTATAGTGTTTGTGTGTGTGTGTGTGTGTGTGTGTGTGTGTGTGTGTGTGTGTGTGTGTTATTTTCTTTTAAAGGCTCTGTAACATTTTGCAAAAAGTAAACGTTTATTTAACTGAAACCTTATTAATAGTCCTTGGCACACTTTATTTCAATCTTCTCCTCCTCCACTCTCCAAACTGTGATAGGCGGGTACAAACAATGCCCTCTAATAAGCCTTATCTTGTAGTATTTGCTCTCTTTTTTTATTTCCTTTCTTGGTGGTGTTCAGCTGACCTATATAGACTGCTGTTGTGGAAATGTTAACATTTTACTCAAGGACTGGGCCATGGAAACCTGGTGGCTTCTACCAGAGTTGGCTTCTACCAGAGTCGCCCTGGGATCGTTCACACTGGTAGACAGCAGTTAGGATGTTATGGGGATTCTCCAGAAGTCATAGTGAAAGGTCTGGGGGTGAGACATAACATCTGCAACTTGGCAGCCTGGGAGTGAGTCAGACTGAAATTAAACCTTCTTGCACCAGTCTCTGCCACATGCCAGGTACAGCACAGGCCGGAGGATTCTCTGAGTCAGTAGTGCCATTAAGGTTTTTTGCTTTGCTTTATGCATAGCTAATAGACAAGCAATACCACTGTGGCCATGCAATATGATTGTTTCTATGAAAATATGCAAGTCTCCTAGGCAAATTCCTAGAAGCAGAACTGAAAAGAATTTTAAAAAAAACCACTAATTTAAAGTTTTTAGGATTGTTCTGTTTAATTGAACAGTGTCTCATGCCTGGATGAGTAGCTTCAAGCCAATCTTAAAATAAAATACCTACATACTTGCGTGTGTGTGTGTGTGTGTGTGTGTGTGTGTGTGTTTTGCCATTTTGCCCTTTTTTATAGAGAGGGAAATAGCAAGGTGCGAGTGACTTGAAAGAGGAAATTGTAAAAATGGAGGAGAGCTCTAAGTAGAGAGGAGGAAGAAGTCAAATACAGAGGAATGAACAACATAACACAACACCCTAAGGGTACAATAGTGGCACACATACCTTGGCAGTAACCAATGCTCTTCTTTACAAGAAGGAAATCATTCCTGGTCCTTCAAATCTTGCCAACCACCCAAGGCTAGTGACGTCATGGATCTTAGAGGCGAATATACAACCACCACTTTGCTAAACTAGCACAGTCCCTAACTACATTCTAAACACTTATCCTTACCCTGACAGATAAGTAGAGTTTTCACCTCATCAAGGCAACTTCTTTTTGCAACAGGAGACCATTACAGAAAACCGCAACCAACCAAAATGCAGAATTGTGGAGCCCAGTCCCAACGGACACAAATACAACACGACTCCTGCATTTAAGGCTAAGAGATCATTGTGGAAGGAGGGGTGGAAAGATTGGGAGATCCAGAAAATTGGGGAGTTTGCTTTGAGCCTGTGTCTCCTAGAAATGTAAGAGAAGTTACTCCCACGAAGTCTCACCCACATGGATGGTAAAGAAGACCTGAACAAGGACGGCACCAATAGACACTCTGACATGGAGGGGGAGGCTCAGGAGGCCTTGATCCTAGAAAAAGAACTACAGGCAATAAGGCAAGCCGAGAGCCCGAGAAACAGTCTTCCTTAAGGAAGAGTGTACTGCTTTTCATACAATACCAAATGGTCAGCCCAGGAAATATATACATACAAGGAACATTATAGTGACTAAGCAAGGTTGTATGTATACATTAGAAGCATGCATGTGCATGCGCGCGCACGCGCGCGCGCGCACACACACACACACACACACACACACACACACACACCCTATTATACTGACTAAACAGGTCATATGTATATATTTAGGAACACATCACCCCACCACCACACACCACACACCAACCACAATGAAAGAAAAGCGGGCCATAAGATTGAGAGAGAGAGAGGTAGGGTTCATGGGAGTGGCTGGAGGGAAGAGAGGTAAAGGGGAAACTGTCAAACTATAATCTCAAAAACAAAAAAAAATATATAAGAAACAGATTTCATTATTTTGTAGCTTTTTTTTCTTTTGTAAAATTTGCACTTCATAGTTATGCCTGAGATGATTTTTAATTATGTTCTACATATTTATATTTGTTTATGTTAACTGGCAATTTATGTCTTTCAGATTGCTCGTTTTCTCCCTCCCCCCCCCCCTAATTTTTATTAGCTCTTTGAAAATTTACTGCAATGTATTTTGACCATTTATTCGGACTCCCCTATTCTTCTTAAAAAAAACATCCCACGCTCTCTGTTTCACTACTCAATTTTGTTCCCCTTTTTCACATTTTACTTTTTGCCTATAAAGTTGTATGACTTTCAGGTGCATGGCACTCTGTTGGAGCAGAGGAGCATGGAAGGGTTAAACTAACTGGAACAACACCCTAAAACTGGATCTTCCTCTCCTAGTCACCTGCCAACTGCTTGCGCACACTTCCCTTCTTCATGCTTGGGTTCTGTCTGGCTTGAGCTTATGCACTCACAACTCTTCGTGCAGTAAAAAAAATTGGTCTCTTTTTTTTAAATAAGTGTACATATTTCCCTATTGTGAACTTTTTATTGAGTATTGTTCATATCTTCAGAAAATAAATGATTTTTTTGAGTTTTATTTGCTTGATTTTTACTTTTTAAAAATACCAGCACTTGGAAGGTAGAGGCAGGCGAATCTCTATGAGTTTGAGGCCAGGCTAGTTTATATCGTAAGTTTAAGTCCAGCTAGGACTGTACAGTCAGATTTGTCTCAAAATTAAATAAATATAAAAAGACTGCATATGGTGATATATTCTTTTAATCCAACCACTTGAGAGGCAGAGGCAGGTGGATCTTTGTGAGCATGAGACCAGCCTGGTAACACTGCCTCAAAAAATTAATTTTTTGGTATAATGTATCTTTTTAAAAAATTATTCTGGAAACCAGACACAGAGAAGCATAGCTGTGATGCCAGCATTTGGAGGCGAAGGCAGGAGTGTGAGGCAATTCTAGGTAGTTCTCAGGCACACAACAAGGTTTAGCCTAGCAATGGCTACATGAGACCTTGTCTTAAAAGAAATTTTAAAAATCTCTAGTAATTATTAAGAGAAAAAATAGCATAGTATCTTTTACTTTGTAGTCTTTATGTTTTCCTATCATCAATGGTAACTGAGAAATTGTCTCAACAAAAACTAACAAAGCAGCTGGGCAGTGGTGGCACATGCTTGTAATCCAGGGGAGGCAGACGAAAGCAGATCTCTGTGAGTTCGAGGCCAGCCTTGTTTTCAAAGTGAGTCCAGAGCAGCCAAGGCTACACAGAGAAACTCTGTCTTGAAAAAACAAAAACAAAAACAAAAACAAACAAAACAAAACAAACCCCCTACCCCAAACTAACAAAAGCCCTAGTTTATATTCTCTTCCTGTTTCCAATGTTCAAGTACTTGTCTGGTGTTAAAATGCTAGCCAACAACATGATATAACAAAACACAGAAGTAGTTAGAAAAAAAATTAAAACAGAAAGTACGCTGCATATGTACCCCAAGCCAGTTGTCTTCCAGCTCTCACATGCCACTGAACAAGATGTGCAAACCCAGTTAACCAGCTTAGGATGTCATTAAAATAACCAAACTTTCGGGCCAACGTAAGCTTACTTCAGCCATGTTTTCACTTCAATATAGTGCGTGCTAATGTGAGCTTTTCTCTCATAGAAGTCACTACGGCATACCCTCAGCCACATGTAGAGGGTCGGTGGGACAGAGAGGGGCACCTTTAACTCACATACAAAGCTTTAGAGTTTCTCTTTAGGTCTCGGCTTCCCCATCTATACCACCCTTTACACTTAAGTTAAATGCCTTTCTCTTCTCTTACTCTGTCCATCTTGTATTTTTAAATCAATTAATTAACATAGTAGCCAATTAAGTTGTGAGATGAAATTTACTATATTTCCCAAGCTGGCCTCCAAGTAGGTGTGGAGTGACCCTCACGACTCCACTATTTGCACACACAACTGCATTGGACATCTAGCTTGCTGGTTTAATTTTTGTTTCACACAAACCGTTAGTAACTCCTTTCACAGTGGAAAAAGATCAATGGCTGATTGGTGAGGGACTTAAGTAGAAACAATTCAAGGAATTTTTTTAGTGCAATGAACTAGTCTGTGTCTATAATAGTGATACCCAAAAGCATACAATATATAAAGTCCAATATGAACCCCAAGGTGCTCTATGCAACTGAATGTTACAGACATGGCAGTAACAAGCCCATCAGTTGTAATGGATTTGCCTGTCTGGTGGGGATGTAGCTAACAGAGAGGCTATGAGTGTACCTCCCCATCCCTTGCAAGGTCCTGGGAAGCCTAAAATTCCTGTTGGAAAAAAAAAACCCTCTTTAAAGCCACACCAAAATAGCACCTCTGATCTCTTGTTACCTGGACATGCAAATGACTGATGAAAGATTCAAGTGCTAAAGTGCAAAAAGACAGTCATTGTAGAGAGAAGAAAGCCATAAGGTTGCTGGGCTGAAAACTCTGCCTGAAGATGGATGTGAGAGTTAATGGGATCTACAGTTTTCTCACAGATCCCAGGGAGGAGAAGGGAGCAGTCCCCAGAGTTAAGAGGAAACACTGATGGTGCAGAGGAGTTGAAGGCACTGGCTCTAGGTTCTGCTCATGGCTGGATTACTTCCTGCGTGAGTGATTGTGAGAACTCTCCGAGACTCATTTTCCTTACCTGAGTAATAAACTGAAGAGTGAACTGCTTCCCAGTACAGTGAATGAGGCTAAGCTGAGACATATGTCCTTTATACACTAAAGTGATGCCAAGACTCTGATTATTACTCACAAAACGAACAGTGCACCAGAAGCATGCAAGTGGCAGACATGCACTGGGGGCTGCCTGCCTGGATTCCGCCAACTGGTCTCTTCTCATTTCTAAAACTGGAGTAAAAACCAATTTACCTTATTGTTCTAAGGACAAATTAGATATGCTTGGAGCATATTTTAGTGACACACCTTTCCATTTTAGCTCAGTAAATGACCCACAAAAGCTGTGCTCTTTCTTTTCCAAGTGTAGCACAACATGGCTGAAGTTCAGCTCAGCCTAAATTCATCCCCATTGCTGCAGGTGGGGGTGGGGTCGGGGGAAAGGGAACCCGACTTCCCCCTTGATTCCTTAGTGAGCGATCAGTTCCTCTTCTTTTGGCTCACTGTTGTCTGATGAAGAGGGAAACCTCTTTGCTATCCCATTGATGTTTTAATAGATGAGTTTAAATAAACTGACAGTAGACAGGCTGACCTGAGAAGAAACAATTGAATCACACACATGCAAACAAGTCCCACTGAATGTGATATATGAAGAACAGCTCATGGTGGCAGTTAAACATCCTGAGAGTGAAAAAAAAAATAGGAGCTTGGGGCATCTTGAGAAAGTTGAAAGGAAGCATGCACCATGCCAGCAAATGCCAATGGAAGCAAAGGTGATTTGTTACACAGACAAGCAAGCGAGCATCACTCAGAAGACTTGGTGACAGTCTGTGACAAAGCTTCTTCGGTCTTTTCTCTAATGTATTTGTCTTCTTCCACACTGAGGAAATTGCTGCAGAGGGGACTTAGGCTAATGGCAATGCCTTATGCATCTTCTGGCAGATAAAAATATGTCAGAAAAAGCAGCTCTCCATGTTGGGGAGATTAGGGGTTAGGGGTTAGGGTAGGGGTTGGGGGTGAGAATGAGAGAGCAGAATGTTCTGGACCTTGGTCCTGGGGTCTTTCCATGGTATAGTGACATACTTGGGGTATTATTTCCTGAACTTCAGTAATCCCTGGGACAGACATGTGACACTTTAATCTTATCACTCTATTAAAAGTACACCTATTTGAGATGAAGTAAACCACAAGGGGATCTTTACACAGTTAAAAGTAGAGTGATAGATTTAGACAAGGAGAGAACTTTAAAAATACAAAAGAATGGTCAATTCTGCAGCGAGGGATGAAAAATCCCTATTGTTCATTACTAGTATTCCATTTTTATAAAAAGATGTTTATTCTTTTCTTCTTGGCCATTTTTTTTTATTTGACACCTGTCTTCTCGGATGGAAATGACTTTTTTACAAAGCTGCTGTGCTTTTACAGGACTGGTGAGTTTCTGATCCTTGCGTGTGATTGCTTTCCTCCGTTCAGTAACGAGATCAGTCATGCAGTCACATTTTGCTCTCCAGTGATGGCCACCACCTCTCGATTTCATGAGAAATGACAAAACAAATGAGTCATCCTCAAGGACCCTTCAAGAACGGCACGCTATGCTCGGGCTGGCCCCACCTTCTCTGTAGCTGAAGAGGTTCCAGAAAAAGCCTTCTGAGACAGTCCTCCAGAAACACAGGCGTGCTTCTGGCTTCCGTTTCTTTCCCTCTTCTTGTTTCTCATCTGGCTTTCTGGATTCCACTAAAGCTTTTTAAATGCCAAAGTATGACTTTTATTTGAAATATGAAAAGCAGTAATCTGTGATTTCTGGCCTTTAAGGTAAGTTTCTGCACAAGCACCTATACAGCAAGGCATTTTGAATAGAAGACAGCAGATGCATTTACTCTTCTAATTATCGGTCACCCTGGGCCAACAGGTCCAATTTTAGAAAACTCTGCTTAGGCTACACTCTGTTTCCTCTTCCTCCCGAGATAAGCTTTGCTTAAACGGGTGTTTTCATAAGCCTTGCCTTGTGCTTTAGAGGCTGTTGCTTTCTTAACATTCTTTGTTTAAATGCTTGGCATGCTTTCCAATTAAATAACTCTCTTAAGCCACAGGTGAAAAACAATATACAGTGCTGGATAACTCCAAATGGGACCCAGATCTAAACTGCTTTATGAGAGCAGAGCTCTACATAATCACCCTCTTATAAATGAGATGGTTGCTCATATAACAAGATAGGAGAGGAGGGTTTTTAGCCCAGGACTTTTATTATCGCTCAGGTTCAGATACCCTCTAGAGAGAAGGCAAAGCAATAGAATTCATGATTCTCTCAGCCATAAGCCCTATCCCAGAGCATTCTTTCTTATCTACTGGTTTTATTGTATAAGCCTGGGTAGAATAAGGCTTTGAACATAGGGGCTTCGGAAATTAGGACGGTATTTTCAGAGTAGTAGATATGGAATCTCTGGAACTGGGAAAACTTCCATAGCCAGGACACGGGAGAGAAAACCAATTCTTTGGTCAAGACAAGGCAGTTTTTGTTTGTTTGCTTTTTGTTTTTGTTTTTGAGACAGGGTTTCTCTGTGTGGCCTTGGCTGTCCTAGAGTTGTTTTGTAGACCAGGCTGGATTGGAACTCACACTCTGTTTCCCTGAGTGCTGGGATTATGGGGCTGCACCGCTGCTCCCTGCTCTCAGAGCAGTTTTGATTAAGGGAACAGGTAGGACTCTAGCCCAATTGCCTGGTTTTTTTTTCCCTATTCATGAAAATTTAACATTACTCAGATCAAAGTGTTTGGGTAGGGTAGCATCATGATTACACAGTTGAGTAAGTTAAGACACACAAGAAGGTTGGAAGACGTAAGATTACTTGGTTGAAGGTGGGCCAGACTGATGTCCCACCAACCATCAATCTTACCAATTTCAGGCCTGGGGTTAGCATGCATGGTGACCAGCTGGCTTCCCTTTAAACAAGCTCTAGACTTTAGGAACAACTTACACAGAGCATCCTTGTGCAATGTCTTGCCAGTGTTTGGTTCCATAATGGTTCAAATTTGTGAAAGGAGAAAATAAAGGATGATGCTTCCTGTCTTGTAATTATGCCCATTCTACTCCAAACTAGCCCCCCCCCCCCCGGCAGCACACTGTGTGTGACAGAGCTTTTATCTTAAACGTCTTAGGCAGTTCTATAACTCACTTTTATGCTAGAAATATTACTTGATCGGTATTAAGGTAATTATGTCCTCATATTTTATACGTATGCTTCCTACTCCAGTTGAACCCCAGCCACACTAGGAAGTTGCCAAACACTGATTTAGGTTATAAGCCCTAAGCCTGTAAGAAGATGCATTGTTTTGCCGAGTATTTATAGTAAGCGGCATGACCTTCCCGAAGGATGGATGCTAATTAGTTATGACTACTTAATTTGGGGATGTCAGCTGCACAGGAACAGATAGAGAAGGCAGGTTTATGAGCAATGCCAGGAGAAGGCTAATTACCGGGCATGCATTATTACTGTGTGGGACTGAATTATAGTAAGAGACTCTGACAACGCCTTTGTAGTCTCTAGTACCGAGGGGCTTAAAGGCCGGAGTTAAATGAGGAAGGAAGCAGAAGCTGACCTCCTTTGGCCAACAGACAGTCTGTTCGCAGAGAAACAACCTACCGTATATTGCAATGTGCAGAAACCAGCACAGCCGGCTGGCTGCATCTGTGGAGTAGAGGCACGGCTTGTCGTTTGCCAAGCCAGCTTAGGTCTTGGAGAAAATCTAGCTTATTCTTTTGGGTAGGAATGCAGTTAAAGGAACGGAGCCAACTGAGATGAAGGGGGACACTGGCTGGATGATAAGTTCCATTAAAGTTTTCAGACTCAACTAGTTCGATGCCAAACCCTTGACGCTTTGACTCCGGTGGCCTTCTGAAACAATGCTGAGCGTTTGAGGGAGGACTTCAGAGCCAATTTCCTCCTCGTTTGAAATCTAGGGATTTAGTCATCCTGTTTAAGCATACTCACACTGAGTGTATCCAAAGAAAAACCAGTCTCTCATGTAATACGTCACAAGAACAATGAATAACAAGCTAGTCGAGCTGTTTCTGCTAGCACCTTAATTTGTTGAGGAGAGGAATCAAGGAGCCATGTTAGATCCGTGCTGCACGCACGTCTCCCTCACCTCAGTCATTTGGAGTGTGGGTTGGTGGGAGAATTTTATTTTGTTTTGTTTTTTGAGACAAGGTTTCCCTGTGTAGCCATAGCTGCCCCGGACTTGCCTTGTAGACCAGGCTGGCCTCGAACTCACAGCGATCCGCCTGCCTCTGCCTCCCAAGTTCTGGGATTAAAGGCGTGCGCCACCACGCCAGGTTCGAGAATATTTTACTTCCGGTTTCTCCTCACTGAAGATTCACTTTCAACAGACAGCAGATGGTAGAGGCAGCTGCTTGAGTTATGTTCGCTAGCAAGGGCTGAGGTAGCTTTACTCTTTGAGCTGGCATGCAAGGTGCTGGTTCTCCTAACGCCATCCTGTAGGGCTGTGTCCCTAGCAGTCCTCCTCTTTAGAGGGGCCATTCTCTGATCTCACGGAGTAACGGTGCTCAAACATGGGCCAGCTGTGTGAGAGCCCCCTATTTACCAAGGGGATCCTGTGTTTAGCTTGTCTTACAGTTGGAAGTCTTACTCTTTTCTACCCAAGTATGATCATTTCATTTTATAATATTTTCCTCGTTAATCTCTTTATCTTCCCTTTGTCACTATAATCAAGAGTGCTTTTACGTCTTAAAATTAGCATTTGGTAGAAAGTCATTGCAACATCTATGTGCTCTTCCTTATGAATTGATCAGTTATGTCCAATTTCTTCTTACCATACATAAAAACAGAGGTCTCATGTGTGTTCGTCACCAAAGCTCACAAGCCAGAGAAGAAGAAGAAAAAAAATCTTTAAATTTATACCTGACATTTTAAAGGTATTTTTGAGAATTGTGGTTTACAAAGAATCCACTAACAATCAAGCCCCCTACAATCCCTTGCACGTTTAAATAGGGAAGGTGTTGTTAATAAACACTCAAGGGTTAAGCCCCTGCCTGAGACAGCCCTCCCAGGAAAGTGGTTTTGTTTCCTCCTCCAGGTTTCACTTTAGTCATGCTATATTAAAAGTGGTGGTGAGAATTTTCCCAGAAAAGAAACCTATATAACAGAATGTGGAGCTGAGATTTCAAGCAGACATCCAGATAAAATAAATGCAAGATACCCAAGTGGGTTGGGAAAAAATTAACAGTATGATTGCAGACGAGCAAGTCTAAGTTCTGAGAACACATTCCATAATGCTTGGATCCCCACAGAGACCACAGAAAGGCACGCAGACATTGTAGCTGTGCTATGGCAGCCTAGGTTTTTATCCTACTGGGGGAAAACCACTAATTTCTTCTATAGGAAGCTCAGAAGGCAGGCGCTTCACTGTAATGACTTGGGGAGTTCAATGTGCTCCCAGTGATCCAGGAATACTGGGCATAGATGTCTCCTCTTAAGAAGGGAAGAATGGGAAGAGACAAGCAAGGGGATAAAAATTGAGATGTACTCTAAATAGATTAATAAAAATAAAAATATAAAAAGAAATTCCAATGAGAAAACTACTTCAAGGCTGGACTTTGTGTTGAAGAAGGCCTGTTTTATTCCCAGGGCCAATGGCTTTGCTGTCAGGGGTGGTGAGTGGAATAGAGCTTCTTTCTTGGAAAGCCGACAGCTAGAGTTTAAGTGTGAACATCCTAGGACAATAAGGAGTGGCCCTCAGGCCTTGAGAGTTGGCAATGAAGATGTCTATTTGATGCAGCATTCGAAAGCCTGTAGTCATCCCGTGAATCTACTTTTGCTGTTCACTGTGTCCAAAGAACGTGAAGCCACTTGGCACAGTTAAGATTTGGTGCCCCATATTTGACCTCCTCCCCCTGGTGGGGAGGCCTGATGGCACTCAAAGAAAGAGTAAACAGGCTACCAAGACGAGACTTGAGAGCCTATGACCATATGATGGGGGAGAAGATTCCCCTTGGTCTTAGACCTAAAGGAGGGAAATAGGGTGAAAGTGGGAGAGAGGGAGGAACGGGAGGATACAAGTGAGGGAATAACAATTGAGTTGTAATCTGAAAAATTTATTAATAAAAAAATATATATCCTCTATTTGTATTGCACTTTTCCCTGAGCATCTAGTAAACAGGTGAGCAGTGATGGGTAGGAAAACACAGGAGTTGCTCTGTAATTTCTGAATTGATACTGTTTTCTGGTTCAAAACTTTCCCCAGATGACAAACAAGCACAAGTTAATGGGCCTGCATAGGGATGCTGTCCTACTGAATACTTCCTTAAAGGGACTAGGTAGGAATTAAAAAATAAATAAAAGTTCTGCTTTGAGGAGATCTCTGTTGATCCAAGACTCTTCATTTAACTTTGTTTAGGGACCAGTTCTTGCCCAGGAGCATGACTATTTTCTTTTCTTTGAGTTTGTGCTGTTAGGCACATAGTTTGGAGACTTGTCTTCTGAGGGACAACTAGCTAGCTATAGACAGTAAGCACTGCCAGAAACTCCCGAGGCGCTAGTATGAACTAGGTCCATTTGGGTTTCAAGCGAAAGAAAGTGAAAACAGATATGTTCTAGAAAGTCTTTTCAAATACAGAAACTTGGGAAGAATGGGCACAGGAAGGCCTTTGGGACGTGCATCTGCAGGCTCAGCTATGCCAGCAAGGGCCCAGAGTTCCTAGCTTGTTTTGAGTTGCTTAGTATTTTTTTCCTTTACATTGAACAATGTAAACTTTATGACTGGCTCCTTTGTGGTCAGCAAGGGGTCTACAAGATTCAGTGTGGTGCAGTGGGAGGGAACCACAGAGCAGTGGCCTCTCATACAGCCTGATGGTCTCTTACATGCTAGTCCTGTGGTAACTGTGGCTGTAGTGTAGAGGTACGGGGGGCCAGAAGTCTACTGGTTTTATTGTGTGGGTGAGAGTTGATCTAAGTTCTACATTGCAGACAGTTAGCTGCCTGAAGGTGAAAGTCACCAAATCCTTACCTATTGGTATAAAAGAGAAGGTGTGAGGACGGGCACTGGACCAACCAACAATTTTCTTTAGAATTAGAAAATTGAACTTTTCGGCACCAATGGCAGCACAGTTGATATCATCAGGCTAGGAGTTTTCACCTCTGTAGAGAACACCTAGAACCAAAGAACATGTTTCTCAGTGCGGGAGCCTGAATCACTAAGATCAGGTGTTAACTAACTCCCTAGCTACTTGATGCTGAAAGATACAACAACAACTAGGGAAGGTGCAGGGCCATGGCTGGGTGTGGCACCCAGAACACTCAGATCTGTGGCTGTTACTAACCAGACTTACCAAATGTCAGCATTACAGAAACTCTTGTTATCATATCCGTCGTTCTAGCTTTAAAAATAGGAAACTTGGATTTTTGAATAGGTTCTTCATTTCTCATAGTTTTCTTATTTGGAAAAAAAATGAGTAGGCTGAGTTAGACAGTCTTAATCCATCTGAGAACGATGTTTGTGCTGTAATCTTTAACATTTTATATAAATGAGCTTGAATTCTATCTATAATGCACATTATGGCATGCCTGTTTTAGAATCAATAGTTGTTACACAATTTAAAATGCAGATTTCCATGTGAAATTTGGCACATTACCTATAACCGAATTTAGCTGAATCTTGACACAGATTTTAAACTCTGTTCTTCCTAAGAACACAGGCGGTTTCTTGTTTCTCATTTTCTATGTTTTGCATATAGAATGAGGGAGAGAAAAATATCCATTTGACATCTTAAAAAAAAAACAAACCACTGATGTTTTCACCTGAACAGAGAGGAGACAGACACAAAACCAGAAATAGTTACAGAAAAATTAGAGTTGAATGGAGGGGTTTCTTTGTCTGAACGTGGGTCAGTGGCTGAATTGATCTCCTCACACTGGTTGCATTGGACAGGGCCATCCCAAGTGAAGGGAGAAGGAAGGAAGGGGAAATAGATGTTCTAACACCTCCCGGCCAGGTCAAAGGTCCTCCTTGGGACATGAATTCCCCCCTACTCAGGACTTCTGCTTACGTTAACACTTATGAATACCGTCCCCAGCCTCTGAGGTTTTGTTTCACAAAACATCAATTAAAAAAACTAGAAATATGAACTAGAATGGTTAACATTTATGGGAGTTCTTTACTTTATTTTCAGTCCATGATGTGTCTAGCATACAAAGCACATGGAAAAGGGATTAGGATAAAAAAAAAACACCCTGCAACAGTGGTGGTGCTGACCTGCCTCCTATATATTTTTTTGTTCTCTCCAATGCAAATTACAGTCCCTTATTCCAGAGGGAAGGGTTGGTAGGCACCACAATTAATTACAGGCAAGAAGGGAATTATATTTTTCCTACCTATTGATATAAATATTTGTAGTATTTACGATATTTTCTATCTGTTTGATGGAAGATTTCAAACATTTGCAGGTTTATGTTTGTAGACAATTCTGCACTTTGTCATCAAAGCCAAGAAAATCTATTGACCTTTGAAGAAAGAAACTCTTGCTTCTACCTCACATCCCCTGTCTTTGGAGGACAGCCGTGGCTCAGTAGATTCTTAGGTATTTCTTTCCATGCCTATCTATATATGATTGACTTAATTATGAGTATATATACATCTGTGTTAACCAAACAGCTAAAACTTTATAGGAAATTCTAAGGGAAGGCACAAGTTCACAGGTCTAAGTACTTTCTAAGTACACCCTGGCCTGAGTCACTAGAGAGAGTTAAATGACAAATATATTCAGTAGAAGATTTAAAATATGATTTTCAGAATTTTCTCTGCTCTTTTTTAGGAATAGTAAGCAAGGGATTATTTTCTAGCATTTTAACAGCCTTTATGGCATTTGTCTTATTTGTCTTTATACCACCCCACCCTCAAAAGTTCACAGGCATCTAAGCAGTGCAACAATAAATGGGAGCGTAGGCCTGGAGCTTATGGAAATATGCAATATTCCAGTCACAGCTGGAAGCATTACTCTATCACATGGTGACTGGATATTACTATTTTGTTTACAACCACAGTAAACTCACATCCAGAAAAGTCTTCCATTGAGTAATAAATAATAAATCTGTTATACAGGCCAAGCTTTGAGTGATAGACAAGGGAAGGTTCCTGAACCATCCATTTCTTTAATCATGTGACAGCTGGAGTAACCAAGGATCTTCAGAGTGGTCAGACAACTTTTACATGATGTTTAACAAAGTGTACACCTTACTTTTCATTTACATAATGTATCAGAAGCAAAAGGAATCAATATGGAAGCAAAAAAAACCCACCATGAACTTTTAATATTTGAAACAGGTGTAAGAATGCTTCATTCTAATTTTAGTAAATGATATTCTGGTTCGGTTCTAGTCGAGTGTCTCATATGGAACAAAGAAAGAGATGGCATTTTCAAATATGAAGACATTTCTCCAGATTCTGCTCATGGTGCAGGATTAGGAGAGAGCTCTCTCTGTTTGTGGGAAAGAGACACAGAAACATAAGACTTGATGTTACATATGCTAACGTAAAATGAAGTAGTGCCTGGACATCATATTGGCCACCGTCTTAAAAAATGTTGAAAACGTAGAAGTTCTCAAATGTCTGTTTTTAAGAAATCAGGTATTATTTGATATGACACGAGGCCTTTGCTATGACAGAGGCCTCAGAACATTTTCTAAGGACTGTATAGTATTTGATAGTGAGAGTGTGCATGAGCCTTATCTAGTCAATTCTGGACTGCAAGTTTTCATTTTTTTTTTTATACTTCTACAAGCAATGCTGCAATGAAAAATATATGGAGAAACCTCCTTGTGTGGGTCCGTGCATGGCCGTGGCCACAGTTGTTTGCCAGGGTCAAATGCTATTAGTGGAGTTTGCTCTTGATATATTTCTAAATTGCATTTAGAAAGCTTAATCAGGCAATGCTTACTAATCCTCACTCACACTGCACAGGGCTAACCCTGGCCAAACAGTACTTAATGTATAGATGATTGCCAGCTTTACAGGTAAAGCTGTGTTTTGTTGTTTCACTGTGGTCATTTTTGATTGTTTGTGTGAGTATTTTTCACAAGATTATTGCCAGTATGTTTTGTTTTAGTTATATAGATGAAATAGCCTTGACTTTAAGCCCGTGGAGCTTCATGCATCATGGAGTTCTGCACAGACTCTCTCAGTTCTTGACTAATTTTTTCCTCTTTTTCAAACTAGTTTTATTAGTGAAGGAGTCAGGACTGCATTTTATGAACCCTTTTTAAAAATTACAAATAGAGTAGGCTTTTCCATCCGCCTTTGAGCCCTGTGAATTTGTATTTTTTTGCTTCAAAAGTGAAACCACAGGCAGAGTTCCGTTTCTCATTTACCACTTTTCTACCTGAGCTGTTAGTTTTGGTTTTGGTGGAAACCGAGGGCAAGCGAGAGGGCATCTTACCCAATCATGGAGTCTGGAAAATTATTCAGAATGTGCTTTGCTTTGCACATGTCTCTAGTTTGCCCTTTGAAAGTAAATTGAAACGTAATGCTGGCCAGGATTCCTCTTGTGTTTAAAATAATGTTTAGGGTCTAAAATAACTTTAAAGATCAGAGGCATTTTCCCTTGGAATGCCACCAGAAACATTTTCTTGAGGGACTGACCGCTACTCAGGAGGTGACAACAGCTGGCCTGTTATCATCTGAAGCCTTATTGCTATCTAACAATGGATGCTATATAGAATAAATAAACATGTGTTTTTCACCAGTGTTGGAAAAGACCAAATAATCTTATTTGACTTGTACTCCTCTTAAACATAAGAGTATTGCTATCTCATTCTTTGACTATAAAAATAATTTTGTGGTAAACTTCATGAAGAAATAAGTTCTACTTTGTCATCTTTACATACTGGTGTCTAATCAAGCCCCACATAGATGACGGAGGGAAGGGACATATGGATGATAGTTTAAACCTATTTGTTTAAAGTGTAACCAAAGCATTTTAATCCATTTGCATTTGTCATACAAGTGTTGACATATGTACCCATGCATTTGCCAGTTTTTCCTTTGCTTTCCAGTCCCACTGTATTCCATATTTTAACAAATAGAGAACAGTTACTTTCAGCTCAAGTAATTCATCTAGAGTATTAGTAAAAGGTGAAAGACTTGTGTGTTCTGAGAAACCACAGTAAGATACTTAATCATAGTAACAAAATCTAATAGATGTCAATCTGCTGTAATTGTACTATAGGTGTGTATGCTTGAGTATGTATATGTGAGAAAGAAAGTGGTCTTGTCAATAGAGCAATCACAGGGTGTCTGCTAGAAGGCATACATACAATTAGGAGATTTAACAAGCGGTCACATAACACCTTGTGCATGACTAACTCTGTGTGTTAGGTTTAGTGTGTATGATTTGATTGTTTTCAAAGAACCCAACAGACCAATAGCATAAAAATCATAAAATCAAACCACCAACATATTCATTATGATGAGAAATGAGTCATTTAACCAGACTGAGGCCATACACTTGGGACCGACACTCAGCCTAGGCTCATTTTCTATAATCCAGGCGGTTGTTCCAAATTTTATACTTCACATGCAACCTCTATAGAGTTGATTATGTCATCCTGGAATTGACTAATTCAAGGATATGTGAAAAATTCATAATTGATAGTCGTTGATTACACTGGGTCTGTACTTTATAAAGGACAGAACAAAGCTGAGTTTGTTGAGAACTATGAAAGTATGTTTTTAAAAATTAGTCTTTAATGCTATATCATTTTATGCTCAAAATTTTATTTTATCAAATAGCTTATATCTCATGCCTTATACATGTCCAAGAACAAAGGAAAGGATGCATTTATGGAACATAGACTGATCACAAACATGCTAGAAAGGAGAACATTTTATACTCTCCTTTGAATGAGAAATCAGATAAAAGTAAACATTTTCTAAAAAGAATTGATGAGCACTAACAAAATTGTTACATTTCCTATCAGTGTTGAAAAGTATGAACTATTATTGATGAAGACTAATTCTTAGAAGGGAGTGGTAGGAAACTAGTAAATTATTAAACCTTCTAAGTTACAAAGCAACAGAAATAATTAAGAAATGTCACACTGGTAATATCAGTTAAAGACAAGTAAGAAATCATAAAAGTAAGATCAACATTGAATTACATATCTTATGAATAGACACTTATCCAACTGGACAGCATTTCAACTTAGTCACGTGCAGCCAAATGAAAAAAAAATGTTCCACAAGCCAGGCAGCCTTTGATCCCAGCACACAGGAGGCAGGGGCAAGTGGATCTCTGCGTTTGAGGCCAGTCTGGTCTACAAGAGTGAGTTGCAGGACAGCCAGGGCTACATAAAGAAATTCTGTCTCGAGAAAAAAAAAACAACAAAATGTTCTATGATAATTTCAAAGTATATTTGGGTCTTAAAATTTTTGTGCATGCTAATTTAATATATATAACAAATAGATTCTTTACCAGAACTGATAGTTCACTATGCCCCAAAAGCTCGTATTAAGTTTGGTGCACTAGCTGTTTAAAGCAGGGTATTTGGGGTGGTGGTGGTACTGTAGTCATATTTTAGGAAATTATTCTAATCTATTGTTTAAGTTATGAAACAAAGTTCTGTTATGGAATTGACTAAGATAAGCAGAAACAATGTAGGCAACTCATTGTAAAGTAAGTAGTTTTTTGTTTGTTTGTTTGTTTTTTTACATCTGCAAAATAAAATCAAAACATTGGAAGGCTCTTTTCTCTGGAAAACTCTATATAAATTCTAGCCATAATTACTTTCTCTCCAATAAAAAAACAAACAAACAAATGTTGACTTAAAGCAAGCAAATAGTGACAGGTATTTGCAGAAGGAAATTCAAACCACATTTCTGGAACACAAAGGAACCTGGAATAGCTAGTGAATGCAAATGGTCCAGTGGTATGAGTGGCCCTCTGCCCCTTCCAGCCTGACGAGGTCATAGGCATGGTCCTCCTAGCAAGCTACACCCGTGGCACAGATTTTAAAAATAACTTTACAGTTATTGTAGCACTGTTTGACTTTTGTCAATGAGCTTTGTAGAAAAACCAAAGCTTATTCTTTTATGAGGCCAGGCACAGCAGGCGAGTCATTTCTCACTTCTGAGATTGCCAGCAAGAAAGAGTGATTTGAGGGGTTGAGATGAATCATAGGGTAAGATTTCTTCCACCTGCCACTATACACTGTGCAATCTGCATTAAAAAAAAAAAAGACCTAACTTGTGACCCCAGGGATAGATCACTCCCAGTCACGCACACAGCCTCCTGTCATGGCCATTATTATTATGGTCAGCACAGAAGTGATTTGATTTGCCAGAGAGGAGACATGCCACGAATCTCAAGAAGGACCACATTAGTGTGAATCTTTAGACGTGCCTGGGAATATGCATGGCTTCTTTACACTTCTTTGAAAACCGACCGTTGATTATAAGGTAACACTTTTTGGGGATAAATTCAATAAAACTACTTTAGACATTGGCAAACTGTTGGCTTTGTTGTTAAAGACCCAGAACAGCTTAAAGTACATTAAGAAAAAAAAAGGAAACTTACTGTATTTTTCCTCTAGGTTATTGCTTTTATTTTGTTTTACTAACCTTGGGAATAACTGCAAGACACAATGTGTTAGAGTGTCTGTTTTAGTTTCTGAGGATTCTTGGCAATGTGTGTTGTTTTATCTAATTCAGATACTAGTCCTCAGAATAGTGAAGACCCAGCATTTAGACGCTGCTCACTGTAATGTCCCAAGCCTTTTCATTTTCGATGACTATTTCAGTGGCTTAGTTTTTTTTAAAGATGCGCTTCTCAAACGCAGTAACTTCCATGATCAGTAAGTTGTTTTAGCGTTCTATATGATAAGAATGTATCTTCAATGGTCTGCATTTGCTTAAGCTTTGAGGAATTGCTCACCTGTGGTGAATTCAATTTTGAAGTTTCTCAGAAAACTTTATTTGCTATAGTTTACAGTCTTCTTTCTATAAGTGCAACAATCTATTAAATAACTGCTAGTATATTTTTGGTACTGTATTCATGTTATTAAAATTAATATTTTAATGTGAAGGATACCCATTTGAGGACATAATATTTTATTTAGTAACTGTGGAGAAATAAACAAATTGAATACTTTGTCAAACCAAAACTTGTACTTTCACCTTCAAAATAGGTCCTATATAAGAACATGCCCAGTGTCTGAGATTCTCTTACTGTGAAAGATATTTGGGAGGAAATTAAATAAGGTAGTCTCTGAAAATAATCTGCGTTTTCTTATTTCTAAGTCTAGCACAGACATTTTAGCAATAAAAAGGTAATTCATTTGGGTCAATAGTGGGAATAAAATTCTACTTTTCCTGGACTCAAAGTCCAAGCTTATATAACACTTGCACACTTGCTGTTCTGGTCTTTTGTTCTTGCCATTAATTGCATTTTTTTTCTCTAAATATGGGTGCAAGCTGACTCAGTGACTATTGTATGAGGCAATGAGACTTAGAAAAGCTCTGGGATTGGAAGCGTACGTAAAACACTAGCACCACTTTTCTTATAGGTCTTTTACTTCGGTTGGACACAGAACACCCCACATCATCTTGAAATTATATACACCAAGGAAAAGAATTGCTAAAGGAATGTACACAGTAAGGCTTTAATTAGAACCCTAAGAGATAATCTGTATGGGGGTGGCCCCAGGCTCTAAGCTCCAATTACATTACTAGTAACATTTTCATTCATTTGATAACTAGATGGCAGGTAATTCAAAACATGTAATTACAGCAAAGTCAAATTCTAATTTGTAAAGGCAATGAAAACAAACAACATATTAAAATCTCTTTAAAAAGCAGTTACCATACCATTGTAATAAGCAATAAGCTGCTTTTTTTTTTTTTACAAGATAAAGGTCAAATCGTGTACTGTGTGAACTTGTGGACATATTTTAGATCAGGTGATGAGGTGAGTCTAAAGTCATAAACACAAAGCAATGTGGCTTTATCTTTAGGTGTTTCTTTTTTCTTTCTTTCTTTCTTTCTTTCTTTCTTTCTTTCTTTCTTTCTTTCTTTCGGCGCCAGTCCAAAGCTGTTGAGAATGGCCCAGGATGAAAGCCAAGACTGGGGAGAGATGAAGACTCACCAGATAGACTATTAAGTGGAACCAGACTCCATCTCAGTAACACAGGGACAGTGAGTCACAGCATGCATGTATACGTGGTTTTGTTTTCCTGCATCCCACTATGTTTCCTACCAGATGAAAATATCTCTTCAAAACACAGCCCAGCGTGAATAGTAGATGGTCTTGGAAGGCCTGGTGGTGCGTTGACACACGCAATGAAACCAGCCTATGAGTTCAAGGATAATGGGGTTTATCATGGAGTTTACCTGGTTGGTTTGATCACTTAGTAAAACCAGCTGAAAATGCAGCATATGGCCCAATTATGTCCACAACACAGGACCTCTTCAGGGAGGCTTTAATAACAAAACAAAACAAAACAAAAACTCCAGCACTTTTTTGAAGCAATGTGAATTTCTTCTTTAATGCTTTTATTTTTTAATGCTTTTTTCCTCCTCTATTGCTGAAAACAAAACCCAGCTTCCCAAGCGTGCCAGCAGACCTTGAAATGTCACCACCACTCCTTTTAGAGCGACACAGACCTTTTCCTCCGCCTGACAAAATCCTCTGCGTGAATGAAGTTGGACAGGGCCTTAGTGAGGTGACTGTCTGACGTCTCCGTTGTGCTCCCGATGTCATGGTTTCTCAGACAAGGGCACAGACAGCGTATAACGGCCCGGCGGATATAGCTGTCAAAGACATAGTAAATGAGAGGGTTGACACAGCTGTTGGCAAATGCCCAGGGCCCACTCACCTCCATGGCCAGCTGAAAAGACACAGAGGGAAACTGGAGTTGCGGCTGCAAGGCCGAGACGATGGCCAGGAGCTTGAAAGTATTAAAGGGTAGCCAGGAAAGGGTGAAGGCCGCCACAACGATAATGATGATCTTGATAGACTTCTTCAGCTTTTTGTTGTGCTTTCCAGACTGCTGGTAATGAGCACACAGCCTCCTTGTGATGCAACAGTAGCAGGTCACGATGCTCAGCAGGGGGACAAAAAAGGTGACAATCAAGGCTACCAGACCCCACATCAGTTTCGTCGGAGTGGCTTTCTTCTCTGCACAGTAGGGCTTGCCTTCCCTGAGTGTGAGCTCTCTGGACAGAAGAGTAGGCAGTCCCAGGAGGCATGAGAGGATCCAGACGCTGGCACAGACTGCGTATGCGCAGTTTCTCCTCCTCAGTCTCCTGGATAAAGCTGGGCGCATGATGGCCAGGTAGCGGTCCATGCTCATGCAAGTGAGCAAGAAGACACTACAGTGCATGTTCACAGAGATGACGTAGGAGCTGCCTTTGCACAGGAAAGAGCCAGTTCTCCATAGTCCTAAAGAGGCTTCCTTATCCACCCAAAGAGGCAGTGTGACGAGGAAAATGAAGTCCGAGGCTGCCAGGTTGATGATAAAGATGTCGATCAATCTTCGGTTGCCGTGCTTGAAATGCAATGCGATCATGAGGATGAAGTTCCCCAATATTCCAGTCAGGAACACAGCGGTGTAAAAGACAGGGAGGAAGACAGATGTGTAGAAAATGTGGGAGGAAGTCTCTGAGATAGGAGGATCTGGGCTCGTAGCGTCATAATAATAAAACAGGGTTGCTGTTGGTCCCATAGCTGAAGGTTAGATGCCGAATCTGGTAAGTGTCCTCACTGTGTGTCTTATGAACTGGAGAAATCAAGGGAGCTTCTTGATATAGTCTCTTCCTCCTCTCTCTTTCTCTCCCCGCTCTCACTGCTACCTGCGCGCTTCTCTCTCCCGCTCTTTCAAGACCTTGGACGAACATGAAAACAGGTTAAAAAGTGTAGTTACTGCCAGTCTTTTGAAGGCCCACAAGAAGCACTCTTGTGATTGGTATTGGCTGTGGTTGTGGTTTTCTTTATTTGTACTCGCCTGTGAAACTTAGGTGTAGGTTTTTTTTGTTTTTTGTTTTGTTTTGTTTTTTGACTTCTTTATTCAAGATATTTGATTTGTTTTCTTAAATTCAGAAAATTAAAAATGAATCAATATTTTTATTTTCATTTCTTTTAAAGAGCATGGCTTTTTTGACCCCAAATTTTTTTATTCTAGCCTTCCATTTCACCTTTAAAATACTGCTATTGAAATTGTAAATTCCTGATGAAGATGCTTTTTTAAAAATCAGTGTTGATGTACATATTACATTCTTTTTATTATTGTTATTATTATTGTTGTTGTTGTTATTATTATTATTATTATTATTATTATTATTATTATTGCAAAGCAAGGGAACTGCAGTCTTACCAAACCATGAACTCACACACAGCAAACACGGTGATTGCAATAAGGGCATGGATTCTTCCTATTTATATGGTTATTTCATAATCAGCCCTATCTCAATAAACTCATTTTAAAAAATGGTTTGGACTGCAGCTAGTACTTTTCTTTATTACTTCAGTTTTTTTCCTTTGTCACTCCCTTTACCTCTCTCTCTCACACATCCCTTTCCTCCTTTTTTGTTTTCCCTTCCCACTTTCCCTCTTTCCTTCCTTTCTTTTCTTTTCTGTCCTTTTCTTCTTCCTGTTCTCCCTCACCTCTCTCTCTCTCTTTTCTTCTTTCTGGGGATCAATGCTAAGTCTAGCTACAGGTGCTATTGCAATTCATGGAGGTCATAAGCATGTTATAAAACACTAACTGCTATTCTTATGTTCTCACCTGCTATCATAACTCCATCACAAAGTTCTCCTTTATTTCAGTATACATCTTTAATTATGAGACTTTCCTTTTACAAACCATAACCACCTTCATCAGAATCAGACTTCAGATTATCTCTGCTCATTGCCCTCTGTGCATCTTTGTAGCAGTTCTTTCTTTCTTTGTTTCTTTGTTTCTTTCTTTCTTTGTTTCTTTCTTTCTTTCTTTCTTTCAAAAGATCTCACTGTATCCAGAGAGGCTTTGAATTTATGATTCTTCTGTTTCCTCTTCCCCAGTACTGGGAGTAAAGATGTTTGCTATTGCATCCAGCAAGCATTTTTTAGCTTTTGGCCCAGTGGTCTTCATTAGGTGTCTCCACACATCAGTGACGTGGCAACAGATGCAAATACCACACAAAGTGTTTTCATAGCTTTCATAGCTGCTAGCTTCAGAATTTCAGTCCAATAAAATATTCGAGAAGCAAACTAAAGCTAAAACTGAAGGCCTTTCACCTTCACGTGTTCATGTGTATTTCTCATCTATAAAGACCTTAGTAAAATATGACAACTATTGAAATTGATTTCAATTCCTCACTGCCCAAGGTGCTGTGACTCTCTTGCACTCACCTCCTCTCCTCTCTTCCTTCTATCCATTTTATTTAATCCTTAAAATTTCAGTTTCACAGTAGTCACTACTGTCTAGAACTTAATGCTGAAGAGAGCGAGACCTCCTTGTGGTCTAATGCTATCTTTGTACTGGGCAAGAGAAGTAAGGTCAAGGAAGGATGGAGACTCCTTGAGTGGATCAAGTCAAGAAATCACCAGGAGTGGAACTCGGGGATGACTTGCCCCTCCGTTCACAAATGTTCTGTGCTGTTCCTTCACATCACAGGGGGGGCATAATCTTCACTAAATATAGACTGTAGTTCAGAGAAACTAATTAACAGTTTGACATTTCTGGGACAGAAATACTTCCCACTGGGTAAACTTTAATTATTTAAGAGACTAATTCACTTTTCCCCCCCAAATAGTTTGAAGTAGGACAATATTTACATGGAAAAGAATAGTCGTGTAAAACAGAATATTTAAACACTGCATCTATATGTGTTGAAGGACCAATCACAGGAATGTTTTGTACTTGTGTCCTAGTGGTAATGATGAACTTGTTCAATGAGAAGTCCTTGTGCATTTGATTGCATAAGGCTGATTTGGGGCTAAGATTTCGTTTTAACTTATTCTTCTCTCATATATTACATCCCAGTGGCAGTTTCCTCGCCCTCCTCTTCTCCCAGTCCCTCCATCCTCCTCGTCCACCCTAGACCCACTCCCTTTTTTTCCTTCAGAAAAGGGCAGGTCTTCTAGGGATAGCAACCAAACATGGCCTATCAAGTTGCAGTAAGATTAGGCACTTCCCCTCATATTAAGGCTGAACAAGGCAACCCAGTAGGAGAAAAAGGGCCCCAAAACCAGGCAAAGGATTCAGATGTAGCCTCAGATGCCACTGTTAGGAGTCCCACAGGAAGACAAAAATACACAACCATAACCTATATGGCCTTCCTGATTGTTCAGTTATGTTTTTGTTTTTGTTTTTTTGTTTTGTGTGTGATATTCTTGGCCCCTCCGGCTCCCACAATCTTTCTGGCCCCTTGCAGGGCCCCCTGAGCTCTGCCTAATGTTCGGCTGAGGCTCTCTGCATCTGCTACCATCAGTTACTGGATGAAGTCTCTCTGATGACAATTATGCTAGGCTCTGGTCTACAAGTGTAGCAGAGTATCATTAGGAGTCATTTCATTGCTTTTCCTTTTTTTTTTTTTTTTTTCTTTTTCTTTTTCTTTTTTGGCCAGTCCTATTTGGTTCCATCCTAGGCCTCTGCACTATCTAATCTCTGGGTCCTGGATCTCTAGGTAGTGTCAGTCATGGACCGTGGCATGGGTTGCAAGTTGGACCAGTTATTGGTTGGCTACTCCCACAAGTTCCGCACCACCTCTCCCCCAGCACATCTTGCAGGCAGGGCAACTTGTAGGTCAAAAGTGGTTTTGGATGGATGCGTGTCCCAGTTTCTCCACCCAAAACCTTGCCTGGTTACGGAGGGTGCCCATCTCAAGCTTCGTATCCCCCATTGCTAGGAGTCTTAGCTAGGGTCACCCTTGCAGGTTCCAGAGAGCTCGCCCCCAAATATGTGCCCCGAGTTTCATTGTCTCTTCCAGGACTCCATACTTCTATCCTTTCCCTACCCGATCCATCCTGTTCCCATCCCCACCTGCCCCCCAGCCCACCCACAAAACCTATTCGATTTCCCCTTCCCAAGGAGACTCACGTGTTCTCCTTGGGAGCTCATAGTTTTTAATCCTTAGATACGTGTCAATAATGTATCTTGGCACCAGTGAGATGGCTCAGATGTTTGCAGGCATTGGCTACCAAGTCTGACAACCTGAGATGGCTCTCTGGAACCTATCTGGTAGGAAAGAACACACTCCTACAAGTGTCCCCTTGACCTACACACATGCGCACACGTATGTACTCACTCAGGCACACACGCATGTACAAATCATGTAATGCAAATACTAAAAAGAATTAAAAATATAAATAGAAAAACAAGAGTCCATGCTAATAATTTTGAGGAAAGTATTAGTCTAATGGGATGTATACTTGTAGATGGAAATAGAATTGCTAGCCAGGCAAGGTAGCACACACCTTTCGTCCCAGCACTCAGGATGCAGAGGTGGGTGGTTGCGCTCTGTGAGTTCAAGGCCAGGTTGGGCACACAGTGAGTTACAGGACAGCCAGGACTGACTGCACTGAAAGACTCACTCTTAAAAAAAAGAAAAAGGAAGAAGAAAAGAAAATCGCTATATATTCACAGTTTTATTTAATCTCTGTAGGCCTAAGTCTTTGTTTTCAAGCTTCTGAAGTTGCTGAGTGGTGATGTAGACCTTATCTAATGAATCTGACATTTACAGCGAACTCTTGAAGCAGCCACAGATAAGGAGACTTGATTTCTCGTAGGTGGCAACCTGAAGTGTGACATGTCGTGGGACTCTAAGAATGAGCATTCTTCATCAGGAGAAAAGCCATCGTGGATTGATAGGATCACCAGACCTACATTTGGAAACAAGTGAGCTGTTTTGAGATAAAAATGGGGAGAAAGTAGTAGAGTTCTGGGATTTTAGTAACTCAGAATACAATGTTGGTATAAAAGAAAACCCACAGTAGAGGCTGGCTATAAAATAGGGAAGTTCCAAGAAACCCGGGCAAGGATCATTTTTAGCACTTTGAACATCTTTTGAAATACACATGCGGATGCTAACAACAACAACAAAAAACCCCCCAGTTAAACATAGTCCAAAAAACCCAGACGCATCAGTGAGTCCACAAGCATGTGAAAGGCAATATAGACTAGGTTCCGTCAAAAAGGAAAAAAAAAAAGGATGTATTAATAACTGAATCAAAGTATGCACACACCTCTTAGGGACTGATTTGCCCAGAAAAACAAAACAAAACAAAAACAAAAAACAAAGCACTCAAGTTTTTCCCCAGTTCCTGCTAGAAATGATTTGCTTGTTTTTTTTTTTAAATGTACATTATTCTTTTTGAGACAGAGTATTATTTTGTACACGAAGCTGGCCTCAAAAGTCACAGAGATCTTCCTGCCTTTGCCTCTGCCTCTGCCTCCTTTAGCTCTGGGATTTAAGGCGTATATCACCATGTCTTGTTCTTTTGGCTTTTTAAAATACTCTATATAGTACTCATGATGTAATTTCATGTGGTTAGTTACCTTAGCATCTGAACCTCTGAACTTATTATGAATAATTTAATGGCAGAGACTAGTCATCTTTAAAAAAAAACTGATCTAAAAGAGGCTATTCTCAAAATAGTCCTTTTTGAATTCTTAGAGCTCTAATGTTGAATATGCGGATGCCAGGGCCTGTTACTTACATTAGAGTTACCTATGCCTTCTTCTAATGATAGATTCTTAAATCCTGTCTAGGCTTATAGACTCAGTTACTGGGGATGCAGCCTGGAATGCTGCATTTAACACAAAAATATAGAAGAACTATACTTACTTGCATAAAATAACCACCATGCTGTGCTGTGCTTTGTGATTATATTGGCATTTTTTTCTTTTTTTTTTTTTTTAAGGTTTAAAGGTATGTCAAAAGCTGAAACCCATAGAAGGCTTTTAGCCTGGACTTCTTCACAACATTTATTTCTGTTCCCCATTCAGTTCCTAAGCTATATTCAGAACTGTGTATGATGCTGCACGAGAAGGGGGTAGGTTTACCCCATCGAGACATTTGCGCGGGGAGTCTACTATCCCATTATATGGCTGTAGCTGCAGTTTGTAGCCTCCAGTTCTCAAGGTGTTAAACATTTTGTACTAACAGAGCCAATTTAATTTGTATGTAACCTCTGCCAATGGGATTAAAGTACTTTGGCTTCTCTCCACTCATCAAGTCTCCCTCAACCATGTCAACATGGCTGATATGTCATCAGATTACACACAAATGGTAAGACACAAAGCCATCTCCGATATAAGGCTTTCTGCTCATGTGTGTTCTGCTGACAGGTCCCAGGATAGATGGCAAAGAACATGAAGTTCTTACAGACACGTGATTATTTATGCTAAAAATATTCTCTTTTCACTTACTATATGAATATAATAAAATATGCAATCATTTAAATAGTTAACTTTGGAAACTTTTCATGCTCTAGGACTTTTTTTTATTCCTACAGTTACTTGGAGAACTTACAGTTTATTAAAATAGCATGCCAAACTATGAGGGGTGTATTTGTTCTTGTCAGTGAACCCACATTTAGCTTATTATTTTCCTTGTTAACTCATATTTACGTGGATAACAAGTGTGCTATTATCCTAGAGAAATATACTGTAGGCCTCTCTATAATTGTAGATTTGGGCGTGGCAGATGGCTTACTGGGTAAAAATGCCTGCTACCAAGCCTGATGACCCAACTTCGACCCCCAGGGTCCATATCATGGAAGGAGATGCTGCTATCACAAAGTGTTCTCCAACTTCCATGTGTGTGCCTGTAGCATATCCACGCCCACACACCTAAACGCACAGAAATAAACGAATAGGTTTGATATGGATTTATGTTATGCATGCCAAAGTTATTTATGTCGGTGTCCCTGTCAATACAACCCAGTGTCTGGCTGCAATAGGCAGCCAATAAATTCTTATAAGTCTGGATTAAATCACACTTGGATTTGAAGCATTTTCCAGCCAGCAAGAGCTTTTCACAATCCTCTTGGACACCTTCCATTCTACACTTTCTCCCAATTTCATGACATCATAAATGAACACAGACAGCTGTCTCTAGTCAACATAGCATCCTTTTTGCTTTATGCAAATGTTTCAACTTAGTGTATCTTGTTAAATCAGAAGCAATTAAGGAACCAGTAAATTTGAATCCACCTCTAATATGTGTACCTCAGTCCCTGCTGCTGCTGACAAATCTATGATAACTGTATTTTGAAGTTCCATTCCTATCCTTCCAATTGAACTATGAGTCATAAACGTTAAGGCTTCAGCAGTGGTTTAGTAACTATTTAACTAAGGAGGACACTGGGACCCAGAAAGACATATAGGCTTTTAAAATAAATGACAATTTCAACAAAACTTTCTCATCTGCATTGCCCCAAGCAGTAGGAATCAAACAACTATACTTTCTTACACTTTCAGGCACTTAATACGATTTGCTAAAAAATTTTAAAAGAATGAAGTTTAACATTTTGTGGCAGGGCTCCAGAACTTCATGGGCCCCTGACCTTCGCACAACTGATGAAAGTTGTGTATCGACAAAACCACCTGAAAACAAACACCAGAACCACCAAAGTCCATAGTTCTGGGAAAGTCTAAATGTACTAACTAACCTTGCTTTATTTTTAGCTTCTGGAGTTCTGCTTCTGGTTAAATGCTCTTGTAACTGAAGTAAGTCACCTCAGAACATGTTTTTTTTGTGCTTAAAAGCTCACCTTAAGAAAGGCTCAGGGATGCACTGGGATCTCAAATACGCAGTGTAGTCATTGGCTGGATAATAATGACCTTCTATTGGCTAAAACCCATGTCTGAGCAGTCTTCTCTGGTGAATGCCGCACAGTTCTTTTTTTTTTCTGAGACAGAGTTTCTCCGTGTAGCCCTGGCTGTCCTGGGCTCACTTTGTAGACCAGGCTGGCCTCTCAAATTCACAGAGATCTACCTGCCTCTACCTCCCAAGTGCTAGGATTAAAGGCATGTGCCACCACATCCAGCTCGTACAATTTTTTTTCTGATGCATGTGTGCATATGTGCTTTTATTTTATTTTATTTTTTTTTTTATTAATTTATTCTTGTTACATCTCAATGGTTATCCCATCCCTTGTATCCTCCCATTCTTCCCTCCCTCCCATTTTCCCCTTATTCCCCTCCCCTATGACTGTTCCTGAGGGGGATTACCTCCCCCTGTATATGCTCATAGGGTATCAAGTCTCTTCTTGGTAACCTGCTGTCCTCCCTCTGAGTGCCACCAGGTCTCCCCCTCCAGGGGACATGGTCAAATGTGAGGCACCAAAGTATGTGAGAAAGTAATATCCCACTCTCCACCCAACTGTGGAGAATGTTCTGACCATTGGCTAGATCTGGGTAGGTGTTTAAAGTTTACCGCCTGTATTGTCCTTGGCTGGTGCCTTAGTTTGAGCGAGACCCCTGGGCCCAAATCTGCCTATCATAATGTTGTTCTTGTAGGTTTCTAGGACCCTCTGGATCCTTCTACTTTGCTATTCTCCCATGCTTCTCTCATCTAGAGTCCCAATAGGATGTCCTCCCCTCTGTCCTAGTTTCCTGGTAAGTGAAGGCTTTCATGGGACATGCCCCTTGGGCTAGTATGCAGATATAAGTGAGTATATACCATTTGAGTCTTTCTGCTTCTGGGTTAACTCACTCATATGATCATTTCTAGCTCAATCCATTTGTCCACAAATTTCAGGAATTCCTTGTTTTTAATAGCTGCGTAGTATTCCATAGTGTATATGTACCACAGTTTCTTTATCCATTCTTCTACTGAGGGACACTTAGGCTGTTTCCATGTTCTGGCTATTATGAATAAGGCTGCTATGAACATGGTTGAGCAAATTTTCTTGTTGTGTGCTGGAGAATCTTCTGGGTATATTCCAAGGAGTGGAATAGCTGGGTCTTGAGGAAGCCCTATTCCCAGTTTTCTGAGATAGCACCAGATAGACCAGCTCGTACAATTTTAAGATGCATTTTTAATTTACTTTTTTGTAAATTATGTTTTGCCATTGTTCTATAGTAAACAGATACAAAGCAAGTTTCATCAGGATTTTGGGCTATAGCTAGAAATCAGAAACTGCTTCTATTTTTCTTTCTGATCACCAAAGTTTGTAAGAAAACAATAGGACAAATATTTAAGATTAACATAAGGCAGCTATATTTTGAGTACTTACTAACAGTGAACAATTCAAAAAAGCAGACTTGTATTTAAGAATATTATAGCAAGGTGGTGGTGGTGGTGCATGTATTTAATATTAATTAAGAATAATCTTAATATATATATATCCTGAGAGGGAGAGAATTATTGTGCAAAGAGTATTATCTAAATATATAAATTTTCTGTTACCGGGCTCATTTACAGTGTACCATAACTATAGCACTTTCCTCCTGAAAAGCATCAGATTCAGCAAATTTAACCAGATGCCTAGTTCAACTCTGTTTGAAGTCTACATCCCATAAACTGTGATGGTTGCTAAGCTCTACCTGGTTTGTTAATATTGCATGTGAGGCCAGCTACTGATCCTGAACAGCCCAGAAAAAAATAGGATAAATAGCCCTAATAATTAACTACGTATCTGTTCTGCCTACCTACAAAACAGTATAAATAAAAATTGGAAAACACCAAAGATGCAGAGATAACCCAGAAATGTGAGTGCGTGGTTGGTGGGACTGTGTGTGAGAAGGATGTTCAGGTCTACTGGGCTGGTGTTTAGGGTGGCCAAAACCTCAAGCACACACTTTTATGTTAACCCTAAGCTTATGACTGAAAGGTGTCCTGGGTGTTTTCTGGCTGTTCTTCAGAGCTGAAGGGAGAAAGCATCACTCTCCTTCAGAAAGCCCCCTCGCCCAATCATTTACCTCCTGTGTCATGATGACTAGTAAACTGTGAGTCAGAAATTCCTCCCTGGGAAGTCTTTCCTAATCTCTTGGTAGCTGGCAGACAGACAGGTCCAGAAGCCAGCTGAGGTGAGCAAGGGCATCTACCTCTCTTCATGGCTGCTTTCTCCTCCTCACCAAGGAGGAGCTGCATATACTAATCTTATTCAAACACTAGAGATTCAATCATAAATAATGCTTTAATAATTCTTTAATAATCCTCAGGTCTCCTGCCTGATGGTTTTAAAATACATTTTTCATCTAATCCTTACAATGATCATATAGAATAAACACTATTTTCAAAAATCCACGTGTTAAAAAAAATTCAATCCTATCTTCAAGCTTATCAATTTAAATTGTCCAAAGTCATAAAAGTTTACTTACCCAAGGGTTCAGGTTTACCAAGTTAGTCAATCTTCATGGGCCTCAGTTTCTCTGTCTAGAAACTTAGGCTGTTTCTTCTTTTTGTTTTAAAATGTCCCATTTACCAGCACTGGTTGATCAGGGTACTTCATGAAGTAGATGTCTAATGAAGGCTAGTGGATGAACATATCTGGCATCTGGCACATAAACACATTCACAACTCTTACTGGGCATTCACCTTTTGCCTGTACACACCCATCAAGCTTATAAGCTGATGCAAAATGGCCTTTTGATTTGATGCTATATATGAAAGTCTAGTCATGCCATGTGCATATTATGGTGTATTTGGCTAATATCTTGCTTATTTTAGGTAGGGAGTGGATATAAGTGTCCGTTTACCTTCATCTTCTTGTTGGTCTCCCTGTCCTGGCATGGTCCACCTGTCAGCCAGAAAGTCCGTTTCCAGACACAGCCCATGATGGTGAGCCAGAACTGCAAGCCAAAGACAAAAGCTTTATAACAGCAGCATCAGCATCAGCATCAGCATCAACATCATCATCATCGACAACAACAACAACAACAACAACAACAATAACTCCCTCCTACCTGTTCAGAAATTCCTGTGAAATATTTGAGGGCTCAGACTCACTCTGTCACTACCGTGCCGCTCAGTCATTTTGCTTTGAGGCTGCCTATGACTTTTTCTACTGGAAACGATGTTCTCTAAACTCCATTTCATATTACATTCATTCACACTTTAAAGTCACATCTTTGACCCTAGTATCCTTAGCGTTTACAAGTTTTAAACAAACCTATTGAAATGTATTTTAAAAGGAAACTTTATTACAGTAGAGAGCAAATAACAGATTTCTTCAAATGGGAATAACGTAATTATATCCGATCAGGTTATAACGCTAGTTAATAGTTATATGCTGGGTTAGATCCTTAGTTACATTTAAACAAGGAATTATTTGCTCAAATGGGAGGGAGGATGTAAGAAATAGGGGTGTGTGTGTGTCGATATTAGGAGAGTAGAGTCCCATTAACTTTCACATACACAGTAGTACTAATTTTTAGAGGTAAGGTAAGGAAAACATAAGACTGAGAGTTAGACCTGTATTCCATAAATCATAGCCTTTGACTATGGCTGACCAAAGACCCTCCCCCACCACTTTCTGGAGGTTGGTTCCTCCTTTTCTGAGGCATAATAATCCCTCAGCCAAGACCTCTGCTTTGCTCACAGCTCTGCCTTCGGAAAGAACTACATTCCCCACAAGGCCCCGCGCGGCGCCAAGCATGCTTTCCGCTGGCTCCCCCAGCTTTTCCTCCGGTCTTCCTACAAGTCCCACAAGGCCCCTCGGCCCAGGGCCGCCTTGGCCCGGCCTAGGGTGGAGGCGGAGGCGGAGGCGCGGGAGTTATGGAGGGGGCGGGCTCTGCAGGGAAGTGCGTCAGAGGAGGCGCGGGGAGAGTAGGGTGCTGTGGTCGGAGCTGGAGGGCGAGGCCGGTGGAGTGAGAGGATGGGCGGTGAGTGCGTGGGGTCGCGGGCCGGCACGGGTCGCGCGTGGGGAGGGGGCTGCTCGCTGGCGTGGCGGGGCCGGGAGGCTGGAGCGGCGGGAGGGGCGGGGCTCCGGGCCAAGGGGCTGGGGCTGGGCTGGGCTCGGGTACCCAAGGCTCGCCCAGCCCAGCCCAGCCTGCCTTAGCCTGCCTATGCCAGCCAGGCCCTGCTGTGCGGCCCAGGGTGACTGCGCTAGGCGTAGCTTCCAGAACCCGGCCTTTAAGGTCACCCGAGAGCACTAGGGTGGGCAAGCTTTTTTGAAAATCAAAACACAGACCTCACTTAATGAGTTATTGTATCAGTTACTGTATTCCTATCGCCCCGGTCTTTCCGGAGTCACTCCCCATTTTCCAAACTCTGCTTCCCAGTTTCTGAGCCCGTTCCCGGGAGGTGCTTATGCCAAGGGTTTGGTGCTGTCACGGTGTGCATACACTTGGCAGGGTTTGACTCAGCGTGATCCGCCTTGAGTCATTTTACCGCGGCCATTTACTACCGCCGTGGAGTCCTGTCCACGCCTAGGGAGTGTTCAGATTTTGCCTAACTCACTTTTCTACTAGTTGGGAATAGGGATCGTTTAGTTGTTATGGATCTATGCTGTACTTTAGGATTTAGGGAGCGAGCACAGTTTAGGAGGTCGAGAAAGTGTAAGGGGTGGGGAGAGTAAGGAAAGAAAGATCTGGCTGTGTCCAGAAGCTTGGCTTAGTTAGCTTTAATCGGATTGAGGGAGACTGATACCTAACATGATGTTATTGCTCTCTTTTCTATGACATACACTTAAAACAAACTTTTCCTTTTGGGTTAGCACCTTCAGCTCTGATTTCCAAATAACTCCCCACTCTTGCCCTTATTTTGGAAGCCTTCCCACTAAAAAGCAGGTGATTCCTAATTTCCTTTTCTGAATGTCTTTTTTTTCCTCACCCACACCCTAAACACAACATTCTGATAGCTTGTGTAAGAATTCAGCCTGCAGTTACTGTGTGAGACGCTTGCTCTGCCGACCGGACATGGGCACGCCTGTTGTTTGTATCTGTAATGTGTATGTCCATTTCAGTGTTGTCTGTTTTAGTATGCAGGTGATAGACTAGAGAACAAGACTTCTGTCTCCGTAGCATCCTGGGTATGTGAGCATTCTCTAAGTACTTTCATGAGAATGAGTTTTCTTTTCAAGCTTAACATTTGCCTTTTTTGTTTGTAACTTTTTACATTGCTAAATGCATTGCATTGCAAAAAGACGGGATGGGGATAGGGTAGAGGGTGGTTTTGAGTTTGTTCTTTTTTTTTTAAATATGTGATTTGTTGTTGTGGTCTAACTTTTCTTCTTTCTTCAACTTAAACAGAGCAGTCTGAATGCCAGAATGGATAACCGTTTTGCTACGGCATTTGTGATTGCTTGTGTGCTTAGCCTCATTTCCACCATCTACATGGCGGCCTCGATAGGCACAGACTTCTGGTATGAATATCGAAGTCCTGGTCAAGAAAATGCAAGTGATTCAAATAAAATGGCCTGGGACGACTTCTTTGGTGACGAGGCCGATGAGAAGACCTATAATGATGCACTGTTCCGATACAGTGGGACAATAGGACTGTGGAGACGATGCATCACCATCCCCCAGAACACACATTGGTATGCTCCCCCAGAAAGGACAGGTATTCTTTATTCCTACTTCTCTTTAATATTTAAGGACAATAGCTGGTGATGCGTAAGCAGGCTTGGGTACCTCTTTTGTCCCCTAAGAAGATCTTCGGTGTTTGTTTTCTTCCTACCATTTTCTTTCCTTAACTGCTGTGCATCTTCATTGTCCGCCTGGTTGGATCAGTAATTTCCTAATCATGTGAAAGACGTTTGAATCCTCATACTTGTTTACTAATTAAAATTTTTTTTATTCATCTCATATGTCATGGGGAATTAGTTTGAAGGTTTTAAGCATTTGATAATATGTGGAAGAAGTGGCGTTCAAAATCAATTGATTAATTGGTTGGTTAAGTAATTGATTAATTAATAAATTACAATTAGCTATGTTAGCTGCATGGTCATGGTATACGCCTTTAATCCCAGTACTCAGGAGGCAGAGGCAGGCAGATCTCTGTGAATTGAGGCCGCCTTGGTCTACAGAGCAAGATCTAGGATAGCCAGGGCTACACAGAGAGACCCTGTCTCAAAAAACCAAACAAAACAAAATGAAAAACCAATTAGCTATGTTATACTAGATTTCTGTCATCTGCTTTGTATTTATAGAACATAATTTGACCATAAATCTGTATTTGAGACTTGCACAACTGTAAAGACTTAATAAGATAAAAAATATTACAGAAGAAAATCAGATTTATTCTTCAAAAATTCTTATTAACACAAAAATGTTAGTTTTTCAGGTATTTAGTTGGGAATCTTAACATTCTTCATTGAAAGCTAGCTTTACAGTTTATTTTTGTTTATATTTATTTCTCTTGGCCTCTTACCGTGGACGCATTGTATTCAAATCGTAGCAGAACACACTCGCATGCCATGTATTAAAAGGGTGGTAGCGTACCCTATATGAAAAATAGAAGTAACACGCGAAGAACGCAACACAGCTACAGTTCCCTGTAAAGCGTCCAGTTCTACTTAGAAGTCACAGAAGTACACACTGTGCAGGCGGGAGTGGGACAGATCCTGCAGTCCATTAGCTTTCTGAACACCTTGCACGTTGTAGAGACCCATTGGGAGGAAAGATACTGAGCAGAGGAGAGCCCTGGCCTGGTCACCCTGGCTGCTGTCTGTACACACGAGCAGAATACAGGGGTGTCTGGGATTGGTGTGGAGGCGGTTGTGATTCGGGGGAGAGATCACTGGAATTGACCAGCACACTGGTCTGGGTAGTCGCTGGATCGGGAATATATTTTGAAGGAAGAACTGTTAGGGTTTTCTGTTAGAATGTGTACTGGCAAGAATGAAGTTTCTTGTCCAGGAACCCAGAAAGGTTACTGGGGTCAACTCTTGAGGACTGTGGCTGGTGTAGTAAGTTTGGGGGAGATGAGAATTCTTCGGATTTTGTGTCCCTGTCCATATTCCTTAGTCACCTGGCATCCTGCGCTTTTGTTCTTGTTACTGTACCTTTCTTTCTTCCCTTGTGTCTGTATCTGGAGACTGCCACTGGATTGCAGTGGTGGCAACAGGCTGGCCCGTGTGTCGCTAAGGCCAGGCCTTATGTGTGTCTTGGGAGATGTCTTTCCGCATCACCTTTTGCCTCAAAAGATAATTACTCAGCGAGCATCACTATGGCGTATTTCTCACGAACATAACAAGCAGCCATTGTTGTTGTTCCAGAGTCATTTGATGTGGTTACAAAATGCACGAGTTTTACACTAAATGAACAGTTCATGGAGAAATATGTTGATCCTGGAAACCACAACAGCGGGATTGATCTGCTTCGGACCTGTGAGTACTCGGCTCTCAGCAGCACGGTTGGGAGAAAAGGGTGCGTGCTTGGCTGGGCTCTGTGCGTGAGATCTGGGATGCTGAGGTAACTTCCCCAGCCGCATACCCGTGAGCCCTGCAGCATGGCTAATGTTATTTGGAAGACAGAAACAAACTTCAGATAATTTGCACTCGAGGGAGCTACTATGTGAGGGAGGGTGGAATTCAGATCTCCAAAAGATGTTGCTAGTGGGTCCAAATAAGGGGGAATTTAGGATGTGTACAGCATAAACTGGTATTTGCGATGCCCACTCCCATTGCCTGAGCTCACATGGGCATACTTGAGGAAGTGGCTGCAAGCTTGCAGTGGCTTCAGTGGGCATCAGGGTGGTCAACAGTACCCTTCCAGTCCTAGGTCGTAACAACCAAAGAGTAGATGCCAAAACACAGTGTCACGAGCATTCCGTTCCTGCCAATGAAACACTATCAGTTTCTAAGGCTATATATGTGTTTACCCAGAATAATGACAGTCTTATCAAAGGGATCGCTGAAGTAGCTATAGTTATTCAGCTCTCCAATGAGAGTAAGAAGAAGTGCATTGGGAGCAGAATTTTAAAGGAACATATAATATTTAGAAACAGAGACTTACAACATCCTAGAAAACAAAATGAGTACAAAAGAGGAATTTATGAGATTTACAGCTGCCACTAAGTGCCCAATTTGTTCCAGATCCACCATGTCCTCGTTTGTAACCATCATTTATTTACTTGCTGTCACCTGCCTTTGATCATGCAAAAGCTTTCATTGTGTCTACAGAAGGAAACTTTTATTTCAAATCTTGCTTGCCAACTTTTATTTGTACAAATTACTAATGTGTCTCATCTCAGTTCCTTGAGTTACAAAAAACCAAGTAACACTCTCACCAGTGGTGTAAGACGTTGGGTGGATTGATTCCAGTATGTGCACAGCGGACATTGCACGGCTCATGCTAGCCCTGCAGAAACATGCCTGCGCTTGCCCCTTTTTCCTTCAGGATAAAGTTAGAATCCTTTTGGCCTTGATATTAAACTACATGTTTCTCACTTTTTGAGAAAAGTTCTAGTTGATCCTTTACAATATGAAAGAAATTGCCATTATAGGAAAGTGATCTGAAATCATGATGTGTTTATTTTTTTCTCCTTTTAAAAAACCAGATCTTTGGCGTTGCCAGTTCCTCTTGCCGTTTGTTAGCTTGGGTTTGATGTGCGTTGGGGCTTTAATTGGACTTTGTGCCTGTATCTGCCGCAGCCTGTATCCCACCATTGCCACGGGCGTTCTCCATCTCCTTGCAGGTGGGTTGGTCTTCATTTTTTTGATTCTTCTGTCTTCTTATGGATCAACGTTCACACCTTGCTTGTACTCTCTGGACCAAAGCTTGAGAAACTTTGTCCTATTCTCTTGTGCAGTCCCACTTTGATTTCTACATTTCTTCCTAAGGTCTGTGCACATTGGGCTCTGTGAGTTGTTACGTTGCTGGCATTGAACTACTACATCAGAAACTAGCGCTGCCCGAGAACGTACATAGAGAATTTGGATGGTCCTTCTACCTGGCCTGCGTCTCAGCTCCCCTTCAGTTCATGGCGTCCGCCCTCTTCATCTGGGCTGCCCACACCAATCGGAAGGAGTACACCTTAATGAAGGCCTATCGCGTGGCATGAATGGGGAACTGCCTGCTTGACTGACAATGGCTGTTTTTAATATTTTTTTTTACTGTTGAGGTTTTCCCTTGTCTTTCTCTCAATTGTCCTTGATTTTTATTTTTGTGGATATGCTATTTTATCCTAAAGGTCCCTTTTATTTATATACAGTGCCACTAAATACACGCTAAATACCACTTAAAATGTATGTGGTTTACTTTGAGTGATTTGGTGTTTTTACCAAAGTGATCTAGGTTTAGAATCCAGACAGAAAGAACTTTATGGATGAGACCCGAATTTGTAAAAGAATATTGGCAGTGTGAAATTGACCCAGAACAGGGTCTGCTAATGTCTGCTAAATCCAGTAGTCTAGAACTTTGTGTTGAACTAGAAATTAACTTCTGTATGATATCTGTTATCACTGTCAAAACTCCATGTTTACTTTCCTGTTGTTGCTACCAGTCAGCTAGTGGAACCAGTGTTCCTAAAGATGTGTGCACATAAAATTGAAAAATTATTTAGCATTCTTGTCCCTAGCCTTTGGTACATTGCTTCTCTGAGGTAAAATGTGGCAGCTGTTTATACTGTGATTGTCCACAAGAAAAGAAAAGTGAGAAAGGATGTTTACTTGCAATTGTTACTCTTAACTGCAAAACTTCAATCCAATGAGAAAAGCTGATTAATCTTACTACATTATACGTAAAAAAACAAAAACAAAAACAAACTCATCAGGATTTTCAGTGCCACCAAACCATTGTGAATTTTTGTTGCTTCCACCTCCATACACCAGGCTTATTAAAAGAGTACTTTCTCTTTAACAGCATTAGAAGAATCACAGTCAATTCCCCAACTGCCTCGCTCTAGGTAAGAACGATATGGGAGGTCCTACCAATTAAGACCCCCCGAGCGGGGGTACTGCCACCACAAGATCTAAAACTGTGGCTACCGACCAACCTCCAACTATGGTCTTTATTTCTTGTGGTGAAATGATGTGCCTTTCCTTGCCCAAATTCCTTCCTGGTGTGTATCAATATTATTTAATGTCTTCTAATTCAGTCATTTTTTATATGTCTGTAAACATTGAACTTTAAAAATCTTATTTATTTACTCCATTATTGTAGCACTTCACAGATGAAAAAATGTAACTCAGTAATTTCTTACCAAATCCTAAATCTGTCTTTTTTTAAAAAATTAAAAAAAAAAAAAAAAGAAAGAAAGAGAATCGTGTAGTGTCTGAATTCTTTTAGGTCTCAACTTGTTGGGCTAAAAAATTAAAGTCTTGGTTCCTCTTTGTGGGAGATGAGCCATTCCTCTATTTGGGCCTGTGTATTAGTTACTCTGTGTTGCAGTGTTAAGACACCATGACCAAAACATCTGAGGGAAGAAAGTTTATTTCAGTTTACAGTTTAGAGGCAGAGTCCATAATGGAGGAAGACTACTGGAGCAGGAGGCTGACAAATCCCAACTTCAGTGGCAAACAGGAAGCAGAGGGAGAATGAACTGAAAGTGAGGCAAGGCTGTAAACTCAACCCCACCTCCTAAGGGTTCTGGGACTAAGTGGGTAGATACATGAGCCTATAAAAACTACATCCTCTCATTCAAACCACAGTCTATTGCAGAAACAGGAAAGCTCTTCCCTCGTTAGAAAACAAAGTATCTTGAATGAAATATGTTTCTGAACTAGGTCTGTGACCTCCTCGTATTATACTTATTGTGGCTGGTTTTTCCTACGAAGTCACTTAGTGACAGGATATTTGAGTTCTGGGAGGAGAGAATTGGGCCACTGAACTACCAGTGATCCACTGGTAATTTGTGTCAGCATCCGTCGTGTAATGGAGCCAGCATTTACTATATGCTTTGGCCAATTGCTTCTGATGTAGCTTGGTTACTGGAACTTCTACCCACTCATTTTTTACTTGTTTATTTTTTATTTCTGGTACTGGGCATTAAGCTCAAGGCAATGCATATTTTCGGTGAGCTAGCACCGAGCTACAGCTGTTTGTTTGCTTGGGCGTATGAGTTTTAGGCCAATCTGCCCTTCAATCCACTATCCAGCCAAGACTGACTTTGAACTCCTTATACTGCGGCCTCAGCTTCCCAAGTGCTTGATTATAAATAGGTATTCAACACCGTAAGATTAGATTGTCTAGTCTGGCGATGAACTTGTGGTATTCACCTCAGCTGGCTCCACTCTTGCCCTCATTGGTCCTAAATTCTTCTCTCTTTGCCTTTAACAACTTCTGCTTGGCGGTGGGCATGGTGAAAGCAAAGTGAACAAAGACCATGTGGGTGTGTGATTTGGAAATCACTGGCTCCGTGACCATTTTTGTATGAAGAGGCTAATTCCAAACTCTTCCTGCCTCTTACCCCCAGTTCTCTGTGCCTGTCAACCTTTAAGGTGTATTGTGGAGATGAAGTCAGAACTGATCCCAGTTCCTGCTTTGCCAGCAGTGCCTTCGAATATGGAGAGCCAGGACCATGAATATGTATGTTGAATATGTTACCCACATTGTGTAGTTGAGGATGCCCATTCTGCAGGAACTTTTTGTCTATGTAGTAAGGCCCTACTTTGTCACAGACCAGGATAGCAGTCTTTCTTTCCCAGGTGAACTTTCTGAAATGGCTGATAACAAGTTTGACAGGTATAAGGTAATTCCTAGTAATCTTTCCAGGTGTCTTTTCAAAGCAACCTTTAAGGTAATAATTTCCAGTGTTCTAGAATATGTTTTATGGTGCCCAGGAAATACATTTTAAATTAATTTCGTAACTCTAATAATTAAATAATATGGGTAAATATCTTCTGTATTTCTCTTTTAGCCAAATTTAACAATAACCATGAAAACACTAAAAGCTCTTGCTGTGAGCACAAGTCTCAAGATCCAAGTTCAATTCCTGCTAAGCATTGAGGCTGGCCCCAGGTTAGATACAATTTTAACAGAACTAGTATGAAATTTGGTGTTGGTAAAATAAAAACACTCCAGTTTGGTGTATAGTCAGATCATTTTTTTCTGTCATGTGACTTAAATGAGTTCACTGGTGACTAGTTCCTAACTACCCCCACCATTATGAAGACTAATATCCTATGAATAGTAAACACTCAGAGTGACCTGAACAAATAAATTATAGAAATTATTTTGTTTTTTAAAAAAATTATATGAAGTTTTAGTTTTAGTTTTCATACTGGTCAAACTTGCTATCTGACACCAAAAAGTTGTCCCCTGTCCTCCTGAGTGTAATGGCACATACACTCTTACACTCAATATTTCACACGCGCACGCACGCGCACATGCACACACACATCTTAAAACTTACACTTCCAATGGAGTAAAAGAAAGTATGAAGGCATTTCAGTATTTAATTCATGTAAACCTACAATTGAAACGCAAACTTCTTTAAATTGTTGGGTTGCAAAACTTCTCTTCAGCGCTTTCTAGCTAAGTAGCGCTGAATCACACACTGGTATTTTATAGGCAGGAGACAGCTCTGTCCTGACAAATGGGCGGTGTCTTTTGTCCTCCTCTCAGCCCTTAGAATAATGACTCAGAAAGGAAGGAAGTGAGGGCATATGTTAATGTGTAGAAATTCTTTTCCTTTGTTCATGTGCTGTATTGAGATTATTTTTCTCTTGGGTCAGATTACAGTTAAGTGCCGCCAGTTTCCTGAACATTTGTCATGTGAAAACTTTACATTCCAAAGAGAGTAGCAGTGGCTGTTTACCACAGAGGAGTTACCACAGTAATTAACCTTAGTAGCAGGCGTCCTACTGTTACGTGAGTTAACAGATTTTAATGAGTTAATAGATTTTTCTGACATAAACGTTTACATCCTTTCAGCAAATTTCTATAAAGCAGGATTCAGTTTACGTTTCTCTCAGGATACTTAGAAATACAAAATAGAGACTTGTTTTGTATTTACTTTTTAAGTTGTTTGCATTACTGAATCATTTGGTCACCTTTCATCTACTGACTCAGTGTTGGTGGCTCTGGGTGTGAACTTCACCTCACCTGTCTTGCAGCTTTTGGACTCCTCACAAGCAAGCGTTCAGCCTCCTGTTCTCATTTTCTTAGCTTGTCATATGTTCCTAAACACCTGCGATACCCGTGCTGCCTGCCTTTCTGATTCACTGTTTCATAGATTCTGCCTCTCAAAATACCAAGATGTCTGTTCAAAACCTTAAAGCTTGACTGCTTTAACTGCTTGACAACTAAAGTCATCTCAGAGTATTGATTTATTTCCGAGAAACTTACTCTTTGATGTTGGGAGATGAGCAAGTATATGGGATTATACATGGGAGGTAGCTTGATAGAAGTTATTAAAAACAGATGGCATGGGATTGAGACAGGGATCCCAAGCCTGAGGCCCTACTATGGGAGGTAGTTTAAAAGATTGGTAGCTGCCCTGCCCCAGGTTAACTAAGGCCATTTTAAAATATAACAAGTGTCTGTGCCTTGATTGATTGCTAGCTAGGCCTACAGATAATACAGGTAATACAGATAATTTTTAAAAACAATAAGTGGCCCCACTTTGGGCATCACTTATTGTTTTTAAAATTATCTGTTTTACCTGTAGGCCCGGCTAGCTCAATTGGTAAAACAAAACTCTTAATCTCAGGGTCATGGGTTCGAGCCTCACTTTGGGCACCACTTATTCTTTTTAAAAACTATCTGTATTACCTTGAAACTTTCATAGGAGGAATTTCTGTGATCCTTAAAGGAATGCTGGGATGAACTCTGGGTATCTGTGACCCCTTTTGACCCTACGGAAGAAATAATATATTTCACAGGAGTAATTCTGGGCCAGGGTATCCTCTGTTGCAGCATGGTATATGGTGAAGTATCCAGCTCGGGAGACAGATGGCAAATCTGTAGTCCTTGGTTTGTCCCAGACTGTCCAAGCCCTCCTTTGCACACCTGTGACTGACATACCTGCTTCAGAGTTGTAATGATGAGTATATAAATTGCCCAGCATAAAGTAGTCACTCAAAATGCTAATTATGGCTGGTTGCATTATGAGCTAACCGAGCTTATAAAGTTGTTCTTTGCCTAGATAGCACATTATAATTTCTTAAATGACTTTTGGGGCTGGAGAGAGAGCTCAGAAGTTCAGAGTATGTACTGCACTTCCAGAGGACCTGAGCTTGGTTTTCAGCATACATGACAGGAGGCTCACAACTGCCTCCAACTCCTGCTCCAGGGAACCTAACACTCACTCCTGCCCTCCACAGGCACCTACACTCACATACATACACCCCACATAGACACACATGCATACACATAATTTCACAAATATTCCTTTTGTTCCAGACAATCCAAATTAGTTGATCTATCGGTGTTTAGTTCACTGCGATTTTTTTAAACTTTCAAAAGAGAATCCAGCTGGGCATGGTGGCGCACGCCTTTAATCTCAGCACTCGGGAGGCAGAGGCAGGCGGATCGCTGTGAGTTCGAGGCCAGCCTGGTCTACAAAGTGAGTCCAGTACAGTCAAGGCTACACAGAGAAACCCTGTCTCGAAAAACAAAAAACAAAACAAACAAACAAAAAGAGAATCCATTAGGCAACAATCCTAGAAAACTAAAGTAAGGAACAGAGGACTGGAGAGATGGCTGGGTGGTTAGTGGCATCTACTTCTCTTTCAGAACACCCTGGTTCTGTTCCTACTACCCAGGCTGGCAGGTTCACAGCTACCTGCAACACCAGTTTTAGAGGATCAGACACCTTCTTCTGGCCTCTGCAGGCACTGCGTGCAATCTGCACAAATTTACACATAAAGCATCCCAGACCCCTAACTGGACAACCTTGTCTAGCCTCCGTAGAAGATAGGCCTTGCCCTACTTGATATGCCAAGATGGGTTGATACCCATGAGAAGTCTCCCCCTTCTCTGAGAAGAAAGAGGGCAGGACATGGAGGGGAGGGGAGAGGGAGGAACTGGGAAGAGAGGAAGGATGTAAAGTAAATAAACAAATTCATAAAAATAAAAAGGACTTTAAAAACTTAAAAAAAAATAAAATAACGGGGCTGGAGAAATGGCTCAGAGGTTAAGAACACTGTCTGCCCTTTCAGAGGTCCTGAGTTCAATTCCCGGCAACCACCTGGTGGCTCACAACCATCTATAATGAGATCTGCTGCTCTCTTCTGGTATGCAGGTGTACCTGCAGATAGAGCACTCATAAACAACCAATAAACAAATAGATAAACAAACAAATAAAATCTTTAAAAATAGCATTTAAAAAGTAAAAAATAAATAAAATTTTTTTTGCAAAGTTGTTAGACAGTGAAGTAAACAGTGTGCACAGTGCCTGCTTTTCTGGAAGCTTCACCTCTGCTTCCAGCGTTGTCTCAAGCTCCTGACTTGCCCCTTTGTGGCAAGCTTCAATTCACTACACCAATGCAGTAAGGGCAAACATTAGAGTTAAAGGGACTAGAATGAAAACCTTGAGGTCTGGTCAGGGGTGGTAGGAATGAAAAAGAAAGAAAAGGGCTTGCATTTGGGTGTGAGTCCACCAAGCCGAGCAGGTGAGAGCAAGAAAAGGGCTCTGGGGGAAACGGTTCTGCATCCTGAGGAGCATAAGCAAAGTTCTGTTATCTTTTCACATACTCTTGCTTCTAAGGCAGCCAATTGTAGCTGACTAAATTGTAGAGTTGGCCTTCATTCACATTGTATCCTAAAAAAAAAAAAGGTCACACCCTTCTCTATTCATAGACTGCTTAAGAGTTGTATCAGATATATTTCATTGCTGATTGGTTGTGATAAAGAGCTGATGGCCAAAATCTAGGGCGGGAAGTGGAAGGCGGGACTTCCGGTCCAAGAAGGGCCTCTTGGAGGAAGAAAGAGAAAGGTCTTTTCAGCAGAAACAGGAGAGGAGGCAGACATGACTAAAGGCCTAGGATGTATAGCTAGCAGCGTGTGAGGATGAGGCTAGGTGGTAGGGTTAACTTAGATGAGCTAGTTGAGAGTCTGCCCAGCTAAAGCCTAGGCTTTAAAATATTAAAAGGTCTCAGCATGTTTATTTTATTTTATTTTATTTTTATGGCTGGTGAGTTACCAGGGTCTTACAACCCTAAATTAGTGTAAATAAGCAGAGTTTCTAAAAAGTCCCCACCTATTCCAGCTTCTAAGACTACCCCATAAAGGAGCAAAATAGGAGGTAATTAGGGAAAACTCCAGCTACATTTTGGTAGCTGTGGCAGGACTTCATTCCCTGCAGTGGTGAAACTCCAAGCTGGCCTCAAGGCCCTGAGAACAATGAACACAATTTGATTAAAGCTAGCAAGACACCTGCAACGCTGGCGGTAACACCAGCTAGAGCTGGTGACCAGCAGGCCGTCACAGCAGTCAGCTGGTAAAGCTCTCAGAAGTCAAAGAGGAACAGAGGGAGAGGCATGCGCGAGCGGCACAGGAGTGTCCTCTTGTTTGCATCAGAAGAAAATACAGAGTGTGTGACCTCCTCACTTTCTCAGTCCCCAAACAGCCCACAGAAGTAACCAATTTATAGATATGATCTCAGCTAGTGTCTCTTTTCTTTCATAAGCCTTGTAAGAGCCCCCGGATAAACAGTCCAGTCGCAGCCTGTTTAGTCCCATCCTACAGGAGCACCACTGTTTTCCCGTTTGGGGACCCTTCTCAACGCTTGAGGATTTCTCTCCCCTCCTTAATTCTCCTTGAGAAAGCTTGCTTTTGCTTTGCTCACTCCTGGGTCTCTATGTCCTTAATACTGATGAGAGACGGTGAACTCAAGAACCGCTGGCTCAGGTTGACCTTCGAGAACCAGGGTTGAGCACCCGTGGGCTGAGAAATGCTGTTGCCCTCTAAGGATGCATCACCACCACTTCTGCTGCAGGACACGGATGGATGGCTCTGCAACCCAGTGCTCTCCCAGGGCTGGGTGGCTAGATGGAGTTTTAGCAGGAGGGAGAAGGAAGCCTTGCTTGTTTTGGCTTCACCTCCTAGTTAAAGCCTCCCCCCAGTGTTCTAAGACCTCTCCAATTGATTCCTGAAACGTAAGCTACTACATATGCTATATTGTGCCCTCACACACACCTGTGGTTAAGTTTGGTATAAAGTTTGGTTTAAAGTTAGGCAAAGTAAGAGACCGAATTGTACCTACTTATAAGAAATTATTGTTTCTATATACGACCCCCCTCACCCCCCCCCCCCCGCCACATTTACTGGTAACTAACAGGAAAGAAAACGTTGAAAATGATGGGCACTAATTTCTTTTTTTTAAAACATTTAATTATTTATTATTGCTCTTCCCACATATACACCTGCATGGTGGAAGAGAGAATCAGATCTCATTATAGATAGTTTTGAGCCAACATGTGGTTGCTGGGAATTGAACTCAGGACCCCTGGAAGAACAGTCAGGGCTCTTAACCTGAGTGCCATCTCTCCAGCCCAAGGACACTAATTTCTCTAGTACTTTCACAGGGGCTGTAATTGGGAGCAAATAGTTAAATAAGGTCAATAAGGTGAATATTTTGATTTTTTTTTTTAAATCAACTTCATACTCTTTGTTAGAAGTCAGAAGCAAAGGCTCCACGCTAGACAGAAACTGTGGCTGGATCACCTAGGAAATAAGCAGCTTCTGTCTCACTCTTGTGAGTGGTAAGGAAGTTACAACTTGCAGAGGGCTTAGAACAGTTGTGAAATGTAAGAGCCTGATCAAGACTGTTAGCTGGGGGCCCACACAGGCACAGGAAGGAAGCAGCCTTTCTTTGGTTTGTATTTCGGGAGACCTGCTTTGAAGTTTAATGATTAAAGACATGGAGACATCTGTATGGTATGAGGCTGTTAGCTTTTTGCAGAGAAAGTTCCAACCTGACTTCCCTGTCTTTGTGGCCCCTCCCCGGAGCTCCCTCTCTTTACCTCCCTGTTCTGCCAGTCTCCAGCCCCTCTTTGCGTGGTCATCCCGCCTCAGCTCCAGGGGTCAGCTCTTTGTTATTAAAAGCCACATTCCATTCTCATACAAAACAGCTCTTAGCATAGTGGGACAAGGTCCACATTGACTCATTCTGAACCAATCAGGAGCAGGACCCTCCCTGTCCCCCCACCCCCCACCCCCACCCTGTCCATTTCTTAAGTGTTGTCTTTGGAGAGCAACAAGACCTTCCTGGATTGCCCACAAGCCAGCTTGGTTTTTATATGCCAGTCTCAGAGAATCTTCTTTTGGCCTGGTAAGGAAGTGACAGACATTTCCATGTCCTGCCAACACCTGCCACTGCTGCCTCCACAGCAATTAACAATTGAAAATACAGGTGCTGCACACCTTCAGAGCCAGTTGATAGAATATGCGCGGTGGTAGGGTAGCCCAACAGGTTTGTGACTAAGACTACAGTGCTTGCAATATTCTGAGCTGCTGTGCATTCTATGGCTGCACACCAGCAGAGAGGCTGAGATGAGTTGTCAGTTTCTGATAAAGTTTTACTTCAAAATGAACTGAGTCCAGCACTCAGGTATTTGGGCCATCCATGTGTCTCAAGATAGAAGAAGAACTTTTGCCTTCTGACTTACATTTTTTTTATCCTTTTGCTCAAACAGGGCTGTGTTAGGGTAAGGCTTTCAGCCTTTCAATACTCATGCTAACCACCAGTTTGTAACTAAAGCTCAGCAACTTCAAAAATCTGCCAGAACAGAACTCATGCAGTGGGCAAATAATTTATTTTTGTAGTTTGAGAGGCTAGAGTTTAAGACCAAAACCCCAGCAAGTTTAGAATTTGGTAAGCGCCTGTCCTCTGGTCACAAAATGGCACTCCAAGTGGGTGATCCTCTAGACCCCCGTGTCTGAAACAGAGTGCAACCCCCTATGATGCTGCCTGCTTAAAATGTGCGTGTTATGAGGAGTTTGGCAACACTGAAAAGTTTCTGAATGCTCAACAGTGAAAAACTACTTTGAAATCAAATATGAAATCAATGAACCCCAGGTCTTTTTGTCATCATTCATCTATGTTAGATACTGTGTTTCACTGCAGCTTTGGTTTTAATTACTTAAGTGTACTTTCCAAAGCCAACAAAGACAATGCAAACTAATGCTTCATGAAATACCTATTTCTTTTCCACTCTATTTTTGAGACAGGGCTGTCTCTGTGCAGCCCTGGCTGTCCTGGAACTCGCTCTATAGACCAGGCTGACCTCAAACTCATGGAGATCCACCTACTTCTGCCTCCGAAGTGTCTTGAGGGGAAATAAAGTTTACAATGTGTCCAAAATTTACAGAGTCCGTTGTGAAGGCACTAGGCCAGAGCAGGAAAGGTTGCTGTCATCATGGACAGCTCCCATGACAACAGCAGCAGCAGCAGGCTTTTTGAGGCAGGAAAGGTGTCCAGTTTTCATGGAGCAGTCGGCTGAAGCAGGAATAGACACCATAGACAGCTCCCATGGAGGCGGCGCAGGAGTCAGCTGAGGCGGGAATTGTCACCATGGACAGCTCCAGCTGAGGCGCTGACTCCTGTTTTGGTCCGCCCTGCCTTGGTCTTCATGTGCCCAGGGAGAGAAGGAGGGGCGGACTGCTCTGAGATAGGAAGCAGGTCTGGCTGCAAGCCACTTTAAATTTTCATGGCCCTTTGCTCACCTCACCCAGACAACATAGAAGAAAAATTCAGTTTAACTTACAGTTTCAAAGGGTTCAATCTATCATGACAAGAAAGCCCATCAGGCCAGTCTCTCTCTCTCCTCCTCTTCTCTTCTCTTCTCTTCTCTTCTCTTCTCTTCTCTTCTCTTCTCTTCTCTTCTCTTCTTTCCTCTCCTCTCCTCTCCTCCTCTCCTCTTCTCTCTTCCCTTCCCTTCCCTTCCTCCCTCTCTCCCTCCTTCCCTCTCTCCTTCTCTCTCCTTCCTTCCCTTTCTCCCTCCCTCCTCCTCCAGCTGCCTGATGCTTGTGGACCAGATGTAAGCTCTCAGCTACTGCTCCAGTGCCGTACCTGCCTGCCTGCTGCCATGCTCCCTCTAAAACTGTAAGCAAGCCTCCAATTAAATGCTTTCTTTTATAAGTTGCCCGGGTCATGTTGTTTTTTCCCCCCACAGCAATAGAAAAGTAGTTAAGACATGTAGTGTTTATCCCAGTGTCTGGTATATCTTATAAATACATAGTAAGTATTTACTAAATGATGCAGGAAGAAATGAGGAAATCTTTATTGTATAACCTTGACTTTTCCCTGCATTTAAGTCTAGTGTGATTATTAACCTCCAGTGACAGATGTACTGGATTTAAAGTGCCCTAGGAGGCCGAGGCATATCTCTAGGTGTGAAAGCATCCTTGAGGGATGGGTGCTGCCATTTTGTGAGTTGGGGACCTAGGGAGATTAAAAAAGGGAAAGGGGAAAATCAGAGGCTACTGGCATTCCCCTTTCTCCCTGCTTTCTGGCTGGCCAGGATGTGAGCTTTCCTATTATGATAGAATGAACCCTTTGAAACTGTGAGTTAAACTGAATTTTTCTTCTATGTTGTCTGGGTCAGGAATTTGATTATGGTCACGAAAGGCTAGCTAATACTTACTTTTTTTCCAGACATTATCTATCTTTTGTTAAATTACATACATATCTATTTTTATAGGTATATTTATATACATAGATATATGCATAATTTTGTTAAATTATTAGTTTTGTTTCATCAGTCTTCAAATGAGTAAATGTCTTGTGTGTCTATACCTCTATATAAGGTCTCCATTTAAATATGAAGTCAGTTATTGTAGTTCTGTGTCAGCATGGCCAAAAGCAAGGGTTTATTTTATGTTCTAGGTTCTGTAGTCCATCACAGAGAGAATTCAAAGCAAGGTTTCAAGACATAAATTTGATATAGAAACCTAGAGGAACGCAACTTACTGTTTGCTCCTTCTGGCTATGCTCAACCAGCTTTATTCTGTAGTTCAGACCTACCTCCTACGGGTAATACCTCCCACCCCGGCCTGAGCCCTTTTATGCCAATTAGCCACAAATAAAGTGCTCTACAGACATGTACACAGGCCAATCTGATGGAGGCACTTCTTCAGTGAGGACTCTCTTCCTACACCTGCAAGTGATGTGTATAAAGTTGAAGATCAAGGTTAGCCATCATAAGTCCTATAGGAAAAATAAAAAACAAAACAAACAACAAAAACCAGAGGTCAAGTATTCTAGAGAATAAAGTTTAACTTCCTCTTCCATTAGTTACAGTAAATGAGCTACAACAATCCTCTAAAACACTCTTTCCATTCTTATTGTTATCTCAGTGTCGTTTTGATTTGCATTTCTCTGATGACAAACGAGGATGAGCATTTCTTTAAGTGTTTCTCAGCCATTTAATATTCCTCTATTGAGAATTCTCTGTTAAGTTCTGAGTCCCATTTCACAATTGGGTTGTTTGGTTTTGTGGTGTTTAATTTCTTGAGTTCTTTATATATTTTGGATATTAGACCTTTGTCAGATGAAGGGTTGGTGAAGATCTTTTCCCAGTCTGTAGGCTGTCGCTTTGTTCTACTGACAGTGTCTCCTGCCTTACAAAAGCTTCTCAGCCTCATGAGGTCACATTTATTAATTGTTGACATTATCAAGACACTAGTCCAAGGGATACATCCCATGAAAAACTTTACTTACCAGGAAAGTGGGTCAGAGGAGAGGACATCCTATTGAGACTTTAGGTGAGAGTAGCATGGAAGAATGGGGAAACAGTAGGACCCACAGGGTCCTGGAAACCTACAAGAAGAACTTTATGACAGGTGGATCTGGGGCCTGGGGTCCTCCTCAAACTAAGGCACCAGCCAAAGAGAATATAGGCAGTAAACTTTGAACTCCTACCAAGACCTAGCTGATGAACAGGATATTCTCCACCGTTGAGTGGAGAGGGAGATCTGACTCTCACACGAACTCTGCTGCCCCTTTTCTGACCACATCCCCTGGATGGGGAGGCTTGGCAGCACTCAGAGGACGGATAGCAAGTTACCAAGAAGAGACTTGATATTCTAAGGGCATATATAGGGGGAGGAGGTCTCCCTCAATCACAGACATAGGGGAGGGGAGAAGGGGGGAAGAGGGAGGAGGGAGGAATAGGAGGAAACAGGGGAAGGGCTAACAATCGAGATGTAATATGAATAAATTAATAAATAAATAAAAAAAGAGGAAGGTTAGAGAAGAAGATCTCCTTGATCTGCTGGAAATGGAGGAAAGAAGGGAAGGAGGGCACAGAAGGTGGTCTGCCACAGACATGGGGGAGGGACTGAAGGACTGGATTTGGATGAACAGCGGGAGAGGTGAACAGTTAGGTTCTCTGCTTCCCTGGCCTAAGTGCCCTGCTGGATGTGGGATCTGCAATAAAAGGCATTGAGTGGGAGGAGGGAAGTTAGGAGAGGAAGATCTTGTGATCCACTGGGGACGGGTGATGGGGTTTGGTCTGGTGGTATGTGTATACAAATGCTAAATTCTGGGCCTCAAGATATGGCTACAATCCAGATAAGTGAACTGAGGAGCACTGGCCTTTGTTGTGTAAACTTTACTCCCCAATTATCTCTGATTGATTGGTCAATAAAGAAAGTTGGACAGCCTGTAGCCAGGCAGGAGAGAGAAGTAGGTGGAGCTTTGGTTTCGGGACAACATACTGGCATGTAACTTAGGGAGTGCAGTTGGGAGACAGCCAGACCAGCTTAGAAAATTAGTTTAACTCTTAAGTTCCCAGTTATTTGTCCTTAAAGCTTGTTGAAATAAACCAGCATGCCTCTGTCTCAGTTACTGGGGAACTAGCCAGGTCATAGAAAAACTCACTAGAATCTAATACATATTCAACAACAGATGGGCGCAGGGAGGGAAGGGGGCTGCCGCTGGAAGTCTGCTGCAGAGACGGGCATGAGATTGGAGGGGAGGGGTTGGATTTGGAGGAGATGATGGAGAGATGAAGATCTGCAGTTAGCTTACCTGCTTTCCAGACTGGAGTGGCCTCTGGGTACCCAGAGAATCAGTTCCTCTATTTTTGATTTGTGGGGTCCTCCACACTAATTTCTTAAATGGCTATATTAATTTATATTTTTGTCAACATAAGAAGCTCTTTCCCCATACATTCTTGCCAGTTTACTCTTTCTTTTCTTTTGGTGATAGCCATTCTCACAGGTGCCACATCTTAAGTCCTCCCTGCCTTCTTTTCCCTTTCCTGATGTCTGCTGATGCAAAGCATCTTTAATACTGGAAACTTGCATGCTTCCCTTTGAGCTATATTTATTTAGGTCCTTTGCTAGGTGTTTCAGAAGGTATTACTTTTCTCATGATTGAGTTGCTTGTGTTTCTTTTCACTGTTAGCTAGAATTTTATTTTAATAAGTCTTTTAATTTAATGCAGTTCTACTAATTTTTATCTATTCCTTTAACACCTATGTTTTTGGTGTTATATGAAAATCATAGCCTGACATTGCCAGGCTTTAGGTTTTACATAAACTAGCTAAGTCATTTGTATTTGTTGTTTGTCCATGGTATGAGATGATGATCCAATTTCAATTGAATTCATGCGTATATCCAACGGCTCCTCTACCATTTGATGAAAGACTAGTGTACTCTTATTGTGTGTACTTAGTACCTTTACCTGAAATAAATTGCTTACTAGTGCATGGATTTATTTATGGACACCATTTTATGCTTTTAGTATGTGCTTACTTATTTATTTTTAAAGAATCTCTTTAATTTTCTGCATTTTCCCTTCATCTTTCTTTCTTTCTTTCTTTTGTTCTTGTATATGAATGCTTTATCTGCAGAAGAAGGCATCAGATCACATTATAGATGGCTGTGACCCACCATGTGGTTGGATGGAATTGAACTCAGGACCTCTGGAAGAGCAGGTGGCACTCTTAACCAGTGAGCCATCTCTCCAGCCCTTGTGTGTTTATTTTTATGCCAACATCATTCTACTTTGATTCCTGTAGCTTTATTATAGATTTTGAAAATAAGTGGTACACATTGCTCACAGTAGAGGTTGGATAAATCCTAAATTGATGTGTCTAATTTCAAGTGACCAAGGAAATCCTGAACCATATGAATACAATTATAATGTACTGCATTATTAGGTTTTCCTAGAGCTTAAGAGACACAAGATGGTATTTTTCATTCATGCTATTAGAGTATTAGAAAAGTTTTTTTAAAAAAAATCTGTTTTAGTACTACATTTTTTTTCGACAGACTCAAGCTGTTGGTTTTTTTACTGTCAAGTCAGCCTCTGGTGGCTAGGTGTAGGGACTACTGTACCACAACAGTTGCTTCTGGGAAATTAACTGTGACCTCAGAGCATCAAAAGATCAGGTAGAAGAATGAACTTTTGTGTTACCTTGTATGTATCATCTTTGATGTAGTGTTAGTATCCAAATTAGTGACAATTGTTCTGTTAACAAGATTGACTGATAGGTTTAATCACTTATGCATCCTGCATGGCAAGATCTTGACAAATCTGTGTTTTGAGTAATTGTAAAGTGGTTATTTTGGGATAATACATTAAGATCATTAGATTCTCCTTCTACAATTTTTTATTTTTACCACCACCATGAACACCAAGAACAACAACACAACAACACAACAACACAACAACAACAACAACAACAACAACAACAACAATAACAACAACAGGATTTTAAAGAAGATAATCCCCATGCTCATTTCATTACCCGCAAACTTTCTTTGTGTGTGCATATAATATATACAAAGTACTAATCCCTTTCTTAGACCCCATGAAGTGGTACAGAAAAGTTTGGCTTAATCACTTGACAACAAAGCTTCTCAAATTTTATATTAGGTTTAATTGCCTAGAATTTTGTTTTATTGAAATGATGCATATATACATAGAAGTGAAAAAAATTTTAAAGCCAGCCTCTCTTCAAAATGAACATATTGAATTAGTCATCTATTCTGAAAAGAATTCTGATATGCACATATAATATTCACTTCTACAGAGTGCATCCATTTCCTCACTGACTCCAGCTTCAGCAGAGTAGTATTCATCACATGTTGGCAGGAGAGTTGCTCAATGCTCACGTGCAACAATGTTGTTGCTCTTTCTATTCAATGCCTTAATTTGGTGAGATTTCACAGGTTCTAATGCCCTTAGCTCATGTTCTAAGCTATTAAAATGAGTTGATTATAAATGCTTATATGATGGTAATTTATATTTTGGCCTCAAGTCTGCCTGTTGTCTTTTGTTTGGACAGGGACCATCCCCAACACTAACAAAGGCCATGAGCCCAGCAGCAGATTATTTCGGTATTTGAATTTCAAATTTTACTTTTTATTTTTTTCTGTTTTCTGTTAAGATACATCCCCATTTTCTTTTTAAAACTCTATTTCCACTTGGCATAGTGCTGATTAATTTGAAAGCATTATAATATTTTATCATATTTTGCATATAGCTTATAAGCATTTCCCTGTGTCATTCCATGTGAAGTTTCTGCTAAATCAGGTCTTTAAGCTATAGCAGACGCTTGCTTAAAATTTCTGGAGATAATTTTTTTCCTCAGGATTTTTTGCAAGACATTCTTTACTTCCTTATTCCTTAAGCTGTAGATGAAAGGGTTTAGCAAGGGAACCACTACGGTAAACAAAATAGCAGCTGGTATATCCTTATCACCCTCTTCTAGCAAATTTGGCCTAATGTACATGAAGAAAAGAGATCCATAGAATAGCGAAACAGACAGGAAGTGAGATGCACAGGTGGAGAAGGCTTTGGCCCTTCCCTCTTTGGATTTCATCTGGAAAATTGTAAAAACGATGTAACTGTAAGATACGAGGACACTACCGATTGTGAAGACTTGAATTGAGCCTGAAAAGACAAACAGCACAAGCTCATTGACGTAGGGGTCAACGCAGGAGAGTCTGTACAAAGGCAGAATGTCACAATAAAAGTGGTTGATTTGATTAGACCCACAGAATGCGAGTCTCAATAGTAGCCCTACATGAATCATGGAATGCAGGTTTCCAGCTACAAAGGCCCCTGTGGTCATCTGAAGGCAGAGCTTCTTGGACATCATGGTGTGGTACTGCAGTGGGTTGCATATGGCCACATAGCGGTCATAAGCCATCGCTGCCAGGAGAAAGCAGTCTGCGGTTTCAACAGTGCAAAGAAAATAAAACTGTGCCATGCATTCATACAGAGAAATTATTCTGTCTTTGGAAAAAAAGTTGCTCAACATTTTTGGGGTAATAGCACAGGCACAACACGAATCTACAAGAGCCAGGTTGCCCAGAAAGATGTACATCGGGGTATGAAGAGAACGCTCTTTGGAAATCAGAATCATCAGGCCCATATTCCCTACCATGGTGACCAGGTAGATGACAAAGAATACCACAAATAGAAGAGCCTTCATTTCTGGATGGTCTGTAAACCCTGTAAGGATGAACTCACGTTTCATGGTGTGATTTTCTTCGACCATTCTGAAACAAACAAACAAACAAACAAAAAGAGCTGGGAAATAAAGTACTAGTTTATTGTGTGCCTCAGACATCATTAAGCCCTCTTCGCTTCAAAGGAGGAGATGCATCTTGGATAACACCTTTGCAAGTCAACTGGACTTGAGTTGCGTGCCTAATTCATAGCATAATTTATTTTTTTCTTTGCAGGGCTAGAGATTGAACCCAGTGCATTGTCCATGCTAGGGAAGTGGTTTTACCACCAAGACACATTCCTTGTTTAAGTTATTCCTTTCACACCTATTTATTAAATACCATTCCATCACATTTGCAAAAATACCCTTCATATTAGATTCACATAGGTTGTATTTTATTTATTATTAGGACAAAACACTTCTTGGGAAGATTGCTTTATAACCTTATTATATAACTAATATCATTGCTCCAAACAAATTCAACAACAGTACTAGCTAAGGATATTGCTTAGAAGACTATCATTGTTACAGTATTGATAGCAGCACTATGCACAGTATCTAGATGGTGGAAAGAATCCAGATATGCATGGGCTGATGAATGGATAGGTTATGTGAACACAAAAAAATTTAGAATATTAGTCATTCTTATAAAGGAGTAGGAATATTGACATATTAACAACATAGGTTAAAATTTAATGCTAAATGAAGGAAGGCAGACAAAATAGATGGACACATTTGGTAGTTTTACCTAAGTGAGTCACCTACAGGAGAAAAATTCAGAGAGAGAGATGTGCAATTTTTCAGGAAGCTTGGAAGGGGCATTTCCGGTTTAATGAATGTCCATTTTCTGTTTGGGAAGACAGAACACTGCCGCTGAGTGGTGGTAACCATTGCACAAAGTAAATGCACCTAATGCAGTGAAACTAGACAGTTACACAGGCTGCAGTAGTAAACTACATGCTATGTGTAATACACCACAAAACCTATATGTTCTTGGTAATTTTCTCTCTCATAACTTTTCCATTTATCATGGTATTGGAGCATACACTAAAAAAAGATGGTTCAGGGAATAGGCTATTTACAAGGCATTTTCTTCTGAAGATTGGGATGTGCAGTCATATGGGCAACCCAGGGAGGAAAGCAGAGAGACTGAGAGTAAGCAGTGAGATTCAAAAGGTAGTAAGAGACAGTGTCACACACACACACACACACACACACACACACACACACACACACACACACACTCACACACACACACACACACACAGAGGCGAGAGGGAAGTGTGATGTAATAAGGACTGTTGTAGGACTTCCAGCTTATTTTTAATATCACTTATACTTGCAATGAAAAACATTCAAGTTTTATGTGTATAAATAAATGTAAATGATATCAGAAGATATTTGAAAAATTCTAAGGGTAGTAATTGATAAATTCCAGTAAACTTATCACTCATGAATTGTCAAAATAAATGAATTTGTTAAGGTTCTTTTCTATGTCAAACATACAAAATAGAGGGTTGTTGGAAAATAGATAATTGGCACTAACACTAATAATGTTTTAATAAATCAGAAACAATTGTTTTCTGTTTAGCGACACATCACTTGAAACAGTGGCATGAGCTTAATCATTTTGCCTATTGAAACATCAAGATTTTTTAAAAAAGAGAAATAATATTTGAGATCTGCACAATATGGAATGGAAACTTAGTTGCATTTCTGAAAATTGGTAGAATCCTTGGAAAACTATTTAGTTGTAGAAGGATAAAATGCTTAAATGTTTATACCCTTTGAATATTAGTGATGAATCTGTCTGAAAGATAAAAAAGTGTGAATTTATTAGTAGTGACAATAGCGTTCTAACTAAGTGGTATGCAGAATTATGAAATGTCAGTCACCCATGTGATGGCATAGTATAAAGTCACTGCCAGGAAAATGTATTTCAGTGATAAGATAGACAAAATAGGGGAAGAATAAAACAGTGTTTTATATATACTATAATCACAATCTCCAAATAAATACATAAACAATTATAGAAATACAGTATGAAAAAATCAAAATGTTAATATTAGTTTTTTTATGTAATGAAAATTGCAGTTTATTATTTTTCCCCTTTCCAAATTCTCTATAGTAACCATTACTCTAAAAAATCAGGGGGAAACCCATTTGTTAACAAATAATCATGATACCCTGATAGCTGCAGTATTCTGTAACTTTCACAAGTCTACAGTAACCTTTGAGGAGCTGCTAATGTTTTCTGCACATCACAGTTTTTTGGTGGATGAGCTCACAACAGAGCCAGTGAGCAGGTGCCTACTGTGGCAATGGCATTGGCAGTTAGAAGTCATAACTTACAGACACCCTCGTTATCATGCTATTTCTTGGTTGTATGGTTCTTGTGCTTATTAGAAATTCACAGCATTTCATAGCTTCTTGTTTATATTACATTAGCTTAATATTTATTGGGCATTTACTCCGTGCTATGTATTTTCTTTGGGTGGCTGCTTGATCCTATGCGGCATTTCCATAGGAACAGAGACTTGGATAGTTACTGACCATAGCTGTACTCTAGACTCAGGGACAGAGAAGTTCTGCAGAAGCAGAGGGAGGGCTCCTAGTTTTTGGTTTGCTAAAAATATTTCTGACCTTTAAATCTTAGATGAAGGTGAAACCCTCAGGGAACATTACTGAAAAGGAATGAATTAAAAATTAACATATATTATAATTTGAATGATTTTCCCACTAAATATATTTTTGTGCCAGCTTGAATTCATTGGATATGATTTTATCCAACTTTCAAATTGATAATAATTGATAAAAAATAAATTTTACATTGTTACTTGTCTAAGAATCTTAAGATAAGCTAGAAAGCTATCTGAAATTTCAATGAGAATTGAAAAAAATCTGATGTAAAATTAGTCCTTTCATATACAAGTTGATACCTGAACAAAAAATTAAATGCCATTCGGGAAGATGGGAGTACAATTTTATTTTAAAATAATCTAAAAACATTACAAATATATTTTTATATTACTATGAACATACCCTTGCAGTTTGATAAATTTGGGCTTTTCTTGAGTTCAGAAGTGACACAAGTCAGGGGTGATTATTATCTAGTATTTAAACCAAAGACAGAGAATCTTAACATCTTAAAATTGAGAAATTCAAATGGGAAGAAAAGAAAACTCTAACTCAGAGAATGGCATGTTTTGAGGTGCTAATATTTCTAGAAAAGAACATTTAAAATTTTTTCTCACCTGGGTTTCTCTGATGAGAAATTTTAGATGCCCGTTATTTGCCTGATGTCCCTTTAAAGAGGGTCTGGCAGTAAATCTCGGTTCACTTGGCCATTTAGGAGACTATGTGTGCCTGTCATTGGTAGAAAATTATTAAAATATTCAAAATAACTCTAAGGAGATTTACTTGGCATTGACATCAGAGCATGGCCTAAGAGACCCAATCTTCTGAACTCTGTATCCAAACTAAATTGGAGTAATTACATATATCCTTTGAGACATAGCAAAGAAGATGCATACCTACCTCAGCCAATTTAAAAGACTCAAAAAAATTAATTTAAGTGCATGCTCTTCACCATTTTGAATTAAAAATATCAAGTGAGAAGGAAAAACTCCTACTTGGTCAGCAATAATCTCACTGTGAAAGCTGAAACGGAGTTAGGATTGCTGCCTGTGAGGGGAAAAAGGCAGGCGTGAGCAGAGGTTGGACCTTTTTCTTTTTCTTTTTTTCTTTTCTTTTTTTACCTCCTTTAAATAGCAAAATGCAATTTCTGAGTATTCTCTGAAGCCATATAGCCTTAATACTTTTACTTATTCACAAAAATAACTACTAATTTGGTTGCAAATCAGACGCAGCACCTTGAAAACCCTTTCCCTCCAGGCCTCACTTCGTCTTCCTCAAGATTTAGTGTTGATTCCTTGCTGTCCTCTAATCTCAAATTGCACTTCTTTTTTTTTTGTTAACTACTGAGGTGGTGAGCTGAACACCACTATTAGAAATACTTGGAACAGTCACCTTTTCAAGTATAACTGTTTATTTTGGGCTCTTAGGTGGGAGGCTTCAGTTCATGAGTGGTTGACATTTTTGATTCAGGTTTGTGGTGAGACGACAGCACGTCATGGCAGATGTGTGCAGCAGAACAAATTACTCACCTTGTGGCCGAGGTGCAAAAGAGAGAAATGCCCTTGATGAAGTTTTTATGCCACTACCATGCTGTTTTTATTACTATATCTTCATAATATAGCTTGGAATCTAGTATGGTAATACTTCCAGAACTGTTACATTTGCTTAGGATTTTCTTTCTTTCTTTCTTTTGGTTTTCTTTCTTTCTTTCTTTCTTTGTTATCTGGGGATATTTTGTATTTCCATATGAAGCTTGTGATTTTTTTATATTTCTGTGAAAAATGCCACGGTAATTTTGATTGGTATTATGAATATGCAAATTAACTTTTGTAGAATGGCTGTCTTCACAATGTTAATTCTACCAGTCCATGAACATGGGAGGTCTTTCCACCTTCTAGTGCCTTCTTCAATATCTTCATATGTGTAAGGTTTTAACTATAGCAGTCTTTTTATTCCTTGGTTGAGTTTATTCCTGGATGTTTTATTTATTTTTTTAGGCTATAGAGAATGACGGTCTTTCATTATTTCTTTCTTTGCATGTTTGTTATTGGGATATAAAAAAGCTACTGTTTCCTGTAGGTTGATTTTTGTATTCTGTTTCTTTGATTAAAATATTGATCACTTCTAGAAGCTTTCTGGTGGAACTTTTGGGTCTCTGACATATAATATAATATTACCTGCAAATAGGGATAATATGATTTCTCTTCCTATTTATGTACCTTTAATTTCTCTCTCTTGACTTATTGCTGTAGCTAGCACTTCAAGCACCACATTGGAAAAGAGTGAGGATAAAGGGCAGTCCAATCTCATTACTGGTATTAATGGAATTGCTTTGAATTCTTCCATTTATAGTGCTGTCATATCGTTGACTTTCCCAGTTTCAGAATCTGGTCTTCCGTGGCTTATGGTTCCCTTTTGTCTTCAGAGATTGTCAGCTAACATTGTTCTGATATTGTATTGTTCAATACTAATTTAATATTCTCTCCCACCTTTAATATTTAATGTACTTTATTGAGTGCATGTGGATAATTCCCCAATCTTAAGGTGACTTGATAAACCACGCTAAAAACATCCACAGCCGTCTTTTGTTCATGTTTCATGATGCATTCACAGCCTCTATGCATTCACTGGGTTTGCGGAAAACCTCTCATGTTTTCGCCATCAGACTTAGACAGCTCAGCAGAACAGTTTATTTTCCCTACAGGAAACAGATACGTGAACATGGGGAGCCTGGCCACCATGACCTTAGGGAGGCTCAGTGTTATGGTGAGATCAGTGTATGTGAAGAATTGTAAGTGGATGTTCTCCTAGAGGGGTGTGTTCTACTCCTCTCTGCATTATTAGTATTGCTGTCCCAAGCCAGTTACTCGGCACCAATGCCATTTGTCCTTTTGAGCTGCTTCCAGAAATCCTCATCCACTCATAACGATGCACATTGTGCTTTGTTACACATTAAGAAAAATCCTTTGCTGCTACAGAACTTATCCAATTTCCAGTCTCCAAGGGTCCTCACATTTCTAATAAAGACTCCAGTGAGGACGTTCAGTTCTACTGACATTTCATTGGGTATTATCAATTTAGGTAAAGTTCCTGAGCTAAGCAGTGAAAGGAAGAATCAGACAAGCCACACACAGACATGGTGGCTTACTGTAAGTATAATTTCTTTCTCAAGAACAGTATACAAGGAAATTTTCAATATTTGCCACTATGAAGTTTTATTCTTTTTTTTTTTTTTTTTGAGAGTTCCAGTGGGATTTTGGAGTTCCAGTGACATAAATTAACAAAAAGAAATCACCAAGATTTTTTTTTTTTACCAACCTTCTTTTGTGAACCATGTGTAAACTCAGTAAATACTTGGGTCCATACACATGGACGTACAATGTAACACATCCTGAGAAAAACAGACTCCCACTGGAGCGCTTGCCAGTTAAACAGAAAGCCAATTTTTATTTTCCTTAAAATATTTTAAAACTTTTTGCCATTTACTTTACACTCTGATGGCAGCTTCTCCTCCCTCCTTTCCTCCCAGTCCCTCCCTCTTACCTTCCCAGCCCCCTCCATTCCTCCTTTCTCTCCTTTCTTATCAGAAAAGGAGAGGCCTCCCATCAATACCAACCAGCCTTGACTTATCAAGTACCAGCAGGACTAGGGCATCAACTCCTATTGTGGCTGGACAGGGCAGCCCAGTTAAGGGAAATGGATCCAAAGGCAGGCCGAGTCAGAGACAGCCCCTGCTCCCGCTGTCAGGGGTTGCATAAGAAGACCTAGCTGCACAATTGTTACATATGTGTAGATGGCCTAGGTCTGTCCTATGCATGGTCTCTGTTTGGCCGTTCAGTCTCTGTGGGCCCCTATGGGCCCAGGTTAGTTGATTTTGTAGATTTTCTTGCCGTGTCCTTGACCTTTCTGGCACCTTCAATCCTTCCTTCCCCTCTTCCACAGGATTTCCCCAGCTCCATCAAATGTTTGGCTGTGGGTCTCTGCACCTGTTTCCAGCAGTTGCTGGGTGAAGCCTCTCAGATGACAGTTATGCTAGGTGCCTACCTGCAAGTATAGTAGAATATCATTAATAATGGCAGGGGTAGGCTCTCTCTTATGGCATGCTTCTCAAGCTGGACCAGTCATTGGTTGGTCATTACCTCAATTTCTGCTCCATCTTTACCCCTACACCTCTTTTAGACAGGACAAATTGTGGGCCGACGGTTTTGTGGCTGGGTTTGTGTCCCAGTCCTTCCATTGGTCTTTTCTGGTTACTGGAGGTGGCCATTTCAGGTTCCATATTCCCCACTGCTAGGAGTCTTATGTAAGGTCACAATCATAGATTCCTGAGAGTTTCCATTGTCCTGGATTTCTACCTTGCCACAGAAATGGCCCCTCACTGAGTCCACTTTCTTCAACCAGTATTCTCCGCCTTCATCGTCCTTGAAACCTCCCTCACCTAGTCTCTTCCTTCTACCCACTCCAGATGTCTATTCTATTTCCCCTTCTCAGGAGACTTCTGTAAAAAGTGGTGAAGTAGTCACTGCCCTAGCCTTGGATTCATTTTGAGATTTTACTAGTATGCTAGGAGCCCCTAGTACATCTACACTGTATGCAGTGGATCAGGACTGTTCAAGGAGTCTTAGGAGCCGTTCTCTGTGTGTCTATCTCAATACTCCCCAGAGCTCACCCAATGCCACATTCAGGAAGGGGCAGGGCCAACTCTCCTGCACTTATGCCCTTGGGGCTGGCTCACCAACTCCTCCACCATCAATGCCAACTCTACTGGGCTGCCTAGACAAGGTGCAGGGAGGCTCTCATGAGCGCCGCAGCCAATGAGGGACAGCCATGCTCATGCCCTTGGGACAGGCTCACCAGTGTCCCTGCCACCAGGGTCAACTCTACTGCGTAAATGTTTTTATTTCCTCAGATGAGGGGATGAGTTGTGAGCTGTTCCCAAGACTTTCTAGCTCTTTCTGAACTATTGTTGACTGATTTCGACTCAGTTGTTCTGGCCTAAACTTCTCTCCAAGCTGATTGATTCAAACTGGCTTCTCTTGAATTCTCACTGAATTGCTCTGCATGGCCTCAAACTAATTCTGGAAATATGTTTTAATCTTCTGGCTCATTCTCATTCTCTGTCTTGTTCTGTCTTTACCTGTGCCTAGTTTGTTCTTTTTGCAACCTGTCTCTGTAAAACTGTCCTTGTAATCAACTCTCTGTAAAAAAGTTCTTTTCCTCTCTGCACTGTTCTTACATAGACTTTCTTTCCTGTCCTGTTCTCTTGAGAGTTGGAGACATCCTACCTTTGACTCATTCTATCAAACCTTTTTCCAACTTGTTACTTTATTTGTCCCTCAGTTAGATATCACTTTCAAATATGGCCGCTTCCTTCTGTAAACTAACCTTACTTTCATTGTTTGGGATTGAAGCTGTGCACTAAGGCCCTAGAAGGTCTTTGGATGTGATCCTGAACCAGAGCAGCCATGTTGCTGGTTTAAAATTCCTCTACATTACTGTGCTGCCCATGAGAGGCACAAGACCTGCTCTCCTGAATGCTACAACTGGTAAGGAATGGGGCCAGCCCTCTCACTCTCATGACCTTGGCACCAGCTTTCCTGCCTGCCTCACGTGACTACAAGGGAGGGCATCTTTCCCTTATCCCACATCTGCGGTCTCTGCAATGAGGGGCAGCTCTACTGTACTTTCTGGGTTAGATGCAAGGGAGGGGCACTCTCTCGAGTGCTGCAACTGGCAATGGATGGCACAAGTTCTCCTGCTCTTATGTTTTGGGGGGAGGGGTAACTCTTCCCAGAAAGCCCAGTTGAGCTGTGGGTCCAGTTCTGCACAGCCCTCAGACATCAAGATGGCCCCAGTGGCTGCCCAGACCATGGATATCCACTTTGCCTTTGGTGGTAACAGACCCCCACCACTGCAGTGCCGTGGACCCAGGGATGGCCCTTGACAGCAACATGGTCCAGGACCTCACCATGGCCTTAGGTGGCTTAGCTGGCTACTCATATCAGGGTGTTCCCCACTACCCTCGAGCCTCCAGTTCTGCCTCTCTTCATTGTGTTCGTATCCTTTGTGTCTCGGTCTTTTCCATTTCACTTGCTCATTTTAGTGGCACCCAGGGCCTCTGGGTGACTGGTGTCATCTCAGGAGTACTATGCCCAGCCTTTGCCATGTGGCACCAGGTAGGGGTCATCTCAGGTGTGGTTTGCCTGCATGGCACCAGGCTGGGAGTCATCTCAGGCTTGCTCTGACCACTGGACTTACACGGCATTGGGATGGGGGTCATCTCAAGCCGTGTTTTCACATTTTATATAATCACAAGGAAGGGTTACATCCCCACCAAATGTTCAGAGTACACAAGCTAGTGCAAACCATAGCACCAGATAAGCACAGGAGTACTTGTTTCTAGTAGCCTGATCCTATGGTACAATGACTGAGAGGAGGGGGCACAGAAGGGAATTCATAGCCACAGAATAAAACAGAAACATCTATGAAAGTAATTGTGAAATTATTCAGCGTATTTGAAATGCATTTTCTTTGTTTTCTCATAAATCTTTAAAAAGCAATATAAGGTAGCATATGTATAGTGTAATCTTGGCTTAGAAATGCAGAAATGTAGTTCTTGTATAACAGAGTTGCCAGTAATAGCCTAAAGGAAGTAGGTGGAATCTAACACAAGCTAAAGAAGCAACAGCACATTGCAAAAGTAAAAATTGTAATGAGTTGTATGTGTTTACAATATGCATATAAGTAATATCCATCACAGAACAATGCCAGAGAAAGAGGAAAAGTAAGGATAGCACAATAGAAAAATTGCTATCATAAGAATTTTACTAGTAAAAATCTCAAGCTGATTTTATTATGTCAAGATAAACTATAATCAAAAATCTAAAGAAAGGTGTTAAGATAATATTAGAAGACATTTACCTTGCACAAACAGCAGCAGTAAAGGAAGAAGTAAAGAATTGGAATATATGTAGCATAAAAAGCAAAAAGGGGTAAAAATATTTAATAAAAAGGTAAAAAAAGCATAAGGTAAAAGGACAGATGTAAATCTCTGTATATTAATTATATTAAATGTGAACATATTAGATGAGTTTCATCAAGAGTTAGATTGTTGGACTAGGCAACAAACGATTCAGATATACCCTAGATGTAGGAAATATATTTATAATCAATGATGTAAGTAGATTAATGGAAAATCATAGGAGAAATTAAACAAACAGCAACCATAATTAAAGTGGAGTGTGAATACTTGAGGTAGACAAATTAGACTCTGGAACAAAAATGTTATTAGAGATCAAATGGAACATTTCCCAATGATATAAGCTCAGTCCGTCAGGCATCCATTAGCATTGTAAACTTATTTATCCATTCACCTGAATTCATTGTGTACCTGGAATTGAAATAATTGTTGCCTAGAAACCATTTTCCAAATTCTACTATATTTAAATATGCCTTTAATAAACTGATTGGCATTAAACTTTTTAGAAATTTGATCCAATCAGATTGACTAAGTCAGACTGAACCGAGTTTTCATTCTCACTCTTTCCCGACTGCCATGCTACTTGCAGGGACCCCTGCAGGTGCTCATAAACAGAAAGTTAGGGAAGTTAAGGTAAATATTGTCTATACATACAGTGGAGTATTATTCAGCCAGGGAAATGAATGAAATGATGTCATTTGCAGGGAAATGGATGTTAGATTTGGCGACCTGTTTGATATGTTAGAGATAGAGATAATTTTTTCAAGGGTGAAACACACCAGACCCAGAAAGATAGATATGGAATTTAGAGAAAGATATGTGAAGAAGAAAGACAGGGTACCACTTAAAAGAGGTACAGAGTATAAAAGGAAATAAATATGAACAAAATTCATCACATACAGATATGATGTTATGATGAAATTCCTTATAGAATAAATAAATAAATATATGAATAAATAAGGTTGAAGGTTATACTGGCTGGTTTTATTTCAACTTGACACATGCTAGAGTCATAAGAGAGGAAGAAACCCCAATAGAGAAAATATCTCAATAAGATCCAGATGTAAGGCGGGCGATGATGGCGCACACCTTTAATCCCAGCCCTTGGGAGGCAGAGGCACGTGGATTGCTGTGAGTTTGAGCCTAGCCTGGTCTATAAAGCAAGTCCAGGACAGTCAAGGCTACACAGAGAAACCCTGTCTTGAAAAACCAACCAACCAAACAACTAAACAAACAAACAAACCAAAAAAAAAAAATCCAGATGTAAGGCATTTTCTTAATTACTGATCAATGGGGGATGGCCCAGCCCATTGTGGGTGGTGCCATCCTTAGGCTGGTGGTCCTGAGTAAGAAGGCAGTCTGAGTACACTATGTGAAGCAAGTCAGTAAGCATCATTCCTCCATACTTTGTGCATCAGCTCCTGCTTCAAGGTCCTGTCCTACTTGAATTCCTGTCCTGAATTCCTTTGGTGATGAACAGCAATGTGGAGTGTAAGCCAAATAATACTTTTCTTTTGGTCATGGTGTTTTGTTGTAGCAACAGAAAGCCTAAGACAATGATACTTTAGGAAAAAAAAACTGAGAAAATTCAATATCCATTCAATTAAAATGTATTTAACAAAGAAAGAAAAAAAGAAGTGTCCTCAATATTATAAAGTAGAGATATGTAAATATCCAACTTTTTAAAAGCTGTATATACTAAATGTTTCATTCCTAAGTTCAGGGAGAAAATAGCTAGGTCTTCTTGAAACATCCCTCTGATTTTACTGAAGGATCTAGTGTTGTTTTTAAATTATCTGTTTTTATCAGCATGCTTTGCTAGCAACCAGTCAAGACACAGACACTTGTTATATTTCAAAGTAGCCTTAGTTAACCTCAGCAGGGCAGACATTAATCCTCTAAACTACTTCCCATAGTTGGGCAGGTATCCCATACTACCTGCTCCTAATAATTTCTGTCAAGCTACATGCCATCCATAATCCCAAATACTTGCTAATGTTCTTCATCTGGGCCTAATCCCCATCTATGCCAGCTGTGTGCTTCTTTTCCATCTAAGCCATGGCAGCCTTCTTCTCTTCTCTACTCCGGACCCTCAAGTCTGTCCTCTGGTCTTTTATCTTCCAGGATTCCTCTCTCTCTCTCTCTCTCTCTCTCTCTCTCTCTCTCTCTCTCTCTCTCTCTAAGCTAGGGAACCTCAGCAGTACCTCTCTCCTTTGCCCTGCCCAAGTGGGATGGTTTTTTATTAATTAGCATCAAAATACAGTAGACCATCCCTGAACAATCTAGTCAGGGTAAGAAAATTGAGTGAGAAACAGTCAAATTATAGGGGAAAGAAAGAACATTTTTCTCTAAACAAAGAAGATGATATTATATATAGAAAACAACTAAAGAACAAAATACATATTTTGGCAACATTGTAGGATACAAACCAGTACATGTAAATAAAGTAAATCAATAGATTTCAATTGGGTGTATTTCACACCTTTGTAAAGAACATCCAGAAAATGGAAGGAAGGAAGGAAGCTATTTCTATTTTCTTCATCATCAAACAAAAGTATATGCAAAGGAATAAAGTTAACTGAGGTACATATTTTACTGAAGACAAAATATGTTATTGGAAGAAATTGAAGGCAACATAAAGAGATACTATGTGCACGTGGATTCAATGATAATATTGGCAAAATGAAAGCATGTCCCAATCTAATATAAGAGTTGGTATAATATCTATAGAAATCTCATTTTTTTTCTGAAATTGAAAAGCTGGTGATATATTTCACAGTACCTTAGAATAGCCTGTTTTTGAAGACAAAGACTAAAGTTGACAGACCCATAACTGTTAAGTTAAAAACCTATTAAAATCCCAATAATAAAACCAGCTTGATATTAGCAGAACTATAGAAATATAGATGTTTCAAATTCACCTCTTGGCCTCTATTTCTTGTATCCCAAAGGATCATGAGATTCTTTAGATGAAGCCTGGGGTGCAACCGGTAGCCAATTTTAGGCCAAGCCATGAAGAAATCTCAGTTAATCCTTACTCAGGATCCAAATAATGTTTTAGCACTAAGGCACTCCTGACCTGAAAAGCAAAGAAAAATATTTGATGAATATTTTAGAATATTTATCATAGCACACTATCTAGGATTCCTTGGTTTATATATTTTTCCATCTATTGACTAGGACTGAAGTTGGCTCCCATACAATTGGTAAAATTAAATAGGTGACTACTTCTTAGGACCTTCAAGGGACTTCAGTTATTTTTTGATTCCCAAATGAAAACTGGGAGACATAAGAGAAAAATTACTAACAGCTGTCCTTCCAGAATATCCTACCAAAATTCCCTGAGTTTCCAATATTGTAAACAGTGACTGGAGAAAACTGGCTATCCCTATCCATCAGAGACAAAAAGGAAAAATGATTTGATCATTATCCCAATTTTCTTAAGGCCCTCAAAAGATGCTGTCGTCCCCAGATATCAGGAAGAAATTTTAAGAGAATGACAACATTCCATTCCCAAAAAGTGGAGTGGGTGGTTTTTGACAGCTCAGTGGGTGATGGATGTATGTTGTCATTTAAAGGGAGTTGGTCACATGCTGTGAATGGTCTTATTTCAAAAAAGATTTCTAGGTGAATATTATCACTACAGACTTAAAGCTTTGGGAACCAGAGAATTCAGTTTCAACACATCACCCTCTAGACTAGATTTTGGTTAGCCAGAAAACAAGTCATTTTAGAATGAACAGTGCTTTAAGGAAGATTAAAAAAAAAATGCCAGTAACAAGATAAATAGATCTTATGAGGCACTGCTGATACAAATGGAAAAGCGCATTCATATCATTATAGAAAAGTTAACTTTAATCAAATCATGAGGAAACATCAGAAAATTCAGATTATAAAATATTTTACAAGATATACATATAAGTTACATATATAAATATGTAGTTTAGCTTAAAGATTTTAACAAATTAAACAAATTGGATATTAACAATCTTAATTGGAAAAATATCTTAATTGGTTTTAATTTAGATTTTGTTAATCAAGCACATATCAGAATCACACATTTTTCCCCCCAGAAATCTCATGAGCGGAAAAGTGTTAAGACATTCATGAGCAGAAAACAGTAGTGATATGCAAAAACAGATTAACTTATTACAACTCAGTGTTTCACCTAATTTAGCCAGCTCAGTGCCTGTGATAGATGAATGGTAGTAGCTACAGTTGCCTATGGTAGTCACTTACTGTGGAAGTATACTCCTGTTAGTCCCACAGGCTCCACCAAGCTATACAGGCTATGGCTGTTGCCCTTGGTTGTTCTTCAGAGCTACATAGGTGGAGATGCTGGTTGCAGAATACAGGGAAACCATGCTAGATGGTTTCCCCCCCAGCTGTCTAGCTTTCAAAGTGCCAAAATTTGCTATACAGGCAGCTGGTGTCTAAAAATCAGCAAAAATAGTCTATCTGAGCTTTGGATCTTGCATGCCATAATACCACCTTGCTAAGAAAGATGTGTTTCCTGGTGCATCAGCAGCAGGGCTGTTACTAGGGTACCTAACTGCTTTCTGGTTGGATCTGAGGCTCACTCTGTTGAAGGGAGTGCATGCCCAGTACTGTGGATCTGGTCAAAGGCCCATGGGTGACCATAGTCACTATGGATAAACCCATTACTTTTGGTTTGTCAAATAGTTATGTGTTTAAACTGCCTCCTATGTGTTCAGATTTTATATCCATGTAGTTTATGTCATCAGCATTGATCAAAGAAGTTTTTCTTTGCAGTAGTTGCCAGTGGGTGCAGACTCATTGTCCACCCATCTGTTTGACAAGATCAAGGAAGTGCCAAAAATACGAGTGGCAAACCAGAGGACTTCAGTCATTTGAACTCAGAGGTAGTGCAAACAAAGCACTTACCAAATCAAGCAAAACGTGAGGCAACATTTACAGTTTTCTTAAGCAAATACAAATACAGCAAAAGAATGAATAAACCCCGTGTTATGTGAAAAGATCCAAGGATATTCCTCCCAGTCTTTTGTCTTCCCCACAGAGATAACGTGTGCTTGCTTTCAAGTACATTTACTGATCAAGATTTATGCAATTATTTCTAGGACACCCTGTGGGATTGAACATTCTGCACTCTGCCCCATCTATATAGCTAACAATAAATTCATAACTTTCTTACATAGATTCCCACAACACATGGCTGGCCAAGGTGCTGAGAACAAAGACTCTTCAATTATTATCCTTAAGTCACCCCTTATACCATCTTTAAACCTATATTAGCCATTCTAAGACCCAGAAGACATCACAGAGGAGTGGAAAGAATGTAAGTGCTAAATTATGGAAGAAGGGCCATAAAACACTGTCTAGTGGGCATGACACAGATGTGCTGTTCATCGGTTTGCAGAAGCTTGATTGTCTGATAGAGTGTGCACAAGACTGAGCATGTAAAAATTCAGTCGTAAGTCAGGATGGGGCTCATAGCTCTTTGCCCAGAGGAGTTACTGGCAGTTGGTGCCACCAGGGAAAGTCACTGTCTTCGGTGGTATAGTCAATAGTGGCTAGCTCCACACCCATGCTCACAAGGGAGGCCTTGGTCAAACCCAGTGAGTTACAAAGCAAAACCAAAAACCAAACCAAAACAGCACTAAGGTGGGACGGGAATGTGACGAGTGGACCGAGTGAGGAAGGAGATAAGAGACTGTGATTTATCTGCAGGCTGAGGCCACAATTTTAAGATCAAATACAACATGTTTCAATATGAAAAGAAAACACTTTGAAGGGAATTTTTTTTTACAGAATGTACAATCGTATCAGGCACTATTTGAGCATAGTTAATGTAACATTTGACTAGAACCCAACAATTAAAATTTTGCCTTTATTTACTGTGTTATTTTCACGTGAGCCGTCATCTCATTTCTTTTGACTATTTTTAAGTTCTACTCTCAAAATCTAGTGTGTGAATTCTTTCCTTTAATTTAACATTTTGAGATCATAATTACAACATTTCTCCCTTCTCTTTCTTCCCTTCAACTCCTCCCATAGGCCCTTCCCGGATCTCACTCAAATTACTAGCTTCTTCATGCAGCTAGGAAAACATATGCAGAAACCCATAGCCAAAAACAAACAAACAAACAAACAAACAAAAATAGGCTGAGCGCGGGGAGTTTTGTGGAAGACTAGAAGGAAGGATAGAGGGAGCTGGAGGGTGTCAAAGCCACAACTAGACCTACAGAAGAAACTAACCTGGGCCCAAAGAGCATGCACGGGCTGGCCCCGGACCCCTACACATATGTAGCAGATGTGCAGCTTGGACTTCATGTGGGTGCCCTAATAATGAGAAAAGGGGCTGTCTCTGACTCTGTTGCCTGCTTCTGAATCCCTTTCTCCTAGCTGGGCTGCCTTAACTGGCCTCAGTGCCAGAAGATGCTCAGTCCTGCAGAGACTTGAGGTGCCAAAGTGGGTTGTTACCTCTTTTGGGGGGGGGGCTTCCTTTCTCTGAGAAGAAGGAGAAGTGTAATGGGGGGGGCGCATGAGGGTAGAACTGGGAGGAGAGGAGTGAGGAGGCTGGAATCAGGCTGCAGAATGATTAAATAAATAAACATTATGAAAAAATTCATGGCCTCTGTTTTTTTGTTTGTTTGTTTTGTTTTATTTTACCATGTCCGTCCAGTCGTTGGCAGCAGCAAGCCACCACCATTCTGAAGCACCCTAGCCACCACCACTGCCTCCTGGCTCGGCCCAAGCTCCGGCTGCCACCTGGCCGGGTGCCAGCCGCCCAAGCTAAGAGAGCTGTAACACTTAGAACCGGAGAGGAGGTCCTCTCTCCCCCAACCTCGGGCACCACACCCACACACCCAGCTCGAGTTGTCGGGGGTGGGGGGGAGGGCGGGGGTCGGGGGATGTGATGTAAGATGGAAGTGAGAATCTGCAGTGTCACCTTAGGGGTCTGATTTTTTTTTTTTTTTTTTTTTGAGTATTAGTTTCTCTGTGTAGCCTTGGCTGTTCTGCACTCACTTTGTAGACCAGGCTGGCCTCGAATTTACAGAGATCTGCCTGCCTCTGCCTCCCCTGTGCTGGGATTAAAGGTGTGCGCGCCACCACGCCCGGCGGGGGGTGGGGTGGGGTGGGGTGTCTGGATTTGTACAGAAGCATTAGACATTGGCGTTTCCCAGTGACAGGGTGTAAAGATAGTTTCTCTTAAAAAAAAAAAAAACTTGGCTGTTGCCACAGTTTGCGGAGGACCCCAGGGCCCAGACTCGCCTGTAGTTTTCCAGGACCCACTGGATCCTTCCATTTCCTCTTTCTCCCAGGCTTCTCACACCTAAAGTTTCAATAGGATGTCCTCCCCTCTTACCCACTATTCTGGTAGGTACAGTTTTTCATGGGGACGTACACCTTGGACTTGTGTCTCGATATAAGTGAGTATATACCATTTAGCTCTTTTTGCTTCTGTGTGAACTCACTCATTATGACAATTTCTAGTTCAATCCATTTGTCCACAAATTTTGGAAATTCCTTGTTTTTAATAGCTGAGTAGTATTCCATAGTGTAAATGTACCACAGTTTCTTTATCTATTCTTCTATAGAGGGACACGTAGGTTATTTCCAAGTTCTGGCTATTATGAATAAGGCAGCTATGAACATGGTTGAGCATATGTCCCTGCTGTGTGGTAGTGCATCCTCTGGGTATATTCCAAGGAGTGGAATAGCTGGGTCTTGAGGAAGCCCTATTCCCATTTTTCTGAGAAAGCACCAGATAGCTTTCCAAAGTGGTTGTACTAGTTTGCATTCCCACCAGCAATGCAGGAGTGTTCCTCTTTCTCCACACCCTCGCCAGCATGAGGTGTCAGTTGAGTTATTGATCTTAGCCATTCTGATGGGTGTAAGATGGAATCGCAGTAAAAACCTTGAACCCCTACCCGGACTAGCCGATGGACAGGACATTCTCCACTGTTGAGTGGAGAAGGAGATCTAACTTTCACACAAACTCTGGTGCCCCATATTTGAATATGTCCCTTGGACGGAGATGCCTGGTGGCACTCAGAGGAAAGATAATAGGTCACCAAGGAGAGACTTGATACCCTATGAGCATATTCAGGGGGAGGAGGTCCCCCTCAGACACAGACTTAGGGGAGGGGAGGGGAGTAGGGGGGAAGTGGGAGGAAGGGAGGAATGGGAGGATACATGGGATGGGCTAACAACTGAGATGTAATATGTATAAATTAATAAAAATGTATTTAAAAAAAACCAGAGCACACACACACACAAACACAAAAAAAAGAGAAATGGAAAAAAAAACCTGATAAAACAGTTGATTTGATTGAAAACAGACTGGTCTGAGACAAGAACAAGTTTCCTACCTCATGAGTTCCATGCCAGTTTTGCTGTGACACTGTCCATGTGCCCTAGACAATCCACTGTTCCTTCTACTTTCTAGTCTTAACACACTTATTTACACAGACACAGCCTCTGGGAATGCTTACGGAAAGAACTGGCATTGGCACAAGAAGCATCAAGACAAACCTCTCAGCACAAAGGAGATTTATTTGTTCCAGAGGTCAGGGAATAAAAGACAAAGACAGGCGACAGAGGACAAGGGACAAGGAGGATGTAACAGGGAAGGCAAGGCCGGCAAGAGCCATGTTTGCCACTCAGGCTCCCTAGAGCCCTTCACTCACTGTTGTTGTTGTTGTTGTTGTTTTTTTTTTCCTCCTCTTCTTCCACTTCATCGTCCTCCTCCTCCTTCTGAGAAAGGGTTTCTTTGTGTAACAGCCCCGGCTGTCTTGGAATTTGCTTTATAGATCACGCTGGCCTTGAGCTCATAGAGATCTGCCTGCCTCTGTCTTCCAAGAGCTGGGATTAAAGATGTGTGCCCATAGGGTATCAAGTCTCTTCTTGGATGGGATAACAACTGAGATGTAACATGAATAAATTAGTAAAATATTAAAAATAAAGATGTGTGCCACCACTTCTTTTTTCTTTCTTTCCTTCTTTCTTTCTTTCTTTCTTTCTTTCTTTCTTTCTTTCTTCCTATCTTTCTTTCTTTCTGAGTAGTTATGTGACTTTAATACAACTAGTCTCTAAAATCTTTTTTTTTTAACAAGCAGAATTGTTTATCAAGCAACATTCATATATTGTCTTTGACATTTATAGTGCATATTCATTTTACAAGGCTTGTTGTAACCTCAGTTTGCTGTTTTTAAGAAAATTATTATCATGACATATGTACAAACACACGTAAATTACTCTGATCCAGGAACATATAAGGGCACATAACTTAAGATTGTTGCTATGTGTTAGCTTAGGCGTCTCTAAGATTTTGAAGTAAATTTTAGCAATTCCATTCCTTCTGAACTAATTTGAATAACTTGTATTTCTATTTCTTAATGTTTTAATTACAAGGTTGTGTTTCTCTGCATTTTAAAAAATATCCATAGATTTATAGAAAGGTCAAGCTATTTTTCAAGGGAGCTGTTTCAGAATGTTACAGTTGTCTCTTCCTTGTCCTTTTTATCACATTAATTACTTCCTTATTTCTCAGACTGTAAATGAAGGGGTTTAATAAAGGAATTACTAGAGTATAAAAAATAGCAACAGGTATGTCTTTATACTCTTCATTAACTGAACTTGGTCGAATATACATGTAGAGAAGAGATCCATAGAATATTGACACAGACAGAAAGTGGGATGCACAAGTTGATAAAGCTTTGTTTCTTCCCTCTTTGGACTTCATTGTGAATATAGTAAAAAGGATATATAGATAAGATATCAGGACTATCGTAATGGTAAAGGTTTGAATTGAACCAGAAAAGATGAGTATCATCAATTCATTGAGATAAGGGTCAACACATGAGAGTCTATATAACGGGAGGACATCACAAAAAAAGTGCTTGATTACATGTGACCTACAGAAAGTTAACCTGAACAAGAACCCTATGTGAATCATGGAATGCAGGTTTCCTCCTATGTAGGCTCCTGTGGTCATCTGAAGGCAGAGCTTCTTGGACATCATGGCGTGGTACTGCAGTGGGTTGCATATGGCCACATAGCGGTCATAAGCCATCGCTGCCAGGAGAAAGCAGTCTGCAGTTTCAGCAAGACAGAGAAAGTAGAACTGTACCATGCATTCATAGAGAGAAATCCTTCTGTCCACAGAAAAGAAGTTCTGCAGCATCTTGGGAGTGATGGCGCAGGAGCAGCAGGAGTCCATCAGGGCCAGGTTGCCCAGAAAGATGTACATGGGTGTGTGGAGACGGCGTTCCATGTAGATCAAGAGCACCAGCCCGAGATTCCCCACCATGGTGACCAGATAGATGGCGGAGAACACCAGGAACAGCAGGGTCTTCAGGTCTGGCTGGTCTGTGAATCCCATGAGGATGAACTCTTTTGACAAGGAGTAGTTGTTCTCAGTCATCATCAGTTTCTCTGCTGACAAGGGAAAAGATGTAAGATTGCAACTGTGGCCTGACCATTTCCCACTTTGCTTTGTATAACACACAGAGGGATTTCGTCTTCAAACATTAGCTACTATCTTTGGAATGAAACTCTTGTATTTTGCAGGGTTATTATTTTCCCTTAAAGCACTACCATCTTTGATTGAAAGTTGTGACTCTTTTAGCAAACTGTCTCTGTCATCTTCTAATTTGGAAAGCTACTAACCTGCACTCCTGGTATACTCAGGTAATCAATTTTATTCCTTCTCAAGTCTCTGATGGGGTTGAAACCAGATAGTTTAGCTTTACAGTTAAGCATAGTTGTTTAGACGTTAAGTTGTTTTTAGGTCTAGATAGATGTTTTAAGTTGATAATAATATGATATGATATGATAGATATTGATTTACATCAGAATTTTAGATGCATCAAGTTGGAAAGATTTTTTTTTCAAGGCTGTCAAATACAAATAGTCAAAAACCCTAAGAATGTGACATTTATATAATTCTTAACTGTGTCATGGTTCTTCTTGCTATAGGTAGTTGATTGCATATATGTGTGATAATGTAACTGTGTATGTAAAAAATAAAAAATATTTAATAAATTTTTTAAAAAAATAAAGAATGCTGTGACTCTCAAAGTTCATAGGAGCATTTGTTACTTCCAGGTATATACCTAAATTGGAAAAGGTTTACCTTTCTACAAACGTGTTAAAGGTATAAAAAAATAAATTGCTCAGATTTGGTTCAGTGTCCTCAAATAATTTGTTTTAGTTTTTGATGGCTCTCTCAGTCCTATCCCAAGTTTTAAATCAGTTGTCCTCCAAATATTGCAAACTATTTAAAATTCTCCCAGGTGAAGGATATTTAGAAGAAAGTGTGAGAGACATGTTGTTTATATATTAGAGATTGCAGAAAGATTACTAATGACAAATGAGGAGAAATTCATGTTTAATGAAATCTCCTTGGGATGTTGAAGAAATAAATTTTCATAGATTATTGTCTCTCATTTGTCTTCCCTCCCATGTCACAAAGACTTTCATAAATATTGACTTTTCCTGTGGTATTATTCATATTTATTTAAAATTTTGATTAAGGATTTTCCATATATTTAAATTCTTACTATTTTTTTAAAAGATATTTTACATGTGAAACTGTTTAACAAAAATTTCACTCAATTTCCTAGACCACACCAGTGTCATATACTGAATAGTTGGACGTTTCATCTTTAAGCAACAAAATACACAATTTATTCTGAATAACTGCATAATTCATGTTGTTTTATTTTTCTTTGGTGTATCTCAATAATTTTTTAACTACTTAAAGCATTTTCAAGCTTCTTGTTTCAGACTTCTGAAGAATATATAATATGTGATGATGTAAAAGAAGAGATAATTCCATCCCCAGCCCCTTTCAATGACTTTGACCAGCTGATCTGATTTTCTATATCCTAGGAATGAATTTAGGTGAGCTCTTTCCTTTGCTCATAGAATTATTACCTTTAAGAAGAGTCTTGATGAAGCTCTTTTCTTGAGGCCATCTACCTCATTTGGGTCTTACAATCAAGGAACTGGAAAGAGCTTGGGAGAGGGAAAAATGAGCAAAATATTTGTATGGAAAAAAATTCAAAAAAGAGGTAGATTAATTTAATAAAGAGGAAGAGTCTAAGAGGACAATGTTCAAAATATATTCCCTTATGAAATGAATGTTTCTTTACCTATTCTACTGCTTCTTCAGACTGTTGTGATTGTCTAAATTACAGTATAGTAGATAATAAAATTTAATGACTAAATTTTTTGCTCCTTTAACTTGTTTTTTAATGCTTAGATAGAACTACCTTTTAAACAAACAAACAAACAAAAAAAGGAATTCTACTTTGTTTTCCATTACCAGTAGTACATTAGGACATACTGTCAAACCTAATCTTGTTAATTTGATGGTCATAACATGTTTATATTTCTGTAATCAGAACATACAAAGAAGATGATGGAAATTTCTTTGTTCAAATAATTAAGTGCAATGTCTAAAGTTAGGTAAGATAGAAATAACTTTCAATGTAGATGTTTGCATTGATTAACAGAATATTCTGTGAACTTAAGTGTATATTCTGAAATCCTCATCCCTTTGAGAAAGTCATATTAATTATTGTGTTACACCTTCCTCTTTTTTCATATACCATTCAATTATTCAGAAGATCAGAAATGAGTTGAATCTTATGAAGAATATAAGTAGTAAGTCATACATTTGATGACAAAAGTTAAAAGTAAAAATACATTAGAGTACCCCTTTTACCTGATTTTACTGAGAAGACTTCATTTTTCCTCAGTAAATTGATTTACGGAACAAGTGTCAGAAATTATGAATATATATATATATATGTATCATGTTCTAAAGTGTTTGCTTTGAAGAGAAGGGAAATCCCAGAGGTGACCTACAAGTCCAGGTTAATAATTATGCCCATTACCCTGCAAATGTTAAAAAGTCTTCTACCAAGTCCCAAAGGGATTTTCCTGCACCAACCCCAGAGTGCTTGAGGTATTAACCCCTGAACAGCAGAAACCACTGAAATGTGCTTGGCTGTGTTGTGTGAAATGATGAACTTCAAACAAGTGGCCCTAAGAAATCTGGTCAGAGGTCATCCTTGCTGATTTGTACTTAGCCAACTGTGTGTAGGTTTCTTCACCACTCTGTTTAAATTAAAAAGGTGTTTATAATGTAAAAAATGTATCCCTTTTTTTTTTGGTTTTTCGAGACAGGGTTTCTCTGTGTAGCCTTGGCCATCCTGGACTCACTTTGTAGACCAGGCTGGCCTCGAACTCACAGCGATTCACCTGCCTCTGCCTCCCGAGTGCTGGGATTAAAGGCGTGTGCCACCACACTTGGCCCTCCATCCTCTTCTACTTAGACCATTTCACTTGCTTTGTTATTATAATGAGCTTTACTTCCACTTATGCTGGCATTTCTAGACGTTTCTGTGCCCATTATAACTCATTTCTCCCCCTCAGGAACAGTCATAGGGGAGGGGAGTAAGGGGAAAATGGGAGGGAGGGAAGAATGGGAGGATACAAGGGATGGGATAACCATTGAGACGTAACAAGAATAAATTAATAAAAATTTTTAAAAAATAACTCATTTCTCAATCTATATGGGGTTTTATTCAAGAAAGCATAAGAAAAAAAGCCTTTAAAATGTCTCTTAAAACATAATTTAATATTTTGTGCGTATGGGTATTTTGCCTGTGTGTATGTTCATGAACCATGTGAATGCCTAGTACTCACAGAGGCCAGGACATCAGGTCCCTAGAACTGGAGTTGCAGACTGCTGTGAACCATGGTGTGCAATGCTGGGTATCCAACCCAGGCCCTCTGGAAAGAAAACAAAGTGCTCTTAATTATTTGACCATTTCTCCAGATTCCATTTTAAAAATAATTTGTATATGAAAGGGAAAACAGGTGTAGTAGGGTCGACTATTTTTACGAATTTTACTATGTGAGTTATTGTATCTTCTTGTCCTATACCAATGAGAACTTGATGTAGTATATATTAAGTGAGTACCTGTGTGTGGGTATGTGCCTGCCAGTGCCAGTGCCAAGGAGGCTAGGGGTGTTGGAGTCCCTGGAACTCAGTGTAGATGCTGGGACTAAAGCCTGGGTTCTTTACAGGAGCAGTACATGCTCTTAACATGTGCATTTTATATGAATTATTGGCAGTTTTCTGCCTTCTGCTCTTTTCCCTTGTTAGGGCAACTGAGCATGGCCACCTCCCATTCTTCACCTTCGCTCTTCCCACCTTCATCACTGATACACTTTCTGGAAAGAAAGCATTTCTTTGATATTTTCCATACTTTATTTCTAACACTCTGAGAAAGTGCCTGGCAATCAGTATTCAGTATTTGCTGAAATGTTTTAAGTGCCTTTCAGCCATTTAATATTCCACTGCTGAGAATTCTCTGTTTAGCTCTGTACCCCATTTTTAATTGGATTATTTGGTTTGTTGGTGTTTAGTTTCTTGAGTTCTTTATATATTTTGAATATTAGCCCTCTATCGGTTGTAGGGTTGTTGAAGATCTTTCCCCAGTCTGTAGGCTGGCATTTTGTTCTGTTGATAGTGTCCTTTGCTTTACAGAAGCTTTTTAGTTTCAAGAGGTCCTATTTATTTGTTCTTGATCTTAGAGCTTGAGTTGTTGGTGTTCTATTCAGGAAGTTGTCTCCTGTGCCAATAAGTTCAAGGCTCTTCCCCACTTTCTCTTCTAATAGGTTTAGTGTATCTGGTTTTATGTTGAGGTTTTTTTTTTAATCCACTTTGACTTGAATTTTGTGCAGGATGATAAGTATGTATTTGCAGTTTCCTACATGTAAACATCCAGTTAGACCAGAACTATTTGTTGAAGATGCCTTCTCTTTTCCATTGTATGGCTTTGGATCCTTTGTGAAAAATCAAGTGTCTGTGGATGTGTGGGTTTATTTATGGGCCTTCAATTCGAGTCCATTGATCAGCCAGTCTATTTCTATGCCAGTACCACACATTTTTGTTTGTTTTTTAACCATTATTTCTCTGTAGTATAGCTTGAAGTCAGGGATGGAGATACCTTCAGAAGTCTTTTTATCGCATAGGATTGTTTTAGCTATTTTTGGTCTTCTGGTTTTCCATATGAAGTTGAGAATTGTTTTTTCAAGATCTGTAAAAAATTGTGTTGGTGTTTTGATGAGGTTCACATTGTGTCTGTAGATTACTTTTGGTAAGATAGCCATTTTTACTATGTTAATCTTACCTATCTATGAGCATGGGAGGTCTTTCTATCTTCTGATATCTTGAATTTCTTTCTTCAGAAACTTGAAGTTTTTGCCATACAAATTTTTACTTGCTTGATTAGAGTTACACCAAGATACTTTATATTATTTGTGGTTATTGCGAAGAATGTAGTTTCTTTAATTTTTTTTTTAGCCAATTTGTTTTGTTTGAATCCAAGAGGACTATTGATTGATCTTTTAAAATTGATTTTGTGTCCAGCCACTTTGCTGAAAGTGTTTATCAGCTGTAGGAGTTCTTTGGTGAAAAATTTGAGGTCACTTAAGTATACTATCATATCATCTGTGAATAGCAATACTTTGACTTCTTCCTTTCCAGTACGTATTCCCTTGATATTCTTTGTCTTATTGCTTCTTCACCCAGCAGACACTAGTACTCAAACACAACTGGATGCCACCCTCTTTGAATGGAGACCCTGGATGTTCCTTTTGTCTAGCTGGTCTCTTCAGGAGGACCAGTGGGACAGTGGACTGGAGGCTGGGACCCTGTCCCTGGCATCTAGGAATTGTTCTTGGGAAGGCAGGAGGAGTCTCAGGTACAAATTCTGGAGTTGTGGGCTTCTGCAAATTGGGAGTCCTCTTTGAGCAGGCAGAAAGTACCAGGTATCATGAGCTTAGGACTGTGTGTGACTTTTGGACCTGGGAGTCATCTGCTGTGACCTGAACTGTGCATCCCTAACTCCTGGGATACTTTTTCTTTTTTTCTTGTCTGAGGACCACAGAAGTTGTCATATTTGGAGTCAGCAGCCAGGTCACTCGCTGATCTTCCGCTACTCAGTCAGGGTATGTACTGGGTACCACCATCTTGGGAAGTTGAGGGATTTGTTTTTGTTTTTCTTGCTTTCCTTTTTCTTTCTTTCTTTCTTTTTTAAAGGAGTCTATTATGTTTGAGTATCTCTGGTGTTTATTACAATGCTTAACTGTTAATTTCTGATTTTGATAATTTGGATAATTTCTTTTCTTTTCACAGTCCATGGAGGCTTTTTATTTATGCGTTTTATATGTCTAGAAAAGAGTCCCAGAATTTTTTCTCCTGTATATTTTGTCTGGCTTCTTCATGGTCCATGATGCCAGCTGAGGTTGTCAGTACAATGAAGCCAAACTGACAGGATGGAAGCAGGCCATTCTGCCATTTCTCTAAGTGTTTGAGTTGCATATCAAATCTAGGGCTGACTATTTCACACCTGTTCAACCTGCCTGTGAGGGTCACAATGATTTTCCCACTTCCATGATGATCAATGATCTCAAATTTATCAATGTACCCATGTTTCATCAGCAGCATTAGGAACCAAATCATCTTTTAGAACGTCCAAGCTTCATAACTTGCATTTATCAACCATAAAACACACATTAGACCTTCTAACATTCATAACTTGCATTTACCAACTTTAAAATGTCTTCTTAGACCCTCAAACACTCTCTTAGAAGCTTTCCTTTTTGACTTAAACTTCTGTATCCTTATCTAATTATTTACCATGAGACACAGGTGAAATTTCTGTGAGCAGTCACTAACATGCTTTTTAAGTCTGATAACAAGGTTGACTGTATCTAGACCTGACAGTAGCAGCTTTAGGAGTGAAGCTTAAGGTCTGGTCACTTAATATGAAGACGACTGGGTGGGCATCTGAAACCCTCCTGTGAAAGACGTTGGCAATGTGACCGTGGGACCTGAGTATGAGGTTAAAACAGACATGCAGCATTACCTGGGCTAAGTGAGGTCACTGAATCTAGGAGCTATGTGTCAGGCCAAGGAGCTTGAAGGCTGAAAGTGTCTATAGAGTTCGGGCAAGTTGAGCCTCCAGTGGCTCAACAACATGTCACCAGAGATACTGGCATGGAACTGGCAAAGTGGTGCATGTTCAAACCCTGGAAATCTCAAATTTGAGGTTTAAAATCTCATCATGAGAGTGGCAGGAGTTGGGGGGCTCCCTCCTTGTTTCCATACCTGCCGCGGAGCGTCTGATGATTTCTTTCCAGGTGGTCAGGTACTCAATCAGTAGCTGGCACTTAGATACAAATAGAGTATCACCAGCATCCAAGCCCTGGCCAGTTAAATGCATTCACCCTGTGAACCCTTTCCCACTCCCCAAGATTCATATAGCCATTCTTCTCCCTGGAATAAAACCATGCATAAGCACTAAATATGATCTAAGAGTAGCTGTTTAATCCTTGGAGAAGGTCTTCTCCTCTCAGCACTCCAAGCCATACTGAAATCTTGTAGACTTTCCCCCACCCCTATTGGTTACAGACTCTGCTTCATCTTCCTCCGTTTGGTCCAAGCACCCCACGGAGAAGTGAAATGAGGAACTGCATAATTCTGTTTTGAGGATTTGTACATTAGACAAGATTTCCCATAGCCAGGAAAAGAAAAGAACTAGAAAGTATTCAGATTATATCAGACACACTCAGGAACAGATTTTTCATTTTGAGTTTATCCTACTCAAATGATAATTGTTAAAAATTACTTACTTTGAGATAATATAAAATCTATGGCTTTAAGGTATTTATTTTTCAAACTATTAATAACCCAATACATTAAATTAATATTTAAAATATTGATAATATTTATAAAACAGTGTATTATAAATAATAGTAGTAATATTTATATACTATAGTTTTTCTGTATTGCTTGTATTTGTTTGGATGCCTTAGAGTGTTTCTTGTTGAGGAGGTAAAGCTTTAAAATGTTTAAAGAGAAATGGACGGATGGATGGGAGGGTGGAGGAAAATTAACAATTTCTGAATGATAATCACCCAGTTTTTGCCTGGAAATTTTTTTATTGAATATTTTTTCATTTTTACATACACATTTATATTATTACAATATATACAATACACTACCTACAGCAAAAAGAACCATGAAATAATCAGGAATGATATAAACGTTACATTCATAGTTTTGGCTATTTGTATTTGGCAACCTTGAAGAAAACATATTTCCTATCTTGGTGCAACTAAAATTCTGAATGTAAAGAAATATCTATCATATCTTGTCATTATCAACTTAAAAAATCTATCTAGACATAAAAACTTCTTAATCCCCAAACAACTAAGCTTAACCGTGAAACTTAACTATCTGTTCTTCAACCCCATCAGAGACATGAAAAGGAATAAAACTAATCACCTGAGTAGACCGGGAGTGCAGGTTTGTAGCTTCCCAAATGAGATGACAGAGTTTGTTACCTGAAAAGTCACCCAAAACTCTCTATAACATTGGAGCATCATCTTCAGCTTTCTGGCCCAATATATCTGACAGACCTATTAGTGAGTCAGGAACTATTGACAACTTGCTTACTCTGTCTTGGCAGAATTTGGCCATTGACTCTGTCTGCATACAAACTTGCCTATTTTTTTAGACAGAATTCTGTTTGGGTATAAATGAGGACATTTTGCCCAGCAGCTGGTTTGCCACATTTGAAGCCATCACTATAAGGAGTTCTTTGATGCTCATCATCCTCTTTGAGGTAGGCTGGGTATCACCAGGAGTTAACCTGTCTCATTGTCAATGAATCTTTAAAATAATAAAAAACATTTAGAAATGCCATATTCTGTATGTCTCTGAAGTTTTTTGAAGACCTTATCTAATTATTTTACCTTATCTTTCTATAGAATCATATCTATCTATTGTACCTAAATGTATATTCTTGTGCTAAAAATAGACTAGTAATTAATATGACCACAAACTGATCAATTAACAATTAACTTGTATAATGTGTTTATCCTAAACAGCTTGCCATAGCACTTTCAAAGTATTGGAAGTAAACCTTGTGTTATAATTGTATCACATGGGTACCAAACGGCATATTAGAGTAGAAATATATCTAATGTGTGAAGAATAATCTTACATTTGAATTCTATACCACTGTATCTAAAATTAAACTTACTTTGCATATATATACAAAGTTCTATACCAATGAATTAAAAATAACCTTGTGAGTAACAATTAGGGCATTGAATTGAGGAGTAGATTCACTAATCTACCTTTTGTTTTATCTTCCCTATATATTTCTATATTCCCCTTCTTTCTTTTCAACCCCTATCTCCAAATCTAAGAATGGAAGATAAAGAAAAAGAGAGACATCCCCAAATCCAACCTTGTTTTCTCTCTAAATAAGACCAATAATAACTTGTAACCAACTCCCATTGAAAATAACCCTACATAGCCCAAGACAGCAAACAAAAACTTACCTGACCCCCCTTAAAGGAAATGGGGTGTTCTTCCTTAAGGTTTCTTCCAGATGATTTGGGATGGATAATGCCTTTGTAGGGGCCCAAACAAAATTGGAGAAATGGCGAAACAACCTAGGAATAGCATTTGTGCTCCAGTTTTGAAATGTTGCCTGGAAAATTTTAAGGTTTTGAATACTGGGAATAAATCACCCAGATTTGTTAAATTAACTAGACAATATTAATGAAAAGATATTCCTAAACATTTGAACATCAAATCATATTGTTGTATTAATTTACTGAAGCTATATTATTAGAAAATCCAGTGAGGGTAAGAAAAACAATATGACAGTTACTAAATTTACATTGACTTATTTGAGCTATGTAATTGAGTTATATTATTCAGGTGAATAATTGACAAATTATTTCGGAATTACATTAGTATTGTACTATTCAATAAATACAGTATAATGATCTAAAGGGTAATATTTTATATAAACATTTTAATTTTCTATATTTCATATTAATAGAATCATTTTAATGAGCTGAATTTAATGTGCTATAGAAGATGAAGAATTTTTTAAAGTACTATATGTTTTTATAACTTTCTTAAGAGCATTTACTACCTCCTTATTTCTCAGGCTGTAAATAAAAGGGTTTAACAAAGGAATTATTATTGTGTAAAATACAGCCACTGGTATATCTTTATTCCCTTCTTCAAATGGTCGAATATACATGAGAAGGCAGATGTAGAATATTGACACAGAAAAAAAGTGGGACGCACATGTAGAAAATGCTTTTCCTCTCCCATCTTTGGATTTCATTTTGAAAATAGTGAACAGAATGTAGAAGTAAGAGACCAAGACTGTGGCAATAGTAAAGACTTGAATTGGCATTGAAAAAATATATATCATTAGCTCATTGATGAATGGGTCTGTACAGGAGAGCCTATATAAGGGAAGAATATCACAGAAGAAGTGATCAATGCGATTTGACTTACAGAAAGTTAACCTTAAGAGACACACTACATGAATCATGGAATGCAGGTTGCTGGCGATGAAGGTGCCTATACTCATCTGAAGGCAGAGCTTCTTGGACATCATGGTGTGGTACTGCAGTGGGTTGCATATGGCCACATAGCGGTCATAAGCCATCGCCGCCAGGAGAAAGCAGTCTGCGGTTTCAGCAAGACAGAGAAAGTAGAACTGCGCCATGCATTCATAGAGAGAAATCCTTCTGTCCACAGAAAAGAAGTTCTGCAGCATCTTGGGAGTGATGGTGCAGGAGCAGCAGGAGTCCATCAGAGCCAGGTTGCCTAGAAAGATGTACATGGGTGTGTGGAGACGGCGTTCCATGTAGATCAAGAGCACCAGCCCGAGATTCCCCACCATGGTGACCAGATAGATGGCGGAGAACACCAGGAACAGCAGGGTCTTCAGGTCTGGCTGGTCTGTGAATCCCATGAGGATGAACTCTGTTGTCAAAGAGTGATTTGTCTTCTCCAGTCTCATTTCTCTACTGAGACAAAAATTTGCTGAGGAATTTAATATTCTTAACAAATGTAATATTCTTAATTCTCCTGCTCTAGTTACAGTCCACAGGTGAAGATCGGTCCAATTTGCCTTAGCTGTTGCCTGAAATCTGTTGTCGTAGGTGATGTCATCTGAGAAGAAATCACACATAAATTGTGCACAGGAGCATTTTCTTGAGATGTTGTTGAACTCGCTCCTAGAGTTAGTTCATGGATTGTTATGTATTTCTGTATAAACTCATGGTCAGCATATATGATTTTATATTTTAAAAAATTGAATCTGTTTTTAAAATTGAATCTCTTTTAATAACTTCACATAAAAAATAGTATACTCAGGGTTCAATGTGATGTTTAAAAATAAATTGCTCTGTAAATATTTAAGTGACTAATTTATAAAACCTTCATAGAATTAGAGTGAGTTTCAAAATATATTTTGTCTTAAAAATCACCTTTTCCTGCTAATAGTACTATGGGGTATTTTTAATGAAGATTTATTTAACTTTTAAGATTACATAAGATTGTATAATATGATCATTTCCCTTAAAATCATTTCTTTATTGATTTTAACAGAGGTTAGATCTTATTCTATCTTATTTAATAAATGTTCAAAGGATTACTTTAATTATCCCTGTTTTCTTTTAACATTTTCTGTCTAGTTTCCAGTGTTCTGCATTTGTTCTTTATTACATGTCTTAGTGAGAAGTCGTGTGCTCACAGCGCACACACTGAAATGCATATGTTTAATACCTGCTGTGCACTTTCCAATATTGTCAAGGTGAAGCAATGCTTTTCTTTTATTGAATTCAATAAAGGTTTTACATTTATATGGTTATTTAAACTTTAAATTATTTTTCTCCTAAACTATATGTTAGGATCCAATGAGCACACATTTATTAGATTTTAGTTTGGCCAGTATAACACTGAAATATTTAAATCCAGAAACAGCATGTATTTTTACTGTTATAATTATGTTTTTTCCTAGGAATTGCTAAAATCCTCTGGCTTAAATGGAGTTTAAATAGATAATTTTAAAGAACAGCTTACAATAGTTATTTAAATAGTACTGCTGTAAAATCACACTGTAATTACTGTCTCCATGATTTTTATTTTCTAGACTGAACTTAATACACGATTTCATTATTCACTCCTATAACATAGAAAGGGTTTTTTTTACACTGTATCACTAATGCCTTAATTAATCCAGTAAAATAAACTGCTGTTTATAATTTAAATATATAACACTATAATATCTCTCAAATTATGCTATTTTGAAAAAATACTTTTAGCACTTTAAAATATTGCTTTTATCAACACATACCAGAAAATCAAATAGGTATATTCATATTTAATTCTAGCCATACCACTTTGTTTAAAAAGTCCTGTATCAGAACATACTACATAAAAATTCATTTTCCCTTCTAGTGACCAACATAATTATTAAACCAAATCTGAAACTATCTTACTGTCCATCCTAGAATTATTTTTCAGACTTGTTGGTAGCTTACCTGTGTATTTTCTGACAAAACTTTGGTGCTTTGAGCTCAGAGTGGACAGAATAAGCCTATTTACTGCATCATTCTATATTTTGGTTTATCTTCAATTCAGAGACAAACTAAATATAAATGAATAAAATGTAAAAATAAATGCTTAAATATCTTAGAGTTGATTCTTCATATTTAGAAATGAATTTGAAATCCATCCACATGCTGTGAGTTCACTAACCATCATATTATATGGCCTAGCAGAGTCACCTGATGCTTACAGAGACCTTATGACATTAGGGAATAATTTATGAGAATCTAGGATACACTACTCACAGGTCAGTGACAATTACTATGTTATCTGCAGGGCAAAAGTATAAACATTCATTGACTCTAAAGGGAGTTCCTTGGCATTGGCATTAGGTAGTTCTGCTGAGACTTTAATCTGATAGGCTGTTTCCCTAAACACTAGTAAACCAAATTACTTAATTAAGGGTAAGAGAAATGAGATTTTGAGGTTAAATCAAATGTCCATGAATAGAGTTGTCTTTAACAGTACATTTATTGTCCACATATTTGATTACTTGTGTCTCATCAATCCTGCTTACATGGAAATGATCATGGGTACAGAAACAACAAAGATCACTTGGTTACAAACAAATTTGAAAATAAATTTGGATTTCTGTATAAGACAACATTACCTGATACAAACAATAGAATCACACTTTTCTTTCACTATCTAGAGTGAACCTGACTACATCCCTATAGACCCATTTTTTTCACTACCTCTAGATCCTGACCACATCCTATAGATTCATTTTTGGCAACTACTCTGGTTATCTCCTTTGGTGTCATTTATGTGTTGAGAAATAAAAAGAATTTTAGTAAAGTGGGCAAGTGCAAGGCTGTGTTCCTGTGCTCAGTTCCATATGTTTGGAGATAAATTAATAGCTCTGAAAGTATTGCCATCATTAATGTAATTAATTGCACAATTACAAGACACATTTTAGAGTGCCTCCCACTTTCCTCCTTTCTCTGCTATAGATATGATTTTGTGCACAGAAAATGGTTTTGTTCGTGTCTATGCTATTACCCTTAGTCTCCATACTCATTATCTTGGTTTTATGAGAGTTTCCTGGGCTGGAAATTTATAATCACCTATGTCTTTTTTTTTTTATCATTCAGTCTTAAGTATCCATCACAAAGAATATATATATATATATATATATATATATATATATTTCTTTTTTTTTTTTACTAGATTTCAAATGAGAACATTTAATTGTAAATGCCCTCCTAGATGCATTCATGTATCTAAATATGTCTACTCTTCATATGAAGACTGATACTTTGAATACATTATTAATTTTCTAATATCAAAGTTATTCAAGTGATTTTTATGATATAAAGATTCTTTTTTGTTTGTTTGTTTTTGTTTTTTTTTTTTGAGACAGGGTTTCTCTATGTAGCCTTGGCTGCCTTGGACTCACTTGTAGACCAACCTAGCCTCAAACTCACAGTGATCTGACTGCCTCTGCTTCCTGGGGGTGCTGATATTAGAGGCATGTGCCAACCCACCCTGCTGATATAAAGACTTTTAATCAGATTTTACTTGTATATTCATCCAGTTATTTTTCTTGGAAAAGTTCTATTTTATCTTAGATTAATTTTCTTTTTTGCTTTACATATGACAAGCCTCTTATAATTTCAGATAGTCTAGGCACTTCATGACTTAGTTAAATTTATTGAAGATATTTAAATTAAATTCAAATTTTACAAACTGATTAAATAGAAAAGGCCCTTAGTCCAACATTGGGTAGAGGAGCCCTTGGTAACTATCAGGTTAATGAGAAACTTCATACATAAACGAGAAGCAATCTTCTCACAGAGACCCACATCATTTACGAAACTCTAGAGAGTAACCTAGGCCAAGTATTAAATATAGACATAGCCGTTATATCAAATGAAGTGTGAGTTCTGTACGAGCTCAGTTTTGGAATCTAATGCAGTGACATCACAGGTGGTGAGAGTAGAATGCTTGTTGCCAGAGGCTGGGGGAGGAGCCGTGAGATAGCCAACGCTGAACGAGTAGTGCTGCAACACAGGAGCAAGGGGCGCAGTTCCCGTAGGTGAATGTAGGCAACAGTCATAAAACCGAAATAAAGGATTTTGAAGGTTTTCACAACATTGAAATGGTAAATATTTTAGAGGCAAATGTGTCTAACCTGATTAGTGTACACAGGTATAGAAACATTAATATCTAATTGATATGCCCTATTAGGTGAGTGGATGTGATGTGGTGTGTGTGTGTGTGTGTGTGTGTGTGTGTGTGTGTGTGTGTGTGTGTGTGCACGCGAGCACACACACGCACCCTGCCTTTTCTGATTTCCTGTGACTGGCAGATCTTCTGAAGAGCATCAGTGCCAATCTAGCATGATTCAAAATTTATTCAGGTTACATCTTGATTGTCATCCTCTTGCTTGTATCTCCCTGTTCCTACCCTCCCTTCCTCTTCCGCCCTATTCCCCTCACCTAGACCTCTGACAGAAGGGGCCTTCCTCGTCCACTGTATGACCACAGCCTATCAGGTCTCATCTTGATAGCCTGCTTCTCCTTCCTGAGTTCATGTCAGAGGCAGTCCCCATTCCCCCAACAACCGTGGAGAATGAGCTGTCCATGGGCAGCTCCACAGGGGATCTATCTGGATTCACTGCATGCTTTGCCCTTGGTTGGTACAACAGTCTGTGCAGACCCTCTGGGTCCAGATCCTCTGGCCCTGATGGTCTCCTATGGGGCTCCTGAGCGCTCTGGGTCCTTCCATGCCTCATTCTTCCTCACTCCTGTCAGTGCTCTGCCTAGACTCTGGCTGTGAGACATGAAGCACGATGATCTTTTCACACACAGACTTCTCCCTCCAGAAGTTCTCACTTCCACTCAGAAAGGAGAAAGTCCATTCCTGAAAGCCAAGAACCTGTTTGGTGTTTCCCCCTCAAACCAGTGTCACTTGACTAGAACATGCATGTCATGGTTGCTTGCTTTGCTGCTCAACCTCTCTGGGGCTCTGTGTGCTGGGTGATAGAATCAAAGCGATCCACACGGAGAATGCAGGCCTCAGGGGCTGAGTGTCCTGGCTGTCTAGTCATGCTGGTCTCTGCCACAGGCCCCTCTACTAACCACGTATGGTTGAGCTCCTTTATCTTCCCGGAAGTTGAGCCACCATTCCCAAACAGAAGCACCCTCCGCTTTCCTCTGTAACACGGTCCCATTCCCACCACATAGACCTGCGACCTTGATTTTGCATCCATTCCCCATTGGTTTTCTGACTTAACCCTGACACTGCATGTGGTCCCATGCCTTGATATTATAGAGCACAGGGAACACAAATTTGGAGATATAAAAAGGCACCTGGTTCTCACTCCTATACCCTACCCACAAGGTTTGTCAGTAAAAACCTGCAGTAGCAGCAGTGAGGAAGCTAGTGAGTCAGGGAATTCCTTGTTTCACACCATCTTGGCGCAGAGAGAAATTGCAGGTTTCCAATATGTTATTTTACAGGGTGCAGTTTCTGTTTCTGGGGTGCTGACAGAGACCTTCCATTCTCCTTTGTTTTTTTTTGTTTCTGCTACAAATCTGTGTATTGTTTATTGCTGCCCTCATATGACTTTTTGCATAAGTCCATTTGCCTCCATCCCTGTAGCATCAAACCCGGTTTTCTGCCCCAATCCAATGGCGATGCCAAATGTGCTGAGCGTCTCTCATATTGCATTTTCATTCTTTTAAGCATTTTACTGATTTGGTATCAAAATAGTTCCAGAATTCACTATACTCCTCCCTCTATAGAATATGTCATACAAGTCCTCTCTCTTTTAATTTCATCCAGATTTGTTTTACTTTCTAATGAATTTTATGGAAAGGAGACATATAACTTCCCATTAGTTGAAACCAAGCCTATCTTAATCTTACTCAAACAAGATACGCTATTAGCAACAGCAATAAGTCACGTTAATGCAGGGTAACTGCTGATAGAATAAACATACTTAAATTCTGTGATATTTTTCTCCGAGGAAAATATACAATGATAAAAAAATGTGAGACAGACTGCAATTAGAACAATAAAAGATATGTGGGCAGAACTCTTCTCAAGTAGTCACGGATGATGACACAATCAGCCTAACACTGTTACATTTTCTAGGAAAGTAAACAGCGTTGACAACTAAAGACAAGTTGGCATCTTAAACCGTATCATGGGAAGTCTGACACCAATGGAAAAAGTGTTAAAGTCCGAAGTAGAGTCTACAGATAACAGTACTGTATTAATGTAAGGATAATAATAAGAATGCTGTGATAGTACAAAGTGCTCTCTTTAGGGAGCTTTAGGGAAGTGTTCACCAAAGTCTTTGCTATTAATTTGCTTCCACTACAGACTAATGTCATTAATAATAACAAAGTTAACATGGGTGGGGGATAATCTAGGACGCCTTAACCCTACACAAAGAACCATAAGCAATTCAAGAATGCTGAGATTGTGAGAAATAGTTTTACTCAGTAAGAACACATTAATTAGTTATCCAGCACCAGATGGCCAGCCCTGAAAGCATACATGCAAGTAAGGCTATACAGGCTTAGCAGGTTGTATGTATATACCCATGTGTGTATAATAGCAGTAAAACCCAAGGCCATTAATATGAACAGCTCAAGGAGGGGCTTATGGGAGAGCTCGAGGAAGGAAAGAGAAAATGGTGTAATTATAATTTCAAAAATATAAAAGACAAGATTAAAAATAAAGTTAACTAAAAGGAAAACACAATGAAATACAGAGGGTAGAGAGCTGAAGATAATAAGCCTTTTGGTTTCCTGAAAGTACCAAGGATGGTCAACATTTGACTAACAAAAGGTAGTGGCACAAATCTGGAGGGGGGAAAAGAGAACTCTAGACATGGGTACAAGTGGATTACAAAATATAACTCAGAAAACTCAAGCAACAGTATAAATCAGATCCCTCAATAGGAATAGTTTAAGTGAGAAAAAGTGTGTTTTAAATAATATACTATGATATTGTTGGCTAATATAAGATTTAATTTTTATGAGAGAAATCAGGCAAACCTGATTCCATCATAGAAGTTATTGTTAATGTTGCTAGCTCACATACTTACAAGACTTTTTTGACTTGATCAAAAAGGAAAGCTAATTATATACTCAATACAAGATACATAGTTATAGTAAAATAGCTATTTACACTCCTTACCAATAAAAGCATCTATAGAGCTCTCTTAGATACATTACTGAGAAGAATATCAAGAAGAAACCAGGTATGGGGTTGGAGAGATGGAACAGTGCCTAAAAGTACACACTACTCTTCCAGAATATCTTACTTTGGTTCCAAGCACCCCTACCAGATGGCTCACAATAGCTTGCAACTCCATCTCCAGGGAATCTTGGGCAACTGCTCAACTGCACAAGTAAACATTCCCAAACATGAGACACACATATACACATAATAAAAATAAAATAAAACATTTGAAAAAAATTCAGTTTAAACCACATAGTATATGACTATATAAGGACAAAGGGATGAATGACAAATATTACTACATAGTGATTTGGAAAAATTCAATATTATATTGCAAGTTTTATAAGATCTATACATACAAGATCACTTGTGTAAAAAATAGGATGGAGTTGTGTGCTTTTTGTATGGCTTCTTTTTTCAATTTTTAACCAATCAGTAAGGACAATATAGTCTAGAAACTTACAAGACTACCTTTAAAAATTGCCTAATTTACCTCTACAAGGAGACCAATGGAGCCAACAAATCTGGGAGGCGGAGGAGAGTGCTGCTGAGACTGATGTACCAGCCAAGGACCATGCATGGTTTGGACCTAGCCCCTCTGGCTCAGATGTAATAGGTAGGCAGCACAGTTTCCTTCTCCCTAATGTGGAGACTAGGGACTACTTCTGACATGGATTCTGACCCCCACACATTGATCACTTCTGCCTGGTGGGGTGGCCTTACCAGGTCACAGAAGTGGATAGATACAGGCAGTCCAGATGAGATTTGATAGGCTGAGGCTAGATGTTAGGGGAAGAGGGCCCCTCTTTCTGAGGACTAGGGGAGGGAGGAAGGGGGTATGAGGAAGAGTAGGATTGGGAGGAGATGATGAAGGGAGCTACAATCAGGATGTAAAGTGAACAAATTAAAACAAATTGCCTAATCTTATTCTGAGATAGGAATTTGTCCAGGTTATAGTTCTAATAATGCACATTCCCCATACACAAGAACATGAAATGTGTCAGATTATACTGGCAGTGTCTCAGAAAGACTGTGGACTAAGTGAAAAATTCCTAGCTTGAGGATCTACTATTCTATCATAAACTGCAAAAATGGGTTGAAAACCTATACATTTCTATAATGATTTACATGATAGTAATAATTTTTATACTTATAAAATACTCTGAAGACACAACATTAGATTTAACAAATTTTATCTATTATTGTTTTTGCTTTATAAAAGGGAGGAAGGAAGAGGGAAAAAGATTCTGAAGAAAAGTCAGGAATGCCTGTCTATTTTAGGTATTGTACATTCTGAAACAAATAGTGCAAATTTCTCCCATTAGCTAAATAATAATAACCAAACATGAAACCATTCAATTGTGGGCTAGTATTAATTTACTGAATTTGAAATTACAGTACTAAAAAATCTCATGAAAATAATGATAGTAGATATAACAGTTAATATATTTCTGGTTATATAGTGCAGATTAATAGTTGACAAATTATTTTGGAATTGTATTTGCATACTGTTAAATAAACATACCTAGTGATTTAAAGACTAATACTTTATATAAACATTTTCATTTTTTATATTTCATATGAATAGACTTGTTTTAATGATATGAAATTAATGTGCTATAGAAGATGAAGAATTTTAAAACATACTACATGTTTTCAAAACTTTCTTAACAGCACTTACTACCTCTTTATTTCTCAGGCTGTAAATAAAAGGGTTTAACAAAGGAATTATTATTGTATAAAATACAGCCACTGGTATATCTTTATTACCATCTTCAGATGGTCCAATATACATGAGAAGGCAGATGTAGAATATTGACACAGAAAAAAAGTGGGATGCACATGTAGAAAATGCTTTTCCTTTCCCATCTTTGGATTTCATTTTGAAAATAGTGAATAGAATGCAGAAGTAAGAGACCATAATAGTGGTAATGGTAAAGACTTGAATTGGCATTGAAAAAATATATATCATTAGCTCATTGATGAATGGGTCTGTACAGGAGAGCCTATATAAGGGAAGAATATCACAGAAGAAGTGATCAATTCTGTTAGATTTACAGAAATTTAACCTTAACAGGCAGCCTGTATGAATCATGGAATGCAGGTTGCTGGCGATGAAGGTGCCTATACTCATCTGAAGGCAGAGCTTCTTGGACATCATGGTGTGGTACTGCAGTGGGTTGCATATGGCCACATAGCGGTCATAGGCCATCGCCGCCAGGAGAAAGCAGTCTGCGGTTTCAGCAAGACAGAGAAAATAGAACTGTGCCAAGCATTCATTGAAAGAAATCCTTCTGTCCACAGAAAAGAAGTTCTGCAGCATCTTGGGAGTGATGGCGCAGGAGCAGCAGGAGTCCATCAGGGCCAGGTTGCCCAGAAAGACGTACATGGGTGTGTGGAGACGGTGTTCCATGTAGATCAAGAGCACCAGCCCGAGATTCCCCACCATGGTGACCAGATAGATGGCGGAGAACACCAGGAACAGCAGGGTCTTCAGGTCTGGCTGGTCTGTGAATCCCATGAGGATGAACTCTGTTGTCAAAGAGTGATTTGCCTTCATCATTCCTGATCTGTTCTGAGACACAATTATAAAGTAATTCAATTGCAGTTACAAGCAAAAGGTATCTAATTATCCAGCTCTAATTACAACATCAATGTATAGAAGAACCTTATCACATCCCACTCTGACTTCCGAAAGCCACAAACCAAGGATGGGATACTTTGTGCATTAGGGGCTGTCCTGAAAGGTCTGTGAAACTTCTAGAGTTGAATGTTCTAGCTGTGTCATCTAGCCTCTACCAAGAACATATCCATGGTCTGTAGGTTGGCATTTTCCAACTTGAAAGAGTCTTACAGTAACAATCTCTAGGCAAAACCATTCTGAGTATTGTATTATGGGATTAAAATAATGTTGAATCTCTTGGATCTAGTGGAGAGTCTAAAAAAAAAATCTACACACAATAAAGGTTAAAGTGGCAAAAAAGAAGTTTCTTCAGCTTACATTTTCCCCAGAGAAAGTCAAAATTGGGTATTTTCAGAAAAATCTATTTAATCTTTAACGCAGGGTAAGAATATATAGCACCGTTGTATCTTATTTGAAAAACACTTTTTTTTTGGTTTTTTTGAGACAGGGTTTCTCTGTCTAGCCTTGGCTGTCCTAGACTCGCTTTGTAGACTAGGCTGGCCTTGAACTCACAGCGACCCACCTGCCTCTGCCTCCCGAGTGCTGGGATAAGAGGCGTGTGCCACCACGGCAGGCTGAAAAATCACTTTTATACTTTTTGACATAGTCTATTTCCTACTTGTCTCATCTGACAAGTTTCCAATGAAGAGACTACTCTTTAATTGTCCAAATATCCTAACAGTTTGGTCTAGTTTTAAGCCTCTTGTAGGTGTAATTAACATGAAACTTTGTGACAACGTGTCCAATCACAGTGTAATTATTGCTCATACTAAATACTCAACTCCTGTATTTCAAACTGACTCAGAAGAAATCAATACTTTCATTTTTATTAAGTTTGTTAAAGGATGTCCATTTAGTTGATTATTTAAATCTATAAAACTATCTGTTTCTAATCTGCTATATTTTAGAATTCAATGATCACTCTAATTTATTGTGTACTGTTATGTGTGGCCAGTATAACATTGTAATGTTTCAAGTGCAGACACAGTGTGAACTTTAAAGAATGATGCAATTACCTTCTTTTGATCAGAAATAATAAAAATCCCTGGGCTTAACATACTATAGGTAGAACATTTTGGAGATGATGGTACAGTAGTTATTCTGCATGTGTTTTCATTACTCCATCTTAACTAACGCACAGATAAAATCATTACACAGCTGGTCTAAGGGTATCCAAACCATTGACATTCCCAGGCTCTGTACATATTATTGAGTTTCTGTATACTTAAAATAACCATACTGAAGCAATGGTTCTTTGCTTAGAATTTTACACTTTCCAAATTGCATTTTTTAAAAAATCACATTTTAATTAGTAATTAACTGACCTTTCTTCTAAACTGAACATAACATTATTTTTGCTAATCATTCACAGATAATACGATAGTTTTCTATAGTTTTTATACTAAAAGATATAATCAAATGAAATAGCCATTTATTTTTGAGATCTACAACATTTCATTATATCACTTTGACTTGAAGTATTTTGAAAGGGTATTTGAAGAACTGTAAAATTACTACATTTTATTATTTTACCACAACATAATGAAAAGCCAACTGGAAATACTTACTTAGTTTTCAAAAGTCTCATTTTATTTAGAAGATCTCCAAGAACATAACAAGTGAAAACTCATTTTTCTTTTCTCCAGTATGAAATACAATTTTTCCCCTGAATCAGAAATCTATTTTCCTGTACATATTTAAATTATTTTACAGTATAATTAATATCTTACCTGGATATTTGATGAAAAACGGTACTACTTTTGATCTCAGATTGAATCATCCATTTACTGTCTCATATCTTGTCAGGATATAATCAATTTAGAGACACATGAAAATTAAGTAGAATTTTTAAAAACAATAAAAACTCTGACGTGTTTCTGAGACATGAATTTCTTCCTGTTTGTCAGTATAGATCCACCTTCATATGTGAGTTCACAGACCCACATTTTGTATGATTGGCACAAATATGGTGTTTCTTAGTTTTAGGAAATTATGAATAAATACCAGGTCTTTAAACCATTGGGGAATAGATTTGAAAATCTATGACAGCCTCTCTACACATGGGTCAATGATGTTAGTTAAGTTAGCCTCAAGGCAGAGTAAAGTTCTACTGATTCTAAAGGGAGTTCCTTGCATTGGTGTTGAGTGTTTCTGCAGGGACTCTCTGAGAGCCCGCTTCCCAAATCACCAGGAAAAAAAACCAAACATAATTAACTGAAGATGGCCTGAAAAAAAAAAAAGAATGAGGTTTTGAAGGTGAATCAAATACCTATGACAAGAGTCAACCGGTAGATGATTTTTGTTTGCACCACACTAGATTATACCATTATCTCTTATTTTACCTAGTTGATAATTACAATGGATTAAAAATACTATCTGTATATGAATCTCATGAAGTAACAGCTATCAGAGACACTTGGATTTTTGGATATGAGGAGAAAATATGATTCAGTGAACCTGAATCACATTGATTCCTCTCAGTACCTACAAGGCCTCTGACCACACCCTACAGATCCATCTTCTGAAACAACTTATGTTATGTTCATGCTGACACTTATGTGACAGAAGATAACCATCATGAATTTGTAGGTAATGAAAGAAAAGAACATGGTTCCTTTCAATCTTGTCCCAAGCTCCCCAACTAGAGAGTAAAGTCATTTATATAATTCTTTATAGACAAACTGTGTTTTGTAGTTAAAGTGGGATTATACCTTCTCTTGAGTGGAGGAAACTGGGTACAGAATGACAAAGGCTGCATGATTCCACTTGTGGAATCCAAAGAAGGTGATGTCAAAGAGGTGAGAGCATAATGCTGGTTGCCAGAGGCTGGTAGGGCTGTGATATAGATGAGGAAAGTTAGGTCAATGGGCACCGAGTTACAATTTGAAGGACCGAGGAGCTCTATTGTGCTATTGGAGCTGTATTGTGGATACAGATAGCAATACCGTGCTTTAAGATTCATAATGTGGAAAAGAATTAGAATTTTTAACAAATGGAAATGATAAATATCTTTGGGAAATGTCTTTAACTTAATTTAATTGTTTTACTTGTATCAGAACTTAATATGATACCGCATTAGTATATATCATTTGCATTTTATATGTTAGCTAAAATAAACATTTGCCTCATTGCCATATTGCTTTTCTACATTGTTTCTGACAATTTATAACGCCTTGTAATTTTTTTTTTTGAGACAAGCTTTCACTATGTAGCCCAGCCTGACTTCCTTTTCTCCCGTCACCTCCCTAAAGTCTGACATTGTTGGTGTATACCACCAGACCTAGTCCTCAAACTGATATATTTACTGACTAGGAAAAACAAACATTTTTGTCACTGATATACATATGCATATATTGTGTTTTGATTAAATCTAAGCTCATCCCATCTCCAATTCCTTTTCTGTCCACCCCTACTGCCAACTTCCCTCTGAAATTTATATGTTTCTTTCTCTTTTTTAACCTACGAAGTCCACTTAGTAATGCCTATGTATGTGCAGATACAGGATCGCATGCTGCAGCATGGGTAGCTCTTATGGTGCTGCCTCCAGGAAGAAAACTTATTGCCCCTTCTGCATCAGTAGTCAATCGTCAGTGACTTCTCAGCTAGGTGTAGGATTCAATAAATAACTCCTCCTCCCCCATCCATGCTGACCTTCTTGTTTGCTTGACCTTGTACATGTCTTGCTATGTGCAATCAGAGCTACTGTGAGGTCATGTTTTAAATGGCCCTGTCATGCTTAACAAATACTGTTTCATTCAAGATGCCCATAAATCCTGGCCCTGAAAATCTTTCCAGCCCTTCCCTGATGATCCTTGAGCCTTGGGGTGAAAGAGTGTGATATAGGTGTCCCATTAAAAGCTGAGCACTCTCATATTCTCTGCATGTTGACCAGTTGTGGGCTTCTAATATTAATCACAATCTACTGTTTTAAAAAAAAGCTTCTCTGATGAGGATTGAGAGATGAATTAATTTATAGGCATACATTTAACTAATAGGTATAAGCTTGATGCGACGTCCACTTAGTAGAATAACAGTATTGAGCTCTTATCCAGAGCCTACGACCTAGCCGCTTTTGTTCCAGTTAACAGCAGGAGGCATGGATTCTGTTTCATAGAATGGGCTGTAAATTCCATCAGACAGTAGTTACTTCCATCCTATTCAAGCCACCCTTGCACCAGAGGCCATATGTGCCAGGCCTGTTGTTATTGCAGCTTGTAGGGTTCACAGCTGGGTGAGACTCTTGATTATTTTTCTACCCTGGTAGCGTAAGTAAAACTTCCCAGCACTATGAAGACAAGGCAGTAGGGATGAAGCGTCCAAGTTGGTATTGGCTTTATTTCTCCTTGTTCTATGACTCTAGTATGTATCTTCCTTGACAGTAGAGACCTACCATCAAGTTCTGAAAGGTGGAGAAATGAATCGAGGAGTGCCTGTCTCTGCTCCTGAGAGGAGACAGCAGAGAACTGGGCAGACACAGCCTTTATATAGGGCTTCTTGGGGGGGGGGGGCGGAGCTTCCAGGGGAAGGTATTTTTTTGGAGTGTGGATTGGTGGGATTTCAAGCCTAAACTGGGATGAAGCTCAGGAATTGGTGGGATTTTGTCCAGAGTTCTCACCCCATATGAGCATAATCTGGTTACAGAGGTCTGGGGTGGAGGGCCTAGTCTGCTGGCACTTTCTCAGGCAGAGGTCTGGCTAATTTTCTGCCTTGAGGGGCAGTAAAGTTTGCAATGTGTCCAAAAATTACAAAGAGTCCATTGTGAAGGCAGTAGGCGGAAGCAGGAAAGGTTGTCATCATCATGTACAGCTCCCCTGGTGGTGGTAGCAGGGTTTCTGAGGCAGGCAAGTTGTCAAGTTTTCATAGAGTAGTCAGCCGAAGCAGGAATAGTCACCATGGACAGCTCCTGATGAGGCACTGACAGGAGCTGCCTCCATTTTGTCTCCAGTCTCTACAACCCCAGGTCAGGCAGGAAGGACTAACTGCCCTGAGGCAGAAAGGAGGACTGGCAGCTAGCTACTTTAAGTTTTAGTGGCCCACTGCTCAAGGGCTAAACCTAGGTCTTGGTGGTGGTGGTGATAGTGTGGGCTGAAGGACTGAGGAGGCGGAGTGGGACACAGTGGCCTCTCTGCAACTTGGGGAAGATATCCTGTCACAAGGTTGGGGGTGGAGGTGGTAGTGTTAGGCACTCTGGGTGAGGCAGCAGTAACCTTGATTAGCCAGGGCCACAACAACAGCAGCAGTAGATAAATCCTTACATAAGTGTGTATGAGTGTGTGTGTGTGTGTGTGTGTGTGTGTGTGTGTGTGTGTGTGTGTGCCTCTATCTCTGAGGCAATGTCATCATCGGTCCTTGTAGCTTTGATCTGGCCCCTGCTCCTCCAGTGGCAGAACTCCTACAACTTGTCCGTCACATGGGGCTCGCCCTTGTGGCTGTGTATTCACTCTACTCATGTGACTTCTCTTAACCCTTAGAGTATAAATTGCTCTGAATAAAGTTGTGCATTGCACAACACTTTCTTCCACCTCATTTATCTGCTCCATTCTCCCAAGTCTCACAGCCTCAAGAGCAGTAAACATTACAGAAACTCCATTTAAGATTCCTTTAAACTTTGGGGGTGGAGCATGGGGCATCAAATGGAAGAGTTTGGGGATAGAAGGACCTGGAGGTGACAGGAGTTCCACAATGAGAACTCCACAAGGAGTTCCACAGTGGAGCGAGCAAATCTGGGAAGAGGGTGAGGTACTGCAGAGACTGATGGACCAACCAATGACCATGCATGGTGAAGGCCTAGACTCTTTCCTCAGATGTAGTAGATAGGCAGCACAGTCTCCTAGTGGGTCCCATAATATGGGGAGTTGTCACAGGCATGAAGACAAGTCATAGAGGCTTTGCTTGACAAAGTTCCAGAGACCTCCGACTATACAGCATGATCTCTAGACACACAGAACAGCTGCTGAAGCTTTGATTGACAAAGTTCTAAAGATCTCCAGCTGATAGCCACTGCCCTTAAATTAAATAGCTTGGATGGTCCAGGTGTCTAAAAAATCTGCCTTTTTTCCTAAAACTGTCTTTTGCTCTTTATTTCTCAGCCCTAATGGAATTCACACAGAGAAATTTTCCCCAGAGAATATTGAAAGAGGGAATCTGGCCAAAGGCTTGAGACAATAAGAGAGTTCTTGGTTCTGTGTGCAGTCAGGCAGAAACTTCTTGAAAGAAAGTTAGGACCTTGACATAACAGTACCTGGTTATATACTTTTAGGTGGAGAAAGTGTTCTTTAGAATCTGCTTTGAAAGTAATAGAAGGCAGGCTTGGAACATTATGCTTTACAGATATTTTTTAATAGAGGACTCCTTGGCAGTTAGTCTAGGCTTAGCTAGCATACCTGTTCGTTTGGGACTGGAAGTAAGTCAAGTTTTTTCTTTATTAGAGAACATTTAGCTCAAGCTATGTTGCTATGAAAATCATAAACACAATGGCTTTAGCCTAGGGAAATTTATGATTGTTTAAGAAATAATAATCAGGTTATGCTGACCATTGCTTGGAAATTGATTTTGCTATATACTTTATTGTAGCTTATACAGAACTGTTTATATTTCCATATTAGACTGTTCTGTTGCTTTGTTGATTTTTTTAAAATGTTCTATTGATTTTAAAAGATGAGAAAAAAATCATGATGTAATCTGTAATGAAAAAAATTGAACTTCACTTTAAATAAAATACTGGGGTTAGCCCAAGGAGCGAGAGCAAGCAAAACAGCCAGCCAGCCAGTAAGCATGTGAGAGAGACAAAAATAAAGTTCTTCTGGGCTTTAAGACCTTCAGTTTGTAGGGCACATGGCTAGCTCTCCAGCATTTCTCTTTCTTCTATTCCTCAACCTCTCCTCAACAGCTGGTTCCTATTATAGTCAATTGTTCCCCCAATGGTTTGTTTCCCTTAACCAGCTGTTCACCGCTTGCTTAATTCTCCCTGAGGCAGATCCACCAAGACTTTCTCTTTTCTCCTCTTCACTGTTCCCTAAGCTGGTCTATGGGAGGAGCAGCAGGGAGTAGGGACTACTTTTGTCATGGACTCTGGCCCCCACACATCGATCACTTCCTCCTGGTGGGGCAGCCTTGCCAGAGCACAGAGGAAGAGGATGCAAGAAGTCCAGGTGAGACTTGATAGGCTGAGGTCAGAAGTTAGGGGAGGAGGGCTCCCCTTTCTGAGGACTAGGGTAGGGAGGGAGGGAGAACGGAACTGGGAGAGATGTTGGGTGGGGGGCAGCAGCGGCTATAATCAGGATGCAAAGTGAATAAAAGTAAAATTAAAATTAAAAAATGGAGAAAAAGGGCTCTTTTAATATGTTTTTAGGAGCATTATATTAGTTGGCTTCCTTACAGCATTTTCAGAAGTGTTTATTGTAGTTGACTTCCCGTACTCTGTTCTCTACCCTGCCACCCTCTTCTACCTACTCAGTCTTGTCCCAATATTCCTCATTACACTTTATACTACCTAAATTCTATTCCCCATTCTTGAAATCCCAGCCCTATTCCTCCTTACTAGTTTTCTACCTTCTATGGGCACTCAAATTTAAATATACACATTCAAAGATTCAAATCTAACATCCACATATGAGGAAAGAACATGCGACACATGTATTTATGGATCTGGGTTATTTCACTCAGAATGATTATTTCCAGCCCCATATATACCTTTACCTGAAAATTTTCCAATTTCATTTTTCTTATAATTGAACAATGCTTTATTTTGTTTATATACCATACATGCATTCACTATCTGCTCTTAAGTAGATGGATCTATAGGTTGGTTCAGTTTTTGTGGTTCTTGTGAGCGAAGTTTCAATGAATATTAATGAGCAAGTATCTACCTAGTAGGAAAACTGAACACCAAGAAAAATATAACTGAATTAAAACTTTGAGCATGTGTGGTGGTTTGAATAGGTTTGGCCACCATAGACTCATGGGTTTGAGTGCTTGGCGCATAGGCAGTGACACTATTAGGAGGTGTGGCCTTGTTGCAGGAAATGTGTCACTGTGTGAGTGGGCTTTGAGGTTTCTTATGCTCATGCTCCCCTCACTGTGGAATGAGAGTCTCTTCCTGGCCGCCTTCAGATCAAGATGTAGAACTCTCAGCTTCTACAGCACCATGTCTGCCTGCAGAGTCTTAGGCCTCCCGCCATGATGATAATGGACTAAACTTTTGAAACTGTAAGCCAGCCCCAACTAAATGTTTGCTTTTGTAAGAGTTGCCTTGGTCATGGTGTCTCTTCACAGCAATAAAACCCTAAGTCAGTATGGCACTAAAAAGAAATTTCTCAAAAAAAAAAAAAAGAAATATAAATGCTTGAGAAATATATATATGTATATATTATATATAGTTTTTTTAGTGCTCAACATACTCAGTAATCAGGGGAGTGCAAATTATAGCTACCTTGAGTTTCATCTTACCCCTAGTGAAACAGTAAAGAGCAAAACAAAAGTAATCAAAACAACATATGAGAAATAATGTTAGCATGGATGTGGGGAAAGAAGAAAATGTATTCACTCTTGGAAATGCAAAGAGGCACAGCTACCATGGGAATCTGTGTTTAGGTGCCACAGGATGCCAGAGATAAACCAATGCATCACCCTTGGCATATTTCCAATGGACTCTATATCTTACTAGTGATATATAACTTCAATTTTTATTTTTGATCAAATAACATCAATTTTGGTTTCTTAAATTTTTCCATTTAGATAAATATATAAGATAGTGAGATAAGCACTGCATGATGAAGTTAGCATTTAATGGACTGTTCCTTTGCTTTTGACCCATTTCAAGAACATGATTATACAAATTTATTGAAATGCTATCCTACAAAATAAGTTATAATTCAGTTCTGTAGGTGGGAAAGCTAAAATATATACAAGGAATGTAACTACCTCAAATTCGATAGATAGTGAAATGTCAGCGTTTCAAACCTAGTATAGTATATTATTTCTAGCTAGTATATTATTTTATATGAAATAGATCTTTTTCCACTTGCAGTATCTTGTTTAAGTAACCCATTTATTATCTATAATAAATAGCCAAGGAATTGTAACTAATAAAATAACAAACGGTATTGCTGTCATCAGTAATAACTTAATAAACTATATAACAGTTTCCTCTAACAGCCATTTCAAAGACTTGACTAATAACTCAAGTTTCTGAGTTTTGTTTTTCTTTCCAATTTATGATTGACTAGAGAGTGCCAAAGATGGGTGCCTAACCAGTCATTTCTAGTTTGTTTGTAGTTTTCCAAGGCAATAGTTTCCAACTGGAGTGTATCTAATTCTGCCCTTGTCCCACTGTGAATACTTATTCTACGCTATCTATCTGTAATTTCTATGAAATGCACCTGGTGGTCATTGATTTCCTTGCTGTAGTATAGTAGTAAACAAAGTGTTAGGGACTTTAGGTGGCTCAGTGGGTAAAGGTACTTGTTGTCAAGGATGACAAGCTGCATCTTATGCCCAGACTCACAAGGCAGTATACTCTAATCTCTTCTGTTTTACTTTAAGCAAAATTTCCTTTCTACTTTGAAACATGCTTAACATGTTATTTCAATTTCTTGAATAATAAAACAGGATATTGAAACCAATCATCCTAAAGTTGGACCACCAATAATACATTTATACCCTGGAAGTTTTGACGACTATAGTCCTGTCGTCTATTTCTATTGTGGCCCATGTTACCAAGTTTCTATTAACTTAGTGCAACAAGTTGGGATCTCAATGGTCCTAATCTGTTCAGTAGTGAAAACTTCCTTTTTTAAAAATCACAACTTCATATAAGTTTCTTTTGTAGATAACTGAACTTATTCAAACCTCCTGCCCTTACTCTTGTTTCTAAATCTCACTGTAATTTAGCAGAAAGAAACCAGCTATTTTCATGTCACAACTTGAATACCATGCACCTTTCTAATTTCTTCAACTGTAGTAATTAGTCTGCCACCTTTAAATCCAGCTTCTCACAAAATCCCAGTATTTGGACAAAATGTAGACATGCTTGCACTAGTCACATTTCAGTGGCTGTTGCATAATTCCTGACAAAAGAACTTTAAGGAAGGAAATATTTTTCCTTGAAGTTTAAAGCTGTCTTTTTATTTTTTGGTGATTTCCACTTTTATTTTCCTTTAAAATTTTATTTCTTATTTTTTAAACTTTTTACTGATTTTTTTTGTGAATTTTACATTATACACCCCAATCCCACTCCTCTCCCCATCCCTCCACACCCACTATCTACCCTTGCAAACCCCCGAAAGAAAAAAATAAAAACAACATTAAAAAATAACATTAAAAAAAAACCTCACTGTGGAAGCTACAGTCTGTCACAGTGTGTCCCGCAGTATAATCCTTTTGCCCAAACAGTTTGACTTGCAAATGTTTACATGCAAAGTAATTGCAATGTATCATTAGTGTGGTTTGAGGCCTCTGGCTTCTGCTACAGTATCAATATTGGATATCATCAGAGCTCCTTATGGATACCCTGTTGCTGCCTTTGTTATGAAGATCCCGCAGTTTTGGCTCTGCAGGACCAGACCCCTCATGCCTTCCAAGAGTTCATAGATGGGTAGATGTTGGGGTAGACCAACTCAAAGCCCTGGATTTAGGCCTGGTTGTGGCTGAGTTGTTCAGCCTGCTAAACTTTCATGTGCCCATGCCACTGGGGCACAGCTTTCTGGCTTTTCCCAGGTGAAGGATGGGTCAGCTTTCCTCATTGTGGTGACCAGCAAGAGGTGTGATAGGCTCTCTGCTCTCATGCTACCTAGGCAGGCTTTCCCAAAGCCATGTCCCTAAGGCCAGCTATTCAGCACTGCTCTAGATTTCACAACCTCAGAGTCAATTCTCCTATGGCCCAAACCAGGGCCAGCTCTACTGAGATGGCCAGATGAGGTGTAGGGCTACTTTCCGAAGTGCTGAAACCACTGAGGGACTAGGCCAAGTCTTTTTGCTCCCATGCTGCCCAGGCAAGGAGTGGGGCCAGTTCAGCTGGTCAAGGATGAGCTAACTCTGTGAAGCCCTCAGACATTAAAGAAGATGGTTCCAGGAGGCAGCCCAGCTCAGGTCTTCAGTGGTAACATGGGCCACAAACATCAACACTGTTCCCTGCTGATGCATGATCATGGACCCAGAGATGGCCTTTAAAGATAGCACAGTCTGAAGCCAGGCATGGTGGCATACACCTTTAATCCCAGCACTTGGGAGGCAGAGGCAGGCAGATTGCTGTGAGTTCAAGGCTAGCGTGGTCTACAAAGCAAGTCCTGGACAGCCAAGGCTACACAGAGAGACCCTGTCTTGAAAACCATCCCTCCTCCCAAAAGATAGGGACCTTACCATGGCCTCTGGTGACAGCACAGTCTACTCATCAGGATGATCCTCACCACCTTGTATCTCCAGTTCTGCCTCACTTCCTAGTGCACACAATGTTGCCTTCTCTTTCTCTCTTATCTTTCTACCAAATATTTGCTTACTTATTGTAGTGGCATCTCTGGAGAAGATCATTTCACATTTCTCTTGTTTTTTTTTTTTCCTATTGACAATGTTCTTTTTCTTACAAAAGTTTCATGAAGTCCCACCTATTGTTTGTTGATCTTAGTGTCTGAATTGTTGATGTTCTGTTCAGGAAGTTGTTTCCTGTTCCAATGCATTTAAGGCTATTCCCCACTTTCTCTGCAATTAGATTTAGTGTATCCAGTTTTATGTTGAAATCTTTGATCCACTTAGACTTGAATTTTGTGCAGGTGCATACATATGGTCCTATTTACATTCTTTACATGCAGACATCCAGTTAGATTAGCACCATTTTGTAGTGGATGTATACATGTTTTTGTTTTGAACAAAACAAAACTGGGATATGAAACTGACTTGTTTGAGAGGGTGTGCAGTATTTTCCACTAAAAACAGACTTGTGAGAGAACAGGTGATGTTTGTCCACTAGAAGAGGAACCATATCTTGCAGGGGCATGGTCTTTGCCAACTGATAAACATCCTAGTACAATATAGGTATATGTATATCCTCCAGGCTCCTGCTGCTGCTCCAGGCTCCTACTGCTGTTCCGGGTTCTAGCGGCTATGGTTACAGTTACCTTTGATAAATTGCTGGTTTACTGTTTAACTGTTCTATTGGAATCCTGCTGACTATGCCAGTGGAATCACTCCAAGGAACTGAGTATAAAGAAGGCCTATCTTTTCTGTTTCTATTTCTATCTAGGGTAGGTGAGTTGGAAGAGAGATGGTGGAAGCATTAAAGAACCCCAAATAAAGTAAGTTTGAAAAAGTTCAAAGCCTGCACCATTTGTTGATTTTTTTTTTTTTTGTTCCACTGTACAATTTTGACTTCTTTGTCAAAAGTCAAATGTCTGTAAGTGTGGCTTTATTTCTGGGTCTTCAATTTACTGTTATTTTCATATTGGTGCTATTGGTGTGTGTGTGTGTGTGTGTGTGTGTGTGTGTGTGTGTGTGTGTGTGTGTTCTTTCTTTTGGTTTTTCTGGTGTGGGGTTATTTATTTCTTGAGTTTTGCTGGGTGTTAATAGTTTCCTTAGCTTGGAGTTTCTTTCTACTATCTTGCTGGGATAGATATTTCTTAATTTTTGTTTTGTCATGGAATTTCTTGATTTCTCTATCTATGTTGGTTGAAAGTTTTGCTTAGTGCAGTAGTCTGGGCTGATATCTGTGGTTTCTTAAGGCCTGTAAGATGTCTGGTGAGGTTCTTGTGGCTTTTAGAGTCTCTGTTGAAAAGTCAGGTGTAATTTTGATAAATCTGTCTTTATATGTTACTTGGATTTTTTCCCCTTTCATCATTTACTATTCTTTCTTCTATACATTTAGTGTTCTGATTATTATGTACCAGGTGGTTTTTCTTTTCTGATCGTATTTATTTGGTATTCTGTAAGCTCCTTGTATGTGTCTAGACCTGTCTTTCTTTAGGTTGGAGACATTTTATTCTATGATTTTGTTGAAAATATTTTATGGACCTTGGAACTAGGACTCTTCTCTTTTTCCTATTCCTATTATTCTAAGATTCGGTGTTTTCATAGTGTACCAGATTTCCTGGATGTTTTGTGTTAGGAACTTTTGTGATGTAACACATTCTTTGACTCATGTATACGTTTCTTTGATTGTATCTCCTATGTCTGAGGCTTCTCTTCCGTCTCTTGTTCTGTTGGTAATGCTTGCTTCTGTAGTTCCTGTTCTCTTCCCTAGGTTTTTCATCTCCAAAATTTCCTCAGTCTGTCTTTTTTTTTTTTTAATTGCCTCTGTTTCCATTTTCAGGTCTTGAACAGTTTTATTCAGTACCTTCACATTTTAAATTGTGTTTTCCTGTATTTCTTTAAGGGATTGATTCATTTCCTTTTCAAAAGGCCTTTATCATCTTTATAGGATTGGATTTAAGGCATCTTCTTGTGATTTGGCATTGTTAGGATAACTAGGCCTTGCAGTAGTAGGATAGCTGACCTCTGGTGGTGCCATATTGCCTCGGCTCATTTTGATAGTGTTCTTACACTGGCCTTTAGCCATCTTGATTTTCCTGGTGCTGGCTATCCACCCAGATGCTCCTTGTGCTGGCAAGCCTCCTTGCAACGGCAGGCAGAGCTGTGACCTAGGTGATGGAGCTCAGGGCAGATGGTTGTGGGGAGGAACCTGAATGTTCCTAGGGCCAGAAGGCTTCTTCAAGAAGACAAGCAGAGCAGTGTCCCAGTATAGAGTGCACCTTAGCGGTGCTGGCTATGCCTCACAGGGACCAAGCATGGAGGGAATTGGATTGGAGGGACCTAATCTGGATATTTCATGAACCTGCAGACCTTCTTAGGAAGACAGGCAGAGCTGTGGCCTTGATAATGGAGCTCAGGTGACAGAGCACAGCTCACTACCACTGGCTGTGCTCCCAGTGTGGGACATTTTCTCAATTATGGATTGTCATAGGAGTGTCCACTGTTGTGTGTAGTGCCCCCACTGGGCATGTAGTCCTGGAATATTCATGCAAGCAAACTAAGTGAGTCAGGAGATTAAAACATTAAGAGGCATTCCCCAATGGCCTGTTTAAATTCCAATTGCCTTGTTTGTGCTCTGTCTTCCCTCAATGATGAACTATTATTGGTGAAGTGAAATAAACCCTTTTCACCATATACTGGTTTTGGTCATGGTGTTTCATCATAGTAATAGTAATCTAACTTGAACAAGATTAAAGATGAGTTTCCTGACTTTAATTAGAATCTATCTGTGAATACTATCAAAACACATCCAGAGGTTTGTCTTAGGTGATTCTAGATTCATTTAAGAATTATCATTATCTACCACAGACTCACTCTTTATCAATAAAGCACTCAGGCGTAGAACTTCTAAACCACCACATTCAACCCCTAACCCCTACAGGCTTACGATTTTATAATGCAAAATTTATTATTCAAACTTCAAATGTTTCTATGGTCTTTAACAGTCTCAAACACTATTCAAAAGTTCAAAGTTGAAAATCTCTTCTCAATACAATCTATTAACTATTGACCTCTGTAAAATGTGCACGTGTGTGTGTGTGTGTGTGTGTGTGTGTGTGTGTGTGTGCGCGCGCGCACACCCACATAAAAGTTTTATATTTTCAGTATAAGATGGAATGGTGAGTAAACATTTTTGTTCCTGTAGTAAGGAAAGATTGGACCAAAGCAAGGCAGAAACACAGCAGAGTAAACACTAAATCCTTCAGCTTTATGTCCCCTAATCTGGATTTATAATGTGATCATTTGAACACTAACCCTAGGACAGGCACACCCATCCAATTCTGCCGCCTACAGCAAATGTGTGTGACCTTTCTTTTTGTGTCATGACTAAAGGAATGCCTCTTCATGTGCCTTTTTTATATAGTTTAGACCTTTGGCAGAGCAATAACATTCTGAAAATTCAACTATACAATTATGATGCAAAAGCCTTGGCACTGGAGTTTTGATTTGCCAGCATGAATTATGTAGCTTGGTTATAATTCTCCTAAAGTAGGGTAATTTCATTGACTCCATCTTTATGTGTGTATATGCACATTTTTAGAAGCCTTATAGAGTGGTAGGTCTCCATGTGACTTTTCCAATGGGCCTTTGTTGGTTATCCTTCTCTTTATTACCTTCTTTACCCCACTTTCTCATACCACAGCCCAATCCAACACATTCTACTCCTACATTTCACTTTAACATTTTGCCTTAGTCACAGTTCTAATGCTGTGAGGAGGCACCACAATGAAGGCAACTACTACAGGGTCTTGCCTATAGTTTCTGAGGTTTAGTCCACCGTCATCATGGCAGGAGGCACAGTGACGTGCAGGCAGATGCTGGAGCAATAGCTGAGAATGACATCAAAAACTGCAGTACGGAAAGATTCTGGGCTTTTGAAACCTCACAGCCCATCCCCAATGACACACTTTTTTTTAACAAAGCCGTACTTCATAATCTTTCTAATTTTTTCAAATTTTGCCACTCCTGGATGACTAAGTATTCAAATATGTGAGCCTGGGGCTGGGGATGTCATTTTTATTCAAACCACTACAACCACTATACCATTTCTCTCTCTTCTTCCTTGAACAGTCCTTCCCTTGCATAGCCCCTTATTAATTATGGATCACTATATGCTTTTCAAGTGGTGCATACCTATCTGATGAATCAAAGACAACCTCCAGAAATAACGGAAAACATATGGCATTTGCCTTTATCTATCTGTTTTACCTCACTCAGAATGTTTGTTTACAGCTCCATCCATTTACCTACAGATTTAATAATCTCATTTTTAGTAGCTATTATTCAATTGAATAAATATATAAATCACATTTTCATTATCCATTCTTCAGTTAATGGGCATCTATCTTGATTCTGTTTACAAACTATTGTGAGTATAGTACATGGACATATCTCTGTAGCAACAACTCATATACTTAAGGCACAGAACATGAAGAAATAAAGCTTAATACTACTTGTTAGTTTTCATGGTAATAGAAGGCACTGTGTACTTTATCAGAGGAGAAAAGCAATCATCAATCTCACCACTTGTAAACTCGTCAAACAGAAATGATTGGCCTAACAGGATATGCCTACTGATGCAGCACTGGCATGGATGATATGGGAGTCACCAACAACTTTCTTATTGGATTTAAGGTTCACTTTATGATATGAAGCTTATACCTGACACCATTAAAAGGAGCCAAGAACCTGTGGCCATAAAGGGCATAGGTCCTACAGGAGAACACAATACTATTATTCTGCTAAATGGGAGCAGCGTTAAGTTAAAATGACTTGTAATAACATATTACTATACTCATAAATAAGAACCCTTTAAGTCTTATCAGAGAAGCTTATTCTTGTAATAGAAATTAACACAGGTAATTTCAGCTGGTCAATGTACTAATATACAGAGAATAAGAGGCTATGGCATATTCTCATGTTCAGCCTTAAATGAGGCATACATATCATACCCCATATTATTTATGGATCACTATATGCTCTCCAAATGGAATATTCATAGCTGAAGACTCAAAGCTAACTTCCAGAAATAACAGAAAAATGTATGACATTTGTCCTTATATGTCTATTTTATCTCACTCAGAATGTTTTCAGATACTCTCCTCCTAAGTTCCCTCCTTCTGTTTATTACTTTATCCTAGTCCTCAACTCCAGAAGATATTCCTTGAGAACACAAAGCCCACTCCACCTTTTGGGTAGGTGGATTAACTGAATATGTTCACCTCTCCCTCTGTTCTTTCAAATCCAATCTCCAGTCTCAAACCCAGCTCTATAGCAGACTGCCTGCTGCAGATTTCCTACCACTTCTACTCCATCTCCACAGGATCACACAGATCTTCCCCTCCAATCTTTGTTCTCTGTGGAGAGCCACAGATAGCAGCACCCCCTGCTGCTTCCCCGGTGCAATGCACCCCCTTTTGTGCATGCGCAGTGCGCCCCTTTTGCGCATGCGCAGTGTGCCCCTTTTTGCGCATGTGCAGTGAGCAAACCTTATGCGCATGCGCAGTGAGCAAGCCCCTTATGTGCATGCCTGAAGGCATGATGTGAGGTGGCATGATTCAAACAAGGCATAGCGTGAGGTGGTGTGATCTGGACAAGGCATAGCGTGAGGTGGCGTGATCCGAATGAACCAACCAGGAGTGACGACGTGGCAGTTTCTGATAGGACCAGGCACACTATAAAGGTTCTGTGGGAGCTTTTCCTGGGGTCACTCCAGGATTCTGAATAAAAACTGCTGCAAGAAGAGTTCCCGGTGTTGATGTCTTTCCTGCTGGACGGGAGCGGCATCGGCAGTTCTCTTCACTTATTGCTTTGTCCCAGACACCCAACTCCAGTAAGTATTTCCTTTTAACCTGATGGCTACTCCAGACAGGGAAGCAGGTGGGCTAACCTTGGATCTTCACCCCTTCTCCTGTTGATTCAGTTTGAACCACTAGTCCCATTCCCATCTCTGCATCAGATCATCAATGGCTGCCTCTCCTTCTTCCCTGCCTCTCCATCTCAAATGCTCAGGAACTCCTTTAATTTTTCTTGTACCCACTCATGTCATCCTCCCAACTCCAACATCGGCAGGCGTGCCCTGGGAACATGTTGGCCATGCAGGCCAGGGAAAAAGGTAGACTAATTATAGATCCTCACCTATCTGTCCTCTATTCCAAATCTGATCTCATCTTCCCACGAGCTCTGTAGCAGACCACATGCTGTGGCCTCAGTCTTCTTTTTACTCCCATTTCCAGAAGATCACATAGATCTTTTCCTACATATTTTCACACCACTCATTCTATTATCCCAGTCCCCAATTCCAGTAGGTATTCTCAAGGAACCCACTAGGAAAGCCTGCCAGAGAAGCAAATAAGCCAGCAAATCAGGTAGATGCACATCAGCTCTTCATACTCCATCCTTTTCTTCAGATATAATCTATTGGTATCATGTCATGTTCTGTAACAAACTTTCTGTGGTGGCCTGTCCCCATTCCCCCAGGAACACCCAGATTCTTGTGGAACACCCAGATTTCTTACCCTCCTGTGGACCCATTCAGCCTTTGTACTTTTCTAGCCCATATCCATTCTCAAGTGCCATCTCCCCAAAGCTACAAATACATTTTCTTTAGAATCTCCAGTGGCGACACCTATCAGGACCATGCAAGAATTTCCTACCAGGCAACACACAGCCATCACACTCTCCTAAGAACCAGAGAGGGCAACAGAGACCAAGGAAAAGAGCACCTACTCAACAAAGACAAGACCAGATATCAGCACCTAGGCTTGTAATCTTGTCAAATCCAGAAGCCCAGATTCCATTGTAAAAATACAATCAATAATAACTAGGAAAACATGTCTGCACTAGAGACCAGCAACCCTCCCATTCCAGGCATCATAGCTGAAGCACTAGAAAAGACCCTTAAATGGCCTTTATGAATATTATATAGTTCCATAAAGAAGAAATGAATAAATTCTCAAGTGAAAACATCAACAGTGGAAGAAAATAAGTGAAAACAGTTCAACTGTGGAGAATGTTCTGACCATTGGCTAGATCTGGGTAGAGGTTTAAAGTTTACCGCCTGTATTGTCCTTGGCTGGTGCCTTAGTTTGAGCGGGACCCCTGGGCCCAAATCTGCCTATCATAATGTTCTACTTGTAGGGATATGACTTTCTCACGTACTCTGGTGCCTCACATTTGACCATGTCCCCTGGAGGGGGACACCTGGTGGCACTCAGAGGAAGGACAGCAGGTTACCAAGAAGAGACTTGATACCCTATGAACATATACAGGGGGAGGTAATCCCCCTCAGGAACAGTCATAGGGGAGGGGAATAAGGGGAAAATGGGAGGGAGGGAAGAATGGGAGGATACAAGGGATGGGATAACCATTGAGATGTAACAAGAATAAATTAATAAAAAAAATCTACTTACAAAAATTTTTTTTTAAAAAGTTGTAGTCTGGATTAAGAAAAAAAATAATTTTAAAAGTAAAATAAAATAAAATAGCAAGTTCTACCCCACCACTGCTCCATAGAGTGATGCATTATATAAAATATTGGGTATTTCAAAAACCCAAAAGAATACTAAATACTTTACCACAAAAAATTTGTATTGTATGTAAATTTGTGTATGTGTTAAATAAAAATACAATAGCATAGAAAAAAAAACAGTTCAAGACCTGAAAATAGAACAATAATCAATAAAGAAAACCCAAATTAGATTGAACTAGAAACGATCATAATGAGTGAGTTAACCCAGAAGCAGAAAGAGTCAAATGGTATATATTCACTTATATCTGGACACTAGCCCAAAGGGCATGTTCCATGAAAGTCTTCACTTACCAGGAAAGTGGGACAGAGGGGAGGGCATCCTATTAGGACTCTAGGAGAGAAGCATTGAAGAATGGGGAAATAGAAGGAACCAGAGAATTCTAGAAACCTACAAGAAGAACATTATAACGGGTGGATCTGGGCCCAGGGGTCCTGCTCAAACTATGGCACCAGCCAAGCACAGTATGTGCAGTAAACTTTGTACCCCTAGCCAATGGACAGGACATTCTTCACAGTTGAGTGGAGAGTGGGGACTGACTTTCACACGAACTCTGGTGCCCCATATTTGACCATGTCCCCTGCATGAGGAGGCCTGGTGGCACTCAGAGGAAGGAAGGCAGGCTATCAAGAAGAGACTTGATACCCTATGAGCATATACAGGGGGAGGAGGTCCCCCTCAGTCACAGTTATAGGGGAGGGGAGTAGAGGGAAATTGAGATGGAGGGAGGAATGGGAGGATACAAAGGATGGGCTAACAATTGAGATGTAATATGAATAAATGAATAAAAAATATAAAAAACCAAATTGAAAAAATCTGGAAAAGAACAATGTAAAGATTTAAACAAGGCTATCAGAGACAAGCATCATCAACAGAACACAAAAAATGGAAGAAAGAAACTCAAACATTGATGGCAAAATAGAAGAAATGAATTCTTTGGTTAAAGAAAATGTTAACTCTAAAAAATACCCAGCATAAAACATTCAGGAAATGTAGGACAATAGAAAAAGACCAAACCCAAGAATTATAGAAATAGAGGAAGAAGAAAAGTAGGTCAAAGGCCCAAAATATTTTCAAGAAAATTTCCCTAACATAAAGGGGAAGATGCCTATCAAGGTAGAAGGAATGTTAAAAAAGAAAGAAAGAAAGAAAGAAAGAAAGAAAGAAAGACAAGACAAGACAAGACAAGAAAAACACACCAAATAGACTGGACCACAAAAGAAATTCCCCTTGGCATTTAATATTCAAAACACTAACATAGAACAAAGATAGAATATTAAAAGATGCAATGGGAAAAGATCAGTAACATATAAAAACAGACCTCTTGACTTCTCAGTGGAGATTCTAAAAGACAAAAGGACCTGGACAGATATCAGCCTAGACTACTGTACTCAGCCAAACCTCCAATCACAATCAATGGAGAAAAAAAATCCATAATAAAATCAAATTTAAGCACCATCTATCTAAAAGTCTAGCCCTATAGAAGGAGCTAGAAGGGAAATCCAACCTAAGGAGGTTCTCACACCCAAGAATACACAAGAAATAAATAATTTCAGACCAGCAAATCAAAAGAGGAGGCACACATAGACACACACACACACCACAACCAACACAACCACCACTGCCACCACCACCACCAAAACAACAATAAAATAAGAACCAACAAACATTGTTCAATAATATCTCTCAACATCAATGGTCTCAATTTCCCAGTAAAAAGATACTGACTAACAGAATGGATGCAAAAATAGAATCCATCTTTCTGCTGTCTCCAAGTAACACACTTTAACATCAAAGATAGACATTACTTGTAAGTAAAAGAATGGAAAAAGATATTCCAAGCAAATGGGTCTAAGAAACACGACACTGTAGATATTTTAGTATTCAACAAAATAGGCTTCAAACCAAAACTAATCAGAAAAGACAGAGAAAGGTAGTACATACTCAAAGGAAAAAACTACCAAGAGGGCATGGCAACTCTTAACGTATATGTGCCAAACATAAGGGTACCCAAGTTTGTAAAAGAAACACTAGTACAGCTTAAATCACGTATTGACTCCCACCACAATGTTAGTGTGTAACTTAAACATCCTAATTCCCCCAAAAGACAGACCATCCAGACAAAAACTAAACAGAAAAATGCTAGAGCTAACTGATGTTATACACCAAAGGGACCTAAAACATATTTACAGGACATTTCACCCAAACACAAAAGAAGGTATCTTCTCAGTAATACATGAAACCTTCTCTAAAATTGACTACTCAAACAAAGAGAGTCTCAATAGATAAAAAAATTGAAATGATTTCCTGCATCATATCAGAACACTTTTAATTAAAGTTGCATTTCAACAACAATAGAAACAACTCTTGGATATTGAAGAACTCACTATTGAATGAAAATTGGGTCAAGACAGAAATGAAATATTTTCTAGCACTGAATGAAAACAAATACATAGATTTGTATTTGAATATGTGCATGCATGTGCATGCATGCAAGTGCTTTCGTGTGTGCCAGTGGTCAAGGCTGAGCGTCTATCTCTTTCCACCTTATTTTTGAGACAAGAGACCTCAGAATACAAGAGCTCATCCTTGCATCACAAGCACTTAGCCCATGAGCCATCTCCTCAGCCCCCCACAGCTTTGTGTAGAAAGCATTTTGGGAATAAAGAATTCTTGAGTTTTGTAAAAACAAAACAAAACACAACAAAAAACAACAAAACACAACCAAATACATAAAATGCCTAAACTTATGTGACTCAATGAAAGTAGTTCTAAGAGGCAAGTTCATAGCACTAAGCACAATCATAAAATGTTTGAGAGATCTTATACTAGTAAGTTAACACTACATACAATATATCTACAATATTAAAAGAGAAATCACACGCAAAAAAAGTAGACAGAAAAACTAATCAAACTTAGGGCAAAATCAATAAAATAGAAGAAAACAATGCAGAATGTCAACAAAAACAAATAGGTGATTCTTTTGGAAACTCAATAGTATTGTGAAACCCTTATCCAAATTAATTTAAAGGCTGAAAGAGAATATCCAAATTAATAAAATTAGAAATAAAAAGGGGAAATGACACCAAACAAGGAAATCCAGAGAGTCATAATGACATACTTTAAAAACCCGTACTTTGTAAACTAGAAAATTTAAAAGAAATGGGAAATTTACTTGATACATATCACTTAAAAGTTAAATTAAGACCAGATAAGCAATATAAACAGAACTGTTACCCCTATTAAAAAATAAAGTAATAAAAAGTCTCTCAAGCAAAACACACACACACACACACACACACACACACACACACACACACACACACAAAGAAATAGATGGTTTTAGCACAGAATTCTTTCAAAGAAGAGTTAATGAAAATATTCCTCAAATTCTTCCACAAAATAGAAAGAACATTACTCAATTTGTTTTATGAGGCCACAGTTACCTTGATACTCAAACTACATAAAGACTCAACAAAGAAAGAGAATTACAGATCAATTTTTCTTATTAGTATAGACCCAGAGTTCCCAGTAAAATACTTACAAATATAATAGAAAACATGTTAAAAAGATTATCTTTGATGATCAAATAGGCTTCATCCCAGAAATCCAAGGGGTGGTTATTCATATGTAAACCAATAAATGTAATCAATCATACAAACTAACTGAAAAAATTCTCACAAAAACATCACATTATATGCAGAAATGGCCTTTGAAAAAAATCCAACACCACTTCATAATAAAAGTTCTGGAGTGATTAAGGATACAAGGAACATATCTAAAAACATACTAAGGCAAATTACATTAAGGCCATAGCCAACATCAACTTAAATGGAGAGAAACAGAAAACAATTCATTAAAGTCAGGGATAAGACAAGACTGTCCATTCTCTCCAAATTTATTCAATATAGTACTTGAAGTCTTAGCTAGAGCAATAAGATAAATGAAGGAGATCAAGGGTATACAAATTGGAAAGAAAGAAATCAAAGTATCTTTATTTATAGATGACATAGTAGTATTCATAAGTGACCCTAAATTTTTCACCTGGGAATTCCTCCAGCTGATAAACACTTTTAGCAAAGTAGCTGGATGCACAATTAATTCACAAAATCTGAAGCTCTCTTACATCTTAATGACAGACTGAGAAAGAAGTTAGGGAAACAGCACCATTCACAATAGCATCAAAGGATATTAAATGTCTTGGGGTATCTGTAGCCAAGCCAATTGAAAAGATTTGTATGATTAAAAACTTCAAGTCTTTGAAGAAAGACATTGAAGAAGATATCAGAAGATGAAAATATCTCCCATACTCATGGACTATAGAATTGATACAGTACCCAGCACTCGGGAAGCAGAGGTGGGTGGATCGCGTAGGTTCGAGGCCAGCCTGGTCTACAAAGTGGGTCCAGGACAGCCAAAGCTACACAGAGAAACTCTGTTTCAAAAAACCAAAAACAAACAAACAAAAAAGAATTGATACAGTAAAAATTGTCATCTGACACAAAGCAACAGAATCGATGCAGTCCCCATGAAAATTTCAACATAGTTCTTCATACCTCTTGAAAGGACAATTTTAAGCTTCATATGGAGGAAGAGAAAAACCAGGATAGCTAAAACAATCAAAAGGAGAAATGGGAGGATAAAAGTGATGGGATAACAATTGAGTTGTAATCTGAAAAAATTATTTAAAAAAGAATAATTAAGGAAATATAGGAAACATCACTATTCTGAATTTCAAGTTTTACTATAGAACTATAGTAATAAAAAAGCAGATTGTTGAAACAAAAAACAGACACATCAATGCAATTGAACTGAAGACCCACTTGGCACAAAACTCAAGCCTAAATGGATCAAAGACCACAATATAAAACCAGCTCACTGAACCCGAGAGAAGAGAAAGTGGGGCATGACCTTAAACTCATTGACACAGGAACAAACTTTCTGAATAGAACACTGTTTGTACAGTCACTAAGATCAACAATTAAACTAGGACCTCAGGAAACTGAAAAGCTTCTGCACAAGAAAGAATGCCATCATGCGCACAAAGTGGCAGGCTACAGAATGGGAAAATATTTTCGTCCCCTTCGCTTTCAATGGAGGACTAATATTCAAAATACATAAGGAATTCAAAATGTTAGATAGCAAGAAATTAAACAATTCTATTAAAAATGGGGTACAGATCTAAACAGAAGCTTCAATAAAGGAAACTCAAAGGGCTAAAAACAAAAACAAAAACAAAAACAAACAAAAAAAAACCTTACAAATGTCCAATATCCCTAGCCATCAGAAAAATGCAAATCAAAACTAGTCTGATATTTCATTTTACACTGTCAGAATAGCTAAGATCATCAAAACAAGACATATTGGCAAGAGTATAGATTAAGGGAAACACATTGCTGGTAGGAGTGGAAACTTATACAGATACTATAGTAATCAGTGTGGCTGTTCCTCAGGAAGATGGGAATTGAACTACTTCAAGGTTCAGCTATACCAACCTTAGACATAAGGATGATTTCTCCTATCTCAGAAGCTCAACTATATTCATTTCTGCTCTATTTAATAATAGCCAAAAATGGAAAGAACCTAGAGATCGCTCAACAGAACAATGGTTAAAGGAAATGTGATATATGTACACAGTGGAGTATTAGCTGGTAAAAAACCAAATCATGAAATTCATAGGTAAATGGATAGAACTAGAAAAAAAAATCAACCTGTGTGAGGCAACACAGACCCAGAAAGACAAACACAATAAATATCTATGAATGGAAGCCTGAGGGAACGAGGGCTGGGATAGGAGGATCAAATAAAGGTAAAGGAAGTCAAGGGAGGGAATATAGAAAGGGACTGTGATATTTAAGGGCCATTGGAGGCATAGAATAAAAACCTAATACAGTAGATGGTACATAAAGTATATACATATATTAATGAGAACTAAATTAACTTGCTAAATAATGGGGAAGACAAGCCCCAACTGGCCATTTTTTTAAAAAGATTAATTAATTAATTAATTAATTTATTTATTTATTCATTCATTCATTTTGTATCCCAAACACAGCCCTCTCTTCTCCTCTCAGTGCCACCCTATACCCCGTATAAACCCATGTTGGCATATCCAGTCACATCTGGACTATGATTATCCTCTTCAAATTCTTGTCACTAGATGTAGCTTCCAGCACTAGAAGCATCATCTGATTATATCTAATTGAGTTGTTGGCCAAATAGGGCCCATGATAATAAAACACAGCCTTGGCAGTAGCCAAGACTGTGGGTTACTCTCCACAAACTGACAACTAGGCCCCATTGCTGAAGACAACACAACTCATTGAACATGGAAAAGATGTGCTTGCACCCCTACATGAGAGCCTCTTTGGTACAGGAAGGTATTCTGAGTGTCACGTGAGGAGAAACAAAACACCAACCTCCCACAATGCCTTGATCTACAATGGTGTTCTCATTGCAAGTATGCTCATACAATGGTCGCATAAAGTTGTGGGAGTAACTCATTTCTAACTTAACTTAAGGCACATTCTACAAGATGGAACCAACACTGTGCGGTGTGTCGGTAACCAAAAATCTGAGACTAGATAGCTTAGGGACAAAGCATAAAACTAAATACTAGTGTTCTAGCAAAACCACAAACCAAAACAAAGAAAAAACAAAACCAAACAAAAAAAAAGCCAACAACAAAAACAAAGTAGCAATAAAATGGCTCCTAATGACATTCCTTTGTACTCATAGACCAGTGTCTTCCTCATCTCTCATCACACTGTTCAATACCTAATAAATGTTAAGAGTCTTATTCTTATTCACTTGCCTTGTCATCATGTCTGGCCTTTTCTAGATGGTATTTTGTGCATAATTACAATAAGACATCAGTTAAAAAAAAAACCACTTGTATGTGCCAATGTAAGCTTTTTTTAAAACATGCCAAGCTTTGTGTGAAATATGGTGTTTGAATCACACAAATTGTGGGAATCCTTACAACAAATCTCCAATATAATTTTATTACTCTCACACCTCATCTCTGTTTACTGAGAAAATATAGGAATGGATCATTTGTGACACAGCCAGGGTTATATGACTAGTCAGTTGCAAAGTTTGACTTCAAAACACAGATTCTCATTCAGAGATTATGCACTCTCCTCTGTTTTTCCACTCACGTATAAAGACGATTGCTGCTGATTTGGATAAGTTCAATCATTCTTACAGGTAGTTAGTTCAAGGAGATCTGGGGCAGGTAGTTTGAAGTCACTAATGAACTCTGCAAGTAAGCCTTTATTCATATAAGCCATGGATTTGGATTTAGACTAGAAAAATAAAATCCCTTCTTTGGCTTACTTGTGATCCATAACTGCTTAGTTGGGGAGATCCCTGGGACGGCATGAGCTAGAGTGTGCAGTTAACCACATACTAGCCCTGGAAGTGACGCGATCTAAGAAATGTCAGAGAAGAGCCATCTCCACTAGCACACTGCTTTAATGAATCCTCCTTAGGCTGATGGAAGATACAAGTGTAAAAGACATACACACAACTTGGCCTCATGCCACAAAAGGCAAGAACTCTTCCTTTCATGCCAAAGTCGACTCTTGGGTCTCATCACTGTTCGTAAGTGTTGCTTTCAGTTGGCCAAAGTAATGTGACCTTTCCAGCAAAGTTCCTGTATATTCCTTAATAAGGTCCACTGAGCATTGCATACAAATTGCAGGCACAAACTTACAATTGCAAAACTTTTCAACTCCCAGTACATAAGCATCAAACTTCTAATGAAGTCTCAAGTGGAGAGCAGGGTTCCTAATTATATTTTCAATAGAGATTGTTAATTTACTGTGCATGTCCCCAATTAAGAGTTGAATGAGGCTGCTCAGCAATATACTGTCTTCAGTGATTCTCGGTTGATGAATCCTTATAAAACTCTCGAAAAGGGAAAGATTTTTTTTTTGGTCATGAGTATCCTAGGAAATAAATGAAGACACCCTTCCCTTCATTTCATAATGAAAGAAAAGCCTTCCAGTCTTCCCAATCAGACTTATTGAAGTTACTTCAGATTTATAATTTTTGAGAAATTGGTATATTAGGATAAAATTAGAATAGTTCAGTAATAAACTGGAATAATGAATATATTTGAACAAATGAGAATTCTTAATATCATGAATGAGAGCTTCACTTTTTTCCATTCTAATGTAGTAGATAATTACATAGAGAAAAAGCCAATTGAGTCAGTTCTATAACACCTCTTACCCTCTGCAACACCACACACACACACACACACACACACACACACACACACACCCCAAGATATACTGCAGTGCTCTTCCTGTGCTTTATATTTATTCCTCAACCCCTACCTGCATCATTTAATAATTAAATATTTTATTTCAATTCTTATATCTTCCTCCCTCCCACCCCTGAGCTTTTCAGATCACTGTTTCTTTTCTCCTATCACCTTATCTCCATGTTTGAAAGTGGAGGCCCTACCTGTATAGGTGGTTTCCTTCAAAAGTTATTTCTAGTCCTTGGCCATGGGGAATAGTAAGCAATGAACTTGGGAGTATACATGTATTTTAAACTATTAATTACATTTCATTTGAATGTATACTTAGTAGTGGTATTTAGGGCCTAGTTTTCTTTCTTTTAAAGAAAGGGCATGCTATTCTTATTTAATTAAAAGTGTTGATTTTATGTTTATAAACATTTGTGCATGTGTTAGGAGCCGCAATCGCCATTACAAGATGGCGCCGGTTTCCTGCTTCCTGGTTCTTCACGGCTGTCTGGCCTTGAGTGCGCCTGCGTGTGGCGCGAAACCATTCGCTAATGCACTTGCGCAAAGCGTGTTTTACTACATGCTAATTAGGCACTTTGAGTGAGCCAATGAGGACTCGGCACACCTCCCGAAACAGCATATAAGCAGCGGGTTTTGGGGGACTCGGGGTCCTTCGCATCTGCCATCAAAAAGAGCTGATCAATAAATGCTGTCAGAAGAATCTTGAGTGTGGCATGCTCCTTATCGGCGAGGCTGCGCGCCGCAAGTGGTGCCGAAACCCGGGAACGAAGCCGAACGTCTCGGGATTTCGTTCTGCCCTGAAGGACCCTGCTGGCTAGCAGAAGAAGATTCAGAGCTGACGGTGAAAGAAGTCTAGACGTTTCTCTGCAAGGTATGGTGATTCCTGCTTGGTCTATCTGGCTCGCTCCTGCACTTCTCTTCGGGGCGGTTTTCATTTTCGCTTGCTGCCTGTGTCTGAATTGTCATATGGGTAATCAGCAGGTGAAGCCGATTCTCTCTGCAACGCAGGTGTTGCTCCAAGAGCGCGGCTTAAAGATTCCTGAGCGAGTACTACGTAACTTCCTCAAGGAGGTGGCCAGAATCGCTCCATGGTTCACCTCCACAGGGTCCCTGACTAAGGGATCTTGGAGCAAGCTTGGAGTGGACTTAGCTAAAGAAAAGGAGGAGGGGAAGCTAAGCGCAGGGACCTGGCCCATTTATAAAATGCTTCGAGCTTGTATTGAAGATGATAGGTGTCAGGAGAAGGTGAAGGAAGGGCAAAGAGCTCTAGTAGACCATCAGGATAGCCTATCAGAAGCAGAGAAAGAAAAGAGCGCTAGCAATAAAAAACAGAGGAAAAAGGGGAAAAATGAAAGTGATACAAAGGAAGGTGGTGATCGAGTGAAAATTACACCACCAAAGAAAAAATTGTATCCTATGTTAGATGAGTTTAAAAATTTAAAAGTTAGGGATTCTTCCTTGGAGGAGACGTCTTCCGAGGAGGAACAAGAAGATGCCAAAGAGGATGAGACCTCATCCTTAACTTTGACATGCTTACATGTCAGGGACAATGGGTAAAGGGACTGGGTTTTTCCTAGAGGCCATTGAGGAAGCTTTGCCTATACCATGGTTATCAGAGGAACCTGTATGGGTTCCCCAATGGCCATTAACCTCTGAAAAACTGGAAGCTGCAAAATCTAATCATTCTATAACGGCTATTACTGTTTCAGCAGCGGCAGCTGCCACTGCAGCCGTCGCTATGGTTAATCAAGTACAAGCTGCTGAGACTATTAATCAAGTGGTGGAAAAGACTGCCACTGCCTTAGTAACCCAAGAGAAATTCAATGCTCATGTCCTGTCTGGCATGCGTCTGGTTAACCAGAGAATGGATTTAATACAGGACTCATTATCAACATGTGTGTGTTACCCCTCTAAGCTATGACTTTGCTATGTCTTTTAATCAAAGTAAGATTATTTCAGACTATCTTGCAGGAAACTGGACGTTGGAAGCAGAAAGGCTATCCCGACAACTTGTCTTTCAGATTGCACAGTTGAATGGGACTCGAGTGGAAATCGTTACCTTTGTAGACTTTGCTTCTTGGCTGCAATCTGCATTCCCTTACTTTATGGAATGGGTCGGGGTGGGAATGTTTGGCTGTATGCTGTTGGGGGGATTGCTTTTAGTACTCTGGTTGCTCTGCAAATTTAAAAAACAACGTCACCGAGATAAAATGGTTATTGCTCAGGCCTTGATGGCCGTGGAGTCAGGAGCGTCCCCTCAAGCTTGGTTGAATATGCTGAAGCAGTGAGACACTACATTCATATGGTATTCCTGAGGGCTCGTGTTCCCTTTGCACCAGGATATCTGAATGACAGTCCTGTGTAACCCCCCAGGGCTCAGGTTCCCATTGCACGGGATTGTGGGTACACAGGGTCTCCCTCCATGTAACTTCCTCGATCACCTGAAGCCGTTGGGCCAACAGGCTGGATTGGTAACCTCATGGATGCTTGCTTCATGCAATTTAATAAGTAGGGGGAGATGTTAGGAGCCGCAATTGCCATTACAAGATGGCGCCGGTTTCCTGCTTCCTGGTTCTTCACGGCTGTCTGGCCTTGAGTGCGCCTGCGTGTGGCGCGAAACCATTCGCTAATGCGCCTGCGCAAAGCGTGTTTTACTACATGCTAATTAGGCACTTTGAGTGAGCCAATGAGGACTCGGCACACCTCCCGAAACAGCATATAAGCAGCGGGTTTTGGGGGACTCGGGGTCCTTCGCATCTGCCATCAAAAAGAGCTGATCAATAAATGCTGTCAGAAGAATCTTGAGTGTGGCGTGCTCCTTATCGGCGAGGCTGCACGCCGCATGCATGCATATATATTTGTGTAATATTTGCATGTCCAGTGCCCATAGACACCAGAATGGGATGATAGTTGACCTGGATTGGAGTTACAGATGGTTGTGAGTTACCATGCGGGGTGCTGGAATTGATCCCACCCTCTGGAAGATCAGCCAGAGCTCTTATCTACTGAGCTTTCTATCCCCAGGTTTAGGTCTACTTTTTGCCAGACATTACATATTGTATTTCATAATAACTATACTAATTTATACACTTGTTAGTAAAGTGTAGGGCTTTATCTTCCCTCAATATCATAAGAATATGTCATTGTTATCCTTTTGGATATTAGAAATATTTTTAAAATATAAATCTTACATTCATAGTGATTTGGCCATTTGTATTTGTCAAACTTGAAGTAAACATCTTTCCTATCTTGTTGCATTTAAATTTCTGAATAGAGATTAATATATATCATATATCACATCTTTATTAACTTAAAATATCTATCTTGATCTAAAATCATCTTAATCTCTAACCTAGTAAGCTTAATTGAAAGACTAAACTATCTGATCTTCAAACTCATTGGACACTTGAGAAGCAATAAAACTTAAATACCTGAGTGAACCCAGAGTGTAGGTTTGCAGCTTCCAAAATGAAAAAAAAAAATGACTGAGACAGTTTACCTTCTGAACAGTTATCCAACATTCTCTATAACATTGGAGCATCATCTTCAGCCTTCTGACCCAATATATCTGGCAGACATAATTGCAAGGCAGGAACTATTGAGGAATTGCTTACCCTGTCTTGGCAGAGTTTGGCTGTCGACTCTGCCTGCATCTAAACTTGTCCATTTTTAGGCAGAATTCTGTCTGTGGCAGAAACAAGGACATTTTGCCCAGAGGCTTGTTTGCCACATTTGGAGCCAACTCCATAAGAAGGTTCTTTGATGCTCATCATCTTTTTTCAGGCAGGCTGGGTGTTGCCAGAAGTTAACTTGACTTGTTGTCAAAGAATCTTTAGAATAATGAAAACATCTTTAAATGTCATATTCTGTAGGTCTCTGAGGTTTTTGAAGACCCTATTTAACTATTTTACCTCATATATCTATAGAATCATATATATCTATTAGACCTGGAGTATATATTCTTGTGATAAAATTAGACTAGCTTTTGACATTAGCATGATTTGCATCAATATACAAAATTCAATACCATTGAATTAAAAAATAACCTTATCTGGGTAGGGGTTTAAAGTTTACCACCTGTATTGTTCTTGGCTGGTGCCTTAGTTTGAGCGGGACCCCTGGGCCCAAATCTGCCTATCATAATGTTCTACTTGTAGGTTTCTAGGACCCTCTGGATCCTTCTACTTTGCTATTCTCCCATGCTTCTCTCATCTAGAGTCCCAATAGGATGTCCTCCCCTCTGTCCCAGTTTACCTAGATCTAGCCAATGGTCAGAACATTCTCCACAGTTGAGTGGAGAGTGGGATATGACTTTCTCACATACTCTGGTGCCTCACATTTGACCATGTCCCCTGGAGGGGGAGACCTGGTGGCACTCAGAGGAAGAACAGGTTACTAAGAAGAGACTTGATACCCTATGAGCATATACAGGGGGAGGTAATCCCCTTCAGGAACAGTCTTAGGGGAGGGGAATAAGAGGAAAATGGGAGGGAGGGAAGAATGGGAGGATACAAGGGATGGGATAACCATTGAGATGTAACAAGAATAAATTAATAAAAAATAACCTTATTTGTGAGTAACAATTAGGGCCTTGAGATGAGGAGTAGATTCAATAATCTACCTTTTGTTCTATCTTCCCTTTATATTTCTATATGCCCCTTTCTTTCTTTTTAGCTCCTATCTCCTTACTTGCAAAAGAAAGATAAAGGAAAAGAGATATGTCCCTCAGTCAAACTTAGTTTTTCTCTCTGTAAAAGACCAATAATACTTATGTCCAACTCTCAATGAAAATAAGCATCTGTAGACCAAGAGAGTAAACAGAACCTATCCAACCCCCTTAGAGGAAATGGGACATCATTCTCTTAAGATTTCTTCAGGGGGATTTAGGGCAAATAGTTCCTTTGAAGCCCCCCCCCCCAAATTGGGGAAAATGGTTAAGTAAGTGAGGGATAGCATTTGTGGTCCATTTTTCATAAGTTGTGAAATATAGGAATCCTGTGTGGGACAGCCTGAACTGCGGGACCTATTGGGATCAGAATCTTTCTACAACGCTGTCCTGGGAGCTGTCCTGTTTTGATGGGTAACAGCAACTGAGGTGCCTGGGGCTGGAACATGGAGGGTGCAGGATGTTGGCATCCAGCTTGCTGAGAGTAATGAATCCTGTCAGGTCTGATCCAGTGTCAGTGTCCAGTTCTTTTGTTCTGAAAATATAACTTCTCACAAGCATTATACAGTTCTAACACTGTGTGAGGGTATGAGGTATGCAGGATGTACAGAGCAATTAAGGCTTCTTCTCTGCTCATTGTATGAGAAGTAAGACATCTGTAAATCTTCCTTCATGCCATACTAAGAATGGCCTGTAATTTTAAGTCACAGAGAATCTGTGACCAATGTGAAACCGTGTCTATGCATAAACCTTCATATCTCAGCCAGTCTCAGAGGTATTTCCATGTAGTAGGATTAACAATATTAGTTACCTGCTTGTTCTGCAGTTTGAATTTTTTACATCCTGATTGAAGCCCCCTCCTTCATACCCTCCTGATGCCATCCCCTCCTTTGCCCCCTTTACCTCCCTCCCCTAGTCTTTAGAAAGGGGAACCCTCCTACTCTAATGTTTGACCTCAGCTTATCCAGTGTTTTCTGACCTACCTGTAACCTCTTCCAGTGTGGCCTTGCAAGACCACCCCACCAGGGCATAAGTGAACAACATTAGGAAGCCTGAATCCATGTCAGAGTAGTTCCTACTCCACATATTGTGGGACCCACACTGAGGCTGTGCTGTCTATCTACTACATTTGAGCAGGAGGTCTAGATCCATGTCCCACATAGACCTTGGTTGTCTTATCAGTCTCTGTATTGTAATGTGGTTAACCTGAATTAAGTGGCTAACATCTGCTTATGAGAGAATATGCCATGTGTGTCTGTCTGGTCTGAGTTACCTCACTCAGGATGATTGTCTCTAATGCCCTCCATTTCCCTGCAAATTTCAAATTTTCCTTGTCTTTAATAGCTGAGTAGTATTCCATTATGTAAATGCATCACAGTTTCTTTATCTATTTTCAACATTTAGGTTGTTTTCAGGTTCTGGCTATTACAAATAAAGCTGCTATGAACATGATTGAGCATATGTCCTTGTGTGGTGGAGCATCTTCTGGATATATTTCAAGGAATGGAATAGCTGAGTCTTGAGGTAGCCCTATTCCCATTTTTTCTGAGAAAGTACCAGATTGATTTCCAAAGTGGTTGTACAAGTTTGCACTCCCACCAGCAATGAAGAAGTGTTCCTCTTTCTCCACATCCTTTCCAGCATGTGCTGTCACCTGCATTTTTTATCTTAGCCATTGTGATGAGTGTAAGATGGAATCTCAGAGTTGTTTTGATTTGCATTTCTCTGATGACTAATGATGTTGAGCATTTCTTTAAGTGTTTCTCTGCTATTCAATATTCCTCTGTTGAGAATTCTCTGTTTAGTTCTGAGCCCCATTTCTCAATTGGGTTATTTGGTTTTGTGGTGCTTAATTTCTTGAGTTCTTTATATACTTTGGATATTAGCCCTTTGTCAGAAGTAGGGTTGATGAAGATCTTTTTCTAGTCTGTAGGATGTTGATTTGTTCTGTTGACTGTTTTCTTTGCCTTACAGAAGCTTTTCAGTTTCATGAGGTCCCACTTATTAATTGTGGACCTTAAGGCTTGAGCTGTTGGTGTTCTGTTCATAAAGCTGTCTCCTGTGCCAATGAGTTCAAGGCTCTTCCCCACAGTTTCTTCTAACATATTTAGGGTGTTTTTAAGTTGAGGTCTTTAATCCATTTGGGCTTTAGTTTTGTGCACAGTGATAAATATGAGTTTATTTGCATTTTTCTACATGTAGCCATCCAGTTCGACCAGCACCATTTGTTGAACATGGTATATTTTCTCCACTGAATGGATTTGGCTTCTTTTTCAAAAATTAAATGCCCATAGATTGTGGTATTATTTCTGGGTCTTCTATTTGATTCCACTGGTCAATCTGCCTATTACCATGCCAGTATCATGCTGTTTTTATTACTGTTGCTCTATAGTACTGCTTGAGTTCTGGGATGGAGATTTCTCCAGAAGATCTTTTATTGTACAGGATTGTTTCAGGTATTCTAGTTTTTTTTGTTTTTCTATATGAAGTTGAGAATTGATCTTTCAAGGTTTGTAAAGAATTGTGTTGGAATTTTGATGGGAATTGCATTGAATTATAGATTGCCTTTGGTAAGATGGACATTTTTACTATGTTGATTCACCTGATCTAGGAACATGGGAGGTCTTTCCATCTTCTGATATCTTCTTCTATTTCTTTCTTTAGAGACTTGAAGTTTTTTTCTCATATAAGTCTTTTACTTGTTTGGTTAGAGTTTCACGAAGATACTTTATACACTTTGTGGCTATCTTGAAGGGATAGTTTCCTTAATTTCTTTCTCAGCTCATTTGATATTTGTATAGAGCAGGGCTACTGATTTTTTTGAGTTGACTTTGTATCTAGCCACTTTATTGAAGGTGTTTACCAGCTGCAGAAGTTCCTTGGTGGAATTTTTAGGGTGACCTATATATACTATCATGTCATCCCCAAATAGTGATAGTTTGACTTCTTCCTTTCCTATTTTTATCCCCTTGATCTTCATTAGTTGTCTTATTGCTCTAGATAGTACTTCAAGTACTATGTTGAAGATATGGAAAGAGTGGACAGCCTTGTCTTGTCCCTGATTTCAGTGGAATAGATTTAAGTTTCTCCCCATTTAGTTTGATGTTGGCTATAGGCTTGCTGTATATTGCTTTTATTATATTGATGTATGTGTCTTGTATTCCCACTCTTTCCTAGACTTTAAACATGAATGGCTGTTGGATTTTGTAGAATGCTTTTTCATCATCTAAGGAGATGATAATGTGATTTTTTTCCTTCAGTTTACTTATATGATGGATTACATTGATGAATTTCCATATATTGAACAACCCCTGTATACCTTATATAAAGCCTACTTGGTCATGGTGAATAATATTTTTGATGTGTTCTTGGATTCGGCTTGCGAGTATTTTTTTTTTTTTGAGTATTTTTGGATCAATGTTTATAAGAGAAATTGATCTGAAATTCTCTTTGTAGGATCTTTCTGTGGTTTAGGTACCAAAAGTGACAGTGACCTCATTGAATGAGTTTGGTAATGTTCATTCTGTTTCTATTTTGTGGAAGAGTTTAAAGAGAATTGGTATGAGCTCATCTTTGAAGATATTGTAGAATTCTGTGCTGAATCCATCAGGCCCTGGCCCCTTTTTGGTTGGGAGATTTTTGATGACTTCCTCAATTTCCTTAGGAGATATAGGACTATTTAATTTGTTTACCTGATCTTGGTTCAATTTTGGTAGTTGGTATCTATCAAAGAAATTGTCCATTTCATTTAGGTTTTCAAATTTTGTGGCATATAGGCTTTCGAAATAGGACCTAATGATTTCTTGGATTTCCTTACTGTCTGTTGTTATATCTCCTTTTTCATTTCTGATTTTGTTGATTTGATTACTCTCCCTTTGTGTTTTAGTTATTTTTGCTAAGGGTTTGTCTATCTTCTTGATTTTCTCAAAAAACCTAGCTACTGGTTTTGTTGATTCTTTGAATTGTTTTCTCTGTTTCTATTTTATTAATTTCAGCTCTGAGTTTGATGATTTCCAGCCATCTACTCCTCTTAAGTGAGTCTCCTTTTTGTTCTAGAGCTTTCAGGTGCATTGTTAAGTTGGTAATATGGGGTCTCTCCAATTTCTTAATAAAGGCACTTGGTGCTATGACTTTTCCTCTTAGAACTGCTTTTATTGTGTCCCATAAGTTTGGGTATATTACGCCTCTGGATTCATTGAATTCTAGAAAGATTTTTATTTCTTTTTTTGTCATTCCTTACCCATATATCATTGAGTAGGCAGCTGTTCAGTTTCCATGAGTTTTTAGGTGTTCTGTTGTTTTTGTTGTTATTGAGATCAATCTATAATCTGTGGTGGTCTGATAGGATGCAAGGAATTATTTCTATCTTTTTGTATCTGTTGAGGTTTGCTTTGTGGCCAATTATATGGTCAATTTTGGAGAAGGTTCCATGAGGTGCTGAGAAAAAGGTGAATTCTTTTGCATTTGGATGAAAAGTTCTCTATATATGTTAGGTCATTTGGTTGATGATGTCTATTATTTTCATTGTTTCTCCATTTAGTGTCTGCTGTGAAGATCTATCTGTCGGTGAGAGTGGGGTGGTGAAGTCTCCAACTATTAAAGTCTGGGGTTCAATATGATTTAAGCTTTAATAATGTTTCTTTTGTGAATGTGGTTACTCCTGTATTTGGGACATAGATGCTCAGAATTCAGATATCATCTTGGTGTATTTTTCCTTTGATGAGTATGAAGTGTCCTTCCCCATCTCTTTTGATAGTTTTGATTGAAAGTCTACTTAATTAGCTCCTAGGATGGCTACTCAGCTTGTTTCTTTGGTCTGTTTGCTTGGACAACCTTTTTCCAGCCCTTTATTCTAAGGTAATGTTTATCTTTATTGCTGAGGTGTGTTTCTTGCATGCAGCAGATTGATGGGTCCTGTTTTTGCATCCATTCTCTTAGCCTGTGTCTCTTCATTGGGGAGTTGAAGCCACTGACGCTGAGTGATATTAATAACCATTATTTTGATGTTGGTAGTGGTAGAGAGAGAGTGTGTGTGTGTGTGTGTGTGTGTGTGTGTGTGTGTGTGTGTGTGAGAGAGAGAGAGAGAGAGAGAGAGAGAGAGAGAGAGAGAGAGAGAGAGCTTTCTTTCTTTTGTTTTTGTGGGTGTGGGGTTATTCATTTCCTCTGTTTCCCTGAGTGAAATTACCCTCCTTGGATTGAAGTTTTCCTTCTAGTATATTCTGTAGAGCTGGATTTGTGGTGAGATACTGTTTGAACTTCGTTTTTGTTAGGAAATATCTTGTTTTCTCTATGGTGATTGAGAGATTTGCTGTGTATATTAATCTTAGTTGGCATTTGTGGTTTCTTAATGTCTGCATGACTTCTGCCCAGGCCCTTCTGACTTCCGTAGTCTCTGTTGAGAAGTCAGGTGTAATTCTGATAGGTTTGCCTTTATATGTGACTTGGTCTTTTTCTCTTGCAGTTTTTAATAGTCTCTCTTTGTTCTGTACATTTAGTGTTTTGACTATTATGTGGCAGGAGGATTTTCTTTTCTGGTCCAATCTATTTGGAGTTCTGTAGGCTTCTTGTATATTTATGGACATTTCTTTCTTTAGGTTAGGGAAGTTTTCTTCCATGATTTTCTTGAAAATATTTTCTGGGCCTTTCAGTTGGGAGTCTTTTTTTTTTTCTTCTATCCCTGTGATTCCTAGGTTTGGTCTTTCACAGTGTCCCAAATTTCTTGGATATTCTGTGTCAAGAGCTTTAGACTTAGCATTTTCCTTTACTGCTGTATCCATGTCTTCAGCCATATGTTCTATCTCTGATATTCTTTGTTCTATCTCTTAAATTCTGTTGGTCATACTTGTGTCTGTAGATCCTGTCCTCTTCTCTTGGGTTTCCATTTCCTGGATTATCTCAGATTGTATTTATTCATAGCATGGGCCTTCTGTTTTAGGCCATGAGACTTTTTATTCATTTCTTTCTCCTGTTTGATAGTAGTTTCTTCAAGTGATTTGTGCATTTCTTTCTTTGTGTGTTCCAGTTTTGGTTTGAGGGATTTATTTTCCTCCTTTAAGAACTCTATTATTTTCATAATCTCAGATTTGAAGTCCTTCTCTTGTGCCTTGACTGTGATAGTATCTCCAGGGCTTACTGTGGTGGTGGTGGGACTGTTGATTTCTGGTGGTATCCAATGGACTTGGTGATTGTTACTTGCATTCTTATGCTGACCTCTTCCCATTGTGATGTCTCTGTGTGGGGTCTGTGGCTGTTGGGTCCTTGGGCACCCAGAGTTTTCTGGGTGGTCTGTGGACAGATCCACTTGTATTCTAGTCTGTGGTGTCTGTTCGGGCCTAGGACTCACAGACACTAGAGTTTTTGAGAGCAACGGCTTTCTCTGTGCCCAGGAAAATAAGACGCTGTCTGCCAGCCTGACGAGTGTGCGAGTACCCAGGAACTCCGGTAGTTGTTTGCTCATGGCCAGCTGGAGTTATGGATGAGTTTTCTAGGTGGTCTGTGGTCAGATCCACGAGTGTTCTAATCTGTGACATCTGCTCAGTGCTATGACCCACCGACCCTAGAGATTTTTGGGGAAGAGGCTGTTTCTGTGCCCTGGGAAATCCAAGACTGCCAGCTAGCCCCGGAGGACTCACGGCTGCCTAGGATCTTGGTGGCTGCTTGCCCGCCAGATGTGTGGCTCTAGCCTTTAGACCTGTGGGGACCCGGGTCTTTACCTTGACCACGTTCCACACTATTTGGAGCCCTCTCACCTGTGGGTTACTGGTGCTATTGTTGTATGGGTCTCAGATCAGTCCTTGGGTTGCTGAATTTTCACTGCTGGCCTGCTGCTCAAACAAGGTGTGTGTTAGGTAGGAGCCATCATCTTGGATCGATTTGAATATTAGCCGTTTTTACTAAGGCTTCTAACCTTCATGTAACAACAGTTTTATTTTGCGCATTATTTTAGTTAATAATATGCCTTATATACAGAAATGTCTTTTTAAAATATATTTTATTAATTTATTCATATTACATCTAAATTGTTATCCCATCCCTTGTATCCTCCCATTCCTCCCTCCCTCCCATTTTCCCCTTACTCTCCTCCCCTATGACTGTGACTGAGGGGGACCTTCTCCCCCTATATATGCTCATAGGGTATTGAGGCTCTTCTTGGTAGCCTGCTATCCTTCCTCTGAGTGCCACCAGGCCTCCCCATTCAGGGGACATGGTCAAATATGGGGCACCAGAGTTCGTGTGAAAGTCAGAGAAATGTCTGTTTGTATTCATTTATCATGTTTTAATCAGGTAGTTTCTTGTTTGTTTCTTTTTGGCATTTCTTATATATTCTAGATATCACCCCCTTTGAGATATATACATTGTAAATATTCTCTCACCTTTTACATACTGTCTCTGCATATGGTTGAGTATTTCTTCTCTATGTGGAAGCATTTTGGCTTTAGGTAATTGTCTTGGTTTCATTTGTTTTTTTTTTTTTTCCTGTCATTTTGAGATCTTGTCCACAAATTCCATGCTTATCCTCAAGTGTCCTGGAGCATGTTTAGTATACTTTATTCTACACATTTCATAGTTTCAGGTCTTAGACTTGTGTCTGTATTCTATTTCAGTAGACTTTTATAACCCCTAAAAGATGGGGATCCAGTGCTTCATATTCTAGAGGTAGATAGCCTATTTCCCATTGGTATTTATTGAAGAGACTCCGTTCTTCAATGCACATTTTTTTTGCACTGTGGTAAAAAATCTTTTGGCTGCTAATGTGTAGGCCTGCTTCTAGGATCTTTATTCTGTTCCTTTGGTCTCAGTGTCTAATTTTTATTTCAATACAGCATTATTTTGATCAATATATTCTTAAATGATATTTTTGAGTTAAGTTACATGTGTCTTTTTTTAAAAAAATTACTTGAAGCTTTTAGAGTTTTGTGTGGTTTTCTGTGTGGTTAGCGATTCCATACAAATTTTAGAGTTTTATAGCCTTTTTGAACATTGTCGTTGTAATTTTGATAATTGCTACATTGAATAGGTGGATCACTTTGAGTTACTTGAATATTTTGATAATATTTTTTCAACTCATAAATGTAGGGTGTTTCACCATTTGTATCTTACTAAAGATCTTACATCAGTGTTTATGAATTTATCTCTGAGATCATTCTTCTTGTAGGGTAAATTTATTAATAGACATTTATTTTATCTTTTCTAGATTTTGTAAATGGCATTAATGTCCTGATTTGTACTTTAGCTAATTCACTGTTAACATTTACCACACACTACTTTCTGTATATTGCTTTCACATATTGAATTTTGGATAGTTCTAATAGTATTTGCCTAAGTTTTTGTGGTTTTTCTATACATAAGGCCATGTTGTCTGGAAAAGTATGGCTACAGGACATCTTTTGCAATTTGTCTGCCTTTAGTTATTTGTTTTGGGGACCTTCAGGTTAAGACTTTCAGAATTTTGTTGAATAAAAGTGAAAATATTTATCTTTGATCGGCTCCTGAGAAAGAGTTCAGATTTTTCCCAGTCAATAAAATGATAGTGGTTCATTTATATTCACCCTAACTTTTGTAATTCTGACAGAACACATCAATTTTACTGTTAGTACACTATTGTTGAAGATATTCTATACTATTCCCTTTTTAAAGCTATTTGACAGTTTTTATTTTCTTTCGTTTAATGCAAGTGTTCAGCATTATGACTATTCTTATCTCTTTTTTATTAATTTATTTAGATTACATCTCAATTGTTATACCCTCACTTGTACCCTCCTGTTCCTTCCTCCTTCCCTCTTTTACCCTATTCCCTTCCCCTAGGTCTGTGACAGAAGGGGATCTCCTCCCCCACCATATGGTCACAGCCTATCAAGTCTCATCCTGGTAGCCTGTTTATCCTTTCTCTGAGTGCCACCAGGCCTCCCCACCAGGGGGAAGTAGCCAAATATGGGGCACCAGAGTTCATGTTAGAGTCAGTCCCCACTCTCTACACAACTGTGGAGAACATCTTGTCCATTGGCTAGATCTGACTTGGGGTTCAATGTTTACTACGAGTATTGTCCTTGCCTGGTGCAGTAGGTTGAGCAAAATCCCCTGCGTCCAGATCTGCCTGCCATGATGTTCTTCTTGTGGGTTTCTAGGACCCTCTGGATCTTTCTACTTCCCTATTATCTCTTATACATATGTTCTTTTTGTCATTAAAGAAAAACTCTGAAAAAGACATAAGGAAAGATTTCTCCATGTATGAAGCCTATCTCCTATCTGCATCTTTATACTATGGCCTCTTCTGTTCATGTATGTACATCCCAGATATCCATCCATTAGTAGATAATCAAGGCATGACTGACTCTCTATTTACATGCTCATAGTTCCTGCACTAAGTCCAACTACCTACAGACTGAGAATAAGCAAGTACTGATTCCCTGAGAATAATGTTAAAAATGTTAAAAAGAAAACTTTAGATCCTTACTCTTCATTTTTCAAGAGTAAAAAAGCTGTGATATTGTATGTAAATGCTTTATAGTATTTAAAAACATTGCAATTTTAATCATTGCACATTTTTCAATAAAATTTTTAGTTTTACCAACAGCTCTAATATACTTGTAAGTATTTTGTTTGACATTTATGACACAGCCAATCAGTAGGATGAAATGTTTGGCTTATTTTGGATTGAGTAACGACAAGATGTGATTTGCCCTTTTTGGAACATGGCAGCAGCCAGTGATTCAGAGTAATTAAAGACAAAACAAATACAAAGGCAAAATCTGGAAAAGAAGAAAGAAAGATGGCATGGTATGAATAAATGCTTTCACTTTTCCTAAAACAAGTGCAAACAAAAGTCAAGATGTAAAATCAGAAAGCACAAATATAAAATTGGTCGCATTTTCATATTATTCAAAAAACAATATTTTAAAGTAAGGCTTTGAAAACTTTGTACGTGTGTATCGCACTTTGATCTAATTCACTTCTTAGTACTCCCCTCCAGATCATATGTGATCCCTCTACATGTATTCCTTCCTCTTTTGAAGTTAATAACTCACCAGGTCTGATTAGCACTGCTTATATATACATGGATGTACTATCTCTGAAATATGGACAAGTTTCCACACATCCCAAGAAATGTGACTTTCTTCTTTCAGTCACCAGCTGCCAATAACTCCATATAAAAAGCCGGAGGCCCTAGATCCTCTCCCTGGTCCCTGTTAGCATTTTTACTGTTTTGGTTCTGTGTAGGACTTGTGCATGTGACCACATTCTTGTATGCTCATGTGTGCAAAGGCCATGCTTTCATATCCAGATGACAATAATCTTTCCTATCTACAAGCTTTTACATTTTTCTCTATATTATGCAATATCCCCTGAGACTTGAGTAAAGTCCATGTACATGACCCTTCTCTGGCTGAAGATGAGTAGTTACTTATTCTCAGTGTCTTGACTAGTACTAAAATATTTTAAGTTCATTCATAAATACTATATTTAAAGATTTTTCACTCCTCACTCTCCCCCTTTCCTGCCCACTCTTCCCACTCCCTCTTAGTTCACACACACACACACACACACACACACACACACACACACACACACTTCTCCAAAATTGATCATGTACTTGATCACAAAGCAAACCTCAACAGATATAAAAGGATTGAAATAATATCTTGCAGTTTATCACACTATCATGGATTAAAACTAGAACATAACAACAACAGAAACATCAGGAAGCCTACAAACTCACAGAAACAAACTCTCTACCTTATGGTTTCTAGGTAAGAGACAAAATAAAAAAAAAAAGAAATGAAAAACTTTCTATAATTCAATAAAAATGAAGACACAACATACCCAAACTTATGGGACACAATGAAAGCAGTGCTAAGAGGAAAGTTCATAATACTAAGTACTTTTATAAAGATATCAGAGAGATCCCATACTAGTAACTTAATAGCGCTTTTTAAAATGCTTCTCAGCCATTTAAGATTCCTCTGTTGAGCATTCTCTGTTTAGCTCTATACCCCATTTTTAAATTGGATTATTTTGTTTGTTGGTGTTTAATTTCTTGAATTCTTTACACATTTTGGATATTAGCCCTTTGTTGGATGTAGGATTGATGAAGATCCTGTCCCAATTTGTAGAAATTTGTTTCATTCTATTGACAGTGTCCTTTGCCTTACAGAAGCTTTTCAGTTTCAAGAGGTCCCATTTATTAATTATTGATTTTAGAGCCTGAGCTGTTGGTGTTCTGTTCAGGAAGTTGTCTCCTGTGCCAATGAGTGTAAGGATCTTTCCCACTTTTTATTTTAATAGATTTAATGTATCTCATTTTATGTTAATTTCTTTGATCCACTTAGATGAGTTTTGTGCAGGGCGATAATTATGATATACTTGCATTTTCTACATATAGACATTTAGTTTGAACAGCACCATTTATTGAAGATGCTTTCTTTTTTCCACTGTATGGTTTTGGCTCCTTTGTTAAAAATCAAGTGTCCATAGGTGTGTGTGATTATTTCTGTGTCTTTGATTTGATTCTATTGATCATCCAGTCTATTTCTATACCAGCACCACACAGTTTTTATTACTATTGCTCTATAACATAGCTTGAAGTCAGGGAAAGAGATACCTCCAGAAGTTCTATTATTAAATATGATTGTTTTAGCTATTCTGCATTTTTGCTTTTCCATATGAAGTTTAGAATTGTTCTTTCAAGGTCTGAAAAGGATTGTGTTGATATTTTGGTGGGGATTGCATTGAATCTGTAGATGGCTTTTGGTACTATGACCATTTTTACTATGTTAATCCTACCTATCCATGAGCATGGGACATCTTTCTATCTTCTAATATCTTCTTCAATTTCTTTCTTCAGAGACTTGAAGTTCTTGTTATATAGGCTTTTTCACTTGCTTGATTAGAGTTACACCAAGATACTTTATATTATTTGTGGCTATTGAGAAGGGTATAGTTACCCTAATTTCTTTCTTAGTTTGTTTGTAATTTGTATATATGAGGGCTACTGAGTTTTAAAATTAACTTTGTATCCAGCCACTTTGATCAGCTGTAGGAATTCTCTGGTGGAATTTTGGGGGTCACTTATGTATACTATTATATTGTCTGTGAATAATGATACTTTGACTTCTTCTTTTCCAATTTTCCCCTCTTGATCTCCTTTAGTTGTCTTATTGCTAGCTAGGACTTCAAGTGCTATATTGAAGAGCTACAGAAAGAGAGCAGACAGCTTTGTCTTGTCTCTGTTTTCTGTGGGGTTGCTTTAACTCTCTTCATTTAATTTGATGTTGACTATAGGCTTGCTGTATAATACTTTTATTATGTTTAGGTATGTGCCATTTACGTATAATCTTTCCTGGACTTTTAACATGAAAGGGTGTTGGAGTTTGTCAAATGCTTTTTTCAGCATCTAATGAGGTGATCATATGGATTTTTCATTCAGTTCGTTTATGTGGTGGATTAAGTTAATGGATTTTAATTTATTAATTCACTCCCATACGCCTTGGATGAATCCATCATGGTGGGTGATATTTTTGATGTGTTCTTGGATTCAGTTTGTGTGTATTTTGTTAATCATTTTTACATCAGTGTTCATATGGAAAATTTTCTAAAATTATCTTTCTGTGTTGAGTCTGTGTAGTTTAGGTATCAGGGTGACTGTATCTTGATAGAATGAGTTTGGTAATGTCTCTTATGCTTCTATTTTGTGGAATAGTTTGAGTTGCATTGGTATTAGCTGGGTAGAATTCTGCACTGAAACCATCTGGCCTTCAGCTTTTCTTTTCTTTTCTTTCTTTCTTTCTTTCTTTCTTTCTTTCTTTCCTTTTTTTGATGGGAGAGTTTTAATGACTTCTTGTATTTCTTTAGGGGTTATAGGACTATTTAACTTGTTTACTTGGCCTTGATTTAATTTGGTAAGTGGATGACACTAAGAAAATTGTCCATTTTATTTAAATTTACCAATTTTGTGGAGTACAGCCTTTTGAAGTAAAACTTAGTGATTCTTTGGATTTCCTCAATGTCTGTTGTTATGTCTCCCTCTTCATTTCTGATTTTGTTAGTTTGGATACTTTCCCCTGTGCCTTTTAGTTAGTTTGGCCAAGGGTTTGTTTATCTTGTTGATTTTCTCAAAGAAGCAGCTCAGGGTTTTGTTGCTTGTGTTGTTCTTTTTGTTTCTAATTCATTGATTTCAGCCCTGAGGTTGATTATTTCCTGTTGCCAATTCCTCTTGGGTGTGTTTGGCTCTTATTTTTCTTTAAACATTTCAAGTAGGCTGTTAAGTTGGGAGTATGAGATCTCTTCAATTTTTAAAAATGAAGGTACTTAGTGCTATGCACTTTCCTCTTAGCACTGTTTTCATTGTGTTCCATAAGTTGGGTATGTTGTGCCTTCATTTTTATCAAATTTTAGGAAGTCTTTAATTTTTTTCTTCCCTGACCCAGTGGTCATTTAATAGGGAGTTGTTCAGTTACCATGAGTGTGTAGACTTTGTTGTTACTTCTGCTGTTGTTGAAGTCTGGCTTTAATCCATGGTGATCTGACAAAATACAATGGGCTAACTCAATATTCTTGTATTGGTTGACATTTTCATTGTGACCAACCATATGGTCAATTTTGGACAAAATTTTATGTGGTGCTGAGAAGAAGGTATATTCTTTTGTGTTTTGGTGAAAAGTTGTATAGATACCTATTAGGCCCATTTGTTTCATTACTTCTGTTAGTTTTATTATTTCTCTATTTAGTTTCTGTTTATTGGTGAGAGTGGGTCATTGTTGTGTTACTTGAGCTTTAATGATGTTTCTTTTACAAATGTGGGTTCCTTTGTATTTGTGGCATAGATGTACCTTTTGTGGATTGTTCCTTTCATGAGAATGAAGTATCCTTCCCATCTCTTTTGGTTGAAAGGCTATTTTATTAGATATTAGGATGGCTACTCCAGCTTGCTTCTTGGGTCTGTTTGTTTGAAAAACCCTTTTCCAGCCTGTTACTCTCAGGTAATGCCTATCTTTGTTTCTGAGGTGTATTTCTTGTATGCAGCAGAATGATGGGTTCTGTTTATGTATCCATTCTGTTAGCCTGTTATTGGAGAGTTGAGTCGATTGATGTTGAGAGATGTTAATGACCAATGATTGTTAGTTCCTTCTATTATGATTTTGGTGTAAGTAATGTGTTTGTGTGCTTGTCTTTTTTTGGTTTAGCTACTGCAAAGTTATTTATATCCTATGTTTTCTTGGGTGTAGTTAACCTTGTTTGGTTGGAGTTTTCTTTCTAGTATCTTCTGAAGGGCTGGGTTGGTGCATAGATTTGTTTAAATTTAGTTTTGTCACGGAATATCTTGTTTTCTTCATCTATGGTAATTGAAAACTTTGCTGGTTATAGTAATCTGTGCTGACATCTGTGGTCTCTTAGGGTTCTCATGACATCTGCCCAGATACTTCTGCCTTCTATAGTCCCTGTTAAGAGTCAGGTCTGATTATGATAGATCATCCTTTATATGTTTTGTGACCTTTCCCCCTTGCAGCTTTTATTATTTTTCTTTATTCTGTACAATTAGTATTTTGATTATTATGTGGTGGGAGGATTTTCCATTCTGGTCTAATGTATTTTTGCACTGTAAGCCTATTTTATGTTTAATGGCTTCCTTTAAGGGGAAATTTTCTTCTATGATTTTGTTGAAGATATTTCCTGGTCCTTGAAGCCTGCAATCTTCTTTTTCTTCTATTCTTATTATTCTTAGGTTTCATCTTTTCATGGTGTTCTTGATTTCTTGGTTGTTTTGTGTCAGAATGTTTTCAATTTAATATTTTCTTTGACATATGTATTGATTTTTTTCAATTGTATTTTCCATTCTTGATATTTTTTCTTCTATCTCTTCTATTTTGTTGTTGATGCTTACCTCTGAGATTCCTGTTCTCTTCCATAAGTTTTCCCTTTCCAGTATTTCCTCAGTTTGTGTTTTCTTTATTGATTCTATTTCCATTTTCAGGTTTTGAACCATTTTATTAATTTACTGTTTGATTGTGATTTTCTATATTCCTTTAAGTGATTTATTCATTTTTTTCTTTAATGGCCTATATTTGTTTGATTGTGTTTTCCTATATTTCTTTGAGGGATTTATTTGTTTCCTCTCTAAAGGCCTCTTCCATCATCATAAGCATATGTTTACAGTCATTTCCCTGTGTTACAGCTGTGCTAGAATATCAGAGCTTGTTACCATATTGACCTGTTTTTTGTTGAGAGTGTCCCCACCCAATCTGCTGCTCCAAGTGCCCTGTAATCTCTGCTCACACTGACGTTCCTTGGCTTCCATATTTTTCTCATTACTCTTCAAGTTTAGCTGGATGCAGAGTTAAGTTTATGATTATGGATAAAAAGTAAATAGGGAAAAAAAAAGAAAAGCTTCAACCTGAGCTTCAATCACACCCAAGAAAATACAGGAATACGTGATTTCAGAATAGCAAATCAAAAATGAAGAGGCAAAACCGAATACCACTACAACAAAATAACTAAAAATCAATTCACATTGTTTATAGACAACTCTCAAAATGAATGGTCTCAGTTTCCCAATTAAAAGATATAGACTAATTAATTTGATTAAAAATGGGATATAATCTTTTGATGCATCCAAGAAACACATATTAACATCAAGAAGATATATCACCTGAAGGTAAGAGGATGGACAAATATATTTCAGAAAATGGGCCCAAGAAGCAAGCTGCTATAGCCTTAGCCATTTTAATATCAGACAAAATAGACTTCAAACAAAAAGTTAATCAGAAGAGTTAAGGAAGCACACTATATACACATCAAGAGAAAAATCCACCAAAGGGACATTGCAATTTTTAACATCTATGAACCAAACAAAAGGAAACAAAAGTTTATAAAATAAACACTACTACAGCTTAAATTGCATATTGACCCCACAGAGTGTTAGTGGATGACTTGAATATCTCACTGACATCAATAGACAGATAATCCAAACAATGACTAAACAGATTAATGTTGGAGCTGACATCATAAAGCAAATGGGTCTAACAGATATCTATAAAACATTTCACCCAAACACAAAAGAATATAGCTTCTTCTCAGCACCTCATGGAACTTTCTATAAAGTTGGCCACATTCTGAAACATAAAGCAAGTCCAAGAAATACAACAAAACTAATATAAGATTCTGATATTATCTGACCACCACAGATGAAAAGTTCAATATCAGAAAGCTTACAAACTCATGGAAACTGAACAACTTTCCATAGAATGAAAAATAGGTCAAGACAGAAATTAAGAGAGAAACAAAACTACTTTGGAAATGAATACACAATGTACACAAACTTATGAAATACAATGAAAGTAGCCCTAACGGGCAGATTCATAGCACTAAGTAACTACATAAAGGGGGAATTTCATATTAGCAACATAATGGCACATATTAAAAATCTAGAAAAAAAGTAACACTCAAAAGGCTTATATACTAAGAAATAACCAAACTCCATTCAGAAATTAATAAAACAGAAACAACAATAACAAAGAAATAATACCAAAAAAAAACCCAATGAAACAAATTATAGTGGCATACATTTAAAAAATAGTACTCTACCAAGTTAGAAATCTAGAATAAACTGATAATTTTCTTAGCACATACCATTTACAAAACTTAAACCAAGAACAGAGAAGCAATGTAAACATGCCTACAACCCCTAGTGAAATAGAAGCAATAATTAAGAGTTTTGTAACAACCACCACAACAACCACAGCAACAAAAAGCCCAGGGCCACATGATTGTAAAAGATAGCTCTGTTCTTTCATAGTTTACCAGTGATGACTAAACTTATGACCAAAAGGAAATTAAATCACACAACCAAAAAAGAGAAACAATAGGTTTATGTTTTGGAATGACACACATCTTTCCCTGCCTTCTGAGTTCCGTATAAATAAAGAAGCATCTTGACTGCCAGTCAGTCAGGCTACAAGATTTTCCCAACCACCATGCCTGATTCACTCCTCCCTCTACAGCTCCTTAACTCCTTTGTGGGCCCTGGCCATCGCTGAGGCTGTCCCCTGGTAGCAAGGAAAGTAGAAAGGGACCATATAAGGAGGGCCGGAAAAGGCACACTAGATGAAAGTTATAGGATATAAGTGCTGAGAAGGGGGAAATGGGAAAATGGGATAGGGAGCCTTTAACTGGGAAAAGATAGAAGGGTAATAGAGAGTGGTGGGAGGAAGGAGAAATAAAGTTACAGGGAAACATTTTCCAGGCTTACATAAACACACAAATATACAATATACATGTGTATAAACAAAAAGATACATTTTCACACACACACACACACACAGTATTTACATAGTTTTATGTGACATGGAGTGATAATGCTGTCCAACAAAGCCATCGAGTATCTAACAATAACAGCAATGCCTGGCATGGGGAACTCCTTTTGAGCTCTTTGTCAGGGTAGTTAAAAAGACTCCCAAAACAATAAAAACTATTGCCTTTGTCCTATTTGTCTTTCAGTTCTTGAAGGTATGACACAGTTGCTGCAGACACCACACATTTTGGGTATAACTTGCAATAATTGAGCTGTCACTGCGAGCTTTGTCTGGTTTTGAATCTTTGCATCAACCACTACCCAATAAAGATTCTCTGACCAAATATTGAGAGTAACACAAACCTATGGGCATAAACATAGGTGTTTATAAGGCTGTTTAACAACATGACCATTTAGGGAAACAATAGTAAGTTTCTTAGGTCTTACTATCTTTCCAGCCATAGACTTTTGTACCAGCCATAGAATTGTACCAGACATAAAATTCCCTCCATTGGAAGTCTCAAATCCATTAAAAAAATGATTGGGTACTTTCATAACCATAGTACCATTATTGCTTCAGTGGATACATATTACCTGGGAAGTCTTTCTAGTTGAGCTCAGCCAGTAATTTTTTTTAAATCTAATTACCCACACATTTATTGATTTCATTTTTCTTTGTAACCTAGTTATACCTCATTGTGCATTTATTTTCCTTATCTATTTACCAGTTCACCTACATCTAGGTTTGTTTCATTTTCTAGATAGATAATATGAACAGAGCAGCAAAGAACATGAATATACAAGTGCCTAGGAGTAGTGTAGCTGAGTGATAAGGTAGCTTTATTTGTAGTTTTTGAGAAAACTCCAGATTGGTATTCTTTTCTTTCTTCCTTCCTTCCTTCCTTTCTTTCTTTCCTTTCTTTCTCTCTCTCTCTCTCTCTCTCTCTCTCTCTCTCTCTCTCTCTTTCTTTCTTTTTTTGGTTTTTCAAGACAGGGCTTCTCTATGTTATCTTGGCCATCGTGGACTCACTTTGTAGACCCGGCTGGCCTCAAACTCACAGCAATCCACCTGCCTCTGCCTCCCGAGTGCTGGGATTAAAAGTGTGTGCCACCACACCTGGCCATTCTTGATGAGAACTGTTTTACTAGATGAGATGGAATCTTGAAGCAGTATTTATTTTTATGTCCTGTTTAGATAAGAGTGTTGAACACAATATTATGTATACAGTGCTCTGTCTACAAATACACCTGCAGATAAGAAGAGGACATCAGATCACATTATAGATCATTGTGAGCCACCATGTGGTTGCTAGGAATTGAATTCAGGACGTCGGAAGAGTAATCAGTGCTCTTAACCACTGACCCATCTCACCAGCCCCCGAACACTTTTTAACAGTGTTTTTTACCCAATAGTATTTCTTCTTTTGAGATATTTTTATTCATTCATTTAAAAATATAACAAAATAAAACATAAGATAAAACAAAAACTATCACATTGAAGTTGGACAAGGTAAACCAACAGACAGAAAAGAGCTCAAGAGAAGTCACAAGAATTATGGACCCACTAGTTCTTATGTTCATAAATTTCATAAAAACAATAAACTGGAAGTTGGACCTCATACAGACCCATGCAGACCCTCTGCACCAGTCTCTGAGCTCATGTTGATTTAAAGGACCTTGTTTTCTAGGTGCCCTTCATATCTCTCTCTTCCTCCCTCTCCCTCTCTCTCCTTCCCTCCCTCCCTCCCTCTCTCTCTCTCTCTCTCTCTCTCTCTCTCTCTCTCTCTCTCTCTTTCCCTCTCCCTCCCTCTCCCTCTCTCTGATTTAAGTAAGTTATTCAGATTACATCCCAATTGTTATTCCCTCACTTGTATCTTCCATTTCCCCTCCTTCCCTCTTTCACCCTATTCCCCTCCCCTAGGTCTGTGACAGAAGGGGACCTTCCCCCCACCCCCCACCACTAGAAAGTCCCAGCATCTATCCCAATCTCCTGCTAAGTGAATACTTTCAGGGAACATTTCTGTTGGGCTAGTGTCCAATTATAAGTGAGTATATGCCATGTATATCTTTCTGGGTCTGGGTTAACTCACTCAGGATGATCATTTCTAGTTCCATCCATTTGCACACAAATTGGCTCTTATACTCTTCGTACTTCTTCTTCTTGTAAGGGGTTCACTGAGATCTGAGGGGAGGGATTTGATGGACACTTACCATTTAGGTATGAATATTCCAAGGTGTCTCACCCTCTGAATTACATCTGGCTGTGGATCTCTACATTTGTTTCTACCTGCTGCAGGACAAAGTTTCCTTATAATGGCTGAATAAGGCACTGATCTTTGAGTATACCAGAGTATCATTAGAAGTCATCACTACATTTTTTTTTTTCAATTTTTTAGACCAGTATTATTTGGATTGACCTTACTTCCCTGGGCTATTTAGTCTCATGTCCTTGGTCACCCAAACATGCCAGGTATGGGTTACATCTTGTGGAATGTACCTTTAGACAAACAGTTATTGGTCGGTTACTCCCACAAGCTTTGTCCCATCATTGCCCTAGTATATCTTTCAGGCAGAAGACCTTTGTCGATACAGGTTTTATGGCTGGCTTGGTGTTTACATTTCTCTTTTGAGAGCATGTAGAGCACCTTCTTGTGCTAAAGACACTGGAATGTGGAGTGAAGGCTCTATATAGGCATCGGATAAACATCTCCATGTTCAATGAGTTGTGTACTTGTTGTCTTCAGCAACAAGAAAGAGGATGTCATGTAACAGAAAATGGAATGGTGAACAGCTGGACCAGCAGGTCATGTAACTTCCTCCTGTCTATATGGATCCCATAAGTCAGATTCGGTACATTTAATTTGATGGGGTACTAATTCGCACATCCAATAGCACCCACTTATGGATGAGCATTTCCACTTGCACTGTAACTTAATGGATCATGATAAAGTGGCCAAGCCCACCCAGACCCAGCCATCATTTAGCTTCTGTACTCCCATGGAGAGCCTTTGCCGGCAGAGGACAACAGGGTCTGTACTAAGGTTAGACAACAATTTGTGTATAGATGCAAAAATGTATCTTTCCTTTAAGTTATTTCTCCAAAAAATTTGTTGTGTTAATGGAAAACTGAGTAACTTTAAAAACTGGTACCAAGTTTTTAATATATATATATATATATATATATATATATATATATATATATATACATATATATATATATATATATGTATATATATATATCTTGGAATTCTTACAGTAGCATGCTAAAAAACTGCCTAAAACTTTATAAAGGGAATTTTATTGGAACTTTTATTCAAGGCTTAAAAGTGTGTGAAAGTGATAGAATTCTCAAAGCTGAGATAACATGATAGTGTTTTCAGTGGAAATATGGATCTTATTGGAAATTTGGTGGTGTTCCACTTGAAAAGTATTTGGGTACAGGTTGCCAAATCCGTGAGACACTGCTTAAAAAGACTAAGTTTAAAGATTATGCACTAATTGATCTTGTGAAGTAAATTTCATAACAATAAGTCATTCAAATGCTTGCATGAGAATATTTGGCTATTTTCACACATATTTACATTGAGAATTGGGAACAGAGAAGCAGAGAAGAAGCAAGTTAAAAAGAATGTCTAGCTTATCTGAAAAGAAGTACATAAAAAGTGACTACCAAAGTGAGTCAGGTTAGGATTGCTGGGAGGAGTAAGAAGAAGCCAAGAATCATTCAATTCACAATAGAAGAGACACCTGTAGGGAAAGCCGTTATAAGGTTAGAGATACAAAAATACAAATTTTGTGGAAATTTCAAGGCAAAATCTATTGAGGAGAACCCATGAGACCCCTTTTCACAAAGGCACATATCAGTTGGTGACACACACAGAGGCAGATGCACCATTGTTCAAGTAGGCCCTGACATAGCTGATGCCTCCCTTTAGCCTGTGATACTGGTTTTGCAGGTATGTAGAACGTAAGCTTGGTCATACCGTGACACTTCCAACAAGGAAAGCCAGGGAGGCAAGGCAGTTTTTTAGAAAGTTGGATTCCCAGCAAATAACTCATAACAGTGATTCATGAACTTGTTTGGTAAAGTCACAGCTCCAAATGAAGTCCCTAGCAAGTTAAAGATACTGAAACATGGAACATTCCCTTGAGCTACAGTGAAAGCAGTATATAAAACCTGCTGAAGAAGAAGAGGTTGTATTCACTCCCACGTATCAAGTTACTGGCCAGGCTTTCCTAATACCCTGGATGGACACTTCTCACCACAACATTCCCTGTCCCCTTGAAATGGAGACTTTAAAGTAAAGATTGACCCTGATAGGCTTTGTTATTGTTTTCTTCTGATGTCTTGCTGCTTATCTACTTCTGCCTTTTGTAATAAAAATTTTATCCTGTGACACTGCCTCCTTCCTTTGGCAAGGCTTACTCTGTTGTGGTGGTTTAAATGAGAATAGCCCTTGTAGAGTTATATACTTGGATGCTTCCCAGTTTTGGAAGGGTTGGGAGATGTGGCCTTGTTGGAGAGATGTGTCATTGGAAATGGCCTTTGAAGTTCCCAAAGTTTACTTCCAGTTGGCTCTCTTTCTGCTTGCCTTATGGCGGTTGTCTCTAAGTGTAAGTTTTCAACTACTGCTTCATAGCCATGACTTTCTGCCTGTTGCCCTGCTCTCCACCACGATGGTCATGGACTCTCTGAAACTATAAGCAAAATCCCAATAAATGTTCTTCTATAAGTTGCCTTGGTCACAGTGCCTTTTCACAGCAATAGAAAAAAACTAAGACATCTGTGATAATATATCTTAAAAATATATAACTTGATATTTTTATTCATTTGGTTTTTTGTTCATTTGCTTGTTTATTTTTCAATGGGATTATAGAGTTAAGTCTCAAAAAGAACTGGACTTATAATTTTGGAACAGTTAAGACATTGGGAAATCTTGTACATAAACTAAATGCATTTGGATTCTGTAGATGGCCCTAACCCTATGTATTAAAGGCCAGGTTTCTAGCCCATGATGCTACTGAAGGGCAGAGAAAACTATCAGAGTTGTGTGCTTGTGGGAAACATTGTGCCACTTATGACATATCCTTAAAGGAGATCATGAGGCTACTGTCTTTTCTTCCTCTGCCTTAAGGTCTCCAGAATCTTTTGTGGCCTTCTCTGATTTCTTCATGTCTTTGTAGGTGAAGTGTGCCTCGTTTTTCTCTGTCATTTGCTACTATTTAAATTCAGTTGTTAGTTTTCTTATTATGGATTTTGAATATTTTAATAACATCAAAAAAGTTTAAAAATGTGGTCTGCTCATGTTGGAACACACCTTTAATTCCAGAACTTGAGAGGCAAAGGAAGGCAGGGGTCTTTGAGTTTGAGGCCAGCCCAGTCTACACAGTGAGTTCCAGGAAAGTTGGAGAAATATATAGATAACTTATATCTAAAACAAAAAAAACCCCATTAAAATATGATATTAAATACTTACTTAACAATACAAGCATAAACTGAACTACAACAAAATTTATCAATAAATTCAACTGAAATCACAATAGGAAAATCACAATCATATTACTTAAATTACAAAGATGAAAAAGTCTACCTATAAGCCCAGTGTGGTGGCGCATGCCTTTAATTGCAGAACTGGGGGGGCGGGGCGGGGCGGGGCGGGGCGGGGCGGAGGGGATGGGCAGGTGGATCACTGTGAGTTCGAGACCAGCCTGGTCTACAAAGTGAGTCTAGGACAGCGAGGGCAACATAGAGAAACCCTGTCTCAACGCTCCCCCCTCCCCCACAAAGTCTACCTATATTGGATTAATGTTGATTTGCCATCTAGGATAGTTTAAAAAATAAGATAAACTTTATGTTAATTTATACAAGGTTTTGGTCATAATAATAGTTATCTGGGTGACAGACGTCTCCAACTGTCCCCATGACCCATATATGGAAACAACAATGAAGCCACTGGTAAAATTGTTTCAATGAAGATTTTATTCTTTCTTCATATCCAATGTAACAGTAAGCATGGACAGGCATGGAGCCTTGGACCTTATAGAAAACCTCCTGGGCTGCAGGGGGTGGGGGATTCTCCTCTGGCTAGTTCTTACTTCCATCTAATTTGCATACACATACACCCCTCTAAACTCATTAAACCCTGTAGACAATGTATCCTCCTTGGCATCTGCTTTCAAATCCATTCTCTGTTATTACGAGCTTTACCTTTCTCTTAATAAATCTTCCTTGAGCCACTTACTCTTTGTTGTCTGTGTACCTCATCCCTGTGTGTCATGAGACAAGAACCCTGTGGAGAAGAATGTAGTTAGAACTGTCAGGTCATGTCGTACTGACATATTTTACCCTGACATATGACATACTGACATATTTTACTCTTATGCATTATTTTTCTTCATATTTCTTTCTACTAAAAATGTTGTTTGTAAGCAAGGTGATTGATTATTGAGTTTTTCAAAAACATAGGCCTTTAGTTTGCTTCTAACTTTTCCAATTGTGGGCTAATGTTTATATTTATAAAAATCTATTTACTTTGAAGACGTTTATGGTCAGTTTTCAGTGGCCAACTTTTAATATTCTTTATGGTTTTTTTAAAAAGATTTTTTGATAAATATTTGTATTCAAGTTGATTTGATTGTTCTTGAAAAAGAATACAAATATGTCATCACCATGTTTATAGTCTTAGAAGAGTCTCAGGGCTAGAGATTTGGTTCAGAGATTAAGAGGACATGCTGCTCTTTGAGAGAGACCACGTTCAGCCCTCAACATCCATATCTGGTGGCTTACTAGTTTCTGTAACTTTAGTTCTGGGGGACTCAATATCCTCCTAAGGTCTCTATGGGCACCACAGTTATGCAAAAACTCAAGCATAGACACACACACATGCACACACACATACCATTTTTCAAAGAAATAAAAAAATTATATAAGAGAAGAAAGTCCTTGACATAGCTTCCTAGACTTTGCACACTCCCTCAAACTTCTTAGGTCACTGGCATTTGGAACAACCTATACTCTTACATGCCAAAACTCTCCAATTCTAGTAGAACAGCTTAGCTTAGCTTTGGCCTGCAGGAAGCCCTTTTGTCCTCAAGAGAATTTCACTTGGAATGCAGAGAGAGTGACATAACTGTTAGTCCTTGTACTTTGAGCTTATATAAGCTACACCTACTGAGACTTGGAAATGGAGCCTCTGAAATGAAAGAGTGTGGAAGAAGATTGCTGCCTTTATTGCTGTCAGTCCTCCGGATTTACAGGGTTTTTTTTAGTGTGTGTTTTATAAGGACTGATAATTTTAAAAATTATTATTATTGAAAACTAGTTTTATTTTTTGAAATTACCTTGTTTTATTCCTTCTTTTTCCTTCTTCCAACCTTTCCCTTACTCTTTAAAATTCCTAAAGGCTTAATACTTTAAAGCATCACCATAATCTCTTTCAACATTTGGGTAAGATAGAAATAATTACTATATTATAAATTTTGCATGAAGATAACATATTGTATATATGTAGCAACTAGAGGAAATTAATATGCAGGTGAAAAAATGAGAAAACAGTGACAGGATCTTGTTTTCCTGCTCTGTTAAATTCTCAGTAAGTATCAATGTTGTGAGAGTGATTGTTTTGCTGAAGAGACATGTCTAGTATCTTATTGGCCTAATCATAACTCCATAACACTGGAGTTCCTGGTGATGGTAATTTATATTACCTTTATCAGGTTTCTGTGGAGGAAAGCACTGTCAATGAAGCATACCTTTTAATTAAATATTTTTCAATCATTGTCACAAAATCATAGTTAAATTTAAATATTTGTTGCATAAATATGAAATATACCTCATGACCTTTGCTGTATAGTATATATGTATGAACAGTGACATACTAGCAAAGTTAAGAAACCTCACATGCCATAGTCCATTTGTCACTTTTTATTATGAGTGACACAAACAGTATTTGAAATATATGCTTTTCCCAAATCCAATATTAATGTATTACCACAATTAGTATCCATGCTGCCCTCACATCTAGGGGTAAACAACTATAGATACAGAAAGGACAGCCAGCCCATGCTATATATTTGAGAACAGCATGATTTGTAAAACAAAGTTTTAAATCAGGCCTCTCTCTTGTACTTACGGGTAAAACCATAACCAATAAAGGAGAAGATTAACTTGTCTGATGGTGTTGATGAAGCTTAGGGTAAGGGCAAACAGATGCATGCAAAGCTTTATTTTTCCTCATGTTCATCCAATCCTAAACACCTCACATCGCTGACCTTTCTGTTCTTAACTACACACCCCTGGTTTTCTGCCTATTTTATCCCTTCACCTCGTTTTTCTTTGGCTCGTTGTAAATTGTTTTTCAAGGGTTCCTGTCTCATTTTAATGCATCTCTTCTCTGTAACTTTTATTAAGGTAGTCTACAGTGAAATCAGTGATATTAACTCCAGACAGAATGTAAATTCTTACTACTCCCAACCCTGGAGGACATTCCTCCACTCCCCCGTGCTGTCACACTATTTGTTCTTTGATGCATGTTGCATTCTATCCTATGAGAAAGTTGTTCCCATTCCATTAAAGTCCTTACAGTTTTTTCCTTTTTATTCTCTGCGCTGAAATAGTTCCATTAATTTCTCATCCTAATAGAATATTTATTTTGATGTTTGGCACCAATCTTGAAGGATGTTTTTGTTTGTCGTTTGTTTTGTTTTTGGAGGGTCTGTCATTTTTTTCATAACCACAAACTTCAGATTTTGAGCTCCCAGGGTACATATAGGATTTTTCTTCAATTTTTTAAAAAAAGAACATCTTTGGTTTTCTTTTCTTTTTTGGTCTTAATCCAGGGCCAAGGTTAGGGTACTGAGCAATTCCAACAGGAACAGCATTGAGGAAGGAGAGTGGAAAATGGATGCAAACAAAGGAAAGCAAAGAAGGCTAAATGCAGCCCCAACCTTGTTCCAAAGTGATTTAAATATGAGCTTTACCACTGCTGCTGACTTGAAATGCATCTCATGTCAGCCTGACAGTGCCATTGGCGTGGTGCCATGTTCATTTGGTGGAGTCTTAATCTGGCTGCCTTGCTTGCCTTGAGATCTCAATTTCTTGGTCTCTGTCCTTTTTCTTACTAAGTTTTCCAATGCATGTATTTGTGGTTTGACTTGGAAAACATCAATCAAGTCTCCTTATTCTTCTAGGTAAGAGAAGTGTGAGAACACAGGTTTGTAGCTTCTTGGGTTTCTTGTGTGGATGGAAGTTCCTAATGGGCAAACATTCATGAATTAGAAAGCAATTCTATGTGTCTATCAAGTAAATGAAATTTATCTACCACACTACAGTGTCTTTAATATAGTCTCTCAGTGTTCTCTGTTTTCATCCACATTTCTTTTCTTTTTTTTTTTAATACTCTCTGAGGAGCAGATTATCCATAACTCTGTTTCCAACTCTTCTGTTTATGTTGTCATTGCTTACCTTGAGAAGATGCTCCTTCCTAGAATTTTATCATTTGTTATTTTTCCTGTTATTAAAAAATGTATTCTTTTCTCATATAACGTAATTCCAATTCCAATTTCCACATCCCTTTACACCTCTCAGTTCCTCCCCTATTCCCTTTCAATTCAGATCTACTCCCTTTCTGTCTCATTAGAAAAGAATAGGCTTCTGAGATACAGCAACATAACAAAATAAAATAAGATAAAGCAAAATCTATTACATTGAAGTTGGGTCGCACAAACCAGCAGAAGGAAAAGAGCCGAAGAGAAGGCACCTGCAGCAGAGACCTGCTCACTCACACTCAGGAATCCCATAAGATGGATGCCATAGCATACATGCAGAGGATTTGGCACAGACCTGTGCAGGCCCTGTGCGTGTTGCCTCAGTCTCTGTGAGTTCATATGAGCTTAGTTCATGTTGATTTAGAGGGCACTGTTGGTGTCCTCCTCTTCTTCTGGTTCTTACACTCTTTCTGCCTCCTTTTCTGCAGGGTTTCTTATCTCTTAGGGGAGCCATTTGATGGAGGCATCCCACTTAATGCTCCGTTTCAGTCAGCTCCCGTTTTCTTTTGATGGCCACTGATGCAATTGTTATCAGTGATGTTTGATCACTGCGATTTATCTCTCCTTCTGTGCTACTCTTTGATTGTTATTATAAAGCTGTATCTTAGTTACCATGTACACTGAATACTTTTAAACCTGTGTAGCCACTACCCCAACAGAGCCAGGCCTTTTAATGTACAGACTAGACTAGACAATACACTTATTTTGGCTTCAGCATAGGAGCATTTTTGAGCATATATTCTGAATGCATTCTTAAATACTGACTTTATTGCTGCAGTAGTGCTTAATCATCTATACTTTATGTAAAACTTCATTCTGGGCCACCAATAAGGTAAATTTGTTTGGGAAACTTAGAACAGTAGTTATTTCTTAGTTAGGGTCCCTTGCTCCCAACAGTTTTCCTTAAAGCTTTTTTCCCCGGCAAATATTTATATAAAGGTATATTTATAAAAACCACTCCACATTATGTAAATTTCACTAGAAGCCCATTCCTAAGGGATAAAGTACAAATTTCTTTATTCCTTAAGGTACTCAATGTACATTCCAATAGCTTTTCTCATGTTTATGCAGCACATACAGGACAAAATTTCCAGTGTTGGTGTGTTTCCCAATAAATGTATCACAAGTTTAGGAGGCCTTAATTTGTTACTGCTTGCTCATTATTGCATGGAATCAATTAAAAATTTTGTTGTTCTTAATTTCTAGAGTGTTCCTTCTGCTGTAACATTATATAGACTATGAGAAAAGTGTAACATATTGTCTCATTACTAGAGGCTCCTTCAATATTCACATAAAATTTTCCCAGTGACTTTTGTCTTACATTCATTACATCTAATTTCAGGAGACATCCAATGACAGAATGGAAAAGGAGAATGAAACACTATGGACAGAGTTTGTTCTCACAGGTCTCATATGCCAGCCACCATGGAAAATCTTCCTGTTCCTAGTGTTCTTGGTAATATACCTCACGACCATTGTGGGGAACCTTGGTCTGATCACTCTTATCTGGAATGACTCTCAACTTCACATCCCTATGTACTTATTCCTTAGTAACTTAGCCTTTGTGGATACTTGGTTATCATCCACAGTGACTCCAAAGATGTTATTTAATCTCTTGGGTAAGGGCAAGGTGATTTCTGTCCCTGAGTGCATGATACAATTTTTTTCTGTTGCACTCTGTGTGACCATAGAATGTTTTCTCTTGGCATCGATGGCTTACGACCGCTATGCAGCCATATGCAATCCTTTGCTTTATCCAGTGATTATGACTAATAGAGTATGTAGCTGCCTGTTAGTTTTATCATTTGTAGGTGGCTTTGTTCATGCAGTAATTCACGAGAGCCTTTTATTCAGATTAACCTTCTGTAATTCAAACGTACTGTATCATTTTTACTGTGATGTTATACCACTGTTAAAAATTTCCTGTACTGATCCTTCCTTAAATTATCTGATCATTTTCATTTTCTCTGGTTCAATACAAGTGTTTACTATTGTGACTGTTGTTATCTCTTACACATTTGTTCTCCTTACAATTTTAAAAAAGAAGTCTGACAAGGGCATAAGGAAGGCTTTCTCCACCTGTGGAGCACACTTCTTATCTGTGGTTTTATACTTTGGGCCTCTTCTCTTCATGTATGTGCACCCAGCATCTTCAAAAGTAGATGAACAAGACATGATCTTCTCTCTGTTTTACACGGTTATAATTCCTGTATTAAATCCAATTATTTACAGTCTCAGAAATAAGCAAGTCATAGATTCTCTGAAAAAAATGTTGACGAAAACAGTTTAGATCTTATCAATATCTGCTAATTTTATTAAAACCTACAATACTGTAGAAGTAGGTGGCTATTTTGCATTTCAACAACTTTAAAATTATAAATGTTTGACAAGATTATTGAATTTAGTTTAAATATACAGTTATCTCCTAAATAAATTGATAAATATGTTTTCATTGTTCATATGCATATATGTAAACTTTCAATAATGTGTTCTATCATTATAAAACAGAAAGCAAGGAAACAAGTTATAGTTTCCTGTTATTATGTTGTGCGTGTGGAAAATATAATCATCTTCTTTCTATCAAAAGCCCTTCAGTGTGAAACTTTAGAGAGAAACTTGGACTATGCAGTGTCAAAGTCATGTCACATTGGATCTATGTTGTTGGCAGGCTTGTGTGGCAGTGCATAGAAGAAACATCAGGAATACTGATAGCCATCAAATGTCTTTCATGACGTATTTAGTGTGAAATGGTGACTATCACTTGCCGAAGAAACTCAGCTCATATATACTATAGAGAAATAGACAAATATTTGAACATAATCAAAAGAACTAATGAAAAGACAATGCCTTGAGGGTAGGGACAATAAGTATGAATATGGTCTTAGCTCACTGCACTTCTTTTTTGCTTGTTTTATTTTATTATAATTTATTCACATTACATCCTGAATGTAATCCCCTTGCTCTTATCTTCTTGTTCCCACCCTCCCTCCATTTTCCACCCTATTCCTCTCCCCTAGATCTCTGACAGGTGGGTCCTTCTCCTTTGCCTTCTGACCACAGCCTATCAGTTCTCCTCTGGATAGCCTGCATCCCCTTCCACTGCCTAGAGGCAGTGATCAAATCGTGGGCACCACAGTTACTGTCAGATGCAGTCCCCATCTTCCATCCCCTTCTGCATGTGAAGAATGAGCTGTCCATCAGCTACATCTGAGCAAGGGGTCTAGGTTCTCTGATTGCAGTGTCCTTGGTTGGTGCTTTAATTTGTGCAGGTCCTCCTGGGTCCAGATCTGCCAGTCTTGATAATCTCCTTGTGAAGCTCCTGACAACCCCCCTCCACCCTATCTCTCTCCTTCCATGCCCCAACTCTTCCATACAAGTCACAGCGCTTCGCCCAGAGTCCTGCTGCAAGTCCCAGGACCTGTCCCGATCCCCTGATGGGTGGAGTCTCTCAGAGTACATCTAGGTTGGGCTAATATTTACTTAAAAGTGAGTATATACATGTGTGTCTTTCTGGGTCTGGGTTACTTCACTTAGGATGATCTTTTTTAGTTCCATCCATTTGCCTGCAATTTTCAAGATTTCCTTGTTTTTAATAGCTGAGTAGTATTCCATTGTGTAAATGTACCACAGTTTCTGTATCCATTCTTCTGTTGAGGGCCATCTAGACTGTTTCCAGATTCTGGCTATTAAAAACAAAGCTGCTATGAACATACTTGAACAAATGTCCTTGTTCTATGGTGGAGCATCTTTTGGGTATGTGCCCAAGAGTGGTATAGATGGGTTTTGAGGTAGAAAAATTTCCAATTTCCTGAGAAAAAGCCAGGTTGATTTCCAAAGTGGTTGTACAAGTTTGCACTCCCACTAGCAATGCAGGAGTGTTCCCTTTCCTCCACATCCTTGCCAGCATGTGCTGTCACTTGAGTGTTTGATCTTAGCCATTATGGTGGGTGTAAGATGGACTCTCAGAGTCATTTTGATTAGCATTTCCCTGACTAAGGACCTTGAGCATTTTGTAAAGTGTTTCTCAGCCAGTCAATATTCCTCTGTTGAGAATTCTCTGTTTAGCTCTCTACCCCATTTTTAAATTGGGTTATTTGTACTTCTTAACGCAAGAAGTGATTTATTTCTCTGAGAAAAATCCACAGGTTGACTCATTAAGAATATAAGTATATTGAAGAACTAAATAAGATATGCCTGGGGGGGGAAAGGTGTATAAAGGGAAGAAAACATGTTCATTCTTCCCTCAATAAGCAAAACCAAAGCCAAATCTTGAGCTCATAAAGCACACATAATTTCCAGTGGCATCAAGTTTTATTGATATGTCTTGTACACACAGGTAACTTAATTCAAGTAATGGTAAGAGGATTTGATGCCATAACATCTGTTGGCTGGCTGGGAATAAAAGAGTCCTTGATACTAGGGATACTTTATCCATGCTTTTTAAATATAGGAAATGATCCATCTAAAGATCTAAACTTACTATCCATCTCACAAAAATAGTATTATACACATTTTCATACTGCAACTGATAGTCTCATCCTAAGGAACATTATGTGCAGTGCTTAGGAATGAAAAGCAGGTTAGTACAGCGGGCGAAATGAGTGTTTAAACTTTTACAGCCAGACAGATGAGCTACAACACTAGATGGGAATTGATACTGGACATTGTGCAACAAGTGAGAGACTTAGGAGTACTCAGTCCAACATGGCATGTATTCCTCAAACCGTCCTCTCAAGGTTCATGAATCTATGCAGAAGGTAAGGCAGAAACTTGTAAGAGCCAGAGGTGTTAGAGTCTAGGAAAGCAGTGTCTTCAACATTCAAGAGGGCTGACTCACATATAGACGCACAGAGACTGTGGCAGTATGCTTAAGGCCTGCACAGGTTCAGGCTAGATGGAGTCCCAGAACTGAGAAGAGAAGGGTCCTCCATAATCATTGACAAAGGAAATATTCCAGTGTTTCATTGGCTAGAGCAATCAATTCCAAAATTGGCCCTATGCCCAGGATTAGTTATCCAATACAGAAGGAACTCAATGAGGTGTGTGTGTGTGTGTGTGTGTGTGTGAAATTTTGGTTTCCTTTATTTTTTGTTTAGGCAGTTTTTGGTATTATTGATCTTTTGTAGCTACATGTCATTGGGCACCATTTTATTGCTATGTTTCTTCAGCACTCTTCTTCATTGGAGTCTCACTGTGTATATGAAACATATTCAAGGATAGGCCTCATGCCCAGGAGTAGTTGGCCAACACAATAGGAACTCAATACTATTTTGTGAACTTTGTGTTTCCCTTTTGCTTTGTTTAGGGAATTTTTTTGTGTTATTGGGTTTTTGCTTTTGTGTGTGTGTGTATTTAATATGCGTTTTGTATTTCTTGTTTTTTGTTTGCTTGTTTTGTTTCTTGTTTTTTTTGTTGCTGTTGTTGTTTTGTTTGAAAGATAAAAAGAAAGAGAGAAAGAAGCCACCCAAAGTGAGAGTAAAGAGGATCTAGGAAGAATTAGAGGAAGGAAAGTATGTTCACTTAGTTTCCCATTTTAATCATCATAGTATGCACTGGATACTTCATTATATTTCATTATGTTTTGCATAAATAAAAGAATTAACTAGTTACTAATGATGTCTCAAAGAAGTAAGGAACATTTTTGCAAAAAAATTTCAACACATATCAGAAAATATACAAATTTAATTTCCCTAAATGCATCCATTTTTTAAAAAAGAAAATACTTTATGAGATCTAAATTTCTCTTTAATTATTTTTCCACTGAACCTATGACTTGTTTATTTCTAAACAACAGAAAATTGGGTTAATACAAGAGTTATGACTGTGTAAAATAGGGAGCCAGTCATAGTCTTGTCATCTGACTGTGTAGAGGCAGGACATACATGCATGAAGAGAAGAGGGCCACAATGCAAAGACACGGATATGATGCACCAAACAAGGACCGTGTATGGAGAGCACCTAGCACCCAGACTCAGATGTAGTCAATAGGCAGTTCAGTATCCATATGAGTCCCCTATTAAAGGTCATAGGCTCTGGCCCTGCCAAAGACTCTGTTGCCTGCACTTTAATCACTTCCTCCTCGTGGGGGTACCTTACCATGCCACAGGGGAAGAGGATGTAGGTAGTCCTGATGAGACTTCATAGGCTGGGGTCAGTTGGTACAGGAGAAGAGCTCCCATCTCTGAGGACTTGGGGAGGGGAATGGGAGGTGGGAGGGAGGATGGGACCTAGAGGAAATGAGGGAGGGGGCTAAGATTGGGGGATGTAAAGTGAATAAATTTTTAAAAAGACATTGATAGGAGATGAGCTTCACATGTAGAAGGCTTTTTTATGCTCTTGACAGACATAGTTTGTAAGATTATAAAAAGAACACATGTGTAAGAGATTAAAACAGTCACTATGGTAAATATTTGAGCTATACCAGATAAAGCAAATACCATCAGTAAAGTAATAGAAGGATCAGAACAGGAAATCTGTTTTTAAAAGGCATGACATCATGATAAAATGTATTTCATTGGAAATACTGAGAGATGGACTAAAAATATTTCATAAATTAAGGCATGAAGAAATCACCTACAAATGACAAAATTACTAGGTGGAAACATAATCTATAGGTCATAATCATTGGATAAAATAAAGTTTTGCATACAGCTACATAGCAATTATAAGCCATTGAAGTCAAGAGGAAGCACTCTACAATCGCACTGAAAGCAAAGGGAAAAAATACTAGGCATTCAGAGAGAGAAAGCGAGAGAGAGAGAGAGAGAGAGAGAGAGAGAGAGAGAGAGAGAGAGAGAGAGAGGGGGGGGGGGGGTGTCTTGAATGACATGATGATCAATAATTTAGATGACAACCAACTGTAAGTACACGGGAATGGGAAGGTGAGTATCACTCCAGATGAGAGTAATCAGACTCAAATAGCCCACAATGGTGACGAGGTAGATCACCAAAAATGCCAGGAAGAGCTGGACTTTCTACTGTGGTAGATGAGTGAGTCCTTCTAAGACAAATCTGCAGCAGTGTTGCATTCTCCATTTCCAGGCTCCTCAGGACTATATGCTGAAATAAATATAAAAGGGGATTATTTATTTATGGAGTGAAAGTTCTGGGAAGTGACTTGAAACAAAACTCTACATTTATGTTTTATTATTTATCGCTATTACATGATATATGTTAATAAATAAAAATAGGGAGAATTAAGTGAATACTGTTTCTATGTGCCAGACAAAATATTTTTCTAATCTGCTCTACAGTTCCTGTAAATCAAGCATATAGTGGGAGTGACTTTTCTTCTTTTGTCTGTTGCTAAACATTTACTGAACTGAGATACGAATACAAGCAGCATAAGCAGCAGTGTTTGTAGTGATTAAATGGGCTTTGTTCTATGCAATAGAAAATGGCAACATAATTTAAAAGTCTCAATTTATTTCTGGTCATAAATGACAAAAACAGCAACAGAGAAAATTTTCCAAGTATTTCCTGATACATAGGTACATGTGTATTTGTGTGACATAATTATTTTCAGAAGTGGCTAAAATATTTAAAAGCTAACTTGACTTTCATGTTAAAAGTTTTTATTTGAATATATATTTAACTGAAACAAAATGAATCTTCTAATCAGAATAAACTAACAGGTATACCCTCTAAGAAAATGATGAGTATATTTTAAAGCAGAGGTTTAAGTTAATATTCTGGCTTTACCTAAATTTTCTCACAAGGTTTTTATAGATAGGTTCACAAGTAATTAAATACCATTTAAGAAATTTGAATCTTCTAGCTCCCAGCTTGGTTTTCTGGAGGCTCACAGATAATTCTCAAATAGCATTCTATTCCATTGTCTGTTTAGACATCTCATCAGCAAAACCTTAAACTATGAATTAAAGAAAAATAAATAATTTCTTAATAAGCAAAATGAAAAAACAGATTATTTTTTCTTACCCATATATCTTCAAAGAATTCAAAGAGGCGATTAGGTTGCATAAAGTAGAAAAATCCAATCTTAGCACAGAACTGAGAGAAGTACAGGTTTCAGCATTTCCATTCTGATTCATTTGCAGGCTCAACTTCTCAAACCGAGGGAATGCTGAGTATATAAAATGTCTTCAGAACAAGAGTTCACCAATGGGACATGCACATGATCTTGTCAAAGACAGAAGCATAAAAAAGTAAGTTATACAAGGGAGCTGGAAAAGTCACTTTAGGACAATGAATGCTGCCTTGTTTTTTTCTAGAGTTGAACCATTCATGGAGAAGCTCAAACAGTTCCACTGGGTTTTGTAGCCTCTAAAATCACAGAAATCAAGTCACTGCAGGTAGTTTTATATCGGAAACTGATAATGCAGAAAATCACTCTACCTTCCAATTCAGGTGATACTTCTGACACACTTAGGCAAACTGGTTTATACATATATTGCTCTTCTTTGTCCTGCACATGCAATAGCTGCATGTGAGCTAATCAAAACATGATTTCAGTAAGACCAAAGGTCTAGACTCCCTGGGGGAGTTGACAGCAACTTAATTTGTCAAGAAAACTGTGACTATAGGCCTACACCAACACCATCAGCTTAAATTGAAATCTAATGGGAAATTAAATGAGGTGAATGTCATGGAGAAGGAGAAAAGCAAAAACAAAACCAAAAGACCTGCATGGAGGTGTGTATAACTCTATCCCCTAGCATAAATGCCTCTAAGCATCTGTGATAGCCTGAGAAAAATGATAGATTTCAGTAACAAGGTTTGGGGCTCAGGAATCTTCCCTTGTGGAATGGTGATCCTGTGCATACGTGCCAAACACAGTCATAATTAGAAAGCTTAGAAAATTGCTAAACCTAGAAGATGTAAATGGATAGTGTAATTTAGCTATCTTCTCCTTCTTCTTCTTCTTCTTCTTCTTCTTCTTCTTCTTCTTCTTCTTTTCTTCTTCTTCTTTTCTTCTTCTTCTTTTCTTCTTCTTCTTCTTCTCTCTCTCTCTCTCTCTCTCTCTCTCTCTCTCTCTCTCTCTCTCTCTCTCTCTCTCTCTCTGTATGTATGTGAGACATAAATATTGGTGAGTGTGATGTAGCAAAGTCACTCACTATTATGGTTTTGAGACCCATTTACCACATCATGTCAGTAGTTTTTGCTTTATTTAGTGTAGATTTCCTGCTGGGTTTCAATCCTGCTTTCTTGGAGTAGAGTTTTCTTTCATTTTACTTCTGGTCTGCATATGTCTTGTGATATGAGTTTCTGGATGACAGCAATTTGTTGGGCTATTCATCATTCAATGAACTAGTGTGTGTCTTTGAAGTATGGGTCATGACCATTTTATTATTATAAGAAATTTACTATTTTTTGTGTTGTTTTCCTTTTGGTTGTTTTGAGTAATTTGTATTTTTATTTTCTTCTACCACCTCTTCTTCCTCAATCATCTAAAAGTGTACTAATTTGCTGATTAATCATAGTTGGTTCTTTCCTATTTTTTAATCTGTTCTCCTAGTAAGATCTTTGTTTCTTTCCTGTGTTCTTGTGATCAGATATGTAATATTCCCTTATCCTTTTTGTAGAATTTATTTAAATGTTTCTGTAATTCTGGCTTTGTGTTCATGAAACCCTTTCATTCATGTTTGTAGTAGAAAGATTTTATTTCTCCAATTCTTGGAATAATTTTTTATATAACTTTATAGGTTGGCAGTTAATGTCTGTCTGTCTATCTATCTATCTATCTATCTATCTATCTATCTATCTATCTCTTTCTCTCTCTCTAGTCCATTTTCTAGATTTACAACTTTTGGCTTTGTATTGTGGCCCATTTAGTTTAATCGAGGTTATCTTCATCACCATGGGATTGGAACTATTCCTTGGAGCCCAATAGGTTCACCTGTGGCTATAGAGTTGAAGGAAATAATTGTTTCCTTTCCTTTGATTTGTTTCTACGTGATTTGACATGCATCATACCATACCATATTGACTTTTACTGTTTATGCTGAAAAAAAATGCTGGCATTCTCATAGATTTGTCTGAAAATAGACTTTGCACTTCTTTCTTACAGCTTTACTTTTCTTTCTTTCTTTCTTTCTTTCTTTCTTTCTTTCTTTCTTTCTTTCTTTCTTTCCTGTACACTTGTGTGGTTGTTTGAGTAAGAACTTTCACTGTAGACTTATATATTTGAATATTTTGTCTCCAGTTGGTAGAATTATTTGGAAAGGATTATGAGATGTGAACTTAAAGGTGTGTCACTGGGGTCAACTGCATCAGTTCTTTGCTTTCATGATTGCTGCCATGCTTCTTGCCATGATGTTTATGTACTCTAACCCTCTAACACTATAACTCCAAAATAAACTCTTTCCTTTTTGTAAGTTACCTTGGTCATGGTGTATTATCACAGCAGTATCAAAAAAAGCTAAGGTGGCTTGACAGTTAAATTTAATATGGAGTGCAAAGTTTCAATCTTTGGTCATGCTTCTCTCATATCCTAAATATCTTCTGTACACATAGCTCCATAGCTTTTCTTCTAATATTTGTGGAATTGTTGTCTAATATTTTACTTAATGGGCTTTTATGTATTATACTGTACCTCTTCTATCTATACCAAAAATTTATAGGCTTAAATTTTAATACTGATTCTCCATCAGTCATATGTTTTCTTTTATTAATGTTGAAATGTTATAATACTTCCTGCCTACACGTTTACCCATGGATCTATCATCCAAGCTTCATTTCCAATTATGTTATGAATAATTATCTGGTATTTCACCTATTTAAACATATTTAAAATCAGATTATATACTGTCGCGCCCTCCTGCCGGCAGGAATGACGCAGACACCAGGATTCTTCTCAACAAGCTTTATTGGGAGTGCCCTTGAAACTGGCACGAAAGACTCTGAATGTCCGGGAGCCCGTGTTTAGTACCATCTTTGTGTGGTGTATCGATACCTCATGGGTTGTGGCTAGATGCTTCATTAGCAAATAGGAGTGGATTGGTTAATAACCACCATCCACGATAGCTCATAAGCATATCCCCGTTCGGGAGGGGCATGCTGAGCTGGCTCTGGTTCTAGCGCATGCGCAGGAGCAATTATTATTTACGAACAGCGAGTTCTTGGCCGTCACCATTATTGGGTGCGGCCGCGCCTTACAATATACAGTTAAAGGACATATGATGCTTTGATTTTTTTTCATATTTTTAAAATTCCTTTCACATACTTATTGGCATGGATAAATCTTAGGGACATAGTCTCTGAATTCTTGAAAAAGTAGGCTCCCTCTGGTAGTTTTAGACAGCTGTGGTTTAGACAATATTTACATGTGATAGGACTTCAGTATTTATTCCTTCAGTCTTGTCATTGATGGGTTATTTTCAAGGGATAGAGGAAAAAAAACTTATTTGAGTACCGTTGCTTGTGTCATGTCTATCACAGTTGTGGTACTTTTCTCACTATTTGGTTGACTATCTTGGCTCAGGACCTTACATCTTTCTTTTCCAGGTTTAAATTGGACTAGCTTATTCATTGGGGCTTATCTTTCCTGTAAGTTGAAATTTACATCAAGTTTAAAGAAATATCCATTCTTTTCTGGAGTAGATAAATTTCTTTCAACTGGTCTATGGTTGCATCTCAGCAGGCTCTCATAAACGTTCTGTCAGATGTTCTGTGCAGAGAGTGATGTCCAGCTTGACTCAAATGGAGCAAAACAAACAATGGCATTGGCTGTAATATTTTTAAAAATTCAGATATTGAAATATGATATTTGTTAGTTAAAAAGAATATCAGTCATAATAACATAGCAAAAGAACAAGGAATTCAGAAAAATAAAAATAAAGATAACTGTTAAAAATAAATTCCTTAGTGAACATACATCATATATACAAACATTATATATATATATAATATATATATATGCAAAAATATAAAATAAAATACCCACTCAAGCAACTTTGGGCTCAAATCTCTCTCTGTCAGCTTCTAACTGGCCTGGTCCATCTAAGACATAGATGGGCAGCAGATAGGCAGAACTGATTCTAGCGTTCTAGCCACAACCAACATTAGCAACCATCTCAAGAAGGTCTTTGGGGCCCTAGAATATCTTTGGGCTCAGATTTCTCTCTGCCTGCCAGCTACTTACTGGCCTGGCCCATCTGGGACACAGAGCAGAAAGGCAGACCCCTGCCATCTCAAAAAGGCCTGTGGGGCAACTGAGCAGCTTTGGTCTTGGAAGTCTCTCAGCTTCCTACTCTTCGCCTGACCTAAGTGGGATACAGACAGGGATCCCAGCAGATGAACTGGGTGCAGGCTCCAACATCCATTATTCACCATCCTGAAGAGGCCTCTGTGGAGCACTAGCAACCAACTTCTAGCCTGGAGCTCTTGTTGATTGCTCTCAACCTGCCTGAACCCTGTGGGACACAGACAGTGACCCTTTGGATGGAGGTCTAGTCCTTTTAACATCAGAGACAACTAGATGGCTAGAGGCCAGTGCAAGAAAACAAGCAACAAAACTCAGAGCCATATGACACAACCAGAAACCAGTGATCTTACCACAGCAATCCCTGGAGATATAAACACCCATGAAGCACAAGAAAATTTTAAATCTGAGGGGGAGACCTGGTGGCACTCAGAAGAAGGACAGCAGGTTACGAAGAAGACACTTGATACCCTATGAGCGTATATAGGGTGAGGTAATCCCCCTCAGGAACAGTCATAGGGGAGGGGAATAAGGGGAAAATGGGAGGGAGGGAAGAATGGGAGGATATAAGGGATGGGATAACCATTGAGATGTAACAAGAATAAATTAATAAAAAAAAGAAAAAAATGATAGAAGCCTTAAAGGAGGAAAATAAATCTCTCAAATAAATATAGGTAAATAAATTTAAACAGATGAAGGAATTGAAAAATCCTAATAAGAATTACAGGAAAATTCAATCAAATGGGAGAAAGAAATGAACAAAACTATTCAAGACCTGAAGAAAGAGTTAGAAGCAACAAAGAAAACACAATCTGAGTCAACAGAACAGAACAGGAACCACAAACACAAGCAACACCAACAGAATACAAGAGATGGACAATACGATGGAAGTTATCAATACATCAGTCAAAGAAAATGTTAAAACTAAAAAGTTTCTGTCACAAAACACCCAAGAAAGCTGGGACACCATAAAAAGACCAAATATAAGAATAATAGGAAAAGAAGAAAAGACTCTAAGATTCAACACCCAGAAAATGTTTTCAACAAAACCATAGAAGAAAACTTCCCCAATCTAAAGAAAGAAGTTCCCATAAACATACAAGGAGCCTACAGAACTCCAAATAGATTGGACTAGAAAATAAAGTCCTCACGCCACATAATAATCATAACACTAAATGTACAAAACAAAGAAAAAATATTAAAATCTGTAAGAGATAAAGGCCAAGTCACATATAAAGTCAAACCTATTAGAATTACATCTGACTTCTCAAAAGAGACTATGAAAGCCCTAAGGGCATGGATGGATGGATGGATGTCATGTAAACATTAAGAGATCACAGATGCCAACCCACACTACTATACCCAGAAAAACCTTTAATCATTCTATGGAGAAAACAATATATTCCATGATAAAACCAAGTTTAAACAGGATCTAGCTACAAATCCAGCCTTATAGAAGATAATAGAAGGAAAACACCAACCTAAGGAGGCTAATTATATGCAGGGAAAAACAGGAAATAAATAACCTCACATCCACAACAACAAAAGAAAGTACTCTCTCTCTCTCTCTCTCTCTCTCTCTCTCTCTCTCTCTCTCTCTCTCTCTCTCTCTCACACACACACACACACACACACACACAATAACACACACTCTACCACCACCAACATAAAGATAACAGGAACTAACAAGTACTCTCAACATCAATGGCTTCAACTTCCCAGTGAAAAGAGACAGGCTAACAGAATAGACACAAAACAAGACCCATCATTCTGCTGCACACAAGAAACACACTTCAGCAATAAAGATAGACATTACCTCAGAGTAAAGGGCTAGAAAACTATATTCCAAGTAAATGGACCAAAGAAGCAAGCTGGAGTAACCATTCTAGTATTTAATAAAAAAAGATTCTCAACCAAAACTAATCAAAAGAGATGGAGAAGGGCACATCATACTCATCAGAGGAAAAATACACCAAGATGATGTCTCAATTCTGAATGCCATTATTCATAAAAGAAACATTACCAAAGCTTAAATCACACATCAATCCCCACATATTAAGAGTGGGAGACTTCAACACCCCACTCTCCCCAATAGACAGACCATCAAGACAGAAACTAAATGGAGAATCAATAAAACTAATAGATGTCAGGAATCAAAAGGACCTAGCTGACATGTACAGAACATTTCACCTAAACACAAAATAATACACCTTCTTCTCAGCATTTTATGGAACCTTCTTCAAAATTGACCATATACTCGGTCACAAAGCAAATTTCAGCAGATACAGGAAGGTTGAAATAATCCCTTGCAACTTATCAGACCACCATGAATTAAAGCTGGAACTCAACAACAGAAATGACAGAAAGCCTACAAGCTCATGGAAACTGAACAACTTCCTACTCAATGACTCTTGGTTAAGGGACGAAATAAAAAGAGAAATTAAAAACTTCCCAGAATTCAATGAAATTGAAGGCACAACATACTTAAGCTTATGGGACACAGAGAAGCACGCCTTAGAAGGAAGTTCATAGCAGGTGCCTTTATAAAGAAACTGGAGAGGTCCCATACTAGCAGCTGAACAGCACACCTGAAAGCTCTGGAAGAAAAAAAGCAGACACATGCAAGAGGACTAGATAGCTGGACAGCACAGAATTCAGAGAAGTTCCACAAAATAGAATCAGAAGGAATGTTGCCACATTCTTTCTATGAGGTCACAGCTACCTTGATACCTAAACCACAGAAAGATTGAGTGAAGAAAGAGTATTTCAGACCAATTTCTCTAATGAATATTGATGCAAAATAGTCAATAAACTATTTGCAAACCAAATCCAAGAACACATCAAAAATATCATTCACTGTGACCAAGTAGACTTCATCCCAGGTGTTCATGAGCATTTTAATATACAGAAATCCACCCATGTAATTCATTATATAAACAAAATGAAAGAAAAAAATCACATGATCATCTCCTTAGATGCTGAAAAAGCATTTGACAAAATCCAACACCCATTCATGTTTAAAGTCTTGGAGAGAGCAGGGGAAAAAAAAGGCACATACCTAAACATAGTAAAGGCAATATACAGCAAGCCTCTGGCCAACATAAAACTAAATGGAGAGAAATTTAAAATAATTATACTGAAATCAGGGCTAAGTGAGGGCTGTGTACTCTCTCTGTATCTCTTCATTATAGTACTTGAAGTCCTAGCTATAGCAATAAGACAACTAAAGGAGATCAAGGTGATAAAAATTGGAAAAGAAGAAGTCAAACTATACTCATGGATGATTTGATAGTATATATAGGTGACCCCAAAATTCTACCAAGGAACTCCTAAAGCTGATAAACACCTTCAGCAAAGTGGCTAGATACAAAATCAGCTCAAAAATAATATTGGGCTTCTGGTCAGGCAGTAAACTGTCTTAAGTCAATTTGTACATTTTGGAAGCTGCTAACCCACACTGCTGATTCACTCAGGAATTTAAGTTTTATTCCTTCTCAAGTCTCTGAGGGGCATTGAAGACAAGATAGTATAGTTTCATAACCAAGTTTAGCTGGTTAGGGGACAAGATAATTTTAGATCAAGATAAAGAAGTTAAGCTTTTCGAGTTGAGATAAGATAGATATTGAATCTCATTCAGAAATCTCGACCCAACAAGACAGGAAAAACACTTCAAATGACATGAATGCAGATGGCCAAGTCACTATGAATGTAACATATACAGAACTCATTATTCTCATGATTGTCACATGGTTCTCCCTGCTGTATCTAGTTTGTTTTATACATGTGTAGTAAAATAAAAGTATAAAAAAATAATAAGTAGGCCTCCTGGACACAAATGATAAATGGGCTGAGAGTGAAGGTAGGGAAACTACACCCTTCTCAATAGCCACAAATAATATAAAGTGTCTTGGTGTAAGTCTAACCAAAAAATGAAAGACTTGTATAAAAAGCACTTCAAATATCTGAAGAAAGATATTGAAAGTTTCTGAAGACCGAAAGATCTCCCATGCTCATGGATGGGGAGAATCTACATAGTAAAAATGGGCATTTTACTGAAAGCCCTCTACAGATTCAATGCAATCCCTATCAAAATACCTACACAATTTATTATTATTATTATTATTAATTATTATTAACATATACATTTATATTATCACACATATAAAATAAACTATATACAGCAAGAAGAATCATGAAATGATCAGGATTACATTAATGTTACATTCATAATATTTTTTTTACTTTATTAATTTATTCTTGTTACATCTCAATGGTTATCCCATCCCTTGTATCCTCCCATTCTTCCCTCCCTCCCATTTCCCCCTTATTCCCCTTCCCTATGACTGTTCCTGAGGGGGATTACCTCCCCGTGTGTATGCTCATAGGGTATCAAGTCTCTTCTTGGTAACCTGCTGTCCTTCCTCTGAGTGCCACCAGGTCTCCCCCTCCAGGGGACATGGTCAAAGTTGAGGCACCAGAGTATGTGAGAAAGTAATATCCCACTCTCCACTCTACTGTGGAGAGTGTTCTGTCCATTGTCTAGATCTGGGTAGGGGTTTAAGGTTTACTGCCTGTATTGTCCTTGGCTGGTGCCTTAGTTTGAGCGGGACCCCTGTGCCCAAATCTGCCTAATATTTTCACTATTTGCATTTGACAACCTTGAAGGAAACATATTTCCTTTCTTGGTGAGTCTAAAGTTCTGAATGTAAATCAATATCTATCATTTCTCATCTCTATCAACTTAAAACATCTATCTAGACCTAAATACATCTTAACCTTTAAATAACTAAGCTTAATTGTAAAACTAAACGATCTGGTCTTCAATGCCATCAGAGACTTAAGAAGCAATAAAATTAATTACCTGAGTAAATAGGAAGTGCAGGTTAGCATCTTCCAAAGTGAAACAACAACAACAACAACAACAACAACAACAACAACAAAACAGAGAGTGTTTGCTGCCTGAATACTCACCTAAAACCCTCTTTATCCTTCTGTCCCAGTATATCAGACAGACATATTTGTGAGGCTGGAAAGATCAATTCTCATCTTCATATGGAAAAACAGATTAACCAGAAGAGCTAAAACAATTTCGTATAATAAAAGATCTGGAGGAATCTCCATCCCGGATCTCAATCTATACTATGTAGCAACAGTAATAAAAATGGCATTATATAGGCATAGAATTAGACTTGTTGATCAATGGAATCAAATAGAAGGCCTAGAAATAATACCACACACCTACGGACTCTTGATTTTTGATGAAGAAACCAAATGGAAAATCTGGATTTTATACAATGGAAAAAAAGAGCATCTTCAACAGATGGTGCTGGTCTAGCTGAATGTCTACATGTAGAAAAATGCAAAGAGATGCATATTTATCACCTTGTACAAAACCAAAGTTCAAGTGCATTAAAGATATCAACATAAAACCAGACACACTGAATCTGTTAGAAGATAAAGTGGGGAAGAGCCTTGAGCTCATTGGCACAGGAGACAATTTCCTAAACAGAACACCAACAGCTCAGGCTCTAAGGTTAGCAATTAATAAATGGGACCTCATGAAACTGAAAAGCTCCTGTAAGGCAAAAGACACTGTCAACAAAATAAAATGACAGCCTACATACTGAGAAATGACCTTCACCAACCCTACACTGACCGAGGGCTAATATCCAAAATATATAAAAAACTCAAGAAATTAAAAACCACCAGACCAAATAACCCAATTTAAAAACGGGTTACAGAGATGAACAGAGAATTCTCAGCAGAGAAACTTTAAATGGCCGACAAACACTTAAAGAAATGCTCAAGGTCCTTAGTCATCAGGGAAATGCAAATCAAAATGACTTGAGAGTCCGTCTTACACCTATCGAATAGCTAACATCAAAAACTCAAGTGATGGCACATACTTGCAAGGATGTGGAGAAAGAAGAACACTCCTCCATTGCTGGTGGGAGTGCAAACTTTTAAAACCACTTTGGAAATCAATCTGGTCATTTATCAGAAAATTGTGAACAGTGCTACCATAAGACCCAGCTATACTACTCCTGGGTATATACCCAAAAGATGCTCCACCATACAACAAGGACATTTGCTCAACTATGTTCATAGCAGCCTTATTCATAATAGCCAGAATCTGGAAACAACCTCTATGTCCCTCAACCGATAAAGAAAGTATGGTACATTTACACAATGGAATGCTACTCAGCTATTAAAAACAAGGAAAATTTGAAAAATTCAGGGCAAATGGATGGAACTAGAAATGATCATCCTGAGTGAGGTACCCCAGACCTAGAAACACACGCATGGTATATACTCACTTATAAGTGGATATAAGCCCAACATAGGTGTCTTCTGAGAGACTCCACCCCTTGAGGTTTTGGGACAGATGCTGGAACTCACTGCTGGACTCTGGATGGAGCACTGAGAGTGCTATGGAAGAATGGATGGATGGAAGAACCCAGAGGGCTTAGGAGCCCCACAAGGAGACAATCAAGGCTGGTGCATCTGGACCCGGGGAAGGCTGCACAAACTGTTGTACCAACCAAGCACAATGAACTCAGTAAACCTAGACACCCTGTTCAGATATAGCCAACGGCAGCTCATTCTCCACAGTTGTGGGAGAGCAGGTACTGCCTCTGACATGAACTCTGGTGGTCCAGATCTAATCACTTCCCCTTGGTGGGAAAGCCTGACAGCAAAAGGGATGCAGGCTATCTGGATGAAACCTGGTAGGCTGTGGTCATATGGTGGGGGAGAAGGTCTCTTCTATCATAGGTCTCAGGAAGGGGAATAGGGTGGAAGAGGGACAGAGGGTGGAAACAGGAAGATACAAGGGAGGGGATAACAATCGAGATGTAACCCGAATAAATTATAATAAATTAAAAAACTCTCCCAGTTAAAAAAAAACAAAACCATAGGTTTCATAACATAGGAAAGCCCAACTTTAACAGAAGTGAGGAAAAAAATAGGCAACAGTGTTTCCATGCGGACTCCTTTAGAGGCTGCATTTCTTAAGACAAGGAGATGTGTTTTTGTATAAAAATACATTCAAAGCAAGACCTCACAAATTGGACACATATGTGCTTTTACCTAAAGACAAAGCGTGAAGAAATTGATTCCCCAAAAGACTCCATTAGGAAGTCCCTTTAGGACGGTGACCTGCTCTCCAAGCACTATAGAGTTGGACCAGCCACAGAGAACCTCTACAGTGCCACTGTGTTTTACAGCCTTTTGTGTTGTCATGTATATATACTAAATTTTATCATATAAATTACATTAAATACATACATTAAGTATATATTTATTTTATTTAAGTAACATTTTCTGGTTTTCTATTCCAGGGAGGAATTTAGAAGAAGACTTGTAAAAAAATTTCTACCTCAAGTAGAAAATGTCTGAGACGTTTAGACAAATTTTCACTTATATAAAAAAATACATTCTTCTTTCTACCTTGACTTTTGTGGCTCTGTCTGAGCTAATCTAAGTGGGATTTAAGTAAGACCAAATATGTAGATGCTCTTCTGGTGTCAGCCCCATATGGAGTAGGCAAAGAACACTTGTTCAAATCAACTTACTACACCAGTTCAAGCTTAAGTCTAATGGGAAATTGTACTAATGAATGTCAAGGGAAGGAAAAAGACAAATTACCTCAATGGGCAGTGTCTAGAACTCTGCCTTCCAAACATGAATAGCACCAAGCTTCTTAGAAAGTCTGTTAAAAATGCAGATTCAACTTCAGTAGTAGCATTGGGGCTCAGGGACCTTCCTTTATGATACAGTGATCCTGCGGACATTTGCCAAGCACAGTCATAACCAGAAAGCCTTGGACTTTGATTAAAGCAGTTGCAAATGTTCATTTTCTAGGAAGAGAGATGCAGGCGGTCCCACAAGATTTCCAGAGTAAGTCAGTGACTGGCTCTAGTGTAGAGAAAGATTTGGCAACATTTTACATGATATTGAAAGGTGCAGAATTTCCCTTGAGTAGTAACAGAATTTGCCATAAACATTCAATGAAAACAAACAGCTTAATTTACTTTTTGTTACATTTATTTAAATTTGAAGCTGGCGTAGTGGTCTCTAACTCTTAACATAATAAAAGATTTTTGGTTTACAAAGTCAAAACACCAAGGGCATTTTTAAAGTTTTTTTTTTGGTAAATTACCAAATCAAGACTATTCCCTTTGTATTGTACCACTTTTGTTTTTTTAGGTTCAAATAAACTTAATTCTTCCATTTTCCCCTTTAGTTTTTTACTTATGGAAGTTATATACAATAAACTACCTAATAATATACAATGACCTAGTCAAGAAAATATATGACATAATTTAAAAAGCCATTCTGCCTGAAACCCAGAATTACTTGTAATAAATATGGGGAAATTTGGAGAGAGAAAATAGGAGGTAGATATGATCACACGGCATTGTATACTAGGAATTCTCAAGAACTATAAATTCTCAAGATTAATAAAATTTAAATTAATGAAACTGTGTAAAATAATTTAAAATATATAGATATACACCAATAGAGAAGTTAAAACAAAATAAGGTAATCCTACCTCCAAAAAGAGGCATTTCAAGAAGCCATAATCAAAGAAAAGATAGGCATCATTCCTCACTTATAGAAAAGAGAAGTTAAGAAAATGCTCATAAAGTTTCCTCTTGCCTTTTCTGTCATTTTCTTCATGATTGTATTCCACTTTCTATTGATTTTTTTCCCCATGACAGATAGTGTGAATTTCTATAAACATTAAAAGTCAAAGAAATACCTTTGGAAAAAAAGAAGTTTGAAGAGCTGGTAGATTTTCTGGGATTTTTTCCCATGTGATTAAACAAACAGGAAGCTAAGCATACAATTAATAAACACACGTAAAGTGTTCAACCTAGGTGGCCCTGTTTGCTGTGTCATGTATCCTACTAAGTCATTTGGAAAGAACTTAGGTTGCTTTAAATCAATACAGAATTAGTAAAGCCGCAAGGAAAAACACATACACCAGTGGAATGTTTTCTTCCTGTTTTATTTAGTGTGACAAAAACTTAATGAGATTCCTGAACATTTTATAATTAGAAGCACCAACACTTTTTTTTTAGACATGTCACATTATAATTGTTAAAATACTCGAAGGGTTGATTTCAACAAAGTATAAAAAAGTGATAATTATAAGTGAAAAAAATCTTTGAACATTTTATAAAACAAAGACATATCAAACTGGCGAATTCTGTGTCTGGTTTTAAAGTGAATGGGCAAGAGATTTCCAAGAACTAAACATGCCTCTCCAATCTTTTTTTCAGTGAATCTGTGACTTGCCTGTTTCTCAGGCTGTAGATAATTGGGTTCAGCACAGGTATTATGACCGTGTAAAACAGAGAATCCATCATACCTTGACTGTCGGTTTGTTGAGATGCAGGGAGCACATACATGAAGAGAAGGGGCCCATAGTATAAAGACACAGACAGGAGATGGGCACCACAGGTGGAGAAAGCCTTCCTTATGCCTTGGAGAGACTTCCTTTTCAAAATTGTAAATAGCACTAGTGTATATGAAACCAAGACAGTCATAATGGTGAAGACCTGTATTGACCCAGACAAAATAAATACTAATAGAAGATTAAGAGAAGGGTCAGTACAGGAAATATTATACAACGGTATAATATCGCAATAAAAGTGATGGATTATATTGGAATTACAGAAGGTTAATCTGAGTAGAAACAACACATGAAACAAGGAGTGGAGAAAGCCGCCTACAAACACTGAAACTAGTAGGCGGATACATAGTCCATTGGTCATAATAACTGGATAAAGTAATGGTTTGCATATGGCTACATAGCGATCATAGGCCATTGTACCCAAAAGAAAGCATTCTGTGGTTCCACCAAACGCAAAGGCAAAGAATTGTATCATGCACTCGGAAAGTGATATCACCTTGTTCTTAGATAACAGGTCAACTAGCATGTTAGGAGTCACTGTGGATGATATCCATGCATCTACAAAAGCCAAACTCCCAAGGAAAAAGTACATAGGGATATGCAGCTGGGGGTCACTCCAAATGAGAACAATCAGACCTAGGTTCCCCACAATAGTGATGAGGTAGACCACCAAGAAGAGCAGGAAGAGGGGCACCTGCAGGCCACGGTGATTCGTGAGTCCTGTGAGAAGAAACTCTGTCAGCAGGGTGGTATTCTCTTTTTCCATGTGTTGCTCACTGGACACTGCCTGAAGTGAAATAAAATACATGTAATGGAGCATTCACTAAACGTCAACACAGGGACAGGGTTTGATATGACATCATCTTTACCAGAACGGTCTTTTACTTTTTCAGATCTTCTGGAACCAGGGTTAAAGGTGATTGTGAGCCAAAAGGGGAGAGCAGAAAGAGGCAAGGGAAGCTCTCTAAGCAGAGTGATCAAAGAAAGCAGCAAGAGGGAACCAGAAGGCTGAGTATTGTGAACACTAGGAAAAGAAAGCTAATAAGAGTAACACAGAAATACAGCGTCAAGTGCAAAAACAAATGCTCCAGGGCAGCTGTTTCCAACTTTCCTAATGCTGAGGCCCTTTAGTACAGTCCCTCATGCTGTGGTAACCCCCAAATATAAAATTATTTCATTACTACTTCATAGCTGTAATTTGCTACTGTTATGAATCATAATATAAATATCTGTGTTTTCTTGATGGTCTTAGGTGACCCCTGTGAAAGGGTCATTCGACCCTCAGATAGAGAGCTGTGGATTTACAGAGAGAGGAGAGAAGAGAGAGAGGGGAGAGAGAGGGGAGAGAGGAGAGAGGGGAGAGAAAAAGAAAGAGGAGGAATTGCTGAGAGTTGCAATACAGAAATTGTTAGTGGCTTCAACAAGAGCTGTTTCCTTTGTTGAATGGTATTAAATCATAGAATCATAAGATGTTAATGTGAAAGGCATAGTATGAGAATAAAGAAAGCAAATAATACAGCAGACTCTATCAAACACGAGGAGAGTTTACATTTATCTATGTTTCATAGATCTACCTGACTTTTTCCCTCCGTAACATATTTTTTAACAAGTTCTCAAAAGGAAGAGTAGGCAATTGAAATAAACTGAAAAGAAAAGAGAAGGGGGATGAAAAAGCTAAATTTACACGGGGAATAAAAAGAAAATAAAAGGTCATGAAAATCGGCAAAAGTAACAGTCATAACTTGATAAGTCTAGTAAAAAGCAAGCCAAGAAAAGAAGAAGAAACATGAAAAGTGCACAAAGCAAAATAAAAGGAAACTCAGAGGGTGGTGTGGGGTGGTGTGGGGTGGGGTGGGGTGGGGTGGGGTGGGGTGGGGTGGGGTGGTTTGGGCAGGGCATTTGTCAGAACCCTGTGTTCACTAGTAGCTGCTTTATCAGAATCAATGCCCTTTTTAAAAGAATTCTAGTTTATTTTCTTATTTTCTTATAGATTCTATATAGGACTAAGAGACTTTAACTTGAATTTTTTCTTTTATATAGGTATAGTGACAGTGTCTAAAGGTTCATTCCATGTGATAGTGATGCTTTCTCTCATTTTTAGTAAGTAACAGGAGAAAAATATTGATTAGATACAGACTGTATGAAGAGCCAATGTCAATAATTGTACATAAAAAGCTTACATGCTTTTCAAATCACAAAAACCGTTGAAAATCTTCAAATATGTATCTTTCAAATAACAAATGCTGATATATGTCATGTATATGTGTGTGTGTTTATGTGTATACGCATAAATATATACAAACATATACAAATACATTTAGATATTTTCTCCTAAGGATGTATAATAAATTTTATATAAATTGCTCAGTTATATTTGTATGTATTTGTACAAAATGTGCCAATATTCATCATATATTTTTATATTTATATATAATGGTAAATATTAATTTGTACATATATTATATCTATATTATATATAGGTAAAATATTCAGTGAAGCTATTCTCACATGGGGAGTCATGAAATAATTATTCTCTAATTGGTAGACTTTCTGTTTTAATCAGAAATGTAATTGCCTTGAATGGGGTCTTTATATCAGAATTGTCTAGATATTTCTTATACAAGAATAATGTCATCAATCTAAAAACTGAGTTTTGAAGCACTCATGTTTTATCTCAGCACAACTGATAAAGTCCAGATTTTAGTCATGAAAATGAAACATGCAAAAATTTCAATCTTTTCAAAAGTACCCCTTAGCTATTTTCATTTTGTACATGCATTCTAACATCACTATGCTAATAGATTTTAAACCTTGTGAATTTTAAATCTTCTTTACAAAGATTAATATTAGAAAATATTTTCAATGTTACCAATATCTTCTATGGAACTGTGGAGATCCTTTAAGAGTGTTAGAATTTCTCAAGAGCAGAAATAGCACATGACAGCACCGATGTGAAGATACAGGTGGTTCACTGACACACTTGGATGGCTTTGCTTACAAAATTTATTAGAAAATCCTGTTTATATCGTTGTTCTGTGAACACAGTTTCAACCAATTGCATACATGTGCATTTTTCCCTAGGAAAGAAGACGTGAAGAACTGAAATTCCCCTCAGAATGCCTTAGGATTCCCTGTAGGAAAGAGTGAAGATCACCAACTGGGCATTGCTGATGGAGGTGTGTGTAAAATTCAGGTCTTCCCAGAGGATCGATAAACATCAAATCACTCTGAGCAAGTCTAGCTTAATAAATTAAAATTACACTTAACATCATTATATTTCATCATAAGTGACATGCCTGGTGGTTTTATGTCAACTCTGGTTTAGATATGAAATTGAATGCAGTGAGTGCTTTGATGGCATGTCTGTACTAATCAAATCATAATTTTATTAAAGCACCCATCTACATTTTTTTACAATGGGAAATCCAAAAATAACACTCTACTGATAATAAAAATAACATCTTACATTTGAACATATCTTAACTTCCTAAACTTAATCATAAATTTGATAAAAAAAAAGTTATAGTAAGTAGGTGTTAGCCATGGGGGAAGAAAAGATGAAAACCAAAAACAAATTTAGGATAGCAGCCAATAGCATGCTGTCTAAACAGCAGTGACCATAGATGTTAAGATTTGAATACTAGCCCGTCACTTCTCAATGACTCCACCCATTATCTGGGGAATATTTATTTCAATATATTACCTTTTAGTACACAATAATGTGTAATTGTGTGGGTTTGTATGTAAATGTATATACACATATATTTATATACATTTTTTATTTATTTATTTATTCAATGATTATTCTTTTTTTAAATTAATTTATTCTTGTTACATCTCAATGGTTATCCCATCCCTTGTATCCTCCCAGTCTTCCCTCCCTCCCATTTTCCCCTTATTCCCCTCCCCTATGACTGTTCCTGAGGGGGATTACCTCCCCCTGTGTATGCTCATAGGGTATCAAGTCTTTTCTTGGTAACCTGCTGTCCTTCCTCTGAGTGCCACCAGGTCAGTACTCCAGGGGACATGGTCAAATGTGAGGCACCAGAGTACGTATAACAGAAGAATATCTCATAACAATAATACACTTTATTTTTTGAATGACCATATGGTCAAAACCTGTATTTATAACTCAACTTTGTAGTACAAATTATTTGTTTCCTTTTCTTTCCACAAGTACATCATCTGATCATGGTATTTTTAGAAGGTATGGTAATTTGATCCGTGATAATTCTGAGCTGTTAATAATCCTACCCAGATTGGCTTGATGAACTTTTTCATTGAATTTGCATTTATGGCCATATTTCCTAAACCATATGCTATTTATAAAGTTTTACCTGACATAAGTTATTGCATGTAATCTAGAAAATTACTTAAAGTATGTTGATATGCTCCCGTAGTACCAGTCACCTGAACAAATAGATTGGGGCTAGCCTGGACAACAGAGTGAAAAATGTGCCTCTTAAAAAATTAAAATGAATAAAATACTTGAGTATTTGAGTAGGTTATAATAGGTTATATATAAATACAAAGATATTTCTGTAATAGTCTTGACCAGTCTCACAATTTCGTATTCAGGAGAAATCTTTTTAAACAACTCTCTTCAAATGCCAAGGGATGACACCACACTGATTAAACTTTGAAGGTAAGTACCACGTGCATTTGAATAAATTTTACAAAGAAGCTGGGGTTTTTGGTTTTGTCTTTTTTTTTTTTTTTTTTAAGATAAGCTTAACATTCTCACAGCCAGTAAGCGTCTAGTGTACAGAAAATAAGGGTACCAGGTATAGGATCCCACCTTGTGTGATTGAAGTTAGATCCAGTCAAAGTGGTTGCTACTCCTGACATTCATATTATTATTAAACCATTGAAACCATTATTTTAGCTCTCAGGTTTTACAAGTGATGATGATTACTTTTCTCCTCCAGTAGCTTGCATGTTACCTTCCAGTACCAGGAAAACGAGTCACTAGTGATGAAATGTCCAAGTCAGTACAAGATTGATTTATACATGTTCTATGAAAGAAGTATGTGGTATCTTCAACTACAGAGCCTTACCATCAGATTCTGGAGGGTAACCAATAGAATTTGCAGTAGTCTGAATGTTTTGAACCCCACTACCCATCAATTCCAAAAGAAGACACCCATTTCTGGAACTAAGACATTTATTTATTAGCGAGTGGTGTCTAGTGGGGGTCGTTGTTGCCCCATTACATGGCAATTCTGCTTTATATATTAGGACTCTTCTACAATGGTAGGTAAGCTTCCATGTTTTATTTATCACTCTTTATGTTGCATTCTTTCTCCTATCTTCCCTTCTTCCACTCCAATTTAACTCTTCTTGTTCCAGAATATGGAAAAACCTTAAAATCTCTGAGACCTTTAGAATTTATATGTGTGTGTGTGTGTGTGTGTGTGTGTGTGTGTGTGTGTGTGCGTGCGTGCACGCACGCACACACACACACACACCTCAGAACATCTATGAAGGCCAGAAGACAACTTGTGGGAGCCAATTCTCTCTTTCTACCATGTGAGTTCTGTGGGAATAGAATTTAATTTTCAAGTCTTAAGGCCTCACAATAAGCCTTTACTAGTAGAACCTTCTCACCAACAATGGGCTCATTTTTCAATGAAAGGAGTAACACATTGCATTTTGTGGATCTGTGAAGGCCAAATCACTTCAGTTTTAGAAACATTTATGTAAGGTCTCACATATGTAAGCTACGGTGATACAAACAAAAAGGCACAGAGCAGCAGGACTTTAGATAGCAATTTATAAGCCAAAGTTAAGTGTCACACAAGGTCAGATTTCACTCAAGAAGTGCAAAGGATTAAATTATTCTAATGAGTAATATTTCCTGTTCAAGTTGATGTTATGCGAACGCCTTATAGGAAAGCAGTCATATGGTTACAGTTTAGTCATATCTTTAAAAAAAAAACACAATGTTTCAATATTGGGGCAATATTGGCAGCAATGGAACAAAGTATGGCAGGGAGTCTCTGTGAAGAGGAGTTTTGGGTGAAAGAAAGAATGTTAGACAGTAAGGTAGGTCCAGAATTCTTTCAGTGATGTATTTTGGATATAATAAAATTTTTATTTGGAGGATTGTGAGAGATGAGACTTATGACAGTAGGTGTCACTGGGAAGGATTTCAAATCAAGCATTGTGGGAAATGCATGGCAAAGAAAAATGTAAATATGGTCATAATCAGCACAGAGGATAAGAGCTCTGCAAAACAGATATGGAAATAATATAATTAGCTATTAATAATGTACATGTATATAATCTTGTAGTTAAGAAAATGCTTCAAAAGACTACCAAAAAGAGACTTGATACCCTAGCATCATATTCAAGGGGAGGAGGTCCCCATCAGTCACAGTCATAGGGAAGGGGAATGGGGTGAAAGCAGGAAAGAGGGAGGAATGGGAGGATGCATGGGATGGGATAACAATTGACAAGTAATATGAATGAATTAATAAAAAAATTTTAATGCAAAAAAAAATTTAAAAAATAAAATGCTTCAAAAATATGAAAAGGGGTTTCATTTAATCAGTTTTGGTTATGAATAATTATCTAGGAGCAGCATTTGTGAAAGAAGAGAGTATCTGCAGGCTGGAGGCTATAAAAACTAGAGGTTTACATGAGCAGAGATGAGTAGATTCTACAGCAAGAGCCTCTGTGGCATAAATAGAAATATGTAGGGCATTTCGGTGATGATAGGAGAAAGGCAAGATAGAGCCGAAGATGGAGAGATCAGAGGCAGGAAGACATGCAATTTGTGAAGTGCCAACAGAACAATTATTCTTCACACGTACACACAAGCACAAACACATGTTTGTACGCTCAGTTGTATGTGTTTGCATTTTCATATTCTCCCCCGCTAAAATCTACTTTGTTCTATGATATCAAATGTGTTGCCGTTATTTAATCTTCCATACTATGTATTTGAAGCTTCTAGTTTTTAAACAGACATTCCAATAAGTGTTACCAGAGACTTTAACTCAACAGTTTCATTTTACTTAAATTAAAAAAAAAAAAAAGGCACTCCTTCTTCCCCATTCTGCACTCTTTCTGCACACTTCTCTCAGCTTGTCCAATCTACTGTTGTTGTTGGTTTTTTTTGAACTACTGTCAGACAACATAAAGCATCACTGGAGAAGTCCTTAGATGGTACCCTAGACTATAGAAGCAGTGGCCTCTGTTCACCCATGCAAGCATGCTGAGCTCAGAGCATCACCTTTCAGTTGTCCCTTGCTGTCAATTATCTTGTTGAATTGTCTTTTCTGATTATTATTTTTGTAATTTTTAGGTTGAGTTGCTTTAAGAAGTGAAATTAACCATGACGAAAGACATATTGAAGGCTAGACATATACTATAGATCTGTTTCTACTCACCAAAATAAAAACCTGCCTCCTCCAAACAGATAAATGTGGCATCTCTCCAGACTACACAGCAGTATTGGTATCAAGGAAATAGTATTCAAGTGTGCTTTGTAAGAATATTATTTTTAATTGTTCATACACTTGCATTGCATAGCCACACTGAAAAAGACTAAATAAAAAGCTTGAACATTGGTTTAATTTGTTTTCTGGTGTAATTATTTCATATGTAATAACATTTGTTAGAAAGACTCATATGCTCTTGAGGTCAGTGTGTGGGGTGTGTGTGTGTGTGTGTGTGTGTGTGTGTGTGTGTGTGTGTGTGTGTGTATAACCCATACATGTTTTAAGGAGATGTTAAGTACTTATACTTAAGTCAATTAAAGTTTTAAATGAATTACACAAATGTGAACACATAGTCATATTGAACCTTGATAGTTGTAAGAAGTCTAAGTATTTCTCTTTAATAATTTTGTCAATGAATCTATGACTTGCTTATTTCTTAAACTGTAAATAATTGGATTTAACACAGGAATTATGACAGTGTAAAACAGAGAGTCTATCATATCTTGATCATCTACTGCTGAAGATGCTGGGTGCACATACATGAAGAGAAGAGGCCCGTAGTACAAAGACACAGATAAGAGATGAGCGCCACAGGTGGAGAATGCTTTCTTTATGCCTTTGGCAGATTTCTTTTTTAAGATTGTAAACAGAATAATAGTGTAAGAGACAAGGATGGTTGAAATAGTGAAAACTTGGATTGAGCCAGAAAAAATAAAAACAATTAGGTAATTAAGAGAAGTGTCAGTACAGGAAATCTTCAACATTGATATAATGTCACAGTAAAAGTGATGTATCACATTGGAATGACAGAAAGTTAGTCTCAATAAGAAACCTTCATGAATTACAGCATGAATAATCCCACCTACAAAGGACAAGACTGTCAGACATACGCAGAGACCATTGGTCATAAGTACTGGGTAGAGTAAAGGTTTACATATGGCTACATAGCGATCATAGGCCATTGCTGCCAAGAGGAAGCATTCGGTGGTTGCACTGATATTAAATAAAAAAAATTGTGTCATACATCCAGATAGAGAAATCAGCTTGCTCTTAGCAAAGAAGTTAAGCAGCATCTTTGGAACCACTATGGAAGATATAGATGTATCTACAAAAGCTAAATTTCCAAGGAACAGGTACATGGGGATGTGAAGGTGAGGGTCAGTCCAGATGAGAGTGATCAGACCAAGGTTCCCCACAATAGTGATGAGATAGATCAGCAAGAAGACCAGGAACAGAGGGACTTTCCACAGTGGCTGGTAAATGAGTCCTGTGAGAACAAACTCTGTCAGCCGTGTTGTGTTCTCCGTTTCCATGTCTCCACTGGATGGCTCTGCAATGAATGGCAGGGAATGTAAATGATTGTTTACTAGAATTTATTAATTGAAAAGGAGACTATCAAGGCTGGCAGATCTGGACCCACCCAGGGCGCCTGCACAAACTGATGCACCAACCAAGGACACTGCGAGCAGTGAACCTAGACTCCCTGTTCAGATGTAGCCAATGGACAGCTTGTTCTGCACACGGAGAAGTGGAGGGGAGAGCAGGGACTGCCTCTGACAGGAGCTCTGGTGCCTGAGATTTGACTGTGGGCACCTTGGCTGAGAGGCCCTGTGGGAACACAGAGGATGGAGATGCAGGCTATCCAGATGAGATCTGAGAGGCTGTGGTCAGGTGGTGCGGGAGGAGGACCCCACTGGTCAGAGATCTACGGGAGGGGAATAGGGCAGAAGAGGGATGGTAGAGAGAAACAGGAAGATAAGAGCGAGGGGATTACAATCCAGATATAGAATGTAAATAAAATAAAAAAATAATAAAAAACTGGCGATATGGACTTGAAATAGATGCAAAAATTTATCAGAAGGCCCTTTAAATTTTATTTATTTTTACATAATAAACAAATTATTTAGATTAACGTGACAAAATGCTATTTTTAAAGCATGAGTTGGAATATATAAGAATTTTTAAAGACTTTACAATATTTTTAGTTGTGTATAAGTATGTTTGTGTGGGTGGGTGGGAGGTGAGCATGAGAATAGGTAGCCATAGGAGTCGGAAGGAAGAGTCGTATTCCTTGGAGCTGCAGTTACAGGCACGCATAAGCTTGCAAGCTGTGTAAGAAGAATTCCACTGCAGTCCCCTTCAATAGCAGCACCGTTCTAATCTGAGCCTTCTCTCCAGCACTGGATGTTAAGGATGTTAAACAATTGGAACAGACTGGCCATTTTTAATTCACTCAAATGTTACAATAGGAAATATCATTAGAAATAAATTCTTAAAAATATCTTTAAAATTAAACATGTGGTAGTAGAGAAAATAGGTTGCTGGGAGGGGAAACTAGTGAGAAATATTAGCTAGAAAACTATTGCTGTTGCTCTGAGGTTTCCAAACCACGTCGGCTATCTGAACTATCTGGGGACATTGTGCAAAAATTGGGAGATATTTCCATAGAAACTTATGCATAAAATTTAAAATAATGTTTAAAAATCTGCATTATAAAAATCTCTAGGTGATACAAATGTGTGTAAGGTGATATGACCTTGAGAAGTATGAGGCAGCAGCCAAATCAGTCTTTAGAAATTAGGGAGGGGTGTAGGGTGAAAGAGGGAGTGGGGGGGGAACGGGAAGATACAAGTGAGGGGATGACAATCGGGATGTAATCTTAATAAATCATTTAAGTTAAAAAAAAGAAATTAGTAAATTAGAATATACCGTGGCACATAACACCTATATGAGATGTTCAGGCAAGGGAAGGGTTATCACATGGTAACTGTCACACGGTCATTTAAAATTGAGGTGGACAGTCAGATACCATAGCAAAAATGCCAAAAGTGCCTCTTCTGAGCCAGCGACAAGTAACAGTGCATGGCAGTGATGATGATGAGGAGAGCAGCTAATGGTGAGATTATGTGTGGATTACCATTGCAGAGTACACAAAGAGAAGGAAGGGGAGACATGGGGGATAAACGCGAGAATCTCATGTTAAAGAAGTTATTATCTGGTGCTATCTTAGAACACTGGAAATAGGGCTTCCTCAAGACCCAGCTATTCCACTCCTTGGAATATACCCAGAAGATGCTCCAGCACAAAACAAGAAAATTTGCTCAACCATGTTCATAGCAGCCTTATTCATAATAGCCAGATCAAGGAAACAGCCCAAGTGTCCCTCAGTAGAAGAATGGATAAAGAAACTGTGGTATTTGACCACGTCCCCTGGATAGGGAGGCCTGGTGTCACTCAGAGGAAGGATAGCAGGCTACCAAGAAGAGACTTGATACCCTATGAGCATATACAGGGGGAGGAGGTCCCTGTCAGTCACAGTCGTAGGAGAGGGGGAGTAAGGGGAAAATGGGAGGGAGGGAGGAATGGGAGGATACAAGGGATGGGATAACCATTGAGATGTAATAAGAATAAATTAATAAAATAAAATTTAAAAAAGTTATAACAGAGGCAGATCCCATTTTCTGCTAAGCACCTGAGTCCGTTTCTGTCACACAGCCAGGCAGAGGCTGTCCACCACAGTAGGAGCCAAAGCATTTGAAAATGGCTTTTGCATTCTGACAGAACATACAGCAGAACCGGGTCTAGTGTAAACCCATCCACCTAGATTTGTTTAGAGCAGGAAGAGGGAGAGACATCGGAATACAAAGAGTAGTTTCAGTGGTAAAGGCAGCAGCGCTTGGACTCTAACAGCGTGATCTACCCTGTGATTTGGCACATAGCACTCTACGCCCAGCAGCACTTAGAGCCTTGGTAAATGGTGCACTAGATTCTGATTTTAGCTACTTAGTGACTGCCTGCCTGGCTGCCTGCTGGTATTGATCAGTTTTTTTCTTGCTGAGTATTCAGATCTCCTCTACACTTGTGTTAGTGCCAAATGTCCACATAATAATGTGTTTTTTCTTGGCCAGGGAAAGCACAAGAAGCAAAAGAGGCAGGAAAAGCAAAACGCTGGGAACGGTGGCACATTCTTTAATCCCCGATGCTTAAGCGTCCAAAGTGGGACAGATACTAGTAATGACAAAATCAAGCAAAAACGTCAACAGTCAAATTAAAAACACCGGTAGGACAAGCAAAGAGAAGCTAAGTCCTGAAACTAAGAAACTTTTAGTTGCTTTGCTGAGAACACCTTATACACGACAGAGGGGGTGTCAGAGAAGAAAAGGAACCAGCAGACACTAAATCTAAAACGCAAAGCAATACTAACCAGCGAGCTGAAGAACACAGACAATCGCCATTTGCCTAGTATTCCCAACCTCCCGTAAACTGTGTCTACAAAATGCCCGTATGTGTTTTAAATAGGAGTATAAATACATCAAGGAGCTAAGAGGAAAGCATCAAGAGAGCCAAAAGAGACACTAGGGGATATTTGCGTGGTCAAGAAGAGAACAACGGGAAGAAGAGAAATGGCGTGGGAGCGGCAGGTCACAAAACAGGGAGAGGAACGGCCGTCAGTTTGAACTAAATTTCCCTAGAAACCTGATTTTACTTGAGACCATTTTCATTTTCACTAGTTATTTTTTTTCTAGCAAGGTAAAATTGAGTATTTTATTCCATGCAATCCCTAATAAAAGAACTTGAAGTTTCCAAGTAAATTTATGTTTAAGTTGTAAACATGACAAGGGTAATAGTGTCATGGAATGATGTTGTTTAAGTATTTTCTGCCTGTTTATATGTGGGGTGTATGTTTGTATAAAACAAACACATACACACAGATATATTAGTCTAAAAAACTTCATGAAGCATGTGGTTTATATACAGTTCTTCTCTCTCAATATATACACACATATCTCAATATATTTGCACATGTATGTATATGCTTTTAAGTAAATTATTAGATGAAAACAGTAATATAGAGGAGTTAGAGTGTGTTTTCAAATAAATAAAATAGTCACTTTTGCTAGGGTTACTATAATAGTTGGCTATTTAAGAGCAACTTAATATTTTAGCTCATCGTTAACCACAATGAGTCAATTAAGTAGGTAATAAAACATCTTTACCTGTAAGAATTCAGGTTAAATTATTTTGCTTACTCATACTTAATCCCAAAACAAAATATATAGACATTGCTCTTGTTTTCTTCTACACTGATCTAGAATCTGAAAAGATAAATATAAAGCTATTATATATTTAACAACATTTTCAGATCTTCATGGAAAGGATGCAGAATATTACAGAAATCATCTTTTCTCTTACCTATAGCCTGGGAGAAGCTTCAGAGAATTTTTAAAGCCAGTATTAGGCTTTCTAAAGCAGAGGCAAACGCAGTCCTACAGAAGGACAGAAACCTAGGGAGCAGTTCTCACCACACTGGCTCAAGTGGAGTTTCAGTCTATAAACACAGGAAATGTCTATATAATGTTTCTTCCAATACAAACGTCAACCAGGTGTAACTCTGTGCGCTTCTGCTAAGAGGAGGAGAAATAGAGAGCCGAAATTCCCACCAGGAACTCAAGCATCCCCCGTGGAGAAAGTGCAGCTGCTGTGTAGGGCACTGTACACTGGACACATGTGAGGCATGCAAATGACCCCAAGGGGCAACGCAGACATTTGCACTGTGAGTATCGGCTCACAGTGCCCAAATACAGCTTTAGATACACGGGCTGCACCTTTTGCCACAGTTTCTTATCACAGTTGACATTTCTAACAGATTAGGCAAACTTTACTTTTCATGGTTTCGTACAATGTTTCATTATGGTGCCCTCATATGAATATGTCGTTTTACTTTGTTTGCATTCTTCCTTGCACCCTGCCCTCACCGTTCCCCCTCCACCATTTCCTGTCCCTTCCAGCTGGTGTCCTTCCTTCTAGTTCCTCCCTGCTTCAGTCTTCCTCTGACATGTACTCCATTTTTCTTTATTTCCCACCTCACTTGATACCTCTTCCTCCTATCTAATCTTCTGTCTTTATTCTCATGACCGACAAACACACATTATACAAATAAACACACACACGTATATAGATAAATTATATGTAAGTTCTGTACATGAGAGAAAATGCAGTCTTTGTCCTTCTGATCTGGCTTATTTCAGATGGCTTAATGATTTCTAGATGTATATGTTTTCATTAAAATGTCACTACTTTGTTTTTCTTTGACTAACAATGTTTCATTGTGTATAAGTATTACATGTTTGTTTGTTGATGGACAGCTATGTTATTCTAATATTTTTGGCTATTGCGAAGTGTAGCAAAAAATAAATATGCATAAGTATCTTTGTGATAAAAGTGATTCAGATTCCTTAGTGTATATTCTCAGCCATAGTATAACCTAATCACATGGTGTTTCTTTCTTTTGTAAAAATTATTTTATTTATGTATTCACTTTATATACCAACTGTGGCCTTCTCCCTCCTCTCCTCTCAGTTCCACCCTCCCTCCCTCTTCCTCTACCCACTCTCCCTTTCTCTCCAGAAAAGGGGAACCCCCCAACCTACCACAGTACATAAAGTCACATCAGGCCTGAGCACATCCTTTTCCCTGTGGGTCGGTGGGGCAGCCCCACCAGGGCAAGTGACTCCATGTCAAAGGCAGCCCCTACTCCTAGTACTGGAGGGTTCCACATGAAGATGGAGGGCCTAGGTCCAGTCTATGCATGGTCCTTGGTTGGTGCTTCAGTCTCTGCTATTTCTATTTAAGTGTTTTGAGCAACTCGCATGTTTGTTTCTACAGTAGCTTCATAAGTTTCTGTTCTCATCAGCAGACACTAAGTTTCCCTGTTTCTGAATGTCTTCCTGGGCTTTGGTGGTCATTTGATTTCTTGGTGATAGCCATTTTAACTACAGGGAGGTGGAATCCCAAGGTAGTGTCAATTTGCATTTCCTTGCTAGCTAAGAATACTAAGTACTTATTGCCTGTTTGTAGTTTTTCTTTGGAAAATTATCTATTTAAATCATTTGCTGACTGGACAATTTGGTTTTATTTGGGGAGAATTTTATGGATATAATATCTTGCTCTAAAAAAAACTTTTCTTATATGATTTTATTTGAGGTAACCAAAGCATGACTTGAAGAGAGCCAACATCTCTAGAATTACTTTGAGTTCAGGTCAAAGTACACCTGTTCTCTTCATGCAAACTACAGAATAAACTGCAGACAGATCAAGCTCCCTTAATCTAAGCCTAAAGCTGGTCAGGAATTCTAGGAGCAAAGGAAAAAAGATAAAGGAAGCAAACAGAGTAGAAGGTGAACTGCATCTGTGGTTCTCTAACGTGAGGGCCTTGTCTTTGAATTTCCTGAAGTTCTGTCTTCAGTGGTTGTATGTGGCCTCAAGAGTGTTCGTTGCAGCAGAGTGTCACCTTGAGACAGTCACCTACAAGCCTTCTATCACCAAAAGACCAAAGCTACGAAAGAGCCACCATTAATGGAGAAACAAAAAAAATTTAAATAAGAATTGTCTGAAGAGAAAGAAACAGAGAGGATATATATATATGGCCTAGAGGTAGCATGTGCACATTTGAGGTTACACATGCCATGGAGGCATGGTCAGAGACCATATAATCTCCAAACTTAAAGGAAGGCTCTAATCTGTAGAGTCTATAACAGTGGTCCTAAATATTCCTAATGCTGCAACACTTTAATATAGTTCTTCAGGTTGCGATGACCTTCACCCATACAATTACTTCATTGCTACTCCATAGCTATATTTTTGCTACTTTTATGAATCATGTTGTAAGTGTCTGATATTCAGGATATATGATATGCCACCTCTAAATTGAATGTGACCCAGAGGCTGAGAACATCTGGTCTAGAGGAGGTTTTAATGTGGCTATAGCATGTTCAAATTTTCCTTTCTATCATTAACACAGGAATTTGTCTATTAGCATGTATTCTTGGTGCTATGAGAAATGGGTTAGTGGCTAATAGCACTTGTTATTATTCTAGAGGACTTGAGTTTAAGTCAGGTCCCTGAATACATATGATGGCTCATAATCACCCATATCTACTTCTAGAAGTCCTCTTTTGGCCTCTGAGGGCATCAGGCATGCAAATGTGGTACATAAGACACACACGTAGGAAATATCCATGTACATAAACAATTAAAAAACTCATGCAGAACGAGTTCTTAAAATTTATTTTCTGTCATTTAAACTTGATAACTGAATACTAAAATGAATCCACGTGAAGTAAGAGCTTTTGTCTTATTTGTTTACCTGTTTTGTTTGTTTCCTTACTGTACTAGCAGAAAAGAAGAAAAGGAAAGGACATTGTTTTTCTGGATGACTCAATAGTCTATCTGGCACTTTTACAGTTTTACTAGTGATGGAGAAATACTGAGATAAAAATAGACTATGTGAAAAGTGGAATCACTGTAAACAATGCAGAAGAAGGGAATAACAGAATGATGTAAGCACATAGTTACTCTTCAAAGAAAACCATAACTGTTCCATTAAGTTGTAATTGTCTCCAAATTCGCTTTATTAATAACTTTTAACCATAAAAGTTCCATATCATGACTTCCAGTAGAAATAATATTTTCATATTTATTTATTTAATAAGTAAGCCCTCGTATGTCATTGAAATTTAATACACATTTACCTGATGACTAACACTGTCCACCATGTGTTTCATGTATTTGCCTTGTTATTTGGCATACTTCTACATTTTTCATGAATTTCCTCTTCATGTGTTTACCAATTTTGAGCTGTGGAGTTTAAGGTCTTTTTTTCTTTTTTAAAAATGTTATTTATTTATTTATTTATTTATTTATTTATTTATTTATTATGTTTCTTTTTAACACATGTATTTATATTATTACACATGAATAAAATAAACTACATACAGGAGGAAGAACATGAGACAATCATAAGGTATATAAATGTTACATTCATGGTGATTTGGCTATTTATGTTTGTTTAACTTGAAGTAGACATCTTTCTTATCTTGTTGGGTTTAAATTTCTGAATGAAAATAAATATCTATCATATCTTATCTCCATTAACTTAAATCATCTATCTTGATCTAAAAACGTCTTATTCCCCTAACCAACTAAGCTTGATTGTAAGACTAAACTATCTGGTCTTCAACCCCATCAGAGACTTGAGAAGGAATAAAACTTAAACACCTGAGTGAACCGGAAGTGCAAGTTAGCAGCTTCTAAAGGAACCAGTCCCCTCTCCTTAAGGAACCCCATTAAGGCCAAAGTCTGTAAATCTTATCTGCTTGGAGAGTCCAGTTTGTCCCAAGGACAGCCTGCCTGTGAGAGTCCAGCTTAACTCAAGGACAGTGAGTTTGTGTTACAGCTTGTGTTTAAAATGTCCATTTTCCCAGGAATGTAATTGCCCCTTCAAACTTAAAAAGTTCCTAACGCCCCTGTGACTGGTTCAACCAATCACATACTGTAAAACTCATGTCTTGGGACATGCTCCTTGGGCTAGTGTCCAGATATAAGTGAGTATATACCATTTGACTCTTTCTGCTTTTGGGTTAACTCACTCATTATGATCACTTACCAGGAGAGTGGGACAAAGGGGAAGACATCCTATTGGGACTCTAGGTGAGAGAAGCATGGGAGAATGGGGAAATAGAAAGATCCAGAGGGTCCTAGAAACCTACAAGAACATTATGTCAGGCAGATCTGGGCCCAGGGGTCCTGTTCAAACTATGGCACCAGCCAGAACAATATGTGCAGTAAACTTCGAACCCCTACCCTGATCTAGACAATGGACAGGACGTTCTCCACAGTTGAGTGGAGAGGGGGCATTGACTTTCACATGAACTCTGGTGCCCCATATTTGACCATGTTCCCTGGATGGAGAGGCGTGGGGGCACTCAGAGGAAGGCTAGCAGGCTACCAAGAAGAGACTTGATACCCTATGAGCATATACAGGGGAAGGAGGTCCCCCTCAGTCACAGTCATAGGGGAGGGGAGTAAGGGGAAAATGGGAGGGAGGGAGGAATGGGAGGATAAAAGGGATCGGATAACAATTGAAATGTAATATGAATAAATTAATAAAAAATATTTTATAAACTCATTTCTTTCTCTAAAATCTATAAAAAGTCTATACCTCTGTTTCTCAGGGTCTCCAACTCAAAAGAGCTTGGCCAACCCTGTTGCGTTGGCTCAATAAATTTCTATGGGACTCTGGAAATAGACTAGAGATCACTCTAAAGATCTCAGTCTTATACTTCAACACTGAAAAAATGTCTGAACAGTCTCTATAATGTTGGAGCATCAACTTCAGCCTTCTGTCCCAATATCTCTGACAGACATATTTGGGAGGCAAGAACTATTGAGGAATTGATTACCTTGTCTTGGCAGAGTTTGACTGTTGACTCTGCCTGTATCTAAGCTTGCCCATTTTTAGGCAGAATTCTGACTGTGGCAGAAATGAGGACATTTTGCCCAGTGGCAGGTTTGCCAGATTTGAAGCCAACTCTATAAGGAGATTCTTTCATGTTTATCATGTTCTTTGAGGTAGGCTAGGTATTACCAGGAGTTAACTTGTCTTGTTGTCAAAGAATCTTTATAATAATAATAAAAAAATCTTTAAATGTCATATTCTGTAGGTCTCTGAGGCTTTTGAAGACCTTATTTAACTATTTTACCTTATGTATTTATAGAATCATGTCTATCTGTTAGACCTAGGGTGTATAATCTTGGGATAAAATTAGACCAGTATTTGACATGATCATGATTTGCATCAATGTACAAATTTCTATACCGATGAATTAAAAATAACCTTCTTTGTGAGTAACAATTAAGGCCTTGAGTTAAGGAGTAGATTCAATAATCTACTTTTTGTTCTATCCTCCTCCTATATTTCTCTCTCTCTCTCTCTCTCTCTCTCTCTCTCTCTCTCTCTCTCTCTCTTTTCTTCTTATCTATGAAAGAAAGATAAAGGAAAAGAGAGACTTCCCTGAGTCCAACCTAGTTTTCTCTCTGTATAAGACCAACAATAACTTATAACCATCCCCCAATGAAAGTAAGCATCTGTAGACCAAGAGAGCAAGCAGAAACCTACCCAACCTCCCTTAGAGGAAATGGGACATCTTTCTCTTAAGGTTTCTTCAGGCTGATTTGGGGTGAGTAATACCTTAGAGCAGGCCCCCCAAAATTGGGGAAATGGTTAAGCAAGCCAGGGTTTGCATTTGTGGTCCAGTTTCTAAATGTTGAAAGATTCCAGGCTTAATAGGAATCCTGTGTGGGACAGACTGAAATGCTGGGCCAATTGGGATCAGAACTTTTCTATAACGCTATCCTGGAAGCTGTTCTGTTCTGATGAGTAACAGCAACTGAGGTGCCTGGGGCTGGAACATGGAGGATGCAGGATGTCAGCATCCAGCATGCTGAGAGGAATGAATCCTGTCAGGTGTGATCCAATATCAGTATCTGTTTCTTTTGTTCTGAAAACATAATTTTTCACAAGTATTATATGGTTCTAACATTATAATTGTATGAGGTGTGTGAGATGCACAGAACAATTAAATCTGATTTTCTGCTCATTGTATGAGCAGAAGTTAGATATCTGGAAATCTTCCTTCATGACATGCTAAGACTGGCCTCTAGTAATAAGTCACAGACAATCTGTGGCCAACATGAAGCCTTATCAATGCATACGCATTCGTATCTCAGCCAGTCTTAGAGCTATTCCCATGTAGCTCAACACCTCCCAACCCTATTTCCTCCCACATCCCCATTCATTCCTTTCCCTAGTCCTTAGAAAAGGGAGATCTCCTCCCCTAACTTCTCAGGTCAGCTTACCCAGTGTCCTCTTTACTACATGTAACCTCTTCCTCTGTGGCCTGGCAAGGCTACCCTGCCATGGGGAAGTGAACAGCATGAGGAGGCCCAAGTCCATGTCAGAGGTAGTCCCTACTCCTCCTGTTGTGGGACCGACAAGGAGACTGTGCTGCCTGTGTGCTACAACTGAGCTGAGTGTCTAGATCCTTGCCTTGCATGGTCCTTGGTTCATGTATCTGTTCCTGCAACCACCCTCTTCTCCATTCAGATTTTTTAAGTGTATATTTCATTTATTATAGTTTATTCACTTTCCCTCCTGTTTGTTATCCCCTCCCTCTCATCTTCCCATTGCCTCTAGGCCTCTGGGAACAGCCTATCATCAGGTAGTCTGCATACCCCACTGTGTGCCCACTAGGCTGCCTTGCCAAGAGACAGTGGCCAAGTGGCGGGTCTCTGAGTACAAGGCAGAGGTTCAGCAGCAGTTCCCCCATTGACCCCATCTGGGGAATCCACAGTTTGTTGGCTACATCTGAAAAGGGGTCTCGGTTCTTTGCATGGGTTGTCCTTGACTGGTGCATTAGTTGGTGGAGATCTCCCTGTGCCACGACTCACATGCCTTGGTGGTCTCCCTGTGGAGCTCCTGCTCCCCCCCCTGCACCTTCCATTCCCCCATTTTTACCTACAAATCTCGACACTCTGCCTAGTGTCCAGCTTTGAGTTAATGATTTCTATAAAATATCATATTCCTTTTTTCACTGTGTGATGGTTTCTACACTTTTCAATGAGAGAGAGAGAGAGAGAGAGAGAGAGAGAGAGAGAGAGAGAGAGAGAGACCACAGACACAGAGAGAGACAGAGAAGAGACAAAGACACAGAGAGCAGAATGCTTTGATATGGACAGACATATCAAGACACACATAGATACAGACATACAATGTTACACACAAGGACAAATATACACACAGGTACAGAATCATAAGACAACCTTCTGCAGGTAGGCATAGATTCAAATTCATACAAAGGACAGACAGGATGGAAGACATGGGAAACATGAAACAGAGAATTTAAGTCTAGATTTGCTCTTGGTTAGATGACTGCAAGGGGAAGTTCTTGCAGTTCTTTCTATAATGTGACACAGATTTTTCAATAATGTGATACAGCATTATTTGAAACTCAAATTTAATCACTATCATGCTGAATCTATGCACCAGGCTCCTACCATAATAACCATGTAATCTCATTTTCTATACATTCCACCTCTTTTCTATATAAAAGTTTGAAAGTCTTACTATTCATCCAAAAATACAGATGGTCAGGAACTTTACAGAGATGACCCACTTCTGGTACCATCTTCTATGTTAGTTATTCATCTGCTGCTGTGATAAAAATACTATGAGTAAAAGCAACTTATGGAAGAAATTATTTACTTTGACCTACAATTCCAAACGGTTAAGAGTCCATACTGATTTGGATGGCACAGAAACCAGCAACTGAAGCAGGAAGCTTGCTGATCACATTTTGTTAGTATACCAGGAAACAGAAAGAACTACAAGAAGACAATAAACTTTCAAAGGCCATTCCCAGTGATGTACTTTCTCTAGCAAATCTTTTGTCCTTGAGGTTCCATAATATCTCCAAACAGCACCAACATCTGGGTACCAAATGCTGAAATACATGAGATTATGAGGGATATTTTCCTATTCAAACCACCACAGATATCAATATTTTATGAATTTTATTAGATAAAACATTTTTTTGGATGAAACATCTTAAGCCGTAAAAATGCCAGAAAATTTTATTTAGACAGAGTCAAAGACAAGAGGATAAATTCAAAATTCTTTGGACATTTCACTAAAATATTAAAAAAGCTTACAGAGAAAAATTGTAAAAAATAATTTTAATATTAAATAAAAAACAAGTATGTTATAAGATCTAAGTCTTTTTCTTTAATATTTTCTTCAGTGAATCCATGACTTGCTTGTTTCTCAGACTATAGATAATTGGATTTAACACAGGAATTATGACCGTGTAAAGCACAGAGTCTATGACATCTTGATCATCTGCCTCTTGAGATGGAGGGAGCACATACATGAAAAGAAGGGGCCCATAGTATAAAGACACAGATAGGAGATGGGCACCACAGGTGGAGAAAGCCTTCCTTATGCCTTGGACAGACTTCCTTTGCAAAATTGTAAACAGCACTAGTGTATAAGATACAATCACAATCACAATGGTAAAGGCTTGAATTAACCCAGCCAAAACAAATACCAATTGAAAGTTAATAGTAGAGTCAGTACAGGAAATCTTTAGCAATGGAATAATGTCACAGTAAAAATGATGCACTATATTGGAATTACAGAAAGTTAATAGAAGTAAAAATCCCTCGTGTATTGTAGCATGAAGAATTCCACCCACAAAAGATAGGACTAAAAGACATACACATAGTCTATTAGTCATAATCACTGGATACAGTAAAGGTTTGCATATTGCTACATAGCGATCATAAGCCATGGCTGCCAACAAGAAACATTCTGTAGTTACAAAGACTGCAAAGGAAAAAAATTGTATCATGCATTCAGAGAAGGAAATCATTTTACTAATCTGTAAGAAATTGAGTAACATCTTCGGGGTCACTGTGGATGACAAACAAGCATCCACAAAGGCCAGATGACCAAGGAAGAAGTACATGGGGATGTGAAGGTGAGGGTCATTCCAGATGAGAGTGATCAGACCAAGGTTCCCCACAATAGTGATGAGATAGATCACCAGGAATAACAAGAAAAGGGGCAGCTGGAGCCCTGGGCGATCAGTGAGCCCTGTAAGAACAAATTCTGTGAGCACAGTTGAATTTTTCATTTCTGAATCCTCACTGGACGTGCCCTGAAATGAAAAACATGAAAAAATGTTCACTATGATTTTAGAAATCAACTATCAGGAGAGTACATTTGATATAATCTAAATAGCCATACCAATATGGCATTTTTATTTCATTTCCTATTATTCCAACTTACAGAATATGTTTAAAGAAATTGAAAAACTGAAATATGCAACTATTTTAATTATTAAAATATGACCAAATAATATTATTAAAATGTTGCTGATATAATTAAAGTGTAGGTAAAATGCTCAGTCAACATGTGAAATGACAGTATTAGTAATGATTAGGCTACAGGATAAGGTTCTAAAGTTTTTTATACTACCAAGTTAGTTGGTTTTCACATAATCAGTGTGGGGCATAAAAGTCAGTAGGAGAGATGTATGGCTTGCCTTGTCAGTTTATGCTAATAAGTTGAAAATGAACATATAGAAACATTTACCCTTTGCACATCCCAGTAATGTTTACATAATAACATCAATAGAGTATTGCTAAGGTATGTATAGTTGAGGACATGCTGTGGACCACTGAGCTGACGACCCAAAAAGCATTTGAAGGAGTTAAGTGAACGGAGTTATAAACAAGAAGAATGATGTCTACAATGTAACTAATCTGGGAGCCATTTGTACTTCATGGCTCCTGGTTGCAGACAAAGTTCTTGTTTTAAATGTTTCTTTTTCATTCAATCCTACACAACTTAGATTTTTAAAAATGAAAACACATTGACAAAATAGCTCCAGAAAAAATGTGGATAATCCAGCTACTGCTTTCCAGAATCATCACCTTCCCGAGTGACATTCTTCAAGAGCAATAACCTCCTTCATCTCTGAAATGTTAAGGTGTGATGTTTCCCCTTGAATGACTTTCTTGATCCTTTTTCATCTTTTCATGACATCAAGCTGCATTCTAGCAATTTCAATAATGGGCTCAAGTTAGAATAAAAGGGATTAAGAAAAGGAAATCCCTGGTCAAAGTCAAACCTATCAGTAATCACTTTACTCAAAGGATGGAAACATGCAAATCGTGCCTGGGACTAGAGCAAGATACTATTAATTAAAAAAAAAAAAACTAACCAGAAAAACAAAATGCAGCTAGAGAGTTCAAGATTGTGACCCCAAAGAAAAGACAGCTATTAAGAAGCAGAAAGACTCACATGGTAGATATGCACTTATAATTGGGCACTAGTCCAAAAGGCATGTCCCATGAAAGTCTTCACTCACCAGGAGATTGGGATAGATGTGTGGACATCCTACTGAGACTCTAGGTAAGAAAAATATAGAAGATGGGAAAACAGAAGGACCCAGAGGGTTCTAGAAACCTACAAGAAGAACATCATGATGGGTGGATCGGGACTCAGGGGGAATCTGCTCAAACTATTGCACTAACCAAGGACAATACAAGTAGTAAACATCGAATCCCTACTCTAACCTGCCCAACGACAGGACACTCTTCACAGTTATGTGGAGAGTGGGGACTGACTTTGACATGAACTCTGGTGCTCCATATTTGATCACTTCCCCTTGGTGGGGAAGTTGGATGGCACTCAAAGAAAGAATAAGCAGGCTACCAAGATGAGAGTTGATAGCCTATGACCATATAGTGGGGGAGGAGGTCCCCCTCAGTCTTAGACCTAGGGAAGGGAATAAGGTGAAAGCAAGAGGGAGTAGGAATGGGGGGATACAAGTGATGGGATAACATATGAGTTGTAATCTGAACAAATTAATAATATTAAAAAAGAAAGAATTATTAAAGAAAAATATACTGACTGGAGTAAAACTCAATACTTCATTAGGATAAGCAATAGACATTTCTGATTGCTGAGATTAAGAAGCTTCTGGAATTTGCTGAAAATGGTTTCCTGAATGTGCTTGAGGGATAATGTCAGAGTGGCAGCATTAATTCCATAGTTAAGAAAGACTCTCTGAAAGAGCCATAGATCGTGGGAGTGTGGACAGTTTGTTTGCCCTTTCAGAATTTATAAGCTATTTCTTCGGAAACATGCTTGATAAATACATCAGAGGGGGATAAAAGGATGTTATCAACAAGAGAAAAAATACAGGAAATGGAATTTTGGATGCTTAAAAAGGAGGAAGAGAGATATATCCTCAGAAGACACAGGGAACACAGTAAGTGCAGGGGTCACAAAATACACAAACACAGTAAGCGTGAAGTCACAAAATACTCAATGAACACAGTGAGTGTGACATCACAAAATAGAGCCACCAGACAAAGAATGGAAAGTCAATAAGGGACAAGTTGTTCCATGTCCAGGGTGAATGTCTTCTCCCTGCTATTCACTCATTACTTTGATAACTACCAGCTCTGAGTAGTTTTTTCCTTTAGAAAAAATTAAAATACATTTTTCCTATAAATCCATGCTACTAAAAGGCATTGCATTTAAATTTTATGTCACGAATTCTGTGCTGTGGTAATATGGATATATGTTTTACTGATAATTCTTTGCATATTTAAATCTTACTTCATTATGTTATAACTAAAGTTAGAACTAAGTTTCTTTAGAAATCTTTCTGATTGTATTTGACAGCATTTTCATCTATATTGGTGTAATTATTCCTAGCTGAGTAAAATTGTGTCAAACACTTAATCCTTATATAAATGATACATGGAATGTCAATATGTTCAGTGAATAAATAAACTTTGTATATAATATTTCTTTACATGCAATCAGAAATATGTATATTTATATACCAATTATGTATGATTCCATGAAACATAGGTCTATTCTCTGTCTCTCCCTTACATGTATGAATCTTTCTCTGTTTGTATATGTGTGTCTATGTCTTTTCAAATAAATTATTCTTAGAATTTGACAATATAGACAAATGAATATGTAAGTAACCAGCCTTAAATATTTTAATTAGAATATATGATTAAATATATAGAGTAATGTTTTTGCTGGGATTACCAGAAAATATCAATACAGAAGAATAATAGTTACTTAGGTGTTTAAAACCAGTATTTTAGTTCAACAGAACTAAATTTATTGTTAAATATATAATATAACATCACTAGCAAAGCCAATTATTGTTCAACTATGTTCTTTCTTCATATTTTTCAACAAAAATTAAAGTATACAGATAATCTTTTGTTGTTAATCTTTTTTAATTTAATACCAAGCTGGAGTCTGGTAACCTAAATATAAAACAACTGCTATTTAAACAGCATACATCTTGTAAGAGGCTGGAGGCATAATATTATGCAAATCATTTCTTTCTTACTCATATTATGAGAAATGCTGTAAAGATCTTCAATAAGTGTTGGGATTTTGAAAGCAGTCAAGAACTTACCAGGAAGGCTGGTAGCAGTCTATGGCAGTGGCTTGCTTTGAAGGTTTTATTCCATAAGCACAGGAAAAAAAAAAAGATGTCTGTATATTCTCCTTTGATTCAAGGTCAACCAATTGTAGCCCTGAGAGGAGAACAGAGATTCTCACATGAGAGCACAAGTGTTCCCTGAGGACAGAGTGAGGCTGCTGTGCTGGGCAATGATTGGACACATGTGCAGAGTCCAAAGGGCCCCATGGAGCATCAGACTTTTGCATTGTGAATATCTAGCTTTTCTAGCTTGAAGAAAAAATGGAATGACTCCTTTTAATACTATTCTGATCACAAGCAACACTCCTGACAGGTTTAGGCAAACAATTTTTTGGGTCAGTATACAAATGATATAGAAATGTTGGGGTGTCTACTTGAGGGAAGGATCCTTTATCAGCTCCTGGTGAGCCTGGCTTTGGAATCTAGGGTCTTAGAAAACATGACTGTCCCCTAAAAGCTGCCTTGGACTTTCAGGTTTGGGTCTAGTATGTTCAAATAATGAAATTCAGAGAGCAAAGCGGTGAGCTCCAGAGAGCAGTTTATTATTACATATTTGTAGTTGAGAACTCAGGAAGCAAGGGAGGAAAGCAGAAGAAAAGAGAAAAGAAGTGAGGTAGTTGATGATAGAGGGGGGAGGGAGAGAGAGAGAGAGAGAGAGAGAGAGAGAGAGAGAGAGAGAGAGAGAGAGAGAGAGAGAGAGGAGGAGAGAAGAGGGAAGAAGAGAAGGGAGAACAGGAGAGAGGGCAGAGGGACACAAAGAGAGACAAAGCCGTCTTTCCTAAGGGTGAAGATAACATCTGCATCCAGAATTTTACGTCAAGATAAAGCAGAAGCCCAGAAGTTGTATTAAATATGGAAACAGGGTTGGCCTCACTTGTTCTAGTTGATCTATTTGAAAAATGATAGAAAGCCACTGCTTTTGTGTACAACTTAGAAAAAAAAGACCTCAACATAAAACCACAGACACTAAACTGGTTAGAAGAAAAAATGGGGAAGAGCCTGAAACACATCAGCACAGGAGACAACTTCCTGAACAGAAGAGATCACATTTGAAGACTTTCTAAGTCTATGTAATCTGGCTGGAACATAGACATGTCTTTGTATGCACCTTTAATCCCGAGCAATGAAAGTAAAATTCGTTTATAGAAGAAAATAGGCATGTTTGAAAGTGGTGTCTAATTGAGGGGCAGTCAAAGGCATAAAACAGAGAAAAAAAATTGAATGAAAGAGTCAGATAGGATACACCCAACTCTCACAAGAACAGACTGGAAAGAGAGGCTTAATAGCAGCACATGGAGAGAAGAGAAGAGTGGGAGTGTGTGTGTGTGTGTGTGTGTGTGTGTGTGTGTGTGTGTGTGTGTGTGTGTGTGTAGCAGTTTTTACTAGGACAGTTTTACAGAGACAGTTGGCAGAGAGAACAAACTAGACACAGGTGAAAACAGAACAAGTCATAGGATGAGAAGGAGCCAGAAGTTTACAACATATTGCTAGAGTTAGTTTGAAGCCACAGAGCAATTCTGTTAGAAGCCAAGAAAGAATCCATATTGAATCTGTCAGCTTGGAGAGGAATTTTGGCCAGAAAAGCCAAGTTGAATCAGCCAGCCAGAGCTCAGAAAGAGATAGAAAGGGTGAGCTTATTTAGCAGTAAGTCTTGGAGGATGAAAATATTCTAGGCCTAGGTTAGCATATGGAGGCTGGAAACTGACATCTTTAAGGCTCAATTTTGCAGAATATTAGAGTGTACAGAGGCTAGAAGCTTCTATGCCTAATCCAGGGAAAGTAAGAATAGAGAAAAAATGCTCTGGTTTCACCCCAAGTCATGTATTTGAGCAACTTGGATACAGCTCTCTTCTTAATTTCCTCATCTGAAGAAATAAAAACAACAACTACAGCTAGGTCTTCAGTACTTTGCTACAAAATCTTGAACTCCTTGGTAGAAATGCTCAGCTTTTGATAATATCATCTCCACTTACAATGGACCTTCACAAGGCCTGAATACACAACCTCAGGCTACCATGTGACCATGTGACTTGAGTTCCATATCATGAATTAGGGTTATCTGAAATAGTAGACATTGGTTGGACACCATATTAAGGAGTTAAAAGTAGGCTAAGAGATATTCAGTCACTGGTAATATTACTTATGTAAATATCCATTTCAACTTTTCCATAAAGGACTGGCAAACACTTTAAGGCTATCATAAATAAAGTTACCTTCCAAATTTCTGTTTCTTTCTTGGTTTATAGCGGCACCCTAATAATAATAATAATATATGTATACATATATATGAGTATATTTAAAAGGGATACATTAAGGAAGTTGCCCTCTAAAGGGGTGACAAGACCCCTACCAGACACCACAGACTAGCAAATACAAATACAAATTCCAATGTAGGACTAGGTTACCTCTTTTGGAGTTGTTGAACAGTGAGGTCTTCTAGATCATCAAAGATTACAGTGCATCATGGTATAATTACATTGTGAAACAAAAGTGTTCAAGTCAAGTATAAAGAACAAAAAGAGAGCAAGAAGGTGGAATCATAGTCTCACAATCTTCTTCAAAAGAATGCATCTACTACAAAATCTCCCACATAACCCATATATTGAAGTTCACACATCCTGTCAATAGCCCTAAGTGACAGACCAAGACATTATGTCTTATGAAAGGACCTCAAAAAATTCCAGGGTGAACAAATATAGGATGTAGGAAACTAATATTTTGATACAGTCATGAACACAGATAAGATCATATCACAAATAAACTCTGAATTCACACCAATACACACATATGTACATGTGTCTTGTTACATCTCTTTCTATATGTGAACAAGAACATTCCACTAGCATTTAATCCAGGAAGTTTTACTGCAAAACCACATGGTGAAAATGTATGAAAAGGAAGAGAGTATCAACAGAAGGTAGAAATAAGGTTTCAGTGTGTACACACTGGTGTTATAATGTCTGGCGTAAGAGTCTCAAAAGCCAATTCCAGTGTATAGAGAAGAAAAACAGAGATGGGGCTGAAGACATCTCGCTCACTCTGCACTCAGGATGTGCCTGAGGCCTGCAATCAAGGTCAGTGCAAACATAAAGCACACATAATTTCACATCTGTCCAAAAAAGTCATTAGGGACTGTGACATCATATTCACCACTATTAGAGCTTAGATTATATACATTTAAAAATGTTTCCTCAGCTACACACTCTAATAACTGTGTTTGCATCCCCTAAACATAGCATTCAAATGTCAGTAGGAAAGAGTTTCTGGTTTCATTGCTGAGAAGATCATGGCCCCTCATACGCCTGTAACATTAATGCTGTGGGGGATGGAGAAAGAGGATCTGTGGAGTAGCAGGTTAAAATTCTATCTCCAAGTTCACTTGTAGGCACTCTTTCAAGAAAATGAGTTGGGAGAATGATTAAATAGGACATGTGACCTTCTTCGACCTTTGCACAAGTTTCATAACATAAGTATGCTTAAACCACATACATACACAAACAACATATCATTACCAACGACAATTCTAGGTTAGGTTCATTTTCAAAATATTCTGGCAGCTTACCAAATATAGTCACATTAAGCTTGCATAATTTTGTGATTTTTTCCAGTTCACTGGTTTTATTTATCTTTAATTTAATTATTTACAGATACATTTATATTTATTACACATATATACAATAGATTACCTCTAGCAAGAAAAACCATGACACGGCCAGGAATTATATAAATATTACATTCTTAGTGTTTTGGCTATTTGTATTTGACAGCCTTGAAGAAGACATCTTTCCTATCTTGGTGCATCTAAATTTCTGAATATAACTCAGTATCCATCACATATTGTCATTATCAAGTTAGAACACCTATCTAGACCTAAAAATGTGTTTTAATAAGAATACAACAGATAATAATATGAAAACTAAGTGTTTCTCTTTAAGAATTTTGCCAGTGAATTTTTTACTTGTTTATTTCTCAAACTGTAGATAATTGGATTCAGGACAGGAATTATAACAGTGTAAAATACAGAGTCCAGCATGTCCTGATCATCCACTTGTGGAGATGCAGGGCGTACATACATGAAAAGAAGAGAACCAAAGTACAAAGACACAGACAGGAGATGGGCGCCACAGGTGGAAAAGGCTTTCTTTAGGCCTTTGATAGATTTCTGCTTTAAGATTGAAAACAGAACAAGTGTATAAGATACAAGAATAGTTGTAATAGTGAATACCTGAATTGAGCCAGAGAAAATGAAAATCATTAGGAAATTGAGAGAAGGGTCATTACAGGAAATCTTTAACAGTGGCACAACATCACAATAAAAGTGATGTATTATGTTAGATTTACAGAAGATTAGTCTGAATAAAAATCCTTCATGAATGAAAGCATGAATAAATCCACCTACAAAGGACAATATTAACAGACGTACACAGAGTCTATTTGTCATGATCATTGGGTAGAGTAAAGGCTTGCATATGGCCACATAGCGATCATAGGCCATTGATGCCAAGAGAAAACATTCCGTGGTTGCACTTATTGCAAATGAAAAAAACTGTATCATGCATTCAGAGAAAGAGATCAGTTTGCTCTTGGAAAAAAAGTCTAGTATCATCCTTGGTGTCACTGTGGAGGATAACCAAGTATCCACCAAAGCTAAACTCCCAAGAAATAAGTACATAGGAATGTGAAGGTGAGGGTCATTCCAGATGAGAGTGATCAGACCAAGGTTCCCCACAATGGTGATGAGATAAATGACCAAGAACAGCAGGAACAGGGGGATTTTCCACTGTGGCAGATGAACAAGTCCTGTGAGAACAAACTGTACCAAAAGTGTTGTATTCTCGATTTCCATGTCCTCACTGGGTGTCCCTGAAGTGAAAAATGGTTGATGTCATATGGCATACATGAAAATTTGTAACAGGAAATTTTGTGTAGTACAATTTAAAAAACAACTACATACTTATCAGAATGAACACCAAATTTCATTTAATATCACTATTTCATATGGAAACTTTTCTTCAGAGTGAAGAAATTATTTCAATTTACTATTCCAATAAAAATTTTGAATACATTAATATATATAAAAAAAGGTATTTGTGTGAAAAGTATAAAGTTATATATCAGTTGAGTGTGAAAATTCTGTTTCTATGTTAAAGATTAATAATCAAGGCAAGGGATGTTTTAAGGACTTAGATTATACAATAAGTTCAACTGAAGTTCTTAGTCTATTCAAATACTTAAATTTAATTAAGTGAAATCTTTTAATACATATTAAGTTGGGAATTTTTTGGAAATGAATTGTAAAGAAGTAGAGAAAATCAGTGTCTGGTAGGTGAAGGGAAGAGGATCAATAATATATATTGATATATATTTTGTGTATAACAGAATTGTCTGGGAACATTTACTCAAATTGTAGATATTAAGATTTAGTTATAAATTGGCTTAGGAGTTTATAAACAATAATCTAATGACCAACCCCTATAAAACTTCTCAAGATGATATTAAAGGTGAATGAACTGTGTGTGACTGGACGTCAGGAACGACTAGGAAGACAAAGAGGTGACTTTGAAAGGTTTTGTAATATCGAGCCACCATTATACAGTGACCACATATGAACTTGGTGTTTAATGGAATGAAAATAATATTTGTTTACTATGAATATGGTCTTTTCAAATTCAGTTTCACAATTAAGATTCGCTAGTCTGTTGTCCATTATCACTAAATATGAAAGGTACACTCTTAGTATCCTTGGTCTACAGTAGGTTTAACACTAATGACCAGGTATGACTGCTTAGCTCTCCTCCTTTTATGATCATGTTTTTCCAGATAATTACTCCGATAGCCCCAGAATTTCTATGCTTCAATTAATCACTTCCAGAGTCCATGTTACTTCAAAGAAAATCAAAAGAAAGACATAGTAATAATACAAACCGGAATGTGGAGGACAGATGGCATTTGTTTTTAGCATCCTAGACTAGTGTAGTCCACTACCTGTAGAGCATCCAAGGAAAAACTTTTAAACAAAGTGTAAAAAAGTGAAGGGAGAGAAGAAGAAAGTAGTAACAGGAGAAAAGGTGCAACCAACATGTAATAGGAAACTTGGATGTATACAAAGAAATAAAAGGGAGGAAGAGAATCAGGCAGCACTTAACTAGGACAGATGGCTCCATGTAGGAAAATACAGAGAAAAAAAATGACAAAGCATAGGAAAATTTGGAACACCTCCTTCTCTTTAATAGTTATTATATCCATCCTTAAATACATGGACTGTTTGGAGAGAGGAGAGGGAGAGGAAATGATATGAATATATTATAGTCCCTCCAATTTCTAAATAAATAAATAAAGCTTATTTAAATGCATACTTGAAATATATAGAGAAAGAATAACACATCCCTAATGTTTGGTTTTCAATGTTCCTCTGAGCTTTGGTGTTTACTAACTATTATAGATCTTGAAAAAACATTTTCCTTTTGTAAAATCAAAATATAATTTATACCTAATATACTTTTAAAAACATACATTGACTTTGACTTCATTAGCTTTTTGGGGTTAATGTCTTTGAATGTATAGAATCAGTGCCTGAGTTTTTCCTGTATTCATGTGATACGCTTTTGATAACAATACAATTGGAAATATCTCTCTGCAAATCTTAGCAGTTTTATTTGAGAACATATATTTACATTTCTCTCCAACAATTGTTTAGGTTCCGTTCCATTTTGTTTTGAATTAGTAATAAATAGGTTAATATCAATTTTGCATATAGATGATACATACACTATGTTAATATTTCATTTTTTAAGATAAGTTATTATGGGAATAGTTTTTCTTTCATTGAGCCTCAAAACACAATAAGAAATGTTAATTCTCAAGTTGCTAGGCAGGGTGAGATTGTAACAAATCATTAATACAAGAAAGAGTAGTGGAAAGTATCTGACATATTTCAATATGTATTTATTTATATGTACCTAAGCATAAATATATATATAATACTTAGATATATAATCAAGGAATAATACTTCATGAAGCTTATTCTATATACAAAATCTTTTCTGTATACATTTATAAAAACATACATTATATAAGTAAAATATATAAGTAACAATATAAATCATATAGTTATAAGTAGAAGATATAACTTAAATCTTCTTATAAGTAACTGAACTTAAAAGACTTATGAAGGAACATGATGAAAGAATGACCTTTTTACTGAAATCATCAGAATAATTTCTTATATAAGAATCATAATTTTATACTGAATTTTGAGTTTACACTCTACTTCAGGATAACTTAAAAGTCATTATAGTCAGGGCTAGAAATATAACCGAACTGCTATATACTAAGCTCACAGCTTAGTGTATATTTAGGTAATATTTATATATTTAGGTAAAACAAATATATATTTAGGTAAAAAGATATTAAAAACATTATTAAAGAGAAGAATTTTTAACATATTGCCCATTTATATTTAGCCATGAATTAAAATACAAAGGCAGTTTTTTGTTGTTGCTATCTTCATTTATACTGAGATATAAAATTACTATGAGTTAAAAAGTATTCTTAAATTTCTATGGAAAGCATGGTAGATACTACAGAACACATTTGTTTCTTACCCATTTCAAGAAAAAAATGCAGAGTGTTCTATAGCATCAAAAAGCACAGTTGTATAAGACTCCAGGACCGTGTGTGTGTAATAATGACTTTGCTACAGTTTGGAAGTTTCATGATAAGCACATAAAACTCTGTATACATGTTTTCTCCTTCAATGCAAGAACATTTATACCATTGCCAGATTTATTCATAGAAGGAAGGGTAGAAGTAAAATTCCCACAAGAGCCTCAGGGTTCACTGGAGCCAAGAAAAGGAGGATTCTCTACTAGACACTGCAGGCTTGGACAGAAGTCTAAATTAGTTCCATTGGGCACTGAAAACTTCACAATCATAAATATTTATTTACTGTAAGAGACTCTAATTATTCTTTTTTAAAAAATATATTGTATTAATTTATTCATATTACATCTAAATTGTTAGTCCATCCCTTGTATCCTCCTATTCCTCTCTCCCTCCCATTTTCCCCTTACTCCCCTCCCCTATATCTGTGACTGAAGGGGACCTCTTCCCCCTGTATATGATCATAGGGTATCAAGTCGCTTCTTGGTAGCCTGCTATCCTTCCTTTGAGTGCCACCAGGCCGCCATCCAGGGGACGTGGTCAAATATGGGGCACCAGAATTTGTGTGAAAGTCAGTCCCTACTCTCCCCTCAACTGTGGAAAATGTCCTGACCATTGGGTAGATCTGGGTAGGGGTTTGAAGGGGCATGTCCCATGAAAGTCTTCACTTACCAGGAAAGTGGGACAGATGTAAGGACATCCTATTGGGACTCTAGGTGAGAGAAGCATGGGAGCATGGAGAAATAGAAAGATTCAGAGGGTCCTAAAAACCTACAGAAACATCATTATGATGGGCAGATCTGGGCCCTAGGGTCCTGCTCATACTATGGCACCAGCCAAGGACAATATGTGTAGTAGACTCTAATTATTCTTTATTGTATTATTTTCCATCACACTTCTTTCAGACCTAGCCAAACTAATATACAATTTTATGCTTTCAAGGCACAAGGAACACAGTAAATGGGAAGTCACAAAATACACAAAGAGCACAGTAAGTATGAAGTCACTAAATACTCAATGAACAGAGTGTGACATCACAAAATAGAGCCACCAGACAAAGAATGGAAAGTCAATGAGGGACAGGTTGTTCCATGCCCAGGGTGAATGTCTTCTCCTGCTATTTACTCATTACTCTGAGTAAGTTTTCCTTTAGAAAAAATTAAAATACATTTCCTATAAATCTGTGCTTCCAAAAGGCATTGGATTTAAATTTTATGTCACAAATTCTGGGTACATGTTTTACTGATAGTTCTTTGCATATTTAAATTTATCTCCTTATGTCATAACTAAAGTTAGAACTAAGTTTCTTTAGAAATCTTTCTGATTGTATTTAACAGCATTTTCATCTATGTTGGTGATATTGGTATAATTTTCCTGGCAGAGTAAAATTGTGTCAAACACTTAATCCTTATATAAATGACACATGGAATGTCAATATTTTCGGTGGATAAATGAACTTTGTATATAAAGTTTCTTTACATACAATCACAAATATGTACATTTATATATCAATATGTATGACTCCATGAAACATAGGTCTATTCTCTCTCTCCCTTACATGTATGAATTATTCTCTGTCTGTATATGTGTGTTTATATATTTTAACACATTTTTATTGAAAAATAAAATAGTTCATATTACATCTCATTTGCTATCCCATCCCATGCATCCTCCCATTCCTCCCTCCCTCCCGCTTTCACTCCAATCCCCTTTCCCTATGACTGTGACTGAGGGGAACCTCTTCCCCATGAATATGGTGAGTGTTTATATCTTAAAATTTGACAATATAGACAAATGAATATTTAAGTAACCAGCCTTAAAGATTTTAATTAGAAAACATGATTAAATATATAGAGTAATAGTTTTTGCTGAGATTACTTGAAGATATCAATACAGAAGAAGAACAGTTACTTAGATGTTTAAAACCAGTATTTTAGTTCAACAGACTAAATTTATGGATAAAGGTATATATAACATCACTAGCAAAGCCAATTATTGTTCAACTATGTTGTTCCTTCATATTTGTCAACAAGAATAAATTATACAGATAATCTTTTGTTGTTCTTCTTTTATTTTATACCAAGTTGGAGTCTGGTATCCTAAATATAAAACAACTGCTATTTAAACAGCATATAACTTGTAAGATAATAGAGGAATAATATCACACAAATCATTTCTTTCTACCAATATTGTGAGAAATGTAAAGATAAGTGTTGGTTTTTTGAAAGCAGTTAAGAAATCAGCAGTGCAGAGACGCAGGAAAACTGGTAGCATTCTTTGGCAGTGGCTTGCTTTGAAGATTTTATTACATAAACACAGAAAAAGCTGTCTGTATATTTTCCTTTGATTCAAGGTCAACTAATTGTAGACCTGAGGGGGGAACAAAGATTTTTCACATGAGAGCACAGGTGCTCCCTGAGGACAGAGTGTAGCTGCTGTGCTGGACCATGACTGGACGTAAGTGCAGAGTCCAAACGGCCCATGGAGCATCAGATTTTTGCATTGTGAATATCTACTCACAGTACCCAAGCCTAGCTTGAAGAAAAAAAAAATCTCCTTATTCTGATCACAAGCAACATTCCTGACAGGTTTAGGCAAATGACTTTTTTTTTTTAGGTCAGTATACAAATGAAATAGAAACGCTGGGGGTGTCTACTTGAGGGAAGGAACCTTTCTCAGCTCTTGGTCAGCCTGGCTTAGGAATCTAGGATCTTTGAAAACATGAATGTCCCTAAACTTGGACTTTCAGGGTTGAGTCTAGTAAATTCAAAGAATGAAATTCAGAGAGCGAAGAGGTGAGCTCCAAGGAGCAGTTTAATATTACATATTTGTAGTTGAGAACTCATGAAGTGAGGGAGGAACGCAGAGGAAAAGACATAACAGTCATAATTTCTATTTCTTTCTTGATTTATAAAGGTACCCTAATAATAATATATGTATATATCAAATATGCATATATTAGAGTGTGTGTAAAAAAAAAAGACTTTAAGGAAGTTGCCATTTAAAGGGGTGATAAGACTTCTACCAGACACCGCAGGCTGGTAAATACAAATTCCAGGGCTAGGAATAGGTTACCTCTTTTGGAGTTGTTGAGCAGTGATATCTTCTAGATCCACAAAGATTACATACATCATGGTACAATTGCATTGTGGAGCAAAACTGTTCATGCCAGGTCTAAAGAACAAAAAGAGAGCAAGAAGGTGAGATCATAGTCTCACAATATTCTTTTAAAGGATGCATCTATTGACAAAATCTCTTACATAACCCATATGTTGAAGTTCACACAACCTGTCAATAGCTCTAAGTGACAGACCAACACTTTATGTCTTATGAAAAAAACCTCAAAAATTCCAGACTGAACAAACATAGGATGTGGTAAACTCATATTTTTTGATACAATCATGCACACATATAAGATCACATCACAAATAAACTCTGAATTTACACAAATACAGACATATGTATATGTGTCTCATTCATACATCTCTCTACATGTATGAACAATAACATTCCACTAGCATTTAATCCAGGAAACTTTACTGCAAAGCCATATGGTGACATGTATGAACAGGAGGAGAGTATCAACAGAAGGTAATAATAAGGTTGCAGTGTGTACACTAGTGGAGTAATGTCTGCACTGAGAGTCTCAATAGCCAATTTCAGTGTACGAAGAAGAAAAACAGGGGTGGGGCTGAAGGCAGTTCACTCATTCTGCACTCATGATGTGCAATCAAGGTCAGTACAAATATAAAGCACATACAATTTCCCTTCAGTCCAAAAAAGTCATTAGGGACTGTGACATTATATCTCACCATTATTTGACCGTAGATTATATACATTTAAAACAGTTTCTTTAGCTACACACTCTAATAACTCTTAGATAATCTAGTTAACTCATTATTATAAAATCCATGCTAATATCCTGTTACAGTAGAATGCACATAGCCTACCATACTATTAGCCATGTCCTATTATTCCATCTATTTGGCCTTGTATTGGACAGCCAAGTTGAAAGCTGCCATTAGAATAGTGTTCACTGCTTAGTCTGTTTCTGTGAATTCAGAGACCACCCACTCTAGAGACATCTTCATGTCACTCTAGATTTAGGGATCTGAAATCACAGCCTTGATGGTAAGTTGTCAGCCATTGAACTTCCAGGTCATTTAGATGAGGTAGCCCTCTGCAATACAATCCAAAGCCTTGCCTGGGGAAAGAGCCTTGCAGAGGACTGTGGTGTCTAACAGGGAGGCATATGTTCCAGGGAGACCTGAGGAGTCTGAGAAGCAATATAATGGGTTCATTTTCCCAGTGGAGTTTTGTCAATGCCCTTTGTATACTTAACAGCATGGTACTGGCATAGCAATAGGCTGGTTGATCAATGGAATTGATTCAAAGACCCAGAAATAAATCCACACACATATGGAAACTTGATTTGTGACAAAAAAGCCAGATCTTTTCAATGGAAAAAAAAGATATCATATTCAACAAATGGTGCTGGTCTAACTGGATGTCTACATGTAGAAAAATGCAAGTAGACCCATATTTATCACCATATGCAAAACTCAAGTCCAAATGGATTAAAGACCTCAACATAAACCAGAGACACCAAATCTGTTAGAAGAAAAAGTGGGGAAGAGCCTGGAACACATTGGCACAGGAGACAACTTCTTGAACAGAGCTCCAACAGCCCAGGCATTAAGATCAACATGGGACCTCATGAGGCTGAGAAGCTTCTGTAAGGCAGGAGACACTGTCAACAGAACAAAGCAACAGCCTACAGACTGGGAAAAGGTCTTTACCCATCCTAAATCTGACAGAGGTCTAATATCCAAAAGATATAAAGAGCTCAAGTAGCTGGGTAGAGAGTGGGGTATGGATTTCACACGAACTCTGGTGCCCCATGTTTGACCACGTCCCCTGGATGGGGAGACCTGGTGGCACTCAGAGGAAGGATAGCAGGCTACCAAGAAGAGACTTGATACCCTATGAGCATATACAGGGGGAGGAAGTCCCCCTCAGGAACAGTCATAGGGGAGGGGAATAAGGGGAAAGTGGGAGGGAGGGATGAATGGGAGTACACAAGGGATGAGATAACCGTTGAGATATAATGTGAATAAATTAATAAAATAAATAAATAAATAAATAAATAAATAATTACCACCCAACCAAATAACCCAATTAAGAAATGGGGCTCAGAATTAAACAGAATTCTCAACAGAGGAATATTGAATGGCTAAGAAACACTTAAAGAAATACTCAACATCCTTTGTCATCAGAGAAATGCAAATCAAAATGACCCTGAGATTCCATCTTACACCCATTAGAATGGCTAAGATAAAAAACTCAATTGACAGCACATGGTGGCAAGGATGTGGAGAAAGGGGAACACTCCATTTCTGGTGGGACTGCAAACCTGTAAAATCACTTTTGAAATCAATCTGGCACTTGCTCAGAAAACTTGTAATAGGGCTACCTGAAGACCAAGTGATTCCACTCCTTGGAATATACCCAGAAGATGCTCCACCACACAACAAGGGCATATGCATATGTTCATAGCAGCCTTATTTGTAATAGCCAGAACCTGGAAACAACCTAAATATCCTTCAGTAGAAGAATGATTAAAGAAACTGTGGTACATTTATACTATGGAATACTACTCAGCTATTAAAAACAAGGAAATCTAGAAATTTGTGGGCAAATAGATGGAACTAGAAGTGATCATACTGAGTGAGTTAACCCAGACCCAGAAAGACTCACATGGTATATACTCACTTATAACTGGACATTAGACCAAAAGGGATGTCCATGAAAGTCTTCACTTACCTGGAGGTTGGGATAGATGCTAGGACATCCTATTGTGACTCTAGGTAAGAGAAGTATGGAAGAATGGGGAAATAGAAGGATCAAGAGGGTCTTACAAACCTACAAGAAGAACATCATGACTGGTGGATCTGGACGCAGGGGCATCTTCTCAAGCTACTGTACCAACCAAGGAAAATGTATGCAGTAAACATATGTGGAGAGCGGGGACTGACTCTGACATGAACTCTGGTGCCCCATATTTGGCCACCTCCTCTTGGTGGGGAGACCTGGAGGTACTCAGAGAAGGACAAGCAGGCTACCAAGATGAGACTTGATAGGCTGTGACCATATGGTGGGGGAGGAGGTCCCCTTAGCTCACATACCTAGGCGAGGGGAACAGGGTGAAAGAAGGAGGGAGGGAGGGAGGAATGAGAGGATACAATGAGGGGAAAAATTGAGTTGTAATCTGAATAAATTAAGTTTTAAAAAGATAGTTTGAGAGGATTTCTGTTTATAATACTTTATTCTTTATCTTTGGGATTATAATTACATAATTTCCTACTTCTCCTTTTTCCTTCCAAAACATCCTATACCCTTCTCCTTGTTCTCTTTCAAATTTTTGTCCTCTTTTCACTAATTGTTATTGTATGAATATATATATACTATATATATATTCCAGGCTATTGACACCCCTTTGCTATCTTCCCCCACTGTATCTTCTTAATAAAACCCATTAATTATTCACCTACTGAAAATTATTAATGTTTTGATATACTGAAACTTTCAGGGTGGTGTTAACACACATCTCAGAACTAGAGCAAATGTCCAAGGCGGCCTACATGGTAAGCATAATGGCCTCTACTCACCTGGCAAACACCACTGACCAGAGAGAATTCTTTGGCCCTCTGTCGACTGTCTTAATCTTACACTAGCACTCCTGTGTGTTTTTCCTGCCTAGTGGTTTGAAACACAAGTTGAATTGCACTAAGAATCATCATTTCCCAAGAGAATTTAATGAAAGACCCTTTTCATACTTTTAGTAACAATCCCAAGTTTTGTTTCTGTTTACAGAAATATAGCAATGCCTCACCAGAACAGCTAAATGTGCTATGATTCTTCAAGCTGTCCACTATATTATACTCATATCATTTTCTCAGCAAGTGCACTATTATAACAATTAATGTGTTTATGATGTCATAATGAATAACACACAAACCTGTTAGGTTGTTTTAATTTTATTTCTGTTGTATTGATTTTATTATACAGTATTTTATTAAAAGTCATTGCATAATTTAAAATTTTTTTATTAAAATTCATTCCAAATATTTTTAAGGAAGTGGACACATAGACAAGAGTTCATTGTATCCACTGCATAAGATGAATAAGTGTGTTTGCATCCTCATCAACATAGTTGACAAATGTCACTAGGAAAGGGCTTCTGGCTTCATTGTTGAGAAGATCATGGCCCCTCATATGCCTGTAACATTAATGCTGTGGGGGATGGAAAAAGAGTATCTGTGGGTTTACCAGGTTGAAATTCTATCTCCAAGTTCATTTGTAGGCACTCTTTCAAGAAAATGAGTTGGGAGAATGATTAAGTAGGAGGACATTTGACCTTCTTCGACCTTTGCACAAGTTTCTTGATATAAGTACGTCTACACCACATATGTACTTATACAATACAACATTATCATCATCATAAACAACAACATAAATTCTTGGTTAATTTTATTTTCAAAACATTCTTGTAGTGTACCAAATATAGTGACATTGAGCTTGCAAATTTTGTGATGTTTTAATCAGAATACAACAGATAATAATATGAAACCTAAGTATTTCTCTTTAAGAATTTTGCCAGTGAATGTTTTACTTGTTTATTTCTCAAACTGTAGATAATTGGATTCAGGACAGGAATCACAACAGTGTAAAATACAGAGTCCAGCATGTCCTGATCATCCACTTGTGGAGATGCAGGACGCACGTACATGAAAAGAAGAGGGCCATAGTACAAAGACACAGACAGGAGATGGGCGCCACAGGTGGAAAAGGCTTTCTTTAGGCCTTTGATAGATTTCTGCTTTAAGATGGAAAACAGAACAAGTGTATAAGATACAAGAATAGTTGTAATAGTGAATACCTGAATTGAGCCAGAGAAAATGAAAATCATTAGGAAATTGAGAGAAGGGTCATTACAGGAAATCTTTAACAGTGGCACCACATCACAATAAAAGTGATGTATTATGTTAGAATTACAGAAAATTAGTCTGAATAAAAATCCTTCATGAATGAAAGCATGAATAAATCCACCTACAAAAGACAATATTAACAGACGTACACAGAGTCTATTTGTCATGATCATTGGGTAGAGTAAAGGCTTGCATATGGCTACATAGCGATCGTAGGCCATTGATGCCAAGAGAAAACATTCTGTGGTTACACTCACTGCAAATGAAAAAAACTGTATCATGCATTCAGAGAAAGAGATCAGTTTGCTCTTGGAAAAAAAGTCTAGTATCATCCTTGGTGTCACTGTGGAGGATAACCAAGTATCCACCAAAGCTAAACTCCCAAGAAATAAGTACATAGGAATGTGAAGGTGAGGATCATTCCAGATGAGAGTGATCAGACCAAGGTTCCCCACAATGGTGATGAGATAAATGACCAAGAACAGCAGGAACAGGGGGATTTTCCACTGTGGCAGATGAACAAGTCCTGTGAGAACAAACTGTACCAAAAGTGTTGTATTCTCGATTTCCATGTCCTCACTGGGTGTGCCTGAAGTGAAAAATGGTTGATGTCATATGGCATACATGAAAATTTGTAACAGGAAATTTTGTGTAGTACAATTTTAAAAACAACTACATACTTATCAGAATGAACACCAAATTTCATTTGATATCACTATTTAATATGAAAACTTTTCCTCAGAGTGAAGAAATTATTTCAATGTATTATTCCAATAAAATTTGGAATACATTAATATATTTAAAGAAAAGGTATTGTGTAAAAATTATGAAGGTATAAATTGGTTGAATGTAAAAATTCTGTATCTATGTTACAGTTTAGCAATAATGCAAGGGATGTTTTGAGATCTTAGACTATACAATGAATTCAACTGAGGTGTCTTAGTCAACTCAAATACTGTAATGTAAAAAAGTGAAATCTTTTGGTACATAGTGGCTTGGGAATTTTTTTCAAATTGTATTATACAGAAGTAGAGAAAATCAGTGTCTGGTAGTGGAACAGGATCAATAATATATAACACTGTTAAGGTACTTAGAGGCTTTGGTGCATAGCAGAATTGTCTGGGAACATTCATTCAAATTGTAGATAGCAAGATTTAGCTAGGCTTGGCTTGGGAGTTTTAAAACAATAATCTAATGGCCAACTCTTATAAAACTTCTCAAGATGATATTAAACGTGAAAGAAGTATTGAACTGTGCGAGACTAGAAAGACAAAGAGATATATTGGAAAGGTTTTGTGATCTCAAGCCGCCAATATACAGTGACCACATTTGGAGATGGTGTTTAATAGAATGCAAATAGTAGTTGTTCACTATGAATATGGTCTTTTCAAATTGGGTTTCACCATTAAGGTGCAGTAGTCTGTTGTCCATTATCACTGAACATGAAAGCTACATATATAGCATCCTTGGTGTACTGTAGGTTTAACAGTAATGACCAGGTGTGACTGCTTAGCTCTATTCCTTTTATGATCATGTTTCTCCAGATAAATACTCCAAAAGCCCAGAATTTGTATGTAAAACCAATCACTATGAATGTAACATGTATAGAACTCATTATTCTCATGATTATCACATGGTTCTCCCTGCTGTATGTAGTTTGTTTTATACATGTGTAATAAAATAAAATTATATAAAAAACTAATTACTTCCAGAGTCCATGTTTCTTCAAAGGAAATCAAAAGAAAGACACAGTAATAATGCAAACCAGCATGTGGAGGATAGTTGGCATTTGTTTTTACGGTCCTAGACTACTCTAGTCCATTACTTGTTGAGTATCTAAGGAAAAAAAAACTTTTAAACAAAGTGTAGAAAAGTGAGAAGGGAGAAGAGGAAAACACTAATAGGAGAAAAGGCACAACCAACATGGAATGGGAAACTTGGGTGTACCAAAGAAATAAAAGGGAGGAAAAGAAGCAGGCACCATTTAAATAAGGCAGATGGCTTCATGTAGGAAAAGACAAAAAAAAAAAAAAAAAAAAAAAACCAGAGGAAGCATAGGAAAATATAGAACACCTCATTCTCCCTAATAGTTATTATACCTATCCCTAAATAATGAACTGTTCAGAGATTGGATAGGAAGAGAAAATGATATAAATATATTATAGTCCCTCCAACGCTAAATAAATAAATAAATCTCATTTAAATGCACACCTGAAAAATATATATAAAGAAAGAAAAACAAGTTCCTGATGTTTGCTTTTTTTTTTTTTTTTTGGTATATTTGCTTTTCAATGTTTGACTTAGCTTTGGTGTTTATTAACTATTATGGATCTTGAAAAACATTTTCCTTTTTGTAAAAATCAAAATTTAATTTCTACATAATATACTTTTAAAAAACACACATTAATCTGGCGCTATCTCGGAAAACTGGGAATAAAGTTTCCTCAAGACCCAGCTATTTCACTCCTTGTAATATACCCAGAAGATGCTTCAGCACACAAGAAAATTTGCTCAACCATGTTCATAGCAGCCTTATTCATAATAGCCAGATCGTGGAAACAGCCTAAGTGTCCATTAGTAGAAGAATGGATAAAGAAACTGTGGTACATTTACACTACGGAACACTACTCAGCTATTAAAAAAAGGAATTCCTGAAATTTGTGGACAAATGGATTGAACTAGAAATGATCATAATGAGTGAGTTAACCCAGAAGCAGAAAGAGTCAAATGGTATATACTCACTTTTATTTAGACACTAGCCCATGAGGCATGTCCCATGAAAGTCTTCACTTATCAGGAAAGTGGGACAGAGAAGAGAACATCCTATTAGGACTCTAGGTGAGAGAAGCATGGGAGAATGGGGAAATAGAAGGATCCAGAGGATCCCAGAAACCTACAAGAAGAACATTATGACTGGCAGATCTGGGCCCAGGGGTCCTGCTCAAACTATGGCACCAACCAAGGACAATACGTGCAGTAAACTTCAAACCCCTACCCAGATCTAACCAATGGACAGGACATTCTCCACAGTTGAGTGGAGAGTGGGGTATGACTTTCACACGAACTCTGGTGCCCCATATTTGACCACATTCCCTGGATGGGGAGGCCTGGTGGCACTCAGAGAAAGGATAACATGCTACCAAGAAGAGACTTGATACCCTATGAGCATATACAGGGGGAGGAAGTCCCCCTCAGTAACAGTCATAAGGGAGGGAAGTAAGGGAAAAATGGGAGGGAGAGAGGAATGGGAGGATACAAGGGATGGGATAACAATTGAGATGTAATATGAAAAAATTAATAAAATATATTAAAACACACATTAAGTTTGACTTCATTAGCTTTTTGTGTTTGATGTTTTTGAATGTTAAAATCAGTCCTGAGTTTTTTCCTGTATTTATGTGATACACTTTTGATGTCAAAACAATTGGAAATATTTCTCTGCAAATCTTAGTAGTTTTATTTGAGAACAGATATTTACATTTCTCTCCAACAATTGTTTAGGTTCCATTCCATTTTGTTTTGAACTAGTAATATAAATTGATTCATATCAATTTTGCATATACATTATATATATATGCCATGCCAATATTTCATTTTTTAAGATAACATTTTATGGGAATAGTTTTTCTTTCATTGATCTGCAAAACATACTAAGAAATGTGAACTCTCAAATTGGTTACCATGTGGAGTTGTAACAAATCATTAATACAAGAAAGAGTTGTGGAAAATATCTTTGACAGATTTCAATATGTATTTATTTATATGTGCCTAAGCATAAATATATATATATATTATAATTAGATATATAATCAAGGAATAATACCCCATGAAGCATATTCTATATACAAAATTTTTCTGTATACATATATAAAACACACATTATGTAAGTATAATATATAAGTAACAATATAAATCTTATAAGTAGAAGATACAACTTAAATCTTCTACTTGTAAGTAACTGAACTTAAAAGACTCATGAAGGAACATGATGAAAGAATGATCTTTTTACTAAAACAATCAAATTGCTTATTTAAGAATCATAATTTTATACTGAATTTTGAGTTTACACTCTACTTCAGGAGAACTTAAAAGTAATTATAGCCAGGGCTAGAAATATATCCCAGCTGTTAAACATTAGGCTCACAGCTAAAAGTCATTATATTTCAGTAAAAAGATTTTAAAAATATATTTAAAGAGAAGAATTTGAGATATTTTCCCCACTTATATCTAGCAATGAATTAAAATACACAGGCAATTTTTTGTTCTGTCTATCTTCATTATACTGAGATATATAAAATTACTATGAATTAAAAGTATTCTTAAATTTCTATGGAAAGCATGGTGGATACTACAGAACACATTTATGTCTTACCCATTTCAAGAAAAAAAATGAAGAGATCCTTAAAAAGCACTGAGTGTCCTACAGCAGGAAAAGGCACAATAATACAAGACTGCAGGACCATGTGTGTGTGTGTGTGTGTTTGCAATGATCCCTTTGCGACAGTTTGTTTGGCAGTTTCATGACTAAGCACATCAAACTTTGTATATATGTCTTCTCCTTCAATGCAAGAACATTTATAGCATTGCCAGATGTATTCATAGAAGGAAAGGTAGACTAAAATTCCCACAAGAGCCTCATGGTTCACTAGAGGAAAAAAAAATAGGTTTTTCTACTAGACACTGCAGGTTTGGACAGAAGTCTAAATTGGTTCCATTGGGCACCGAAAAACTTCAAAATCATAAATATTTATTTACTGTAAGAGACTCCAATTATACTTTTTTGTACTATTTTCCATTACAATTCTTACAGGCTTAGCCAAACTAATATCCAATTTCATGCTTTCAAGGCTTTAAATAGTGTGCTTTTTCTGAGCTCATAAAACATGATCCCATTAATGGTCAATGATCAAATCTTATTTTCTTATGTTAATTCCTTTTATTGGAAAAAAACATGGATTTCACGATATATCTTAATCTAACCATCCTTTTCTGATTATTTTTAATGTATACACAATTTCTTTTTTTTATTTCTTAATTGATGATTTAACTAATTTTCATTCCTGTTGGAACTTCCCATCTCTCTTCCCCTCCCAGTGCCCCTCTCTCCTCCCCCCTCTCTCCCCCCTATATTCCCCTCCCTTTCTCCTCAGTTAAGGGAAGACTTCCCATAGATGTCAATCCGCCTTGGTGTACCAAGTAGGACTGGGTGCCTTTTTCCAGTTAGGGAAAAGGGATCCAAAGGTGGATAACAGAGCCAGAGGCAACCCCTGCTCCTGCTGTTAGAGGTCCCACGTGAGGACCAAGTTGTACGTCCGTTACACATGTGTGGGCGACCTAGGTCCATCTCATAAATACTCTCTGGTTCGTGATTCAGTCTTTGGACCATATGGGTCCAGGTTGGTTAATTTTGTTGTTTTTCCTGTGATGTCCTTGACCTCACTGGCTCGTTGAATCCTTCCTCGATCTCTTCCATAAAATTCCCTGAACTGAATCATATGTTTGTTTACCTGTGGATCTCTGCATCTGCTTTCATCAGCTGCTGGGTGAAGCCACTCAGACAACAGTTATTGCAGACTCCTGTCTGCAAGTATAACAGGTTATTGTTAATAGTGTTCTCTCTCATGGCAATCAACTCAAGTTGGGACAGTCATTAGGTGGGTGGAAGGTTTTGTGTGGGGGGTTGGTGTGCCCCTTCCTCCACTGGAAGTCCTGCCTGGCTACAGCAGGTGCCACTTTAGGCTCTGTATTTCCAGTGGCTAGTTGTGTCAGCTAGCCTCACCACCATAGACTCCCCATCCTAGAAATGACCAAGTGTGGAGAAAGAGGGGGAAAGCTGGGAGACAGAACAGGAATCTCATTTTATTAAAATGTGAGTTGGATTTCAGTGTGGTGTTAAAAACCCCAGAATCCATTCACAATAAAGTATGTAATGAACTTGAGGTGGATCTGGCATACCACAATGTGCATGCAAAAGACATCTTATAGGAGTCAAGTATTTATTTACACAATGGAGATTATGAGGACCAAATCTAAGGGTTTAGTGGCAAGCACCTTTATCTGCTGAGCCATTATTCCAGCCATCTTAGAAGTTTTTACACACAGATATACACATACTGAAGTAACATTCTATCACAGATAAATCACAATGCAGAATTAAAAATATTTTTGTTGTTTTGATTGTTATTTCCCTAAATCCTAATCATGTTTTGATTCTTTACTAAGGTAGGAGATAATTTTGCCAACAATCTTAAAAAGTAGAATGTTTGTAGAGGAATATTAGTTCAGAATACGGCTGTTCTTGCAAGAGATCAAATCTAAAGATCTTCTAGCTCTATGTGATCCAGCTGACAAGACAGCACATCGAAAGATCTAGGTCTGTGTGAACCAGCTAGAATACAAACATGCCTTTAAGCCAGGAGACAGAGGCAAAGAGATCTTAGTTTCAGGCCAGCACAGTATAGAGCAAATATCAGGTAAAGAAAAGCGTAGGTTCAGGCATGGTGGTACATACCTTTAATTTCAAATGAAGGTAAAGTTAGTTTGTAGAAGGAAGCATTCATGTTTGAAAGTGATGTCTAATTGAGTGGCAGAATCAGAGAATAGTTGACAGAATAGGATATGCCCAACTCTAATGAGAAGAGAGAGGAAAGCAAAGCTACTTAAGAAGCAGTTTACAGAGAGGAAGCAGTTTTACCAGGACAGGAACAGAGAGATTGGTTGCAGAGAGAGAAGTCAGGTGAAGACAGTATGAGTCAGCACCAAGATAGGAAAGATGTTTTCTTCAAGGCTGCCAAATACAAAAAGCCAAAACACTAAGATTATAACATTTATATGATTCTTGATTGTGTCATTATTCTTCTTGCTGTAGATAGTGTATTGTATATATGTGTAATAATATAAATGTATATGTAAAAAATAAAAATATTAATAAAAAAGATAAGAGGGTCTACCTAGCAAGCACTTGTGCCCAAAAATGTATAAAGAAAATTACATCCACAAAAATCTTAATGTATTGTTTTCTGTATTCCACTGTGTTCAACATTCAATTTTATAATAAATTAGCTTTTACACTTGAGTTGAATTTATGTAAGTAAGTTTTTTTAAAGTTTGGGATATTTGGCTGTTATGTTTCTTGCCATTAGCATAGCCCTTCACTTTCATAACTTTTCAAACTCATTTATATTTATAATAAAACATAAACTTTTTCACTGATTAAAAAAAAAGAAAAGAAGAAGATGCCAGAGCATTAGAGCAGATTGCTGGAGTTAGTTTGAGGCCAAGCAGTGAAATTCCAGGCTGAGAGAGAAGCCAGATTGTATAAGTCAGCTGGGAGAAGAGTTTGAGTCAGAACAGCTGAGTTCAGCCAGGACAGAGCTCAGAAGAAACAAGTGAAGGCAAGGTTAGTAAGCAGTGTCAGTGGCTGAAAACATTCTAAGGCTAAGTTAGATTGTATGGAGGCTAGAAGCTTCCAATAGGCCTACGTTAGCAGAAAGAGGCAGTAAACCTCTGAGACAATTGAGCCAGAGAATAAAAATTACTTCTAAAGATATTGAAAAATAGTATTTCATATTAATATAAGAACAAATATGAATTACTTACATCTAAATGTTAGTAAGTTATAAACCTTTATACTAAATACTATTTTCACTATGTTTTAAATATTGCTATATGATGTTTGCATAAAATTTCCCAGTTAAGTGAACCTTTCCAGACAATATAAAATAAACTTCATATCATAAATTTTCCTTTATGAACAGCCTTTATATCTAACTTATTAATTAAAGAGCATGTAATAGGCAATAAACATTTATTATAGCAGAAAAAAATATATTGCTTCTCATATCATTATTTTTGGGATCAATGATAAGAATCATATCATTGAATGGACAAGCCAAACAAGTAACTGATAAGAAGTTACTTGTTCAAATAGTAAAATGTAGTAGAAAGTTTCAATTAAATTCAGCAAACTGCAGACATATGCATTAAGAGGAACCGTCTGGATAGAAAGAATAAAAATAGGTGGGCTGTGATTCATTCATTCCTTTCCTGTGGCTCTGAGGGTATCACTTGGGACCAGCTCTAATTCTATGAACACTAAACGTGTCTTGCAAATTCACACAATAATGCTATTTGTTTAAATATGTGTATCATTCTTTGATACTCACAAAATGAGTACCTTGTCTGATATACTGTCATGGTCAATATAAAGAGACTGACTTAATTAAGAGAATATGAATTGAAAATGCAAGACACAAAGAAGGAGAGCAAGTCTGATTGATCAAGCTCTCAAACTTTATTAGTCAGGCAGAAGCTTTTATAAGTCAGAAGGCAGGGAAGCATATTGCTATAGCAACCCAGCTGTAGGCTTTTCTCAAAACATAGGGAATTCCAGGCAGGGTCATAATGTCCTGCCACACAGAGCATCTTGTTCTGTCTTAATCTAGCTTTAGTCTAGCTGCTAAAACACAACAGGGTTGCTCCATCTCTATCTGTCTTTAGGTTAACTGCTGACCCACAACAGGGTCAGCTAGTTTCTGGTTAAAGGCAAGCTTTGGGAAAGACAGAGACTTAAAGGTGCAGACTTGGACAAGATGGCTGAACATTGGCCATATGGTCTATTGTCCCCAACACAGAGGCAAGCAGATTGCTGTGAGTTCAAGACTAGCCTGGTCTACAAAGTGAGTCCAAGACAGCCAGAGCTACACAGAGAGACCCTGTCTCGAGAGAGCATTTTAAAAAAAGAATTACACGTCACTTCTCAATGGAGACTCTAAAAGCCAGAATGGCTTGGCTCAATGTATTGTTGACTTTAACAGACCACAGATGTCAACCAACATTACTATATGCAGTGAAACTTTCGATCACCACAGATTGATAAATAAGATATTCTATGATAAAGGCAATTTAGGCTGTATCTATGTACAAATGCAGCCCTCCCGAAGATGCTAGAAGGAAAAATCTAAATGAAGGAGGTTAACTACACCCATGAAAAGACAGAATATGAAGAAACTCACACAAACAAAACAGAGAGAATGGAAAACACATACACACAAACACATACACACAGTCACGCCACCACCATCACCACCAACCACAAAATGAAAGGAATTAACAATAATTGGTTATTGATATCCCTCAGTATCAATGATTTCAACTATGACAGGACTCACAGAATAGATGAGAAAAAAAGATCAATCCTTCTCCTGCACCCAAGAAACATCAACATCAAAGGCGGAAATTTCCTGTCACTCTTAATCATCAACCAATTCACATAGTGCTAGAGCATTAGGTAAAAACCAAGCTGTTCCTCAAGTGATTCACATATCCATTCTTGTACCGTCATAACCTCTTTTTGGAGGAAACACTTAATATTTGAGCCACAGAGCAGTGGAGAAAATTGGTAGAAGTACATCACAAGAGTGGGTATTGTCTTAGATCACGTGTCAAACAAGGCAACCCAGGTCTAGCTCATTTTCAACCTTATCTGGGTAAATGTATGAGTCTAAGAAAAGTCAGTCACTGTCCTACATCCTTATTTTAGTGAGTTTCTAAATGAGACAGCTGGGAGCAAACACTGTATTTATTTGTCATTCCCTTACTAGGAAGGAACCATCTGTGTGTTTGTGTTCATATCTGTGTTCTGTGTGTGTGTATGTGAGGGGTGAGCATACATTTGTGCGCATATGCATCTGGAAGTCAGATGTCATCTTCAACCACTCTGTACCTTATATTTTTGTGTGTCAGGATCTCCCACAGAACCTAAAGCTCACAGATTAGTTAGACTAATTAGATAACAAGCCCTAGTACCTTCAATACCTGCCTCTACATCATCAGAATTATTTACAGGCAACACTCTGTCCTAAACAGCTTTTTAGATGGATAGTGGGCATCCGATCTCAGCTCTTCATCCTTCTTTGGCTAAAGACAAATGGAAACATTTGGACCATCTCCACAACCATTATACACTTCAAAATATATTTATTAATTCTTTGATAGTTTTATTTAACTTATTTTGATCACATGCACCACAACTCTGCTCCACATTCCTCCCATATCTACCCCTTTCCCTATTTCTTTCCACTTTATATCCTCTTCCTTTCCATTTTTAAAAATAACCAGCTTGTAATATATTCCTGGTCCTTTGTCTATTAAAATTGTTCTGATCTGAAGGCATCTCAAGTTCTACCCCAAGGATCTTGTAGAGTCCTGATAAACATCCCAGACCAAAATCTAAGGAACCTACTTACATGTAGAAATGTGTCTGGTGCAAAGTATAGACAAATGTAGGTCATCACAGGAGAGGAAAACTTGGGTTGACAGTCGGTATGCAATGAGACTAAAATAAATTCTTATTTAAAAATTTGTTCTGTTTCATCTTTTCTAACGTTCCATAAGACCTTAGGTATAGGGGTTGTGTTGAAAATGTATTAGAGATGGGCATCCCATGGTCAGTTTTGATATTTGAATTTTGATCAGTTCTGCCTTTCTGTAATTCTATTTGCTTCTGAAGGGACCTTTGATGATCAGTGAGAATTACTCTTATTTTTGGATTTAAGGACCAACATTTAGAGTACAGTTAGCATGTATATGTGTTTTAGCAAGTGGTACTAGTAGGTTCTCCTCTAAGACCTATAGCATCCCCTGCTACCTGTAGTTGGCTGTTTACTTTTTGAAGAAATATTTTTAATTTTTGTATTTGTTTCATATTGCTTTCTATGCTGTTTTAGTGCCTTTATTTCATATTATTTTCACTCCTTAACTTGCTTCATTGCTCTTTTTCCTACTGTTATCATCAATACTTCCTATTAGTTTTGTATATGTATATTTGGGCATTTATGTATGTGTGAATGTTCATACACTTGTGTGTGCATGTATACAGAGGACAGTAGACCACTTAAGTGTCATTCTTTAGGTACCTTCCACATCTTTAGTTGGAGCACAGGATGTGTCATTGTCCTGGGGCACTAGACTCTCTGGTCTCTTTCCTCCATCCCATTTGTGCACTGACCCCTCTCCCGCATCTCTCTTCCCAAGTCTACCTCTATTCACATCTTTTTTCTTATCCCTATGCCTATTTTTGTTTTGTTTTGTTTTGTTTTGTTTATTGACACAGGCCCTCACTGTGCAGACAAGGTCCCAGATGACCTTCAAATTCAAAGTATAGGTATTGCTTGTTTGTTTGTCTTTGGTTTTGAGACAGAGTTTCTCTGCATAGGCCTGGAGACCTGGAACTCACGCTGTAGACCAGGCTGGCCTCGAACTCAGAGATCCACTTGCCTCTTCCTCTCAAGTGCTAGGAATAAAGGAGTTCACCACCATGCCCAGCTTCTTTTACTATTCTTACTTTTATATCTCCGTGTGTCTGCCTCCGCCCCTCATGTATTTTAATATAAGGTGTGCTTGATTTATAGAAACATATATGCACACAAAGAGAGAGAACATTGGTCCTGTTCTACCACTCTCCATTTTATATGTTTGAGACAAGTCTTTACTAAACCTGCAGCCATCCCCATGGCTAGTATGCTCTAGCAATCCTCCTGTCTCCATTTCTCCTCCACAATAGGAGGGTTATACGTGCACCAGGCCACTCCCAACTTTTTAATATGGGTTCTGGGGAATTGAACTCATATCCTTGTATTTGATCAACATACAGTCTTTTCTTCTGAACCATCTAGTTGGCCTACTGCTAATTATCTTTCATAACTCATGTTAATTTTATATTCTCCATTAAGATATCAAACTAGCCTGAGACTATTTTCTGTTTGCTCTAGATTGTATGCAAAAATGATGAGTAGAATTTTAAGAGTTTTGTCAGTTACATCCAAACTGTCAAAATAAACTTCGAGCTGACTTTAGTAAAGACCATGCTCTCCTTGCACAGTTTTAATTAATTTCAAATAGGTCATATTTGCTAGGACTGAAAATCTCTAAAGAAACAGACTGATGTCAGACCTGGGAAATCCTCTTAGGGTTTGCCTGAAGCCTTTAAGTTTGCAGAGTGAGGTCCACAGCTATTATCACCTGTGAATAGCCTGTGGTCTTCATTTCTTCCATCTCAATTGGTGTGAGATCAAAGTATAGAGGTTTTCTTAAACTCTGAAACCTTCACTATAAAGAAAACATGTATTTTCATAAAGCACACCTCAGTGAATTCAAGGTAAGGGAACTATTCTAACTTTTTACCTCATGTATAGGCATGACAAATACTTACTTTTCTCATTTTAAAATAAATGTTCTTTTTTTTTTTAAATTGTGACTCCTCTCTTGACTCTGTATGTCATCTCAAAATTCAAAGATATGGGGAATCAAGTTGAAGTACAATCTTGTGGTCAATCTCATTTTATGATGGTAAGGAAGAATCCACAAATATATAGGTAAGATGACAAATTAATCACTTAAATATTCAGGCATATTTTAAAAGTAATTTTCAATAATGCCACACACATGACATGAAATTAACATTCTTCAACAAGGGAACTTCTATTGATGTTTCTCAATGTTTTCCTTACCAGAGAACAAAACCATTTTGGCCATAGAATTTATATAATTCAATTTGTCAATTAATGAGTCCCAGTGAATCACTAAGTGTTGAGAGGTAGTAGCATTATAAAGCAAACTGAAATGTAATTCAAAATTCTAGACTGTACGGTTTTTTAAGGTTTAGAAATGTAAGTAGAAAAGGAAATCCATCTTCACAAGACTCTAATGTCCCATGGCACACCTTAAAATAATTTTCTAAAGATATAAAACCAGAAAAGTCAAGTTAAATTTTTTTAAAAACTTGTTCATAAGGTAGGCATACCAAGATTTACTTTGTAGAGACTTCATTATAATACAGACAATGAAGAAACAAAGAACTGATAAAAAGCTCCATTAGGGTACAGAAAGCAAAATCACCCATCCCCGGGTCATCAAAATAAAGTTGGGAGTATAAATCCTATCTCTCCTCAAGACATTTGAGACATGTTTCACAAAGGTAGAATATACCTCAGCTCAAAATACTTTCAAGGTAATAAAGGTGTTTAAATACATATAGAAAAATAACACAATGTAGGTACCTAAATTTTAGGTACCAGAACCCAGGATAATAGCCATAATCCTGGCTATTAAGGAGATTTAGGCATGGGGATTGAAAATTGAAAGTTTATCTCAGCTTCAGAGAGCGTTCAAGGAAAGAAACAACAATAATGAGATTGTCTCAAAAGTCAAAATTCTTTAAAAACAAAACAAAAAAGGGACTGGATGTTCATGTCAGTGGTAGACAAGGCAGTGAAGAACTACTCTAATTAAAATCACATGTAGGGGTTTAAAGTTTACTGCCTGTATTGTCCTTGGCTGGTGCCTTAGTTTGAGCGGGACCCCTGGGCCCAAATCTGTCTATCATAATGTTCTACTTGTAGGCTTCTAGGACCCTCTGGATCCTTCTACTTTGCCATTCTCCCATGCTTCTCTCATCTAGAGTTCCAATAGGATGTCCTCCCCTCTGTCCCAGTTTCCTGGTAAGTGAAGGCTTTCGTGAGGATCTAGCCAATGGACAGAACATTCTCCACAGTTGAGTGGAGAGTAAAGTATGACTTTCTCACATACTCTGGTGCCTCACATTTGACCATGTCCCCTGGAGGGGGAGACCTGGTGGCACTCAGAGGAAGGACAGCAGGTTACCAAGAAGAGACTTGATACCCTATGAGCATATACAGGGGGAGGTAATCCCCCTCAGGAACAGTCATAGGGTAGGGGAATAAGGGGAAAATGGGAGGGAGGGAAGAATGGGAGGATACAAGGGATGGGATAGCCATTGAGATGTAACAAGAATAAATTAATAAAAAAAAGGAAAAAATCACATGTAAACTAGCCTTATAATGCAGAGGAAGGATTTAGATATTTAATTTTTTAATGGGATTAATGGCCTAGAATCAGTATTTAGAAAAATGTGTATGAAAGGGGATAAAAAAATGAAAATTGTTAATCTTCCACCTTTTTGGTAATTTTATTTAGAGATAACTATACATTCATTAATTAGTCCATAGTCGTCATTGTGCAATTCATAAAAATACATTTCAATTATGGGCAATATATTTTCCAGAAAAAAAAAGCCCTTTCCCACTGAATACATTAAGAATTTGAGTTAAATAAAACACATTTACAGACATTTTATTCTAAATTTATTTCAACGATCATTAACAAATCTAACATCAAAATTATTTTAGAGCAACAAGTCAAAAACATATGTCCTAAATGCATAAAAAACACCAGTTTTACTTTAAAAAGTTCCTTCTTTCCATTACAAAAGTATTCCTGTGAATTTTGAGATAAAATTTGAGATCATAGATGCCAACATTTATTGGGAATAAATTCTCTCAGTAAGTATAAGTTGCTGTGTCCCAGAGACAATAGCAAGGGAACAATGAAAAAAACTTCCCTCTTATACAGAGAACACAGCAGGAAATTACGATCTCACCATTGCCATTTTATATTTTTGTGACTTCAGTAGTGACAGACAAGGTGAGATGGCTGAGAACAACTCTGTGACAAATGAATTCATCCTGGTGGGATTCACAGACCAGCCAGACCTGAAGACCCTGCTGTTCCTGGTGTTCTCCGCCATCTATCTGGTCACCATGGTGGGGAATCTCGGGCTGGTGCTCTTGATCTACATGGAACGCCGTCTCCACACACCCATGTACATCTTTCTGGGCAACCTGGCCCTGATGGACTCCTGCTGCTCCTGCGCCATCACTCCCAAGATGCTGCAGAACTTCTTTTCTGTGGACAGAAGGATTTCTCTATATGAATGCATGGTACAGTTCTACTTTCTCTGTCTTGCTGAAACTACAGACTGCTTTCTTCTGGCAGCGATGGCTTATGACCGTTATGTGGCCATATGCAACCCACTGCAGTACCACACCATGATGTCCAAGAAGCTCTGCCTTCAGATGACCACAGGAGCCTACATAGCAGGAAACCTGCATCCTATGATTGAAGTAGGGCTTTTGCTGAGGTTAACTTTCTGTAGGTCACATGTAATCAAGCACTTTTTTTGTGATGTCCTCCCATTGTATAGCATCTCCTGTACTGATCCACATATCAATGAAATGATTTTACTTATCTTGGCGGGATCAATTCAAGTCTTTACTATTACCATTGTTCTAGTGTCTTATTTCTATATCCTTTTCACTATATTCACAATGAAATCTAAAGAGGGTAGAGGCAAAGCTTTATCAACTTGTGCATCCCACTTTCTGTCTGTGTCAATATTCTACGGATCTCTTCTCTTTATGTACGCCCAACCACATTCAGTCAGTGAAGGAGACAAAGATATACCTGTAGCTATTTTTTATACCCTTGTAATTCCTTTATTAAACCCTTTTATTTATAGTCTAAGAAATAAAGAAGTAATAAATGCGATGAAAAGAACCATGAAGAGATGAATCTGTAGCATTAGAAAAAAAGTACCATATTTTTTTACAGTTAATTTAAAGTAGAAACTATCCATTTCTAAACTCACACATCATGAGAAAGTACCAAAAAATAAAATTTGATCAAATTATTAAATAATAAGAACATTTGAATAAAATTAGTTCATAATAAAGAAATTATGTTGAAACATGCTTGTAGTTCTTAGGAATAAATTAAAATCAATTACTTCAACTATTGAAGTATTGGAATGTATCTAGTCACTGTTTTCAACACATCTCATTAATTGTAGGAATAAAGTTAGTATCTATTTACTATCATTAGCAAGTTTCTCAATTTCAGATCTTAACATTTCAAACAAATTATTAACTTTTATTTGTAATCTTATCTTAAGCAGTGCCATCAATAGAAGATAATGCTTAGGGTTCAATTTAATTTTCAACTTGACATTTGTACTTTAAACAGATTATATTTCAACATGTACTCATCAAAATATTTACTTTATAACAAAACTATTTTCATATATATTATTAGTCATTTTTACTCTCACATAGTCTAAACTAAAATATATATGTAAGACTTATCCATCTATGCTGAAATTGTTATGTGTTTTAATTTTTTATTTATTTGATTATTTGCCCATTGTACATGCCACTAAATATATCCATTAAGACAATTTTGTATCCTTTTTGGAATTATCAAGAATTACCCAAGAATGTACTATTCATTTGCTACAGTTTTGATATTTATCTTATTGACCTATTATGCATTTTTTATGTTATATTTGAATAAAAACATCATATACACAGAAATACTCAGTAGTTTTCCATCCTTACTCTAATTCACACATGAGTTTAAATCAATATTGCCTTTTCTCTAGATGCTTGAAAGCTGGGGGAATAGAGATTGTCTTTAAATGCTTCAACCCTATACAAAAACTACAGAAAACTAAGGAACCCTGAGAACAAGAGAGAGAGAGAGAGAGAGAGAGAGAGAGAGAGAGAGAGAGAGAGAGAGAGAGAGAGAGCGCCTTCCCCACAGAAGAAGACACCAGTTGGTTATGCAGTACCAAATGGTCTGCACTGAGAGAAATAAGAAACAGTCCACACTGAAAGAAATATATAATATATAGTATGCAGGTTATAATGTATACTTATGAATATATATACTCTTAATTATATCTATATTCTATTTATAAGCATATGTTATATAAGAATGTATACAGGGAATATATATATATATATATATATATATATATATATATTCACAATTTTCAACACATGTGTGCAGAAATAGATGATATATTGGCCAGTATACCAATGGATACATAGAAAAAAGATAGATGATAGACAGATGGTTAGATATTACAATGATGATACATAATAAATGTTACAAAAAATAATAAATAAACAGGATATAAAAATTGAAATACAGCAGTGTGGGTACATGAGAGGGCATGGAGGGAGGAATAAAAAAAGAAAAAATGAATAATAAAATTATAATCTCAAAAATATTTTTATAAAGGTCTTGGTCATTAAGTAGCATTAAGTAGCAGGTTCAAGTCAGTCTTTGAGGAAGTAAGTGTTTCAGTGGAAATGTAGCCATAGTTTGGGAGACATCTTTTCTTAGTCTAACTAAACAGCCCATCCACCAGCTTGATCTGGCCATGTTCAGGGCATGCATCTCAATCTATCCTAATGTAAGTAAGACCAGATTATCACACCAGAAATACAGGCAAGGCAAGAAGTCCACATCCCTAGATCAAATAGCAGCATCAAAAACAAAATGAATGGCCAAACAGCATCACTCTTGTTGAACCCATTAGTACTATAGAAGAGTTCTCCAATAAGAACTGCCTATATGAACACCAAGACATATGATTAAACAGAATAATGAGAGAATTTAAAGAAGACACAAAACAATATTTCACTGAAACCCAAGAAGATTACAAAAAATGTTTGAATGATGTCTAGGCATGGCTGAGGAGATTAATATAATTCAGAATTTGAAGTTCTGCACTTGAGTTTCCACTAGCTGAGGAATCATAATTAGATATCTCTTAAGTGAAAAAATATGTTAAATACCAAGACTGTATAGTATCATTTTCAAAATGTTAACAATGCTCAGCTATAGCAATAGAAAAATTTATTCCAAAAAAAGGAAATAAACTTGGTAGAGGCCATGTTTCTAGATCAATTGTATGTATTTAATACCTCCAAGGTTTTCCTCATTAAGTAAATAGAGGCTTAAATATTTAAAGTGATAGAAGAAAGGGAAGGGGGAAATGAAGAGGAGAGGAAGAAAAGAATAAAGAGACAGAAGAAAGTAAAAAGTAAAAGAGAAAAAAAGAGGGGACTTTAAAGAAGACAAAAAATTTTCACTGAAATTCAAGAAGATGACAGTAAATGCTTGAGTGATATTTAAGAAAATGAAAGTACATAGATGAATGAAATGAAGAAGATAGCCCAGTATTTGAACACTAAATTCAATAAAATTTAGAAATATTGAAGATGGTTCAAACTGAAATGAAGATAGAATTAAAATCATCAAAGTCTCATTAAGAAAACTTGGGGGAAAAAAAAAGAAAAAAGAAAACTTGGGGCACACAAAGGCAATGCCTCCAGAAGATGAGGTAGGCTGCCCATGGACCTTTTCCTTTCTCTCTGTTCCCTCAGACCCAATCTTCAGGGTTGCCTCTAGTGCTGCAATAGAACACTGCCACAGATTTTCCTAACCTGATGTCGATAGAATCTGCGCATCCTACAAACCACTCTTCCAGTCTTCCCTCTCTTCCTTGTTGCTGTGCCTAAGGCCCCAATTTAGGTGGACACCCAATGCTTAACTACAAGCCATGCCTTCCGGATGATGAAATAGTCTGCTCATGGACTTTCTCTACCCTCTTTTTTTTTATCAGACCCAATTCTCAGGGTCACCCAAGCAATGCAACAGACCATCTCCACAGGCCTGCTCTTCCTCAAGCCTCCAACACCAGCAAGCATTTCTGGCAATATAACAGCTGAGCAGGCTAGTAAAAAAGACAACACAGGCAACAGACTCTCTAAAAATTTAGAGTGAACAGAAACCAAGGGATAAAACACCCAGCCAACAAAGAAAAACCCAGGAATCAACAGCTAATACTATAGTCACCCCAAATCCAGACTCCTAGAAGCCAGCATAAGAACATAATAATAGCTAGGGCAATATGTCTCCATGAAGATGAGAGGTCCTTTTATATTTTATTTATTTTTTTACATATGCATTTATATTATTCCACATATATACAATAAACTACCTATAGCAAGAATAGCCATTATACAACCAGGAATTATATAAATGTTACAGTCTTAGGGTTTGGGTATTTGTATCTGACCACCTTGAAGAAAATATCTTTCCTATATTGGTACATCTAGATTTCTGAATGTAAATGAATCTACATCACATCTTTTCATTATCAACTTTAAATATCTATCTAGACCTTAAACATCTTAACCCCTAAACAACTGAGCTTTATTGTAAAACTAAGATACCTGGTCTTCAAGTCCATCAGAGACTTGAGAAGGAACAAACTTGATTACCTGAGTAAACCAGGGGTACACATTAGTAGCTTTCCAAATGAGAAGATGACTAAGACAGCATTCTACCTTAATAGTCACCCAAAACTCTTTATTATTTTGGAGCATCTTCTTCAAACTTCTGGCTCCATATATCTGACAGACATATTTTTGAGGCAGGAACTATTGAGGACTTGCTTACCTTGTATTGGCAGTGCTTGACTGTTGACTCTGCCTGCGTCCAAGCTTGCCCCCTTTTTAGGCAGAATTCTGTCTGTGGTAGAAGTGAGGAAATTTTTCCCAGTGGCTTGTTTGCCACAATTTAAGCCATCTCCATAAGGAGGTTCTTTGATGCTCATCATCCTCTTTAGGTAGGCTGGTTGTTGCCAGGAGTTAACCTGTCTCATTGTCAGTGAATCTTAAAATAATAAAAATCTTTTTAAATGTCATATTCTGCATGTGTCTTAGGGTTTTGAAGACTTTATCTAACTATCCTACCTTATAATAATTGATCTGAGCTCATACTTACCATGGTGGCCTTCCTGTACTCCACAGTGTCTCAGGTCCCTGGATCAGGTGCCACTTGCAGAGGCTGCTCTGGACAATATCGACTAGTACCTGGATATGGGGCATGAGGTTGAGGAAATAAAATGATATAGGAAAAGATAGAAAAATTCTTTATATATTTTAGATATTAGCCCTTTATCAGTTGTTAAAGATCTTTTTCCAATTTGTGGGGTGTTGCTTTGTTCTTTTAACTGTGTCTTTTGCCTTATAGAAGCTTCTCAGTTTCATAATGTCCCATATATTAATAGTTGATCTTAGAGCCTGAGCTGTTGGTGTTCTGTTCAGGACATTGTCTCCTGTGCCAGTGAGTTCGAGGCTCTTTCCCACCTTTTTTCTAACAGATTTAGTGTGTCTGGTTTTAATTTGAAGTCTTTAATCCACTTGGACTTTAGTTCTGTAGAAGGTGATAAATATAGATCTATTTGTATTTTTTTACAAGTAGACAACCAGTTAGACCAGCACCACTTATTGAAGATGCTGTCTATTTTTCATTGTATAATTTTGGCTTCTTTGTCAAAAAGCAAGTGTCCATAGATGTATGTGGGTTTATTTCTTGGTCTTTGATTTGATTCCATTGATCGACCAGCCTATTTCTATGTCAGTTTTTATTACTGTTGCTCTGTAGTACAGCATACACCTTCAAATCAGGGAATGGAGATTTCTCCAGAAGATCTTTCATTGTACAGGATTGTTTTAGCTATCCTGGGTTTTTTTTTTGTTTTTCCATGTGAAGTTTAGAATTGATCTTTCCAGTTCTGTAAAATATTGTATTGGTACTTTGATAGGGATTGCTTTGAATCTGTAGATTGCATTTGGTAGGATGGCCCTTTTATTGTATTGATTCTCCCAATCCATGAGCATGGGAGATCTTTGCATCTTCTGATATCTTCTTCAGTTTCCTTGTACAGAGACTTGAGGTTATTTTCATATAGAACTTTCACTTGTTTGGTTAAATTTATACCAAGGAAGTGGTTTTTCTAATTTCCTTCTCAGCCTGTTTGTCATCTGTATACAGAAAAACTACTAACTTTTTGAGTTAATTTTGTATCCTGCCACTTTGTTGAAGTTGTTTATCATCTGTGGGAGTTCTCCGGCAGAACGTTGAGGGTCACTGATGTGTACTATCATATCATCTGCAAGTATTGAAGTTATTCTTCCTTTCCTTTGTATCCCCTTGATCTCCATTAGCTGTCTTGTTGCTCTAGCTGGGACTTCAAGTACTATATTGAAGAGAAATAGAGGGAGTGGAACAGCCGTGTCATGTCCCTGATTTCACTGGGATTGTAAGTTTCTCTCCATTTAGTTTGATGTTGGCTGTGAGCTTGCTATGTATTGCCTTTACCATGTTTAGATATGTGCCTTGTATCCCCAATCTCTCTAAGACACTCAACATGAAAAGGTTTCTTCTTAAAAACCAAATGCTTAAATACATGAGCTATTGGGGGACATTTTCTTATTCAAACTACCACAGACACTAATGTTTTATGAATTTTAATAGATAGATCATCTTAAAGCAAAAAAATGATAGAAAATTATTTGAAAAGTCAAGAAGATAAATTCAAAATTCTATGGAGATTTCACTAAAATATTTAAAAAACTCACACAAAACAAAATGTGATATTTTTATCTTCAATAATAAAACAAGTACTTTGTAAGGTCTAAGTCTTTTTCTTTAATATTTTCTTCAGTGAATCCATGGCTTGCTTGCTTGTCAGACTATAGATAAATGGAGTTAACACAGGAATTATGACTGCGTAAAGCTCAGAGTCTATGATATCTTGATCATCTGCATCTTGAGATGGAGGGAGCACATACATGGAAAGAAGAGGCCCATAGTATAAAGACACAGATAGGAGATGGGCACCACAGGTGGAGAAAGCCTTCCTTATGCCTTGGATAGACTTCCTTTGCAAAATTGTAAATAGCACTAGTGTATATCATACAGCAACAATCACAATGGTAAAGGCTTGAATTAACCCAGCCAAAACAAATACCAATTGAAAATTAATAGTAGAGTCAGTACAGGAAATCTTTAGCAATGGAATAATGTCACAGTAAAAGTGATACACTATATTGGAATTACAGAAGGCTAATAGAAATTAAAATCCCTCATGTATTGTAGCATGAAGAATTCCACCTACGAAAGTTAGAACTAAAAGACATATACACAGTCTATTAGTCATAATCACTGGATACAGTAAAAGTTTGCATATTGCTATATAGCAATTATAAGCCATAGCTGCCAACAAGAAACATTCTGTAGTTACAAACATTGCAAAGGAAAAAGTTACATCATGCATTCAGAAAAGGAAATAAATTGAGTAACATCTTCAGTGTCACCGTGGATGACAAACAAGCATTCACAAAGGCCAGATCACCAAGGAAGAAGACATGGGGATGTAAAGGTGAGGGTCATTCCAGATGAGAGTGATCAGACCAAGGTTCCCCACAACAGTGATGAGATAGATCACTAGGAATAACAAGAAAAGGGGTAGTTGGAGCCCTAGACTATCAGTGAGCCATATAAGAACAAATTCTTTCAGCAAAGTTGAAATTTTCCTTTCTGAATCATCACTGGATATCCCCTGAAATGAAACACTTGAAAAAGAATGTTCCTTGGATTTATAAGTCAACTATCAAGAGAGTACTTTTGGTATAGTGTAAATAGCCATATCAACATGGCATTTTAATTTCATTTTCTATTATTCCAACTTATAGAATATATTTGAGGAAATTGAAAACTGAAATATGAAACTAATTATTAAAATATGATGAAATAATATGGTTACATGTTGCTCAGATAATTACATGCGGTAAAATTAATAGTCAACATGTGAAATGACACTATTAGTAATGATTAGGATAAAAGATAAGGTTCTAAGGTTTTTTAGACTACCAAGGTAGTTGCATTTCACATAATCATTGTGGGCATAAAAGTCAGTAAGAGAGATGTGTGGCTTGCCTTCTCAGTTTATCCTAATAAGTTGAACATATAGAAACATTTACAACTTTGTAGTATGAAGACCCTTTGCACATCCCAGTAATGTTTGTGAAGAGTCCAAATGGCCCCATGGATCATCAGACTTTTGCATTGTGAATATCTACTCACAGTAGTAAAGCCTAGCTTGAAAAAAAATGGAATTACTCCCTATAATACTATGCTGATCACAAGCAACACTCCTGACAGGTTTAGGCAAAGGATTTTTTTAGGTCAGTATACAAATGATATAGAAATACTGGGGTGGTCCCATGAAAGTCTTCACTTACCAGGAAAGTGGGACAGAAGCGAGGACATCCTATTGGAACTCTAGATGAGAGAATGGGGAAATAGAAGGATCCAGAGGGTCCTAGAAACCTACAAGAAAAACATTATGACAGGGGCCCAGGGGTCCTGCTCAAACAATGGCCACCAGTCAAGGTCAATACATGCAATAAACCGAAATCTAGCTAATGGACAGGACATTTTTCACAGTTGAGTGGAGAGTTGGGACTGACTTTCACATGAACTCTGGTGCCCCATATTTGACCACATTCCCTGGATGGGGAGGCCTGGTGGCACTTAAAGGAAAGATAGCAGGCTACCAAGAAGAGACTTGATATCCTGTGAGAATATACAGGGGGAGAAGGTCCTTCTCAGTCAAAGTCATAGGGGAGAGGAGTAGTGGAAAAATGGGAGGGAGCAAGGAATGGGAGGATACAAGGGATGGGATAACAATTGAGATGTACTATGAATAAATTAATAAATATATATATTTATTATAATATATATATTAATAAAATATATTAATAAATATATTAATAAAAATATATATATTTTTAAAAAAGAAGTGCTGGCATGTCTACTTGAGGGAAGGACCCTTTCTCAGCTCTTGGTGAGCCTCTCTTGGGAATCTAGGATCTTAGGAAACATGACTGTCCCCAAAAGTTACCTTGGACTTTTAGTTTTGGGTCTAGTAAGTTTTCAAAGAATGAAATTCAGAGAGCAAAGTGGAGAGCTCCAGAGAGCAGTTTATTATTACATATTTGTAGGTGAGAATCATGAATCAAGGGAGGAAAGCAAAGGAAAAGAGAAAAGAAGTGAGGTAGCGAAAGCTAGAGGGTGGAGGGAGAGAAAGAGAGGAGGAAAGAAGAAAGAAGAGAAGGGAGAACAGGAGAGAGGGCAGAGGGACACAGAGAGAGACAAAGCCATCTTTCCTAAGGGTGAAGATAGCACCCTGCATGTGGACCTTTAAGTCAAGACAGAGCAGTAGCCCCAGAAGTTGTATTACATATGGAAACAGGATTAGCCTTATTTGTTCTTGTTGACTTATTTGAAAAGTAACAGTAAAACCACTGTTTTGTGTACAGCTCAGGAAAAATAAGACACAAAGCAATCCTCACCTGCTTTACAAACTATTGCGACCCTATGACTCAGCAACTCTACTGCTACTCCAAGAGGCCATAGCTAAGGGAGGCACTGCTTGAGATTTTTGAGACGTCTTTATAGATTAATAATAGTCTAGATATATAGGAACTTTAATCCAATGACATGCTTGCTCTAGGAAAAGATCACATTTAAACACTTTCCAAGTCTATATAATCTGGCTGTTATATAGATATGCCTTTGTATGCATCTTTAATCCCAAACAATAAAAGTAAAATTAGTTTAAAGAAGAAAACAGGTATGTTTGAAAATGGTATCTAATTGAGGGGAGGGCAGACAAAGTATTATATCAGAGAAAAGATTTGACAGAATGAGTCAGAGATAGGATACACCCAACTCTCACACGAACAGACTAAAAAGAGAGGTTTAATAGCAGCACATGGAGAGAAGAGTAGGGATAGAGTAGTTGAGTGGGTGGTGTGTGTGTGTGTGTGTGTGTGTGTGTGTGTGTGTGTGTGTGTGTGTGTGTGTCTGTGTGTCTGTGTGTCTGTGTGTCTGTGTGTGTGTGTAGCTGTTTTTACCAGGAGAGTTTTACAGAGAAAGGTGGCAGAGAGGACAATCTAGGCACAGGTGAAGAAAGAACAAGCCATGGGATGAGATGGAGTCAGAAGTGTAGAACATATTGCCGTATTTGAAACCAAGCAGAGCAATTTAGCCAAGAAAGACACCATATTGAATAAGTCAGTTTGGAGAGGAGTTTGGCCAGAAAAGCCAAGTTGAACCAATCAGCCAGAGCTCAGAAAGAGATAGAAAGGGTGAGCTTATTTAGCAATAAGTCCTGGAGGATGAAAACATTCTAGGCCTAGGATAGCAGATGGAGGCTGGAAACTGCAGCCTTCAAGGCTTGGTTTTGCAGAAGATTAGAGTATACAGAGGCTAGAAGCTTCTAGGCCTAAGCCTAAGGATAGTTAAAATAGAGAAAAAAATGTTCTGGCCTCATCGCAAGCAATGTATTTGAGCGGCTTGGATACAGCTCTCATGTTATACCTTGATCTGAGGACATAAAGACAATTACACCTAGGTCTTCAGTACTTCATTGCAAAATCTTGAAATCCTTGTTAGAAATGCTCAGTTTTTGATAACATCATCTTCACTCACAATGGACCTTAACAAAGCCTGAATTCACAACCTCAGGCTACCATGTGAACATGTGACCTGAGTTCTGTATCATGAATTGGGGTTATCTCAAATACAAGACATTAGTTGGACATCATATTAAGGAGTTAAGACCAGGCTAAGAGATATTCAGGTTACTGATAATATTATTTATATAAATGTCCATTTCAACTTTTCTGTAAGAAACTGGCAAACATTTTAAGGCTATCAAAATGCTATTACCTCCATAGTGTCAACGATTTCTTTCTTGGTTTATAGAGGCACCCTAATAATAATATATATCATATATATATATATATGTGTGTGTGTGTGTGTGTGTGTGTGTGTGTGTGTGTGTGTGTAAAAGGGAAACTGTAAGGAAGTTGCCCTATAAAGGGGTGACAAGACCCCTACCATACACCATGGGCTAGCAAATACAAATACAAATTCCAGTGTAGGACTAGGTTACCTCTTTTGGAGTTGTTGAACAGTGAGGTCTTCTAGATCATCAAAGATTACAGTGCATCATGGTATAATTGCATTGTGGAACAAAACTGTTCAAGTCAAGTATAAAGAACAAAAAGAGAGCAAGAAGGTGGGATCATAGTCTCACAATCTTCTTCAAAAGGATGCATCTACTACAAAATCGGCCACATAACCCATATGTTTAAGTTCATGCAAAATGTCAATAGTCCTAAGTGACAGACCAAGGCTTTATGTCTCATGATAGACCTCAAAAATTCCAGGGTGAACAAACATAGAATGTGGGAAACTAATGTTTTTGATATAGTCATGAACACAGATAAGATCATATCACAAAGAAACTCTGAATTCACACAAATGCATACATATGTACATGTCTCATTACATCTCTCCACATAAATGAACAATAACATCCCACTAACATTTAATCAAGATAACTTTAATGCAAAATGATGGTAAAGATGTATGAAAAGGAAGAGAGTATCAACAGAAGGCAAACAATATGTTTACAGTGTATACACAATAGTGGAATAATGTGTAGAGTGAGATTCTCAATAGCCAATTCCATTGTATGGAGAAGAAGAACAGAGGTGGGGCTGAAGACATCTCACTCATTCTGCACTCAGGATGTGCGTGAGGCCTGAAATCAAGGTCAGTGCAAACATAAAGCACATAATTTCACATCTGTCCAAAAAAGTCATTAGGGACTGTGACATCATATTCACCATTATTAGACCTTAGATTATATACATTTAAAACAGTTTCTTTAGCTACACACTCTAATAACTCTTAGATAATCTAGTTAAGACAACTCATTATTATAAAACCGAGGCTATTGAGACCCCTCCCCCACTGTATTTCCTTAAGAAAATCCATTAATTATTCATCTAATTAAAATTGTTAATATTTTGATTTACTGAAACTTTCTGGGTGGAGCTAAAACACAGATCATAACTACAGTCAATGTCCAGGGCAGCCTAGAGGGTAAAGCTTAATGGCCTCTCCTCACCTGCCAAAGCCCACTGACCACAGAGCATTCTTTGACTCTCTGCCCACTGTTGTAATCTTTTTTTTGTTTTGTTTTGTTTTTTGTTTTTTGAGACAGGGTCTCTGTGTGTAGCGATCCGCCTGCCTCTGCCTCCCTGTTGTAATCTTGCTTTAGCTGTTCCATGTCTTCTTCCTTACTTGTGGTGTGAAACACAAGTCGGGTTGCAATAAGAATCAGAACCAAGTTCAATAGAAATTCACCATCTGGCATCATTGGTTTCTTGGCTTTGTGCATGTTAAATCTGGTATTTCTAACAATACAGTTTATTTTATAATGTATAAACTTGTGGGTGTGTGTGCCCTTAGAGGTCAGAGTGACTGGTGTCAACAAGTGAAGCCTACTGTAAAATGGTTCCTAAATTGAAGAAATCATCCAAAATCTTCTGGCTGAGAACCTTGAAGTTGTCATAGCTATATTTAAACCAAGGAATAAATAAAGGGCTGAAAAAAAAAGAGCACACTAGACCATTTTTAAGGGCTGTTTTCAGAAACCCTGAATGCTGAACACATGATCTGGATGGATAGTAAAAGAAAGGACTCATTCCTGAAATAAAAATTTATTGACTTTACAATAAAAAAAATCAGAAGCAAGGTAGGAAAGAGGTTTTCTTCAAGGATGCCAAATACAAAGAGGCAAAACACTTAGGAATGTAACATTTATGTAATTCCTGATTGTGTCATGGTTCTTCTTGCTACAAGTAGTTTATTGTATATATGTGTAATAATATAAATGTATATGTAAAAATAAAAAATTTAAAAAAATTTAAAGAGATACAAAAAAGAATCATCATTTTCCAACAGAATTTAATGAAAGGCCTTTTCATATTTTTAGTTACCATCCCACGTTTTGTGTTTGTTTACAGAAATATAGCAATGCCTCACCATAACAGGAAAATGTGCTATGGTTCTTCAAGCTGTCAACTACATTATATTCATGTCATTTTCCCATCAACTGCACCACTACTACTAATGTATTTATGATGCTATAATGAACAACATACAAACCTGTTAAGGTGTTTTTATTTGATTTCTGCTATATTTCTTTTATTTTACTAAAACTTTTATTAGAAGTCATTGTATAATTTAAAATTCATTCCAAATATTTTTAAGGAAGTGGACACATAGAAAAGAATTCATCATACCCTCTGCATAAGATGAATAAGTGTGTTTGCATGCCCATCAACATAGCATACAGATGTCAGTAGGAAAGGACTTCTGATTTCTTTGTTGATAAGATCATGGCCCCACATATGCCTGTAACATTAATAGTGTTGGGGATGGAAAAAGAGGATTTGTGGGGTTGGCAGGTTGAAATTCTAACTTCAAGTTCACTCTTTCAAGACAATTAGTTGGAAGAGTGACTAAGCAGGACATTTGACCTTCTTCAACCTCTGCACAATTTTCATGAATAAGTATGCTTAAACCACATACATACAGAGACAACACACCTTCATCATCAACAACAATTCCAGGTTTGGCTCATTTTCAAAATATCCTGGCAGTGTACCAAATACAGCGACATTAAGCCTGCACAATTTTGTGATGTTTTAATAAGAATACAACAGATAATGATATGAAACCTAAGCATTTCTCTTTAAGAATTTTGCCAGTGAATTTTTTACCTGCTTATTTCTCAAACTGTAGATAATTGGATTCAGGACAGGAATCACAACAGTGTAAAATACAGAGTCCAGCATGTCCTGATCATCCACTTGTGGAGATTCAGGGCGCACGTACATGAAAAGAAGAGGGCCATAGTACAAAGACACAGACAGGAGATGGGCGCCACAGGTGGAAAAGGCTTTCTTTACGCCTTTGATAGATTTCTGCTTTAAGATGGAAAACAGAACAAGTGTATAAGATACAAGAATAGTTGTAATAGTGAATACCTGAATTGAGCCAGAGAAAATGAAAAGCATTAGGTAATTGAGAGAAGGGTCATTACAGGAAATCTTTAACAGTGGCATAACATCACAATAAAAGTGATATATTATGTTAGATTTACAGAAGATTAATCTGAATAAAAATCCTTCATGAATGAAAGCATGAATAAATCCACCTACAAAGGACAATATTAACAGGCGTACACAGAGTCTATTTGTCATGATCACTGGGTAGAGTAAAGGCTTGCATATGGCTACATAGCGATCATAGGCCATTGATGCCAAGAGAAAACATTCTGTGGTTGCACTCACTACAAATGAGAAAAACTGTATCATGCATTCAGAGAAAGAGATCAGTTTGCTCTTGGAAAAAAAGTCTAGTATCATCCTTGGTGTCACTGTGGAGGATAACCAAGTATCCACCAAAGCTAAACTCCCAAGAAATAAGTACATAGGAATGTGAAGGTGAGGGTCATTCCAGATGAGAGTGATCAGACCAAGGTTCCCCACAATGGTGATGAGATAAATGACCAAGAATAGCAGGAACAGGGGGATTTTCCACTGTGGCAGATGAACAAGTCCTGTGAGAACAAACTGTACCAAAAGTGTTGTATTTTCGATTACCATGTCCTCACTGGGTGTCCCTGAAATAAAAAATGGTTGATGTTACATGACATACACAAAAATGTGGAACCTAAAATTTTAGGTAGTACAATTTAAAAAACAACTCCATACTTATCAGAATGAACACCAAATTTCCTTTGATATCACTATTTAATATGAAAATTTTTCCTCAGAGTGAAGAAATTATTTCAATTTACTATCCCAATTAAATTATGAATACATTAATATATTTAAAGCAAAGGTTTTTGTGTGAAAAGCATGAAGTTGTAAATTGGTTGAGTGTGAAAATTCCTTATCTATGTTACAGATTAACAATAATGCAAGGGATGCTTTAACATCTTAGATTATACAATGAATTCAACTGAGGTGTCTTAGTCAATTCAAATACTGTAATTTAATAAAGTGAAATCTTTCGGTACATAGTGACTTGGGAATTTTTTCAAATTGTAATATACAGAAGTAGAAAAAATCAGTGTCTTGTAGAGGAACAGGGTCAATAATATAGAAAAGTGTTAAGGTACCTAAGACTTCTGTGTATAGCAGAATTGTCTGGCAACATTCATTCAAATTGTAGATAGTAAAATTTAGTTATAAGTTGGTTTAGGAGTTTATAAATAATAATCTAATGGCCAACTCCTACAAAACTTCTCAATATTTTATTAAATGCAAATGAAGTATTGAACTGTGTCTGACTGGACATCAGGAATGACTAGGAAGACAAAGAGATAAATTTTAAAGGTTTTGTAATATTGAGCCACCATTATGCAGTGACAACATGAACTTGGTGTTTAATGAAATGAAGATAATATTTGTTTGCTATGAATATGGTCTTTTCAAATTGGGTTTCACAACTAAGATTATCTAGTCTGTTGTCCATTATCACTAAACATGAAAGGTACATACTAGTATCCTTGGTCTACCTCAGGTTTAACACAAATGACCAAGTATGACTGCTTAGCTCTCTTCCTCTTATGACCATGTTTTTTCCATATAATTACTCTGATAGCCCAAGAATAACTGTGTTAAAACCAATCACTTCCCGAGTCCATATTACTTCAAAGAAAATCAAAGTAAAGAAACAGTTATACAAATGAGAATGTGGACATTTATTTTACGGTCCTAGACTACTCTAGTCTATTACCTGTTGAGCATCTAAGGAAAAACTTTTAAACAGGGTGTAAAATGTGAAAGGAGAGAAGAAAGCACTAACAGGAGAAAGGTGCAACCAACATGGAGTGTGAAACTTGGATGTATACAAAGAAATAAAAGGAAGGAAGAGAAGCAAGCAGCACTTAACTAGGACAGATGGCACCATGTAGGAAAAGAATAGAGGAAATACAGGAAAATTTAGAACATCTCCTTCTCTTTAATAGTTATTACGTCTATCCCTAAATACATGAGCTGTTTGGAGAGAGGAGAGGCACAAGAAATGATATAAATATATTATAGTCCCTCCAAATTCAAAATAAATGAATAAATAAAGCTTATTTAAATGCACACTTGAAATATATATAGAAAGAAAACAAGTTCCTGCTGTTTGGTTTTCAATGTTTGATTTAGCTTTGGTGTTTATTAACCATTATTGATTATGAAAAAAACATTTTCCTTTTGTAAAATCAAAACGTAATTTGTACATAATATACTTAAAAAACACATTAAGTTTGACTTAATTATCTCTTTGTGGTTGATGTTTTTGAATGTATATAATTAGTGTCTGAGTTTTTCCTGTATTTATGTGATGCACTTTTGATGTCAAACAATTGGAAATATCTCTCCGCAAATCCTAGTAGTTTTATTTGAGAACAGATATTTATATTTCTCTCCAACAAACTTTTTATATTCCATTAGATTTTGTTTTGAATTGGTAATATAAATCGATTCATATTAATTTTGCATATAGATGAAACATGCCACACCAATATTTCATTTTTTAAGATAAGTTTTTATGGGGATAGCTTTTCTTTCATTGAGCCTCAAAACACACTAAGAAATGTGAATTCTGAAATTGCTTAGCAGGTGGAAACGTAACAAATCATTAATACAAGAAAGAGCAGCGGAAACCATCTTTGACATATTTTAATATGTATTTCTTTATATGTACCTAAGCATAAATAGATATATATTATACTTAGATATATAATCAAGCAATAATATCCCATGAACCATGTTCTATATATAACATCTTTTCTGTTTACATTTATAAAAACATATATTATGTAAGTATAAAATATAAGTAGCAATATAAATCTTATAGTTATAAGTAGAAGACATAACTTAAATCTTCTACTTATAAGTAACTGAACTTAAAAGACTCATGAAAGGACCTGATGAAAGAATAGTCATTTTACTGAAATAATCAGAATAATTGGTTATATAAGAACCATAATTTTATACTGAGTTTTGAGTTAACACTCTACTTCAGGAGAACTTAAAAATCATTATAGTCATTATAGTCAGAGCGGTTAAATAGGAGGCTCACAGCTAAAAGTCAATATAGTTAGGTAAAAAGATTTTTAAAACATTATTAAAGAGAATAGTTTGAGATATTTTGCCCACTTATATTTAGCCACAAATGAAAATACACAGGCAATATTTTGTTGTTGCTATCCTCATTTATGCTGAGATATATACAATTACTATGAATTAAAAAGCATTCTTAAATTTCTATGGAAAGCATGGTGGATATTACAGAACACATTTGTTCCTTACCCATGTCAAGAAAAAAAATCAGAGATCCTTAAAAAGCACTGAGTGTTCTACAGCAGGAAAAAGCAGAGTCATACAAGGCTGCAGGACTTTGTGTGTATAATGGTCACTTCGCTACAGTTTGGAAGTTTCACGACTAAGCATGTACAACTTCATATATATGTTTTCTCCTTCAATGCAAGAACATTTATACCATTGCCAGACTTATTCATAGAAGGAGGGGTAGAACTAAAATTCCCACATGAGCATCAGGGTTCACTGGAGGAAAAAAATAGGTTTCTCTACTAGATAGTGCAGGTTTGGACAGAAGTCTAAATTGGTTCCATTAGGCACTGAAAACTTCAAAATCATAAATATTTATTTACTGTAATATTATACAGACTCTAAATATATTTTATTGTAATATTTTCCATCACACTTCTTACAGGCTTAGCCAAACTAATATACAATTTTATGCTTTCTAGGCTTTAAATAGTTTGCTTTTTCTGAGCTCATCAAACATGATCTTATTAATGTCAATTGTCAAATCTCATTTTCTTATATAAATTCATTTTATTGGAAAAACAAGGATTTCATGATATATCTTAACCTTGCCATCATTTTCTTGATTATTTTAATATTTACACAATTTCTCTTCTGTTTTTCTTAATCAATGAATTAATTAATTTTCATTCCTGTTGGAGCCTCCAGTCCCTCTTCCCCTCCCAGTGCCCCTCTCTCCCCTCCCCTCTCTCCCCCCTATATTCCCCTCTCTTTCTCCTCAGTTTAGGGAAGATTTCCCTTAGATGTCAACCTGCCTTGCTGTACCAAGTAGGACTGGGTGCTTTTTCCAGTTAGGGAAAAGGGATCCAAAGACGGATAACAGAGCCAGAGGCAACCCCTGCTCCTGCTGTTATAGGTCCCATGTGAGGACCAAGCTGTACGTCCATTACACATGTGTGGGCGACCTAGGTCCATTTCACGGATACTCTCTGGTTTGTGATTCAGTCTCTGTGAGTCCCTATGGGTCCAGATTGGTTGTTTTTGTTTGTTTTCTTGTGGTTTCCTTGAGCTCTCTGGATTGCTGAATCCTTCTTCAATTCCCTCTTCCATAATATTCCCCTGAGCTGTGCCAAATGTTTAGATGTGGGTCTCTGCATTGGTTTCCATCAGCTGCTCGGTGAAGCCACTCAGAGGACAGTTATGCTAGACTCCTGTCTGCAAGTATAGCAGAATATTAATAGTGTTCTCTCTCATGGCATGCAACTCAAGTTGGGCCAGTCATTGGATGGTTGGGTGTAAGGTTTTATGTGGGGGTTGATGTCCCCCTCCCTGCACTGGAAGTCCTGCCTGGCTACAGCAGGTGGCCACTTTAGGCTCCAAATTTCCAGTGGCTAGTTGTGTCGGCTAGCCTCACCACCATAGACTCTTGGGAGCCTCCACATCCCAAAGATGACCAGATGTCCCCCCCCACACCCAGAAAGAGGAAGAAGGTTGGGAAAGAGAACGGGAACTGCATTTTATTAAAATATGAGTTGGATTTCCGTGTGATGTAAAAAAAAAAAAACAAAACAAAACAAAACCAAAATCCATTCAAAATAAAATATGTAATGAACCTGAGGTGGATCTAGCAGTGCTTAGTCCTATTACACTGAGTTTTCACTACAGCATTTGTGAACACACAGGGGCAGTTTGCACTGCAAATACCATCATTTTAAGCAACACAAAACTCTGTTTCAAACATCTGGTTCAGAGTCCAAGTTACTATGGGTTATGAATTGGATTTTTTACTGTACACACATTTATTTATTTGTTTATTTATTGCTTTTACACAATCACACTGGTTTAATTACATAAAACTATAGACAATAAAATTTTCCTTATAGTCATTTCACAACAGTATCAAAGTAGTCAGTCTCTTAATAGCATTCTGTTAGAATGAGACTTTTTGGTTTTAAGAATTGAGTCACTAATTTGACGTTCAGATTTGGAATATACTGATCAGATTGGGTTCTCTGCTAAGTTCTGACACCCAACAAGAGTAAACATGTCTTATAAGTTGACGGTCAATGTCTATCACAGGAAGCACAAAATCACATCCAAGAACAATCCAGGGAGCAAAAAGCAACTGAGATGAAAGGCCCTCTGCATTTTTTCCCCTGGAGCCTTTCTCACAGTTCCTCAAGGATTACTCACCATGGGTCATTTCTTTGACAGGGATCCAACACATTCCGTCTAGCAATGAATGAGTGTTTCCTTTTCCCTGCATCCTTGCCAGCATGTGCTGTCACTTGTCATGTTGTACTTAGGCCAGTCTGACTGGGTTAAGATAAAACCTCAAAGGTACTTTAACTTGCATCTCTCTGGTTTCTCTTACAGCTAAGGATTTGAACATACAAACGTCCCTCAGCTATTTGTGTTTCATCTTTTGGGAATCCCCTGCTTAGTTCTGTACTCCATTTTCACATTGGGTTATTTTTCTTGGTGTTCAGGTATTTCAGTTCTTTATACACTCTAGATACTAACCATCTACTGGAGGTAAAATTCAGAAAGATCTTCTCTGGTTCTGTAGGCTGACACTTTGCCTGAGTAATGGTGTCCATCATCATACAGAAAATTTCCAGCTTCATGAAGTCCCACTTGTTAATTGTTGTTCTTAGCTCCCCTGCTATCAGTGTTCTGTTCAGAAAGTCCTTTCCCATGTCAATTATGTCAAGCATATTCTCCCCTTTTTCTTCCATCAGAGCCTGGGTATCTGATCTTACACTATGATCCTATACTTATTTGAAGTTTCATTTTATGCAGGGTTATAGAACTGAATCTAGTTTCATTCTGACTATAGTTATCCAGTTTGACCAGCACAATTTGTTGAAGATGCTAGATTTTCTCCCATGGTGTGTGTGTATGTGTGTGTGCGTGTGTGTGTGTGTGTGTGTGTGTGTGTGTGTGTGTGTGTGTGTTACATACTTTCTTGCTGTGCCAGTACCATGCTGTTTTAATTACTGTTGCTCTATAGTACAGCCTGAGATCAAGAATGGAAATTCCTCCGGAGGATCTTTTACCGTATAAGATTGTTTTAGCTACTCTGGGTTTTTTGTTTTTTTATATGAAGTTGAGGATTGACCTTTCTATGTCTTTTAAAAATTGTGTAGGTGTTTTGAAAGGGATTGCACTGAATCTGTAAATTGCTTTTGGCAAGATTGCCATTTTTACTATGTTAATGATCCTTCTATCTTCTCATGTCATCTTCAATCTCTTTCTTCAGGGATTTAAAGTTTGTTTGTTTGTTTTTTTTCAAACAAGTCCGTCACTAGCTTGGTTAGAGTAATTCCCTTTTTAGTGATGTCCTCCCATTACATAGAATCTCCTACAGATCCACCTATCAATGAAATGATTTTACTTATCATGTGCAGTCGATTCAAGTCTTTACTATTACTGTTGTTCTAGTGTCTTGCTTCTGTATCCTTTTCACTATATTCACAATGAAATCTAAAGATGGTAGAGGCAAAGCTTTATCAACGTGTGCATCTCACTTTCTGTCTGTGTCAATATTCTATGGATCTCTTCTCTTTATGTACACCCAACCACATTCAGTCAGTGAAGGAGATAAAGATATACTTGTAGCTATTTTTTTATACCCTTGTATTTCCTTTATTAAACCCTTTTATTTACAGTCTAAGAAATAAGGAAGTAAAAAATGTGATGAAAAGAACCATGAAGAAAGACGAATCTGTAGCATTAGAAAAAAAGGGTCATATTTTTTGCAATGAATTTAAAGTGTAAACCGTCTATTTCTAAACTCACACACGATGAGAAAGTAGTTAAATACAAATTTGATCAAATTATTAAAGAATAAAAATATTTGGATAAAATTAGTTCATAATAAGGAAATTTTGTTAATATATGCTTGGAATTCCTAGGAATAAGTTAAAATAAATTGCTTCAACTACTGAAGTATATGAATGTACCTAGTCACTGTTTTCAACACATCTTATTAATCATAGGACTAAAGTTAGTATCTATTTAATATCATTAGCAAGTTTCTCAATTTCAGATCTTAAAATTTCAAATTATTAACTTTTATTTGTAACATCTTTTTCTTTTTTTAACTTTTAATTTTAATTTTATTAATTTATTCAGATTACAACTAAATTCTTATTCCTCCCTCCCTACCACTTTGACCTTATTCCTCTTCCCTAGGTCTATGACCGAGGGGGACCTCCTCCCCCACTATATGGTCATAGGCTATCAAGTCTCATCTTGGTAGCCTGCTTATTCTTTCTTTGAGTGCCACCAGGCCTCCCCACCAAGGGGAGGTGGTCAAATATGGAGCATCAGCTTTCATGTCAAAGTCAGTCCCCTCTCTGCACATAACTGTGGAGAATGTCCTGTCCATTGGGTAGATCAGAGTAGGGGTTCAGTCTTTACTATTGTATTGGCCTTGGTTAGTGCAATAGTTTGAGCAGACCCCCCTGGGACAAAATCCACCCATCATGATGTTCTTCTTGTAGGCTTCTAGGACCCTCTGGGTCCTTCTATTTCCCCATCTCCTATATTTCTCTTACCTAGAGTCTCAGTAGGGTGTCCTCACATCTATCCCAATCTCCTGGTAAGTGAAGACTTTCATAGGATGTACCTTTTGGGCTAGTGCCCAATTATAAATGAGTATATACCATGTGAGTCTTTCTGGGTCTGAGTTAACTAACTCATTATGATCATTTCTAATTTCATCCATTTGTCCACAAATTTCAGGATTTCCTTGTTTTTAAAAGCAGAGTAGTATTCCATAGAGTAAATGTACCACAGTTTCTTTATCCATTTTTCTACTGAGGGACATTTAGGCTGCTTCCAGGTTTTGGCTATTATGAATATGGCTGCTATGAACATGGTTGAGCATATGTCCTTATTGTTTGGTGGAGCATTTTCTGGGTATATTCCAAGGAGTGGAATAGCTAGGTGCTGAGGAAGCCCTATTCCCACTTTTCTGAGATAGCACCAGATTGATTTCCAAAGTGGTTGTACAAGTTTGCATTCCCAACAGCAATGAAGGTATGATCCTCTTTCTCTACATCCTCGACAGCATGTGGTGTCACTTGAATTTATGATCTTAGCCATTCTAATAGGTGTAAGATTGAATCTCAGAATCATTTTGATTTGCATTTCTCTGATGACTAAAGACTTTGAGTATTTCTTTAAGTGTTTCTCAGCCATTTGATGTTCCTCTGTTGAGACTTCTCTGTTTAGTTCTGAGCCCCATTTCTTAATTGGATTATTTGGTTTGGTGGTGTTTAATTTCTTGAGTTCTTTATATACTTTGAATAGTAGACCTTTGTCAGATGTACGGTTGGTGAAGATCTTTTCCCTGCCTTACAGAAGCTTCTCAGCCTCATGAGGTCCCATTTATTAATTGTTGACCTTAAGACCTGGCCTGTTGATCTGTTCAGGAAGTTGTCTCCTGTGCCAATGTGTTCCAGGGTCTTCCCCCACTTTTTCCTCTAACTGATTTAGTGTCTCTGGTTTTATGTCAAGGTCTTTAATTCACTTTGACTTGAGTTGACTTGACACTATATATTCATCAAAGGAAAAATCTACCAAAATGACATTTCTATTCTTACATCTATGTCCAAAACACAAGGGCATCCAAGTTTGTAAAAGAAGCACTACTACAGCTTAAATCACATGCTGACACTCATACATTGATACTGGGGGGACCTGAATACTCCACTTTCACCAATGGACAAGTCACCCAGACAAAAACTAATCAAATAAATACTGTATCTGACATATTAAACAAAATTATCAACAAATATTTATAAAAAATTCCACACAAAACACAAAAGAATATGTCTTCTTTTTGCCCCCTAGGAATGTTCTCTAAAATTGACCACATACTCCTATAATCAAGCTACAATCTAAAAACTCAGAGAGGCAAAGAGGAGGGCTCTACGGAAGATGCATGAACCTCATTTGGAACTGAAAATAGAATAAAATACAGGTAGACTGGGGATAGGTGGAATCAGGTTGACAAGATAGAGGCAGATAGTGAGGGGGGAGACAGTTGGAACTGGGGAGTATAAGGGGGTAAAAACAAGGGGAGTTAACACTTCCTGGAATCTCTGAGGATGACCCTAGTGATGAATCCTAGTGGTAGAGTCAGAAATGGCCATCTTTTGTAGCCAGGAAAGCTTCCAGTAGTGGGACTAGTTTGCATTTGTTTGAGTTGTTAGCCAAAGGGGTGCTGTGGAGAACCCTAATCATACCAGTCTGGTTCTAGGACAGAAGATCACTCTCTGAAACCTAAGAGCCATGTCCCATTGCCAATGACAATATCCATACTGCTCATTGAGTGTAGGTTAGAGCCTTCACCTCTAAAGTTCTAGCCTCTTTAGCAAGAGAAGGTACTCTGCAGAATACCAACCCTGTCACAAAACCCTCCACCTACTATCAGTCCTGACTGCAGGATGTGCTACGGTAGTGTTGGTATATAATCTATGGGAGTGGACAACCAATGTCTGATTTAAATTGAAGCCCACTCCAAAAGAAGGAGGGCATCCTTGACATTGCTTAGATGGCCAAAAACCTGAAACTGGATAGCTCAGAGACCCAGAGTAGAACCAAAGACAACTGGTCATAAAAAAAAAAAAACTCAGTGAAATGAGTCCTAATGATATTCTGCTATATTCATAGCAATCTATGTTCAGTCAGTTATTAGATAGGCTTTCTCTAAAAGCAGAATGGAGCAGATGCAGAGACCCACAGCCAAACATGTGGAGAGAGAGTTTAAATTTCAAGTCCTCCTCATCAGAGATCAAGGATCTCCACAAAAGAAAGGGAGGAAAGATTGCACGAGTCAGAAGTGATGGAGGGCACCAGGAGAATATGGCCGACCAAATCAAGATATCAGGGGGCACAGATGACTCACAGAGACTGAAGCAGCAAGTGGAGGACTTGCATGGGCTTGCTCTAGTTCCTCTGTGTATTTTATGGCTGATAACTTTGTGTTTTTATGGCTTGCTAGCGGTGGGAGTGCATGTATCTCTGACATTTTTTGCCTGTTCTTGGGACTCTTTCCTTCTTACTGTGTTGACTTGTTAAACATAAACACAATGACTTTTGGCTTGGTGTATTGTGTCCTGTATTACTCAGTTTGGCTGTCATCTTTTGGGAACCTTGCTCTTCTCTAAAATTAAAATGGAGGAGTGGATCATGGAGAAATAAGAGGTGTTGGGGAGGACTGGGGGTAGCTGGGAGGTGTAGAGGGAGGGAAAAACTGTGGTCAGGATGTATCGTATAAGAGAAGAATCTATTTTTAATTTAAAAATTAATTATATATTATCTACCTTTAAAAGGTACACATTTGTTAAATGGTGAGTGTTGGGAAAGAGAGTGACAGCTTGCCATTACTGTAGCAAACAGCTGAGATAAATCAACTTTCAAAGAGAGCAGCTTTTTTCATTTGTCTGTTTCATGGTTTCGAGATTTTAATGTATAATCAATTGATCCTATTTGGGGTGAAGTCTTGTAGTTATGGCATATTGCTCTGTGATGCAAAACTTTTCACCTCATAGTAGAGTTTAAAAAAAAAAGAAAAAATGAGGGGACCAAGGTCTAAAGATCTTCAAATAGAGGACTTCAAAAGACAAAACCTCTCATTCTGCCCCACAAATTAAAGTTTCCGTAGTCTGTCAATAATGCCATTACAATTATGCCTTTCTGTTTTTGTGAAGGACCTCAAATTATGCCAAGGTTTGCAAAGGCAAGTTGGTGGAAAATAATATGTCTCTAATTATGTATAGAAATACACTTAAGTCACAAATAAACTATGCATTTGCATGAGTATATTCATGCACTTTTTATGTGTGTGCATCTAATATAGCAGCAATAATAAACCACTAAAAATGGCTGGAAAAGGATAATTTAATCTTAGTTATACTGGAGAATCATAGCGTAGAAATGTGTGTGGGGAAAACAGTATCAGCAGGAAGGTGAAAATGAGTTTTGCAATACACTGATATGAATAGACTTGCTCTTTGGATGAGTACTAGCACATTCCAGTGTTGGGAGGAGATAAGCAGAGGTGGAGCTGTATGAGTCAGCCATTCTCCACTTACTATGCGTGTGGAGCTGGCAATAAAGGCCCAAGCAAAGCTTACTTGTATACAGGAGGACTACTGATTTTTAAAAATTAATCTTGTAACCAGCCATTTTGCTGAAAGTGTTTATCAACTGTATGAATCCTATTATGGAATTTGGGGTCACCTATCCTTTATACTATCATATTATATGCACATAGTGATACTGTGACTTCTTCCTTTACATAATGTATCCCTCTGATCTCATTTAGTGTTTTATTGTTCTAGTTAGAACTTAAACAAGGACATTTGCTTAACTATGTTCATAGTCACCTTAGTCTTAATAGCCAGAATCTGGAAACAACCCAGATGTCCCTAAACTGAAGAATGGATAAAGAAACTGTGGTACATTTACACAATGGAATACTACTCAGCTATTAAAAATAAAGAAATCATGAAATTTGCATGCAAGTTGATAAGACTAGAAAAGATCATCCCCAGTGAGGTAACCCGGACTCAGAAAGACAGACAGGAAATATACTCACTTTCAAGTGGATTTTAGCCATATAGTACAGGATGAACGTACTATAGTACACAGACACAAAGAAGATGAGTAAGAAAAGGATACAATGGAGAATGCATAAATCTCACTCAGAAAGGGAAATATAACAGACAGAGGTATTGGCTGAAGAGAGAGAACTAAGTAGGATAGAAAATACAGCAATGTACAAGAGTGGAGATCAGCCCTGGGGAAGATCTGGGAGTGGGAGGACGAAAAGACTATAGAGAAAAGAGAAACTGTGGTGGGGTAGCTCCTTGACAGCTGGAGACCTAAGTCAGAGTAGGCTAGCTAGGGGATATGAGAGGGACTCCAGCAGAGACTTCTAGCAGTAATGGTCATACAGACATAGAGGACACCCTCTAACAAGACAAGTCTTCTAGTAGAGGAAGGGGAACACCAACCCACCCACAAAAACTTTGACACAAAATTCACCCTGCCTACAAGATGTGCAGGGATAAAGATAAAGCAGCAAGAGCAGAGAGTGTTGAATGCCTGGTTCAACCTAAGACCCACCCCATTAAAGAACACCAACCCTTGATACTACTAACAATATTCTGCTATGTATGCAGAGAGGAATCAAGCAGAGTAGTCCTCTTAGAGGTTCCACCCAGCAGTGCCTCGAAACATATGCTGAGATTCACAGCCAAGCACTGGGCAAAACGTAGGGATTCTAGTGTAAAAGTGAGGGGAAGGATAAAAGGACATTGAGGTTCCATAAGAAAACCAACAGAGCCTCCTAACCAGGTGCCCAGAGGGGCTGTGAATGGATCGGACCTAGGCCCCTCAAAGATGTAGCCAATGGGCAGCTCTGGTTTCATGTGGGTCCCCTCGTAAGAGGAGCATGGGGTCTCTCTCCCAAGGGCTCTCTTGGTCAGCTTTTCAATTACTTCCTCCTGACAGGACTGCACTGCCAAGCTATAGGGGACCCACTCAGCCCTGATAAGACTTGATGAGCTGAGGCGGATTCCTTTTCTGAGGAATAGGGGGGCAGGAGGGTGAAAGGGATGGATGGTGAGACTGGGAGGAGAAGAAGGATGTGGCTCTGACCAGGTGTAAAGTGAATACATGAATTGGTTAATTAAAAGAGTAATAAAGTGTTACTATATTGTATCATTGAGGAAAACATACTTTAAATATATCTTATCTAAGACCAAATAATTACAACATACTGTGAGTGTTCATGGTTCTTGATGGCTTTTTGGAACAGATGGAGAAAGAAGCAAAAATTCAGCCTTATAATCTGATCAGGGAAATAAAAATAAGTAGAACTCCTCAGGAGCTGAGATAAGTTAAATACAAAATAAGGTGAAAGATGGTAAAGGGCAATTGCAAGATATAAGGATATGATTGAGGAAATAGAAAAGGGTGGGATTCTTAGGTAGGAGATAGGTACATAAATACAAGAGAAGGAGGGAAGTGGATAAAATAACTATATATATATATATATATATATATCTGAAAAAGCCAAAGGAATCATACTATTAACTATTCACCTAAAAACTATAATACAAATATATAATATATATCATATATAAACAAAAATACACATAACAATAACCATATATGTATATACATGTATGTATATACATGTATATTCATATACACAAAGACCAGGAAGAAAAACTTCATAGGGTAAATATATTGCAAAAATGTTAAGAATAAACAAAGTTTTGCTACATGTAGCCTGTATGATTTTATGATGTTTCAATAAAAATACAACTGATATGAGACCTAAGCATTTCTCTTTAAGAATTTTGCCAGTGAATTTTTTACCTGCTTATTTCTCAAACTGTAGATAATTGGATTCAGGACAGGAACTATAACAGTGTAAAATACAGAGTCCATCATATCTTGATCATCTACTTGTGGAGATGCAGGGCGTACATACATGAAAAGAAGAGAACCAAAGTACAAAGACACAGACAGGAGATGGGCGCCACAGGTGGAAAAGGCTTTCTTTACGCCTTTGATAGATTTCTGCTTTAAGATGGAAAACAGAACAAGTGTATAAGAGATAAGAATAGTCAAAATACTGAATACCTGAATTGAGCCAGAGAAAATGAAAAGCATTAGGTAATTAAGAGAAGGATCATTACAGGAAATCTTTAACAGTGGCATAACATCATAATAAAAGTGATGTATTATGTTAGATTTACAGAAGGTTAGTCTGAATAAAAAGCCTTCATGAATTAAAACATGAATAAATCCAGCTACAAAGGACATTATTAACAGACGTACACAGAGTCTATTTGTCATGATCACTGGGTAGAGTAAAGGCTTGCATATGGCTACATAGCGATCGTAGGCCATTGCTGCTAAGAGAAAACATTCCGAGGTTGCACTGATTCCAAATGAGAAAAACTGTATCATGCATTCAGAGAAAGAGATCAGTTTGCTCTTGGAAAAAAAGTCTAGTATCATCCTTGGTGTCACTGTGGAGGATAACCAAGTATCCACCAAAGCTAAGCTCCCAAGAAATAAGTACATAGGAATGTGAAGGTGAGGGTCATTCCAGATGAGAGTGATCAGACCAAGGTTCCCCACAATGGTGATGAGAAAAATGACCAAGAACAGCAGGAACAGGGGGATTTTCCACTGTGGCAGATGAGTGAGACCTGTGAGAACAAATTCTGTCAACAGTGTTCCATTCTTTGTTTCCATATCTTCACTGAATATCCCTGAAATGGAAAGCAATGAAAATCATACATCACTCACTATGACTTTTGAAAGTGGGCTTTTGTGTAGTGTAGCTTAAATGCAGCTATGTATTTATAAGAATTCCCTTTTATTGTATCTATTGTTGTGACTTTAAAAATATTCTTTCATGATTTAAAATTTAAATGTGAATGTACAACAGATTTATGGAAAATAAGAATCTTCTAACATTTGTAAAATCTACGGGAATCTCAATTGTCTGGGAAGAGTTTTTCCAAGTTGTCCGTTATGAGTTTAGAAAAAAACTGTTTTATGCACCTTCATTATAATTTATACAGATATAATTGGTCTTAACTAACTGGAATATAGTGACTAACTTTCAGGTGAAAGTTAAGAATCTGTAGTAGCTGGCAAAAAAAAAATCTTCAGAATTAATTTCAAAGTAATTCTAAAGTAGTAAAAACAAACATGCCCAAATGGCTTTAAATTGTATGAAATCAAAGGCATATGTGGTAGGATTCTGGAGGTAGTTAGAGACCAGAATAGTACATCACACACAAAAAAAATCAAATACAGACCAGCTACCACTAAGCAGGGATTATAGGAAATGCTAACTAGATGTTTAATGAGAAGGAGAAAAACCCTATTTGTGAACATTGGAGTCTATTAAACTGGAGCTTGAGAAACTAGATGCACTTGTCCGCTGTTTTTATTTTATTTTATTTTATTTTTTATTTTTTTTGTTTTTTTTTTTTTGAGACAGGGTTTCTCTGTGTAGCCTTGGCTGTCCTGGACTCACTTTGTAGACCAGGCTGGCCTCGAACTCACAGCGATCCGCCTGCCTCTGCCTCCCGAGTGCTGGGATTAAAGGCGTGCGCCACCACGCCCGGCTTGTGTCCGCTGTTTTTAATCATGAACAGGAGAGCTGGCCTAACAAGGCTTAATAATAATGTGTGGCCTGTTCCCTTGCTTTTTGTCCAGTGAATTCCTCCACTCTCTACCAATCTCATATCCTAAGAAATGTTTTTCTTTGTAACCACGGGCATATGTCATGCCAGTGAAATATACAAATATACACTGGGGAGAAGATAAGTGGATAGTTTAAGGTTTTAATCGCTAAGAAAGGGAAAGTAATAGGAGTAAAATGGTGAAGTACAATTGGCTATAAAGCCATGCGTGTTGAAAAGTAAAGTTTTTTTTTAATGTATTTGGTGAAAACAATTTCCTGAAAATGATAGAGCCAATGTTGGAAAATAGAAGAATTAAAAGAAAAAGTAGATTGCTACAAGGTACAGGAATACTTGGAAATAATTTAAGAAATGTGGAGTACAATTGGCATTTGTGAAGCACCATAGGCTCCTTGAGAGAGAGCTTTCAACTAAGGATACATGAGTAAAGATCACGTGGAGAGGGGTGGACACTATGGTGAGGAAAGTCATAAGAAATTTAAGCAAAAATGCATACATTTATAAAAGAAAATTTAATGGAGTTAGTCTACAATAAGGATGGCACAAAACCCAACAGATATCTCATGCCAACAAATAAAAACTGCATTTCCATGAAATAAATGGTTACCTCTGGGTTTGTTTTCCAGTCAGGTCACATAGACCCCCCCTCACCAAGCATCAGAGCTTATGCTCATTACTCTTAAACAGCAGGACTGCTACAAAAATCATGTACATAAGTCACAAACCATGAAGAAGTCAATTAAAATACTATATTCATGAGATTTTAAACATCATTATGGTAAGATTAAAACATTAAAAAATTTTTAATTTTATTAATTTATTCAGATTACATCTCAACTGTATCTCATGACTTGTATCCTCCCATTCCTCCTTTCCTCCCGCTTTCACCCTATTCCCCTCTCCTACGTCTAAGACTGAGGGGGACCTCTTCCCCCACTATATGGTCATAGGCTATCAAGTCTCACCTTGGTAGCCTGCTTTTTCTTTCTTTGAGTGCCATAAGGCATTTTAAAAAGCACTACTAAGGAGAAAAATACAAACTATTTTGCTTATTCATATTTATTGATGATGTTAAACTATGCAGGTCATCCTTTGTACTCATTTATATCTGGTTATAGGAATCCAAAGCCAAATATAATATCAAAATGGAATAAAAACCATTCTTTAATGTTTATGGAAAGCATGATGGATATTACATAATTCATTTCTCACTTACACGTATCTTTGAAGACACCACAGAGATCCTCAAAAACATGTGAGCCTTTCTAAATCAGAAAAAAGCACGATGGCACAGGCAAGCAGTAATGTGGATAACAATTCCTTTCATGGTGATTCATTTTGGAAATGTAACTGCCCAAGCCCAAATATACTGTTTATAATGAACTCCACCCTTTGCCATGAGAATCAGATTGTACCCATGGAAGCTTGTTCTAGAGGACTGTGGGTTAGAGAACGGAAATTCCCATTTGGCCTAACTGTTCTCTAGAGAACAAGGTAAGCCTGCCCTACTGGGCATCATAGATTTAGACCCCTATGAAATGTCCAAATTGGTCCCACAGAGTATCACACATTTTAACACTATTCATATTCAATGTTGTAAGAGACTTGAATATTAACTATTGAAAACACACTGGAGGGATGGAGATACCAATCCCGCAGCAAAACCTTCCACCCACAATTTTCCTACTATAAAAGAATGCTTAGCAATGACTGGCCTAACTTGAGTCATGTCACAAGACAGCCCATTCCTGACACAATTTTTTGTTGAAACAGAGTTTCTCTGTGTAGTCCTGGCTCTCCTGGACTCACTCTGTAGACCAGGCAGGCCTTGAACTCATAGCTATCTGCCTGTCTCTGCCTCTCTGAGTGCTTGTATTGAGGTCATGCGCCACCACACCTGCCTCTGACACTCTGCTATACTTGTAGACAGGAAGCTCGTATAACAGTCATCTGAGTGGCTATATCCAGCAGCTGATGAGATCAGATGCAGAGACCCTCAGCAAAACATTAGGCAGAGCTCAGGGGATCTTACAGAAGATGGGAGGAAGGATTGAACCAGAGAAGTCAACAGCACCACCACAAGAAAACCGACAGAATCAACCGTCTTGGGCCCTTAGGGACTCACAGACACCGAACCACTAAACAGACAGCATGCATGGGACCTATGCACCCTGAAAATATGTAACAAATGTACAGCTTGGTCCTTTAATAGTAGGAGCGGGGTTTGTCTCTGACTCTGTTGCCTGCCTTTGGTTCTCTGTCGTCCTAACAGGATGGCCTTGTCTAGCCACAATAGATTAAGATATGCTTAGTCATACTGCAGATTGATATGCCAATGCAGCTTGTTATTTATGGGAAGGTCTCTCCTTCTTTGAGGAGAAAAGGAGAAACATTGGAGGGGAAGGTAGAGGGAGAGACTGGTAGGAGAGAAGGGAGGGAGAAGTTTTGATTGCAATATAAACTAAATTAACTAATTAATGAAAAAAGGAGGAGGAGGAGAGAAGGAAGGGAGAAGTTCTGATCACAATACAATGTTAATTAATTAATAAAAGAAAATACATTTCAGAGACAGCCCACTTCATTCTCAAGTGTCCAGGCCATTAAAAGTGATTTTTCCTCACCTCCCTCCTATGCTTTGCCCCGCTCACAAAATCTTGTCTGGATCCCACATCTAGTAGCCCAGACTAGTCTGGACACTCCTGGCTGTACCCCATAGGGTCTAGTCTGGACCTGGTCTATCGAAAATAACTCACAGATCCTTTTTTTTCTATATCCTACCTCTTCTTCCAGCCATAATTCCTACAACCATCTCCAGTGTCTACCCTGGACCCACTATCTGCCAACGTCAAATAGTTCACTTTTATCGGTGTCCAACATCTCCATCTAGTCGTGCACCCCAAAACCTTCTCCAGTGTCTATCCCAGACCAACTATACTTGCTACCAGCCACAGGTTTCTTGTGTTCTTAATGTGCACTCTATCCTTTATTTTATGTAAGTACATAGTGCAATAAGCTTGCCTCCTGGAACCAATGTATTTGTTACGGCTTCTATTATTGTAAAGAGATATCATGTCCATTGCAACTTTTTTTGATGGTATAAAATTACGTTTTAATGTATTCTAATTTATTCATATTACATCCCAATTGATATTCCTTTGCTTATATATTTCCGTTCCCACCCTCCCTCGCTTTTCAGCCCTATTTCCCTCACCTGTATCTCTGATGTGGGGGGCCCTCCTCAACCACCCTCTGACCACAGCCTATTAAATCTCTCCAACGATCATAAAGGAAAATACTTCATTGAGACTGGCTTACAGTGTCAGAAGTGTAGTTCATTATCACCATGGTGGGACATAGCAGCATACAGACAGACAGCAGCTGGAGAAGGAAGGAGTAGAGAGTCCTACATCTTGATCCACAGGCAGCAGGAGACTGTGTGCCATACTGAATATAGCTTGAGAATATATGACCTCAAGGCCTATCTCCACTGCGACACACTTCTTGCAACAAGGCCACACCTAATAATGCCACTCCCTACGGCCAAGCATTCAAGCACATGAGTCTATGGAGGGCATACTTATTTAAACCACCACAATTACCTTCGTTGTGATTGGGTATGTTGTGTTTTCATTTTTATTATCTTCTAAAGGTTTTAAATATCACCCTTGATTTTTTGTGGCCCATTTTTCCCATTTAATAGTGAGTTCTTTGGGTTCTATGCATTTACACGCTTTTTATTTTGTTTATATCTAGCTTTAATCTGTTTTAGTCAGATAGGATGAAAGGTGTGTTCAAATAGGATTTCAAATTTCTTATATATGTTGAGATTTACTTGTATCCAATTTTGTAGTCAATTTTAGATAAAGTTTCAAGATCTGCTGGGGAGAAAGTGTATTGTTTCATGTTTGGGCGAAATGTTCTGTAGATATCTACCAGGTGCATTTGATTTATAATATTATTTAACTCCAGAATGTCTCTATTGAATTTTTGTCAGGATAACCTGTCTATTGACAAGAGTAGAATATTGAAGTCTCTCACTATTGCCATGTAAAGATGAAATTTTAGTTGTATTAGTATTTCTTTTATGAACTTATGTGCCCTGGTTGTTGGTCCATAAATATTTAGGATTGTAATATCCTCACAATGAATTCTTTCTTTTGATGACTAGGTAGTGTCCTTTCTCATCTCCTCTGGTTAGTTTCAGTTTAAACTCTATTTCATCAGATGCTAAAATTGCTACACTTACTAGTTTCTTGGGTCTGTTTGCTTGCAACATTTTTCCATCCTTTTATTCTGAAGTAATGTCTATTTATGATGGTCAGTTGTATTTCTTGGATGCAATAGAAGTATATATACTTTTTTCCTAATCTAATCTGTTTTACTCTGTCTTTTTATTGGGTTAAATATTAGATTCATCAATGAGCAACGTTTCTTGATTTCTAATACTTTGCTATTAAGATATGGGTTTCACCCCTCTTTTACGTTTTACTTATCTGTGTGGTTAATCTCTTCAGATTTATTTTTCTTCTACTTCATTCTGTAGAACTGTGTTAGAAGCTAGATATTACTTGAATTTTGGTTTTATCATGGAATGCATTTCTCTGATAATTGTGATTGATAGTTTTACTGGGTATAGTAGTCTGGGTGGGCAACCATAGTCTTTTGGAATTATACAGGCCCTTCTGACTTTCAGCGTCTCCATTGAGATATCAGGTGTCATTCTAAAAGGCTTGCCTTTAATGTGACTTATTTGTTCCCTTGCAGATTTTAATATATTTTATTCATTCTGTACACTTAGTGTATTTATTATTATTTGTCATAAAAAGTCCTTTTCTGGCCCTGTCTGTTTCATGTGTGCTTCTTGTAGATAGCTACGCGCACCTCCTTCTTCAATTTTATTTTATCATTTTATTAAAATTTTCTGTGACTGACTTGGCTTCATTTCCTTTTTCAATCCATACTCTTACCTTTAGGTTTGGTCCTTTCATAGTGTCCCGGATTTCTTGAAGGTTTGGTGCCTGGATTTATTTTAATTAATACTTTATTCAACTAAGTATCTATTTCTTATACCTTGTCTTCCACACCTAAAATTTCCTACTCTGTGCTTTATAATATGTTGATGAGGCTTACTTCTGAGGTTTTTATTTGACTTCCTAAATTATCCTTTTCCAGTTTTATTTCAGTTTGAGTTTTATTTTGTGATTCCATTTGTTATTTCATATCTCAAACTCCTATAATTATTTCATTTAAATGTTCCTCTGTGTCTTCCAGACCTTCATTGGGGGATTTATTTAATTCTCATTAATGCTCATGAATGTATTCATAGTTGTAAGTTTGAAATCTGTATCCTGGGCTTGATTTTTATTGAATTTATCATGGCTAACTGTAATGGGGTTTCTGCCTTCTGGTGGAGGCATATTGTCTTAGCTGTTCACATTTGTTCAGGGTTTGGTGCTGGCTTTAAGCATCTGATATGATGTTTGAGGCATTTCTTGCTATTAATATCTGGTCTTGGCTTTGTTGGGTGGGTGTTCAGTTCTTCAGTTGCTGTTGACCTCCCTGTGTCCTAGGCATGTATGGTGACTATGTTTCCCCTGGTAGACAGTGTTTCTGTAAGTCAGTATGTGGTGTAAAGAAATAGAGATTGGGTAGCAAGAAAAGCTGAGAAGGTTTGTGGCAAAGAGCTAAGGGAATTGAGTCTGCACCAAAACATGGAGTCTTCGGGAAGTAAGAGCATGGTGGGAATAAAAATATCTGTTCTACTTCACTGGGACCTAGGGCATCTACTAAAAGTATTTCTAGATGCATCTGTCAAGATATTTCCTTGTTGAGGTTGTTGAGGTTTTGTGGAATAAATGAGTTATGTGACACTCTCCAAATATGTGGAGGCATCATTATGCCAACTGAGAACCTCAGTTAAATGAAACCTAGAGAAAGTTTGAGTTCATTTTTCACGAATTATAACTATTGACATTCTCCTTACACTGGTACACATCAATTCCAGGTCTTCAGATTCACAATGGATAATATCATTGGTTATCATACTCTCTGGTCTTTGAACTAAGCATAGACTTCCTTATTATTTAGAAAACAGAGACCAAATATAGGACTTAAAAGTCTTCATAACTATAATTAATACAACATTCACCTCATATATTTACTTTCAAGATATGAAAGTATAAATAGAATCACTAAAACTCAAACTGAAATAAAACTGGAAAAGAAAAATTTAGGAATTCAATTAAAAACCTCAGAGGTAAGCCTCACCAACATATTACAAGGCACAGAGTAGGAAATTGTTCATAATATTTTCTCCTGATAAAATAAGGAAATGTCATTATATTATTGCAAGTTATAGACCTTAAGTAAATCTTACACAAAATGAAAACTATCAACTAGGTAAAAACAACATTCTTCATTTGAATGTCTTAATACATGAACTTTGAGGAGAACTATAGTCCAAAATTGACTTATCTTCCCAAATAATATTTTTGTAATTAATATAGCTTATCACACTAAGTATAGTGAAATAATGCCACAGGATTTGACTACTATTGATGTCAACATCAGATCCAGCAAGAAAGTTAACAAATACCCACGGAACTTCAACCTTTGAATTGATGCCAAGCATTGGGGGGGGGACAGGGGGATTAAAGCACATGGTATAAATCTTACTATTCACTTATTCGCATCTAAACAATTAATGTAAAATGTATAGAAACTTGACTTTGACTTATGAATAGATACTTTATATATAATTTCTACAAAACATTATTTTATAGCAGTAACTTTTAAGGCATCATCCCAATCATCTTTTTCAACATTACTGAATTAGAAACTATCAATGTATACCAAGTTAGGCGGTGTTTTCACAGGCTGTAATTCCCAGTAAACATTTAAAGCCACTTTTAAAAGAATCAAACAAACAATGAAATAAATCAATGATGCTCTTTAAAGAGTTATTGACATACTCCTGAGACTGTGTTCAACAACGTTCTGCCATAGCAAGGACACACCCAAAAGAATTGTTATCCCTGTGTGTCTAGTTGGTTTTTCTTTACTGAAATAGAGCTCATGACCAAAGGAATCCTGAGGAGGAGAGTTTATTTCGCCTTACAGATTGTAGTCTATCTTCAAGTGAAGCAGAGGCAGGTCCTGAAGCCAAGATATTGGAGGCATATAGCTATTTCTTGCTTTCTGTAGCAGCTCAGCTTACTTTCTTATATAACCTTAAACCACCTACCCAGGGGTAGCACTCCCCATATGAGTTGGATCCTCCCACATCCATCATCAGTCAAGAAATCCTGCAATTTAGCCTTCCTCTTTCCAGGTTACTCTGATGTCTATTGACAAAAACAATCAGTACACAATGTTTATTGTGTTTATATATAAATCAGAATGATTTTTCTTGCTTTTATAAGGAGTAAGATAATTTTTGTCAATAATCTCCTAAAATATCCAAGATAATCAACTAGTAACATATTAATAATAACGATTTCTACTGTTTTGCTAATATTTCACATTCCTAATCATAATGCTAAAAACTTCTGTTTGTCATTGAAACACAAAAATGTATTTCAACTCAGGTAAATGTGATATCCTTCAAAGTAATAAAAATCACACTGAAATCTTTTTCAGAGGCTAATTATTATACAGCAGTAGCAGTCACATGCAAACCAGTTTTATCTGTTTCTACATTTATTTTACCATAACATAATGTTCAATAATAAGTCTTTGTATGATTGAAAAACACATGTGTAGATATTTGAATGAAATGGGAAGTTTATTAAAATGTTAGAACAGGTGCAATTGGAAAACTCTTTAAACTATGAAAAAATACAGCCACATTAACCCAGCACACATTTATGATAATTTGACAAATTTGACCTACACATTTCTTTTTAAGATTTTCTCCAGTGAGTCTTTGATTTGCTTGTTTCTCAGACTGTAGATAATAGGATTCATCACAGGGATTATGACAGTGTAGAATACAGAGTCCATCATGTCTTCATCTTGTACTTTCTGAGAGGCAGGAAGCAGATACATGAAGAGAAGAGAGCCATAGTATAGAGACACAGATAAGAGATGGGCTCCACAGGTGGAGAAGGCTTTCTTTATGCCTCTAGCAGATTTCTTTTTTAAGACTGTAAACAGAACAAGCGTGTACGAGCCAAGAATAGTTGAAATAGTCAATACTTGGATTGAGCCAGAAAAAATAAAAACAATTAGGTAGTTCAGAGAGGGGTCAGTACAGGAAATCTTTAACAGTGGCATAACATCACAGTAAAAATGATGTATTATGTTGGAATTACAGAAGGTTAATCTGAAGAGCATGCCTTCATGAATTGAAGCATGAAGAATTCCAATGGCAAAGGTCAAGACAAGCAGACGTACACACAGTCTATTTGTCATGATCACTGGGTAGAGTAAAGGCTTGCATATGGCTGCATAGCGATCATAGGCCATTGCTGCCAAGAGAAAACATTCCATGGTTGCACACATTACAAATGAGAAAAACTGTATCATGCATTCAGAGAGAGAGATAAGTTTGTTCTTAGCTATGAAGGTGAGAAGCATCTTTGGTGTCACTGTGGATGTTAACCAAGTATCTACAAGTGCTAAACACCCAAGAAATAAGTACATGGGGATGTGAAGGCGAGGATCATTCCAGATAAGAGTGATGAGACCAAGGTTCCCCACGATGGTGATGAGATAGATCACCAAGAACATCAGAAATAGGGGGATTTTCCATGGTGGTTGGTGACTGAGTCCTGTGAGAACAAATTCTGTCAGCAGTGTTGTGTTCTCTATTCCCATGTTCTCAGTAGATATCCCTGAAGTAAAAGGCAGGAAATGTCAGACACCATTTAAAAAGGACTTGTAAAGTGAAATTTGGTAGTGGATTTGAAATATAGCAGTATAATAATATTATAATGACGTATGAATTTTGTTCAGGTTGACTATAATAAATAAAAACTACTCTTGAAATCTAAGAAATCATTTCAATCATTGTTATAATTTCAACATGTAAAAATTATAATAGATTTAACAAAACATGATACCTTTCTAAACATAATGTTGGTTTGGTAGGAAAATTCAGTATCTGCATCATAGACTCACTGTTACTGCAAAGAGTTTAAAGCATCTGACCTATAAAGTGAATTGAGGTGTATTTTTTTCTTCAACTCGAGTATACTTTCTTCATGCAATGAAAACATAATAGAATGATAGCAGGAGGAAATATCTCAAAATTAATTTTAATTAATTATATAGCAGAAACCAAGTGTAGTTCTGGGAGGAGAAACTAAATTCAACAGTATTAGAAAGCTCTACTCTACACCGAAGCTCCCAAAGCAGGTTTTATATCAGAGTTGTCTGCAAACATTTGTGCAAAATGTAGATTATAAGATTATGAGATGTAACTACAGAAAATGATCATGTGGTTTATAAACAATGATCTGCCTTTTAAATCTTCTCCAAATAATTGTTAAATGAATGTGAAGTTAACCATTATCCATTGGTAGGTATTGTGAGGACAAAGAGATAAATTGGATATGATTCATAATATAGAGCCCTTTCTCTGTCTTGTTTTAAGACATAAACTGAATGTTTAATAAAATAGGAATAAAAGATTTTGGTAACTGGGTAGAAGGTCTCTTAGAATTCAGCTTTAGAACTTAAGTGTACTTCTCTATTGTTATCACAAAACAAGTAGGAGGCATTAACTTAGCTTTATGGGTCCACTACAGCAAATAATAAATATATGTGACTGCCTGTCTCCCTTTCTAACCAGTACCAGAGGCCAAATAAGTTATCTGGTCAAATGCATGACTAGATATCCCTGAGTGTTAGAAATTTATAATGGCTTATATATCATAGAGGTGGTTGAAAAACACCAGGAATAATGAGAAGCAAAGATTCATACAGAAAAGAAATTATATTAAAGAAAAGGAATTATGTGAAATATTCTATAAACTACAAAGGAAATTTGTCTAGTGTTCTAGACTACATTAAAAAAGCTTCTCAACAAAGGCTAAGCAAATGACTCTCAAAAGAAGAAGGAGGCAATAGGAAGAGAAAATTCACAGGAAGACCAGAAAAGGCCATTTGTGTAGGTGAAAGGGAATAAAATGAAGGGAAACGGGAAGAGTATGACAAACACTGTGGAAAGGAAGTACAAAGAATAGAAAGAGAGTATCAAGGCTGAAAATTAGACAAGAGCAAGTTTCAGAGATTTGGGATTAAGATTTGTCTTAGCCTGGGTGTTTATTGGCTATAGCCAATACTGAAATTTTTAACAAAGGACACCATCATATGAATGAAGAGGCAGTCTACAAAACAGAAAAAAAGTTGACAAAGGATTAGTATCTAGAACACACAAACTTTAAAAACTAAACATCAAGAAAAACAATAGCTCAAATTTTTAAAAATGGGATATGAAATTAAATAGAGTTCCCTAAAGAAGCACGAATGTCTTAGAAACACTTTTTAAAATGTTCAGAGTCCTTAGCTATTAGGGAACTAAAAATCACAACTAGTTTGAGGATTCATTTTACCCCAGCCAGAATAGCCAAGATTAATAAAAACAGGTGACAGAACATGCTGATGAGAGTGAGGGAAAGGGGATACTTATTCTTTACTGCTCAAAGTGGAAACTGGTACAGTCACTGTGGAAATCAGGTTGAAGCTGCCTCAAAAAGCTGAAGCTAGGTTGACCACAGGAGCCACCAGGATCACTCTTATAATATACGCAAAGGATTCTACATCTTACCACAGAGACACTTATTCTGTTTTGTATAAATGAGAAAATGTTTTCCTATAGAACATACTTTGTAAAATATAAATGTTAATTCTTAATTATGTTTGTGTGGTTTGTTTATAAATACATATATAGTCACTCCCTAAATTTTTTCCTGTATTCTTATGCTGTTCTTTCATTGCAATTAAAACAATTAGAAAAAAATTTTTTTTTGGAAATCTTATGATGTCTAAGTTAGACTGCAAGTAAGAACACAGTTGGGGAGGAAGAGAGGTAATTTTTCTTCAATGAAGAAAATTAAAAGAAACCAAAATAAAATTTGTTTTACTTTTTACTATCAGAAGAAGTTTTAGAAATAATTTGGCCTATCTTTTCAATCTGTAAGTATCTTGCTGTTAGCAGAAAGAGAGAAAAAAGAAAATGTTGCTATCTTGTAGTTGCTACTGGTTCTAAGTGCCCCATGTAAATTCCAGCATTGTTGTTCATTGTACCTTATATTTGTGTTTTATTATAGCACAAATCTGAGTATATTCATGCTCATTAAAGGATATTTGAGGAAGAAAAAAGAAATCTTATGATATTTGAACTTTTATTTGAGAATATACTCACTCCACCAATTATATTTGCCCTGCTATTTTGTTTTAAAAGAACAAAATTAACCAGACTGACTCCTATGTACTGATGATAAACACAGAACCAAAATTTAATACTTTTAGATAAATTTGTAAAGCTATTTCTCCATTTATACAACCTCAATCATAAAAAAAAACAAATCCTCAAATAGTTTGGCATATGGGGCATAGTTAAATAATAAATGCAGAAAAAAATAGTGAGAAATGTTTCCTTGTATTTCTTGTCTCTCTCTCTCTCTCTCTCTCTCTCTCTCTCTCTCTCTATATATATATATATATATATATATATATATATATATAAAACAATATTCCACAAAATATTATATACATATTATCTGTTATACATATATTTATATATAATATAAAGTTTTGTACTTCCTCAAGAAATTATTCAAAGTAAAAGATCACATAGGGGAATGAATACTTTCATTACTCACCTTAAAAGATTTAGTCAGAGAATGTGATTAAATATAGCACAGTCTATTTTTGTCCTGGAAATCATAAAAAATATTGTTTCTTTGGCAATCATTATTACATGGATCTTTAAACTTAATTTTAAATTAACTCTCTAGTTCATAAGTACTTTAAACCAAATAGTTAATTTAAAAATTGAAAATATCATTTAAGAGAACAATTAAAGGTACTTTACTTATTCATATTTAGCTGTGAAGTTAAAACATATAAATAATTTGTTGTTGCTGCTGCTACCTTCGTTTATACCAAGTTGTATAGGGAGCCAGAGCCAAATATAAATTATGAAATAAACAGCATTATTCATTCTCTAGGGAAAGGGCAGTGCATGTTACAGAACTCTTTTCTCTTCTACCTGTATCTCAAAAGGCATTGCTATGATCTTCAGATGTCCTGGGTTTTCTCAAGCAGAACAGAACACAGCGTAACAAGAAGGCAGTACTATAGTGACACATTTGGAAGCTTCGTTGTCCTAATACAGGAAACTTTGTTTATATGAATTTTCCCTCAGCTACAACAACAAACACCCCACCATTTCTATTCCTGTATGATTTTTCCAGAAGAAAAAAGGCTAGAGAACTGAAATTCCCAATATCCCACGGTTCTCTGGAGGACCATGTGAGGGTGTTCTACAGGGCATGGTGAGCTTGGACACCAATGAGAAGTTTAAATTGGTCCCTTAGGGTATCATATACTTTACACTAATAAATAGCTAATGCAGTAAGATAATTTTAATAGACAACACTCTGTTATACTATTGTTTCCCCTCAATGATGGCAATTTCGACCGGTTTAAAAAAAAACCTCTACATATAAATTCTCAAACTGTGAAGCCTTTGAGTAAGACAGTTTTGTCTGAGCTAATTAAAAATAACTTATGTCTAGTGATCTGAATTCCATCTGCTTAAACTATGGGGTTTGACCTCCTATGGGACAGTGACATACTTGGCAACTGGAAAGGGTTTCTGGATTTATAACAACCAGCATAACTTTTTTCGAACACAACCTGAAGTATTTCTGGCAATTATTGCCTAGTTGCAGTGAGACTTGATTCAAATCTTGATACTAAACTCAAACGTAGAACTACAAACAACTGAGGAATACAGAGAGTGGGAGGCACAGTCTTCCCCTGGGAAGCATACACGAACAGGTTATTCAACAGCAAATGGTCACTCTTATAAGTATACATACAAGTAACATTATGCAGACAGAGCAGGGAGGACTTATGCATTTAGGACTATAATTACACTAACAGTTAATAAAAAAAAGAGACAATGATCTGAAAAAGAACAAGGTGAGGTACATAAGAGGCTAGAAGGGAAATTATGTAATTATAATGTCAAAAAATAAAAGAAATAATTGTTTTTCAAAGTGTGTATTCACTATGGCAAACAACACCAATAAATTGATTATGAAAACAGCTTCACTCAGATTCCAGACTACCACATGTTATGGGTTGTGATGTTGCTACTGTTCATTTCACATTTTCTGCTCTTAAAGGAACATTGTGGTTTACTTATAAAAATAAAAAACTTTCTTTTTTTTATACCAACATTCTTCACCCATAAAAGTCTGAAATAGAAAAAAATTAAGAATTCCTAACATTTACTTCCTTCAGAAATCAATCCAAGGCAGAGCTGCCATCTTGGCTACATGATGAAGCTAACAAATACATACATAGGACTGAGGTTCCCCAAGCTAAGCCAAGCATCTGATAAGATACATTAGGAAGCAAAGGGAGAAAAGTAAACACAAGAATAGGACTACATTGGAAGAAGTCATACATCTGTGGTTCCCGAACATCAATGGCTGTCCCCGAAGTGCTCTGGAGATTTGGTTTAAAGGCAGTGTGCCTTAGCAGTCTCAGGACTCTCCTTTATAGCAAGGGGATAGCTATGGGCATCACCATTTTCAGACCTCTCGTCAGTGAAGACCAAAGAAAAAAGACAGCCATGATCTTTAAAGAAAACAAAAATTGTAATGATGGATTGCCAACAGAGAAAGAATTATGGGATCAGCAAGAGAGGCAGATCTGGCCAAGGAAGTGGGAGATGTAAGTTTACACAGAACTTGAAGGCGTGGTCAGAGACTACGCTGATCCCAATGGGAGGAAGGCTGCAGAGGCAGTTTGTCAGCACAGGAGCTTGGGTTAATATGAGAACAAACATGCACTCAGGAAACCTGCTTGGTTTACTTTATGTCATCGAGACATGATACCAAAACAAAACAATGCAACTAACAACACAGTAAGAGTCTGGTTTGTTTCCTACTTTCACAGGGACAAAAGGAGAAAAGCAAAGGTATATGCTTTTCTGGAATACAGATTAACCAATTTTATGATTTTTTACAATTTTCAAAGTGACAAAGAAATATGTAGAAAAAATAGTATAAGAAAGTAGTCTGGGCCAGGTGTGGTAAGTGCACAGTGTTTAAAAGAAACTTCATAGCCAAATCAAAAGGGGACAAAAACTTGAAGAGCGACTTCACTGTAAATATATCCGTATGTCACATGAGCAACAGGAAAGCCTGCTGAACATTTGAGTCAACGAGATTCTAAGATTCTAAGATTACCTCTTGGGAGGCAGAGGCTAGTAGATCTTTGTGAGTTCAAGGCTAGCCTGATCTATAGAGAGACCCTATCTAACATAAAAGAACAAAGTGACCATGAAGAACCTGAGGAATGGTGGAGTAAAACTATGTTACAAAGGAAGCGCTACTAACTATATCAGAACTTTACTGAAACTAGCTGTTCCCTTAAATTGTGTGTAATTATCTCCGACTTCTCTCTCATTGATTTTGACTACAAAAGCTCTGTCATCACTGTCAGCAGGGACAATCATCTTTCCAATACATTCATTGCAATCCTTGGGTTGTGGCATTTAGCTGAGGGTTTTTATTTGCACGTTCCTGATGATTCATAGTGGCCAGCATGCTTTGCTGTTGCTATTTGACATGTGGAGACATGTTCAGTGAGTTTCCCCTTCAAAGTCTTTGTCTATTTTTTATTTGGATAGGAAGTTTCTTTTAATGACTGTATTTTGAGAGCATTTCACGCAACATACACAAACACACAAAGCTTTCCAGTTGGAACTAGGTGAGTGGATGATTCAGCAGTGGAAGGCTGTGTGTAGAGAGAAACATGTAAGAAAAAAAGCACCTTATGACAGTGACAGCTTGTTAAACATTATTAAATAAGATAGTAATGAAGTCAGAAAATTGTGTGAACTAGTCTCTGGCAGCAATGTTTAGGAAAGAGATGTGTCTATGGTGGTAGAAGACCCATAACTGAGCGTTGCATAGTAATTTCTATATAAGTTCATTATTGATATTTAATAGGAGTTTCTATTAAATTTCGGTGAGAAGAAGACTGGAATAACAAGAAATATGGTTTTCTCATTTCTTTAAAGGAGTGTATTGAAAGCTAACAATCAAGCATCATATATAAAGCATCCATATGTGTGCTTTCGTGTCTTTCCTGGCTCTATACTCGGCAGTGTATTATGTCTTTCTAACAACCTTTTACCTTCAGTAATATATATTTCAATCTGCTTGTATGCAGCAGCAACATTAAATAACTTTTGAAGTAGTGATCTTTCTTATTTCATTTTACCAGACAATTGATATTCTATTGTCTATTATGCCTTTTCTTCTTCATACACTTTGCATAATAGCATACAAATAAACCTGAAAAATATTTTTCAAAGCAAAATAAACAAACAGTAGCAACTCACTTCTCCTCATTCATCATAGAAATATACTTAAGAGCATTCTCTCTCTCTCTCTCTCTCTCTCTCTCTCTCTCTCTCTCTCTCTCTCTCTCTCTCTCCTCTCCCCCTGTCCTCCCCCCTCTCTCTCCCCCTCCCTTACCCTTGCCTTGTTCCTCTCCCTCTCCATTTCTCTTTATTTCTCTATACAATTCCTAAAATCATTTTCTACTAGACACAAAATTTGCCACATCCCAAATAAACATGGTAAGTTTAATGGTCTAATAGAATTCCTGGGCATTTCATCTACTCAACCAAATGCAAGCACACCAACACAAAACATTAATGTCAGTTTTAATTTGTGTCATTAATTGATTTCTGACTATTTTTCAAACAACTGTTTTAAGCAGTCATTAGTGTATTGTTGACAATAAGATGTAATTGTCGCCACTGTAACCATCTGTATGCCATCATGTTAACTTTTCAAGAGGAAGGGTGACTAGCACACATAAAATTTCACTAGCCAGTCCACTAATTCTCATTGCCAGTCAGTATTTTTTAGTATTGGCTCTCTTGCCTTCATCTAATCATAAACCAGAAAATTCTCAAATTCAATCTCTGTGCAAGCAGTTATCAAATTATAAATGCTAGATTTTGTAAATTTCTAAATGGCTCACTAAACAGTCTTTATATAAATAGTTTATGGTAATATAATTAAAGACAGCAGCTCTCCCTCAATGATATAGCACGAACATTTGCCTCACACATGTAACAATCTAGTTTCAAACCCCAATACTACCCAAAATGAAAAAATATAGTAAATATGTTTAAATTTTTTCAAAGAATTTATTGTAAGGAATGCACTAAAGGTGTTGGTTTAACTCAAATAAAGGCTGGTTTATTTTTTCTCTTCTCTTCTGTCTTCTCTTTCTCCTTCTTATTTCTTCTTCTTCTTCTTCTTCTTCTTCTTCTTCTTCTTCTTCTTCTTCTTCTTCTTCTTCTTGCTTCTCCTTTTATTTTTCCTGCTCTCCCTCCCTCCCTCCTTCCTTCTCCTTTCCATTTTTTGCAGTTGTTCCATCTAAGTTTTACTTATAAGACTTATTACCAATAATTTCTCGTATATGGACTTATTATCAAAATATCTGTTTTTCTCATTCTATCGCATAACAGTTGTTTAAGAGTTCGGTCATAAATTGCTAGTATGATAATCAATCTAACAAGATGTAACAGAATAAAATAGTGCTTATTTGTCACTTTAAGTAAGAATGTCAGGTGAGTAAACCAAAACCACCATAGAGACCTTAAGTTACCAGATAGACCTTCTTTGTTCTTGGTAGATGAATACCATTGGCCGATTTAATGAGCACAGGGAAGATCAGGACCAGTGTCTACAGATTCTTTCGTTAGATGGCTTAATTATTATCTTGTACCTGTAGCAGTGTTTGATTTACTTTCCTTTGTCAGGAAATCAATATTTCATAAAACACAAGCTGTAAAATAAACATGTTATGGAAATTTTTACTTCAATATTTGTAAAATAAATCTCATAGGGTAGGTAATATTGTCAAAGTTTCCTGGAAGTTTAGATTGAATGGAATGGATAAGATAATCAAATATTAGCAAAGTCAGTATTTTTTGAAGAAATTTTGTTCTCTTGTTTTGGAAACCTAATTTAAAGAATCTGAAAGCTATAAAAAGGAAGTTACTCTTCTCTAAATAGTATTTTTTATCAAGAGATTTGTCATAGAAGATATTTGTTTTCTACTTAAATATTTAGCTAACATATATGGCAAATTTCTTGGAATTATTGAATTAACAACTAAATTGTCTTGCAAACACTTGCAAATGAACTTATTTTATTCTCCTTTTACTAATTATTTTCTTAAGTAAACATTGCTGAAAAGGCCAGATTGAATGAGTAATATGGTTAGGTTGTTCATAGTTGCTTCATCTAATTCTATGTAATGAGCATAATGTATTAAATTGTGTGAGAATAAGTTCTCAACCTCTAGTTGATTGAGAATTAATTGCCGCAGATTTTCATTCTTATCATCTTAGCAGATTTCACATAATTGATATACTTTCCTTACATTTCTTTTAATATACAAAAATATTATAAAATTTATAAATTTTTGAAAACCTCACTACTTGGAGTATTGTTAATACAAATATATATTGAGTTCTAAGCATGGACAACAATTCATTTTAGTACTTTATGCCTTTAAACTCATTCCAATTTCTATGTCCCTTCCTAAGATCCTCAAATATTGTTTTGAACTCCATTATTTCCTAACATTGGTCCTAAAGTACTACATTTCTTAAAGACATATTTTACCAAGAGATAGAGATTCAGATTAATTTTCATCATTTTTACAAATGTCAAATATAAAAAGCTACACTAGCTTTTTGGTCTAGAAGAGTGGGCTGGGGGCCTTCAAGTAAATAGCTTTCTATTTCTGCCACAATTAGGACTGCCTTTTATTAATCATTCTCACTGTTTCTAAGTACAATTTCCAGTTGTTCCTCATAAATTTGGAAGCTCCTAGTAAATACCTAGTCTGCAGAAGCCAAATGCTCAGATGCACAGGGGCACAGTGCTTCTGAATGAAGTAGCTGTGGGTTATCTTACCAAATCTCACCAGGAAGGAAAGGGAGGAGCTCACTGCCTGCATAGGGAGCTCACGAGCATCTGGTGACCTGGAAGAAGAGGTTCTAATGCGTAATTCCAGACATTGCTCCCACCTCTGAAGAAAGACATGGTCTGAAAACTTTCTGGCAACTATTTATATCATTTTTCTTCTCAAGGCAGCTATTACCTCTTTGTTCCTCAGACTGTATATAAAAGGATTCAGAAAGGGAATTATTATTGTGTAAAATAAAGAATACATTTTGTCCCTATTTTCCCCTGATTTAGAACCAGGGCGCACATACATGAGGAAGAGAGTGCCATAGAACAAAGAGACAGAGAGCAGGTGGGCACTGCAGGTGGAGAAGGCTTTGCTTCTGCCCGTCTCAGACTTCTTCCTCAGGACGGCAAAAAGGACATAGAAGTATGAGATGATAATAGTCATAAAAGTAAAACCTTGTATAAAAGCTGAAAAAATCAAAACCAGAAGGACATTAATGGTAGGATCAGTGCAGGAAATTTTGAATAATTGCAAAATTTCACAGTAGAAATAGTGTATGACGTTGGATTTGCAGAAATTTAATCTCACTAGCAGACCCACATGAATTGCTGAATGCAGAAAACCAACAATGTAAGAAACATGTATAAATTGCATACAGAGGCTATTGGACATCACCACTGGATAAAGCAAAGGGTTGCATATGGCCACATAGCGGTCATAGGCCATCACAGACAGGAGGAAACATTCTGTCGTTGCACTGGAACCAAAGAAATAAAACTGGGTGAAGCACTCGAACAAGAACGTTTTGTGATCTGTCGATAAAAAATTGACCAGCATCTTGGGGGTCACGGAAGACGAAGCACAAGCATCAGCAAAGGCTAAACTCCCCAGGAATAAGTACATGGGAGTATGAAGGTGAGGATCCTTCCAGATGAGAGCAATCAGTCCAAGGTTGCCCGCCATGGTGATGAGGTAAATGATGAGAAACACCAGGAAGAGAGGCACCTGTAACCTGGGATGCTCTGTGAGTCCTGTGAGGACAAACTCAGTCACCAGAGTCTGGTTTTCTTCCGTCATGTCCGTGCTGAATAATCACTAGAACGAAATAACAAGGAAGGAATAGCCACAAAGAAATGATACTATTGCCACGATTTATGCTACCAGTGCATTCCTAAAGGGGGCTCATCATGTCACCCGTGTTTGTACCTTTTAAAAAGTATCCTTCTTCTTTTTAAAACTCATAATTTAGTTTTAATTAAAATATAGTTACATAATTTTCTTCCCCCCCTTTAACCCCTCTCTCTCGGATCCGTGGCTCCTTTTTCTTCCTTTGTTTGTTTGCTTATAATTACATACTAAATATATCCCTAAATATATAAATACAATCTGTACAGTCCATAAAATGTCTACTTTTATATGCATAGTATATCCTAGAATAACTCATGCAAAATAAAAAATTTAGCGCAAATCATTTTCAGTTTGACAAGGTTACAAAACTTCTCTGATATAGTATGTATTTAGAATTCAAATGTAGTAACAGATTTCAAGAAATTTCTCTATAATTTCAATAATGTAACATTCCATTTATTCCCATATGTTTTGTCACAGTTATTAATGTAAAATTTACTATTTACAGGAAATTAGAGTTTCTTAATTTTTCCCCTTCTTCATGTAAGATCTTATTGTGTAGTCTTCGATAGCCTAAAGCTTGCTTTGTAGACTAAATTGTCCTTGACCACACAATGATCCTCCCACCTCTGTCATCTGATGGCTTGGTTTGCAAACGTGTGCTACTGTGTTCTGCTTAATATTTTAGAAAATGAAAAACATATTCTTGGAGATATGTATATGATTGCTGTGTTATTTCCACACAGGGTAACTTCCTTATTTACAGAATATAGTCTTAATGTTTAAGGAGCATTAAAATATTTTACCATGAGTAATAGTATAAAAGCAGATTTTATACATTTTAATATATAACTAAATGTCACTTTTCTAAAAGTTAAAAAATCACCATAAGGCTCTCTTTTACCCCTCTAGCCCCCCCTTCTCTCTCTCTCTCTCTCTCTCTCTCTCTCTCTCTCTCTCTCTCTCTCTCTCTCTCTCTCTCTCCTCCCCTCTCCTCTCTTATTTTTCCTCTGCCTCTGTCTCTGTCCCCTTTTCTTCTCCCCCCCCCCATGCTCACTTAATAAACCTCATATAATATGAAAAAAAATCACCATAAGTAACCAGTTGTGATACATCAGTTTATTTTTATTGAAGATCCTTTCAGAATTCTTACCTGTAAATTATACTAAATATAATTACTATATAAACAAACCCAATAATGTTTTTATTACTTCTTTTATTTTTTCAGATTTTAGTGAAATCACAGCAATTTTCTCTTCCCATTCCTTTCTCTAAATCCTCCCATATATCCCTCATTGGTCTCTTTCAAATGTATATCTTGTTTTTTCATTAATTCTTAAAAGTTTTAAGTTGAAAATCATAAGAAATTTTTGTACTGAATTAGCTAATCCAATTTTATTTATGAACTCCAACTATCAAAGTAAGAACATCCTTATTATCAGGGTATGAATCATGAAAAAAAAAGTACTGTTCTGTAAAGTTTTCTCTTCATAAATTTAAGTCTGTGAAACACAAAAGGCATAAAGATCCTATTACCATTATATCCATTAACTGCCTACAGTCCCACAGTTTGTGAAATTAAAGAATCTTTACTGCACACACATCAGATTTTCTCATTCTAAATATAAAATAAATAGTATTTGTACATCAAATTGTACTTCAGTCAGAAAAACTTGCATGAATATTGAGTGTTGAAGCAATCTAATCATTCATTTATTTTCTATTACTAAAAGAATTACATTCAAACTTTCTAACAATTTTGCTACCTTCATGAACAAGGAAATGCCTAACCCTAATTTTCATATGGGTGATTACTAGTGTTAAGAAACATTTTGGATGCTGATTTTCTTTAAGATTATTTAGTATTTTTTAGTATTTTAGCCCTTTGTTTTTATGCTTTGTTATATGCAAACACATTGCCAAACTATAATAGAATTATGCAAAACTTTTCACTCTCACCTAAATCCTTTAAACGAGTAGAATGCTGGAACCCTGCTAATTTTCACAAAGAAACACAGAAAGTACAGGAAGAAGCAGTATTATTTGTGTGGAAACTCCAGACTAGACGGAGAGAGCATTTCTTATTTTTATTTCAAAGTGATTCTTTAAACACTTCAAAATTCCCTCAATGCTTCCTAGAGATCCCCAGGTGGGAGTCAATGTTGCTGTGGGTATTGGGAGCGGACACCAAATTATCTACATAACTAGTTCCACAGTGTGTCCTGCGTATAAGATGTCAGGGAAGAGAGTTTAGAGGAAGCTTTCTTTTCGCCCAGTTTTTCTGATTTTTTTTTTTATTTTATTGTTTTATTGAAAGTAGATATTTTGCATACAAGAAACACGCCTCAGCCAGAAAGATAGACACTGAGAGTAAAGGGCTCAAAGAAGGTTTTCAAAGCAAATGGACTCAAGAAGCAAGCTGGAATAGACATTCTAATATCTAAAAAAAAAAAAAAAAAATAGACTCTCAACTAAAATTAATCAAAAGAAATGAGGAAAGACACTTCATACTCATCAAAGGAAAATTCAACCAAGATGACACTGAAGTTCTGAATATCTATGCCCCAAATACAAGGGCATACAAATTTGTAAAAGAAACATACTATTGTCAAAAATCTTTTTTAAAAAATCTTTAAATGTCACATTCCGTAGATCTCTGAGATCTCTGAGGTTTTTGAAGACCTTATCTACCTATTTTACCTTTTTTATCACTAGAATCCTATCTTCCTAGGTGTAGAATTACACCTAGGATGCATATTCTTGTGATAAAAATACACTAGTAACTGACATGGCCATGATTTGATCATCTAAAAATTAACATGTATAACTTATTTATCCTAAACAGCTTACAAAAGAATTTTCTAAGTATTGGAGGCAAACCTGTTATTCTACTTGAGTTGGATGGGTACAATACCTCATATTAAAGTAGCAATATATATAATATGTGTGAAGAATAACCTTAAATTTGAATTCCATACCAATGTGTCAAAATTAAACTTATTTTGCATCAATATACAAAATTCTACACCGATGAATTAAAAATAACCTTCTGGGTAACAAGGTGGTAAGTTAAGGAGTAGACTCAATAATATATATTTTTTGTCCTATCATCCCTATATATTTCTATATTCCTCCTTCTTTCTTTTCATCTGCTATCTCTAAACCTAAAGACGTCTTTATTGTTTTAAGGATTCTTTGACAATAAGATAAGTTAACTTCTAACAACACCCAGCCTACATCAAAGAAGATGATGAGCATCAAAGAACCTCCTATGGCCTCAAATGTGATGAGCCAGCCACTGGGAAAAATGTCCTCATTTTGACTAAAGACAGAATTCTGCCTAAAACTGGGCAAGATTGGATGCAGGCAGAGTTGATGGCCAAGCTCTGCCAAGACAGCGTAAGCAAGGTCCTGCCCTTGTACATATATATATATATATATATATATATATATATATATATATATATATATATATATATATATATATCATCAGATATCCTGGGCCAGAAGGCTGAAGCTGGTGCTCTAACGGTATAGAGAGTTTTCGGTGACTGTTCAGGCAGCAAACTGTCTCCGTTATTCTTTTCACCTTGGAAGCTGCTAACCGGCACTTCCTGTATACTTATGCAATTAACTTTATCCTTTCTCAAATCTCTGATCGGGTTGAAGACCAGATAGTTTAGTTTTTCAATTAAGCTTATTTGTTTAGGGGTTATATAGGTATTTTAAGTTGATAGAGATGAAATATAACAGATATTGATTTACATTTAGAATTTTAGACTCACCAAGGTAGGAAAGATGCTTTCTTCCAGATTGCCAAATTCAAATAGCCAAACCACTATGAATGTAACCTTAATATAATTCCTGATTGTTTCATGGTTCTTCTTGCTATATGTAATATATATACATATTATATATATTATATATATATATTACCTATATATATTAAAAGGGGAAGAAGAAACATTACTATAGTGAGTCTCAGCATCTGTCCCTATCCTCACTGAGTGAAGACGCTCAAAGGACATCCATGTTGGGCTAATATCCACTTATAACTGAATATATACCATGTGTGCCTTTCTAAGTCTTGGTTATCTCATTCCAGATGATCGTTTCTAGTTCCATGCATTTGCCTACAAATATCAAGATTTCATTGATTTTAATAGGTGAGTAGTATTACATAGTGTAAATGTACCACAGTTTCTTTTATATTAATTTTTTAATTTTACATATACATTTATATTATTATACCTAGATAAAATAAACTACATATAGCATGAAGAACCAAAGGAAGTTCAGGAATTGCATTCATGTTAAATTCATAGCGTTTTGGCTATTTGTATTTGACAACCTTGAAGAGAACATTTTCCTATCTCAATCAGTCTAAAATTTTGAATGTAACTCAATCTCTATCATATCTCATCTCTATCAATGTAAACATCTATCTTTGCTGGGCGGTGGTAGCACACGCCCTTAATCCCAGCACTTGGGAGGCAGAGGCAGGTGGATCACTGTGAGTGCGAAGCCAGCCTGGTCTACAAAGTGAGTCCAGGGCATTCAAGGCTACACAGAGAGACCCTGTCTCAAAAAAAAAAGTACAAATACAAAAACAAACAAACAAACAAACAGCAACAACAAAACTTCTATCTTTATCCATTCTTTGATTGAGGGACATCTAGGTTGCTTCCAGATTTTGGTTATTATGGATACATGAACTCTGCTGCCCCCTATTTAACAACTTCGCCTTAGTGAGGAGGCGCTCAGTAGAAGGGGATGCAGGCTATCTGGGTGAGACCTGACAGGAGGCCACATCCTGTCAGAGTTCTAGGGGAAGATACAACTGAAGGGATAACAATCAGGATGTAATCTGAATAAATGTTTTTAGAAATAAAAAAAAATTAAAAAGACAAATTACTAAAGCTTTTATCATACATCAGACTCCACACGCAGTAGTTGGAGACTTCAACACCCCACTCTCAACAATGGACAGCTCATTGAGACAGAAACTAAATGGAGACATAATGTAACCAACAGACATCTTGAATCAAATGGACCTAACAGCCAGCTACAGAACTTTTTACCCAAACACAAAAAAATACACTTTCTTCTCAGCACCTCACAGTCAGTCACAAAGCAAGCCTGAACAGATACAAAAAACTTAAAATAATCCCTTCTATCTTATCAGACCACCAGGGGCGAAACCTGAACTTCAACAACAATAGAAATAACAAAAGCCTACACACAGATGGTAACTGAAAAGTTCTCTACTCAATAACAACTCAAGTAAGGAAAAAATAAAAAAAGAAATTAAAGGCATCCTAGAATTCAATGAAAATGAAGGCAAAACATACCCAAATTTATGGGATACAATGAAAACAGTGCTAAGAGGAAAGCTCATAGCACTAAGTGCCTTCACAAAGAAATTGGACACTTCTCATACAAGCAACTTAAAGGAACACCTGAAAGTTCTTGACAAAAAATAAGCAGACATACCCAAGAAGAGTAGATGGCTGGAAATCATCAAACTCAAATCAATAAACTAAAAACAAAAAAACAATTCAAAGAATCAATGAAACCAAGAGGTGATTCTTTGAGAAAATCAACAATATAGACAAACCCTTAGCAAAACTAACTAAAAGGCAAAGGGAGAGTATCCAAATCAACAAAATCAGAAATGAAAAGGAAGACATAACAACAGACACTAAGGAAATCCAAAGAATCATTAGGTCTTACTTCAAAAGCCTATATGCCACAAAATTTGAAAATCCAAATGAAATGGACAGTTTTCTTGATAGATTGCACTTGCCAAAACTGAATCATGATGAGGTAAATAATTTAAACTGCCCTATAGCTCCAAAGGAAATAGAAGCAGTCATCAAAAGTCTCCCAAACAAACAAACAAAAAATCCGAAGGCTGAATGGATTCAGTGCAAAATTATATCGGGAAGAGCTAAAACCAATACTCTTGAAACTATTTCACAAAATAAAAACAGAGGAAACATTTACCAAGTTCATTCTATGTGGCCACAGTCACTTTGATATCTAAACCACACAAAGACTCATCAAAGAAAGAGAATTTCAGGCCAATTTCACTTATGAATACTGGTGCAAAAATATTCACAAACTGAATCCTCAAAAGCATCATTCAACATAACCAAGTACGCTTCATCCCAGGGATACAGGAGTGGCTCAATATAGGGAAATCCATTAATGTAATCCACCATATAAATAAACTGAAAAAAATGACCAACTCTTTAGATGCTGAAAAAGCATTTGACAAAATCCAACACTCCATTCATGTTTAAAGTCTTAGAGAAATCAAGGATTAAAGGCACATATCTAAACTTAGTAAAGGCAATATAAAACAAGCTCATTGCCAACATCAAACTAAGTGGAGAGAAACTTAAATCAATTCCACTGAAATCAGAGACAAGGCTGTCCACTTTCTCTGTGTCTCTTGAATATAGTACTTGAAGTCCTAGCTAGAGCAATAATGCAATTAAAGGAGATCATAGGGATGCAAATTGGAAAAGAAGTCAAATTATCACTATTTGCAAATGATATGATAGTCTAATATGTGACCCCAAAAATTCAACCAAGAAACTTATACAGCTGATAAACACCTTCACCAAAATAGCTGGATACAAAATCAACTCCTATATACAACTCCAGCCACAAAAACCATAAAGTATCTTGGTGTAACTAACCAAGCAAGTTAAAGACTTGTATGAAAAAAACTTCAAGTCTCTGAAGAAAGAAATTGAAGAAAATATCAGAAGATGGAAAGAGCTCCCATGATCGTGGAATGGTAGGATTAACAGTAAGAATGTCCATCTTACCAAAAGCAATCTACAGATTTAATGCATTTCCCATCAAAATACCAACAAAATTCTTTACAGAACTTGAAAGAACAATTCTCAGTTTCCAATGGAAAAACAAAAAACCTTTGAATATCTTAAACAATCCTGTACAATAAAGCATCTTCTGTAGGTATCTCCATTCCTGATCTCAAGATGTACTATAGAGCAACAATATTAAAAACTGCCTGATACTAGCACAAAAACAGACAGGTGGATCAACGGAATCAAATAAAGACTCAGAAATAAACCCATACACCTATGGACACTTGTTCTTTGACAAAGATGCCAAAAACATACAATGGAAAAAAGATACTATCTTCAACAAATGGTATTGCTCTACATAGATGTCTACATGTAGAAAAATGTAAATAGATCCATATTCATCACCTTGAGCAAAACTAAGCCCAAGTGGATTAAAGACCTCAACATAAAACTAGACACTCTAGCTCGCTTAGAAGAAAAATTGAGGAAGAGTCTTGAACTCATTTGCATAGGAGACAGCTTCCTGAACAGAACACCAACAGCCCAGGCTGTAAGATCAAGAGTTAATAAATAGGACTTCTTGAAACTGAAAATTTTCTGTAAGGCAAAGAACAGACTAGGAAAAGATCTTCACCAACCTTACATCTGACAGAGGGCTAATATCCAAAATATATAAAGGACTCAAGGAATTAAACACCAACAAACCAAATAATCAGCACTCAGGATGCAGAAGCAGGCAGATCACTGTGAGTTCAAGGGCAGCCTGGTCTACAAAATGAGTCCAGGACAGCTAGAGCTTCACAGAGAGACCCCGTCTCAAAAAGCCAAAATAAATAAATAAATTAATTAATTAATTAATTAATTAAAATAAAAATAAATAAATAAGTAAAAATGAAATAGTTAAGCTAGGGCAGAAGCGGGGACAATAGGAACATGAAGATACAAGTGAAGGGATAACAATCGTGATGTAAGATGAATAAATTGTAATACATTAATAAGCTTTAAAAAAGAAATATGGAGTACAGAGCTAAATAGAGAATTATCGATCTCGAATGGCAGAGAAACAATTAAAGAAATGCTCATTGTCCTTAGGCACCAGGGAAATGCAAACCAAACCAACTCTGCAGTTCCATCAGAATGGCCAAGATAAAAACCTCAAGTGACACCACAGGCTGGGATGATGTGGAGAAAGGGGAACACTCCTTCATTGTTAGTGTGAGTTCAAACTTGTACAACCACTTCAGAAATCATTCTGGTGCTTTCTCGGGAAATCAGGAATAGTTCTACCTAAATACCCGCTATACCACTCTTTCACTTATACCCAAAAGATGCCCCACCCTACAAGAGAATTTGCTCACCTATGTTCATAGCAACTTTCTTCATAATAGCCAGAATCTGAAAACAACCTAGATTTCCCTCAGCAAAAAATGGATTAGGAAATTGTGGTACACTTACATAGTGACATAGTGAATATTACTCAGCTATTAAAATCAAGGAAATCTTAAAATTTGCAGGAAGATGGGTGGAACTAGAAATGATCATCCTGAGTGAAGTTACCCAGACCTAAAAGACACACATGGTATATACTCATTTATAAGTAGATATTAGCTATATAACACAGGATAAACATACTACAATCCACATAGGGAAGCTAAATAACAAGGAGGATCTGAGGAAGGATGCTTAGTTCTCACTCAGGAGGGAAAATAGAACAGACACCAGGAAACTCTTGAAGAGAGGAAATAGGATGAGAGTCCACCGTGGAGGTCCTCTGAACAACTCCACCCATATGGGCATGGTGTTGACAGGATCAGAGGAAGGCATGTGGTACAAGTAACGTGAGCTACAAAGTGAAGACTGAGAACTGAACCTAGGTCCACTACAAGAGCAACAAGTGCTCTTAACAGCTGAGCCTATTTGTATGATTTTGGGGATAGAAAAGACATTTTAATAACATATATTAAATAGATACTGAGATTAAAATATGTTATACATGTACAGGAAGAAACAAACATTTATTCTTACATAAATTATAAAAATGCATTGGGAATAAAAAAACTGTAAGACATCAATAGTACATTTCAGTGAGCAGATTTTTGCAAAAATATTAAAAGGTAAGAAAACATATTACAATGTTTGCAAAAGAATTTCAACATTGTTGAAATTATCTGTAAATATAAATTGTTTTTGTTTGTTGTTTGGGTTTGGGGGGTTTTGCTTGCTTTTTCAAGACAAAGCTTCTCTATGTAGCCCTGACTGTTCTGGAACTCACTCTGCAGAGCAGGCTGGCCTTTATCTCAGACATGCACCTGTCTCTGCCTCTCAAGTGCTGGGATTAAATGCATGTGCCACCATGCCCTGTTACAAATAATTTCTGGGGGTTTTTTTGGGGGGGTAAGGGTCAAGACAGGGATATTACAAGAGTGTACCACCTTGTCCAGTAATAAATACTTTCTAAAAGACAATGAACTCAGTTATGTGGAAAGATTTTAAAAAAACTTTCGTCACAGAGAAAATATGGGTATTTATTTTAGAATGAAATGCACACATTGACTTTTCAATTATGTGCATACTCAACAGGGTTATTAGATACATCATATGTCTATGTCTTTAAACGACATCGTACAGCTACATCTCTATAGGAAGTACTCAATGTTGATGGAGTTGTCTCTTTTGTATGACAGTCAATATATTTTTTCTAACCTAATAAGCTGTTTCCAAATAGTAGAATAAGACATATCTGTTAGCTATCCAGCAATTTAAGGTTAATTCTTTGATATGATTGTTTTGTACAAATAAATATGCTGGAAAATATAATTGTTTTTTAAAAATAATTAATTGCATGTTCTACAAAATAACACTCACATAAAGTAAAAATATACAATTTATGAATTTACATGTAATGTGGACACACAGTCATTATCCATTGGTAGTTTGGAATTCACTGGCACAACTTCTCAGTTCTACAACTGTGGGTGCCTAGTATCTGATGATCTCTTAAACTCCACTTGCCACTCTTACTAAAATTGATAGCAACAATAATGTCATTGACAGACAGCTCCGTGGAATTGTATTTTATTGCACTAAATTTTATAAATTATTTAATATACATTCAGAATTCTTGATTAAAAATAGATTCTAAGCCATGAATAAAAGATATGACAAATTTTTTGCTGAACATTTTTTTTATTTCAATTCCCTTTTTCTTTTTTCTTTTTTTCCCCTGTTATTCAATGGTACATTTCTTTTCAGGAATACAATGCATCACGAAACACTGTGGTTTTTTAATCAATTTTCCAATGTTGTTTAATATGTGAAAGGGTTGAAAACCTTATTAATTTCTTGGTCTGGAAGGCTAAACTATTCATTCCTGCAAATTGCTAATTATATTTGCTTAGAGTTATGTTTCAGCAAGTGTGTCTCAGGATGCCTTAGTAAAACTAGAAATTTGCACTGGTTAAATTTGGAAAGGTCAAAGAAAATAGTCAATTTGAAAAACAAAAAGCTCAAATAAAATAGAAGAGATTATTTCTAGAAAAAGTGTTTATGAGTTATGTTGCCACTACTTCACTGAACATACAAAAGGAGCCAGTTCAGCATCAGGTGTAAAATTCTAACCTTGATGTCTCCAGCAAAGGATTATGACCCTCCAGTAAAATGGCAAAGCTCTGGTCAGTACTTAGGAGCTGTTTTCTTTTCTGTTGGTGTTGTCACTTTATTTTTCATATAATTGTGAGGGGATGTGTCTGAAAATTTATACAATGATTATCTAGTTTTCATTACTCTTCTAAAAGCACCTATAACCTCTTTGTTCCTCAGGCTATAAACAAATGGGTTGAGCAGGGGAATTATTACTGTATAAAATAAAGAAAGCATCTTCTCTTTGTCCCCAACTGGTCCTGACCCAGGACAAACGTAAATGAGAAAGAGAGTTCCATAGAACAGAGAGACAGAAAGCAGGTGGGCACTGCAGGTGGAGAACGCTTTGCTCCTGCCCTCAGACTTCTTTCTCAGGATGGCAAAGAGCACACGGATGTATGAGACCATGATGGTTACAAAGGTGAAGGTTTGTATAGAAATTGAACAGATTAAAAGCACAAGCATGTTAATTGTAGGATCAATGCAAGAAATGTTGAAGAGTTGTAAAATTTCACAATAGTAATATTGTATAACGTTGGATCTGCAGAAAGTCAGTCTAAGCAGCAAACCCACGTGGATTGCCAAGTGGAGAACACCCAGTAAGTACGTCACAGCTATAAACTGAATACAGAGTCTATTCGACATCAACACTGGATAAAGCAGGGGGTTGCATATGGCCACATAGCGGTCATAGGCCATCACAGACAAGAGGAAACATTCTGTGGTTGCACTGGAGCCCATAAAATAAAATTGGGCAAAGCACTCAACCAGAGATATCTCATGATTTTTAGATAAAAAGTTGATAAGCATTTTGGGAGTCACAGAGGATGAAGTGCAGGAGTCAGCAAAGGCTAAGCTGCTGAGGAATAAGTACATGGGGGTGTGGAGATGAGGGTCCTTCCATATGAGAGCAATCAGACCGAGATTTCCCACCATGGTGATGGCGTAAATGAGAAGGAATAGTAGGAACAGGGCAGCCTTTATCGTGGGATGCTCTGTGAGTCCCGTGAGGATGAACTCAGTCACCACAGTGTGGTTTTCTTCTGTCATGTCTGAGCTGGACAATCACTAAAATGAAAGAGCCAGTGAATCCAGAGTTCCAAAGGTCATACAATTATTGATACACTTCTCACTATCCCAAATGGATGTTTCTCATGTTAGGACTTTAAATTTTTGGTCTTTGCTTACTTTGCTATGCACTGAAGTTTCCACCTAAGAAAAATTTAAACAATAATACAACTGAGGTAACGTGTACATTTAATGGAAATCCTTTTAAATCTTATAAATGCAGGATTTAGAACTAAACAACTTTTCAAACGCATGTGAATAAAACATTGGTATACCAAGAGAATAAACAGTAAGATTAGTTGAGTATATATTAACTGATATTGAATATAGTTTAAAGATATTAAGATATTCTATACCCGAGAAGTAGGTAAGGTATCAGAATATATCTCAGATTATAGTATAAAAAAATAAAACCTTAGCAAAATATGTTTTCATAAATAGGAAACGGTAACTGACATGGTAGGTTATGCTGTCACTATCAGCTATATATCTGGAAATACATAGAAATAAATTTCTACTATGTACCATGCATGAAGACACACACACACACACACACACACACACACACACACACACACACACCTCCTCATTTGTATGATTAGCATGAATTAAAATGCCTCGAAGTTCTCACTGATGACTAAGGTGAGGAAGTGAGTGATTTCCTATATTACTTGTGGAGCACGAATTACAACTGCCTTTGTGAAAGCAACTTTGGGCAATCCAGTTTGTCTGAACAAACTATATTTACTAGTCAACCTACCATTCTTTTAACTGTACTCAGGAAATAGAAGCACCACTGGATATAAACAGATATACAAAGAATATTCAATTTATTTCTGGCCAAGGTGCAAAGAATATAAACAAGTGGATATGTCATGGTGCGCTTGAAAAAAAAAAAACAGTCACAAAAAAGAATTCTTATCAATTGAGTTGAGAATTACCCCAATGTATACTATCTCAGAAGACCAAAGTATACAGAAGTGAAAATGACTATGATCATACTGTAGCCAAATAAGCTATGATTTTTAAAATATCATCTTAACTGAAAATTTTTGGCTAAAATACGATAAGTTAATAACAGTGATTTTTTTTTATGTTGTGAGAGTGGAGGCTTGGATGAGGGAGAGAGAGGTGAGGAACAGGAGGATAAGCCAGCTCTGTGTCTCACAGAACAGACTCACATAAATGATATGTGTACGATTGTGTCTATGTCTGCATGTTCACACCAATCTGTATATAGTAAGAGGTGGGTAAAATAATTGTCTATAACATGTTAATAGTTTACACACTTGAGAACAACGAAGTCCTGTCTTTTTATGGAGATATTTTGTAATGTAAAAATTAAGAAGTACAATTAAAATTTTTATGCATAAAATTATATAAAAACCAGAAATAACCATCAGTGAAATTGTCATATTCCTTTACATATTATAGGTAATACAAATTTCAGCACTGAAAATAAATATGCTTATCATATTCCAAGCTTATCTATTAGCAATGTAGGGATTCAAGGACAAATATCTTAGATATCTTTCTGTTTTAATAATGTTCCTATTAAGATTTTTCATGTGTGCATCTGCTTAAAGTTAAAATTTTATATTTTAAAACTTGTATGGATATGAAGATACTTTTCACATTTTGTAGTCTTTGAAAGAACTTCAAAATGTTTTATAAGAAAAATTTTTAATAAAATGAATAAACAAAAACATAAAGATTGTTATTTTATTTTCAAATATCAAAACATTTATTTCTGCTAAAAAGTCCAGAAATTCACCTTCATGTAGCTTTAAAATAAAAAGAAGTTTTCTTATAAGAATTCAACATGAACCTAAGGGATGCTTTTGAGCTGCTATTATATCTAACAAAAAATAAATGATAAAACTTTTGAGAATTTTTAACCTTTACATAGAGTCCTAAACATACAATAAAACAAAATATACAATACAAAATCTCATCCCCAGGATATTTAGCCAGATATACCTGTCCAAGTATCTTCAGATATTACAATATATAATCTATCTTACAATTAATAATTTTTAACTTAACAGTTAAAATAATAACACAAAATAATTAAGTAATGACACTAATGGACTAATAATAACAATGTATCTTCACAGTTGTAACATCCACGAGGATACAGTGCATTAGGTCTGTGGCATTTGCTTTCTGTAGCTTTAGCTCTGGTCTTGTGATTCTGTGAATTTGATGAAATCTTGTTTCACTCAACCACAACCATCTTAAGAGAGAATTTCTCATTCAGAAAAATTGCAAGTATGTGATATTTGTGGCATGTCTCAATCAAGAAAACTGTTCATACTATAAAATATCCTCTGAATGCACTGAATTCTTCTTATCATTATTTAAATTTTGCCTTTGTTTTGTGAATCAGTGGGAACCATCTCAACGGTGGTGCTACTGATGCAGTAAAATGCCAATTGAAATACATATTTTCAGAATATTATTTGTCTGTGTCCTTTTCAGTGTCTGATTTTTATAACATCTATGAAATTTTAATTAATGAGAATATTTTTTATATTTATAAATTACAAAGGTGCAACAAACAATAATCTGAAAGACTGATTTCTCACCCAATTCCTGTAAAACACTGGAAAACTGGAAATGTACTCATTTTCTGGATTGTATATAAAATATATGGTGAAAAGTAGTATTATCTGTGAGCCAGGTTCGCCCTAGAAACTCCAAAACAAAGATATTTAACAATTTTTTCCACTGCAAACAGATTGTTTAAGTCGTCTTCAAATCCTCTAAAGTCCTCAAGACATTCCCAGCAGGACAAAGTCAAAGCTGTTCCATTGGGCATTGTGAACAAATCACCGCAGCATGCACCTAACTACTTACAGTAAAAATGGGTCATGTACTCAGAGTTCACAGGGGAGATGGCTTTATAAAAAAAAAATCACTAAGCAAAACCTAGAATATGTTTGTTTTCATTCCTATTAGCCACAGACACCTAATTAACTTGATATTAATTTGGAAGTCCTAAAGATACTTTAAAGAATACACACCCAAATCAGATGAACTATCTTTTCATATTTTCCCTCCCACCTGGATGGTCTGCCAGTGTTCAGAGTTCAGAAACAGAGCCACCAAATGCAAGCCACAAACCAGGGAAACATTCTTGACATATTATAAGATGTGTCCAACACATTTTGGTTTGACTTCTTTTATACAGAGATCTTTCTATCACCACAATACACTTTAGAATAATTGTTATAATTTCCATTGCCCAGACATATACATAATTCTCTAATAACACTGATTTTTGTAACAGAGCCATCAAATTCTCACAAGAATGACCTTCACAAAATTCCCATTTCTCCACCACCACCTAGAACGTACCTTTGTAAATTTCCTGCACACTCGTATTCAGACTTCTGAGGAAACCTTTGCCATTCCTCTTGACCATGGCCTGTGTGAATAATAGCTTTGCCAATTTCCCATGGGCCAATTGATCTTAGAGACCCCAACAAGTGGTGCCCACATCAAAATGTACAAATACTTGAGATTTTACTCAGTTGAGCCTTCTTTGCTCCCTACAAATTCCCTAGAAAAAGACAAAGACCAAGGTCTCTCTCTGAGTTAAGAACTAATTGTGAACAAACACAGGAACACCCAGTGTATTCATTCAGATACACCTTGAATCATGATAGCTCACCATTATAGAAGTTGACCAGTTGACTCTTGTGAGGGTTTTATCTCAGAAACATAGATAACATAATTTTGTCTTTTTGTAATGTCAGAATTTATTAACACCTTAGCAGAGAAGGGACTTAGGGGAGACATAATTATCGCAGAATGTTTGCATCCATCCATTTCATTGGAGTTACACTACACAAAGATTGCTCTCGTCCCAGAAGCCATAGGTTCTCAAACAAAAAGCCCAGTGCCAGGTGTGGAACATCACCAATCAAATTGTTCAGAAGATGTTCCAGAGATCGCTACCAATATAAATTATTTCCATTGCACTTGATTGTCAACAAGAACTTGATGAAAAGACCCATTTGCTGAAGGTACAGCAATCAGGTCAAAACTGACCAGGAAGAGTCGTTCTTTATGGCTAGCTCACAAATTACTGTAAAATGCTTTTCAGGCTGATGGGGCATAAGGAAAAGCCATCAATAGTCTCAGCCAGCTATGGGTGCTGTGAGCTTCAACAATGACCAGCATGCCAAGATAAACCAATAGATGTAAAATTGTCATGAATGTTATGGATGTAACCAACTACTTTCTGATTGCATTTAAGGCCCATTCCATGGGAATAAATAAGTGTGTTACAAATATGATCAAGAACTCATAATTAGAACACTAAGAAGTCACAAAGGTGAACCTGTTACTATTATGACCTTTACATTCATATCTCTGTCTAAATATCAGACCTCATTAGAGAAGTTTACTTGTACATTATATAGTGATTAAAGCAGAAACATGTAACTTGGAAAACAAAATACAGAGAATAAACATCAGTGGAATACTCAGCCATAAACAGAATATTTATATCAAAGCTCCTCAGCAAGGCTCAGAGACCACAGTGTGAAAACTGTAAGAGCCAGAGATTAGAAAGATTAGAGAGAAATGTGTGAAAGCAGGAAGGCCACCGAACTCAGAGTAGCTGGACCACCTGACCCACACAAAACCAGCCAGTCAACATTCCATCATGGAGTTAGAAGAGGTTCATAGGCTCCACCCCCACAACCCCTATATGAGAAGTTATAGACAGATGATAGCTTTACGGGAGAGGCAATTGTCTTAAGGCCCGTCACTTAAGGCCAAGAATAGTCTAAAACAAAGACATAATTTTATACAATACAGAGTAGTGGAGAAGGCAAGGCCTAAAGTCAACACTCTCCTCTGAGGTCTTTGGTAAATATACCATTTTCCTTTCTCTTGTTTCTCTTCAAGGTATTGTGTCTCCAAAACATGTTAATCTGCTCTAAAATGTCAATCATGTACCAAAATCATTGTCTAAATACAAATTGAATGGCCCTCATCTTAACTTCCCATTGTTTTTTGATTACATCACCATCTACCCAGCTACTTCTCACTTTGCTTCTAGTTGACAAGAATGAATTGATATACTTATCGTTTAAACTGTTATCTTTGGAATTTATAGTGTGAAATGGCTGAACACAGTTAACAAAAAACATCTTTTAAATGATCAGGAGATTTATCTTTGATGTTGAACTTCTCAGAATTTCTAAAACACTGTATGAACTAAAGCTTTTACTGCTCTGATGTCTATTGACACTGTCAAATTCTCAAATTTTCAGAAGTCTCTGTCTTCTCCTTGGTATATTAAAGTAAAATTGTGATAATCTCTGTGTGTTTCCCAACTTTCTCTATGGAAGGTCTGTGTCATCTTGATAAAATTTTTTCAGTAATTTTTAAAAATTAACTTATTTAAGCACTTTACAGCCTGATCCCAGCCCCATCCCTCCTCTCTCTCCAGTCCTACCCTCACACAAGCCTCCACCTATTACTCGTCTTCTTTTCTTCAGTGAAGGTGAGGTCGCCATGGATATCAACCAACCCTGGCACAATGAGTTGCAGCAGAATTAAGTGCATCCTTTCCCACTGAGGCCCGACGAGGCAGCTCAGCTACAGGAAGGCAGGCAAACAGAGTCAGTCAGCCTCTAATCCCATTGTTAGTAGTCCCACATGATGACTAAGGTGCACATCTGCTACATACGGGGCTTAGGTCCAGCCCATGCATGCTCTTTGATTGGTAGTTCAGTCTCTGAAAGCCCAATGGACCCAGGTTACTTAACTCTGTAGGCCTTGTGGTGTCCTTGATCCCTGCCACTCCCTTAATCCTTCTAGGCTTTGGGCTCTGCCTGTAGTTTGGCTATGGGTCTCTGCATCTGTTGTCGTCATCTACTGATGGATTAAAGGCCTCTTAGAAGACAGTTAGGATAGCCTCCAGTCTGCAAGGAAAGCAGAGTATAATTAGCAGTGTCAGGAGTTGCCTCTTTCCCATCCGGTGGGTGAGTCTCAAGTTGGGCCAGTACTTTAATTCCCTCAATCTCTGCACCATTGTTCCTACACTTCTTGTAGGCAGGACACATTTTGGGTAGAAGATTCTATGTGTGGGTTGGTGTCCCCTCCCTTCGCTGGAAGTCCCACCTGGCTGCAGGGGGTGGGACTATTCAGTCTTCACGTCCCTCGCTGCTAGGAGTCTCAGCTAGGACCACACCACAGCCTCCCAGGCTCCTCCCGCACCCCAGAAATGATCCCACACACACTGAATTCCGTTCTTTGTCCGTCTCCTCTACCAACCCCTGCTCTGCCCATACCTGATCTCCACACCCACCCGTTCACCTCCGCACACCCCCTCCCACCTATTTCTCTCCCTCCGTTTACTTCAGATGTCTATTTTATGTCGCCTTCTGAGTGAGATTCAAGCATCCTCCTTTGGACCCTCTTTGTTGCTTAAATTTTGGGGCCTGTGGGTTATAATATGGGTATCCTGTACTTTATTACTGATGTCCACTTATACACGAGTACATGTCACCTATATCTTTCTATGTCTGGGTTATCTCACTCAGGATGATCTTTTCTAGTTCCACCCATTTTCCTGCAAATTTCATGATGTTGTTGTTGTTTAAAATAGCCAGGGAGTATTCCATTGTGGAAATGTACCACATTTCCTTTATCTGTTCTTCAGTTGAGGGAAAATTAAGGTTGTCTCCAGTTTCTGGCTATTATGAAGATAGTTGCTGTAAACATAGTTGAGCAAAAGTCCTGTGGTTTGACAGAGCATCTTTTTGGTATATGCCCAGGAGTGATAAAGCAGGATCTTGAGATAGAATTCCCAATTTTCTGAAAAACTGCCAGATTAATTTCTAAAGTGGTTATAGAAGTTTGCACACCCACAAACAATGGAGGAGTGCTCCCCTTTCTCCACATCCTCAACAACGTGTGCTGTTGCTTGAGTTTTTTTAGTCCTAGCCATTCTGATAGGTGTAAGATGGAATTTCAGGAGATGTCTCTGACATGAACTCTGTTGCCTGCTTTTTGATCACTCCCCCTCCCAAGCAAGGATGCCTCTTCAGGCCACAGGGGAAGAGGGCATGAACGGTCCTGTGCAACCTGATAAGCTGGAATGGGGGAGTAGAGGGGGGACCCTTTTTTGATAAATAGTGGAGTCAGGATGGGAGAAGAAGGAAGGAGAATAGAAGTGTGGGACTCGGCGGAGAGAAGAGGATTTGATTGGATGTAAAGTGAATAAATATATTAATTAATTAAAAAATAATTGGCTTGGAATTTTGATGGGAATTGATTAGGTTTTGTAGATTTTGGTAAAATGGCCAAACACTACTGATCCATGAGCATGGGGAATCTTTCCATCTTTTGATATCTTCAATTTCTTTCACTTGCTTGGTTATGTTACACCAAGATAGTTTATAGCATTTTGGCCATTGAGAAGAGTGTTGTTCCCCTCATTTTTCTCAGTCCATTATATTGACTTATTGTAAATAGAAATATTTTTACTCATTTTGCTTTTGTTTTATAATTTCTAAAAGAAAGAAATGTGATTGACATTATATATTAGTCTTACATAATGAAATATTACTACATTCATTTACAAGACATATTTTTCTAGTAAATATTAGGACTTTTACAGAAAAATAATCACATTATCTGTACAATTTTAATGCATTCTTCTAAATAAAGTGGCATTTATTTCTCTTTTGACTTTTATTCACTTAGTTATGAAATTTGGCGGTTTTCCTTGTTTTATATTTTCTTTGTTCTATTATTCACAGCCATAATCAATAAAATAGCAGAAAAATGTTCACTTGTCACTTAGTTTTGGAAAAATGAAAATTCTTCTTTAAACATTTTTGTAGAATTTACCATTTTCAACATCAAAATCAGGTGGGCAATATGAGTAATGGTAATAATCTTTATTTTTAGGGGAGGTTTCAGGGGTATATAACTAACCAACAATTCATAGGGAGGTCCCTCGGACCTTGCACTGATCTTTTCATCTGGTAACATTTGGCTCTGGAACTAGCATCATACCACATGCAAGGCAGCTACACTCAAACCCATATCTATATGTATATATTGTGGGAAGAAGCCATGCCAAATTCTGCCATGTTAGAAATCCTGTGCTTAGGCTGTATGCTGTGACCTTCGAGTTGCTGACCTTTACCTCATGAGGTCTTGTGTTCCAGGCTATCCTTGGACTATTTACCTTTGAAAGAGGTAGAGAAGTCTCAACTTGGACCCACCCAGAGGATCTAGGAAGTTCGTACAAGGAACTACTCAGAGAACTAGGAAGTTCTACAGGGAGCTATTTAGGCTATTATATTCTTGCCCGGGGGCTACAGTGAGTGAGATAAGAATAGATCCTATTGACCTTGTCCTATATATGTTCCTGCTAGTCAACAATAAAGTGAATCTTGATTAGAAATTTCCTGACTTGATTCGTTATTTCTCGCGTCTCTGTATTCTACTTTCAATCCCCACTCCCTCTTTCAGGTGAACCCTGATACGATTTTTCCAGCAGCCTAGGACCTGACAATATATGAGCATAAATATGTATGTGTGCTTAAAAGTTGGTTAAAATGTAGCTTTTCAAACATCTTTAATGTTAGTTATATCTCTTCCCACACTGTTCCCTCCCCTACTGTCTTCCCATACATTCCCTACCCAAATCTCATTACGTTCTTCTACTTCTTGCCTCTCTTAAGATTATTCTTTCCCATCCTGAAATTTGCAGGCAAATGGATGGAACTATAAATGATCATCCTGAGTGAGGTAACCCAAATCCAGAAAGACACGCATGGTATATACTCACTTATAAATGGATATTAGCTCAACATAGATGTCCTCTGAGAGACTCCACCCATCGGGGGATCTGGAAACATGCTAGGACTCCCTGATGGACTCTTGGTGGAATACTGAGAGTGACATGGGAGAATGGGGAATGGAAGGACCCAGAGGGTTCAGAAGCCCCACAAAGAGACCATCAAGGTTGGAAGATCTGGACCCAGGGGGGAAGGATTGCACAAACTGTTGTACCAACTAAGGACAATGCATGCAGTAAATCTAGACCCCCTTGGTTCAGATCTAGCCAATGAACAGTTTATTCTCTATGATTTTGGGGAGAATGGGGACTGTCTCTGATATGAACTTGGGTGCCCCCCAATTTGATCACTTCCCCTTGGTGGAGAGGTCTGGTTGCACACAGTGGAAGGGGAAGCAGGCTAACCAAATGAGACTTGATATACTATGGCCGTATGGTGGGGGAGGAGGTCCCTTTCTTTTAGAAGTCTAGGAGAGGGGATTAGGGCATGAGGGAGAGAGGGAAGGTACAGAAATATACAAGGGAGGAGATAACATTCAGGATGTAATCTGTACAAATTATATAAATTAAACATTTTTGGTTTATTTTTATTTAAGTAATTTATTCAGATTACATCTCAATTGTTATCCCCTTACTTGTATCTTTGTTTCCCCCACCCCCACACTCCCTCTTTCATCCTATTCCCCTCCCTGACTTCTGTGACAGAAGGGGACCTCCTCCCCCACTATATGATCATAGCCTATCAGGTCTCATCCTGGTAGCCTGCTTACCTTTCCTCTGAGTGCTACCATGTCTCCCTACCAAGAGGAGGTGGTCCAATAGGGGACACCAGAGTTCATGTCAGAGTCAATGCCCGCTCTCCACACAACTGTGGAGAATGTGCTGTTGCTTCGTGTTGTTATGTTTTGTTTTGTTTTGTGAGGAATAACAGGAAAGAAAGACCAAAGTGGTGAAGACATAAGTAGTAAATCCAAGAGAGCTCCAGATGGAGAGAATCCCATAAAGCCTGAATCATTTCACAAACAATAAGTAATAGATATGCATGCACATGTATGTATATATTACATACAGATATCGAAATTATGTGAGACCAAGGCAGGAACACAACACTGGTGACTTCCTGCAACAGCCTGTTATAGAGGGGTTTCTGCACTAAAAATTCCAATGTAAAACTAAAAGATCTTCATCTTTAATTTTGCAACTAAAATTCAGCTAAATTCAAAAATAACTTCTGGGAGGAAAACAAGCATATTTTCTTACCAGAGGTTCTCAACCTTCCTAATGCTGTGACCCTTTGGTACAGTTCCTCATGTTGTGGTGACCCCAACCCTAAAATTATTTTCATTTCTACTTCATAACTGTAATCTTGCTACTGTTAAGAATCATAATGTAAGTGGGGCCTCATGGTGCAAACCTGTAATCTCAGTACTCAGGGATACAGAAGCAGGCAGATTTCTGTGAGTTGGAGGCCAGCCTTGTCAACAAAGTGAGTCCAGGACAATCAAAGCTACACAGAGAAACAATGTCTAAAAAAATCATAAAGTAAATATCTGTGTTTTCAGATATTAATCCACCTCTATGAAAAGGTCATTTTGTTATTTGACCCACAAGGAGTAACAAACCACAGATTGAGAACCACTGGCACAGACATTTTTAGTGTGGAAATTCTTGAGCATAAAGAATGGATACTTTTTATAAAAAAAAAAAACCTGGAACTTAGCTTTAATTATATAAACAACTTGACAGAAGTGGTATTTTGAAATGCCATCATCTATCTACCCAGCACATCACTAACCAAAGTTAACCTGAGATACAAATGGGAGCAACGAGTATAAGCCTAGACAAGGACTTGCTGGTCCTTCCTATTTCTATGAAAGTCTTAATGGACTCTTTTCCATTACTGTAGAATGAACTAGCACTGTGTTGGTTTGTTTATTTCATTCCAAATGAATGACAACCATCAAAGAAAATGTTAAATATAAAAAATTCCTGACACATAACATCGAAGAAACCAAGGACACCATGAAAAAAAGGCCAAGTAACATACAATGGCAACTCTTTTTTTCCTTTTTTTAATTAATTTATTCTTGTTACATTTCAATGGTTATCCCATCCCTTGTATCCTCCCATTCTTCCCTCCCTCCCATTTTCCCCTTATTCCCCTCCCCTATGACTGTTCCTGAGGGGGATTACCTCCCCCTGTATATGCTCATAAGGTATCAAGTCTCTTCTTGGTAACCTGCTGTCCTTCCTCTGAGTGCCACCAGGTCTCCCCCTCCAGGGGACATGGTCAAAGGTGAGGCACCAGAGTATGTGAGAAAGTAATATCCCACTCTCCACTCTACTGTGGAGAATGTTCTGACCATTGGCTAGGTCTGGGTAGGGGTTTAAAGTTTTATGGCCTGTATTGTCCTTGGCTGGTGCCTTAGTTTGAGTGGGACTCCTTGGCCAAAATCTGCCTATCATAATGTTGTTCTTGTAGGTTTCTAGGACCCTCTGGATCCTTCTACTTTGCCATTCTCCCATGATTCTCTCATCTAGAGTCCCAATAGAATGTCCTCCCCTCTGTCTCAGTTTCCTGGTAAGTGAAGGCTTTTGTGGGACATGCCCCTTGGGCTAATATGCAGATATAAGTGAGTATATACCATTTGAGTCTTTCTGCTTCTGGGTTAACTCACTCATTATGATCATTTCTAGCTCAATCCATTCATCCACAAATTTCAGGAATTCCTTGTTTTTAATAGCTGAATAGTATTCCATAGTGTATATGTACCACAGTTTCTTTATCCATTCTTCTACTGATAGACACTTAGGCTGTTTCCATCAGAAACACACTCGACTTTTCAACAGAGACCATAAAAGCCAGAAGTACATGGGCAGATGTATTGCACACCCAAGAGACCACAGATGCCAGTCCAGACTACTATATCCAGCAAAACTTTCAATAAGCATAGGTGGATAAAACAAGATATTCCACTACAAAAATAAATTTAAACAGTACGTATTCACAAATCCAGCCCTACAGAAGATACTAGAGAGAAAACTCCAACCCAAGGAGGATAACTCCACCCAGGAAAACATAAGATATAGATAGTTTCACTTTAGCAAAATAAAAATGAGACAAGTACACAAACACATTACCACAACCAACATCAAAATAAAAGGACCTTACAGTCACTGGCCATTAATCTCTCTCAATGTTCTCAACTCTCCAATAGACACAGACTAACAGAATGAATGCATAAACAGTACCCAACGTTTCTGTTGCTTACAAAATACACACATCAGCCACAAAGATAGACATTAGCAGAGAGTAAAGGACTGGAAGAACTTCTTTGAAGCAAATGGACACAAGAAGAAAGCTGGAGTAGCCATTCTAATATCTAATAAAATAGACTTTCAACCAAAATTAATCAAAAGAGATGAGGAAGGACACTTCATTCTTATCAAAGGAAAATTCAAACAAGATATCACAATTCTGAACATCTATACCCCAAATGCAAGGGCACCCACATTTGTAAAAGAAATCTTAATAAAGTTTATACCACACATGAATAGTGGGAGATTTCAACACCCCTCTTTCACCACAAGATAGGTCAAGGAAACAGAAGCTAAATTAAGAAATAATGACACTAACAGATGTCATGAATCAAATGGACCTAACAGATATCTATAGAACTTTTCACCAAAAGATTATATCTTCTTCTCAGCACCTCACAGAACTTTCTCCAAAACTGAACATATAGTAAGTCACAGAGCAAGCCTCAACAGATCCAAAACGATCAAAATAATACCCTGTATCCAATCAGACTACCATGGGCTAAAGCTAGACCTCAAGAATAACAGAAATGGGAGATCCAAGATGGCGGCGAGCAGTGTGGACCGTGTTTGAAAGCTCCAGTGAACAATTCAGGGAATTGCACAGATTTCAGAGCCAGGAACACCAAGGTCCCCACACCACGGCAGCAGAAGTGCTTCACGGTTCGGAGGGACCAAGGTGCGGAGGACCTGCTTGCCCCTGCACACGGGAGGAGCGCGGACTTTCTTGGATCAGAGCAGCAGTGGCAGAGACAGCTGTGTCACCAGCAGCACCAGAGGCACCAGTGGCACCAGCGGCATCAGCGGCTCCAGCGGCTCCAGCGGCTCCAGCAGCACCAGCGGCAGTGGCTGAGGTTTGCAGCTCAGAGCCTTCCAGTGGAGGCAATTGGTGTGGTGGACGGTGGGAGTTGCTGCGGGAGAGGGGACTCTGGACAGGATTTGGGTTGCATGGTGCCTTGAGACCCAAACTGGACTCAGCAGACAGTTCAGCCACAGAGTCCTGGGTTTGCTCAGTAAGCTGTGTCATGGAGAAGCTGGCTCAGCTCAGCAAGCAATTCTGCCCGAGGCACAGCTCCCCTGCTGTGACACAGGCTGGGCTGAGTGCTCACTTCCACCCTAGGCTCCAGCTCAGTGCAGCCACAGTTTTGCTGCTGTGATGCAAGCGGGGCAGAGCGCTCAGTTCCACCCTAGGCGCTTGCTCAGTGCAGTCGCAGTTTCCCTGCTGTGAGGCAACTGGGTGGAGCGCTCAGTTCCACCCTAGGTGCTTGCTCAGTGCAGTCGCAGTTCTCCAGCTGTGGCAGACTGTTCAGGCCCTGAGAAACTAGCTGAGCTTGAAAAGTGGTTCGGGCCCAGTATCCCTGGCTGGACTTGGCAGGGGACCCAAAAGGCTGTGGATACCTTGGCCTGATCCAATGCTCATTCAGAGACCCAGAACGATTGCAGAACCCACAGCAAAGGGGAGCTGAGGATCACTGGCTGTGAGAGTCCAAAACCACAGGGCTAACCTCCTGCCATCCACACCAGTGAAGTATCAGGGCTTACAGCCTACGGAAATCGTGAGAAAACAAGTGAATCTATCATCAGACTCCCTCCACCCAACTCTGGAAGTTACCCAACAAAAACAGACGGCAAGATGTCTAAAGGACAGCGTAAAAGCATACGCAAAAAAACCCACAACAATATGGCGTCTCCAGTTCCCAGCTATCCCAAAGAAAACAACCCAGAGAACTCAAATACAACGGAAACACAAGAAAATGACCTCAAATCCTTGGTAATGAGGATGATAACAGAGGAAACAAATAAAATTCGAAATCAGATGCAGGAAGACTCAGCCAAGCAGGTGAGAGACATAAAAGAAGCACATAGAGTGGAACTGGAATATTTTCAGGAAAATGTAAACAACCAGATGAAAGAAATAAAAAAATCCGTTCAAGATATGAAGATGAAAATGGATTCAATGATTAACACACAGACAGAAGAAAAACGAGAACGTGAGGCCTCAGAGAAGAAGGCGAATGACACAGTGCTGAGCTTTTCTAACAGAATCCAAGAGATGGAAGAACGGATCTCAAGTCTAGAAGATACAATAACAGATCTTGAAGCAACCATTAAAGAAAATGCCAAATCTGGAAAACTCCTGACACAAAACATCCAAGAAATTAAGGACACCATGAAAAGAAGAAATCTGAGGATAATAGGCATTGAAGAAAGAGAAGATATCAGACTCCAAGGTCCAGAAACCATTCTTAACAAAATCATAGAAGAGAATCTCCCCAATCTAAAGAAAGAGATGCCTATAAACATACAAGAGGCATACAGAACACCAAATAGAATTGACCAGAAAAGAAAAACTGCCCATCACATAATAATCAAAACATACAGAACAAAGAAAAAATATTAAAAGCTGCAAGGGAAAAGGGCCAAATAACATTTAATGGCAAACCTATCAGAATTACACCCGACTTCTCAGCAGAGACCATCAAAGCCAGAAGGGCCTGGACAGAGATCCTGCAAACCCTAAGAGACCACAGATGCCAGGCCAGACTACTTTACCCAGCAAAACTATCAATAAACATTGATGGAGAAAACAAAATATTCCGTGACAAAACCAAATTCAAACAGTACCTATCCACAAATCCAGCTTTACAGAAGGTACTAGAAGGAAAACTCCATCCCAAAGGGTCAAGCTACAACCAAAACTACTCAGGAAATAGATAACTATACCATGGCAAAAACACAACTACACAAACGCTCGACTGGAACCAACATCAAAATTAAGACTCTTAATAGTAACTGGTCATTAATATCTCCCAACATCAATGGTCTCAATTCTCCAATAAAAAGACACAGACTAACTGAATGGGTGCATAAACAGGATCCAACATTCTTCTGCATTCAAAAAACACATCTCACCCATAATGATAGGCATTACCTCAGGATAAAAGGTTGGAAAAAATATTCCAAGCAAATGGTCATAAGAAGCAAGCAGGCGTAGCCATTTTAATATCTAACAAAATAGACTTTCAACCAAGATTAATCAAAAGGGATGAGGATGGACACTTCATACTCATCAAAGGTAAAGTCAATCAAGATGACATCACAATCCTGAACATCTATGCTCCCAATACAAGGGCACTCACATTTGTAAAAGATCTGCTAAAAAGGCTTAAACCACACATCGATCCCCACACAATAATAGTGGGAGACTTCAACACCCCACTCTCTCTGAAGGACAAGTCATTGAAACAGAAACTAAGCTGAGAAATAACATCATTAACCAATGCCATGCGTCAAATGGATCTAACAGATATCTATAGAACCTTTCACCCAAACAAGAAAGAATATACCTTCTTCTCTGCACCCCATGGAACCTTCTCCAAAATTGATCACATTGTAGTTCACAAAGAAAGCCTCAACAGATACAAGTGGATTGAAATAATACCTTGTATCCTATCAGATCATCATGGGCTTAGGCTGCAATTCAACAACAACAGAAATAACAAAAAGCCTACATGTATGTGGAAACTAAACAACTCTCTGCTAAATGACACCTGGGTCAGGGAAGAAATAAAGAAAGAAATCAAGGAGTTTCTGAAATTCAATGAAAATGAAGGAACAACAAACCCAAACTTGTAGGATACATTGAAAGCAGTGCTAAGAGGAAAATTCATAGCACTAAGTGCCTTTAAAAAGAAATTGGAAGCATCTCACATAAGCACCTTAACAACACAACTGGAAGCCCTAGGAAAAAAAGAAGCAGAAACACCCAAAAGGAGTAGACGTCTGGAAATAATCAAACTCAGGGGTGAAATTAACAAATTAGAAACTAAGAAAACAGTCCAAAGAATCAACAAAACCAAGAGCTGGTTCTTTGAGAAAGTCAACAATATAGACAGACCATTAGCCAAACTAACTAAAAGGCAGAGAGACAGTATTGAAATCAACAAAATCAGAAATGAAAAGGGAGACATAACAACAGACACTGAAGAAATACAAAGAATCATAAGATCCTACTTTGAAGGCATATATGCCACAAAATTTGAAAATCTAAGGGAAATGGACGATTTTCTTGATCAATTTCACTTGCCAAAGTTGAGTGAAGAACAGATAAACAAGCTAAATAGTCCCATTTCCCCTACAGAAGTAGAAGCAATCATTGATAGTCTCCCAACCAAAAAAAGCCCAGGGCCAGATGGTTTCAGTACAGAATTTTACCAGACCTTCAAGGGCGAGCTAATACCGATACTCTTCAAGCTACTCCAAAAGATAGGAAGGGATGGAACATTACCAAATTCATTCTATGAGGCCATAGTCTCATTGATACCTAAACCTCACAAAGACTCAACAAAGAAAGAGAATTTCAGACCAATTTCTCTTATGAACATCGATGTAAAAATACTAAATAAAATACTTGCAAAACGAATACAAGAACACATCAAAGATATCATTCATCATGACCAAGTAGGCTTCATTCCAGGCATGCAGGGATGGTTTAATATATGGAAATACATCAATGTAATCTACCACATAAACAAACTGAAAATAAAAAACCACATGATCATCTCTTTGGATGCAGAGAAAGCATTTGATAAAATCCAACACCCATTCATGTTTAAAGTTTTAGAGAGATCGGGAATACAAGACACTTTCCTCAACATAATAAAGGCTATATATAGGAAGCCAATAGCCAAAATCAAAGTAAATGGTGAGATACTCAAGGAAATTCCTCTAAAATCAGGAACAAGACAAGGCTGCCCACTCTCTCCATATCTCTTCAATATAGTACTCGAAGTTCTAGCCAGAGCAATAAGACATCAAAAGGAGATCAAGGGTATTCAAATGGGAAAGGAGGAAGTCAAATTATCCCTATTTGCAGATGATATGATAGTCTACATAAGTGACCCTCAAAATTCCACCAGAGAACTCCTACAGCTGATAAACACCTTCAGCAAATTGGCTGGATGCAAAATTAACTCAAAAAAGTCTGTAGCCTTCCTATACACAAATGACAAGCCTGCAGAGGAAGAAATTAGGAAAACTACACCCTTCACATTAGCCACAAACAATATAAAGTACTTAGGAGTTACTCTAACTAAGCAAGTGAAGGACTCTAAAGAAAGAGATTGAAGATGACATGAGAAGATGGAAGGATCTTCCTTGCTCATGGATCGGGAGAATTAACATAATAAAAATGGCCATCCTACCAAAAGCAATCTACAGATTCAATGCAATCCCTATCAAAATACCTACACAATTTTTTAAAGACATTGAAAGTTCAATTCTGAACTTCATATGGAAAAACAAAAAACCCAGAATAGCTAAAACAATCTTGTACAATAAAAGGTGCTCTGGAGGAGTCTCCATACCTGATCTCAAACTGTACTATAAAGCAATCTCAGTGTCGTTTTGATTTGCATTTCTCTGATGACTAAGGAGGTCGAGCATTTCTTTAAGTGTTTCTCAGCCATTTGATATTCCTCTGTCGAGAATTCTCTGTTTAGCTCTGCGCCCCATTTCTCTATTGGGTTATTTGGTTTGGTGGTGTTTAATTTCTTAAGTTCTTTATATATTAATTTGTAATGATTTTGTTTCAAAAAGAAAGAAAACATGGGAAACAATTGTTATAATAGGGTACCAAGTTGTTCTTAATTTTTGCATACTACCTGGAGACTGGCTTATCTACTGGGATTATTTTAGTAGTATTGAGGGAATTTCAGTGTTAACTTTACAGGTAGCATTTAAGAGTTTTTAAAATTATTCAAGCCAACCTCCTCTTAAGGAAAGTTAACATGAAGAGAACAATTGTTTGTGCTATCTTTGTTCTTCACCTTATGAATTCTTCATGATGATTTACATCTCACCATGTCCATTTTCATACGTCTTATTATAGGAACTAGGTGAGGATACAGTATTTTTATTTGAATATAATTATTTTAAGTAGATCTTTTAATACAAAGAGGGTATTTTTTACAAAAGTGTCAATATATGAGGTATTGAGAGTATTTATCTAAAAGATGGACTAGAAATTAGCACTGATTTGGGGGAAAAAACCCTAAAACATCTCACCTGATCCTTTTAATCCTTATGGAAGCACACTTAGGTATGTGTAGACCAAAAATTTGAGCTCAGTCATGTGAATGTACAAAGAACTCTAAGCTTAGCCTTTTGGCTATGTTGCTTTTTGACATTGATGAAGAAACATAGGCTTATAGATTGCCAAGCATATGCTTCTTGGTGAGCCCAACATTTTACAGAGAAAAAAAAAAGAAATAATATGTACACATTAGAATAGGATAGGATTGGAGGCATAATTGAGACTCAAGGATTTTTGAAATTGAAGAATAATAATAAAGACTCCTATAAGAATATGCTATAGAACCAATATGCTGGATATTATATTATGTAAATGTATCCTGACACTGACATTGCAAATCTTCTGGTATCAAAGATTTTTCCAACTGATGAGAATCACAGAAGTGTGTGACATCTTAAACAATCAATTCTGCCTTCACCTGGTTCATGGTTAGATAATATTCCTGGAAATATGTAGAGAGGATAAAATCATTACATAAAGAGTCAGTTTCATTGCTGAATTCTTGGAAAACATTAAATAAGGATAATCTAATGTCTTTGGAGATTTGTTGTAGGATAGTGAATAATTATTAGACTCACCATTAGCTTCTCTGTTTAGTAAATATGCTACTATGCCCAAACTCCAAAGACTTTTCTCATATTCTAAACAAAAATGGAAAAAAATAATTTCTACAATATAACTTCATTTTTTCAGAAAAAATGCTTTGGCAGACTTACAGATTTTTACTGTCTCAAGATTATTCTTTTTCAACTTTTTATTTTTACTTACTAACTCTCTTTTCAGTTTTTTGTATAGTATGTTTTAGGTTAGTTATTCTTGGAGAAAATCTGTTTCTGGTAGTCACAGACTATAGTATGGAATAGTTTCCTAAGTTTATAATGAACTGATCAATATAATATAGAAGAAAAAACATAAGTAGGACATCCAGATGGCTGCTTTAAAAAAAAAAAAAAACCTTGGGCCTGTGATTCCAAGAATTGTCCATGTTCTCATAGAGAGTTAGACACTTAGGGCCATTTGTACTATTGTAGATAATCAAATATTTGAATATATGAAGCATATCTTATTCCATAGTCATGCATACTGTGCCATTGACTAAATGTTAGACTGATGCTGGCTTAGATGCCCCTTCCTCAAGCCAAGTTTCAACAGAATCTATCCTTCCCACTCTCAGTTTGTGAAACTTTCAAGTGATTTTTGAAGTTCATTTTACTTTGTTTTTCTTTGTCATAGATATTTCATATTAATTTGTTTTATCCTGTTCCCATTTGATTTTCTATTTGAACAAAATTTACCATTTGTACACTTAAGATGAATTGAAATAATGACACTGGGGAGTCTTTCTTTTGTGGCTTATTTCTTTTTTATTATAATTTTATTTTGAGATTATATAATGTAAAAGTATTATTATTTTATAATTACATCATTTCCCCAACCCTTCCCATATACTTCCTACTTCTGCCCTCTTTAGAATTTGTTACTTCTTTTCCTTTAGTTGTTATGCATTACATGTGTATATGCATATACATACACACTTAAAATATCCTTTTCTGTCCAAATACTGTCACTCGTATGTATATGTTTTCATGGCTGACCATGTAGTATTGGATAGCCAATTGACGTGCTGTTCCTTATGGAAGACTTTTTTTTTCAAACTCTGCATTCCTTATTTGTATGAGGTTTTTGTTGCAAGGTTATGGTTTTTTTTTTCTTTTGCAAATAATATAGTCTAACTTTGATAATCTCCCCTATACTAACTAATATAAAAGCAACTAGAAAATTGTTAAAATCTCTTTAGAAGCTTCTGTAATTAAACTATTAAGATTGCCTACTTTTAGCAACCAGCAAATGTAAGGACAGACCTTATTTTGATCTTTAATATGCAAACAAATCGTTAGTGCATTGTGAGCATGTATGTTTCATTTTATAACAGTTATTCTAACATCTTGGCTATATCATCTCAGTTTTCATTTCTGTCATGAGCTAAGAATGACAGTGTCATAATATAGAATTTACTAAATAATTAATTTCCTTAAATGAGCTAATGACTGCTCACTATAATTTTGTTGAGAAAATTCAAAATATTTATTTAAAATAAGAGCTTTATTTTCATTTATTATCTTTTTGTTTGTCTTAGGAAAACTTAATGATATTTATTATTAAAATTAAAGTTCCTTCTGTTTTGTTGTTTAAAATAAAAAACATAAGAAGTAGTTAAAATTTTGATTATGAATTTTGGACATTTATCAGTATTGTTTAAATTAACTGTGGTGCATAATGCTTTAAATAATTTTGATTCTCACTTGAGTATAAAACATTATAGCTATCTATGTAACTTAGAGTGACTATGACTATACTGTAAGATATTACTGGTGTAATGTCTATTATGCTATTACTACATATTTTTCAAAAAAATATAGCTAAAATGCCCTGTATCTAAAAAAAATTATTCTAAAAATCTTTGTATGTTAAATGCATTTGTAAAAACAGAAATATAAGGGTTGATTAATGAGCATGTGAGAGAGAAGATATGATGCTGGCATCAACTCCTTCTTCTTTGAAACCTGATAATATATCTTCATCTAAATCTCTTTGTAGTGAGCAGCCTGAGGAAATGTGATGGAGGTGAACAGAACCCAGATAACTGAGTTTGTTCTCAGAGGAATAACAGATCGTCCAGATCTGCAAGTCCCCCTGTTCTTGGTGTTCTTCTTCATCTATGTCATCACCATGGTGGGCAACCTTGGCTTAATCTTTCTCATCTGGAAGGACCCCCATCTTCACACTCCTATGTACTTTTTCCTTGGAAGTTTAGCCTTTGCAGATGCCTGTACTTCATCTTCTGTGACTCCCAGGATGCTTGTCAACATTTTAGACAATGGTAAAATGATTTCTCTATTCGAATGTATGGCCCAATATTATGTTTTTGGATCCAGTGCAACAACTGAATGTTTCCTCCTAGTAGCAATGGCCTATGACCGCTATGTGGCCATATGCAACCCTTTGCTTTATCTTGTGGTGATGTCCAACAGAGTGTGCACTTGTCTGATAAGTGTTTCATATGTAATTGGTTTTCTCCATCCACTTGTTCATGTAGGATTGTTATTTAGATTAACCTTCTGCAAGTCAAATATAATAGATCATTTCTACTGTGAGATATTGCCTCTCTATACAATTTCCTGCACTGACCCATCTATTAATGCATTGGTGGTCTTCATTTTTGCTGCTGTAATACAAGCTGTTACCTTCATGAGTATTGTAGTCTCCTATGCCCATGTCCTCTTTTCCATTCTGAAAACAAACTCTGAGAGGGGTAGAAGGAAAGCCTTCTCCACCTGCAGTGCCCACCTGCTCTCTGTCTCTTTGTTCTATGGCACACTCTTCTTCATGTATGTGAGTCCTGGGTCTGGACCAAGTAAATATAAGGATAAAATGTATTCCCTGTTTTACACCATTGTGATTCCTCTGCTAAACCCCTTTATTTACAGCCTAAGAAACAAGGAAGTTTTAGGTGCTTTGAGAAAAATCATAAAGTCATAAATGTTTTTCAGAAAAAAGTTGATGCTTATTTACCAAGTACATCAAAATTTATGATGTTTTATTATCAAATATAGTAAGATGATATATTGCTAAATAATGAAGTGTAACCTTTAATCTGTGTAAATGTCATATAAATATTACATATTTCTAGATCATTAATGTGCACTTTAAAGGTAGATTTGAATTATTTGTTATTGAAAATCTATACAGGTAGATTAAAATTAAATCAGAAAATTAAATCTCTTTGTAGCATAATCAAAGTCTAATGTTTATAGATACATTATATATATATATGATTTATATATAAAATTTCATTTCTGGGCTCTAGCCCCAACTATGCTTTGGTTACTAGCGATGCTAACTTTTTACACGGATATCAGGGATTCAAACTCAGGTCCTCGTGCTTGCACAGCAAACCTTCTTATCCTCCGATCCATCTTCCCAGCCTTAGGATGACTATTTGTGTGAGGTTCAACAGGACTTTTGAAAAGGTCAATGTTTATGTCACATTTATTGAAATTACTAAATTTTAACATATAAATAACTAAAACAGTTTAGAGTGTTTTAGTATCACATAATTCACACATTTCAAAACCTATTTTTTTTTATTTTAAAAGTTTTCATATAATATACCTCGCTTATACAATTTCCCTTCTCTCAACTCTTCCCAGAGACTCCTTACCCCCATGCCTACTGAACTTTATGCTCTTCCTCACAAAATGAAACAACGGAAAAACAACAAACAAACAAGGAGAACATTCAAAAATATGTAGCAGCAAGAATTCAAGTAGAAATAATTATTCTGAGCATATTTCTCATTCCTATGGCAATGGCATTCTGACGAAGAAAACTTTTAACCCTATAGGAAACATACAAATTTAGTATTAATACATATTTTAATTGTGGCCTGCTGGCACTTGGATAAATTCTATTCAGTAGGCTTTAGATGAAGCACAGATAAAATGCATAAAATTTTTTATTCTCCAAGCTAGTTGTTTTCCTTTTAAAATAAACATATAACCTTAATTTGGTGTGAAGTAAAGATTAATTTTCATGTCAGTATACTTAAATTTGACCTAAGGAATTTTAATAGCCTTTACCTTAGTGAGATTAATCATATAGATACTACCCTTACATTTTACCTTTAATTCATTGTACAACATAGTTATCCATCTTAGTTTCATCCTTATGCATTTACATTTTGGAACAATCGTTTATTGCTAGAGACAAACAAATTTGCATCCAAAGTTATTTTCTATCCAACAGTGTTTCCTTTTCCTGTTATTGTTTCTCAAAAATTTGTTTCAGATTTATCTTTTTTGTATCTCTTTTTGCACTTTATGATCATATTCTTTCATATTTTTATTGAAAAGAGATTCCTTTCTCATGCGAAACATCCTGGCTATGTTTCTAATCCCTCTACTTTTCACAATTCTTCCTACCTTCCCTCCCCTCCAGATCTACCCCCTTTCTGTTTCATTATAAAAGAAAGGGCTTTTACGAGATAATAACCAAACATGACAAAATAAAGTATAAGGTGAAGCAAAATTTTTCATATTGAAGTTGGACATGGCAACTCAACAAGAGTTACAAAACAAAAGTCTTAAGAGTAGGCAAAAGGAAGATTGCAGCAAGCTATGCATACTGTATCTGAGGGGCAGATGATCAGAGACAGCAGATGGATGAGTAAAGTGTCAGCTGACTCCAAAACACTGACTTTGGTGTTTCCCCAGATGGGAAGAGACATCCTAGGAGCTGGGGACACACAAATCCAGGGCCCCTATGACCATCTCAAGCACCCAGGAATCATGTCTGGGGCTCATGGCACCAAGAGCTTCCTGCTGCTTGAGTACCAGTCCACAGATCCAGAGGCAGTCTACAGATCTCAGATCCCTCCTGTTTCCCTGAGGGCAGTACCTGGATACTAGGGACAGCATCCCAACCTCCATTCAATGGTTCTATAGGCTCCCCTGTGGACACAGGATGGACAATAGGATCTTACAGGGTCCCATGCCTAAAATTGTGGAGTTCAGCTGAATCTGAGTATCGGGAGTATAGGGTCTGCTTGCTTCGTGGCTGCCTTTGAAACGCCAGCACCATTCATATGCCTGTGAACTTCCCCATCATTCTGAAGGAGACTCCAGAATCCAGAGATGTGTGGATCTAAACTTTGGTTCATCTCTTCTAGCTGTCTTGAGGAGACTGGCAGGAACTCACTGGATCGCAAAGGTCCAAGAAACCCAGTATGTTCCAAGAACAAACAGCCAATGCCACAGACAACCAGATGTCTATAGGCCAGCATGAGAACACAATCAACAAAAATAAATATGGCTCCACCAGAACTGACAACAAACAATTGATAGTCTTATGCAGCTGGAACATGGGAAAATAACCTTAAATCTATGCTTTTGAAGTTGTTAGGAGCATTTAAAGAGGAAATGAATAAATCCTTCAAATAAATACAGGAAAATACAATCAAACAAATAGAGGCCATCAATAAAAATCGAATCAAATAGGTGAAGGAAATGAATAAAATGGTACATTTCCTGAAAATAAGATAGAATCAATAAAGAAAATGCAAATTGAGAAATCCAAGAGATGGAAAACTTAGAGAAGAAATCAAGAATCACAGAAGTAATCATCTTCAACAGAATACAAGAAAAACAGGAGAGAATCTCAGGCATAGAAGATACAATTGAAGAAATCAATACATCCATCAAAGAAAATATTAAATTGAAACAATTTCTAACACAAAACATCCAAGAAATTAAAGATTCTATGAAAACATGAAAAATAAGAATGATAGAAATACAAGAAAAAGAAGATTCCAGGCTCCAAGAACCAGAAAATATTTTCAAGATATTATAGAAGAAAATTTTCCCAACCTAAACAAAGAGATGCCTTTAAACATACAAGAGGCTTACAGAACACCAAATAGACTATACCAGAAAAGAAATTCCTCCTGCCATGTAATAATCAAAACATTAAATCTACAGAACAAGAAAAATATTAAAAGGGGCAGAAGAAAAAGCCAAATAACATATAAAGGCAGACCTATCAGTATCACATAAGACTTTTCATGAGAGACTATAAAAGCCAGAAGGGCCTTGGCCACATATGTCAGCCCAGACTACTATATCCAGCAAATCTTTCAATCATCATAGAGGGAGAAAACAAGATACTCCATGACAAGACTAAATTTAAACAGTATCTATAACAAACCCAACCCTATTAAAAGGAAAACTCCAACCCAATGAGGTCAACTACACCCAAGAGAACACAGGGTACAGATAACTTCACAGCCACAAAACCAAGAGAAGACAAGCACACAAACACACTATTACCAATACCACAATAAAATGAACTAACAATCATTGGTCACTAATATCTATCAACATCATTGGACTCAACTCTCCACTAAAAAGACACAGGCTAAGAGAATAAATGTGTAAATAGGACCCAACATTCTACCGCATACAAGAAACACACCTCAGCAACAAAGATAGATATTACCTGAAAATAAAAGGCTGGAAAAAGCTTTTCAAAGCAAATGGACTCAAGAAGCAAGTGGGAGCGGCCATCCTAATATCTAGTAAAATAGACTTTCAACTAAAATTAATCAAAAGATATGGAAAAGGATACTTCATTCTCATCAAAGGAAAAATCTACCATGAGTACATCTTAATGCTGAACATCTATGTCCTAAATACAAGAGCACCCACATTTGTAAAAGAAACATTATTAAAGCTTAATCACACATCAATCCCCATACACTAATAGAGAAGACTTCAATACCCCACTCTCACCAATGGACAGATCATTGAAATAGAAACTAAATAGAGAAATAATGAAACTAACATCGGTCATGAATAAAATGGATCTAAAATATTTCTACAGAACTTCTCACTCAAACAAAAAGGAATATACTTTCTTCCCAGCACCACATAGAACCTTCTCCAAAATCAAACATATAGGCAATGAGAAAGCAAACTTCAACTGATACAAGAAAATTGAATTAACACATCTTTTTTTCAGATCACCATAGAAGAAAAATAGACCTCAATTGATGCCCTATGAGCCTATAAAGGGGGAGGAAGTCCCCCTCAGGCACAGTCATAGGGGAGAGGAGTAAGGGGAAAATGGGAGGGAGGGAAGAATGGGAGGATACAAGGGATGGGATAACCATTGAGATGTAACAAGAATAAATTAATAAAAGAATATTTTTAAAAAGTCCTCAATAAGAACAGAAATAACAGAAGCTTACATACTCATGGAAACTGAACAGCTCCCTGATCAAAGACCACTGGGTCAGGGAAGTAATAAATAAATATATTAAAGACTTCCTAAAACTCAAGGCACAACATACCCAAACTTATGCAACACCACGAAAGCAGTACTAAGAGGAAAGTTTATAGCATAAAAGTACCTTCATAAAGGAATTGGAGAGTAGCAACTTAAAGCAATAAAGAAATTGGAGAGAAGCTTTAGAAAAAAGAAACAAACAAACTCAAGAGGAGTAGACAGAGGAAATAATCAAACTCAGTATGTACAGCTGTTATGCTATGTCCAGACACTGTTCACTTGTCATCTACTGCCTAGGGTTTTTACCATCTTTCACTTCATTTTCTACAATGATACCCATGCTTGGGAGGAAGGGATGACATATTGATGTATCATTTCAAATTCATCACTCCACTTTCTCTTATCCTTTGTACCTGGGCTACTTGGGAAGCTCTTTGTTAATTGCCAGCTACTGAGAAAAGGAGCTTCTCTGATTAGGTTTGAGAAATATCTCTTAAATACTAAACAAATAAGATTTTCATTTTTTGATTTCTCAACCTCAGAAAACTTGTAATAGATAATTGAGACTGAATAATAGTACATGAAACTATGGGGCAGAAATAATGCTTGGTCTTTTGGAAGCTGAAAGAAGATCTTCAAGTCTAACCAATATTCTTTACTCTTAAGTACATGACATGCTCACAACTTCCACAGACAAAGTCTGCACCTATAGAACTATGTGACCTGTTCCCTGTGTAATGCAGGACCTGACACTATTACAATTGTGCATTCCTCCTGTAGGCTTAAATTTTTCAAAACCAATTATTAAATGCTTGTACCTCCTTTCCGACCTACCAATCAGAAATAGGGGAGAAAGAAGTTTATTAGGAAAATTAGGGTTTCAGACCTGTTTAGAAGTAGTTCCTTGTCGTAATTCCACTCTTTAAATTTTTTTATTAATTTATTCATATTTTTAAAATTTTATTGATTTATTCATATTTCATCTCAATTGTTATCCCATCCCTTGTATCCTCCCATTCCTCCCTCCCTCCCATTTTCCCCTTACTCCCTTTCCCTATGATGTGACTGAGGGGGACTTCCTCCCCCTGTATATGCTCATAGGATATCAAGTCTCTTCTTGGTAACCTGCTATCCTTTCTCTGAGTGCCACCAGGTCTCCCCATCCAGGGGACATGGTCAAATATGGGGCACCAGAGTCTGTGTGAAAGTCAGACCCCATTCTCCACTCAATTGTGGATAATGTCCTGTCCATTGGCTAGATTGGTGTAGGGGTTTGAAGTTTACTGCACATATTGTCCTTGGCTGGTGCCATAGTTTGAGCAGGACCCCTGGGCCCAGATCTACCTGTCATAATGTTCTTCTTGTAGGTTTCTAGGACCCTCTGGATCCTTCTATTTTGCCATTCTCCCATTCTTCTCTCACATAGAGTCCCAATAGGATGTCCTCCCCTCTGTCCCAGTTTCCTGGTAAGTGAAGACTTTCATGGGACATGCCCCTTGGGCTAGTGTCCAGATATAATTGAATATATACCATTTGACTCCTTCTGTTTCTGGGTTAACTCACTCATTATGATCATTTCTATCTCAATCCATTTGTCCACAAATTTCGGGAATTCCTTGTTTTTAATAGCTGAATAGTATTCCATAGTGTATATGTACCACAGTTTCTTTATCCATTCTTCTACTGAGGGACACTTAGGCTGTTTCCATGTTCTGGCTATTATGAATAAGGCCACTATGAATATGATTGAGCATATGTCCCTGTTCTGTGTTAGAGCATCTTCTGGGTATATTCCAAGGAGTGGAATAGCTGGGTCTTGAGGAAGCCCTATTCCCAGTTTTCTGAGATAGCACCAGATAGATTTCCAAAGTGGTTGTACCAGTTTGCATTCTCACCAGCAATGAAGGAGTGTTCCTCTTTCTCTACATTCTCGCCAGCATGTGGTGTCACTTGAATTTTTGATCTTGGCCATTCTGATGGGTGTAAGATGGAATCTCAGAGTTGTTTTGATTTGTGTTTCTCTGATGACTAAAGATGTTGAACATTTCTTTAAGCATTTCTCAGCCATTCGATATTCCTCTGTTGAGAATTCTCTGTTTAAGTCTAAGCCCCATTTCTTAATTGGGTTATTGGGTTTGGTGGTGTTTAATTTGAGTTCTTTATATATTTTGGAAATTAGGCCTTTGTCAGATTTAGGATTGGTCAAGATCTTTTCCCAGTCTGTAGGCTGTTGCTTTGTTCTGTTGGTAGTGTCTCCTGCCTTACAGAAGCTTCTCAGCCTCATGAGGTCCCATTTGTTAATTGTTGACCTTAGGACCTGGGCTGTTGGTCTTCTGTTCAGGAAGTTGTCTCCTGTGCCAATGTGTTCCAGGCTCTTCTCCCACTTTTTCCTCTAACCGATTTAATGTCTGGTTTTATGTTGAGGTCTTTCATCCACTTGGACTTGAGTTTTGTGCTTGGTAACAAATAGGGGTCTAATTGCATTTTTCTACATATAGACATCCAGTTAGACCAGCACCATTTGTTGAAGATGCTATCCTTTTTCCATTGAATAGATTTGGCTTCTTTGTCAAAAATCAAGTGACAGAATGTGTGTAGATTCATCTCTGAGTCTTCTATTAGATTCTATTGATCCACCAGCCTATTGCCGTGCCAGTACCAAGCTGTTTTAATTACTGTTGGTCTATAGTACAGCTTGAGATAGTGTATGGAGATTCCTCCAGAGGATCTTTCATTGTATAGGATTGTTTTTGCTATTCTGGGCTTTTTGTTTCTCCATATGAAGCTGAGAATTGATCTTTCGATGTCTTCAAAATATTTTGTAGATATTTTGTAGGGATTGCATTGAATCTGTAAATTGCTTTTGGTAAGATGGCCATTTTTACTATGTTAATTCTCCTGATCCATGAACAAGGAAGATCATTCCATCTTCTGATGTCATCCTCAATCTCTTTCTTCAGAGATTTAAAGTTTTTTTCAAACAAGTCCTTCACTTGCTTGGTTAGAGTTACTCCTAGATATTTTATATTGCTTGTGGCTATTGTGAAGGGTATAGTTTTCCTAATTTCTTCCTCTGCATGTTTGTCATTTGTATATAGGAAAGCTACTGACTTTTTTGAGTTAATTTTGTATCCAGCCAATTTGCTGAAGGTGTTTATCAGCCGTAGGAGTTCTCTGGTGGAATTTTGGGGGTCACTTATATACACTATCATATCTTCTGCAAATAGGGATAATTTGACTTCCTCCTTTCCCATTTGGATACCCTTGCTCTCCTTTTGATGTCTTATTGCTCTGGCTAGAACTTCAAGAACTACACTGAAGAGACATGGAGAGAGTGGGCAGCCTTGTCTGGTGCCCGATTTTAGAGGAACACAATTCCACTCTTTATTGTCAAGAATCCAACCGAGTCCAATAGCAAACACCAAACAGCAAGACAGATCAGAGCAGCGGCACAATCCAGCACAAGCAGCAAGGCTCCGCCAAATGAGCAGGAGTCAATTTAATTGGCCAGAGTCATCTGGAGTACTATGAGAAGTTCTCTGGAACATTTCTCCTTACAAAGTGGAAACCAGCAAGGACCAGCGAAGCATTGCACTGTGTAGCAATGCAAAAGCACCCTCTCACTGTCTGTGGGTTTCTATTTATATTCTTTCTAAATATCATACACCCCACCCCCATGTCTGTTTTCAGAACAATATCACATGCCCTCTCACAAGACAGCTTCCAGGAAAACATCACATTACATAACTGAGTTTTTAAAGAAACCAGAAACCTGCACTTCATTCTTCCTCAGCTGTCTACATTATGGTCACCACTAAGTGCAATTCTCTACCTCATAGATCATGCTAAAAATTAGAGGGGGGGAAAGAGGGAGGGAAGGAGGGAGGGAGAGAATGTGTGTGTGTGTGTGTTGACTGTATCGGAAACACAGATACAAAGTGTAAATGACACATTTGAGAAATGGAAATTAGTGAACTTACCATATGACCCAGATAGATCACTCCTCGGCATATGCCCAAAGTACTTAACATCTTATGACACATACACTTGTTCAATTGTACTCATTACCGCTTTATTCAAACTAGCTATGAAATGTAAGCAACATAAATGGCTAAGGCAGATAAATGGATAATAAAAATGTGGTATACAATAGGAAAGTGAAATCATGAAATTGCAGGTAAGTGGGTAGAATTAGGAAGTGCTATACTGAGTGAAGTAACCCAGACCCAGAAAGACAAATGCCAGATTTCCTGGGCCAGAGAAAAAGCCCACATTTCCTACCCCAAGTCTAGTGTCAGACATAGCACAGGTAGCACAAAAATAAATTCAGAATGTCTACGCTTCAAGAAATACTTTGAGGGGAAAAAAGCAGGTACTGGCTTTAACTGTCTCGGTGATCACAAAAAGAAAAAAATTAAAAGAAAATGATAGATTTTCATTTTGACATATTTTGAAAATATTTTCACACTTGACACATGATTTGCCTGCATCTGTTTCATCCTTTTTCCTGCTCTAAAGCAACATAGCTGAGAAGATATGTCCTACACAGGTCACTACTGATGAATCTTGCTGTAAGTTGGTGCAGGTTTTTAATGAAACAACAGATGTATACAGGTAACAAGTCATATTAACATTTAGCAATGCTAGCAGACTACCAAGAAGAGACTTGATACCCTAGCATCATATTCAGGGGGAGGAGGTCCCCCTCAGTCACAGTCATATAGAAGGGGTATGGGGTGAAAGCGGAAGGGAGGGAGGAATCGGAGTATGCATGGGATGGGAAGGTAAATGTGATATAATGTGAATGATTTCATTATAAAAAAATTTAGCAAATGCATAAGGTAGTCTATATGGGTTTTAAAATTTTATTGAAAAACAAAATATTTACACTATGTTTAATTGGTAAAATTGACACATAACTTTTTCAGAGTCTTCACTCACAAAAAAACAAGTTACTTGGACTGAAACTGACACACCAGAATTGACAAGACAGGTGAGAAAGAGGCAGAACCATTACATATGAAGCATGTCTGTCTGCTATGTACTGTGGTTAGAAGACCCAATAGAATCCTCAAACTTAATTAAAGACTGGGATATAGCATGTCATGCATATGTGGACATATTTCCCTTATTTTACATATTCAAAACTGCACACCGAGCATAATCAGAAGAGCAAAAAACACTTCCATAAGTGCTTTACAGACTCATCCTTACTTTAGAGAAGGAAAAATTAGTATAAGAGCCTGTTGAAGGTTTCAACTACAGAAAACAGAATCAGTTGGCATCTGCAAGTCAGGACTGAGGATACAACATTAGTTTAAAATAAATGATATGTTTTATAAGATTTACAATTTTCTACTTATGATCTATTAATTTTTAAAATATTATTTACTTATTTTTATTGATGGGGTTACATATCATGATGTGCAGGTGGAGGTCAGAGGAAAACTTGCTGGAGCCATTTCTTTTTTTCCTTCTTGTGGGTCCTGGAATCCTAACATAAGCTACCAGGCTTGGCAGCAAGTATTTTACTGCTGATTTATCTAGCAAGCTCTCTATTCAATTTATTTATTTTGTTTTTAAGTTAATAAATTTGTGTATTTTCAGTAGGTATGACAGAAATATTTGGATCTTTAAGACTACTTATAAATCTCAAAAAAATGTCATTTCAGATGGTTTATTTTCACAGTTTGCCATAATTATACACACTTTCTAATGAGAGGATTAGGGACAAAACTTCCTCAATAATGAGGAGGGGAAAATAGGTTTGTAATCAGAGGGGTTATGTGTATGTTAAATAAAATCAAATAAACAGAGTTTTAAAATATCTGAAAACTGGGGGGGAAAGTTTATCAATCTACTAAAAAAAGCAACTTAATGAGTATATATTAAAATTTGGGTTGGGGTGGGAGGTGGCTTAGCTGTCAAGTACATGCTGCTTTTTCAGAAGATCAGAGCTATGTCTCACCTACTGAGCCACCTGGAACTCCTGCTCTCCCGCTCCCCAAGACCAGCTCCAGGAAATGCAAAGAGAAGAGGAGAGAGGTGGGTCCTCAGTAGGGAGAATTGAGCAAGTGGTGAACATCTGGTTAAGGGAAAGCAACTGTTGGTTGAACAACTAGCTAGAGGAACCAGCTGTTGTGGAGAGGTTGAGGAACGGAGGAAAAAAGAAATACTCGGAGACTCGGGCATATGCAGTAGAAGCTGAAGGTCTTAAAGCCCAGGAGAACTTTTCTTCTGGCTCTTTATCTGTCTCCATCTCTGTCTCACTTGCTATCTGTCTGACTCCTTGCTCCTTACTCCATTACTTGCTTGCTGTCTTTCTATCTATCTTCTTGCTTGATGGTACGCACCTTTCTATCTCCTTGCTTGCTGTTGCCCAGCTTTTTAATTTTCTTGCTTGCTGTTACCTATCTACCTATCTCTTTTGCCATTCCCCATCTATCCATCTCTCTTGCTGTTCCCCTTCTCACTCTGGCTTACTCTTTTATGTCTGTTACTTGTATGCCCTTTCTCCTTGGGCCAACTCCAGTATTTTATTGAAATAAAGTTCAGTTTTTTAAATTACAGATTACATCATGATTTTTTCCATCTTTTACCATCACTAGAGCAATCCAAAATCAACAGTGTTAGAAGTAAATACAAAAAGTCCTATAACCTACAACAAAGCATACAACAAAAATCAATTAATTTCCGAAAACGGTCAGCATAACCTGATTATTACTTCTTAAACAATACTCAGAAATGTTTAATCATAAATGTCCCCAGGCTAAAGCCATTGTGTTTACAAGATTGTCATAGTAATATAACTTGAGCTAACTGTTCTCTAATAAAGAAAATACTTGACTTACTCCCAGTCCCAAAGCAACAGTTATGGTATCCAAGCCTAGGTTAGCTGCCAAGGGGTCCTCTATTATAAAATATCTGTAAAGCATGGCATTCCAAGCCTATCTTCTATTACTCTCAAAGTGGATTCTAAAGAAACGTTTCTATGGTTAACAGTATCTAAGCAGGTACTATTATGTCTAGGTCTTAACTTTCTTACATGCAGTTTCTTCTTGAGTGCTCACAGTCAGAGCAAAAAATAAATAAATAAAAATCTATGAGTGTCTCAAGACTTTAGCCAGATGCCCTCATTCAACATCCTCTGTGAGAAAACATTTTCCCTGTATGACTTTCCTTGGGGGTGAGAAATAGAAAGAACAGTTTTTAGGAGAAATAGCAGATTTCTAAACAACTTTACACCTGGAACATACATAATGTTTGGGTGGCAGTGGTGATCAGCAGGAGATCTTGGAACTTCATCAAGCAAAGCCTCTACAACCTATCCTCATATCTGTGACATTGCTCCATCCAGGTCTTAGAGCTCTCTCTCTGGCTCCTTGGGGCACCAAGATAGTCCCTCTCTCTCTCTCTCTCTCTCTCTCTCTCTCTCTCTCTCTCTCTCTCTCTCTCTCTCTCTCTCTCTCTCTCTCTCTCTCTCTCTCTCTCTCTCTCTCTCTCTCTCTCTCTCTCTCTCTCTCTCTCTCCCTCTCCTGTATATTTCATGTAAATAAATATTTGTGAATACTTTCAATAACATAAAACCAAAAGTTTTAGAATGTATGTACCTGGAAAGCAGGAGTTTTTTATTTTAAAAATTAGTGAAAAATAATTACAGGCAATGTCACATGCCTGTAATCCCAGCACTCAGGAGGCAGGCAGAGCTCTATGAGTCCAAGGCCAGTTTGGTCTACAAAGTGAACCCAGGGCATCCAAGGCTGTACAGAGAATCCCAGTCTCAAAAAACCAAAAAAAGAAAGGAAGGAAAAGAAGGAAAAGGATGAAAGAAGAAGAAGAAGAAGAAGAAGAAGAAGAAGAAGAAGAAGAAGAAGAAGAAGAAGAAGAAGAAGAAGAAGAAGAAGAAGAAGAGGGAAGAGAAAGAAGGAGGAAGAGGGGGAGGAGGGAGATTCTTTTTCCATACAATACATCCTGACCACAATTTCCCCTCCCCTCACTTCTAGATTTCCCTTCCTCCCTTGTCCCCAGGAAACAGCAGGCATCCAAGAGATGACAAACACAATGAAACAAGATACAATAATACAAAGCAAAAGGCCTCATTTCTAGGCGGGACAAGGCAATCTAAGAGGAAGAAAAGAGTCACAAGAGTAGACTAAAAGCAATCTGGAGCACATATAACAATCAGGAATGACTCTAAAAATTCTAGCTCAAGTATTTTAATAATAATTACATAAACAGGTGCGTGTACTATAACAATATGTAAAGTTTCTATTATGTTCAAAACACAATCAAAATATATGATGTACTGCAAAAGAGACAAAAAGATAAAAACAAGTTATCAGAGGATAGTTATTATTTTATGACTTTTTTCAGAGCACCCAGGACTTCCTTGTTTCTTAAGCTGTAAATAAAGGGGTTTAGCAGAGGAATCACAACTGTGTAGAACAGTGAGTACATTTTATCCTTTTGTTTACCTGATCCAGACCCAGGGCTCACATACATGAAGAGGAGAGTGCCATAGAACAAAGAGACAGAGAGCAGGTGGGCACTGCAGGTGAAGAAGGCTTTCCTTCTGCCCTTCTCAGACTTCATGTTCAGAACAGCAAACAGGACACGGGCATAAGAGACTACAATAGTCACAGAGGTGCTGATTTGTATGGAGGAAGCAAATATAAAAGCCACCAATGCATTAAGAGATGGATCTGTGCAAGAAATTGTATATAGTGGCATGATTTCACAGTAGAAATGATCAATAACATTAGACCTGCAGAACGTTAATCTGAATAATAAGCCCACATGAACTATAGGATTTAGAATACCAATTATATATGATATACTAATTAACACAGTACAGAGTCTTTTGGACATCACCACTAGATAGAGCAGAGGGTTGCATATGGCAACATAGCGGTCATAGGCCATGGCTACCAGGAGGAAAATTTCTGTAGTTGCACTGAAACAAAAGAAGTAAAACTGGGCGAAACACTCACCCAGGGATATCATATCATCCTTATTTAAAAATTTCATAAGCATCTTTGGTGTCACAGAGGATGAAGTACATGCATCTGCAAAGGCTAAATTTCCAAGGAAAAGGTACATAGGAGTGTGAAGATGGGGGTCCTTCCAGATGAGAAAAATTAAGCCAAGGTTGCCCACCATGGTGGTGACATAGATGAAGAAGAACACCAAGAACAGGGGGACTTGCAGTTCTGGACGATCTGTTATTCCTCTGAAAATAAACTCAGTCAGCTGGGTCCTGTTTCCTTCCATCACACTCTCTCAGGTTGCTCACTGCAAAGAGAAATGAGACAAAGAAAATATAACCAAGACACCATGAGCATGGGAGCAAATCATAGTTCATATTCATACATATCAAATGCTCCTTAATAAACAAGAACTGTACTCTATTTCTGCCTTCAAAGCTTTCCTGAAATATGAAATATTTTCTGAGCAATTTTGACATATACATTTTATAACTTGCAGTTATATGGAAAGTAACTGAGGAGACCATAGACATCGATTCACTGACCTTATGTGTATAGGCCCATGTAACTATAACTTATGTATACTTGAGTATATATTTAGATTATGGTTACTTTAAATACATTTATAATATATTATACAAAATTTAGAATGGTGAATATGCAAAATGCACTTTATCATAAAGTATGTTAATGAAAATCCCAAGTTGAAAAGTCTCACTTTGTAAAGTAATGCTTGATTAAAGACATTTTTATGTTCATTTATAATGGATTTTGAACATGCTCAGACTCTCCAGTGTTCTCTCCCTCTGCTGATGTTTCCCTTGCCTTCTCAAATAGCATCATCCTATATTCAGTTCATATTTTTTTGAGACAGGGTTTTCTGTGTGCAACAGAGTCTTGGCTATCCCGGACTCAGTTTGTAGGCTGGATCATACTCAAACTCTCAGAGATCCAACTATCTCTGTCTTTGTAGTGCTGGAAATAAAAGTATGCACCAACCACAACATACAGAGTCTCTTGTGTAACAGCCCTGGCTGTCCTGGAACTTATTGCGTACACCAATATGACCTTGAACTGAGAAAGACCCATCCACCTGCCTCTGCCTCAAAAGTGCTGGGATGAGAGGCATGCGGCACCACGAAGGCTTCAAATAACCCCATATGGAAGAAAGATGAAAAGGAAACTTGGTATAATTTGTTTGTGTACATGTCTTCTAAGACAGAAGCAGGTCAGGTAATGAAATGGTAATTTAAAACATTTCTATTCTTTTTACCTTTTTCAAATATGTTACATGATTACACATATATAAAATCAATCACAAATTTCCAAGATAATTATAATTTTTTTCAACAAAATACATGTAAAGAACCATGGAATTAAATACTATGACTTTTCTATTTGTCATCAAGAGCCTGTTACTCGTATGTTAATACGTGATGTCACAGTCACTTTTATTTTAAAATAAAACACATGTAAATAATTTGTTTACATAGTAATGATATAGCTAAGAAAAGTAATTTAATCTGCCTGTGTGGAAGATTATCCAGTAAATTAAGAATATTTTTGATATTTCAGTTGTCCATGGCTTTAATATGATTTTAACAATGTCACAGTGTTCCCTGAGCCCAGATATTGCTTGAGAGAGATTGTGAGATTAAAGGTGCTGTTTAACATTACGGAACACATCGCCATAGACTGAATGGTCATAGTCTCCAATGTGTGCATTCATTATAAATGTTTAAAACTACATTTATATAAAGAATCAATCAGGTAAAACATGAAACAAAACAATTTACAGCGCCTATAGGTATAGCATGCAAGGTCACCAAGCCAAGTGTACCCATGAGTGTAATCCCCTGGGTAGTGGTACCAGATCCTGCACAATAGAACAGGGAAAGTGTTCAAGTCAGGACCACCTTACAATATTTCTGTAATGATAACTATTCATAATTCTGGGCTTGAGGTGGTTCATGTATTAGCATCACCGCATTGATGATCTAAAACTGAAGCTGACCACCGAGGAATTACAGGTTTTGTTGTCTAATCATCCAGTGAATAGTAATAGCCACAGAGTCTTAGGCCAAGGCCAGCCCAAAGGGGTTCCTCCCAGCAACATGCACTTTTACCTTTTTTAAATCTTAGCCAATTCTTTTTAAAAATTAGCTAGCAGCTCCATACCCATACTCATATCGGTGGCTTTAATAGTCTATCTTTTTCAAATAATTTATTTAATTTTTTAAAAAAAGTGTAAACTAGAAATCTTTTGAAAGAACAGGCAAAGAATCTTCTTGAGAAAATAAAATACTTAGAAGAATTCAAATATTGTACAGACATAAGGACAGGTATCTTTTATCCCTTCATTTCAACTAATAGAAAAGCCATTCTGTGAAATTAGTTCTCCTCCGTCTTTACTGGGAATACAAAAGAGAAATTTTGCTTACGGCTTTACTGCATGCTGAAACACAATAGCAGAGAAGCAGGTAATGTTTGTAAAATTATTAAATGTTCCATGGTCTTATACAACAAGTATAAGATGACCGTTGCTTTCTCTTTTCCAAGCATTTAGCATGCAACAGATGCTGTTGTGGGTAAGTCTTCCTTTCCTCACATTCCCAGAATTCCCAGGGAATAACCAGGTGAGGAAGCAGGAATGGATGCCACAAGAAGCCTTGCAGCACTAGGAACCAACAATTCTTCTTGATTGTGGAAATTTACAAAGCAAAAATCAGAAAGTAAGTGTGCGAAAGAAGACTCACAGCATAGAGGTTGACCACGTGGACTCTTACAAATTCAAATGATTGAACTCAAAACTTTGGACTATAACACACAGCTGTAAACCAGCAGTGATTTAGAGAAAGCAGACAAAATATTCCATTTGCCTTATCAGGACTGCTGAGTGTCCCAATTGTTAGATAATTCCCCTAAAAAGATACTTACACATTATCACTCCCATGCATGTATTATGACAAATTTTTGGTAATGAAATGGTTGAGCTATATAAAGGCACAATATTATTTTTCTCACCAAATTTCTATGAAAGTCTCTGCAGGAATGGATGCGACAAAACTTAAATCTCCGTGAACATACTTCAGGAACAAGAGTGACTCTGACAATTGTCCCTCTCATGTCAATTTTCTTTAACAAAAGTAGTTTGTGAGGGCTATTTATTTCTTTTCATCTTCCATCCTACTTTTGAAGTTAATACTAAACTCCCTAATGCAACCAAAGACTCCCTATAGGATAAAGACAATTTGCTGGGCATTGTTTATTATTCATATAATTATTATTAAGAAACCAATTTTAATGGTCTTACATAGGCTTTTGTGCTTTCTAAAACCAAAATATTATGGGTCAATTATCAATGTAATTACTACACTGACATTCTCTATATATTTTAGATGCAATTGGCTTACCATCTTGATATCTTCAATTAGCAATCATTTTATAATGTTTAGGAAAATATTAATTATTGCTTTATTATTATGTATATTATATATTGATAAGGATATTAATTTCTGAAAATTACCAAGTGTTCTCATAGTATTTTTATAAATGAAGCAAACATTTACTAATTCAGATTCATCCAGTGGTTTCACTCACTTCTTCCACTGAGAATAAATTATTCCCAGTATGAATGCATTTCTCACATAAAAAATCAATAAATTTAATGTGGCCTACTGTAGCCAAATATCAGAAAAAATGTTTAAGGCAATGAAACTATATAAAAACATAAAGAGAACAAATTGCTCTGGTCACACTGATTTCTGGTGAGTACTGTCAGAATTTTCATGCAAATATATGCCAACTGCTACTTATTCAGGTATTTCCATTTGTTTATATAGTATTAACATATACTGTTAAAATTAAAATGATATGAATGTACATTTATTTTCTTAAAAATGTATTTTCTAATGTCTTAACATGGAAATTTATGAGTTTATTTTTCCAGGTTATAGAAGTTTTTTTATTTATTTGACTCATTCAGATTACATCTCCATTGTTATCCCCTCACATGAATCCTCCAGTTTCTCTCCCCTCACACGCTTTCACCCCATTCACCTCCTCTTGGTCTGTGACAGAAGGGGACTTCCTTCCCCACCATATGATCTCAGTCTGTCAAGGCTCATCCTGGTACCCTGCTTATACTTTCTCTGAGTGCCACCAAGCCTCTCCACCAAGGGGAGGTGGTCAAATACGGGGTACCAGAGTTAATCCCTACTCTCCACACAACTGTGGAGAATTTCCTATCCATTGGCTAGATCTGAATAATTCAATGTTTACTGCATGTATTGTCCTTGGTTGGTGCAGTGGTTTGAGCAGATCCCCCTGGGTCCAGATCTACGCTTCATGATGTTCTTCTTGTACGTTCTAGGATGCTCTGGGTCCTTTTATTTCCCCATTCTCCCATGCTTCTCTCACCTGGAGTCCTAAAAGGAGGTCCCTGCATCTACCTAATGTCCGGGTAAGTGAAGACTTTCATGGGACTTTCCCTTTGGGCTGGTGTTCAATTGTGAGTGAGTACATACCATGTGAGTCTTTCTGGGTCTGGATTAAACTCACTCAGGATGATCATTTCTAGTTCCATCCATTTGTTCACAAATTTCAGAATTTCCTTGTTTTTAATAGCTGAGTAGTATTCAATAGTGTAAATGTGCCACAGTTTCCTTATCCATTCTTCCATTGAGGGACATTTAGGTTGTGTCCAGGTTCGTGGTATTATGAACAAAGCCACTATGAACATGGTTGAGCATATGTCCTTGTTGTGTGGTGGAGCATCTTATGGGTATATTCCAGGAGTGGAATAGCTGGGTCTTGAGGTAGCCCTATTCCCAGTTTTCTGAGAAAGCACCAGATTGATTTCCAAATAGGTTGTATAAGTTTGTACTCCCACCAGCAATAAAGGAGTGTTCTCCTTTCTCCACATCCATGCCAGAATCTGCTGTCACTTGAGTTTTTGATCTTAGCCATTCTGATGGGTGTAAGATGGAATCTCAGAGTTGTTTTGATTTGCAATTCTCTGATGAATAAGGATGTTGAGCCTTTTTAAGTATTTCTCGGCCATTCGATATTCCTCTATTGAGAATTTTCTGTGTAATTCTGAGCCCCATTTCTTAATTGGGTTAATTGGTTGGTGGTGTTTAATTTCTTGGGCTTTTTATATATTTTGGATATTACACCTTTGTCAGATATAGGGTTAGTGAAGATCTTTTCCCAGTCTGTAGGCTGTGGCTTTGTTCTGTTTACAGTGTCTTTTGCCTAACAGAAGCTTCTCAGCCCCTGAGGTCCCATTTGCTAATTGCTGACCTTAAGGCCTGGGCTGTTGGAGTTCGCTTCAGGAAGTTGTCTCCAGTGTCAATGCATTCCAGTCTCTTCTCCAATTTTTTCCTAACAGACTTAGTGTCTCTGGTTTTATCTTGAGGTCTTTAATCCACTTGGACTTGACTTTTATGTATGGTGATAAATATGGGTCTACTTGCATTTTTCTACTTGTAGACACCAAATTAGACCAGCATCATTTGTTGAAGATGCTATTCTTTTTCCATTCAATAGATTTGGCCTCTTTGTCAAAACTCAAGCATCCATATGTGTGTGGGTTAAGTTTAATGAAAACATTCCCACATGTGAAACTCAGAGAATATTGCAGGATGAGAGACAGATAGATTGTTAAGAGCCAGAAGATCAGAGAGTTTGCCATGAGGTTCTGTCTCCTAGTAATATCAGAAGCAACACACATAAGGTCTAGACAACTTTGATGCCCCAAGGTGAGCAGAGTAAGAAAGACATCAGTAAAGGTTCCAAAGTAGATGAAGAAGGCCCATGAGACCTCAGCCTTCCACAAAAAGCTATAGGCAACTGAGGAAAGCTGAGAGCAGGAGAGGTGTTCTTCCCCAGAGAAGAGAACAATTGTTATATGGACTGGACAGGGCCAATATGTTTAAAGTATTTTAATATATAATATGTATGTATGTATATATATATATATATATATGCATACAATTGTAGTTTTTCTTTTTTTTTCTTTATTAATTTATTCTTGTTATATCTCAATGGTTATCCCATCCCTTGTATCCTCCCATTCTTCCCTTCCTCCCATTTTCCCCTTATTCCCCTCCCCTATGACTGTTCCTGAGGGGGATTGCCTCCCCCTGTATATGCTCATAGGGTATCAAGTCTCTTCTTGGTAACCTGCTGTCCTTCCTCTGAGTGCCACCTTTTCTTAAAAAGAGACTTGAATTTAAAGGAGAGTAGAAATAGGTATATGTGAGTGTTTGGAAGGAGGAAAGGAAAGTGAAAAGTATTGTAATTAAATTAAATCTCAAAAAAGTTCTGATAGCTATAATCTTAAACTCTAAAATTTGAAAATGTTGCATCCAAATAAATTTACATTGTTAAGGATGTTGTCTTACAATTTTGTCATGAAACTGTGGGTATATACTGATCATTTATTACTGTGGGGTTTCCATGGATCCTATGGACATCTCTTTAGAAAGACACAGAGACGTCTATACACCTTGAGGCTGTTGGCCTTTTGCTGGGGCAGTCTCTGAGCTAACTACTAACTTAACCCCGTTTTCTGGCACTCCACTCCTTCACATGCTGCTCACTGCCTACCTCCCTGCCCCATCGTTCTGCCACCTTGTGCTTCTGACCAGAAATTCCAGCCTTGCTTCCTGCCTCAGCTCTTGTGCCAGCTCTTTATTATGTAAAAAGACACATTCCAGTTTGCACCAATCAGCAGCAAGATAATGCCTGATCCATCTCTTTGGGTTGCCCTTTGGAATTGAGGGGTGGTTTCACTTTCACTATGCCAGCTTGCATTTTAATATAATAATCTCAGAGAATCATCTGTTGTGCAGGTGAGGAAGACCAAGCATTTCCATATAGAAGTCTTGAAATGGGTTATTGAGAGGACAATGCCAAACATTCTGCCAGCACTTAAGCTTGACCACAAGGCCCACACCAACTGAAAATACTGGGACACACCATCATACAATCTAGGGGAAGGTCATATCAACAATTTATATTACATGTCCAGAAGGAACACATGCTGCTTTTTTATGCAAGCCGAAAATAAACATATTACATTTATATGTATATACCTGACAACATGTCTATATCTACATGAACATAAAACAAAGTATTGATGCAGAGTTGTAAGCTTTCATTAAAACCCAGAAAATTATGGCTGTATCTATTTAATGAGTTCAAAGTGATATTTGATATATGCATGCAGTATTTCATATTAGCCATTGTCACCATGTTGTGAAGACATCCCACAATGTCTTTTTATCCCACTGAAACCTTCTTCCCTTAACAACCATTTCCTTAGTCTGTCTTAGGCTGTTAAGGCTCTAATGACTATGTACCTATTCTTGCATGTGTGTCTCACTGTTCTAGATTCTGCACTTACGTGAGGCTACTTAGTAGTGGGCCTTTTCATTTGGCATGTCTTTCAGGTTCATCCATATTTTCTCAAAGATTATAATTTCCATATTTTTTATTATTCATTTCGTATGTTTGCCTCATATACTTTGTCAATCCACCCACTAGTGGTCATATAGGATATGTTAATACAGTGGTCACAGTAAAAGGTGCTATAGTGGACATGCTGGTGCAGATGTCTCATCAGAGTACAGATACAGTAGGTCTGAATGTTGTTTTTGGAGTGGGTTCCATCCTGTTTGGAACATATAGGCTTGGGCATTCTTCCTCTAAGATGGTGACCAATAAGCATTCATGATCTTAATTTTCTCGCTGCCAAAGTAAAGTTCTAATGTGCACCTACACAGTTTCCAGAAGCCATGGGGAAAATGAAAAGGAAGCTCTTGACAATGGTGACAGATGATCAAGATACATGGAGTGGTGACTTGAGTTGTGTTGGTAATTGTTTCACTTATTCATAAATAAAGCTGCCCATCTCTTCTGCAAAAGGGTAGAGCTTGGAGATGTCTAAAATAGGAAGTGTGCTAATCACTGGGAGTTTAATTTAATTCTGAAGACAAAACAATGTTTACACATTCTTCATTAAATGACATGGAGAACACAATGTTATTTAGATAGAGTAAATGAACAGAAACTACCAGCAGGATACTATAAAGAGATCATTTTGATTTTTAAAAATATTTATTTGTTTATTTTATTTTTATGGGTACTGTATTTGCATGTATACCTGCATAAAAGAAGAAGGTGTCAGATCACATTATAGATGGTTGTGAGCCACCATGTGGGTGCTGGGAACTGAATTCAGGAACTCCAGCAGAGCAGAGAGTGCTCTTAACCACTGAAACATCTCTCTAACCCAACCATTTCTATTTTTAATAATAATTATCTCAAAACATTTCACATCTGAGTGCATCAGACTGCAACATTAAGCCACAGACATTTCTGCCTAACTACAATACTACCTTGAGATCTGACCATAACAACATGACGGCAATTTATCTGGAATTCACAAATTACTTTTACAAGATTGCATTTGAGACTTTTCTTTTTAAAGAGTCACTTTTATCATGAAGAGTACCTTAGTTATGTCTCTGTTGCTATATCAAAAAACCTTCAGGCCAACAAGTTAGGAGAGAAAGGATTGCTTGATGTGAATAGTTCCATGGTGACACAGTCCTAAATGGCAGCAAAGTCAAAGCAGCAGGACGGTAGCAGAAGGCACACTGCATCCACAGCCAGGAAGTAGAGGAACAAGAGAAGGCAGGACAAGCCTCAATGCCTGCCCCCAGGGAATGACTTCTTCCAGCAAAGTCTGCACCTCCTAAAGGTACCACAACCTTTCCTAGTAGCAACACTACCCAGGACCAAGGGTGCAAAGCCAGGGCCCCATGATGAACATTATCCATTCAAAGCAAAGCCTTGCACTCCTAGTCCCCTGTGCTGATGGTCACCTCTTAATGAAAAGAGTATTCAGCAAAACTCTGATGGCCCATTGTCTTAATCACTGATCAAAAGTCCAAAATATCAAGGCAGATTCTCAACTGGTGACAAATGCAAGGAACTATCTTCATTGTGACATGCCCCAGTAAAATCAAAAGGACAAATTCTCTACTCTATCATGCAGTGACATAGGGCCATCACTCCCATTACAAAGGAACGAACAGGAGCATAAAGAGGAAGGATCAGTCCAAAGCAAGACTAATATCCAGCAGGACCAACACCACATCCTGAGGCCCTATGCCCATTGATTAAGATTACTATAGGAATCACATCAGCTGCAAAGGGCTTGCAAGGTCTCATCTCTATAAGTCAGCTGTTTGTGGAACACAGACTCTCTGCTGCATCAACTCAATTCCAAGTGTGCAGCTTTGCCCAGAAGGTGTGGCATGGTTCTGTCACCTCCAAAACCCTCGTGTCACCAATGCTTTGCCTTCATAGCTTCACACAGACTTTTCTCAGGACTGCCTTGCGTGGATATGAACCTGACACACATTATCTGGCCAGAGCTGCTAGCTAGGACTCCCTCTCAGGCTTGCATCTTTCATTCCTTCAAAGGTAGCACCACATGGCCACTGCTGGCAAGTTCTGCTGCCACCTTAAGGTGTATTCTGTACCTTTGTACCACAGTTGCATCAGCTTCTCAGTTTCCAAGAGACACTGTGCTAGGCAGTTGGTTTCCAGGATAAGATACTGTTTCTTCATTCTCAGAATAGGCTCTCTGGTTTGAGATATATGTGTTCTTAACAAATTGAATCTTTAATAGATGGGTATTTTTTTTTTGTCCCTTTAAGGCGTTGTTCTTGTGCTCCCATTGCACAGAACCAGGTTTTACTTGAATGGAAGTAACACCTTTGGCAGTTACAGATGCTACACACTCTACCCCTCTTTTTGAAAATGTCAATCTTACACACTTTCCTTACCATAAGCACATGTTAGTATCTGTTTTGACACACATATTGCTCTCTCTCCTCCTCTCCTTTCTTTCTCTTCCCTTATCCCCTGTCCCTTACCTTCCAACTCTGTAGATATCAATGAGAACAGTGAGAAATAGATGCAAAATTTCTACTATGAAGCTTCTTTGGGTTTTTTTCCAATTTATCCTCATTCATGTTTGTTGAGGTACCACCAGATTCTTTGCCACAGTATACCCTGAAAGACCTCTAGGCCACCAGTAATCACCTCTGTGTAGCTCCATGAGGCACACTGAAAATATCCAGTTTTTTTTTCTCTACCTCTTGAGAGGTAGGGAAACATCAATTAGAATGTCCCATTAAGCTCTGCTTTTTAGCAGTTGATGGCTTCCCTTGCCCAAAGTTTCAAACTACTGCACATTCCTGATGCAAAGAACTTCAAAGGCCTAAGAAACACAAGATCGGGGTAATCACAGCAGCACTGCCTAGGGTAGATCATCGGTCTGAGCTGATTTCTGTAAAATATAAAGCATTGTTTTAGGGTTTCAGTTCCTGGAGAATACAGTCACTGAGGCTGAGCTGAAAGCTACTGGGCACATTGTATTTATACTCATGAGGCAAAACAAAAATAAGAAGAGGGATGTGGCTTTGCTGACTCAAGGCTTGCTGGTACTGACCCACATCCTCCAGCAGAGCTGCACTTCCTAGGTGCTCCATAACTATGCCAAACAGAGCCACAATAATGACTAAGTGTCAGAAATAGGGGGCCATGTCACATTTGCTACAGCAGCTCTGCTCCTTCTCTCTTCAGAAGTTTGTGTAAATAGTGCAGTAATGCGTTTATATATTCTGCATTATGTTTTTTAAATTTTTATTAATTTATTCATATTACATCTCAATTGTTAGCCCATCCCTTGTATCCTCCCATTCCTCCCTCCCTCCTGCTTCCCCCCCAACTCCCTTCCCCTATGTCTGTGACTGAGGGGGACCTCCTACCCCTCTATATGCTCATAGGGTATCGAGTCTCTTCTTGGTGACCTATTATCCTTCCTCTGAGTAACACCAGGCCTCCCCATCCAAGGGACATGGCCCAATATGGGGCACTAGAGTTTGTGTGAAAGTCAGATCTCCTTCACCACTTAATGGTGGAGAATGTCCTATCCATCGGCTAGACTGGGTAGGGGTTCGAAGTTTACTGCCTATATTTTCCTTGGCTGGTGCCATAGTTTGAGGAGGACCCCAGTTACAGCACATATGTTTAATGTGTTACCTTCTTATAGTATTCTGTCAACAACCAGAAAAAGTATAAACACTCATGGTAACAATGCCCCTTAATGATGCTATGGATTGCATGTGACTCAAGATATGAAGCACAGTGCATCTGTTTACTTTATTTGTGCTGACATTCATTTGAAGACCTTCATTAATGGTTGTGCCCAGATCTAGATCATAGCCAAAAAAAAAAAAAGTGAAAATAAAAGATAGGGATAGGTATAAAGAAACAGTCGTTTAGTAATAATTTCAAACTCTCTTTACATGTTCCATGAAAAAAAATGTTTGATTTGTTAATACTTTAAATTGAGAACTTTCAATTAACATAAATATCTATCTCATTCATATTATAATTACATTTCATGAAATATGTATTTTAAGTATTTAGTTTGTATTCTTTTTCTTTTTCATGTGTTGCATAAGTATTATTTACTTATGTACTGGTAAAATAGATTATTTAAATGAACTTTCCCCAAGAAATGTTTAGGGGGAAAATATATTTTAAACAAGTTATTTATATATCTTGTGATTGGTTTTTGGTAAAATAAGATCAAACATAATTGAAGTAGATTTTAAGGTAAACTTTATGGATTCAAAGAAGAAAATAATAAATGATTTAACTTTCACTTTCACAGTAAACTTAAAAATAAAAAATAGTAGGAATAGCTCTTAAGACTTCATTAACTAATTTATATTAATATTATCAAGACAACCATTCACTGTCTAAATTTTAATTTTTTATTTCACAATATGTTTAATTTTAATTATATGCATTATGCCAGATTAAATAGGATGACATATTGAGAAAGAGAAGAAAAGTTGGTACAATGAACTTCAATTTTTTTCTGAAAGTGATTGTTATTTTATGACTTTTCTCAGAGCACCCAAGACTTCCTTGTTTCTTAAGCTGTAAATAAAGGGGTTTAGCAGAGGAATCACAACTGTGTAGAACAGTGAGTACATTTTATCCTTTTGTTTACCTGATCCAGACCCAGGGCTCACATACATGAAGAGGAGAGTGCCATAGAACAAAGAGACAGAGAACAGGTGGGCACTGCAGGTGAAGAAGGCTTTCCTTCTGCCCTTCTCAGACTTCATGTTCAGAACAGCAAACAGGACACGGGCATAAGAGACTACAATAGTCACAGAGGTACTGATTTGTATGGATGAGGCAAAAATAAAAATGACCAATACATTAAGAGATGGATCTGTGCAAGAAATTGTATAGAGTGGCAAGATTTCACAGTAGAAATGATCAATAACATTAGACCTACAGAACGTTAATCTGAATAATAACCCCACATGAACTAAAGGATTTAGAAAACCAATTATATATGATATACTAATGAACACAGTACAGAGTCTTTTGGACATCACCACTACATAGAGCAGAGGGTTGCATATGGCAACATAGCGGTCATAGGCCATGGCTACCAGGAGGAAAATTTCTGTAGTTGCACTGAAACAAAAGAAGTAATATTGTGCAAAACACTCATCCAGGGATATTGTGTCATTCCTATTTAAAAATTTCATAAGCATCTTTGGCGTCACAGAGGATGAAGTACATGCATCTGCAAAGGCTAAATTTCCAAGGAAAAGGTACATGGGAGTGTGAAGATGGGGGTCCTTCCAGATGAGAAAGATTAAGCCAAGGTTGCCCACCATGGTGATGACATAGATGAAGAAGAACACCAAGAACAGGGGGACTTGCAGCTCTGGACGATCTGTTATTCCTCTGAGAACAATTTCAGTCAGCTGGGTCCTGTTTCCTTCCATCAGACCACCTCAGGCTGCTCACTGCAAAGAGAGATGAGACAAAGAGAATGTAACCAAGACTCCATGAGATCATAGCTCACATTCATCCTGTCAGATGCACCTTAATAAACAGAAACAAAACAAAGCTTCAAAGCTTTCTGAAGTAGAAAACATTTTCAGAACAATTTTGATGTATATATTTTAGAGCATGCAACAATCTGAAAAGTAACTAAGGAGACTATAGACATCAATTCATCTGGTCTTATGCATATGCACAACTATATATTATGTATAATTTAGTATATATTTAGACTATGTTTAATCTAAATATATTTATAATATGTAACTTTTATCTAAAATTTAGAATGGTAAAAATGCCAAATACACTTTATACTAAAATATTTTAAAAACATGTTCAAGTTGAAAAGTCTAATTGTATAACATATTGTTTTGTATGTAGTGACATTTTAATCTCATTTATAATGGACTTTGAACATGCCTAACTCCATAGGTCTTTTCCCTCCTCTGATGCTTCTCTTCACCTTCCCAATGACATCATCCTATTTAGTGCATATGTATTTTTCAAATATTCTTATACGGGAAGAAAATGTGCTGTACTTTTGGTATTAGTTATATTGGTGTGTCTATTATTCTAAGGCATAACCAGGTCAGGTAATAAAATGGTAATTAAAATATTTCTACTCCTTCCAGCCTTTTCAGTTATGATAACTGATTATGCAAATGTAAGAAAAACCACAAATTTTGAAAAAAATTTCATTCTAATTATATGTAAATCATCATTAATTCACTTATATGGGATTAAAGACACCTGAATTCAAATATTACGATTTTTTGTTTGTTATAATGAACCTGTTACTCATATGTTAACCCACTATATCAGAATTAGTTTTATTTTAAGATAAAATATATAATATACAAACATATTTATACAATTTGTTTACATATTAATGATAGATCTAAGAATGTAATTTAAAAATGCCTGTGTGCAACATTTTACAGTAAATTAAGAATATTTTTTAATATTTCAGCTGTCCATGGTTTTAATGAAACTTTAACAATGGTACAGTGTTTCCTGGGCCTTTTTTTTTCAGAGAGAGAGAGAGAGAGAGAGAGAGAGAGAGAGAGAGAGAGAGAGATTAAAGGGGCTGTTTAACATTTCAAAACACATCACCATAGAGTAAATGGCCAAAGTCTCCAATGTCTGCATTCTGCCTAAATGTAAAAAACTACATTTAGATAAATAATCAACTAAGTAAACCATGAAACTAACTAATTTATAATACCCAAGGTCACAAAGCCATGTGTACTTATGAGTGTAATCAGCTAGGCAGTGGAGCCAGGGAAATTGTTCAAGTCAGGACCACCTTACTATATTTCAGTAATGATAAAAATTCATAATTCTGAGCTTGAGGTGTTTTGTATATTTGCACAGCTGTTTTAATGACTTATAGTTGGCAGGATCACTTAGAATTATCAGATTTTGGTGTCTAATCACTAAATGAACAATGAAAGCCATGAAATCCTAAGACCAGACCAGCTCAATTGGATTCCTACCAAAGTGTACTTTTACTTGTTAAATTTTTATTAGTCAAATAAAATAAAATTACACTGTTATACTATTAAAAAAATAAATAAAATTACACTGTTATACTATTAAAAAATCATGTTGCAGTAAAAAATTTTTTATTAGTCATATATAGGCAGCTAATGGATCCATTCTCAAATCTGTGATTTAAAAAAGGCTATCTCTCTCAAATCATTTGCTTTAATATTTTTAAGGCATGGAAAAGGAACTTTTAAAAAGAATATGGAAAAAGTAATCTCGAGCAATGAAAATATATAGAAGAACTGAAACATTATACAGCAAGTTGCATGTAGGAAGCTTTTGATTGTTCCAATTATTAGAAAAACTATTCTGTGGAATTAGGTCAGCTCTGACTTTGCTGGGAATAAGAAAGAAAAATTTTTCTTAGATTTTTATTGGATGCTGAAACACAATCGCAGAGAAGATAATGTTTGTAAAATTATTAAATGTTCAATAGTCTTATATGAAAAGTATAAGGTGATCATTGTTTTTTTATCTTCCAAGCATGTAGCATAAAATAGATGCTGTTGTGGGGAACTCTTCCTTTCCTCATATTCCCAGGATTTCCAGCTAATCCAATAATCAGGTGAAGAAGCAGGCATGGATGCCACAAGTAGCCACACAGCCCCGGGGTCCCAGGAACCAACAATTCTTGATTGTGGAAATTCCCAAAGTAAAAGTTAGAAAGTAATTTTACATAATAAGAAACACAGCATAGAGTTTGACCACATGGACTCTTACTAATTTACATAACTGAATTCAAATCTTTGGTGTATAACACACAGCTGTGAGACAGCATGGGTTTAGAGAAAGTGAAAAAATATAACAAAATATTTCTTATAGCTTTTCAGGAGTGTTGTGTGTCGCATTTGTTACATAAATTTCCTAAAACGATATTTCCACATTATCATTTCCTTGCAGATATTGACAAATTATAACAAACTTGGTAATGAAATTATTGAACTATTAAAGATAACAATAAAATAACTTTTCTCACCAAATTTCTATGAAATTTTCTGCAAGAATGAATCCCACAGAAATTAAATCTCCATGAACATACTCAGGATTCAAGGACAACTGTCCTTCTCATGTCAATTTTCTTTAACAAAAGTAATGTGTGGGTGATAATCATTTCTTATCATCTTCAATCCCATTTTTAAAGTTAATACTAAAACTCCCTCAGTGCAACCAAAGACTCCCTATAGGATAAAGACAATCTGCTGGGCATTGTTTATTATTCAGCTAATTATTATAACAAACCTATTGTTATGGTCTTACACAGCCTTGCATGTTTTCTAAAACCAAAATATTAAAGGTCATTTATCAATAAATTTATTTACTACACTGACATTCTTTGGATATTTTAGTTGCAATTGACTTATATCTTTATCAAACTTCAATTAATAATCACAATATAATGTTTAGGAAAATATCTTATAAATTTGCATATATATTAACATGGAAAATTATCACATATTCTCCTAGCATTTTACATATTAATCAAGCATTTACTAATTCAGAATCAGTCAATCGTATAATAGATTGTTGTACATCCCTCTCTCACTGAGAATAAATTGTATTAAACCATATGATATTTCTGTTATGAATGCATTTCCCACATATAAGATCAATAAATTTAATGTGGCTTACTATAGTCAAATATCAGAAAATAATTTAAAGCAATGAAAATATATAAAGATATAAAGAGAACAAATTGCTCTAGTCACACTGATTCCTGGTCAATATTGATAGCATTTTAATGCAAATATCTCCAAACTTCTACCCATTCACGTTTTTCTATTTGTGTATATAGTATTAGTATAAACCGTTAAAATAAATTGATGTGAATTTACATATAGTTTTTAAAATATTTTATTATTTTATTCATATTACATCTCAATGGTTATCCCATCCCTTGTATCCTCCCATTCTTCCCTCCCTCCCGCTTTCCCCTTATTCCCCTCCCCTATGACTGTTCCTGAGGGGGATTTCCTCCCCCTGTATATGCTCATAGGGTATCACGTCTCTTCTTGGTAACCTGCTGTCCTTCCTCTGAGTGCCACCAGGCCTCCCCATCAAGGAGATACATATACTTTCTTAACAAAATCAGTGATGTATTTTCTAATCTCTTAACTTGAAAAGTCATAAGCTTATGTTTCTTGGTTATCAGAGTTTTGTGAAAACATTCCCGCACTTAAAGCTCAGGGAACATTGAGGGAAAGAGGCAGTGAGATTGCAAGACCCTTAGGAAGATTAGGAAGTTTGCTATGAGGTTCGGTCTCCTAGGAATATCGAAAGCAACACACATATAGTCTCAACAACATTGATGGCCCAATGTGAGCAGAGTAAGAATGGCATCAATGACCATGGCAAACTAGATGAAGAACGCCAATGAGACCTTAGTTCAACATAAAGAGCTATAGGCAAGTGAGGAAAGCTGAAAACAGGAAAAGTTGTCTTTCTCAGGGAAGAGCAGACCAAATCAGTTGTCCATTGCCAAATGTTCGGCCCTGAGATTACACAAACAAAAAACATCCTACAGACTTGACAGGTCTATATGTTATAACAATTTTAATATATGGTTTATATATATACACATATGTATGCATATATACATATATATGCAATAGTAATTTTTCAAAAAAAGATCTGATTTTGAAGAAGAGAGGAGAGGAGTATATAGGGCTGTTTGGAGGGAGAAAAGAAAAGAGAAAATTTTGTAATTAAATATAGTCTTGAAAAAAGTTCTATGAAAATCTCTAATCTTAATGTCTAAAATAGAAAAACATTTACATTGTTAAGAATGATGTTGTACAATTTTGCCATATTGTGATCATTTGCATTACAAATGCAAAAGCAACACATATTCTTTTCACAAGCCAGAAAGAGCAAACATATCATATTTATATTATGTACATATTAATTTGTCTATATCTACATAAACATAGCACTAAATAAATATTCTTGACCCTCATGTATTTGAAAAATCCATAACATTTTAAAAGAGTTGTAAGCTGCTTTAAATTTTACCCAAAATTGGAAAATTGTCATTGCATCTATTTATCAATATAAAATAATGTTTTGATAAACCCATGCAATACTTCATGATTATTATCACCATGTTTTGAAGAAGTCCCAATATGTCTTCTTATCCCACTGAAACTTTATCATTTAACAAACATTTCATCAATCTGTCAACTCTCAAGGATCTGATAACCATACATCTACTCTTCTCTATGTTTTATTGTATTAGAATTGGCATTTATGCCAGTCTAAGTAGTACTGGGCCTTCTAGGCCTTGGTAATATCATTTACAGTATCTTCCATGTTGATGCATGTTTTTTTCAAATGACATATTATCCATCCTTTGAATATTATTCTTTTTGTATGTCCCACAGTCAGAAAGTAGAGCAACAAGAGAAGGAAGGATAAGGCTATAAATCCACAACACCTAACCCCAATAACTAACTATTTCCAGCAAAGTCTGACCCTCCTAAAAGCTCCACAACCTTTCCAAACAGCAACACTACCCAGGACCAAGGGTGCAAAGCCAGGGCCCCATGATGAACATTACCCATTCAAAGAAAAGCATTGCACTCCTGGTCCCCTGGGCTGATGGTCACCTCTTAATGCAAAGAGTATCCAACAAAACATTGATGGCCCTATTGTCTTAGTCATTTCCATACTTGATCAAAAGTCCAAAATATCAAGGCAGATTCTCAACTGGTGGCAGATGTAAGGAAACATCTCCATTGTGACATGCCACAGTAAAATCAAAAGGACAAATTCTCTACTCTATCATGCAGTGACACAGGGTCATCCCTCCCATTACAAAGGAGCAAACAGCAGCATAAAGAAGAATTGGTCCAAAGCAAGACCAAAATCCAGCAGGACCAACACCACATCCTGAGGCTCTATGCCCATCAATTAAGATTTCTATAGTAATCATCTCAGCTGCAAAGGGCTTGCAAGGCCTCATCTCTATAAGTCAGCTGTCTGTGGAACACAGACTCTCTGCTGCGTCAACTTGATTCCAAGTGTGCAGCTTTACTCAGCAGGTGCTCCATGGTTCTGTCACCTCCAAAACCTTCATGTCACCAATGCTTTCCCTCATAGCTTCACACAGACTTTTCTCAGGACTGCCTTGCGTGGATATGAACCTGACACACATTATCTGGCCACAGCTGCTAGCTAGGACTCCCTCTCAGTCTTGCATCTTTCATTCCTTCAAAGGGAGCACCACATGGCCGCTGCTGGCAAGTTCTGCTGTCACCTTAAGGTGTATTCTGTACCTTTGTACCACAGTTGTATCAGCTTCTCAGTTTCTGAGGAAACACTGTGCTAGGCAGTTACTTTCCAGGATGATATACTATTTCTTCACTCTCGGGTTAGGGCTCCGTGGCTTCAAATATATTAGTGTTTACACAAGTTGAGTCTTTGATGGATGGATTATTTTTCTCGCTTTAAGGCACCTTTCTTATGCCCTGTGGCACAGGAGCAGGTTTCACTTCAACGGAACTAACTCCTTTGGCAGTTACAGATGCTACACACTCTACCCCTTCTTGTTGAAAACACCAAGCTTACTCACACACGTTCCTTACCATAGGCACATGTTAGCATCTCTTTTTACACACATATCGCTCTCCAGCTCTCTCTCCTCCTCTCCTTTCTCTCTCTCTCTCTTTATCCCCTGTCCATTGCCTCCCTCCCACTCTGTAGCTCTCAGTGAGAACGGTGAGAAATAGATACACTTAAAATTTTTACTATGAAGCTTCTTGGAGTTTTCTTTTTTTTTCAATTTATTTTCAATCAAGCTTTTTGAGGTGCCACCAGATTCTTTGCCATAGAATAACCTGAAAGACCTCTAGGTCACCAGTAATCACCTCTGTGTAGTTCCATGAGGCAGGCTGAAATATCCAGTATTTTTTTTTCTCTACCTCTTGAGAGGTAGGGAAATATCAATCATAATGTTCCATTAAGCTCTGCTTTTAGCAGTCGAGAGCTTCCCTTGCCCGAAGTTAAAAACTATTGCATATTCCTGACGCAAAGAAGTTCAAAGGCCTAAGAAACACAAGATCAGGGTAATCACAGCAGCACTGCCTAGGGTAGATCTTTGGTCTGAGTTGATTTCCATAAAATATAAAGCATTGTTTTAGGGTTTCAGTTCCTGGAGAATACAGCCTCTGAGGCTGAGCTGAAAGCTACTGGGCACATTGTATTTATACTCAGGAAGCAGAAAACAAATAAGAAGAGGGATGTGGCTTTGCTGACTCAAGGCTTGCTGGTACTGACACACATCCTCCAGCAGAGCTGCACTTCCTCATGCTCCATAACTATTCCAAACAGAGCCACCAATAATGACTAAATGTCAGAAATATGGGACCATGTCACATCTGCTACAGCAGGTCTGTTCCTTCTCCCTTCAGAAATTTGAGTAAATAATGCAGTCATGTGTTCATATATTCTGCTTTATGATTTTTGCAGAGCACATGTTCGATTTGTTACCTACTTTCTCGTATTCTGTCAACACTCAGAAAAATTATAAACACTCATGGTAAGAATGCTCCTTAATGACGCTATAGATTGCATGTGGCTCAATACATGAAGCACAGTGCATATTTTACTTTACTCATGATGAGATTCATTTGGAGACCTTGGCTAGTAGATGCACCCAGAATCTAATTCACAGCCAAAAAGAAAAAAAAATAAGTATATATATACAAAAGATAGACGAGATAGAAATACACAAAAGATAGGAAGAAAAACAAAAGAGACATATTGTAAAACAAAACAAAAACAAAAAAGCTAAATTTCTCTTTTTATGTTCCATTAACAAAATGATCATTTTGATTTTTAATATTTTAAGGTTGAGAAGTTTCAATGAATGTAAATAAAATATTTATCTCTTTCAGATTACTCTTAAATATCAAGAGTTACCCCAATTTAAGTGTTTGGATGTTATTCCTTGTCATATATTCTGTGGGAATTATTAAGTATGTACTTGTAATATAATTATAGATTATTTAAATGATTTAAGTGTAATTTCTTCAAGAAATCAGTTTTAAACAAATTGTTTTCATGGCCTGTTTGATTTTGAATAAAAATGAATTCAAAGATATTTAATATAGATTTAAAACAAAAATTTGTCAATCTAGTGAAGAAATTAACAAAATAAATTACAGAATATGAATTTCAAAATAACTAATAACTGCGATTAGCTCTTAAAGTGCACATAAACTCTTTTATAATCATACTACTAAGGCATCCATTCATAGTCTAAATATTTATTTTTATTTAACAATAAGTAGAACTTCGATTATGTACAATACATAACATTAAATATTATGATGTACTGCAAAAGAGAAGAAAAGTTAGTAGAATGAACTTCAAAATTTTCTGAAAGTGATTGTTATTTTATGACTTTTTTCAGAGCACCCAAGACTTCCTTGTTTCTTAAGCTGTAAATAAAGGGGTTTAGCAGAGGAATCACAACTGTGTAGAACAGTGAGTACATTTTATCCTTTTGTTTACCTGATCCAGACCCAGGACTCACATACATGAAGAGGAGAGTGCCATAGAACAAAGAGACAGAGAACAGGTGGGCACTGCAGGTGAAGAAGGCTTTCCTTCTGCCCTTCTCAGACTTCATGTTCAGAACAGCAAACAGGACACGGGCATAAGAGACTACAATAGTCACAGAGGTGCTGATTTGTATGGAGGAAGCACAAATAAAAACGACCAACACATTAAGAGACGGATCTGTGCAAGAAATTGTATAGAGTGGCAAGATTTCACAGTAGAAGTGGTCAATTATATTTGACTTACAGAACGTTAATCTGAATAACAACCCTATGTTAAGTCCACAGTTTACAAATGCAATTATATATGATATACTAATTAACACAGTACAGAGTCTTTTGGACATCACCACTAGATAGAGCAGAGGGTTGCATATGGCAACATAGCGGTCATAGGCCATGGCTACCAGGAGGAAAATTTCTGTAGTTGCACTGATACAAAAAAAATAATACTGGGCAAAACACCCACCCAGAGATATCATATCACTCTTATTTAGAAATTTTGTAAGCATTTTGGGGGTTACTGTGGTTGAAATACAAGCATCTGCGAAGGCTAAATTTCCAAGGAAAAGGTACATAGGAGTGTGAAGATGGGGGTCCTTCCAGATGAGAAAGATTAAGCCAAGGTTGCCCACCATGGTGATGACATAGATGAAGAAGAACACCAAGAACAGGGGGACTTGCAGCTCTGGACGATCTGTTATTCCTCTGAGAAAAAACTCACTAAGATGGGTCCTGTTCACCTCCATCAGACTCCCTCAGGCTGCTCACTGCAAAGAGAGATGTGACAGAAAATATGAGCGATGCCGTCAGATTCTAGTCTCATGGCCTGTCCTTCATTTATTCCTTAATCAAGAAATAGGAAACTGCAATGTTTCTACATTTAGAAGCATACTGGACACACAAAGTATTTTCTATATTTGGACACATAAAATTTTAACATGAAATTCTATGAAAGTTAAATGAGTAGGCCATTAAAACCAATGTATTTAGTGTTACGCATGTTAGCTCAACTACCACTAATGATGCACATACATATGAGAGATAGGTTGCATACAGAATTTACAATGGCAAAATGTATAGATCATGTTATGTTAAAATATCTTTTAAAAGTCTAATAGTATGAAAAGTCTCCTTTTCAATTCCTCATGAACTTTTTCATATATTTTAATGAGACTATATTCACTATACAAAGTAATAGCTTACCTAATGATGTTTTAATTCAAGTGTAAAAAGTCTTTTGAACATAATCATTTCCAAGAGGCTCTTTGATTTTTCTTCCTCCTACTTCTAGTTCCCTTTTCCTATGAAAATATTCCATTTCTATTTTAAGTGTATAACTTTCAGACTTTTATGTTGACTGAAAATTGTGTGTTTGTTATTATATTCATTACTCTTTCATCCAAAGACATTGTCAGATAACAATGATTAAATATTTATTTAGGCTGTTTTCTTTACTTATTATTATGTTACCTGGTACACATTCATAAAAACATTTACAGAGTTAATAAAACTATTTTTTCCTCAATGAAATATATGAGTGAAATTACCAAAGTGCAGATGAGATAGAACGTACAAAAGGCAAAATACAAGTATGATGGTTAAGGTTTTCAATATCTGAATTCAAGTTAAGTGACAAATTATAATTGTTTCATAGAAAACTAAATGAGTAAAACTGAAACAAATTGATTGTTCATAACTACAGATATAGTTGAAAAGGCAGAAAATTTTCAAGCTTAGCTGGTACTCATAAATGTAATAAATGAGGGAAATTAAAATGGATAGTGTCAAAAACAAGAGAGGAGCGAATTGAAATCAATACCACTATAGTACACTTCTTTAGTAAAAAAATATGTATAATTATGGATATAACCTTGTTTTATATCGTGACACCACTATTTAAGATAGAAGTTAGGAAATAGAAATGACATGTTCATATGACTAAGGATTTTATTAATTGGATTAGCCAGGCTTTTTTGGCAAATGGGATCAATCAAGTGACTTTCTATGAACTTAAACCTTTAGATTTATCATAGTCACTAATTTTTGTACAACTAGTTCAAATATGTGGTTTAAAGCAAATAATTTTCTCAAAATGCGTATTTTATTTCTTAAAATAAAATAATGTCAAATTTAATGTAGGTTTTACAGAGAAGATGTGTATGCAAAATATAATTTAAGACAATAGAACTATGGAAAAGTGAAATCTTTTATATAAGGGTGTGTAAGCTTTTTGTTCCACTTAAATAGTGAAACTTCCTGTGAAATGCGTTTTTCTCTACATTACTGAGAGTAAGAAAAAGCAAAATTGTTTGGAATGTTATTAGGCATGTAAACATATTAACAGAGAAACTGATGTCTGGGTAAAAAAGTTTTACCTATTCCATAAACAAACAGGTCTCAAATAACATAAAACTATCACTATACAAGTCTTAAAAAAAAGGCTGATTTATCTTATTGTGATTTTGTTTGTTTGTATTGATGTGTGTGTGTGTGTGTGTGTGTGTGTGTGTGTGTGTGTGTGTGTGTGTGTTACTGTGTAGGTTTTTTTTAAAACGGGAAGAGAGAGTAAACATGTTTATGTATCTGATATTCTTGAGATGTCTCGGCCTTTTAGAAACCCTGTATAATCTATTACTAAAAAATGGCCTGTGGGATTGAATTTCATTTATCTTGATCTATCATATCAGAAATAATAATTTTTAAATTAGATCCTCTAAATATGGAGCTCTCAGAACTCAGCTCATGGAATATTCCTCTTCAGGGATCTTCCAAAATCATGGGAACTCCTCGCATCGTTAAAATAGATTGTGTGGAAATTTTCACTGAAAAAAAAAAGTATTTCTTTTGTATTCCGGTGACTGTGACTGCTACATCTAAAGGCAGCTTAAAACACCTAAAATGTATTACTGGACCTCCCTTCAGGTCAGCAGTCCAAGGTCAGCATCATGTGATGTCATTTAAGACTGAGCGCCCAGCTCCACTCCCTCGGAGACCCAGGGAAATCCCTCCTTTTGCCTTTTGTTCTTTGCTCCAACCTTTGCTTCAACTATACTAGGATCTTCTTTTCTCTGTGTTTCTTTTTTATGGTTATTAATATCTTTGATATTATAATTTCATCACAGCATTCGTCCCTTCCCTTTCCTCCCTCCAAACCCTCTCATACACCCATTTCCATTCTCAGATTCATGACTCTTTTTCAGTCAACGTTATTGCATGCATATGTGTATACAAATATACACATATATCCCTAAATTCAGCCTGTTCAGTCCAGCTATTACTTGTGTGTACTTTTTAGGACTGACCATGTGGTACTGAAAAACATATTGTTGTGCTCTTCCCTGGGAAGGACCATCTCTCCCACTCCCAGCTTTCCTAAGTTCCCTTATAGTTTTTTGTTTAGAGTTGAGGCCTTGTGGACATTTCCCTGTGCCTATTTTTTAAAGAGAAGAAAGAAAGGCAGAAAGAAAGAAAGAAAGAAAGACAGTAAGAAAGAAAATAAACTTGGGTGGATAGTAAGAGGAGGAGAATCGGGGCAAGTTGGGTAAAGGGAAAATACATAATCAAAATATACTATATGAAAAATGTGGATAAAAAATAAAGAAAAATCTGATAAAAAGCAATGCAACTGATGTAGCAAACTCTTCCTTCCTTTATATTATGTGATACTACATAAACCTAGAACCAGCTGAAGGAGCAGGCACAGACAGCTTAAGAAGCCACCTGATCCTCAGATTGTGGCAATGTTCCTGACTCTGGAACACTTGCAAAGTAAAACTCAGAAAAGATACTGTACTTAATAAAACATCAAACAGATCAATTTTATAACATCTTAATAAAAGACATGTGTCCCAAATTTTGAGAACCTCACATCCATTAGAATGATGATGGCAAAAACAAGTCATGAAGCTGGTTTAGCGCTCAAGAAAAGTGTTGTATTTTCTAAGAAGTTTTCCTTCAACAGCCTATGAGATTATGATTCTTCATTATTGCTAGTGAGAATCATAGCATAGAGGCTGACCACCGGGACTCTCACTTACTAATTTACATGATTGGCCTCGCAATTTTAGTCCATAAGCAGATAGTTATGAGGTCATAGCTTTTTAGAGAACATGCACAAAATATTTCAGTTAGATTTTCAGAAATGCCTTATGTCCCATTTGTTACATAAGTCACCTAAAAAAAACCAATTTCATGTAGCAAGTTACCAAGAGGAGACTCGATACTCTAGAGCATATATAGGGGGAGAAGTTCTCCCTCAATCACAGACATAGGGGAGGGGAGAAGGGTGGAAGTGGGAGGGAGGGAGAAATGGGAGGAAACAAGGGAAGGGCTAACAATCGAGATGTAATATGAATAAATTAATAAAAAACATTTTCATGTAAATTGGCACATTATGAGAAACCTTTGATATAGAAATCATTAAATGTTTAAAACTGACATTAAAATAAAATATTGTTTTATCACCCAATTCCTGTGAAAAGGTATATAGGCATGGGTGCCACAAAAATCTCTATCTTCCCAAAGAAACTTACAGTGCACGAACAAGGTATCAGTGACAACTGTCCTCACATCAGCTTTCTCTAAGAAAAGCATTTGAAGGGGTGATATATATTTCTTCCCATCCTCAGCTCACTTTCAATATAAAAACTCTCTCAATGCTACCAAAAGCTCCCCAAAGGAAAAAGCCAATCTGTTGGGCATTGCTCAGTAATCAGCAAACCAAAACTAACAGATGATTGTAACTGCACTTACATAATACTTTTGTCTTTCAAAGTACAAAGTTATAGGCCAATTAAAGTAAAATGAAATGTTTACTCCATGGAGATTCTCCAAATGATGTAATGTACATCTGAACAAACAATATAAACCATAGAATACACGTATATGTATACATATATATTTCATGTTACTATGTATACTAATTTTCTTTTTTTTATTTTTTTTCTCCTTTATTAATTTATTCTTGTTACATCTCAATGGTTATCCCATCCCTTGTATCCTCCCATTCTTCCCTCCCTCCCATTTTCCCCTTATTCCCCTCCACTATGACTGTTCCTGATGGGGATTACCTCCCCCTGTATATGTTCATAGGGTGTCAAGTCTCTTCTTGGTAACCTGCTGTCCTTCCTCTGAGTGCCACCAGGTCTCCTCCTCCAGGGAACATGGTCAAAGGTGAGGCACCAGAGTATGTGAGAAAGTAATATCCCACTCTCCACTCTACTGTGGAGAGTGTTCTGTCCATTGTCTAGATCTGGGTAGGGGTTTAAGGTTTACCACCTGTATTGTCCTTGGCTGGTGCTTAGTTTGAGTGGGACCCCTGAGCCCAAATCTGCCTATCATAATGTTCTACTTGTAGACTTCTAGGACCCTCTGGATCCTTCTGCTTTGCCATTCTCCGATGATTCTCTCATCTATAGTCCCACTAGAATGTCCTCCCCTCTGTCTCAGTTTCCTGGTAAGTGAAGGCTTTCGTGGGACATGCCCCTTGGGCTAATATGCAGATATAAGTGAGTATATACCATTTGAGTCTTTCTGCTTCTGGGTTAACTCACTCATTATGATCATTTCTAGCTCAATCCATTTATCCACAAATTTCGGGAAGTCCTTGTTTTTAATAGCTGAATAGTATTCCATAGTGTATATGTACCACAGTTTCTTTATCCATTCTTCTATTGAGGGACACTTAGGCTGTTTCCATGTTCTGGCTATTATGAATAAGGCTGCTATGAACATGGTTGAGCAAATTTTCTTGCTGTGTGCTGGAGCATCATCTGGGTATATTCCAAGGAGTGGAATAGCTGGGTCTTGAGGAAGCCTTATTCCCATTTTTCTGAGATAGCACCAGATAGATTTCCAAAGTGGTTGTACTAGTTTGCATTCCCACCAGCAATGAAGGAGTGTTCCTCTCTCCCCACATCCTCGCCAGCATGTGGTGTCTCTTGAATTTTTGATCTTAGCCATTCTGATGGGTATAAGATGGAATCTCAGAGTTGTTTTGATTTGCATTTCCCTGATGATTAAGGAGGTTGAGCATTTCTTTAAGTGTTTCTAAGCCATTTGATATTCCTCTGTTGAGAATTCTCTGTTTAGTTCCATGCCCCATTTCTCAATTGGGTTATTTGGTTTGGTGGTGTTCAATTTCTTGAGTTCTTTATGTATTTTGGATATTAGACCTTTGTCAGATGTAACATTGGTGAAGATCTTTTCCCAGTTTGTAGGCTGTCACTTTGTTCTCTTGACAGTGTCTCCTGCCTTACAGAAGCTTCTCAGCCTCATGAGGTCCCATTTATTAATTGTTGACATTAAGGCCAGGGCTGTTGGTGTTCTGTTCAGGAAGTTGTCTCCTGTGCCAATATGTTCCAGGCTCTTTCCCATTTTTTCTTCTAAGTGACTTAGTGTCTCTGGCTTTATGTTGAGGTCTTTAATCCACATGGATTTGAGTTTTGTACAAGGTGACAAATATGGGTCCAGTTGCATTTTTTTACACATAGACATCCAGTTAGACCAGCACCATTTGTTGAAGATGCTATCCCTTTTCCATCAAATGGATTTGGCTTCTTTGTCGAAAATCATATGACCATATGTGTGTGGATTCATATCTGGGTCTTCGATTCGATTCCACTGATCAACCAACCAGCCTGTTGCTGTGCCAGTACCATGCTGTTTTAATTACTATTGCTTTATAGTACAGTTTGAGATCAGGTATGGAGACTCCTCCAGAGCACCTTTTATTGTACAAGATTGTTTTAGCTATTCTGGGTTTTTTGTTTTTCCATATGAAGTTTAGAATTGAATTTGCAATGTCTGTAAAAAAAATTGTGTAGGTATTTTGATAGGGATTGCATTGAATCTGTAGATTGCTTTTGGTAGGATGGCCATTTTTATTATGTTAATTCTCCCGACCCATGAGCAAGGAAGATCCTTCCATCTTCTCATGTCATCTTCAATCTCTTTCTTTAGAGTTTTGAAATTTTTTTCAAACAAGTCCTTCACTTGCTTAGTTAGAGTAACTCCTAAGTATTTTATATTGCTTGTGGCTAATGTGAAGGGTGTAGTTTTCTTAATTCCTTCCTCTGCAATCTTGTCATTTGTGTATAGGAAGGCTACAGACTTTTTTGAGTTAATTTTGCATCCAGCCAATTTGCTGAAGGTGTTTATCAGCTGTAGGAGTTCTCTGGTGGAATTTTGAGGGTCACTTATGTAGACTATCATATCATCTGCAAATAGGGATAATTTGACTTCCTCCTTTCCCATTTGAATACCCTTGATCTCCTTTTGTTGGCTTATTGCTCTGGCTAGAACTTCGAGTACTATATTGAAGAGATATGGAGAGAGTGGGCAGCCTTGCCTTGTTCCTGATTTTAGAGGAATTTCCTTGAGTGTCTCACCATTTACTTTGATTTTGGCTATTGGCTTTCTATATATAGCCTTTATTATGTTGAGGAAAGTGTCTTGTATTCCCGATCTCTCTAAAACTTTAAACATGAATGGGTGTTGGATTTTATCAAATGCTTTCTCTGCATCCAAAGAGATGATCATGTGGTTTTTTATTTTCAGTTTGTTTATGTGGTGGATTACATTGATGGATTTCCGTATATTAAACCATCCCTGCATGCCTGGAATGAAGCCTACTTGGTCATGATGAATGATATCTTTGAAGTGCTCTTGTACTCGTTTTGCAAGTATTTTATTTAGTATTTTTGCATCGATGTTCATCAGAGAAATTGGTCTGAAATTCTCTTTCTTTGTTGAGTCTTTGTGAGGTTTAGGTATCAATGAGACTATGGCCTCATAGAATGAATTTGGTAATGTTCCATCCCTTTCTATCTTTTGGAGTAGCTTGAAGAGTATCAGTATTAGCTCGCCCTTGAAGGTCTGGTAGAATTCTGCACTGAAACCATCTGGCCCTGGGCTCTTTTTGGTTGGGAGACTATCAATGATTACTTCAATTTCTGTAGGGGAAATGGGACTATTTAGCTTGTTTATCTGTTCTTCACTCAACTTTGGCAAGTGAAATTGATCAAGAAAATCGTCCATTTCCCTTAGATTTTCAAATTTTGTGGCATATATGCCTTCAAAGTAGGATCTTATGATTTTTTGTATTTCTTCAGTGTCTGTTGTTATGTCTCCCTTTTCATTTCTGATTTTGTTGATTTCAATACTGTCTCTCTGCCTTTTAGTTAGTTTGGCTAGTGGTCTGTCTATCTTGTTGACTTTCTCAAAGAACCAGCTCTTGGTTTTGTTGATTCTTTGGACTGTTTTCTTAGTTTCTAATTTGTTAATTTCACCCCTGAGTTTGATTATTTCCAGACGTCTACTCCTTTTGGGTGTTTCTGCTTCTTTTTTTTCTAGGGCTTCCAGTTGTGTCGTTAAGGTGCTTATGTGCGATGCTTCCAATTTCTTTTTAAAGGCACTTAGTGCTATGAATTTTCCTCTTAGCACTGCTTTCAATGTATCCTACAAATTTGGGTATGTTGTTCCCTCATTTTCATTGAATTTCAGAAACTCCTTGATTCCTTTCTTTATTTCTTCCCTGACCCAGGTGTCATTTAGCAGAGAGTTGTTTAGTTTCCACATACGTGTAGGCTTTTTGTTATTTCTGTTGTTGTTGAATTGCAGCCTAAGCCCATGATGATCTGATAGGATACAAGGTATTATTTCAACCCTCTTGTATCCGTTGAGGCTTTCTTTGTGAACTACGATGTGATCAATTTTGGAGAAGGTTCCATGGGGTGCAGAGAAGAAGGTATATTCTTTCTTGTTTGGGTGAAAGGTTCTATAGATATCTGTTAGATCCATTTGATCCATGACATTGGTTAATGATGTTATTTCTCGGCTTAGTTTCTGTTTCAATGACTTGTCCTTCAGAGAGAGTGGGGTGTTGAAGTCTCCCACTATTATTCTGTGGGGATCAATGTGTGGTTTAAGCCTTTTTAGCAGATCTTTTACAAATGTGGGTGCCCTTGTATTGGGAGCATAGATGTTCAGAATTGTGATGTCATCTTGGTTGACTTTACCTTTGATGAGTATGAAGTGTCCATCCTCATCCCTTTTGATTAATCTTGGTTGAAAGTCTATTTTGTTCGATATTAAAATGGCTACGCCTGCTTGCTTCTTGTGACCATTTGCTTGGAATATTTTTTTCCAACCTTTTATCCTGAGGTAATGCCTATCATTATGGGTGAGATGTGTTTCTTGAATGCAGAAGAATGTTGGATCCTGTTTATGTACCCATTCAGTTAGTCTGTGTCTTTTTATTGGAGAATTGAGACCATTGATGTTGAGAGATATTAATGACCAGTTACTATTAAGAGTCTTAATTTTGATGTTGGTTCCAGTCGAGCGTTTGTGTAGTTGTGTTTTTGCCATGGTATAGTTATCTATTTCCTGAGTAGTTTTGGTTGTAGCTTGACCCTTTGGGATGGAGTATTCCTTCTAGTACCTTCTGTAAAGCTGGATTTGTGGATAGGTACTGTTTGAATTTGGTTTTTTATGGAATATTTTGTTTTCTCCATCAATGTTTATTGATAGTTTTGCTGGATAAAGTAGTCTGGCCTGGCATCTGTGGTCTCTTAGGGTTTGCAGGATCTCTGTCCAGGCTTTTCTGGCTTTGATGGTCTCTGCTGAGAAGTCGGTTGTAATTGTGATAGGTTTGCCATTGAATGTTATTTGGCCCTTTTCCCTTGCAGCTTTTAATATTTTTTCTTTGTTCTATATGTTTTGTGTTTTGATTATTATGTGACAGGCAGTTTTTCTTTTCTGGTCAATTCTATTTGGTGTTCTGTATGCCTCTTGTATGTTTATAGGCATCTCTTTCTTTAGATTGGGGAAATTCTCTTCTATGATTTTGTTGAGAATAGTTTCTGGGCCTTGGAGTCTGATATCTTCTCTTTCTTCAATGCCTATTATCCTCAGATTTCTTCTTTTCATGGTGTCCTTAATTTCTTGGATGTTTTGTGTCAGGAGTTTTCCAGATTTGGCATTTTCTTTAATGGTTGCTTCAAGATCTGTTATAGTATCTTCTAGACTTGAGATTCGTTCTTCCATCTCTTGGATTCTGTTAGAAAAGCTCAGCACTGTGTCATTCGCCTTCTTCTCTGAGGCTTCACGTTCTCATTTTTCTTCTGTCTGTGTGTTTATCATTGAATCCATTTTCATCTTCATATCTTGAACGGATTTTTTTAATTCTTTTATCTGGTTGTTTACATTTTCCTGAAAATTTTCCAGTTCCACTCTATGTGCTTCTTTTATGTCTCTCACCTGCTTGGCTGAGTCTTCCTTCATCTGATTTTGAATTTTATCTGTTTCCTCTGTTATCATCCTCATTACCCAGGATTTGAGGTCATTTTCTTGTGTTTCCGTTGTATTTGAGTTCTCTGGGTTGTTTTCTTTGGGATAGCTGGGAACTGGAGACGCCATGTTGTTTTGGAGGTTTTTGCCTATGCTTTTATACTGTCCTTTAGACATCTTGCCATCTCTGTTTTTGTTGGGTAACTTCCAGAGTTGAGTGGAGGGAGTCTGATGATAGATTCACTTGTTTTCTCATGATTTCCATAGGCTGGAAGCCCTGATACTTCACTGGTGTGGATGGCAGGAGGTTAGCCCTGTAGTTTTGGGCTCTCACAGCCAGTGATCCTCAGCTCCTCTTTGCTGTGGGTCCTGCAATCGTTCTGGGTCTCTGAATGAGCGTTGGATCAGGCCAAGGTATCCACAACCTTTTGGGTCCCCTGCCAAGTCCAGCCAGGGATGCTGGGCCCAAACCACGCGTCAAGCTCAACTAGTTTCTCAGGGCCTGAACTGTCTGCCACAGCAGGAGAACTGCGACTGCACTGAGCAAGCGCCTAGGGTGGAAGTGAGCGCTCCACCCAGCCTGTGTCACAACAGGAAAACTGTGACTGCGCTGAGCAAGCACCTAGGGTGGAAGTGAGCGCTCTGCCCAGCTTGTGTCACAGCAGGAAAACTGCGACTGCGCTGAGCAAGCACCTGGTGGAAATGAGCGCTCCGACTAGCTTGCATCACAGCAGGGAAACTGCGACTGCGCTGAGCAAGCACCTGGTGGAAGTGAGCGCTCCGCCCAGCTTGCATCACAGCAGGGAAACTGCGACTGTGCTGAGCAAGCACCTAGGGTAGAAGTGAGCACTCTGCCCAGCTTGCGTCACAGCAGGAAAACTGCAGCTGCACTGAGCTGGAGCCTAGGGTGGAAGTGAGCACTCCACTCAGCCTGTGTCACAGCAGGGGAGCTGTGCCGCTGTGCCTCGGGCAGAATTGTTTGCTGAGCTGAGCCAGCTTCTCCACGGCACAGCTCACTGAACAAACCCACAACTCTGGGGCTGAACTGTCTGCTGAGTCTAGTTTGGGTCTCAAGGCACCACCCGACCCAAATCCTGTCCAGAGTCCCCTCTCCCGCAGCAAACCCCACCATCCACCATACCAATTGCCTCCACTGGAAGGCTTTGAGCTGCAAACCTCAGCCACCGCCGCTGGTGCCGCTGGAGCCGCTGGTGCCACTGGTGCCGCTGGTGGCACTGCTGTCTCTGCCGCTGCTGCTCTGATCCGAGAAAGTCCATGCTCCTCCCTTGTGCGGGGGCAAGCAGGTCCTCCGCACCCTGGTCCCTCTGAACCATGGAGCACTTCTGCTGTCGTGGTGTGGGAACCTTGGTGTTCCTGGCTCAGAAATCTGTGTAATTCCCTGAATTGTTCACTGGAGCTTTCAAACACGGTCCACACTGCTCGCCGCCATCTTGGATCCTCCTAATTTTCTTTATGACAATTACTAAATAGTTCCACATCATTTCTTACTGTGGATGAACCTTGTGAGAATTCTACATCCAGCAATAGGTTAGTAGATTGTTTCACACCTTATGCCAATAGAATAATTTTTACTATTGCATATTTTACTGCATAATTTTATTATGTGCATATATACATGTGTAATAATTTCTCCTATATGAAACAAACAAATTTGATGTTGTTTACTCAAATAGGAGATCTGAAAAATATTAAAGGAATTAAAAATGTGTAAAATTACAAAAAAAAAAAGGTTGTCTCAATCTCCCTGGTCACTAATGAATACCAGTAATATTTTTACTCATGCAACTCCCACCTTCTACTCATTCGTGTTTCTCCATTTGCATTTATCATCATCATCATTCTTTCCTGTTAAAAAGCAAAAGTGAAATACAACTCAGAAATTATAAACTTCAAAAGAAAAAAGGGAGGAGCAGGGAGTGTTGATTCCCAGCACACACAAGGTAGCTCAGAAGCACCTATAATCCCGGTTCTAGTGCATCTGACTCCCTCTTCTGCTGTCCAAGGGCCCCTGCGTGCGTGTGAGGCACATCTATACTCCTAGGCAAACTCACATACACATAAAATATTTTTAATTTAAGGACAAATAAAAAACTAGATGGTATGCTGTTTGTAAATATATAATTAGTGAAAAGAACTTAGAAAGTAGCTAGCCTTCATGGGAGGACAATGTTGCTCTCGGAAGACAGAAGTTACTAAATAAATGTCTCTGTATTGGCCTTGGGTTACTTCTTTATGCACTACTGGCCAGAGACCTGCGCAGTCTGTTCCTCATTGCCCATGAGAATTAGACAGTAAGATCTTGTGGTTGAAGAAAGCCTGCACTCTGATTATAGAATGTACATAATTAATCCTGGACTGACAGGAAACTTTGTTGAAGTTATTTTTATATAACCATGTTCCTTTATTTTAGCTTATTTATTCCTTTTGTTTGTTTGTTTTGTTTTGTTTTTCGAGACAAGGTTTCTCTGTTTAGCCTTGGCTCTCCTGGACTCACTTTGTAGACCAGGCTGGCCTCTAACTTACAGAGATCCACCTGCCTCTGCCTCCCAAGTGCTGGGATTAAAGGCGTGTGCCACCACTGCCTGGCTCTCTTAGCTTATTTCTTAAGCCAGGTATCACACAAATAATTGAGAATGTTTTGTAATACAAGGCTTCACAACACAATCTTGAGCAGTTTAAGTCTGCTCTTAACCCTCTATGCTATTTTGTCTTACTCCCAGAAAACATCTCAGTGATACAAGCACTTTGTTGCTTTCCTCAGCTCCAATTCCTTCCTCCTGATCTTCCTTGGATCTGCACCTGTGGCTGAATCCCCTGATTCCTCTTTAACGCCTCCCCCTCCTTCCCCACCCCTAGATGGCAGGAAGTCTAGCCTTATTCCATCCCCTGCTCATCAATTGGCTGTAAGCTGCTTTATTGACATATCAAGAGGACAATTGGAGAGCAGAGTTATACAACATTTAAACAGAAATCAGAATTTAAACTACACAATAACCTTATGCCTACAAAACTTCCTATCTGCTGGCTAGTTTTCTTCATGTTGAAATGTGCTATGAAGGATCCTAAGGGAGAAAGCAATTCAGTTTCTTACTTGGTTGTGAACCATTTACACTGTAATGCCATGCTCCCAGGCACAATCTGCCTAGAAGTGTAATAGTGGCATAGCTGTATGAGGGCAACCAACTGCTTTCTCATTGGCTTTTAGATCTACACCATAAAGGAGCTCATATCTAGAACTTTAAATCTAAAAAGAACATCTAGACTGGGGAGGTCATAAGCCCTCCGGGGGAACCTATTAATGATTGTTTTTCTAAGCATACATGGTGCCAAACTATACAGAAAAATGACTTGTTGTACTCATAGGTTTAAGTGCTGCTCTCAGTCTTGGTCAGAAAAAGTTCAGTTTGCAGTGGTAAACAGTTAATACAGAGACATCCAACTAGTTAGTGCCCTGAGGACAAATGACTGTTAATTTTTCAGCCTTAAATACAATATCTAAACCATCCATCCTAAGCTCCAGGAACATTGCAGACAGAGGGGCCAAAGAATGTAAGAACTGAAGAATGGAAGGAGTGATAAAAATCACTTTCTTCTAGAAATAGTGTGGCTATTGCATACATGAATACACAATCATAATGAGTACCCACACAAATCCTACATGGTACTGGGTCCATATATAACTTCATAATAAATGGAGTAAAGAATCATGCGTCCTCACTCTCAATGGAACTACAAGTATTTAAGCTTGCAGGGAGGAATATAGTCATATTCCTCAGTAGTGTAGTGACTTATAAATTGTCTGTGTTCAAATGACCATTGACTTACGCTCATGTAGGGAGCCCTAATTAAATGAAGTACTGTATCCCTCACATAAAAGGAAAAAATAGGATATCAACTTAGGAAGAAGGTATTTGGTGAGAAATAGAGAAGAATAGGAGAGAATAGTGAGAGCTACCTTAGAAAATTGTATATTAAATTTGTGGATTATAAAAGAAAAATACATTAAAAATAAATACTGATTCAGCAGAGAGAAACTGGAACCATTACAATCAGTTGGAGAGTGTGTAAATTTGTGCCAGAAACATGGAAGCCAGTACATAGGTTTCTCAAATATACATACGTGCATATGTGTGTGTGTTTGTGTGTGTGTGTGTGTGTGTGTGTGTGTGTGTAGTGAGATACACAGAGAGACAGAGAAAGAGAGACAGAGACAGTGAGACAGAGAGACAGAGAGAGAGAGAGAGTTATTTCATTTCTGGACATATACCAAAATAACTACATTCTCTGATGCAGACAATTGAATATCCATGATCGCTGCTGCTCTGTACGTAATAGCTAGACAATATAATCAACCTATGTGGTCAGCCAATTTAGTTCAAGTAAGCTATAAACAAAAATAATTGTGGAAATTCAAAAAAAATATAAACCTAAAATATTATAAATGATATAACTCAGGCACACAGAAAAATTGTAGGTTACGCTTCCTTGATTAACTTCATGATTTTCAAATTTTTATTTGTGTGACTAAACTCAAGAGAGTATATATATATATATATATATATATATATATATATATATATGTGTGTGTGTGTGTGTGTGTGTGTGTGTGTGTGTGTGTGTGTGTGTGTATCACAATGTTAGGTAGTGTTTACCAAAAGCCAATATTAACCACTGTCAAATGAATAAATATGCAGAGCTTTCTTATGTTGAGTATCTAGACTGAAATACTCACTGTTACTGCTAATATTGTTTGCTGAGGCTCCATCAAATACAGTGTGATGTGTGTAATGTAAAATTATTATATAAAAAATAGAGACATCACTATTGTATACAGGTTATGTACTCACATTTCAGGAAATTTGAGAGAATCAATTAAGAAGATCAACTAAGTTTTAGTTGAATAAATAGCATATGAATTTGAAAGCAAACTAACAATATTAGTAATATAGATAGTATAATAAAAGAAGGTACCCTGGGGTTTTGTTTTATTTTTTGTCGATTCTGCAACAAGAATCTATAGGTGTTTTAAGGAAAATCTCATCGTCGGGTGTAAGCCTTCATGAATAAGCTATGGAGTCCCCAGAGAATCCCAAAGCAATAGAAGTCATTTCATTTTCTCCTCGTTGCCTGCCTGTATTACATGGTAAGACTCTTATTACTGAAAGTTCTGTACACATGACCCAGGACAGAAAACAACAGACTGAAGCCAAGCTAGAAGCTTTCTCTTTGCCGAGCATCCCTAGCCTTCATAGTACCAGAAGGTGCTATTCAGGCTACAGGGGGAGAAAACTCATCACTGGCCCTAAGGCATGGCAGGCAACTTGTGCCCACTAACTCAGTACCAGTACAACATTTAGGGGCTAATCAATAGCTTACTGATTGGATCTAATACTCACTCCAAGAAAATAAATGAATACCTGGTACTACATGTCTACTCAAAAGCACCTAGATAGTGAGGTCATAAGGTCCTGCGAGGCAGGCATTACTAATTATTATTTTGCTAAATGGACATGTGGTCCATTTAGCAGCCACAGACTAGTGCAGCTTGCAGACTTGAGCAGAGGAGCTTTTTATTATGGAGGACAATGGTTAATGCAGAAACTCAAAAAAGAGATTGTGAATGTGAAAGGATGTAGGTGACATAGGAAAAATAGGAAGGGGAAGACACAATACACATAGGTAACATGCTCAGAAGATATATTTTTATTAACACTGGTCAAAGTGCTGAAAACAGATACCTGTTGGGGCTCAGCTTTAAGGGGTACTATTATAACACCTGCTCCAAGGCCTACGGAACATGCTATAAGAGTGGGCAGAGGGAATGCAGGAGACAGAGGACAAAGAGGGGTTCCGTGAAACTCTGTCTTCTGTATTCAACATGGTAACTGCAATCATGAACATACAGCAGTGGAGGATACGTGCATAAACAAAGGATGAAAGTAGGGAGGGGGAGGGGGGACTCTGGCAGTAAGAGGAGAATCAGCAGGTGTGTGCAGGAGGATAAAAGGGGACAGGGGGTGACATGTGTGACCATATGCAGTGCATGCATGTATAAAACAGGAAACACAATCAATAAAAGAAAAATAGGGATAGAATAGATACATATGAAGTTTTTGTTTCAATAGCATAAAAACATGTATTGAGACAAGAAGTTATTAATCTCATGCAAACAATAATTTGTGGATAATTCATGTTCTCCTCTGACTGTGAATTAAAAAAATTTATACTATTTCTTTTCTTTATTTCACTATAATAATAATAATAATAATAATAATAATAATAATAATAATAATAATAATAATGCAACACAGTCACTTTTAATCTACATTGTTATTGCTTTATTAACAATAGGCCAAATATGATACACTTAAAAAGAGGGAATAAGATGATAGAACACATCTTGAAGTTTTCGAAAATAGTTATCATTTTGTGAGTTTTCCCAAGGCGCCTAAAACTTCTCTGCTTCTTAGGCTGTAAATGAAGGGGTTTAGCAGAGGAATGATAATGGCGAAGAACAGTGAGTACATTTTACCCTGATACTTGTCTGTGTCAGATCCAGAAAGCACATATATGACGAATAGGGTACCATAGAACAGAGAGACAGACAGCAGGTGGGTAACTGCAAGTAGAGAAGGCTTTGCTTCTGCCCCTCTCAGACTTTGTTTTCAGGATGGCAAAGAGGACACGGGCGTAAGAGACCATGATACTAATAAAAGTACTCACTTGTATAAAAATAGCAAAAATGAAAGCAACCAATGCATTATTAGATGGGTCAGTGCAAGAAATTGTATAGAGCAGCAAGATCTCACGGTAGAAATGATCTATTATATTGGAACTACAAAAGGTTAACCTGAATAACAATCCTACATGAAGTAAGGTGTGTAGAAATCCAATTAGATATGACACACTTATGAACTGAACACAGAGTCTGTTGGACATCACCACTAGATAGAGCAGAGGGTTGCATATGGCAACATAGTGGTCATCGGCCATGGCTACTGGGAGATAACATTCTGTGGTTGCGCTGAAACAAAAGAAGTAAAACTGGGCAAAACACTCACCCAGGGATATCATATCATTCTTATTTAAAAATTTCATAAGTATCTTTGGCGTCACAGAGGATGAAGTACAGGCATCTGCAAAGGCTAAATTTCCAAGGAAAAGGTACATGGGAGTGTGAAGATGGGGGTCCTTCCAGATGAGAAAGATTAAGCCAAGGTTGCCCACCATGGTGATGACATAGATGAAGAAGAACACCAGGAACAGGGGAACTTGCAGCTCTGAAAGATCTGTTATTCCTCTGAGAACAAACCCAGTCAGCTGGGTCCTATTCACCTCCATGACATCCGCTTAGGCTGCTGACTACAAGAAGAGAGATTATTTTAAATGTAACCTAGACTCGGTAACAAGGCAGAGGTAGCATTGAATCCACTTTGCTATGCACCAGAAGTCCATAGTCAACAGATAGGAAGGAGGTGTGTTTCTGTTTTTCAAACATACCAGAAACAGAAAATATTTTCTGATAAGTTTTAATGTATAAATTTTCACATCCAGTTATCTCAATGATGAATAGTGAGACCACAAACACTAATTTACTTTGTCTTGTGCATGTCTGAACCTATCATAAAGTGTGTGTGCTGGGAGGGGGAGATTGTATACAGAATTTAGAATGACAAAGTGAATAATACATTTTAAACTGAAATGAATTTTTGCTTTTCTGTTTGTTTTTGTTTTTCAAGACAGGATTTATCTGTGTAGCTCTGGCTGTCCTGGACTGACATACAGACTAGCCTGGCCTCAAACTCAGATCTACCTGCCTCTGTCTCCAGAGTGCTGGGATTGAAAATTTGTGTCACAAAACCCAGTTTATACTAAAATGTTCTAAAGAAACAATGGCTTAATTTGAAAATTCTTTTACACTTTCTAATTAAAATGTTATATGTCTTATTAGTTAAATAACTGTTCTAGAAAGTGATAGTTCATATAATGTAGTTTTCATTCTATTGTATAATATACTTTGAAAATACACCCAAGAGCATTTCCTATTTTCTCCTTTTTTTCTAATCCTCTTTCTACTTCCAAATGATACCTTTTCTACAGTACACGTATGTCTTTCAAAAGATTTATATGGTAAAGATACTCAACATGTCTTTAGTATTACTTGTACATAAAATTCTTTCAAATTAAGGTAATAATAGTTAAGTAATAAGATGGTCCTTAAAATTTCTCTTGTTTTCTACTCTTTATACTATCATAGATTTCTAATAAACCTTTGTGTTTCTTCTCAAAAAATATATGAAAAGAAACAGTTTCTTTTAATTTCATGAGTGAGACTTCCAAAGTAAAAGTAGACTATAACATTAAAAAAGAAAGAACAATAGAAAAAAAGGCTAACGATCTCAACATCTGGATTCAGTTTACATGCTGGAGTTCACAATGCTTACAAAGAAAAAGAGACATGGGAAGAAATGGAGGGAGTGAGAAAAAGGCTTACTGGGTACGAACACTAGCTACTTGGTCTTCCAAAGAGCCCTGGTTTGGTTCCCAGCTCACAATCATATGTATTTTCAGTTCCAGAGCGTCAGCTACTCTCCTCAGGCCCTGAGAACAGGAGGCAAATAGGGCATGCACAGACATACAGGTAAGAAAAAAAAAAACAAAAAACCATAAAACACTAAATTTATTTTAAAAGGACAATTATGTGACTGAAATTCTGAAACAAATTGATAATAACTATTAGATAATTGATAATGACTATTGATAACATATAATAGATAAAGAATAAAATAAATAAATGAATAAAAAAGCTCAACATGTAACACTGAGTGAAATAAGCCAGGGAGTAAAGATAGATCTTGGAGGAGGGAATTGAAGCCAAAGCTGCCACATTGCATTTCTTTTTTATTATTATTATTATTCATATTACTTCTCAATGGTTATCCCATCCCTTGTGTCCTCCCATTCCTCCCTCCCTCCATTGCATTTCTGTAATGCCAAATATACATAATCCTGGACATAATGTGGTTTGTGCATACACAGCACTGCACTGGTAGACCAACACGGGGACTGGTCAACTGCAAACAGCTGGCCTGGATGTTTAAACAATAACCAGGACCAGAAGTGAACTGTTATAAGATCAGACAAGTGGCTTTTTACCAATGTGCACTTTTCAAATTTTTATATTACTTATTCTTTATGAATTTAACTGAAGACCTCATGCTCAAAACTGTGACTTCTCAAAGTCCTTTTCAAGAATCATCATTACAAACCAAAAGAACAATGGAAAATTATTGAAATACAGAGTTGAAGAAAAACATCTGGACTAAGATTAATCTTAAAAGAAGTAAAAATACAGAGAACTAGAATGTCACATTAAAAATTGTCTAGGAGTTTTATTTCATTTAAATAGAGAAACTATCCTGGAAGTTGTTTCCTTCTCTATCCTTACTGGGACTAAGAAAAAGAAACTCTGTTTTTAGCTTTGTTGGGTATATACATGCATTAATGGTAGCTGGCATGTTTGGAATAAATTCAAACAGAAAATCTCCAAAAAAAAATTGTAAGGTTATAATTTTTATGTGCCCAAAATTTACTGATGTACCTGACGCTCATGGTGTGGGAGATTCTTCCTTTCTTCATATTTTCAGGAATGCCATGTGAACCAAGAAGTCAGGTGAGGAAGCAGGCATAAACACCTAGAAGTCACACATCTCTTAGCAATTTAAAAGTCACTTGGATTCTAGGATATTTTAAAAGTAAATGTGATGTCATTTTAAAAGTAACTGAATATTTGACAGATTGATTTCATTACATGATCTTAATTAAGCAAATATAAACCAAATTTTCATAACTTGTGAGTCTCTCAATTCCACCTATGACTTGCTATTACTCATAAGCACGCTTTTGAAGTTTGGGTTAAGGTTTCACTGTAAGGTACTAGGTCTATATGATGCAATACCCCTCAGTACTCAGTAAGAGTGACCTCCCCGTTGTTATCATTAGGAGGCATAGCTTAGAGGTCACCTGCAAGGACTTCACAAAACCTCATGATGGAGATCAAACCTTTGGTCCACAAACAGGTAACTATGAGTCCATAGGGATTTAACTCTTTGGAATGGCTTTGTTCCTATTTATTAGCTAAATCCCCTAAAAAGATGTTTCCATACATATTGTTAAATATATTTGAAACAGCCTTTGTATTTGATATGGGCACCATTTAACTTTTTTAAAAGAAAATAAATATTGTGTCCTCACCTATGGGTGCAAGAAAAAAATCTTCACGAACAACAAATTTAAATGAAGGAACAAGGCTATCTAGAATTGCTATTAACATGTCAGTTTTCTAAGAAACGCAGTTTGAAGGGAATGTTGTTCATTTCTTCCCATCGTCAGTCCTCTTTGTGAGATGAGCACTGAAACTCCGTACGTGCTAGCCAAAGCTCCCTGTAGGTTAAAACCAACCTGCTGGTCATTCTTCCCTAAGCAGCACATCGAACTAATAAGGCTGTTGTAACTATCCTTCCATAGTCTCTGTTTCCTTCAAAAAACTAAAGTTATAGGTCAATTATAAGTCAAGAGACATGCCTGCATCATTGATATTCTTTAAATGATATAACAGATTTGCCATCTAAATCTGCCTCTAAGCAATAAGCATGCTGTCCTGGACTGGAAAAATATTGCTATCGGTACATATATTATATATGGATATGTATATTGCTAATATTTCTAACAACTAGCAAGTGTTCCCCTAGCCTTTGCTCCTTTAGCCACTATTATGAGAATCCGGCTTCTAGTAATGAGCCAGGAGACTGTTCTGCATGCTTCTTACACTGAAAGAAACTCTTATTGAATGATGTCATTGGCAATGTACAATCATTTCTCACCTATGAAATCAACTAATTAACGCGGTTCACTCTAATTAGATGTATTTAAAATACTTTAGGCAAAAATATTTAAATACAAGGGAAACAAATTGCTTCCATTTCATTTATCACTGGTAAATATAGATAACATGTATGCATATTCTGCCTCCTAAATATCCCTATGTTTACCCTTACACATACACCATTAGTAACAGCATGCTGGTAAAACTTAACTTGGTGTACACATACTTTTATGTTTATTTTAAGCAATAATATTAGATACTCATATACTCCCATGCCAATAATTTGAAAACAAAAACTTTCTTTCCTGATCATAGTATTTTCATTTAAAATATATTATTTTAATCTTCTAGAATTATAAAATGATTTCTCAAAATATGGTCATATTGTTCACAATTTTATTTATACAACTGAACAGATTTATAATGCATATTTGGATATCACATCTTAAACATTAGACTATCCAGAAGTTTTGTGTGTGTGTGTGTGTGTGTGTGTGTGTGTGTGTGTGTGTGTGGTGTGTTATTTGCTGGAAATTTACATCTTCTTTTATAAAATATCCACATCATGTACTTTCTCATTTTAATCATTTTTCATGATATTCTTGCTTCCGTTCCTTACAGATTGCATATCTAACCATAATCAAATGTATGGCTTGAATATGTTTTATCCCATCAGATGGGTTATTTACATATGAAGTATATTTATAATATACACTCACTCAGTTTTCGGAGTGAGGGCTGTGCAAAAGCTTTCTGGTCTAATTTAACTTTTCTTGCTTATGATGTTTGGGGTAATGTTCAATAAATGATTTTCCAGGATAACATATGACAGGTTTGCTTCTTGGTATGAATAGAGTCTATAATATAGCCTCTATTTAAGCCAATAACTTATTTTGAGTTGATTTTTTTTAGGGTGTGCTTCTTTTTTTATTTTTTTAATTTTTATTTTTTATTAATTTATTCTTGTTACATCTCAATGGTTATCCCATCCCTTGTATCCTCCCATTCTTCCCTCCCTCCCATTTTCCCCTTATTCCCCTTCCCTATGACTGTTCCTGAGTGGGATTACCTCCCCCTGTATATGCTCATAGGGTATCAAGTTGAGTTGATTTTATATATAATGAGACTATTAGCTCACTTTAACTTTTATGACTACGAATATGCAATTTTGAACACTGTGTTGAAGAGGAACATCTTCCTGTGTTTTTGTTATTGGTACATTTCTGTACTCTGTAATCAGACACTTGGTCAATATGGCTAATTTTAGATCACTCTCCTGATGTTCATACTACTCAATTATGAACACTCAACCTGTTGGGTTTTTATTTTTATTTAAGTGGTTTATTCAGATTACATCTCAATTGTTATCCTCTCACTTGTATCTTACCATCTCCCCCCTCTCTCCCTCCTTCACCCTATTCCCCTCCCCTAGGTCTGTGACAGAAGGGGACCTCCTCCCCCACAATATGGTCACAGCCTGTCAGGTCTCATCCTGGTAGTGTGGAGAATGTGCTGTCCATTGGCTAGATCTGAGTAGGGGGTCTAGGTTTACTGCATGCATTGTCCTTGGTTGGTCCAGTAATTTGAGCAGACCCCCCAGGGCCAGATCCACCAGCCCTTGATGGTCTTCTTGTAGGGTTCCAGGACACTCTGGGTCCTTCCGTTTCCCCATTCTCCCATGCTCTCTCACCAGGAGTCACAATAGGAAGTCCTAGCTTCTATGCCAATGTCCTGCTAAATGAGAACTCTCAGAGAACATCACTGTTGGGCTAGTGTCTAATTATAAGTGAGTATATACCATGTGGATCTTTCTGCGTCTGGGTTAACTCACTCAGGATGATCATTTCTAGTTCCATCCATTTGTTTGCAATTTTCAGGATTTCCTTGTTTTTAATAGCTGAGTGGTATTCCATAGTGTAAATGTACCGCAGTTCCTTTATCCATTCTTCTACTGAGGGGCATCTAGGTTGTTTCCAGGTCCTGGCTATTATGAATAAGGCTGCTATGAACATGGCTGAGTAAATATCCTTGTTGTGTGGTGGAGCATCTTCTGGGTATATTCCAAGGAGTGGAATAGCTGGATCTTGAGGAAGCCCTGTTCCCAATTTTCTGAGAAAGCACCAGATTGATTTCCAAAGTGGTTGTACAAGTTGACACTCCCACCAGCAATGAAGGAGTTTTTAATCTATCAAATTAATATGTAATTTTAGTCCTACATGAAATAAGACCACAGGGAAATATTTTGACTAGAAAATTCCATATTAATTGGTAAGGCAATGTTAAAAAAACAGCTTATACAAATTTCAAAGTGATGAAGGAGAAACATTGCACCATATCATAAAGCGAGCAATAAGAACCAGACTATGCTCCATTTCACTATAAAACCATCATAGATACAAATGTCCTAAAGACTAGGTATCTGCAGTAAGCCACAGGTGAGGCAGCATTACAAAGTTAAGAGCATAGACTTCAAAATAACTGGCTTAAGGTTTAAAACACTAATCAAATTCTCTAAACCTTTTTTATGAGTGTCCTCATTTTTAAACTTAATAATAGGAACTTAACAAGAATGTTGCAGGAGTAAAATGAAAGAGTAAATATCAAACCCCAGTTGTCTTTGTCAGAGAGTAAGGATTGTAAAATGGTGAGTTAACCTATTTTTATCATTTGATTTATGTAAAGAGAAAGTTCGTCATCTCTTTTGCAAAAGATAAGAATTTAGGGGAATAAAACTGAGACATTTGCTACTCTATTGGCAATTGGTAATAACAATTTAACCCTGTACATTTTTTTCAATTTTTAAATATTTATTCATTTATTCAGATTACATCTCAATTTTTATCCCCTTGCTTGTCTTCTCCCACTCCTCCTTCCCTTCTTCTTTCACCCTATTCCCCTCCCCTAGGTCTGTGACAGAAGGGGACCTCCTCCCCCACCATATGGTCACAGCCTATCAAGTCTTATCTTGGTAGCCTTCTTATTCTTTCTCTGAGTGCTACCAGGCCTCCCCACCAAGGGTAAGTGGTCAAATATGGGGTACCAGAGTTCATGTCAGAGTCAGTTCCTGCTCTCCACACAACGGTAGATAATGTCCTGTCCCTTTGCTAGATCTGAGCAGGAGTTCAATATTTACTAAATGTATTGTCCTTGGTTAGTGCAGTAGCCTGAGAAGACCCACCTGGGTCCAGATCCACCCATCATGATGTTCTTCTTGTAGGTTGCTAGGACCCTCTGGATCCTTCTATTTCCCTATTTCCTGTGCTTCTCTCACCTAGAGTCCCAATAGGAGGTCCCTGCATCTATCCCAATCTCCTGGTAAGTGAAGACTTTCAGGAGACATTGCTGTTGGGCTTGTGTGAGTATATAAATGAGTATATACCAGGTGTATCTTTCTGGGTCTTGGTCTTCAAAAAGATGGAGCTAGATATACTATATGTTCCAGCTATACTTTTCCTGGTCATATTCCAAAAGGACTCCATGGTCTACTACACAGATTTGCTCACCTTTATCCACTGCTGCTCTCTTCACAAAAGGTAGAAAATGGAATCATCCTGGATGTCTACCAACTGATGAATATATAATAAAAATGTAGTACATATAAAAATGGACCATTATAATTCATCTGTAAAGAGAAATATTTATGGGACTCAAACAAATAATTAACCTGATTTATAATGGATGAAAGAACTGAATATTTTCTAAGTATTTTTATAGTTAACATATTCAAATCTAAGATTAAGAGCTCCGCAACTCCATCTTTAGGCCTATAATTCATTCCAAATTTATTGTTTCAAGAAACATGGCCAGATGTCCTTGTACGGTAGAGCAACTTTTGGGTATATGCCCAGGAGTGGTATAGCTGGGTCTTGAGGTAGCATTATTTCCAATTTTCTGAGAAAGTGCCTGATTGATTTCCAAATTGGTTGTGTAAATCTGCACTCCCACCAGCAATGGAGAGGTGTTCCCTTTCTTCACATCCTCACCAGCATGTGCTTTTGCTTCAGTTTTTTGTCTTAGCCATTCTGGTAGTTATAAGATGGAATCTCAGAGTCATTTTGATTTGCATTTTCCTGATGACTAAGGACATTGAACATTTCTTTAAGTGTTTCTCAGCCATTCAATAGTCCTGTTAAGAATTCTCTGTTCAGCTCTGTACCCCATTTTTAGTTGGGTTATTTGGCTTGGTGGTACTTAATTTCTTGAGTTCTTTATATACTTTGGATATAAAACTGATTAGCCTTTGTCAGTTGTAGGATTGGTGGAGATATTTTTCCAGTCTGAAGGCTGTCATCTTGTTCTGTTCTAGCATTATTAGTAATAGGCAGAATCTGGAATGTCCCTCAACCAAAGACTGGATAAAGAAACTGTGATACATTTATACGATGGAATATTACTCAGCTATTAAAAACAAGGAAATCTTGAAATTTGTAGGAAAATGGATGGAATTAGAAACAATCATCCTGAGTGAGGTAACCCAGACCCAGAAGGATGCTTATGGTATATACTCACTTAAAAGTGGATATTAGCCCAACATAGACGTCTTCTGAGAGACTCTACCCATCAGGGGATCCAGACAGATACTGTTACTTACAGCAGAACTTTGGGTGGAGCACTGATAGTTGTAGGGAAGAGTAGGGGGATGAAAGGCCCAAAAGAGATCAGGAGTTCCACAGAGAGACCACCATCAAGGCCTGCAGATCTGGACACAGAGGGGCCTACACAAACTGATGCACCAACCAAGGACATGGCATGCAGAGAACCTGGGCCCCTGGTTCAGACGTAGCCAACAGACAGCTCATTCTCCAAGTGCAGGAGGGAGGCTGAGCCTCTAACAACTTGATCACTGCTCCTTGGCAGGACAGCTTTGTGAGCACACAGAGGAAGGGGATGCAGGCTATCCTGATGAGACCTGATAGGCTGAGACCTGAAAGTGGGGTAGAAAGGCTCCTCTGTCAGAGATCTATGGCAGAAGAGGAAGGGAGAGTGAGAACGGGAGGATGAGTGAGGGCATAATAATCGGGATGTAATGTGCGAATAAATTATGATAAATAAAATATAAAAGTAAATAATAGATATGATCACCAAGTAAATCACTGTGCACGCTACTAAGATCATTCTCAGCTACACTGTTTTAGTCACCAACTTCTCTAGATAAAGTAAAAACCTATTTGTCCCCGTCTTTCAATTACTCTCCACTATGGCTTGAGTGTAAAATGTCCCCCAGAGGCCCATGTGTTTGAACCCTTGGTTCTTAACTAATGTTAGTGTGTAGGGAAGTTGTAGAACTTTTTGGACACGGTACCTAACTGGCAGAAAGAGTCCTTAGGGGTGAACCATTGAAGACAATATGCATCTCTCTTGGCAGTGAACCAAGAATGTAGAAATGGAAAGGTAACACAGAAAACCTGTAAACAGTCTGCACTTTCAAACTGGTCTCTTAGAATGTAGGTAGGAAAGTTAAAGCTATGAGTACAAAATACACCAGGTAACTCTGGTGACAGGAAACTGGCAGTCTTGAATGCAGGAGAAAGCAACTGTTAAACAGGAAGGTGCTTGAGTTGTCGATGGCCTATTGCTCAGTGGCCTGATGTTCAAGGTGAATTGTGAGCCATGTTGCCTATGGATTACAGAGCGAAAGCTCATAGCTCTGAGTCTATAGCAAGAGTTTCTCAGCCTCCAACACTGTCTTATTATGACATATGGTTTGTCGCCTGCTGCGAGTACCAGCTCTGGGCCCACATCCAAAAATCTGCTCAATTTCTACAGTGTTCTCCTTCCCACCAAGTTATCTGCAGCCAGGCACTGAAAGTGCTGAGCCATGAGGCAAAGTGCCAGGTTTGCTCAGGTCTCTATTTCCAATGCAAACTGCCAATGCTGTTGGCTCTGCTCTCTGAAGCCGTTGAGGCGTCTCACTTGTCCTGGAGGCTTGCCATTCCTGTGCTGTGACCTTTGAGGCCAACTGGGATGTGTGCAGTGCAGAGACTCCAATTCATCACAGCAATCAGCTACTACCACAGTGAAAGAACGTAAGTCTCTGAAGCGAATGCAGCTGTGATACTGACAACACTTCCTCGACCAAAGTGACCCTCAGCCAGGATACAGCGCTGACCTGTGTGATGGGAGCAAAGAGGAACCTAATGTGGACGCCATACACAGCCCTCTACCCCTATGAAGTTCTGGCAGATCCTAATGTTATAGAATCTGACTTAAACCATGACTAATTCCTCACTTTTTCTTTTATTCTATTACTACATTTTTTTTAGTATTTTAAGTTTTTTTTTCCTGCTGTTTTTTCCTGTGCGCGCCTTTACCAAATGTTGTTTGTATATTTCTCTCATTTGCTTTTTTAAATTTAAAATATTTATTTTCTTTGGAATTCCACACATGCATTCACTATATTTTTGTTATTTCCAGCCCTACCCAGCAATGACGTGATCCCCGGTCCACAGCAGTCTTCTCTCATCCCTGCCTCTAGTTCTGCCCCTCTCCCTCACTCACTCACCACTCCATTCCTCTATCTCTCCCACCTCTCCATCACATTTCACTAGTCACAATGGCACTGGAAACTGCAGTATATCATATATGTATATGTTTTTCACCCAACAGCTTTGCATGTAAATATGTATTGCAATGAGCCATCGGTCTGGTTCAAGGTTTCTGGTTTCTGATGCATCATAAATACTGGACCATGGCTGAGAGTCATCTCATAATACCCTGCTGTTGCCCAGAGTCAGCATGATATTGTAACCAGGCAGAGCATCTTGGGGTAGGTTTTAGGAGAGCTCCTGACTGCTGCTGACCTCCCTGCTGTCAATGTCTACCGCCCCAAGGCTCTCCAGAATCAAGCTCCATGCTTGTAGCTGCAGGCAGTACTGTTTCCCCCCACTTGTCTCCCAGCAGGAGCCACAGCTGCAGCTGCTCCATGCTGGGTGCCAGCTGGTGGGCCTAGGACAGGCCCTATTCAGTTACGACATATGTCAGAGAGAGCTCTGGGCCAGTGTACACCACTCTGTCCTCAGTGCTGGCTGCCCTGCAGCTTGGCTCACCCCACATAACTGTTGAACTTGAAGCTACAGACCGAGCTGCTGGCCAGGCTTTCCGTCTCTCAGCAGGGAAAGCAATAACTTTATGTTCATTAATTTTTCACATTATAATAGAAAATACTCCAAAGTATGTTTTCCTTACTTCTTTTATTTCTATGGTTATTGCTGCACTATAGTTTTCATAATTTTTATTGTCTATTTGACTTGTTTTTGGTGTTTTTACTATTACCTCTCTGGACACTCCTGAGGGTTAAACTCCGAGGAGGAGGCTGCTCATTAAAAAATTCTCATGTGAATGGAAGTGATAGCCATCCCAAGAGCTATTTAATTAAAACACAGAGCACAAGATGTGAATAAGTAATGCATCACAGCCCCTCCCAAAGTTCATAGTTCTTTAATAATTGGATTAAAATAGACTGATATGGTTAAAGTTCCACAAAAACAATTCAAATGTTTGGAATAGGGTGGTGTTCGTGGTGGTGGTGGTGGTGGTGGTGTGTGTGTGTGTGTGTGTGTGTGTGTGTGTGTGTGTGCATGTGTGCATGTCTGTGGTGTCACATATCATTGCATACCAATGTGTGCACGTCCCTGTGTATATAGTTGCATGTACCTGAGTGAATGAGTTTGTGTAGAGACCAGAAGTAAACTTTAGATGCCATTTTTCAGGTGATTTCCCTTTTGTTTTTGAGACAGTCTCACCAACCTGGAGTTTGCTGAGTAGGCTGCAGCTGTCAGCCAGGAAGGCCCAAGAGTGCACCTATCCCTGCCTCCCCAGCTGACTTTTTAAAAAGTATTTCTTTTTAATTTATTCGCCTTACCTCCTGATTGTAGCCCCCTCCTCCATCTCCTCCCAGTCCCACTCTTCCTCTCTTTCTCCTTACCCCTACCCTAGTCCTCAGAAAGGGGGAGCCCTCCTCACCCACCATCTGTCCCCAGCCTATCTAGTCTCATCTGGGCTGCCTGCATCCTCTTCCTCTGTGGCCTGGCAGGCCGCCAGCCAGGGGGAAGTGTTCAAAGTGTGGATTCTGGAGATGAGCTGAGGTCCTTAAGCTTGTAGTGCGAAAAGATTACTTACTAAACTATCTCCCTGGGTGCAAAAACCTAGTTTCAAAACTGATAATGACCTTAATGGCAATTCAAATGAATGAAATCAAAGCACCAATTCAAGAGTTCTTAAGGATATTCAAAACATAAACTAGAGGTTGGAAAAATGGTTCGCTTGTTAAAATGCTTGCCTTGAAAGCAAGGACCAGAACGTTTTCATAAAAGGGCATGAGGATGTGTGGTGAATGCTTGTAATCCAATACTATGGAGGCAAAGACAAGCAAACCTGTGAGGCACACTGGCTGGACAGCTAGCCCACTCAGTAATTTACAGACCAGTGAAAGGTTGTGTCTCAAAAAAGAAATGAAATATGTCTAAAGAATGGTTGTCCTCTGGCCTCCACATGTTCACACAAACACATACAGATGAACCTTCACACACATGCGCACACACAAGCATGCCCATGCACCAACATATACACAAGCATGTACAAGCACATATATGTATATATATAATAAATAAGTGAGAAATTCAGTAGAAATATAGCTACTCTTGAAATGAGTGAAAAACTTAGAAATGAAAATGTCAATAAATCAAATATCAAAACTAAATATCAATGGAAAAACCACCAGTAGCCTAGATCATGTGGGAGAATGAATAGCAATGTGTGATGTCAAAATTTATGAATTACTGCATTCATCATGGTAATAAACAAACCACAATATATAAAAGACCGGATTTATGAACCTGTGGCATTGAAGATGAAACAGATACAAACAAAAGACAGAGAAACCTATTCAATAACATTTAAAGAAAAATGGTTCCAGCCAGGTGGTGGTAGAATAAACCTTTAATCTCAGCACTTGGGATGCAGAGGCAGGTGGATATCTTTATATTTGAGACCATCCTGGTCTTCAGAGTAAGGTCTAGGACAGCCAAAGCTACACAGAGAAACCCTGTCTTGAAAAGCCAAACCAAAAAACAAACAAACAAGCAGGGCCACATAATAACCATGCATCTTACATTATAGTTCATATGGTGCAGTACCAAAGAAATGACTGCATACTGCAAGAGAAAGGATAATGTTAATCACACAGGTGAACCTAAGCCCATAAAGGCAGACTGGCAGGCCTCTCAGCAGAAACCCTGAAGGCCAAAGTAACCCTGACTGGTGTATTTAAAGCCCTGAAAGAAACAACTGCCAACCAACATTACTATCTTAGGCAAAGTTATCCTTTAAAAGCAAAAGCAGTGGTGCACAACTGTAATCTCAGCACTTGGGGAGACAGAGGCAGGCAATCTCTGTGAGTTCAAGGCCAGTCTGGTCTACAAAGCAAGTCCATGACAGCCAAGGCTACACAGCAAAACTTTGTCTCAAAAAAAAAAAATCAATCAATAAAGAAAAAAAGAAAGGCAAAAGCTAAATGAATAACTTCCTGTTACGTGTAAACTGATTGCACTCATGACTACTAAGCCTATATCTTACAGAGGATATCTAAGGAATATGACAAGAAGGGAAAGAGATGTGTTCCTAATCTCAGGAGTTAAGAAAACAACAAATTCTCAATGGAAAATGGTGCAAAACTTGTGAGTGTGTCTAACCAGTGACTGGTCCAACTTGAGACCCATGCTCTGAGAGTGACCCAAATCCTGACACTACCTCAACAGCCAGAAACCAAAGGCTGGGCATCCTAGAGACAAAGGACAGAACCAAACCTGACTGGGGGAAAAAAATCAATGAAATGATTGCTAATGATATTCTGCTATACTCATCGATAAGTGCTTAGCCCAATTGTCATCAGGAAGGTGTCACCCAGCAACTGATGGGAGCAGATAAAGGGACCCACAGCCAAATACTAGGCAGATCCAGGGGAACCCCACAAAGCACGTGAGAGAGGAGATGGCAGGAGCCAGAGTGGTCAAGGCCACTAAGAGAACACAGCCTACAGAATCATCTAAGCAAGGCTCCAAGGGGATCACAGAGCTTGTATGGGTCTGACCTAGGCTCTCTTACACATATGTAACAGCTGTATATCTTGATCTTCTCGTGGTACTTTTAACAGTGGGGGTGGGGCTGCCTCTGACTCCTTTGCCTCCTTTGGAACCTCTTCCTTCTACTGGGTGGTCTTCTCTGCCTTTATGAGGGTTTGTGCCTAGTCTTGTAACTTGTTATGCCATGTTCAGTTGGTATCCTGGAAGGCCTGCTCTTTTTGTTTTGAAGGGAAACAGAGGAGGGGGTGGATCTGGGGGAGACAGAAGGAGAGAGGAACCCTGGGGGACTGGGAAGAAGGAAGGAAGGAGAAACTTTGGTCAGGATGCAATCTACGAAAGAAGGAAAAATTCTAAAATAAAAAAAAAAGAGTAACTGTATGGAAAGTAGGAAAGAGACAGAGGCCTGCCTGCTACCACACCATGCAGTGCAGGAGGAAGACATCCGGAGACCTACCTGCTGCCATGCCATGCTGTGTGGGCAGGGAAGAATGCCCAGAGGGGAAAAAAAAGAAAAAAGAAAAAAAAAGAATGCCCAGAGACCTGTCTGCCATGGCACTGCTTAGGTGGGCTGTAGACACACTGAGGCCCACCTGCCAACACAATGCAGTGTGGGAGGGAAAAGACAGATGACAAGAGACCAGTCCTCCACCATGCCACAATGACAAGCAATAGACATAGAGAGGCCTCCATGCCGCCACACCAAGTGCTACGGGCAGAGGAGGTTACCCAGAGGCCCACCAGCCACATGGCCCACCTGCAGCGGGAGGTAGATAGATGGGAGAGATGGGACTGGAGCTGAGACGATGGAGAGGGGTAGCCTGTTGTGAGTAACCAGCCCCACTATCCTATGCTGCCTTTAAGGGCCACATCTGGGTCCATGGCCATGCAGTGGCAGGGGTGTCCAAGGGCTGTGCATAACTGGCTGCAGTCCTCCCTTGATGCAGAGTTCTGGAGAGCTGGCCCCTCTGCTCATCTGCTGCAGCACTGGGGCAGCACAGTAGAGCTGGTCCAGGTGGAGGGAGGCTAGGGCGAGCTGCCTCGAGGGCATGACATCAGGGGAGTGGACTCTGCCCTCTGGTAGCATTGGGTGCGCTAGCCAGGGCAGTGCTGGAGAGCTTGCCCTGGTGGTATGAATGCAGTAGAGATGGCTGGCTGGTTGACCAGCATCGCTACCATCCAGGCCCACATCCAGGGCTTTGAGTTGGCCTAGCCCCAAAGTCTACCTCATCTGTGAACTGTTGGAGCATGTGAAAAGGCCAGTCACACTGATCCAAAGCTGCAGGATCTCTGTGACACAGGCTGACAATAGGATAACCAGGAGGAGTCCTGGTGAGGACACAATATTGGTGAATGGTAGAAGCCAGAGGCCTTAAGTGACTCATTGCAATGGACATTTGCCACATGAAACTGTGTGAACAGAGGAGTGTGCTGTGGGACACACTGTGGCTGTAGCTTCCACCACAAGGTGTTTTCTTTTTTTTTTTTTTTTAACATGGTCAATTGTAGATTTTATTTTTTTAATTACATTTTTATTAATTTATTCATATTACATCTCGATTGTTAGCCCTTCCCCTGTTTCCTCCCATTCTTCCCTCCCTCCCACTTCCCCCCTTCTCCCCTCCCCTATGTCTGTGATTGAGGGAGACCTCCTCCCCCTATATTTGCTTTAGAATATCGAGTCTCTTCTTGGTAACTTGCTATCCTTCCTCTGAGTGCCGCTAGGCCTCCCCATCCAGGGGACGTGGTCAGAAAAGGGGCACCAGAGTTCGTGTGAGAGTCAGATCTCACTCTCCACTCAACGGTGGAGAATATCATGTTGGTCGGCTAGGTCTGGGTAGGGGTTTGAAGTTTACTGCCTATATTCTCCTTGGCTGGTGCCTTAGTTTGAGGAGGACCCCAGGACCCAGATCTGCCTGTCATAAAGTTCTTCTTGTAGGTTTCCAGGATCCCCACAAGATGTTTTCTATGCTTTGTTTTGTTTTGGAGGTTTTGGTTGATTGGTTGGTTTTATTTTTGTTTTTAAATTTTCTTTTTAAGGGGAGATAGCAAGAGCAGATGGCAGGTACAAAAGGATAAGGAGATGAGTGGGACGAGAGAATTATGTGAAACTCACAAAGAATCAACAGGAAAGAAAAGTAAGAAAAAAAATTGAACACTAAGCCAATAAATCAGTGAACCTCACTGCAAACAAAAGAGAAGTTAGTAATACAAACATTTGCCTGGTATGTTGGCACATGCCATTAATCCCAGCAGTTAGAGGAGCCACGGGCAGGCTGGTCTCTATGGGTTCAAGGCCAGTCTGGTCTTCATACTGAGTTCCAAGACAACTGCAAAAAGCAAAATACTACTAGTAAGCAGTCTTAACTTAACTTTTGCTTAACTTAACTGAAAGAAAGGTACAGAGGCTGAATGGCACAGTAAACACTCACACCTACAATACACCTAACAGAAGAGAGAAAGACCTCTGCAATGAAAGCTCTGAAACACTGAAGAAATTAGGGGAGGCACCAGAAGATAGAGAGACCTTTTCTATTGTTGGATGGGAACGTGGTGGCATGTCTACATCACAGAATCAAGGTAATATGAAGTTGCTGACATGTAAGAAAACATTACATTGTTGCTGATATTCACAGAACTAGTAAGGGAAAACAGAAAGCCTGACAACAAAAGATGTTGCTCTTGACCACTATGTTTTATTGCTTCTTTATAACTTTCCAAAGTGACCTATACCCACTTGATTAGTTAATTGGAAAAGGAAGTGAAGTGTTTAAGGAGTTAAAGAATCGCCCAGAACCCTCCTCATCCAATCCCAGAGCCCTTCCTCCCAGGACCAGTGATTCTCCGTGTCAAACAGTAGTCGTGTCAGCAAGTCATTCTGACAGAAAGTGAGTGTTTCCACTGTCTTCATCACTATTTCTTGGTACTTACAAATAAAATTATTTTCTTGGTGTAGGAAGAGGAAGAACCTTAAACCTATGCTTACTGCTCAATATGAGAAATAAATATCATTAATGATCATTCAGGGAGGAAGGATATAGCTAGCTTATTAACAGGGTTGAGTTTTTTTTTATTGTTGCTTAAATCGCTTAACTATTTTTCACTAATCTTCTCTTTCCCTCTCCCCTGTGTTGACAAGTGCATTCATTCTCATTCAGTCTGTGGCTTTTATTTTTTATTTTTTAATTTATTTATTTAGTCACTTTACAGCCTGATCTCAGGCCCCTTCCCATCTATTCCCAGTCCCACCCTTACTCCCTTCTCCCATACCCCATCTCCTTCTTCTCAGAGAAGGGGAGCCCCCCCCAAAAAGGGTACCAACCCACCCTGGCATCTCATTTCACTGAAGTACTAAGTGCATCCTCTCCCACTGAGGCCAGACAGGACAATCCATCTAGGGGAAAGCATCCCAAGTCAGGCAACAGAGTCAGAGGCAGCCCCTACTCCCACATGTTAACCAAGCCGCGTATCTGCTGCATATGTGTAGCAGCCCATGTGTCCAGCCCAAGGGTGCTCTTTGGTTGGTGGTCTGGGTCGGAATGTGTGTACTATGCTTCCACCTCGTGGCAATATTGCGCCATTACACCATAACGCATATGGCTCATTCTAGGGCCATTATACAGCTGATTCTGGCAACGGTGTGAGAGGGGAGTGAAAGACCTATACTCGATAAGAACCGCATGACTCTAGGAAATAGAACTGTTGATTGAGAGCAAAGATTTAAGTGAAAAGGAAAATCTCATGTGTTCAGCAATTGTATTTCTGGCATGCCATTATGTTTCCAATTATACTTAATTCGCAACATAAATTTAAAGCTCAAACAGATGAGCTGACCACTCATTCTGCAGTCCTAGCTTCACTGTACAGTTGCTGCTCCCTAATCCCGGGTCAATTGTCTGTAGTTTCAAACAACTATAGTTCCAGATTTATCACCAACCATTGTGAGATATATATATTCTGTTTCATTATCTTCAAAATACTACAGTGTGACAACTATTTGCAGAGTCTGCATTTTACCAGAACTAGATAGGGTTGAAAGTATATGGGAAGAGCTTGGGAGATGACTCAGTGGGTAAAGGCTCCTCTTGGCAAGCTTGCTGCCCTGAGTTTGACTCCCAGGACCCACATGGAAGAAACACACACACACACACAGAGAGAGAGAGAGAGAGAGAGAGAGAGAGAGAGAGAGAGAGAGAGAGAGGAAGAGAGAGAGAGAGAGAGAGAGAGAGACAGAGACAGAGACAGAGACAGAGACAGAGAGAGACAGAGAGAGACAGAGAGAGACAGAGAGAGACAGAGAGAGACAGGAAAGAAAGCCCATGTGTAGAACAAATGAATAGATCTAAAAAATGTTTTATCTCTTGTGGTGTGAACAGATTACACGCAGGTACATCATCTCATGTAAGAGACTTGAGAATCATTGCATCTCAGCTTCCCTCGGCTCCTGGATCCAATCCTCCAGTAACACCATGGAATTACTGCATAAAAAGAGAAGAGGCAAGGACCTTATATGGACCGAATGACCTCCAAAAGCCCTCTGGGTTCTGTGACATTCTATGACTACAATTTCCAGATCAGTACATTTATCTCATGTGACATCACATACAGGCACACTTGGAAATCTCTGGGGCATTAGGAATATTATCACTATTGTTGCTACTGTTGTTGATTGCATTTGATCCAACTTCTAAGGAGCTTGGCTCACCTCTTATTTTCCTCTGTGAGCTAATGATATCTACATGCCCAAGAAGAATGTGAGGGGGGCACAGCCATGCCTTCTGAGTTCACACTTGGTTCCTGGCCAGAGAAACAGGCAAACATCATCAGAATGGAGGAAGAGTGACCAGGAGTCAACTTATGCTGGGAACAGCTGAGAGAAGCTTCTCCCAGGAACATAATTTACTTTGTTTCCTGGTAGTCACCACTTTCTCATTTTGACAGATGTGGTTTTCTGCTCCCCTGCCCCCTTAAGATGCTTACCAGGCTTGCAAAGGAAAACACTAAAGGGATAAGGTCAACAAGCCGCCTCAGCACCAAGAGACAGATGCTTCATTCTAATTGAATGAAAACTCTAAGACCTCTCATGAACCAACTGTTTCCACTGTAAGCTGCTGGCTTGTTGTTATTTTTACATAGATCATTCTGACTTAAAATCATCACCAAAAATCATAACCACTTTTTACATCTTTCTTAAATATTACAAGTAGTTGGTATAGAAAAAAAAGATGTAATAAGGAGTATCTATTTCTTCAGAAACTGCAAAGGAGGAAAAGAAATTGAGAATGGGGGAAAGGAGGAGGAGAAGAGGAAGAGAAAGAAGAACAACCTACTCAAAACGCAAGAAGTTGTAATGCATGTGGTAACAGGACATACAACCTAAGTTAAAATACATTTATGTGATAAGTTAACAACATACATGAGATATATTCACAAGTTCACAAGTCTATCTGAAGCAATTTGCAGATCTTGTCATATATTTGTCACTGTACTTTCCATCTTGTAATACTCCTGTTGGAGAATGTTAACTTCACTGAATACCCATGCAGTGATGTTTTACACACATACAGTGTGCTGGCTAAATGTCTGTCATCTTGACACAAGCTGGGGTCATCTGGGAGAAAGTATCTACAACTGAGAAAATACCTCCATAAGACTGGCCTGTAGGCAAGGCCCTATGGCACTTTCTTGATTAATAATTGATGCCGGAGAGCTCAGCCCATTGTGAGTGGTGCTAACCTGGACAAGTGGTACTGCTGTACATAAGAAGCCAAACTGAGCAAGCCATGAGGAGCAAGCCTGTAAGGGCTGTTCCTCCATCAGTTCTGCTCCAGTTCCAGCCTCAGGGTTCTTGCTTGAGTTCCTGGCCCGACTTGCCTTACTGATAGACTATGGACTGAGAGCTGTAAGACAAAGAAAATCCATTCCTCCCTGAGTTGCTTTTGGCCACAATACTTTATCACAGCAATGGATGCCCCCAAGTAAGACATACAGGGAATATTACCAGCCAGAGTTTCCACTCTCTGTATGTAGGCAGCATGCTTTTAGGAGCATGTATAGCTCTAATTTAACGGTGACAAGTTAATGTTTGATGCATTAGCCAGTACAGTAACATTTCACTTAGAGGTTGAATTACTTTTGCTATGGAGGAGATAAACTATCATCTTAAAATGAGAATGTTTACTTGAAAATATAGTAATATAATTTTTCTACTGTGCGGGGGGGAGGGGTCTGTTTGTTTGAAGGGAGGAACTGATCCCTTTCTGAATAAAATGAAACCACAGGATAAAAGAAGAGGTCTTGCAGTGTGTAATTAAGATTACATTAATCATCTTTCTCTCATTAAGCATATTATTTTACAGAGTCATTACATATATTCAAATTATATTGCATTGGATTAAGAGGATTAGAGCCTAACCTAGCTTCTTTGTCCTCTGAGGATAGCAGCTGAGAGTTTATTAAGTGGGGAATCAAGCATCTTCCTAAGAGCCTTCCCTGGAGAGAGGGAAAGGAGAAAGCATTGCTTTATTTTCCTGGCATTGCCAATGAGGCAGACAGACACATGTCTGTGCGATGCCATTCTGTTTAATCTAAGGTGGAAAGGGGCATCCCTGGAGGTTATGGCTGCTTTTTTCCACCTTAGTTCATTTTTATGACATGATATTGATTTTTTTTTAAAGACACATGGGCAGAAAACCTCAGTAGCTGTGTTGGGGGCAGCCACCTGCAGTCCTTTCTTCTGGAAGACATGGTCCTGGCTGTGTGGTTGCTTTCCTTCACCTACACCTGGATTACATTGATGCCGGATGCTTCTGCCATCAAGAGGCCACACCAGCAATGCCACTCTTCACCGAAACAAGCCCGGTAAGACACAGAAACATAGTCAGCGATGGTTTCTCTCAACAGCTGCCTCAGACCCTCTGGTAACCTAGAAATGTATCTTTAGTGGAAGCCCATCATTGTCACAGTCCCTGTGTCTGAAACAGCACTGACCCATCAGAAAAAAATCATGCGATCTTCCATCTCTGGCATTGTTTAGTTATGTTTATTTGGAGAGCAAATAGTTAAATGTTCCACATTACATTCATATGGACTATCTTTCAATGTAGTTTTCAATGTGGAATGCACTTATTAATAATGATATTTGTTTACAGTTTCTTCAAATTTTGAATTAGTAGTTTAAGAAACAACTTCATTCCATGTCAGTTTTGTGGAGAGCAATTAGGTATTATATTTTAAAGAGATGGCATAAGAAAGCACTAAGACTATTTGTTACCTGTTGAAAACCGTGTTACTATATTTAAAATATCTTTCTGAAGTTCAGCTCCTTGTCGTTGCTATTTTCCCATCAATAACTTGAGATGCCTGGATGTATGCAGGAGAAATCAGTGCATTACAATGACCAGGGCATCACAACTTGCCCAGAGCTTTCTGGGTTTCACTGAGAGTGCCTGAGTTCCCCAGCCTTGCGGACCGCGCCAATTAGTTATTCTTCTCCCCAAAGAATGTCCTTGCAAAAATCTGCCTTTGTTATCAGATTTCTCAAAAGACTTAGGCTGTGAAATGACAGATGTTTGCCAGATTGGCCTCAAAGTCCTGCATATTCCATATTCATGAAACACTTACCACAAGATCAGGAGAAAGAACACATATATTGAACCAATACCTTCAGAACATGCAGGTTTAAAGAAGACAGGAGCTATGGCCTGATTCCTGGTCTGCTCTGTACTTTTTAAATGTATCTTAATTGCAATAGAATTATGTAAATTTTCTCCTCCCCTTTCCTCCCTCTAATGCTCCACACACTCTCAAGTTCACAGTGTCTTTTCCTTTGACTGTTATTTCTACACAAACACACACCACACAGGTGTATACACATATGTGTATGTACAAATATATAAATTCAATCATTTTGTTGTCTGTGTATATATGGTTTCTGGGCTGACTGACCACTCTGTGTTGGACAATGAATAAAGAAGTTCCTCCTTGAGAGAGGCTAATTCTCCCAACAGGTATTATTTGCTCTTTGCCCTTTGTCTAGGAGTAGGACCTCATGAAATCTTCTACCTTCCACATTAATATGTGTACTGATATCACATTGCTCCAGTCTTGTTTATGCAGCCATTTCTAGGAAAAACTGTTTCACAGCCAACTTCCTTGTATTTGGCTCTTTCAATCTTTCCACCTATGAACCATGACAATGGCCAACATGGCAAGATATAGATAAAGGTGCAGTGTCACTCACATGTTGGTGCCAACAGCTGTCTGACTGGACTTACAGGCCCACTCAACAGCAGAGAAAGCATGCCTGGTACTAGAGACTGAGGCAATAGACCTGAGATGACACCAGGTCTTGCTGATTTTTAACTCCATGCTGGGTCCTCTCTGAAGAAATTAAACATTAGAATGTTTTGGTGAATGTAAAGTTATGACAGACTATATGTGGTTTGGGGTTTTGCTTGTTTCAGATAGCTTCCAATATTCATGTAGTTTATTCTATAGCAAATGTTAAATATCATCTGTCGTTGAAAGCAAGAGATTCTTTCAGGCTGTTCTATAGATGCTTAGAGAAGGAAAATATAGATTATAATAAGAACTATTCCATTATACCGGTCCACACCCACGGCACAGTATCTACTGGAAGAGAAGGCATACACCTCGTGCCATCATACACTCGTAGCAGTGGAAGGGAGTAGCCTGCCCCTTTAGAATGGCACATACACAAGACCAGCCCTGTCGACAATCAGTCAAGAAAGGAGGTGACTCCAAAGTCATCTCTGAACTGTTGGCTATCAGGTGCAATCTAGGAATGAAAGAATCACTGTACTCGATTCAATACCCTCTTCTCAGCATCCAACAGAGAGATCCAAACACAGGGTCAGGGTGACAGCCTGGTTACAAAAGAAAACAAATGAGAGAGAAATTTGTTTGTATGGTGAACAGTGAACATCCATGTTGGTGGCGGCGGTGGGAAGGTGGGAGATAAATGTAATCAGTGTGCAAGGTGTGCATGTATGAAGTTGTAAATAATAATAATATTCTTTAAAGCTATACTAACCCCTATACTTATGCCTTATTACATGTTTTTATTAAGTCAATAGGAAACACAAAACCTTTCTGGTAGGGAGGAAACTTTTCCCTTAGGTTAAAGTTTTCTTTTTATTTCCTCTTAAAAGAAAAAAAATTAAAGGTTGTATAGGTCAGGTTTCCTCCTGAGGAAACCCTGGGGTATCTGCTCTCTGAGGCCCAAATGCTTATTTTCCACTTCTGTGTGTAATAACTGAAGAGCCCTTGAGGCCGCAAGCCAGACTATGGTTCATGCAAATTCACAAGAGCTGCTTTTTTGTTCCAGTGAGCAATCCCCTAGGGCGCCAGGGTTTGTGTAAGCCACCAGCCTGCTTCAAAGCAGCTGCTCAGGATGAAACAGACCCACTTTCCCTGAGTGAGCCCAGCAAACCAAGAGCCAGCCTCCAAGATGCTCTCAGCCTTCCCTAGCACAAGTGATAAAGCATTTGGCATTGACTATACGGGCTTGCTTCAGAGAAGTAGGGCCAGGCTTTCCCACGCTTCCATTGTAAATATATATCGCCCGCCACGTTCTCTGCGCGATGCCACCTGGTTGCCCACAGCCAGTAATGGCACAGATGATTAACAATCCTCCCCCTTAAAATGAAAGAAAACTAGCAGAATGGCGATGTAAGAAGGCATAATCTTTGTTTGAAAATCACACGATTTATCCTCGCTGCTTTGCCTTTGTATCAATTATTCAGAGCCCGGCTTTCACGCAGTCAAGGCCTGTATATATTATATTAATTGGGCTATTCGTTTTCATTAAGATTATAAACTTGCTTTCCACCCAAAGATATCCTTTTCTTATGCTAAATACTTTAAAAAGTCTTTGATTCTAATATTCTCCTTATTTTTAAGAATGATGATGGGGGGAGAATATGGATAAGAAAATGTATGGCAAATGAAAATGTCTTTTTTTTTTTTTTTCGCCTGGAAAAAGCATCTGTTTCCACTGTAGGTAGTTATGCTGTCCTCAGACTGTCTAGGCCTACTATAGCTGTATGGCTGAATTTAGTAATTAATAAACTATCCTACAATAGGCCAGTCAATATTTTATCATAGTGTCTTTGTTTTTGTTTGTTTATGCAGACTTAACTGTAACTTATCTAATTGTACATTTTTATGAGCTAATCTTAATAATATTTTATTTTATAGCAAGCTTATAAATCTTCTGGAAACTAAACAGTTGGCCCTTATTACCTGTTTAGAGCATACTCCGGCACAGATCTGTATAGTAATCGACAAGTTATTTCGAAGGCTACAGTCAGTGTGCATTCTGACCCAAGCTAGCACCAGTGTATGAAAGGTCACCCAATATGACTGTGGATACATTAGAACAATTAGCATATTTCTAATCTTTTTCAAACAAGACAGGAACTCCAATTTTCATATTAAATTGTGTAACTTACAGTACCATGTAAGCTACAAATAATGTCTACAAGCCAACTCTAAAATTGGTCCAGTTTCTTACCATAGTTTTCAGACTATAAGATGCACCTGACCATAAGACCCAGTTTTTATAGCAGTAAAACAAGAAAAACAGTAAAAAGACCAATCGGACCATAAGGCATACCCTAATTCCTATGTCTTATGGTATGAAAAATACAGTAATTCCATGAGGGAGTCTGAACCCTCCGCCCTGAGCTCATGGCCTGCTAGAGGCCCAGGTGAGATACAGCAGCTGTCTCCAGTGGAGCACTCAACTTGCTGCCTGTCTCTTGCACAGAAATGTTTGCTTGCACAGGTGTTCCCTTTATAGGCAAAAGGTACTGAGTGCAGCCCACCGTGTGTTCTGTATGGAGTTCAGGTGTTTAGGAGCTGTTCAGGCAAGGCCCTGAAGCTCTCCTCATCCTCCCTAAGTCTTCTTACAGCATCACAGACCTAGAAATAAATATTTGATCCCCAATTAGGAAGGTTTTCTTAGTGCTCAAAAGGGAGGGCAGAGGATTCTTCCCCGACGCTCTACTGTATCGTGAATTTGTACAGTATAAGTTCACAGCCTAAAAGAACTTTCTGGTGTATTTCACATTTTTAAAATAAAAAATAATGTAACTTATTGTCCTGTGCAAGTTTCAATCTGGGCTTCTGAGTTCACTTCTAATAGAGCTTGAATAAGAAAATGTTCATCCTGAGTGAAATCGGTACATCTTTCAACCCTAATCAGAGAAGCACCTTCTTGTAGTAGACAGTAATAAACACAGAGGTCTCCAACTGCACAGTGTGCAGAGAGGGAGCGACTTAGGAACACTCAGACCTAAATGGGAGGTCTTTATCAGGCCGGTCCCCTCCAGGCTCAGGGATCTATGAGGAAGAGGAGGTAGGGAAAAAAAATTAAGAGCCAGAGGTGGTAGATGACACCAAGGAAATAGAACTGGTTACATACGAGTCATAGAAACTGCAACTGCACACACAAATCTGCACAAATTCAAGCTACATGCTTCCAGAATGGAGAAGAAGTGGGCCCAAAGCCCCACCACTATTCACAATTGATACCTACCGGGAAAGACAAAAATTAATTTTCTCCAGCGATTGCCACCAGTTACGTCAAACTGCATTCCAGCACAGGCCTCACGCTCAGGGAGGGTGGGAACGGGAAGATACAAGTGAGGGGGTAACAATTGGGATGTAATGTGATTTAAAAAAAAAAGAATTACAAAAACAGGAGACTTCTAGAGCGACTCTAGAAGATGGATTCAGTGTAGGAGTTTCCAAGTTCAAGTCTTTTTCCCAAAGATAATAAGAAACTATTCTGTAGCTAAGTATGAGTGACCATGGCCTGCGAACATAAATTCAGGTTACCCCAAAATACCATATTCCAATGTGGTCTGTGAAGCTTTTGTTGTTGTTGCTGTTGTTCTGTTTTTGTTTTTTGAACATATGATTTTTATACAATAAAACTATTACGTGCATTATAAGTAAATAATATATAATTACAAATATATATAAAATACAAAGTCAGAAGTTTTCAAAGCAAACACCTGTATTCACGAGGCATTGTGTATCTTTAAGGGTACATGCAAGCTATCTGAGGGGCATGTCGTCACGTGCAATCTCTAAACAATTTCTGGGCTCCATTCTTTATGGCCTCTTTATCGTATTAGCCTGAAAACCCATCACAGTCTCCTTCGTCACCTCCCTCTGTCACATGAGACTCAGTCTCATATCACAAAACACAGGCATCTCCCTCCTTCCTAATCTTGCTCTGTGCCTTCCTGGCAAACTAGAGCTTCCTGAACACAAGGAGACAATTATGAATGTTGGGGTTGAGCCAGTGAATGACTCTACTTTGAGTAATGTATCCTTTCCCACTGGCTTGTTTCCTGCCTTCTTCCTTCAACAAAATTAAAGGAAGAAGAACCTAGTTAATTTGTTAGGTTATAAATCACTAAAAATGATTGTGGGTAGTTGGTCACACAATGCAGCTTTTAATATTATAAGTTAGAAGGAATGTAGATAATTTAGTTATATTTTTCAGACAATACAAAATGTTTTCTTGAAATTCACTGCACTTACATATACATGAACAAAATTTAATATTTTCACCTAAAAAGCAAAAAAAAGGAGGTTATGCAAAACCTAGTTTTCCATTTGTTTGTTTGCTTTTCAAGACAGGATTTCTCTGTGCAGGCCCAGCTGTCTTAGACTCTGTAGATCAGGCTGTCCTCAAACTCAGAGATCCACCTGCCTCTGCCTCCTGAGTGTGTGTACCATCACCACGCAATTCCATTTCTTAAAACATAAAATAACTGGAGAAAAATATACTCCCAAAATATATCATTTAATTAGCAAATTCACTTTCACTAAAGTCTTATTCTTAAGTTTAATGGAAATCAACATTTTTATGAATTATTGTGTTCTTTTTGTATTGGTACAAATATTTAAAAGTTAATATCATCATATATATTATTTTTTCCCAAAATACTTGTATCATGAGTAAAAAACATTCTATGAAGCAGGTATTGTAAATAGAAATTCTAAGAAAATAAATAATAAAATATATTTTTATTTTGTTAATATTGTTTTATTAATTTCATATCACTATTTCATATAAATATATAGCTATATGTAAATTATATAAAATATAGAGTAAATATATTTATATATAACAGTACAATATAATTTTATTGTTGTTAATATGAAAAATATATATTCTGATGTTTTAGCAAAGAATTTATTCATATATTTTAAAATACTTAGTGTAGGTATTTAAGTTTGCTGAATATATTTAAAGGAAGAATGTTCTTCTAAATCATCAATATATAAATATTTTTAAATGTATGATGAAAGAATTATAGAGGTTATTTATATTTGCCTGGAGGATTTACTTTGTAATTTTTAAGTATGTGTGTGTATGTATGTGTGTGTGTGTGTGTTTGTGGGGGGTGTCTGTGTGTATCATTCTATGTGTCTGTGTTTGTACGTCTGTGTGTATCTGTTTACATTGATGTATTTGTATGTGCCTGTGTGCATCTGTGTGTGTCTATATATATATGTGTGTGTGTGTGTGTGTGTTGTGTGTGTATATATATATATGTGTGTGTATCTTTGTATGTGTCTCTCTCTGTGTATGTGTCTGTGTATCTATCTATGTGTGTGTCTCTGTCTCTGTGTGTGTGTATATCTGTGTGTGTCTGTGTGTGTCTTTCTGTGTGTGTGTGTGTGTGTGTCACTGTGTGTGTCTCTGTGTGTCTATATGTCTGTGTGCGTCTGTGTCTCTGTGGGGCTATGAGTATCTGTGTATCTGGGTGCATCCATGTGCCTGTGTGGGGCTCTGTGTATCTGTGTATGTCTGTCTGTCTGTCTGTGAGGGGCTATGTGTTTGTGAGCACCGGTGCCTATGGAAGTAGACATGTGACCTTCCTGGAGCTGAGGTTACAGATGGTTATCAGTTGCCCCACATGAAGACTGGAAACAAAACTCCTGTCCTTTTCACGGTTGTAAACACGCTTACCCACTGAGCCGTCTTTCCAGCTCCTCTAAGTATCTAGTGCAACAGCTATGGTGCAGTGTATAGATTTCTAAGATTCGTTTTGAGGGTACAGCCAGCATATTCTCTTCGCAGAGTAGCTAAGATAAAGGGGAACCAAGCTGAGATTAACATGGGCCACTCACTGCAGGTCAGGGAAGATGAGGGGGCCTGTGCCCCACTGCTGCCAAGGCAGCACTTCCCAGCTGCACTCAGCATTCTTGAAGTTTTTAACCTTAAAATGTATCTGTATTTCAGCGAAAAGATACATTAGTCACATGTCATTTAATTGTCTCAAAAATATCATTAACAGAGAAGTAATATCCACAAATTTCCATCTACACAAGTTACAGCTACACTCTCCTTTTTACAAAAGAAATAGCCAGCTTTTATTAACTATGTGCTGTCTTCTACAGAAGCAAGTTGTCCTGAAAAAAAAATTGTTATAAATGCAAATTTTATATTCCAAGCCTACTGAATAAGAAACTATAGGCAGAGGCCCAGCAAACCAGAAGAGATGGACGCATGCCAGAGTGGACATTAATTGAAAACTACCTCTTGGTATTTGTGTACACGTGTGCGTGTTTGGGGGGTAGGAGGTATTTATATGGGTGCATGTGTACATGCAAATTTGTGGAGGCTAGAGGTCAAACTCAGGTGTGGTTCCTCAGGAGCCTCGTGTCCTGAGACAGGGTCTTTTATTGACCTGGGCTCGCCATTTAGGCTACTGGCTGACAAGCAATCCTCAGTGATCTTCCTGTCTATGTTTGGGGAGCTACAGAAGCACGCCACTGTGAGTCACTTTGGGGGAGGGGTACAGGGATCAAATTTATGTTCTCATGCTTGCTCCGGAAGTACAGTGCTTTACGACTATCTCCCTTGCCCCTACTATTATTTCTTAATAAACAGTTTATCCAAGCTTCTTTTGAGGAAGCATTCTAGGTGTTCAGTTACTCACAGGCTTAACCTATTTAAACATATTGCCTTCTACTCAAAAGAGATTCCTTTGCCCAACCGTATCCATTCGTACTATTAGACGGAAAATATATATCTCTAAGCAACTGAGGACTCAGCCAGAAACACCCCTATTGAGAGATCACGCTGGACCATCTCACAAGCCCTCGTGTATCTCTCCCGTCAGCTGCTTCAGGATCTGAAATTCTCCTACTCAGAATCACTCTCTGGGGTCCAGAAAATGCCTCCAGTGCCAGTGAGAGGGCTCAGCGGGCATCCCTGAGGTTGAGGACCTTGGCTCAATCCCCAGCACCCACAAGATGGAAGGAGACAACAGAGTGCAACAAGTTGTCTTCTGGGTCATGGGAGGCACGTGAAGGCACACACACACACACACACACACACACACACACACACACACACACACACTATAGCAAAACAAATTAGATAAGTGGCTTCCACAACTGTTTTGTTAAATTTTTCATCAGTGGTACTAGGAAATGGTTCCTCAAGCAGAAAAGTAGTCCTAGGGTCCCAGCAATGTGCTTACATTCACAGATGCCCAGAGAGACAGGACTTCACAGAAAGGAGCTGGCCGTGCTGCCTTTGACTATGGAAGGAATGGTGGAAATGAATTTGGCATATTTCACCACCGGGTTTGCACAGGTCCAACAACCCATGAGTCCTGCAATCTGCCATAACCTCAGCCTCTTCCCACGCTGTTTATTCTGGTTCTGAAAACCCTGTTTCCATCAGGGTTCTGTGATGGTTTTACTTGCTTACTGCTTTGATGCGGAGATCGGTCAATCAGTGTCACTCTACTGCGTGTCTTATTCAGATGCTCTGTCTCCTCACGGGCTGCCTTAGCTGACGTGGACGGCCTGTGAATACAAACTTCGATCACCTTCTCCCACCTAAAATTTCTCATCCAACAAACATAGTCTAAGAATGACGTCTGTTTATGCATTAAATCCCTTTTCGTCCGCTATTTCAAGTATTCTACAATTAGTCTTTACTTCACCCGCTCTACCCTTATATAACAAAAAAACAAATGTTGACAGACCTTTGGCTTACTCTGAACTAACGAAAGGAGTTCTGTTTACTTCAGAACACGCTATGCTAAGCAAGATGGCTAATGGTGAAAAATGTTTGTATCTTAAAAGCATTTTGTGCTGGCTAGTTTTATGTCAACTTGACACAAACTAGAGTTACCTGAAAGTAGAAAACCTCAAATGAGAAAATGCCTCCATAAAGTCCAGCTGTAGGGCATTTGTTAATCAGTGATGGGTGGGTGGGGCCCAAGCCATTTTAGCGTGGTGCCATCCGTGGGTCCCGGTTTTGCAAGATAAGGATGCCTACACCAAATAAACCCTTTCTTCCCCAAGTTGCTTTGGTCGTGGTGTTTCATCACAGCAGTAGCCACCCTAACTTAGAAATATATGTATGTTTTTTGGGGGAGTACAGCATACGGGAAACCAGGATGAGGAAAGACGACAGTACTAAAGTTTGGCCCCTGAAACGCGAGCAGTTGCTGCATATCGAGGACCACGATTTCTCCACGCGGCCTGGATTTGGAGGTGAGTGTTAGCCTCAGAAACTCACGGCAAATGTCTCCCTCAGGAAACAGCAAACAGCGTCATTTCTCCTTAAGAGTGTGGCTGCTGGAGGCCTTCCCGTGCTTGCGCCAGCGCTGCTAATGGGCTGGATTTTCAAAAAATAAAAATAAGGAAGAAGACATGGAGAGCGGAGTGGGTAGGGTTCTTGTCGAGATCCCGTGAGGGAAAGGGCATTGGTGTGGATATGATCAAGACACACTGTGGGGTGTGTGTGTGTGTGTGTGTGTGTGTGTGTGTGTGTGTGTGTAAAACTATCAAAGAAAAAGTAAAATACATTGTTTTAAAAACAAAAAATATTCATTTTTCTCCTTTTGAAACTCTTTTTCTTTCTCTCCCTCACTATTTCTCTGAATTTCCACCAAAAGATGACAAAACCCTTAACTAATATTTATTTTCAATAAGCTGATGCTCACACCAGGAAAAAAAAACTTCCCACGTATGGATAATATAATATACAACACTGGTTCAGGTTTCTGCAATTCTGTGATTTCTAAAAATCCAGTCACTTGGCGTTGGATCCTTTATAACCGCTAGAGGGCGCCGGTCGCACGTGAATTGTTAGAAACTGGCTACAGATGTAGTTGGAAGCTGTCCGAGATGCGTTCTTCTCAACAGAAATTCAAGATTTTTTTTTTTAAAGGCTATTATGAAAGGTACTGCTTTACTGGTTTCTTTCCCAATATGTTTACTATCTGTATACAGGCGGACTGCTGGCTTTTGTGTGTTAATTTTGTATCTTGATAACTTTGCTGCAAGTGTGTATCAGCTTATCCGATTTAAAAAAAAAACAAAAAACAAAAAAAAAACAGCCGTCGGCATTTTTTATGGTGAAGTCCAAGAAAGGCTTCCTCCTTTCCGACGCGTGCTGCCTTCTCCTCCATCAGTTGTCTTACTGCTCTAGCTAAGACTTCGAGCCTGGATCCCTCAGTTAAATCGCTCCGTTGTAGAAGAGAAGGTTTTGTGGTTTTGCTTTGAGGGACTTCAGCAAGAAAGAGAGAGAAATGTCTATACTTGTTAACAGACCTTAAAACAAACAATTCACAGACACTTTATTGTCCAATATGTTCCAAGGGATAGCAGAAGCACCAGTGTGTTTGTCTAGGCTCTGGAGCTCAGACCCAATGCGGGCTTCTGAGTAGAGTCAACACTGTAGCCGCATGCCCAAGCGATATGATGCTGCAGAATGCTAAGGCTGCACCCTCCTTTCAAGGTAAAATACTTTTGCCTTCATCCTCCACCATCCTCCCCTCCAGAGAAACGTAGGATGGGCTTGAAATTCCCTCTTCGCCTGATCTGTTAAACTACGTTAAGATTTTTTTTTTAAGTGATACTGCCTTCTTAAATTATTTTTCCTGGGGCTACTTTATGATTATTAAATCTACTATTGGAGCATTAGTCTCATACTTAGTGACAGATGGCATATCATCTCCCAATTAAGAAATTCTTCTGACCATCGTAGGCTGGGCTAAATGGTGTTCAGATGGCCTGTTCAGTCACTCCGGCAGGAAAAACTCATAAATGCATTTCCTCCGAGAAAGAGGCGTTACCCTTGCTTTGCTCGGCTTGAACAGAAAAGTGCCTGCTATGGTGACCCATTTCTCTGTTCTCAAATGGCTGCCTTCCTTTGGGAAATCAGGCTACGGGATGCGAAAGACAAGCTTAATTTATGCCTCCCCCCCCCCCACCCCCCACCCCTGCTCTTTTCTACTTGTCCACAGCAAAAGCTCAGGAACATACTTCTCTCTAGCTAAATGTAACTTCAGCACTTCTCTTGCCTTAATGTGTTTTCCTAATTAGGTTTAACATTAAAACCAGCTGCTACTGGGCTGGTATTTAAAAAAAAAAAAACTTTTATAAAGCATTAGAAGATTAATTGACTCATTATGTGGAAACAGGAGGATGTAAATTTAGGGAGCTTTTTGTTTAACTTGGGTTATAAATTGCAGCTCATTTTCTTTATTTACGTCCTCCCCCCACCGTGTCTCCTATACCTAAAGGCTTTTTGTTTCAGTTGTCCGGATGATGATTGCTTTGTTTCTAGAAAGTCAATTCAGCATCTAGACTCTGGCTGCTGAGTTGAGACAAAAGCTATGATTATCAAAGCCCCTTGTGAGCTCTGAATATCACAGAAGAGGCCTGGGAGTCAGCGGACTGGCTCCCTATCCCCACCACCACCTGGCTCCGGATTTCAAACAAGTGTTGTTATTTAGCCACACAAGTTCATACAGTGGTCAGGTGGGGGGGGGGGCGCATGCTCACCAGTACCTATCGAAGTGTCTGCGAGGGTGTGAGAGTGTGAGATGGCACTTTGTAGAATGTATTGTAAGGGTACAACAGAGATTCATAATTTCTATTTAACCCTAATTAGTCTACCTGCCCTGACAAAAGAGCCTTATATACATAAAAAGGTCTCCAAATGTGTGTTACCACCTAGTTAGTGATGCTTGGGAGTTAATCAAATAATATTTAGTTAACTTTTATTTGATGTCACCTATAAACTTGGCGGGGGGGGGGGGGGAGCAGTTCTTTTAAAGGTATTACTATTTATGATGCTAAGTCTCCTGTTGACCCAGCAGAGGGTAAATGTTAGTTAACAGAATGTTTGAATGGGGTTATGGGCAGGGCTTGGTATGCACCCCTTCATCTATTCTCCCAGTAGCCTTATAAGGCAGTATTTGTTCTGTTTATAGATTACTGAGCGGAAGTGTGAAGACACACAAGAATTGCAGTCCCACTTTGGTTTTATAAGACTACCCATGCTGACGTTTTAATCCTGTGACTAATCGTCACTTTCTCTAAGAGAAAGTGTCACTCTGCTCCTTCCCTGCGAAGCAGTGACATTTGCAGGCTTGACGATACCCTAACCCTCCATGTTGCTTGTACACCCCCTCACCTTCTACTTAGCCCGCAGGTGGCAGAGCACGGGGTCTTGCACCCTGGTGCTGGGCGCCCTTGACGTAGAGCTCAAAAGAGACAGACACGAGGCCGGACAGCATCCACAGAGGCGCCTTGTCTGTGGAATCTGAGGAACTCATCTGCATATAACAGTATCGATGTGAGTGGAAGAGAAAATAAATAAAAGATAACAGGGACTCGGCTCAAATGAGCCATGCCATGTCTTACCTCCGCCATACCAACAGCCTTGAAATTCCAGTCGGGTGGTCAGCAGAGGTGTGAACAGATCATTGAAAGTTAGCTTTCTAAGAGTCTTCTCGGGAGAGCCGCTGATCTCCCCATAGCTTAAGGGACTGTTTCCAAGCCTGCCACCATGACCTGAGAAGACACCAGCCTGTGCGGATAGATAACTCAAGTCCATTGTCGGAAACGACACAGCACTTGCATACGCCCTGTATCTGTTCTTCCCGTATTCTTCCAGCAAACTCTAGATTACTTCTCATGCCTTGTACAGTGTAAGTGCTTTGTAAATTGTTCTTAATAAGGCTTGTTTGGAAGATAGTGATGGGGCAGGGGAGTAGTACATGTTCCCTCAATGGCAGTTTCGAATATCTTAGCTGAAGTTGATTGAATCTAAGGATGTGAAACCCCTGGGCTCAAGTGGCCAATTGCCTTTAAAAGATCCTGAATCCAAGCTGTTCTCTGGTTTCATCAGAAAACGGGTGAGAGGAAAATACTGCACGTGTGTGTGTGTGTGTGTGTGTGTGTGTGTGTGTGTGTGTGTATGTGAGAGAGAGAGAGAGAGAGAGAGAGAGAGAGAGAGAGAGAGAGAGAGAGAGAGAATATTGATAACATATATGTTTTAATGTATAATAAAGAATAGTGCCCTACATTTTCAAAAGGCATAACTGAGCAAATGATATTAATATACTAAGGTCCAATGCAGACTATGGTCTATAAACTGTACTGTTTATAACCTGCAACGGGACCCTTTGAATATCTCTGTGCAGATTTTCTAGTAGAAAAAAATCAAACTTTGGAGATATTTCTTACTCCATAATATGTAACAGTGATGAAGCTGCGTTCAAATTCTCATCTGTGTGACGCTGTTCACGCTTCACTCGGGACATTCTGCCACCCGTTCCAGACCCTTCAAAATCTCATCCCCTCGAAGTATTAGCATTAGTGGCAAGATTTATTCGCCATGAAGGGCCACACAAGCGCTCTGGATGAGATGTTCTCATGAATTTTTATTTTGATTATTAATTCAAGTGAAAGGGCAAATGCAAAATCACCAACGCTGAGCCCTGTGAAGAAATGATACTAAGCTGTTTTTGGGTTCATGCCTAGTCGAAATCTGCGGGAGGCAGTGCTATTTATAGGATTGGTGTCACACAAGTTAATTGATCCAGTATGTCAGGAGGATTGTGGTTAGGACACAAGCAAGGCATTAATAAAGGGCGAGACATTTGATATTTGAGTGACAGGCCAAGTGCCTGGCTAGCCGAGACTCTTCTAAATAACAAATGATAACAAACAGAAAGTGAACCTGGTGCTGATAAGAGTAGCATCTAGGGTTAATGAGGTCCCAGAAGGGTGTCAAGGGAGGTGGCTTGTTCCAAAGCGTAAAGTGCATCCAGGAGGTGGCTGAGCTGGGTGCCTGTGTGTGTCGCACACAATGCACTCAGTCATTCTTTAGCCAAGTATAGAAGCTTTTCAGGATGCACTCATCTAAATCCCAAGATCTTGAATAAACAGCGGGGACTCAGCTGTGCAGGATTAATCTGTATTTGTTAGTTTTGAGTTTTCATTTTGTTTTGTTTTGTTTGTTTGTTTGTTTAACTAGGCCAGGCAATATGATTTAAATGACAATGACTTACTATGGTAAGAAAATACATGCAGAGACTGTGCCTAAACATATGGATTGTGTCAACATAGATGCAGATCAAATTTCATACCCCAAACTAAATGATAAAGGCCATCCCCTACACACATACACAGAGGGAGGGAGGGAAGGAGGGAGGGAGAGAGAAGGAACAAGAAGGGAGGGAGGGAGAGAGAGAGGATGTTGAAATTAATTCTTAGTGGAACTAGAAAATTCTGTCTGGCCTGCCCTCTCTTGGTAGCTGTTTACACTTTCTGGGCTTAGGAACCCCAGTGCTGGGGCCCCAGGTGCCAGGGAGTTTGCAGTCTACTCACTGTCTGAAATTGCTTCCGTTTCTAGGTGAGTGAATTCTTCCCCAGCGCTGCCTGTGGTTGCTGATCTACAAGGGGACAGGTGTGAGTCTGCAGCCTTGGTACAGCAGTCAAGACTTATCTCTAGGCGGCCCACCACTGTATGAGTGAAAAGGGCTGACACTAGGGGCAGGAGAGAAATAGGTTTGGCATTCCAAAGCCAAGGACTCTATAAAACTCACTGAACTGTATCATACAAAATGCACAATCCTCTTACATATATTTCCAATACACTGTTCCTCTTTAAATCCATACTAACAAAAAAAATGAAATTACAAAATTGGAGACACCACTTCTATAATATTACTTATTGTACAGGGAAATCTTTGGGACTTTCCAAGCAAATGAGCAATGGCCGTTGGAGTAGCATTTATTCTTGCATGTGCCTTGGTTATTATGTTTGAGAGCATGATAAATGATCCGATAGAAAATAGGCAAAATGATGAATAAAAATTATTGGAAATTTTGATAATGTTCAATTTTTTTTAAGAATGGTCTTTCTCAGTTTTGGAAGATGTCCAAAATGATTATAATGCACTTCTCAGTAAATTATTCATTTTTCTTTCTAAAGGTTCCCCAGTGCCGGTGGGTATAGATGTCCAGGTTGAGAGCATCGACAGTATTTCAGAGGTCAACATGGTGAGTTTTCCCATAGCACATTGATCATTTTATGAAAATAATAAGGTAATAAGTTCGAAATTATTTGTTTTTGGATAAACCATTTCAGGCATGTATGTTACTAATCTTTCCTTCTTTGTACCATATTACAGTGCTTTTCTCCCTTCCTACTTCCTTTGCTCCCTGATTACACTCTCATCTTTTTCTACCCATTTCTTCTTTACTTTCTCTTGTCCATGGTTTCCTGCAGAATATCATGGTAACTGTGCTGTCTGTCACAGTCTTACTCAACGTGTTTAAGAAAACCAACCATACACCTTGCATACTATGAAGTGTCAGCCACACGACCTGTTCATAAAATGACTGACAGACTGCTGTGCCAAGCTTTATAGATTACTTCCAGGTGTTTTAGTTAATATTAATTCTGCTTGTTTGTAAATAACTAATATCAGGACATTTTGAAACATGGCCATTCTATTTAGCTCAGAAAATTTTGCTTATCCCGTGGTATGTTATAGAAATGCAGAAAAGTTTGATGTTTTATTTTACTGTGTGATACATATATTTCCATTTTTAAAATTACTATTTTATTTATTGTCATGTGAAAATGGATATATAATAATTTTATATACATATGCATATTGGAAGCAAAACATTTAAAAAGACTAAATCGTTGGGGGTTTTTCTTGGTGTTTAGCCTGTTTTTACCATTTTTAGCCATTTTTATATTTTCATGGCCTCAACCATACTTTTTCCATCTCATTTTCCCTATTTTTAATGGATAATGACTTTCTCTTCTTAGTCACTTTCAAAATAGTTTTTCATTTAAGAGATTTTTCAGCGAAATATGGAGAGGGGTGAAAGGGGGGCTTACTGTACAAGACACCGTTGTGCTCATCTTCTATGAACAAGCACTCGCATGTTTGTCTTACCTCCCGTTTTATGTTAATTTATTTATACAGTCTGTGTTTTGATGAGCCCTTTTCCTTTATGTTTGCATGCTGCATACAGAGCCTTTCTAAGACTCACTGTTCCTTTCCTCGCTTTTACCTAATGGCTGCCAACATCTGTAGGAGGCAGAGGAAGCCCTGAGTGAGGGAAGTCCCAAGTAACTGTGTGCTGGTGACGTGAACCCGAGCTTCAGACCCACGGAGTGATGGCAAAGCCTTCTTCCTGGGAGCTGACGTCAGAAGGAAATTGCACAGCCTTCCCTTCCATCCACGTGTGAAATACTGACCGCATGTGCAGAAAATGTCCAGCATTGCCTTATCCCTCCGCCAGCATTTAGCCTGAAGACCGCTCCCCTACAGAGATTAGCTAAACCTGTCCCCTTGGTCCAGCTGTATACTATAAACCCCCAGCAGGCTTCCTTGTCCAGCTGTAGGCTACAACTCTGCCACTCCATTCAAGTTTATGTAACACACAAGCTGAAGGTGTAGGATGCACAGCTTCTCCAGCGGAGAACCCAGACCACCTGGTCCTCAGATTTTTTTTTTCCTGTCCCTGTGTGTGTTTGCCCTGTCATCATCCTCTGAAACACAAACATCAGGTTTGTTCCTGGAGTCGTCCACCACCCCTACACCCGTTTTGTTGTCTCTCTTGTCCTCTTTACATGTGTTTCTTTCCTTTCGATTATGCGTGTGTGTAAATGAATACTCTTAACAGACACACAGCACCAAGTAAAGGGCAGCTTCTGAGTATATTCTGTACCCCCTGTATTTATTTCATTTTGGATACCTTTACATAGCTCCTGCGCCCTCCTGTTGGCCCTAGACCCAAGGCTCTGCCTCTCTCTTTTCATTGAAATTACCCAACTGTTTCTTAGCATTATCTGAGATTGCAATTTAGCCTGACAGTAATCATCCTTCCTTTTCCACGTTAGACATCACAGCCGGGACTTTTGTCCTGGGGTGTTAAAACTGTTTTAGATTGAAATGTCAAAGTTGTGCATTTTATGAGGCATGCATGTATAAAATATACAGTTTTGTAATCAACACATAGCTATCTTCTCAAGAAAAAAAAAAACACTGGACTGCACAGCACAGCAATGTTTATCTTCAGTGACTTCTGAGTGACACCATACCAGGACTCCCTGCCCTGCTGGGAACCTGGTCCCCTTTTATCTATCTTTTCCCACCATGCTTTGCTTCCGGAACCCTAGTAACTAACACTCCACTCACAACCAGGACAAAGCCAACTATGTTAGATTCCACATGTGTGATACTCGCCTTCAATAAAATCAAAGAGTACTTCCTCCATCAGTAGGAATAATTAAAGTATTTTCCTTCTAAATTTTGCCTCTATCTGAAAAGATTTTGTTATTATCTACATACAGTAATCATTATACTTCATTCCCTTTTTAAAAAGCTTTCACATGTGTATGCTAATGAAATTCCAACGGTTGCCTATAGATATTTTAAGTAAAAGTTTTTTATATGTACTCTATACCATATACACTTATTTTTATAAAATAACTTTGAATTTAGCTTCTACATATGACTAAATATGCAAATACCACAATTAAGGGTAAAGGGTGAGAAAATAAACAAAGCCAGACTCTCTTAAGAAGCTGAAAAATTTAAGTTCTTGGGTCATATCATATCACCCTTTCAGGTCTATGTGTGTGTGTGTGTGTGTGTGTGTGTGTGTATTCCTTCCCCTAAATGAAAACTCCAGTTGCGAATATTCCAGATAGATCTATACAACATTTTCTATGACCCATCCATTACCTGTGTCCCAGTGTAGGCTTAGAATGATCTTCTTCAACATCTATTTAGTTCACCAAGACCTTGTTAAAAACCCTTCGTTTCCCCAGCCCTTCCCCTAATGACAGTGCCGTGAACTCCCTACAACAATGGCCCGATCTACACTGTCCTCACTGTTCCTGACTCAAAGGCTCTTATTAGTACTTCCTATTTGTCTAGTGGAATCCTAAAACAGGATTTAAATAACATTGAAGTCATTTACAGTGACCTAGACCACATGTAATATTCCTCTAATCTATGAACCCCAAACTGGGCATCATCTTTCATCCCTAAATTGGGTTTACTTTGCAGGCCATTCTCAGCTAAGCCTAGGCTGGCTTCATCATACCCAAGTTAGAACATACGTTATGATATGAGTGACCTCCACCTATTGTACCCCAATTCATGCTACTGGTTAGCTTTTTAAATTACCTTCCATCCTTTCTTGCCTTACTCTGAATTCCCTTTAACTTCTGTCTCATTCTCCACTCAGCAAGCTTTTCAGCTTGAACCTTATGATGGTGTTGGCTAATGGAAAAGCAATTGGGAACTTACTTGTGATTGACGGAGACATCTCTTTTGTTTGAACAATGAATGCCAAAGTCTTGTTAGATAAAATCAGCTCAAGAAGAGTTAGATTTGGGTTGAGAAAGATGATGAAACAACTGTGAAAAACATTATTAGTATCCAGACCCAATGACACATGTGATGACAGGAACTTTCTTTTTAGCCAGGCAAAATATTAAATGTAATATCTAAATGCCATGCAAAATTCAAACTCTTTAATGTTTGTCCATTTCTTTTTTGTTACTGTAATATTAGAATAGGTTTTATCCCTCATCAGCCCCTTGGGCCACATGAAACTGGATGTTAGCATAGACTTTACCCTTCATCTGCCATATTGGTTCAGGTATTGTACACAATGCCAGTCCAGACCCCAGAGGCACACTGAATTGGGAGCACCGACAACTAACTTGTAGGGAGTGTACAGCTTAACACAGTGGACGTTCTGAACTGCCATTTCACAGTATCCTTCCTATCTTTCAAGCACGGAGTGGTTACCATCTGAAGTCTTGAGCCTCCAGCTACTTGCTTTCCATTAATAAATGCTGTGTTCATTTTCATGTATTCAGTTTGAGAGATCTGTTTTTTTAAGAATGATTATAAACTGATGAATATAAAACAAATTTGAAGGTAAATAGTTATATAGTATAGCATATGCTATAGATCCAGCGCTCAGGAGGCCACGGTAAAAGGACCCTGAGTTGAGATCTAGATTGTGTTTTAATTGTAGAACTACGTTTAAAAAGGAGTAGGAAGCGGAAGATAAAGAAAGGAAGTAATGAAAGAAGAAAAAAGAAAAGAAGAAGGGTGGAAGAGAATGAGAAGGCAGCATCAGGAGTAGAGGAGGGGAGTGAGGAAAATTGAGGGACTAGCTTCACCCTACATCTACCTGACGTTGCAATGCAAATGGTAAGGTACAAGTCACAAACACCTCGGCTTCTAGTGAGTTCATAATACCGAAGTGATGATCTGAGCACTGTCCCCGCTGGTCCTCACTGGTCCCTTTCTCTGTGCCCAGGACTTCACGATGACGTTTTATCTCAGGCACTATTGGAAGGATGAGAGGCTCTCATTTCCCAGCACTACAAACAAAAGCATGACCTTCGATCGCAGATTGATTCAGAAAATCTGGGTGCCAGATATCTTCTTTGTCCATTCTAAAAGATCCTTCATCCATGACACAACTGTGGAGAACATCATGCTGCGAGTACACCCCGATGGAAGCGTTCTCTTCAGTCTCAGGTATGAGGGCTCCCTTTGGCCTTTGGCTGCCTTGGACCACAGCCATCTAACCAAACTTGCTGAGTCTCACTTCAGACTAAACTAACAGCTCTGCTGTCAGGCCCATAATGCTGAAGCCTGGGGCGCAAGCAGGGTATGTAATCTTATCCACTTCTGTTACCCAAACTTTAAGAAATTGCTTTCTGGTCTGTATAGTCCCACTCCGGGATATATTATTTAGACAAACAGAATGGAGCTGAGCTCTGGAAATCCCTGAAAGTCTGACACACAATTAGTTGTTTAGGTATGTGAACCCATTTCTGCTAACCAACTTCTTCCTTTCCCTGTACTCCACCAAGGAGTTTGGAATCTTGAATTAGCTGAACGATTTCTTCAATGAGCCCCTTCAATTGACATATGAAGATATAATCAAAATACAAGTAAACATAAATTCTCTCACTTGCTTTTTGTTTTAGTTAAAACATGTATTCCAGCTCTTCATCTTTAATGATTCACACTTTATTTTAGCCAAATGGGTTCAGTGCATATGGAGTGGTTTATAATAGAAATTCTAAAAGCAGTTTTTGAAAAGTTCTGTATAGCCCAGCAATTCGGCTTCTTTAATGCCCTAGAAATCTGAGACAGGATCTAAAATGGGCTTAAAAACTGAGCTCTTTATCTTTGTGAATTGTAGGAGTTGGTCTCTGGGGGAGAAAGGAGGATCCGTCCAAATGTGATTAAATTAACAATCTGTTTGTTTGTCTTGTTTTGTTTTGTTTTTAGAGACAGGGTTTCTTTGTGTAGCCCTGGCTGTCGTGAACCTTTCTTTGTAAACCAGGCTGACCTCAAACTCAGAGATCTGCCTGCCTCTGCCTCCTGAGTGCTGGTATTACAGGCATGTGTCACCACACTCAGCCCTATATTAATAATGTTAACATGGGTAAATGGTCCTAGATTATCTGTCCTTAAATGCAGTGAAAGAATCTTTATAATAGAAAAGGAGAGGAAACCTGATACACACAAAAGAAGAGTTGACAATGAGATCCCAAGCCAAGGACTGGTGATGCCAATCGGTATAAGATGAATGGAGTTTCCCCTGTGAAGTCTTACAGGAGTGATCCTGGACCAGTGATACTGACTGGATCTCTGGCCTGCAGAACTGAGGGAAAATGAATTTATGCTGTTATAAGCTGTTAAGCTTATGGCCATTTGTTATAGCATCAGTAAGACATTATCTTTGTTCATTAGCAGCATCATTCACAGAGTAGCTACCATTAGCCACTTATAAAAAGCTAGAAATACAATCAGTGAACAATACTGCTTTCTACGAGACTCATAAGTACTAGTGTCAAAAGTCACTAAGAGTTGAAAGCAAACTTACCAAAGAATCGGCTGTTTTAAAGTTGCTTTGGTGAAAGGACAAACGGCAATAGATTAACTCTGAGGATCTTATTTACCTTGCATATTCTAATGTCTGTTTGGCCCCTGTCAAATGGTCTCCATTGAAGTAACCTTTAATCACTTGGACTATCTTCCCTGCTGAGAGCGTTTCTGTTCATCTGGAGTCTATGATCCATACTAGAACGAGAGAGAGAGAGAGAGAGAGAGAGAGAGAGAGAGAGAGAGAGAGAGAGGAATTTAGAGATTGAGTTAAAGATACATACATATACATATACATATACATATACATATACATATATGTATATATCACTGTATCACTGCCTACAGACCAATGTCACACTTTCCAAGGACAGCTGCAGACTTGCTATGATCTCTCCTGGACTCAGCTTCCTTCTCCTTCTCTAGTTATTGTTTTAATCCTCACTGTAGTAAACTGTAGTGTGCCTCACTCAGGTTGTACCCAGGAGCGTCCTGGCTTTGCTGAGTCTGTGGGTCCTCTGGGAAGCTTAACCCTGGAGGGAGTCTTGGAGATGCCCAAACTCAGGAGGGCTCAGAGTTTCTGGGAGCAAAGCTCTGCCACAGCAAAAGAACCAGTCCGAGCACACAGCCAGGTCACCTGGTACCAGGCTGAGTTCTGAAGCCGCCCAACCAAAATCTTCTTTGGGCATTTGCTCATTCATGTGTACTGTAAAGCAAGTGGTATAAAGGACCTCAGAGGACACTTCCTTGTAACAGAGCAGACTAAATATATTGTTTGCACCCAAGGCCATCCATGCCCTTCCTTTCTTGGTGCTTTCACTATTGACAATAAAATGCAGGTCACAGAAGAGAAAATGTTTCCACTTTTCTGATTAACTCGGGGGGGGGGGGGCACCACGGCCAGGAACATCTGCTGCCTTTGTTTCTGCAGAATTGCTCAGGGCCTTTTAGGAGCCTCTGATCTGCTATTGTGGCTACCACAGCGCTCACTTTGAGGCAAGATCATAGTACAGCAGCCTCTGCCTGGAGCCTGGAAAATCCAGGAGAATATAAATTTTTAAGGGGGAAAAGCCTCATCAATATGCAAGCTTTTGCCTTAATAGTTCCTGAATTATGTATTATGCACAGGGATCTATCACTAAACATGCTGCAGGCTTTTGCCTCAGTCCTAGAAGGAAATTTTCCAGTGCTTTGTGAAGGAAACTTTTACCTAAAGATTTGGATGATCACCACTTCAACTCTTTTTTTTTTTTCCTAAAGACTACTAAATTTTGCATCTTCTAGAAAGCAGAACATATTTAAATCCACTCACAGGCATTTGACTTTAAAGTATTTTTCTGAAAAGAAAAAAAATTTATCAGAGCCAGAAAATGCCAAGGGGCTAAGCAGGAAACAGTGAGATAAGCACTAAGTGTAAGAATTCACTCACCAGTCTCTGTCTGAGGAATCCCCACCCTTCTGGGTTTTCTTTCTTGTTATTTGGACAGAACATAGTTAGGCCTGTTTCTCATTATCCTTGAAAGACACACAAAGCAAGCAAACAATGAGAAGCTTTATTTATTGCTGCACACTAGTTGAGCCATGTGAATAAATGATCACAGTTCTCTCTCTCTCTCTCTCTCTCTCTCTCTCTCTCTCTCTCTCTCTCTCTCTCTCACACACACACACACACACACACACACACACACACATATTTTATTTTATCTTATTTTTTAAATTTTTATTTTTTTACATATACATTTATATTATTACATATATGTACAATAAACTACCTATAGAAAAGAGACCATGACATAAATCAGGAATTATATGTTACTTTCTTAGTGTTTTGGCTATTTGTATTTGACAGCCTTGAAGAAAACATCTTTCCTATCTTGGTGCATCTAAAATTCTGAATGTAAATCAATCTCCATCACATCTTGTCATTATCAACTTAAAACATCTATCTAGACCTAAAAACATCTTAGCCCCTAGACAACTAAACTTCATTGTAAAACTAAGCTACCTGGTCTTCAACTCCATCAGAGACTTGAGAAGGAATAAACTTGATTACCTGAGTATACACGGAGTGCAGGTTAGTAGCTTTCCAAATGAGAAAATGTCTTTCTTATTCTGTTTACAGGATAACAGTTTCGGCCATGTGTTTTATGGACTTCAGCAGGTTTCCTCTGGACACTCAGAACTGTTCTCTCGAGCTGGAAAGCTGTAAGTCTTTCTGCCTGGGGAAGCAAGTCTGCATAGCCATTGGGACACACATTCACACACTCACACACTCACACACTCACACACTCACAGAGGAGTAGGCATGTGCTTAGCAATCATTGAAGCATCTTATTATATGGTTCCATCTTATCATATTTTCCAATTATATGGTTTGGCTTTTCAGTGTTACACCGCCTCTCTTTTTTCCTAATAATGATAATAGATTGTCTTTCAATGAGAAGATTCAAGGGGGAAATGCCCTGGTAATTAAATACTCTGATTTTTCACAGTAGCAATAAAAAGGCAACTCCTTCAGAGGGTGCGTTTTCCTAACACTGGCACTGATTTCCCACATTTGGAAAGTCCACAAATCCGATAGCTGGGCAAGTCTCAATCCTCTATTGAATGTGTACAGGTTCCCCAGAGGAACCCAGCTTGGAGCACAGACTCTGTAGTTGACAGACAGCCTGTTAAGGGGCCTATGGCCCAGCTCCCTGTCAATTACTGCTAGCCAGCATTTTCTTTTGATAAGACATCTTAAAAGTTGACTGCAGTGGTTTTTTTTTTTTTCTGTCATATGACTGAAACTCTGAATCTCAACAGATGCCTCATACACAACTGTTGTTTCTAGCTCTGGTACAAACACTTTATAACACAAGAAAAGAAGAGTCTTTACAAGCTGAGGCTCATTTTAGAATTTCAACCCAGAGAGGTACAGCTAAAGAAACTGAAAGGCACGGAATAAACCCACGGAGGCAGGACAGGGGCCTTGTCCTGAGGCCTGGCTCAAATTTTATATCAGAACGCACATCGGAGAATTGTAAACATCACAGAGGGAGAAATGCCTCCATCTTGCCCATCTCCACCCTCCAGATTTTGGAGATGAAGGTGGGGATGGTGTTTTGCTTTGTTTCCTTTTTGAAGAAGTGTGGGTTTGTCCAGTCTCTTGGAAAGTATCACTATTTACTTACTTACTTATTTATTTATTTATTTATTTATTTATTTATTTATTTAAAATATCTTTCAATACACAACACACGGAAGCCACTGAACCTGGAACTAGGGATACAGAGCTATATGAAACATGGCTACAGGGCCTCACCCAACTTCTAAGACAGGAACCGTCTGCACTATTTCAGATGCCTACAGTGAAGAGGACCTAATGCTGTACTGGAAACACGGCAACAAGTCCTTAAACACGGAGGACCACATTTCCCTGTCTCAGTTCTTCATTGAGGAGTTCAGCGCATCTAGTGGGCTGGCTTTCTATAGCAGTACAGGTACAGCAGTAACGCCCAGACAGTGTTTGGCAACTATTGAGCACCTACTGTTTGTGAAGTAAACATCCTTCTCTCCCCCATCATGCAAACTCTTCCAACAAGATGCCTTGATTCTACTCTTGGCCCCTCCATTCTATGCTTAGTAGAACATACACAGTGACCTGTCCAATAGGGAAAGCACTGCTCAAAGCCCTTTCCAGCCCGGAAGCTTTTAGTGTCTTTCCATCACATTTAGCACCAAAGTTGGGTTTCTCAACTTGGTCTACAACTGGTGTGCTGTTGTGACGTCACCCCCACCTCTGCTCCTCCATCATATTGTCCTCTACTTCCTGCTTTATTATTCTTAGACACTCTCATCTCGTTTCTTCTTCGTGGCTTTGCTCTGCCCCTGCCTAACTCGGGACCAACTGCCTGCGTTAGGCAGAACTTTGTGAAATATTTCGCCACGTGCTGATATTCCAATTAGGCCTTCTAAACTAAGCGTCTTTCCTTACTATTCCTTATCTCCTTTTGTCTTTACAGCACTTACTACTAGCTGAAAAAAGATGCCCCGTTGTCTATTGTCTAAGTTTCTCTTTGGAAGGAGGCATGGAACTCTATCTTCCTCGTTATCTATTTCTTCCCAGATCCTACGACATGCCTGGGACATGATAGGTGCTCAATGAAAATCAACTGACACATTTGATTTAACAAGATGCACTGTTGCCCTAAAGAGAAAATCTGTTTAGAGTTACAAATACAGTATATACTCTTCACTGCAATTGATAGACTCCTGATTTGGTAACATTCATTCCAGCCAATTTATAAATTGATTTGGCTGTTAGCTAAAACTAAGAGAAGGCTCTCTCTTTCTGACCTCCCCCACAGCACCCCACCCCAAAAGCCCTTTCCCACCATCTTGCAAGTTACCAGCACTCTGTGTCATTTTACGCAGATAAAATATCATTTGTGGTTTAAAGGAGCTGTGCCCAGGCTACAAAGTGTGGCTGCAGCTGGTTCGTGGGGGTCGGAGCTGCCCTGGCTGGAATCCTTCCCACCTGCTCAGCCTTGGAGCATGAGAAGCCGATTATCTATTCAGAAGCCTGTGTCTTAAGAGTACAACCAAAATTTATATCTCAAAGAAGCTAACTGCATCCCTGGGACCAGTGGGTCTCTAGCTATTTAGATCAGGGAGGAATGTCTGATCCAGCCTGTTCACTTGCATTCTTTAACATTCAACAACCGACGCTATTAATTTTAATCCTGCTCATTGCATTTTCTGCTATGCAAATAACACATCCTTATGGTCCGTGATCATGGATACATCCCTGGCACGTAGAGGATTCTCAGAGTCAAATTGCTGAATAAATGAGTGTGTGGTGGATAATTCGAAAAGAATTTCAAAAATGATACCAATCACACCTCGTGCAGACAAGCTGATGAGATTCCGTTTTCCACTTCTCTTGCTCCTTTTTCATATATGATGCCAGAAGTGTAATGTTTTTTAGTCCTTAGTTCAATTAAGCCTGTATTTAAATAAATGAATGTCCACAATGAGCAATGATATGTATGTGTTTTAATTTTTTATTATTTCTATGATAAAATAACTTTATGATAAATTATGACTATAATATGTCTTTTTAACATTATCATAATGTGATACAAAGAAGACACAGAAATCTAAGGGTGGTATTTCTGTACCAATATATAAAATATATCTACAATTATAACAGTTGCATTTCTTAGGATTGTGAAGCATAAGTATCCATAAGTATATTCAGTAGAAATTCAACTATTCCTCTAAGTGTAAAGCATAATTGTTCCCATTTCTAACTCTACGTCTAAATTACTTTCACTCAGTCCATTCTTTGTGCTTGTCCCCGGCAGGATCAACACTAGGTAACATTTATCCTCGTCTCTTCACGTTTTAGAGTCCGTCAAAAATCAGATAAAACATCACTGAAAATCTGTTCACAAACATGCTTTTATGGTCTTTTTAAATGAACTATAAAGCCTTAGCATTCCAATGTGATTATACTTGCAAGAAATAGAACATCAGTTCCTATGAAAAATGGACTAAGATAGAATTAGTTTTGAATGTACAGCCTTACATAGCATAATGCAAGTTTGTTTTAATTTAAAAAGTAACTAATAAAAGACTCTTTCATAGAAGCTCACATTTGCTACTGAAGAAAGTATTTATACAAATGTAGATACGTTTGCATGTGCCTGTGCATTCCAAATTTCTAAGAAGTGATTAGAGATTGGGTAGTGTTTCAATTTCATTTCAATATTTTGTTGTCCTAAACTTGTTCAAGTATGTTCAATTTTAACGAGAAGGAAAAAAATGGGTTCTAATAGTAGAAAAATGCAAGAGCACGGAATTTTGAAAGCTGTGTTCATATATCAACGAGTAATCATAACCAGATTTAACAAGTTCCTAAGCTTCAGAAAGATGAGTTTAGAAGCTGATTTCAGTTCATGAGCTCTGCCTCAAGTTATCTATAAATGTTTAATGTGGTGCCCTCCTCCTTACAAACATCCATGGCTTCTTCAAAGATGATTGTAAATATATTTCTTTATTCCTATTATCACAACTGCCAACTATAGCTACCATCCTCAAGTTGCTATACAAGACAGATAGAAAACAAACAAACAAACAAACAAACAAACCGTGCATTTGGCTCTCATTCAAAAAAGCCAGAAGTCGGAGATGCAGAAACTTATTTTCCATTTTTAGCTGTCTTATTTATTTTTCTTACGATGCCTTTATTACTACCATTGCCTCTAAGCAAGCACATGGCCACCCAGGAACATCAACAAGTACGAGAAGGTTTTTCTGTCTTTCATTCATTTTAATGCTCCTCTAAATTGCACACTTGTGTTCACAAAAGAAATACCGCCTACCCTGTCAAATGTGTTGGGAAATTATTTGTTATCAAAGCTAGAGTACAGGGGCAACTGCCTGAGTTCAGACTCTAGTCTACCCTTGGTGGTAACCAAGGCAACCTGCTTAATCCAACCCTGGATCTCCTCGTCTTCAAGAGGGTTTCCACAACTGTCTCTGCCACATGGAAATTTTCCAATAAAGCTGATACATTTAGAGGACTTAGAACAGTGTCTGCTCTGGGGGAATGTGCTTAAGCAGTATTAGTTAGCAAATATCATCATCGTTTTGGTCAAGCATCTTCCTTGTGATGCTTTTAATACAATCCAGGGCTTAGTGTCAGAAACTGATTGAATGTGACAATTTATAGGTATAGAAGAAGCTTTCAATCCTGTCTTGGCATGGCACCTCAGTGAATGCCAGCCCTTTTCTCAGTCTTTAGTTCTGCTTCTTTCTACGGATGGAGGCAATGGAGACAGCCTCTCCTCCCCTCCGCCCCCCAAATGTACATGCCAAAAATTGAGTTCATGTTGCGAAAAGGATGATGACACACACATAAAGGTATGAGGAGTTTATGACTCACGTTATGAGCTTCCTAGAAAGAGCAATCTGGCTGCCAGACAGGTCTGAAAATAGCTGAGAGCGCAGAAAGGAACAATTGTCTTGGAGTTTTATAGTGGCCTGGTGGGTAGAGCTAAAGTAGAGTGCATTCCCTTTAATGTAGTAAACACTGGCGCCTTGAAGTTTTCATGGATGCAAAGAGAGGTTTTTGTATTTTTGTATTTGCATAGTTTATCATCATCATCATCATCACCATAATCACCATCATTATTTGTTTTTTAGTTTGTTACCTATAGAGCAGAAAGGGGCATAGAAGTGGGGCCTGGGAACTCCCAGTTTTTTAGTATTAAAGATAAAGTCAGACTGTATTACACTAACTGGAGTGGTGATTCGATCTTCTTGCAAGGTAGAATGGTGTAGTGGGTTAAAGTAACTCTGCTGGCCTACTGGCCACCCACAGTACTGTCCTGCTCTTCCCTTCCTAATCCACAGGGTGGCGCAGCATTCTTCCTTCCGGGTTAATCCCTTGCACCAAACCCATCAATCAAATTCCACATAATGCTCCAGAAAATTGTGAGGTATAGCTTAGTGAGGTATACTTACCTAGTATTTCTGAGGCTCTGGGTTCAATCCTTAGCATTGCAAAAATAATAATAAATAATAATGATGGCCATTTTTTAAAAAAGAACTGTCACCTAAATTTATTTCAAGAATTCAATAATGAACAGAAAACTACATGTATCCAACCCTCTGTATCTGTTGTTCTCACACCCGTGGACTCATTCAATTGTGAGTTGAAAATATTTGTAAACATATTTGTACTGAACATGAGCATAGCTAACTTCCTAAGCAATGCAGCATAAAAGCTATTTGCATTGCATTTACACTGTATTAGGCACTACAGATAGATTATTTAAAATATATGAACATATATAAATGAGCTATAAGCAAATAATTCTACATTGTTTTATATGAACACCTTTACTTCTGTAGATGTTAACATCCAAGGGTTTCTGTGACCAGTTCCTTTAAAATCTGTTGGAATAACTATACTGTAATTCTTTCCTTAGGAATGACTTTTGTAACTATTCATTTTAACCTTCTAACAATTATGTGAAGCTGTAGAGGTTGATATGTTTATTATTCCACCCTACAGCCATAATCAAAACTTTAACTGCACACACAGTAATATGAGTGGCCAATATAAAACAATGACACTTTGTGACCTTTTGACTAAGATCAAGTGCAAATACAAGTCAGTGAAGAGACAAAAGGTATTGTGTAGTCTTAACTTTCGAGTGCTTCGTAGGATGTGTCATTTATTTCCACTGTTAATGACATTTTTAATGCTGAAGTGTTTATGTTTCAAGGCGTAGGTGTCAGCTAACAGTGAGACTCTTAGCATCTAGCAAGATGAGAAGTACAGTAAGCAATTAACTGAGACTCCCAGGCTGGATGTAGAACCTCCCAGTTCAATGTGATTGTCCTAGCGCTCAGTGTTGGACCTGTCTACCTGTTCCTCCCAACAGCATTACCATTTGTGTCTTCTAAGAAATTACTACTAACAGTAATAGAAGAGTTCTCCAGCTTTATGCTTCCTATGATTCTGCTTTATAATTTGACCTACTACAGTCTCTAGGTTTTTGAATAATTTCATTTCAAATTTTTATTTGACACATAAAAACTTATCTTAAACCATTCATAAAGCATATTTTAATGTCTGTACATTACCTTACTTCAGTAAATATTATGATGGATGCATGCTTATTGCTATGTATTAAAAAGTATGAGTAAGGGGCTGGAGAGATGGATCAACAGTTAAAATCATAGGCTGCTCTTCCGGAGGACGCAGGCTCCATTCCCATCACCCACATGGTAGTTCACAGCCATCTGTAACTCCAGTTCTAAAAGACCTAGTACCCTCTTCTAGCCTCCACAGGCAACAGTTATGCACATAATATACATGCATACATACAGGCAAAACATCCACACACATATGAAATAAAATCATAAAACAAATAAATATGTATGAGTAATAAAAATCATAATTAGCCTGGGAATAGTGGTGAATAACATTCAGAGATATCCTAAAGATGGTTTGAAAACTTAGCTTGAGACTTCTTTATATACTCTGGTTCCTCTTAAGATCATATAAATCTTCCACCTTTTAAACTTCCATGTAGTAAATGTGAAAAAGAGAATTCTGTTCAATTTGCTATAGATATGACAATAGTGGTATTTTTCATCAGATCAAATAATATCAACAACATAAGCTTATAGAAGTCCAATAATACTCAAAGAAATATAACCATTTAAACACCTGTTTGCAGATTTATCATGATGTCAGTGAAACTTCAAACTAATGAAAACATATTAAAGATGCTTCATCTTCTCTTTGAATCCTTAGCCTTCTAGATCCCAAGCGAAGGTCCAGTGATCTACTGAAAACTTTTTCTTACAGTCAAAATGCTCCTCATCATTTGTACCAGCTGACAAACGATTATTAACTCTGAAACCCAGCCACCAATTAGCACTGCTCTTACAGAAATATTACAAATGATATTAAGTGTACAAGAGGGCCTTTAAAAGGCCACACACAAAATATAATTGCCGTTCACTCCCCTCCCCCGCCCCCCAGCTCAGGTCTAGAAGGTAAGCATGTTTTTAGATGAATAATTAGGCAGGCTGTGGACCAGGCCATCTAGCCAGGTGACAACCAAATGGTGTTGAGTAAACAGAGGTACAATACCACGTTCTATGATCCCCGAGAACTTCCAACTTGAAGAGCAGGTTGTGTGGCTAAGCATGGTGTCTCCTAGAAGCCAGTCTAATGGTAACTGTTTCTTTCTCCTAGGGTGGTACTATAGACTTTTCATCAACTTCGTGCTACGGAGGCACATTTTCTTCTTTGTACTGCAGACCTACTTCCCAGCCATGTTGATGGTGATGCTTTCCTGGGTTTCATTCTGGATTGACCGGAGAGCTGTTCCTGCAAGAGTTTCCCTGGGTAAATAAGTTTTTCCCATTAGTTGTAAAAGTTATAATGTAAAGGAAAGGTCAAGGAGGGTAATACACCTGGATGCTGCAGGGAGAAGTAAAGAGAGTGGTACCTTAGTCAGGATGGGGCTGTGTGTGTTTAGGCGAAAGTGTTTGTCTTTAGCTGGCTCCAAGAACAAGTGGTAATTGGGCTCTTCCTTTGGCGACTGAGTGTTTGGGGATGCCAGTATTAATGACGGATAAGCAGCTGGTGATAGATAGGAAGAAAAGAGGGCAGGGTTATGAAACAAAAAAAATGAACTCACTTAAAAAGAAATTCCTATTGCCACTAAAGAAACCCCTTGTCCCTTACCCAAGTTGACTTGGCTTTATAAGACAAACCTTTTACAGCATAGAAGGAAATAATTCACTTCCTTAAAGTAATCCACACTGTACTATTGGTGTTTTAATAAATTCCAGGGCGGGGCCATACTTAACTTGGGAAGATGGATGCTGGTGAGAAATTAGATCTTAAGGCAAAGGTCAGGATGAGATCCAGTGACAGTAGAATTTCAGAGAAACACAGTGCCTGCCTCACTAAATCACCACACAGGGATGATGACCTAACCCATCTGGCATGTTAGATGTCACTGTCACACAGCCTAACTTATGGGAACCCTCTCAGCAGCACTTGGTGGTCACTGAGTCCTTAGAAAGTGGACTGTGCCAAGCTAAGCACTTGGATGACACGTTTACTTAATGAGAACCCAGGGGTCAATGACGCTTTCCTTCCTGTTTAGTTTAGGACAATTTCTGGTCTCCCCTATTTTTGTTTTTTGTTTTGTTATGGTTTTTTTTTTTTTTTTTGCTCTGTTTTTTCACGTGTAGAGCCCTATCTCGAGAGAGGTTTGTAATAAGAGCTTCACAACCATTGTAACTCTAATAAAATTCATCCCAGAAAAGATCATTCTTGAAGTTAATGTTCACAAATTGTATGCATATTTCAAAAGATCATTTGAAGACATACATTATTAATATTAATAATTTGTTAACCTCTTCCCCCCTATAAAAGGCACAGTCTGCAAGCATTTCAGACTTGAATATCTTCAAGGAAAAAATATCATCTGAATGAGTAATTAAATTATTTTGATTGTGCCTTTACATCTGTGCCTCGACCCCAGTACTACAGGAGCAACCATAGACCCAAACGAGAACCTGAGGGCGCATGCCAGCCCTCAAGAGAGACTGAGAGAGGCCTTCAGTCTAGAAGCTCATCAGCGTGACTTCTAATCAGACCCCTCAAATAGCCTGCTCTGCACTTCTATGGTGAGAGTGGCAGCTATAAGAGCTGGCAGGGCCAAAGTGAAGTAGGAATGCAGAAATGTTATGCTCAAGCCTCTTTGAAATTCTGCCCTCCTACATCTGTGTTTAACCCAGAGAGATGGGGAAGCGTAGCTTATTTGTGTAAATTAGCATCCGAATCAGAGCAGCCCCTCTCCCACTTGTACTGCAACAAACTGCAGCGTTCCCAGAACACCACTTTTGCTTTTTAGTACCCTCAAGCCCTGCCTTTGTTTTCTTGCCTTCCTAAATGCATCGCTGCTTAGTTCCAAGAAGGCACAGGGTAGTATTTCAAAACATGATTATAATGCGTATTGATCCAATTGGGTGATTAACATTTCCACCTCATCATTACTTTGTGTTTGGTGCTTTTGAGCTCTTACTGATCGATAACTGTATTTTTAAGCTGTTATAAACTACAGTTGCCATAGTGACAGAGAATCCACTCTGTTTGAGACTGTGGGAATGGCTTCTGTCCATCCCCACCTCCTCTTACCCGTTCCACCCTCTTATCATTAGCATTATCCATTCTGCTAAGTTTTAAAATAACATCCCTCTGTTCTGACTCACTTTATCTAACACAGTGTCTTCCAGTTCCATCCACTTGCTGCGGAACGATAAGCTACCACTTTTATGACTTAATAGTATTTCATTCTGTATATGGGAAATTTTTATCTATATATCTATTTTTTTCCGCTTTCATAGCATTTGTTAATTATACAAATTAATGGGCTTCGCTGTGACATTTTTACTGCATATGTAGTATGTTTTGATCATCTTTAGTACCCTGTGATCATATCCTACTCCCCTCCCATTATTTCCCTTCCTTTGCCTCTAAACTCCCCTTCCTTTATGGATTATCTCTATTGTTTTCCATCTTCCTTTAATTGTTATTGTTACATGTACACACACACACACACACACACACACACACACACACACACACACAAATACATAAATGTACCGTTGAGTACATTTAATGTTGCCCACATATTTGGGGAGCTGATACTTGATACTGGATAATCTCTTAGCGAGCCCATCCCTATGAAAGACTCACCCTCCCTCAGCATTTTTTCATGTAAGGGTGAGGCCTTCTGAGACTCCCCCATCCAAGCTGGCATCCAGTGTTGTCATTGTTCTTGTTTAGGTAGCCAACCAAATTGTTCAGGCTTTGTGGACATAGATTCCCTGCCCTATATAGAAAACACAACCCTACAGCAGGCATCCTTATATAGCTATAAGGTTCCCTTATATAACTCTCATCCATGTGTCTATTAATAAGCACCTAGGCTGAGCAATGCAGATCTTAGTTATTTTGAATAATGTAGCAATTAACATGGGTGTGCAGATAGCTCGGTGCTATGTTGATATTGTTTCTTTCTGACAAATGTCCAGAAATGAGGTAGCTGGATCATATAATAAATTTATTTTTAGTATCTTAATAAATTTGTTAATGCGTATGTATGTTTGAGTGTGTGTGTGTGTGAGTATATGTGTGTGTGTGTGTGTGTGTGTGTGTGTTGGCCATTTTAATTGGGGTATGGTGATCACTCAATGTAGTTGAACTTGCATTTCCAATGTGTACAAAGAATTGGAGCATCTTATTTTTTTTGACAACTTGTTGGAAAAAATGAATTTCTTCTTTTGAAAAGTATATACTCATATCCCTTCTGCATTAATAATTGGATTGCTTATTTTGTTACTAAGTATTTAATGTACACTATGTACTTTGGGTATAATTCCTTTGTCAAACTACTAGATCACTTAGCAAAAACATTTTCTCATTCTGTAGGTGATCTGGTCACTGTGTTTGTTTCTTTTGCTGTGCAGAACTTCTTAGTTTGAGGTAGCTACTTTTGTCTAGTTTTGCTTTTATTTCCTGTGCCCCAAGAATTCATCACCTGTACCAGTGTTTTGAAGTGTTTCCCTACATTTTCTTCTACCAGTTCAGAGTCTCAAGTGTTATATTCAGACAAGTGATCTTACCAACTTCTTCAGTCTGTTACAATAAATTCTCTCTTGACAGTAGTGAGAAATCTGATCTTATTAAACACCCCAGGAAGTGTTGGTTTCTAAAAAGTTAGTTACAGTCTGAATCTGAGAGTGCCTGCTAGATGAAAACCCACTGGTCTGTTTTATATTGTGAACAGTCCTTTCCACCCACAGGCTTAGTTCCTTGAAAAGCATTAGCTTACTGAGTAACCTCCAGATCTCCCAAAGATCACTGCAATTTATTATATAACATCAGAAACACTGATTGATATCACCATTAATTTCTCATAAAAATTGGGAAGGAGGAGGCTCAGAAGGACGCGTGTAGGTTTGGCAGCATTCTAGGGTGGGCTTGAAAGTGGTGGCCACATGGTTAGCAATCAATAGCATTGTTCTTTCATTTGATGTGATAAAGGGAGTACCCCAGGTTTAAGAAAATCAGCGCTGAATACTCCATTGATAATTGGTTTGCCTTATAGGAAAAGGTTGAGAACTTGCTATAAATGTGAAAGCCCTATGCTTATCAGCAGTACCACATATAATAAATAAAGTAAATAGACCAGGTAAATGTCTAGTTCTGCTCTTGACGCCCATAACTGAGGGTTTTCCTCAAAATAGCCTTTGTTCTTTGGTTTGTAAAAACACTGTATAAACTTTACATTCCATCATATAAAATGATTTAAATGGGTGCACACATGCAAGAGAAATTCATGTAACCACCACAATTATTACCAGTCTCTAATGACATCACTGGACTCTCTGGTAGGCCTATGAATAGAAATTGCTGCTTCTGGCCGGTGCCTGGTGCTGTGATAGCTAGTCCATGTCTTTCCCTTCTATGCTTCATATTGTTACTCTGCCTATGCCTATAGGGAAAATGTTCTTATAGGAAAAATGCCTTTTTACATGAAGACAGATGACGGTCACCCCCTCCCTCAGGAAAACTACATATAGCCCATCTACTGAAGGGCTGCACCAAGTCAGAAGTCCCTACAGGTGATGTCTGTGTGCCTACTGCCATCACCCTGGTTAATGAGCTGCTGCTCCACCACACCTGGCCAAAGATGGCCAATGAAATGCAAACATAAAGACTTCTCCCCAGACTGTCCTTAACTCACCCACGTGTGTGCTTAAAAGTTAATATGGTGAAACTGCGAGGGCCCAGGGGAGCTGAGGCAAGCGGCCTGACTAAGTATTTTCTCATAACATCTTTCTAACTATGCATACTGATAACCGTAGGTGGGGTGTAATTTTCTAATGCAACGTATGACCTTTCCTTGACTAAATGGTCAGTTCATGTGATTCAAAACCCCTTTATTGGGATGTTCACTTTAATGGACCTGCAAGGGATATCATTTGTCAAGATTAATGTATTTGCAAGGGATGGCTCAAGACATAATAAGTGCGTTTAATGTGTCTGTAATAGTCTCAATTTCTACCTCTATTGCTCTAAGAATTTATGTCAGTTAGCATATCGTTAACTCCCCCACCCAACAATTCCTCCTCCCCATTCTATCATTAATTCTACTAATTATTATTAGTGCTGATTTTATGCAATGAAAATCTGGACTGCTAGTTATGAAAATACATAATAAATCATAAATTAGTTGGGCCAAACATCCTTTTAAGGAAAATGATTGATAGTTGATCCCTCCCTGGTAAATATAGATATTGTGGTTCATTTGTATTAATCCAAATCGTCAATTATTCCAATATGCACGCATTACTCATGAACATTTGTAACTTGTCTAAAGCATTATTTTACCCACTAATAGTCCAAACTACTGTCTATTGAAAACCATCAAAGTTCTATGCTCCATGTCTTATAAAATGAAAAGAAGACATTAAAATTTTTTTAACTACTAATGGAAGTTACTGTACGGGAATATGAGCTCAGGATTTCCTCAGTTCCTCAAAGGATGGATTAAGACTTTTGGCCCACAAAGTACCCTCTTTGTGCCTTTTGATATATCCCCACAGGACTTTGTGGCATCTTGCCTCAGAGATATACCATATATGGAAACTGGTTTATAATCTTGTAAACAAAGGAAATGTCCTTCCAGTTCTAAAATGAGAGACAGTAGGTGTGCTATGAAAATCACAGGTTTAACAGGGACAGGGAGAAATCTGAATCCTGTTCCTGACAAAATGTGGGCCAATGATTCAGCTATTCTCAGCAGATATTTCCTTTTTTTAACCTGTGGCCAACACTTACCAAAGTGCATGGTAGGTAAATATTTTACTGAAGCACACCACTTTTAAGCTATATTCTTGGTTTCAACTTTATGTATTACACTAATAAAAGTTCACATCTCCATGTTTATGTAACAAGTAAGTGTGTTTTGAAGTCAAAAGCATAGAAACAGCATATAGCTGTTTACAGACTATTTTCTGTTGTTTTTACTTATTCATTCATTTGTTTGTTTGTTTACTGTTACTATTGTTGTCTAGCGACCTGATATTGAATGAGACAGTCCCTTTGCTTAATGTTAAGAGCTAGAATAGAGTTTAGAAGTCCAAATGAGTGTCAAGGTGAGCTGCTGGATTCTTTTGCCATGGCAGCTGTTGAGCTACCAGGCAGAATTGTGTCTTCCTATACAAAATGAAACTGCATTTGAAACTGAGTGGCTCTGTAGAGTTTCCATTGTGTTTGACTTAGGGCTCCCTTGGAGGAGCACCTCACACAATCCTGTAGAAAGAATAGAAGCCTCTTGGTGAAAATATCTCACAGGTAAGAATAAATCACAGTGCTCCTCCTGATGTTGGAGACTCCCCTCAATTCATAAACGCACTAAGGATTTCATTTGTACTTCCCTGGTGTGAAGTTAACAAATAAAACCACTCCAGCCAGTATGCATTTCAAATTGTTACAATACTATACCTTCTCTCCAGACAGTAATGTAGCAATATTCTTCTGAGAATTTAGGGTAGAAATCCAATTGCTCCCATAGCTAGTGTTTTACTGACATCTGAGTCACTTCTTCCTCCATTGCCTCCCAGAGACAATTCTTCACCTGGAATTCTCATGCAAGAGAACAAAAGGGGGAAAAGGCAGAAGAAAAACAAAGGAGAGGAGGGGGCATCTAGATTACAGAAAAAGGGAGGAAGAGAAATGAGGGACAATGACTGGCATTTACCAGTTGCTCAGAAACATCCTCCAACATACACTCTGAGTTTCAGTTGAAGCGTAGTTTTATTCATTGGGGTCCAATGAGAATAATGATGATGGCTTTTTAGCATTCTTGACAAAATAAAAATGTGGGGAGTAGTAGCCTTCAATAGTACATAAGATCAAGAAAAAAATCCCTTCGTACCGTGAAAGAGTAAATAGTTATTAAATAATTTAGAGCATTTATTGAAAATGGCTTTGTCATTTCTTTTCCAAGAATAATTCCTTAAGTTGGGCACATTTGTACCTTTCTGGCATGATCAGAAGTTGCTCATTGGAAAATAGGCTCCAAAACATGCGGGGCTTGGGGTGTTTAGAGGAAAGGATGTTAGTTGTTAGATGTGGTCAACAGCAGGATACAGAAGTGGAAAATAAAAACCCCCAGTGAGAACCTTTAGATGACCAAAGCTAGTATGCAGAAGTTCGTTCCAGCTCTGGGACACCAGACTGATTTTGTTCTCAAGAGAAACGCCTTGATGATCCAGGCACTGAATGGCTGTGTCACTGAATTTGTTGTTCCTTCTTCTTGAACTGCAGGAATCACTACGGTGCTCACCATGTCCACAATCGTCACTGGCGTGAGTGCGTCCATGCCCCAGGTGTCCTATGTCAAGGCTGTGGACGTGTACATGTGGGTCAGCTCCCTCTTTGTGTTTTTGTCGGTCATTGAGTATGCGGCAGTGAATTACCTCACGACAGTGGAAGAGTGGAAGCAACTCGACGGAAGAGGAAAGGTACAGCTTCGCCTTGAGTGCCAACGCCTTTCAGAATATGGTTGGCTTGGGTTTTCTCCCCCCTGTTGCTGTGATAAAATACCCTGACAAAATCAACTTCCAGGAAAAAGAGTTTATTTTGGTTCACTATTTAAGGGCACCATCCGTTATAGTGAGGTAAGTCAAGGCAGCAAGAGCTTGAAGCGGCTGCTCATACTACATCCACCACCAGGAAGGAGGGAACAATAATACAAGCTGTTGCCTTTTGCTTACACCGTGTAGGATCCTAGCCAGGGAATGGTGCCACCCACAATGGGAGAGGCTTCCCGCTTCAAACAACGCGATTTAGATAACTACCTACTGCCAGGACCAGAGGCCTGCCTGGCAAGTGAGTCTAGATTCTGTCAAAATGAATGACAATTAGAAATAAAAATCCCAGGCACGAAGACTAATTTGAGAAGGGGAAAGTGGACAAGATTGTGAAAAATATAAGCTTGAAGCTCTGCTCCAGGCTGGCTGTCTTCCTCAGCATCCTTGTTCACTTTCATGGGGACCTTTTTTGCATGATGAATTCTTCTCAGTGTGGATTGGTAACCTGACTCCGCCCCATTAAGGAGAGGAGGGACTGTTGTACAAAGGACCTTACCCATTCAAATTGACAATGATGATGGTGGTGACAGCTGGAATGCACGAAGTGGTCATTTTATGTTGGCATGATGCCAACACCCAAAATATTTTATGTGATTTGATTTTCACAGTAGCCCTAAGAGGTCACTATCTCCTCCTCATTATTTCATAGAGGTAAAGTAAGCACAGCCAATGCCACAGAGCTAAAGGGCTAGGGATTAGATTTTTTGTGTCTCGGACTTTAAAGGCTCTGCTCTCCAGTGACCAATAATATTTTTTTTTCTTGTCACTTAAGAGGGTTAGGACAAAAGAAGGGGTTCTGTTCCCCATAATGTCTTGGCGATGGGGTATCTTCTTCACTCTAAATGTGATCATGGGTGGTTTTTTTTTTACCTTGCTTATTAAAATGTATCTGTTGCTTTTTACTGTTTTATTTCACAAACAATTTGAGCACCACTTTCCTCTTCTTACAAGAACTTATGTAAGATACTGCAACTCTGAATTCTGATACGATTCACCCATTTGCTTGTTAAACTACAATCAACAAACAATCTCTGTGTGTATACAAACACATAATTTTAATGAAATATGTTCGCACTGGCTTGAGAGATAGTTTTAAATGTTCTTTTTAAAATATATTTTATTAATTTATTCATATTATATCTCAATTGTTATCCCATCCCTTGTATCCTCCCAGTCCTCCCTCCCTCCCATTTTCCCCCTACTCCCCTCCCCTATGACTATGACTGAGGGGGACCTCCTCCCCATGTTCTTAATGTGTACATATGAATGTTTTGCCTGTGTGTTTTTTAATGTACCACATGTGTATAGTGTCCACATAGGCCAGAAGAGGGCGCTCAATCCATTGGAAATGGAGTTAGAGACTCCATTGCAATCTACCATATGGGTACTGGAAACAGAACTCAGATCCTCTGCAGGAGCCATAAGTGGTTTTAACTGATGAGTTATCTCTCCAGCCCCAAGGGTTGCAGATTGTCACGTGAGCATTTGAGCATACTCAGAGCATTATTTGTTATTTTAATTTTTCTAACTCCTCCCCAACTCAAGTGTAAATAGAAAGTTACTGTTATTCTGGTTTAAGACCAGAAACTAAGACAAAAGACATAGACCCATGCATGGCTATGTTCTCTCCAAAGAGGAAAGATAAGTTGGCAAGCAAATCCAAGGAGCCTATATTGATGATGTGATAAGTCGTATGCCCTCTCGACTCATAAAGCCATGGAACACTGTTCATGTTACTCAGAACAAAGAGAAATGCAAGCATCTGGGGCAACTGTGTATCAGTTCAGGACTATATTAGAAATTACTGATACTATACTTGTATAACATTTAATCATGTGATGCCTACATATCTCATGGAATTAAATATAAACCTCCTTGCTAAATCAGGATCTGCCAAGACAATCTTTTCCAATTATTATTAAAATGATTTTTTTAGTCAGATGCCAGAAGCAAAACTAGAATTCTGTTCTTTATAACAAACAAGACAAGCTTAACATTAATGGGAACTATTTCATATCTGGCTGACATTTTTCTCTAGTTCTCATTTATAAAATCGTATGTGTGACTTACTAAAGCAGTCTTTATTTTTGACAGATATCTGAAATGTACAATATTGATGCAGTTCAAGCCATGGCCTTCGATGGCTGCTACCATGACAGTGAGACTGACGTGGACCAGACTTCCTTCTTTTTACACTCAGAAGAGGACTCCATGAGAGCAAAGTTCACTGGAAGCCCCTGCACAGATTCATCTCAGATAAAGAGAAAATCCCTGGGAGGAAACGTTGGTAGAATCATCCTGGAAAACAACCATGCCATTGATACCTACTCTAGAATTCTATTTCCCATCATTTATATAATATTTAATTTGTTTTACTGGGGTATATATGTATGAAGAGGACTTTTTGCTGCCTTTGGAGTGCTAAGGACTTGGCACATGCTAGAGAAGTGTTCTACCTTCCCCGGCCCGAAGAGGAATCTTTAATGTAAACTTCCACTGGAATCAGAGGGCGTTATTTACTCCTGGATATGAACTGGACACTTAAATGGGCATAGAATAAGTTGTGTCTCTTGGCCTAAAGAAGATGTAAAAGCTGACTGATTTACATTTAGTGGAATTTTCAGAGTCTTAGGGAAATTTGACTTTATAAATAAGCATCTCGGGGCATGGGTATGATGAGGGAAATGTTCCCGTCAGGAATAAAATTGTTTGTAACTATTTCATCTTGACAATCTCTTACTGTGAAAAATGATCTTTCATAAACTAGGGGATAAAACTTCACTATGCTTCCCTATTCAAGGGTAACCGATTTCTTAGTATCTGCCAAGTGACAGATGGCGTTGTCCTAAGGGAGACCTTCCGTCTTCAAGCGGTTCCGTCCACACACAACTGAGTCCTGTGAGCGGCCCCTTTCTTTTTTCTCTAGTCACGTTTTCTCTGTACTGAATCTCACATATGATTGAGTCCACAAAAGGGAAAAAGAACATTTAAACTTTACTCAGTCTTCATTCACAATATTAAATTCACCTTTAGTTATCAATAATAGTATTTAATATTCTGTAGATGAGATGTAGGTTTCATCACTCTATATGTGTTGGCATCAGGTCCTTTTCTGTGACATGACAACAGGAACTGGAACAACTTTTAGAAGAAAGAGTTTATGTGTTCTTACCATTCCAGAGGGGTTGGAAGGAGCCTGTGATGGGGAAGACGTACAGCAGCCAGCAGCAGGCAGGTGGCAGGAGGGCTGGAAGAAGTGTCACATCTTCAAACCACAAGCAGAAGGAACTGGGCGTGGCTCTGATTTGTAAACATTCAAAGAGTGCCTCCAGGGATGTAGTCCCTCCAACAACGCCACACCTCGTAAATCTCCCCCAACAGAGCCACCAACTTGGGACCAAAGGCTTAAATCCATGAGCCCAAGGGAGTCACTCTCACTCTGACCACTACAGCATTGGTCCAGTTTTTCTTTATAATGTTCATTGCCTGCCTACATGTATCAGGGACTTCATCAACTGTTATGTACCGAAAAGAGAAAAAGAAATGCCCCCTAAAGGTACCACCATGAAAAAAAAAAAAAAAAAAAAAAAGGAAAACTGCCTGAAAACCCAATTTAGGGGCCAGGGCGTGGTGGCACACGCCTTTAATCCCAGCACTCAGGAGGCAGAGGCAGGTGGATCACGGTGAGTTCAAGACCAGCCTGCTCTACAAAGTGAGTCCAGGACAGCCAAGGCTACACAGAGAAACTCTGCTTCGAAAAACCGAAAAAAAAAAAAAAGAAAGAAAGAAAGAAAGAAAGAAAGAAAGAAAAAGAAAAAAGAAACCCCAATCTAGTGATTGTGAGCATGGACTTATGTACACTGTCCTGAAAGGGAGATGTCAAGGGAGGAAAAAGAACATCCATAAAGAGACCCTCAATTTATAAACAACTGAGATGTGTTTGGACATCACACCAAGTAAGGAAATTGAATGAAATGTTTGTGCCCCACAGTAATTTTCATTGCAACAAGTAAATCAGGTCAGGTGGGCATTACATAAATGTTGCCCAGCAGAAAACCGTCCCATGTTCCATGCTCATTTCTCATATTGGCAGTGTTCATGGTTCAGTGTTGGTCATTTTATTTAAAAGGCACAATTTTAGAGCAAATCCCTTGGCAGGAAATCAGAAAATGTCCCCTTTTTATTTTGATTGCTGAAAATGAATTAAGAGAATAAATTAAATAATGTAGCCAGTCCAGTGTATTGCTGTTTATTCTACCACACAAACAAAATGGTTAGAATTATTCAGTGCCAGTTAAAGAGACAAATAACTTCCTTCATGACTGACAGTAATATTGATTTTGCCTCTTATGAGATGCATAGGTTTCTAGAAAATTCTCTCTCCCTCCTATGCAGAAAGGAATAAAGAAGAATTCTTTCTATATCATGGCTTTCCTGAGACACTTTATTTTATTTTATTAATACAGTTTTTCCAATTCTCTCAAAACTCCTCCGATTGTATTTTTTTTTAGGGTGCTCTCCAATAGTGAGCTAATATTTATCTTAAACTTTACTCATTTAATTGCAAATAGACTATAATTTAAATTTTTAATTGTATATTTTATGGCTGTAAAACTTGATTTAATAAGGATATTTTATAGGGTTATATTTTGAAAATAAAGTATAGATTAATATCCTATGTGGTTGAAGTTCTACAGCTATTAATTACTATAGAAATAGGTGCATTATGTTTATGATTTTAACGAATTCTGTGTGTGATTCAAAAAATAATAATTTAGAAATAGAAACACCCCTTCACCCAATTCTCTGGCTCTTTGGAGATAGCTGTTTTTCTCATATTTTAAATTGCAGCACTCACAATGCCTAAAGTTTCCCCTGTGTACTTCACTATTTTACATCAGATGCACATCACTGGATACACTTGGCAATCTAGGCTAGGAGAACGGGCCTCTATCACACTCCACACAGTCTCCATATTCTCTTGAGGGTCCTTAATACATAACTGTTGGCCAATCAAATGTAACCCTTGTTAATAGTTAGAAACACAGGCAGTATATCTTCCAGTAATAAATGTCTAATGCTTAGAAATAAAATCCGTTTACTGTACCCGGGAATTATCAGGCCATTCAGAATGAGCTGCAGCATGCTCCCCATCAAATCTGCCATTTGGAAAACAGAATTGTCCCCGTTTGCTTCACTTCTACAAGGGAGAGACAAGACTGCTGGGCCAGTTCTTATTTCAAGAAGAATGAAAGCACAGTTATTTGGAAAATGTATATGTGACCGAGAGCATACAATAGTTACCTCATTTCAATTTTCACTTCATTTCCTAATCACAATCCCGAACAGACTGCAGGAGCGTTCACCGAGGGATAAGCCTGGATAAAACAGGGGGATTTGAGAACACAAGCTGCTTTGTAAGATATTTTTTAAAAGTCAGCCAGCTTGTAAACTGTCTAAATATAGACATGGGCAGATTTGTAAATACTACTCAAGGAAACCTATGCAAGGGGATTATATGAATTTAAATTTATGGTTTCTGTTATAATTAGAAACATATAGTTTTCACTATTTAAAAAAATAGATACTAATTAATAAAAGTGTCTACCAAGAATCAGACATTTAATATTTTAATTATATTATGAGAGGTTTTCTGTTTCTTCATATTTTACCACCATAAAAATTAAGTTGTAATTCTTTTGCTTTCTAATTTTTTTTTTTTTTTGAAAATAGACTCTTCTCTCAAACAATCCATCCTGAGCACAGGTTTCTCTCCCTCCTCCCAGCTCCCCCTACCTTCTCTTTTCCCCCAGATCTACTTCCCTTTCATCTCCCATCAGGAAAAAAAAAAAAACAGGCCTCCAAGAGACAACACCTAAATATGACAAAAACAAAAATACATAAGATAAGGCAAGGACCTTCACACTGAAGCTGGACAAGTCAACCTGACAGGAAGGAAAGGGCAGGCAGAAGACTCAGAGGCGTCCCAGCTCCCACTGTTTGGAGTGCCGCAGATGCATGAAGCCAACAGCAAGAACATACACGCAGAGGACCTGGTGCAGGCCCATGCAGGCCCCTGCTTGCTGACTCAGCCTCTGGAAGCTCATATGTGCCCTGCTTAGAGGATTCAGTGTGAAGTGTTCTCCTGGTGTCCTTCATCGCCCTGATTCTCAGAATTCTTCCAACCCCCTCTTCTGCAGGATTCCCTGAACTCCCAGGGCAGGAACCCAATGGAGACTTCCAATTTAAAAAAAAAAAGTCTCTCTCCACATAACGTCTGTGGGTCTCTGCATCTGCTCCTGGAGGAAACCTCTCTGACAACAACTGGACAAGGCACTCGTGATCCTCGATCTCTGGGCTCTCCAGTCTCTGGTTCCTGGCCATCCAAGCTGTGTCAGGCTGGCATGGGTTGCTTCTTGTGGGGTGGGACACAAGTTAAATGAATTATTGGTTGGATACTCCTATCAGTTCTGGTGCACCATTGCCCCAGCACATCTTGTAGGCTGGACAGATTTCCTTGGTCAAAGGTTTTGTAGCTGAGTTTGTGCTCAGGATGTTTTGTTTTTGTTTGTTTGGTTGGTTTGGTTTTTTTGGGGGGGTTAGTTTTGTTTTTGGTTGGTTCGTTATTTTGGGTTGTTGTTGTTGTTGTTGTTGGCCTTCAGAGAACCTTCCCATTCCAAAGAGACTAGAACACAGGGGTAAAGGCTCCATGTAGACACTTTCTCCATATTCAATGAGCTGTGTGGCTGTTGTCCTCATCAATGGGGCCCGATGCCAGTTCTCAGAGAGCAGCTTTCTGTCCTAGCACCAAACTGGGTTGTTTAGGGGTCTGCACAGGACCCACTTGGTCAACAACTCAACTGAAAGCAACTAAGTCCCACTGCTGGAAGCCTTGCCTGGCTACAAAAGATGGCCAGTTGAGAGTCCTAAGAGGCCTCATTAGGATCACTCTATTGATTCCAGGAAGTTTCTACTGCTCTTGGTTTCCACGCCCCCCCCCCCAACAGCCCTAATTCCAGACATCTCTTCCCCACATTTTATCCTCCCATTCCATCCCTGCAACACACCCCTGATACCTCCTGCTCACAACCTACCCATAAAATCTATTCTATTTCCCTTTCCCAGGGAGATCCTTGTGTGTCTTCATTACCTGATCTCTCTGGGTGTACAGATTGTAGCTTGGTTATCATTTACTTAACAGCTAGTATCAACTTATGAGTGAATACATACCTTATTTGTCAGGTTACCTGTGTCGGGATAATTTTTATTTCTAGTTGCATCCGCTCTCCTGCAAATTCCATGATGTCATTTTTTAAACAGCTGAGTAATACACCATTGTGTAAATGTACCACATTTTGTTTATCCATTCTGTTGAGGGAAGTCTAAATTTTTTCCAGCTAATAATTTCTGGCTATTATGAATAAAGCTTCTATTAACATAGGTGAGCAAGCGTCCTTGTGGTAGAATGTGGTATCTTTTGGGTATATGCTTAAGAGTGGCATAGCTGACTCTTGATGTAGATCTATTCCTAATTTTTCGGAGAAACTATCATATTGATTTCCATAGTGGCTGTACAAATTCATACTCACCAGCAATGGAGGAGTGCTCACCTTGCTCCACATCTTCATCAGCATGAGCTCTCATTTGTGTTTTTGATCTTAGCCATTCTGACAGGTGTAAAATGGAATCATAAAGTAGTTTTGATTTGCATTTCCCTGATAGTGAAGGATGTTGAACAATTCTTTAAGAGCTTTTTGGTCATTTAAGATTCCTCTGCTAAGAATTCTATATTTAGTTCTACCCTATTTTTAATTGGATTATTTGGTTTGTTGGTGTCTAGTTTCTTGAGGTCTTTATATATTTTGGATAATAGTCCTCTGTCAGATGTGATGATCCTTTTCCACTGTGTAGGCTGCTGCTTTGTGCTATTGATGGTGTCGTTTGCCTTACAGAAGCTTTTCAGTTTCATGAAGTCCTATGTATTAATTTATTTTTAATCATAGTGCCTGTGTTATCAGTGTTCTGTTCAGAAAGTCATTTCCTATACCAATGCATTCAAGGATACTCCCCACTTTTTTTTCTATCAGGTTTAGTGTGTCTGGTTTTATGTTGAGGTCTTTGGTCCAATTGGGCTTGAGTTTTATGCTGAGTGATAAGTATGGATCTATTTCCATTCTTCTGCATGCAGGAATCTAGTTTAACCAGTACCATTTGTTGAAGATGCTCTCTTTTTTTTCCCAATGTGTATATCTGGCTTCTTTATAAAAATAATCATGTGTCCATAGGTGTGTGGATTTATGTCTAGATCTTCAACTTGATTCTATTGATCAATGTGCCTGTTTTTATGCCAATACCATGTGATGTTTATCATTATAGCTCTGTAGTGCAATTTGAAATCTAGGATAGTGATACCTCCAGCAGGTATCAGAATTGTTTTAGTTATCCTGGGATTTTTGTTTTGTTTTGTTTTTCCATATGAAGTTGAGAATTGTTGAACAAGGTCAATCAAGAATTTTGTTGTAATTTTGATGGAGATTGCACTGAATCTGTAAGGATGGTTGTTGTTGTTGTTGTTGTTGTTGTTATTGTTGTTGTTGTTGTTATTGTTGTTGTTGTTGTTGTTGTTATTATTATTATTATTATTATTATTATTATTATTATTATTATTATTTGAGGCAGGGTTTCTCTGTGTAGCCTTAGCTGTCCTGGACTCACTTTGTAGACCAGGCTGGCCTCAAACTCAGGAAGATCTGTCTGCCTCTGCCTCCCAAGTGTTAGGATTAAAAGGATGTGCCTTTTGTTTGTTTGTTTTGTTTTGTTTTTGTTTTGTTTTTTAGTTAATTTTATTTCCAGATACTTTGATGAAAGTTTATCATCTGTAGTAGTTCTCTATTGGAATTTTTTGAATCATTTATGTATACTATCATATCATCTGCAAATAGCTTCTTTTCCATCTGTATCCCCTTGATCTCCTTTAGTTGTCTTATTGTTCTAGCTAGGACATCAAGTACTATATTGAAGAAATTTTAAGACAGTGGGCATGGCATCCCCTTATCTTGTTCCTGATTTTAGTGAAAGTGTTTTGTGTTTCTCTCCATTCAATTTGATGTTGGCTATAGGATTGCTTTATATTGTCATTATTGGGTTTAGTTATGTCCCCTTTATCCCTAATCTCTCCAGGACTTTTAACATGAAGGAATGTTGGATTTTTCAAGCATCTAATGAGATAATCATGTATTTTTGTTTTGTTTTGTTTTCAGTTTGATTATATGAGTGGAATACTTTTTCTGGTTTTCATATATTGAACCATCTCTAAATCTCTGGGATGAATCCTATTTCACAATTGTGGATAACCTTTTTAATGTCTTCTTGGATTTGGTTTGCAAGTGTGTTACTGAGTATTTTTCCATCAATGTCCATAAGGAAATTGGTTTGTAATTCTCTTTTGTTGTTGTTGTTGAGTCTTTATGTGGTTTGGCAGGTTAACTGTGGCTTCATAAAATGAATTGAGCAATGTTCCTTCTCTTTTTATTTTGTAGAATAATTTGAGGAATACTGGAATTGACTGTTCTTTAAACTTCTGGCAGTGTTCTGTGCTAAAATCATCTGGCCCTTGCTTTTTGTTTGTTTGTTTGTTTCTGTTTGTGTTTGTTTTTTGGTTGGGAGATTTTCAATGACTGTTTCTCTTTTGTTAGGGCTTATAGGTCTATTCAAATTGTTTATCTTATCTTGATTTAACTTTAGTAGGTGGTACCTAGGGAGAAATTTCTCCATTTCCTTAGGTTTTCCAATTTGGTGGAGCATAAGATTTAAAGTATTTCCTTATGATTCTCTAGATTTCCTCTGTGTCTGTTGTTATGCCCGCCCCCGTCACTTCTGATCTTGTTGATTTGCATACTATCTCTCTGTCTTTTAGTTAGTTCAGATAAAGGATTGTGAGTTTTGTTGATTTTTCTCAAAGAACCAACTCTTCATTTCCTTAATTCTTTGTATTGTTCCATTTTATCAATTTTAGACTCTAATTATTGTTTGCCATCTACTCATATTGGGCATGCTTCTTTTTGTTCTGGAGGGTCTGGGTGTTCTTAGAGCTGTGAACTTTCCCCTTAGCACTATTTTCATTGTGTCCCATAAGTGTGGGTATGTATTTATTTTTATTGAATTCTAGAAAGTCTTTAATTTCTTTATTTCTGTCTTGACTCACTTTTTTCATTCAGTAGAGAGTTGTTCAATTTTTATGAGTTTTGAGGTTTTCTGTTGTTTCTGTTTTTGATATCTAGCTTTAATCTGTGCTGCTCTCCTAGAACGAAGGGAGTCATTTTAATTTTCTTGTATGTCTGGAGATTTGCTTTTTGACTGAGTATGTGATCAATTTTGAAAAAAATTCCCATTCATCTTTTTTTTAACCTCTTTTAAAGTAACAGTATAAGTTAAAACACTGAACTTTTTGTTTGTTTTTTGAGACAAAGTTTCTCATGTAGCTTTTGCCATCCTGGAACTCACTCTGTAGACCAGGCTGACCTCAAATACTCTGCCTGCTGATATCTGGGATTAAAGGTGTGCACCACCACCCCATGGCAAAAAGAGTGGGCTTTTATCAAGGTGAGTTTCTTCATGATATTACAGCAGGAAGGACATATATTAATGAAGAATATCTCACAGTAAAGGAAGGGATCCAGGAATGCTGATGAATATATATTGTGATTAATGTAGAAGTATGGCCTAATAAATATTTATTATTAGGCTAATTTTTATTACAGCAGTATTTTCTAACCCACTAGCAATCAATGAGAACACAGACACCTGATGTATTTTAGAGTAAACTTTTACCCAGGGCAAGGCAGATGTTACCTAAGGTATCCTCCTATAGCTCCCAGTCTCCATCCCATTCCATCTGCTTTTAATACTTTTTATTTGGTCTACCTCCCATCCATAATCCCCAAATCCTCGCTAATGTTCTACATCTCTTTCCATAAGGAACTTTAGAATTCCTCCTCTGGGCCCACGTGGCTCTATTCCTATCATATGGTGATTCTTCTCCTAAGAAACCCATGAGTCTTGTTATCTTAGGGTAGGGGCCTGTCTTATCTAATCCATAAAATCATGGTCATTCCCAGAAATCCTGAATGGTGGGGATGTTTATTTAAACCTAACACTATAAGCACCACAGCTAATACAATCTCCTGCTGTACTCCAGTGTCATTGGTCTGTGATGGAGTCCAGTGTAAAAGAGACACTTCACAATCAAGAAAAACTATAGAAGTTTTCTTGGCAATATAACGGTCATTGTTGTAGCAAATAGTGAACTCAGTTTAATTACCAGTTGCTTTATCTGAAGGAAGATGGATGACACTTTTCATCTTGGGACCAGTGAAACTTGTTATGGAAGATATTTTCTACAAAAATGTTGCTGGAGAGATGGCTCAGAGGTTAAGAGCACTGCCTGTTCTTCCAGAGGTCTTGAGTTCAGTTCCCAGCAACCACATGGTGGCTCCCAACCATCCATAATAAGATCTGATGCCCTCTTCTGGCCTGCAGGCTTCCATGTAGGCTGTACACTGTATACATAATAAATAAATCTTTTTTAACAATGTTGCAAAGCTTTTTTATACAAATATGTAGCTAGTTGAACACTTGTTGTCTTGAACAGGAAAAAGTGGGTGGATTTGTAGTTACATTAACACCTCATTTCCATTGAGGAACATGAAGACTTTCTGAAGTTTGATATACAAGCCTGTGTCCTTTAAAAGTAATGTACAGACTCCATCATTTCCAAAACTAGATAAGGGAACAAAGCATCTAAAGAAAAGGAATGGTGTCCACCCCCTTTCGCTGCTTCCCCTTCGGAGAACATTAATGCAGGCATTTCTGAGCATTTAACACTTCACAGAGGTGCTATAGCCACAAGCCCACACATCAAATACATTTTTAGGACAATCACACAATCCCAAAATAATTTAAAATGTGTTTTGTTAATTAGGTTGTGCCTCCAGGTGAGGTCATATTTATATTAAATCGTGGATCAATGAGAAAAGAGCCTCAGGGCCTGCTGCATAGTTTTTAAATAAATGAAGAACTCAGAGATTGACAGGGGTGGTGGGAAGAGAATATTTTGTGAGAACGAGTTCAAATAATTGAACTGCTTTATAAAGATAATGTAAATTAGAAATAGGAACAAATACAAGATGAAGGAGTGACAGGTAGAAACTGACAATGTGGTTAGTTCACAAAATCACCTTCTTAAAGTGTGATGTGGTACATACATATTTGGCAATGATTTCAACTTGAAGATGGATAGAGATACAAAGTACTCTGTCATCTGTCTATCTGTCTTTCTGTCTGTCTGACCATCCATCCATCCATCCACCTTTCTATCTTTAATCTTGTTCTAGATAACATCTCAATTGAAATCGAACTAATCTAACAGCTCTCGTTCATTTATATGAAGGATTCTGGATAAGGCAGCCCTCTACGATCAATTGCACATCGGCCATCAAGTAATCAAGATAACACATAAACTTAAAAAAAATCAGCCCACTTTTTTTGAAATTTTTCATTTTTTTGATTCTTTCACAAGATTATCATTAACTCCTTTGATTGTAGTGAGCTGTGCTGATGGAATTGGTTAATACAGAATATATGTGTGTGTGTGTGTGTGTGTGTGTGTGTGTGTGTGTGTATGTGTGTGTGTGTGTATGTATATGTATATTACTGTGCCATGTTTTATGTGAAATGATTTGACCTCTTTGTGGGTGCAGAAAGAACACAGATTTATGGTTTTTTATTAATTACTGTCACATGTGACTTTCTGACTGCTCCTCTTTGGCCTCTAGCAGACCCCAATGCTTTGGGGATAGTTCCTAATCAATTGCTTAACAAATAACCAACTGTGTAAAGATATTCATGTATGCAAAACACTTTGGCGCTACAGACTTATTTTCAGGCATTGTGGTGGTTTGAGTAGGAATGGCCCCCATAGGCTCATATATTTGAATGTTTAGTCATTAGGGAGTGGCACTCTTGAGAAGGATTAGGAGGTGTGGCCTTATTCAAGTAGATGAGGCCTCATTGGAGGAAGTGTGTCACTGGCGAGGGTGGGGGTGGGGGTGGGGGAGGAGTGAATTTTGAGGTTTTAAAAGCCCAAACCATGCCCAGTGTCTCACTCTTCCTGTTGTTCGTGGGTCCTGATATAGAACTCTCAGCTACTTCCCCAACATCATGTCTGTCTACCTGCCAAGCTTCCCACCATGATGATAATGGACGAAGCCTCTGAAACTGTAAACGAGCTCCAATTGATCATGGTATCTCTTCACAGCAACACAACAAACTAAGATAGGCATAGTGCCTAGTTGTATTCAAATCTCAGCTCAGCCCCTAAATCTAGTCTGAAGGACCTGTCAGTGCTTCAAAGAATTTTCAATTGCTTTGGGGTCCCAAAAATTATATACTTGGCTCTTGCCATCTGTGTTGAAATGTTAATGCAGGCGAAGATTCTTTAGGAGTCCACACACTAGGGCTCATTGAAATTACATTGAGGTCTTGGCCTGATCATGTCTCCTTTTCCGTTTGGGTCAGCACATCCCACCATCTCCTAATGACTGGATTTCTTCACCTGCCATGCCACCTTCTAGATGATGTGAGCTCTGTTCATATCCACCGACAGCCCAGTGCGTACTTAAGCCATCTGCAATGCGTGTCAGAGCAGGCTGCCCACTCAGTTTTATGCTTCTGACTGCTGTATGGACAGGATCTACAAAGAAAGAAGCAGCTGGTAATACTTAACTGCAATTCACATTCCACCCCTAAAGCTTTAAAGCCGTGCCTTAGGAGCTGCAGGTCCTTCCAACTGTGCTGGGATCTTCTCCAAGAGCTGCTCCAGTGAGCGTAGAGGAGATCTTACAGTTCCGAACACAGCCAGCAACCTTCCTGAAGACACATCAAGTCTTGGGTAGGGTTTGGAGCCATTATTACTTGGCTTATTGGAGGAGGAGACATCCTGTTTAAGTTTCCTGTTAGGCTCATATAGGAACTCCACTAAATTTTCTGTGCCTCAAATTTCCCTTAAATTTCCTATTACTTCTTTGTGAAGCTTGAGTGTAGATAATCATCACAAGACTTCTTTGGGTCCTTTTATTTAACCTTCAAAGAGGGTGGCCAGGACTTCCGGTGGTGGAACTGAACCTCAGTAGTGTGAAGCTAAAAGTTGGAGTGAGGTATTCCCAGAAGAAATTCTCTAATATCTAGGACATATGAGGCTGTCACAAATGGGCTTCCAGAACTTTGACATCTAGTGCATAGATGCCCAGTATTCTGGTAAAACCACAGAATGCACAGCACAACAGCAACAACAACATACACACACACACACACACATTTACTAAACCAACATGGGTGCTAAGAGGACCAAGGGCAAGAAATCTTGCTAAGAGCTGGCATGCATCACAGTGGTAGAGTTCGGTCCTGGCACACCACGGACAGTGTTTGGTTATCAACCCCAGAGGACCTGGCCAAATCCTGTTAAAACAAACAAACAAACAAACAAAAAACAACAACAAAAACAAAAATAACTGGGCTGCTTAAATTAAATCCTTTATTCTTCCCATGAGTGGATAGTGGGGTTTTACCGATAATTTAGCCTCTTGCCATCTCTTCCTTCACATGCAGAAAAGTAGACACAGTTCTTCTCAGAGTTTTTGGTGTTTATTAGGAATCTTTAGGAGAAGCCCTTAAAATGGGGCCTGGAAGCCAGGCGCAGTGGTGCATGCCTGTAATCCCAGTACTTGGGGAGGCAGAGGCAGGTGGCTCTCTTTGAGTTCGAGGCCAGCCTGGTCTACAAAGTGCGTCCAGGATAGCTAACAACCTCTGTCCCACCCCACCCCACCCCACCCCCAAAAAGAAACAAACAATGAAAAATTCTAAGTGTCTTTAGTGCGTGGATTTAATTAAAATTTCAAGTGAAAAAAATCATATTTGGAATACTCATTAGTTATCTTGCTAGAAACTATGCAACATTTAAAGAGTAAATAGCATTGTATAATTTTTTCTATGTTAAGAAGCAATTGATAGTCAGAAGGTTTGCTCCTCATCTGCTTGGAAGTTCGAGCAATGTCATTTATAGACTGTCATCTCCTGAGTACCAGCACTTTGAGCAGTTGGCCACTTTTAGATCTTGATGATTTTGAAAGCCATCTTATTATTTTATGTGTACATGTGTGTGCCTGAGTGTATTGATGCACTCCACCTGCAAGCAGGAGCCCTTGGAGTCCAGAAAAACACACCTGATACCCAGGAACTAGAGACAGAAGTGGTGTGAGCCATCCACGATGGGCGCTAGAAACTGAACCTGAGTTTCTGCAAGAGCAGTAAGTGTTCTTACCCAGTTGAGCCATCTCTCCAGTCCCAGCTCATAATAATTAAAAACAAACAAACAGCTACTCTCTCTTCCTGTTCCTCTCTCTTCCTGTCTCTGTCTCTGTCTGGGGTGTGCCCCTCCCTCCTTTCCTTCTCTCCCCTTGCTCACTTAATAAACTCCTGTACAACATTAAAAAACAAAACAAAACCCAAAGAACAAAAATAAAAAAGCCAATCAACCAACCAACCAAACAGAAACAAGAAAAAACTGAGTCTAGCACCCTGATGCTGGGCTCTTCTGCCCAGCTATACAGTGCTAGTAACATCTTCTGTACAGTCACACTTACTTCTTTACAAGTGCCATCAAAAGTAGCCATGAGAGAGCACATCTCATTTTCATAAGAACCAAGGATAAGTCTATCTCAGGGCTCATAGATCATGTGATAAGTAACAAAACATCCCAGGAAGGAAAACAGTCATATTTTTACCTGTTGTTTTGAGCTTTTGGAGAAGAGACATCTGCAATGTCACTTAATAATAAAGTGTTACACAGTCTAAATGATGTTGCTATAGGCACAAACCGCAAAAGACGTTATACTATACACAGTGAAGAAAATAGAAAGGACATAGGCACAGAGATAGTTCTACAGACACTAGTTACAAATACTTGGTAATTTCAAGATGGACTAGGCACATTTCCTGTCCACAGTAGATTTATATAATTACACGAACATATAAAATTATTCTAATCAACGATGGTATAAATTTATCAAATCAAATATTTTCCATTCCAGGAGATTTAGCATATGCAGAATCACTAAATACATTGGCCTGGGCCGTTCAAAGGCAAATTTGTCTTTTCTGTAGTTACTAAAACCCAGAGATTATTGCCAGGTGATGTGATTACATTAATTCATCTTGCTTGACGAGTCTCACTATAGAGCCAACTGCACTTGATGCCTGCTCTGAAGATATTTTTTAGATGCTATGTGGGATTTTGTCAGATTCCACTCAGGTGATAGCACCTTGCAGTTTTGAGACTCTTTTCGTTGCTCTGTGTCACTGGGAGCTTGCAGCAGCTTTCTTAGGTAGGTGAAAAGGAGGCGCATTCACAGATACAGAAACAGAAGTGTAAGGTCCATAAAGATAGTTAGCCGGAGGTCAATGGTCTGGATGTGTCTTCCCCAGATGTAGATGATGAAGTGTAGTCACCAGTGTGGGTAGTTTAGAACGTGAAGGCGCAGCTCTCACGAGTGGGATTGATTCGTGCTTCACTATACTTTTTTTTTTTTTTTTTTAAATGTCAAAGAGCTGCCTTGCCATTTCTGCCGGTGAAGATGCTTACGAAAGGCCTTATTTACCAAATCTGGGTTGGGAGACACACACCAGACACAGCGAAATGCAGAATCCACTACGTCCTAATCTCAGAACTCCCTGGTTTCAAAACAAGTAAATTTCTGTTGCTTATAAATCAATGTCATTTTGTCAAAGCCCCTCCCCTTCCACAAACGGCAACCAACCAACCAACGAGCTTTTAATTCACGCCCCAGCTCTGCTATACAACAATTGTAGTCGTTAAAGCTAATTATTTGAGTTCACTCTCAGATTCTGTATGTGAAAAAGTTAGCATGGTCGGAAAACAAAAACAAAACAACATAAAACATCCCGCCTCAGCCCGAAATGGGATGTTCATCGAACTCCTTCCCTCGAGGTTTAGTAATCTGTGAGGAAGCAGAGGCAGGAGATTTAAGAGCCAGAGGTGGATGACCCTAGGGAAACCGCGCCTTCTAGTTATCACACGGTTGATGCACATATGAACTCACAGAGCCTGAGAGCCAAGGAACTATTTACAGTTTATACATACTGGTAGACGGAGACTCAGTTTTCTCCAAAGGGTATATCAACCACACTCTACGGTACGACCCATGTTCAGGAGTAGCTGGCTAGTACAAAATAGACTCCATGCTTTATTGGAGTACTTTAAAAGGTTTTGTTTTGGTATTTTGGGCATTTTTGCTTTATTTGTTTTTATTTAAAAAAAAAATCAGGAAGAGAAAGACATGAAATTGGATGGGAAAGAAGGCATGGAAAATCTGGAAAAAAGTTGGGAGGGCGGTGCAAGAACAGGATCAAAATAAAGCCAATAAAATAAATAAAAATTTAAAAAGAAAGATTAGAATGAAAATATATGAAATATAAATAAAATGTTTGGTACTAAAAATGTTAGATTAGTAACAGCTGTATAAACATTAAAGCCATATGTAGCGAAAAACAATTTTGGACCAACCAAGCACAGATACTCTGTCAAGAAGCGTCTTCATATGCGTGTGTTAGCAAAGAAAGCTGTCCAAATTGATAGATTAGCCCATAACTTCAGATTCGGAGGTATCAACAATAATAAGCGCCCTCACAGTCACTGATGTTTTGGTATCACAATGCCTATGGTAGCGCACTCCACAGGGGAAGGCCAGTAGGGGTAGGCGGGGACGGGGCTGAGGTCCGGGGGCGGAGCCGGAGTTTGGGGGGCGGGGCCGTTGCGGGGGTGGGGCCTAGAGCGGGAGCACGCCCTGGACGTGACCACGCCGTCCCGCCCCTCTACGCTGTGAGCTAGTTAACTTGCGTCCACGCGCAACAGGGTGAGTGTGCAAGCTGTGATACAGTGTGTGGGCCTCGGGCCGGAGTGAGCGGTCACCTACGGAGGGCCCAGGCTAGCTGGTGGGCTGGGGACCCGGCGATGTGCGCCGCGGGTCACCCGGTAGCAACGGCTGCTTGCCCGGAGTGCCGGAGCCGGGCTGCTCGCGCAGACGGGGAGGCGCGCGGGCCACGTGCAGGGCTGCTGCTGACAGAGGTGGGGCGCAGGGCCGCCGCTCCTAGTCCAGACTTGGAGCGGCGTAGGTTACCATTTCTGTCTCCCGCGTGCGGAAGACTGTCCACCTGACGCTAGGTTGTCCAACAGGTGAATAAGAACAGGTTTCAGGAAGTCTAGGTTCCCGTGCCGCCATTCATTATCAGAACTTCCGGCGCCGGGAGTTGGGTATCATCAGCTATTTTTTTTTAATACCTGGATGCCTCTATCTTTTGTGACCTCATTCATGGCCCCCCCCAGATACACTAATTAGTAAGGCGTAATTCGTATTCTATTTGTATAAAGCTCCAAAACATAACAGCCAGTCAGCAAGGGCATCTCTGAATTACTGAAAGTATTCTGTGTGCTGAAAACAGTTGCTTTCAGGTTAGCCCGGTGATCTCGTTACAAGCAGTATATAATTTAGGAAAGTATTTCTGCATTTTACTTATTTTGTGTGTGGATGCACACATGCCATGGTATGGCGGTGGAGATTGGTTGAGGGAATTCTTTCCTTACACTATGTGGGTTTCATGTTGTCAGGGTTGCTCAGCAAGTCCCTTTACCCACTGAACTATCTGTCGCCCAGGCCCACTCTCTGTAATGATTGTCAGGCGTGTTTAGTTGAGCCGAGTTCAATCTAGTGTTCTCTAGGTTAGTGGGCCTAACATCCATTAGTTAAGAACAACTTTTGTGAATGTAGATTTCTGCCTCCAGCATCAGGAGTGATAATCCTAGCAGCTTGGTTTGCGCCTAGAAATTTGCATGTTAAACGCGCCTCTGGTAAAGTGTTGTACAGTTGGAGGGAGTCCTCCCTGGGCTGCTAATAGTTCTTGCTTAGGTAAACAAGCCTGTCTCTCCCAGGTGTTGTTTTGTGGGTTTTGTTCTTGTTTTGGGGGGTTGGTTTGTTTGGGTTGTTTTGCTCTGTTTCGTTTTTTTTTTTTTTGGTAAGGCTTTTGAGAATTTGCTAAGATGAAAAAAGTGAAAAAGAAATCTGACTTGACTGTCCCATACATACATAGATGGTGTAATTGTGGTGCATGTACACGTGTTTTTTTTTTTATCCCAAGTGTGGGATATGTAATGGATGTAAACATGGGTTTGTTTTGATCCCAGGTGTGAGATGGGGAACAGACTTGATCCTAAGTGTGAGATGGGGAACAGGTGATGTTTATCCACTAGAAGATGAACCACCTCGTGTGGGGGTTTGGTTTTCTCCAGCTGAAACACAGTACAGACTCTGAAAGGATATATCTATATCTGTATCTCCATATAGATATAGATAGATATCTGCCCAAAAACAGGAGGCGGGAGCTTTTTGGGTCTTGATATTGTTTGGCTGTTCATCACCCCACTTCAAGATGTTCCTAGAAAGACCTCTCCAGGGAACGCTTTGAGGCTCTGGGTTCTGGCTGCTCTTCCAGGTTCCAGGCAACTTGGTGGAATTGCTGGTCTGTTGAAATCCTGCTGACTACACCAGGGGAATCGCTCTCAGGAACTGAGTACGAAAGGTCCTACTTCTCCTGTTCCCATTAACCTCCTTTCTCTCCTAGCTAGGGTAGGTGGGGTGGAAGGGAGGTGTAAGCGTTAAAGAACCCCAAACAAAGTAGGTTTGGAAAAGGTGAAGCCTACATGTGGAAGTAGGCGCGGTAAGTTCTGAAGTCTTGAGATTGATTTTTCTTGGTAACTGAAGGTGGGAAAAGTCCTTAAGTGGTTTTATTTTTTTGTGTTAAGTCTTGGAGACTGTAGCCACACCTTCTGGTGAATGTGCTGTTTCCTTTACAAGTTATTCTTAAGGAAACAAGCCTTTCACTGGCGACTTCCTCTCACCTTCTAACATGGAACGGAGCAATTGTGAATGTGCCTTACTGTCTGGTCTTATGTCAGCTGAAAGGAGGAACCTCAGTTGAGAAAATGCCTTCATAAGCTCCAGTTGTAAGGCATTTTCTTAATTAGTGTTTGATATGTGTGTGTGGGGGGGGCAGCCCATTCTGTGCAGGGCCACCCCTGGGCAGGTGATCCTGAAATGCTATGAGAAAGCAGGGGGCAAGCCATGGAGAGTAAGCAGCAACCCCTTCTATGGCCTCTGCTTAAGCTCCTGCATCCAGGTTCCAGCCCTGCTTGATTGAGTTCCTGTCCTGACTTCCTTCAGAGGTGAACAGTGATGTGGAAGCATAGGTCAAATACACCTCTTCTTCCCCAAGTTGGTTTGCTCATGGCTCCGTCACAGCAATAGTAACCTTAGCTAAGGCAGAGCCTTTAGTGATGTAAAGTATACCACAGCGGTCTAACAGTTTTACAAATTCAATGTGAGAGGTTCAGCCATTTGCTAGGTGAATTGCGAACCAAAATCAGCACAGGAAAAAGGTGTGTGGGATGAGATTCCTGGGCTGGCTCCAAGGGTCATTTAATGGAGTCATACCCAGTGGTTCCTCACCTGCCCGTAGCAGCAGGTGGAAACTGTTGCCCACCAGGGAGGCTATTAGATACTCAATGATACGGGCTTTGGGGGGGAGAGGGCTGATGACTGGTTATCTAGGCGTGCACCCTCAGAAGAAAGGCGTGCTGACAGTGTCAGCTGTGCTGGTTGCATGTTTGGGCTGCTTTTTTTTTTTAATTTAATAGTAGTAAAAACTCTCCAGAAAGATCAATTGCCAATGAGAAGTAATCAATAACAAGCTCGATTTTCAAAGAACAGAGGTTTATAGCCTCCTTTTACATTGTCTATACTGTCTATACAACTGTCCTTTACTTAATCTGTCTTCATATTTTGTATTTCACTGTCTCTGCAGAGTTCCAGTCTGGGCAGTTCTTCACCTCACCAAAGTTCTGATTGGTTGGGTTAAGAATTCAAGCTGTTTTGTTTGAATCAAAGGGCACATACAAAATGTTTTCTGAAAGTTCGCCTCACTGAGCACCTAACACACCTAACACTATTCAGCTCCTACTCTCTGTTACTTGTCAGTTTGCTACCGTGGTTCTCCACTTTTTTTTTTTTTTTTGGTGTTACAAATTTAGATGCTAAAATGAGAAGGTTAGAGAGTCCAGTCTCCACTTCTGATTTGTTCAGTTTACATCTGACCTGCATTTTAAAGCCCCCTTAAAAAATTAGTTGGTGCAGACCTTCCTAGGAGGTCCCAGGGCAGATTACTCATTTTATTCAGTCCACAGTGCTGCTTCACTTAGGGCGAGAGGAAAAAGCAGCTTTTTTTTTTTCCATCCAGGGAACTCCTAGGAAGTTACTAGCCTTGAGGAAAATCTGGTATTTCATGAGTGCTGTGATTCTCAGCCTTCTTTGGATTTATTAGGAATCAGAGGAACAGAACCTTTTCTCAGGATGAGGAAAAAAAAATAGTTATGCAGGTTAAATATTCCTAATCCAAACATAATCTGATGTGCTCCAAAGTCTGAGCACCAATATGATGTGACAGGTGAAAGAAATCCCAGACCTCAAATTGGAGGCGTATGAAAAACAGGCATAAAATTACTCCCAGGCCATGTGTATATGCTGTATATGAAGCATAAATGAATGTTGTTTGGTTTTGAGTCTAAATTACACACACACACACACTCTCTCTCTTTATACTATCAGCTTGGTTGCTAGCCTCTGGCACTCTTGGGTGGACTCGTCAGGGCCTGGTGGAGGGAAGTTAAGTCGTGGAAGCATGTTGGTACCCTCGCCTCTTTCTGTCTCCCTGCTGCCATGAGATAACTGCACTATTACACCCTCTCGCTTTGATGTCAATGCTCTCCGCCAGACAGTAGAGTCATCCAGTAGAGTAAAGCCCCTGAAACTGAGCCAAAATACTTTCTGCTTTAGTTGAATATTTCAAGTATACAATTTCAGGTTTACACTACATTTCTCATATGTTTACAGGCATTGCAAAATCAAATACTTCTGTTCCCCAATACTTATGCAAATGGTATTTGCATGCTTTGTATTCTGTGACTATATTTGTATATTTTGAATTAACAGTTCTTGAACTCACATGAGAGAGACTTATGTAAGTGATAGGAGCTGTAGTTTTAGGGTGTCTGGGAGTGTTGGTCCTTTTGCTACCCATGTGTGTGCCACAGACCATCAGTGTTGTCACCGTGGGTATCTGGTCCATTTGAGGCCTCTGAGCTTTTGTGCAGGTTAAGTTGGAAAAGTGCTGTGTTGGTGATTGATGAACTTGTTCCAGTTTAAAAGTTAAACTTTTTTGAAGACCCTTTCATTTTTACTTTCATTTTTAAAGCCCTTAATTAATGTTTTTTTTAATGGGCAGCAGAACGGGAATTCCCTGATAGTGACAGTTCTCTAGAGTAATCTCACTTGAAAGTGGAGTTTCCAGTGTTCAGTGATTCATTCCAGCCACTAGGTGACGCCAGTGGCCCAGGGCACATTGGAGTCGGCCTGCTAAGTTTTACTCTTCTGTGTGGAGTGGGACCTGACAGCAGCAGACAGTTTATAACACAGAGTTCATCTAATTAGATTCAGGACGTGGTGCTGATTGCAGCCAAATTCAAGATTTTTGGCTTTGCTGTTTCAATGGCCATAGGCTAAACCTTTGAGTAAGAACTGCTGGGAGAGTTGAATGACTTAATTTAGGATAATCAAGTCTCCTAATTAATAATGATTTCCAGGACTTAGTGCTTGTATACATAAGAAAATTGTGTTTTCCTTTAGATGAATGTACAAACTGAGTGTTATTTTAAGACTGATTCATCTTGGAAGACATGACACTGGCTTTAGGCTGTCTCATCCTGGAGGAAGTAGTTACGCATGGCACTCCTGCAAACCTAACCACGTCTTTCATTCTTTTGGTAGGTTTGCATTTCCTCCCTACTTGTGAACGATGCCAAAGAAAGCAAAGCCTACAGAAAGGGGGAAGGCAGAAGAATCTGTTCCCTGCAAGCAGGTGAAGGTGGAGGTATCTGGCAGGCTTTCTGTATTAAATTTTGACAGCCCCAGTAGTCTTTTTGAAAGTTTAATCTCACCTGTCAAGGTAGAGACCTTTTTCAAGGAATTCTGGGAACAAAAGCCTCTTCTCATTCAGAGGGATGACCCTTCGCTGGCCACATACTACCAGTCTCTGTTCAGACTCTCAGATCTGAAAAGTCTCTGCAACCAAGGGGTGTACTACGGAAGAGATGTGAACGTCTGCCGGAGCATCAGTGGGAAGAAGAAGGTTTTAAATAAGGACGGCAAAGCACACTTTCTTCAGCTGAGAAGAGACTTTGATCAGAAGAGGGCGACAATTCAGTTCCACCAACCGCAGAGGTTTAAGGTAGTGGATCTCCCCACGGCAGAGTCTTGTTTATATGAAAACAGTAGCATTTGGCCTCACATCAGCTTAAGATTGACCGTCTGATTTGATGATGGAGATCGCTTTGAGAATGTATGCCATCTATTTGGTCTTTAAATACATTTGAACCTGGGAGAATCTGTTACCTTTTACATGAAGTTGCTGTGTGTGTTGGGGAGAGGGTACGATGGCTCACTCCTGCAGGCATGTGTAGGGCACAGGAAGGGTGCTGGATGTTTTTCTGTATTGCTTTCCACCTTATAATTTGAGATTAGAGTCTCCCACTGAACCTGGAGCTAACCATTTATTTAGATTGTGTAGTCAATGAGCACTAGGCATCCAACCGTCTCTGCCCTCCATCTCCCAGTACTGACATTACAGACATACTTGCCACATCAGCTTTTCCATGGGTACCAAGTGTAGTGATTTAAAATAAGAAAGTAAGATGATGAGATAATAAGATGCCAGGCAACAGATATTATATAAGGTTTATTAAATGAGCATGGGGAGGAAGGAAAGGGAGAGAGGTACCTCAGAGACAGACAGAGGGATGGAGACAGAGGATAGGAGAGAAGGAGAGGCAAGGTAGGACTGCTCTTTTATATACTGGACAGGACCACGCCCCCACGGTAGGGAGGCAGTGACATTACAGGCAGGCTGACTGAAGCAGAATCCCAATACTAAGGTGCTGAACTGAGGCCTTTCTGCTTGAGCGCAGGTGCAGGTGTTCTTACCCACTGGGCCATCTCCCCAGTACCTGGTTATATGTGTTGAAACTCCGGCAGCTATAGGTAGATGTTTTAGGTGCTATGGAATTATAAAAACCAAAGACCCCAAGTTTCTAACATTACTAAAGTAACATTGCACCTGTAGGGTGTGTCTAATGGGGTGACTGATTTTTGTGTATGGTAGGGATCTCTGTGTTTTGTCCTGTTGCTGTATTTTAAGGCACATGGAGCATCAAGGTGATCTGTGAGGTTTTAGGTCTTAGGGTTTTTATTGCTATGATAAGACACCATTACTGTGGCACTCTGGTAAAGGGCTGGCTTACAGTTCAGAGGTTTAGTCCATTATCATCATGGTGGGAAGCATGGCGGCGTGCAGGCAGACATGGTGCTGGAGAGGTTGTTGGAGAGTTCTGGATCAGCAGGCAGCAGGAAGAGAGAGAAACTTGAACTTCTGAAACGTCAAAGCCCACCCCCAGGCACATACTCCAACAAGGCCACACTTACTCCAGCAGCAAGGCACCACCTACTATGGCCCAGACCGGATGAGTCTATGGGGCATTTTCATTCAGATCGCCACAGTCGGTGACTTGGCATTTCCAAATTGTTTTAAGGTATGGATTGTGGAGCTGGGCTGCCAGCATTGGAGGCTTGGCACCAGTGAATGGTTGTGCTTTTGTGCTGTTGCTTCCTTACTTGTAAACCGGAGTGAATGATCTTTACCATGAGGCAGGATTGTTATGCAGTGTGTTCAGTTAGCGGGGTAGGATATGCTATTGTCTGCAAGGCCCAGCTGTTGGCTTCCTCTTACCCGACTTAGGTAACTCTTATCTCTCTCTGCTCAGGCTGCCTCATAGTTGATGAGCGAGTGTTACTCAGCTTGTTCTCACTCCTCTGTCTGTACCCTTCCCAGCTTGTCATTTCTGCTCCCCTTCATTTAAATATTTGCTTTTCAGGACTTCCCACTTGTAAATTCCTGCCCTTACTTCCTGTTAGAGCACCGGACTGACTGCAAACCATCACAGAGATCCTAGCTTCCCAAAGTTAACATTTCAGCTTAGAACATTTAAAGTTTGTCCTTCTGAAAACTGTTTGTGTTGGGGTGCGGGATACAGGTGGGGCCTGTAGGTTCAGGAAGGGCATGGGGGGGGTTAGGTGGGTGCATGTATGTATGTATGTTTGTGTATGTGCATGTGTACATATGTGCACGAATGCATACATACATGGTGAAGGCTAGAGACACTGTTTTCTTCATTAGTTTCTTTTTCCTTCCTTCCTTCCTTCTTTCCTTTTTTTTTTCTTCAGGCAGGATCTGCCAGTGAGCCTAGACCTCCTACTTAGGACAGTCACTGCTTTCCTACAGCTGGGGTTAAGGGCACTCAGAGTGGGCGCTGGGGATTCGGTCTCAGCTTTCTGTGTCTTACGTGGCAGGCACTTTACTGGCTGAGCTACTGCCAGCCCCTGTATACTTTTCCCAGCTCAGCAAATGGAAGCAGCTTATTGTTGTTTTCCTCCTTTGGTGCAGAGCCCTCTCCACTTCCATTTCCCTTTTCCTTCCTCCTTGCTGCTCTAACTGCTTTGTTTATTCCTTGCTTGTGCTGCTTAACCGGAAGCTTCCAAATACGTCTCTTGAATTTCTGCAGTCCATTCTATACCCCAAAGCCACAGTGAGCTCTTAAAAGTATTGAATTGTTTCTTCTTGCCAGTCTCTAATTTACCCACTAAAATCTGTTACCTGGAGTGTATGCACTTCAGTGTTTTCTCAGGAACCTTGTATTGTTTAATTGTTTGGTCTGTAATAATTGTACAGCAGAGACATGCTAATTGAATTTTCTTTTTTATTTTCTATTCATACTCTTTTCTTTTTTGTTTGTCAAAGGATGAGCTTTGGAGGATCCAGGAGAAGCTGGAATGCTACTTTGGCTCCTTAGTAGGCTCGAATGTATACATAACTCCTGCAGGATCTCAGGGCCTTCCTCCCCATTATGATGATGTGGAGGTAAGAGAGGAAACATTGCCCAGGCTGGAGAACAAGCTGATGAGAGCCAGGCTTGTTCAATTGTCAGGGTTGACTTCATTGCGCTTGAGGGCTCTTGGACCATGTCTGTGGCTGTTGTCTGTAGAAGAGTTTTAACTCAGAACATGGCTGCTCTCCCAAGAGATCACATCCAAAGATCTTCTAGGCCTGTGTGATCTGGCTGGGACACAAACACACTTTAATCCAGGAGACAGAGGCAAGTAAATCTATGTTCAAGTTTAGCCTGGTATAGAGCAAATTTCAGGTAAAGAAAAGCTTAGGTCCAGGTGTGGTGGTACGTGCCTTTAATCCCAGAAAATGAAGGTAAAATTAGTTTGTAGAAGGAAGCATCCATGTTTGAAAGTGATGTCTAGTTAAGTGGCAGTAAACATGACGACTTAGAAAGATTTGACGGAGTAGGATATGCCCAGCTCTCATAAGGAAAGGGAAGCTACTTAACGGGGCAGTGCGGTGGGGAGGGGCAGTGCGGTGGGGGGGGGGGCAGTGCGGTGGGGAGGGCCGTGAAGCAGTTTCACTGGGACAGTAATCAAGTGACAGGTGGCAGAGAGAGAGCTCCGGTAAAGACCGAATGAACTGGAGAATGAGAAAGAGCGAGATTACAGCAGATTGCTGGAGTTAGTTGGAGGCCAAGCAGAGCATTCTTGCTAAGCGAGAAGCCAGATTGAATCAGTCAGCCTAGAGAGGAGTTTGAACTGAGTTGAACCAGCCAGTCAGAGTTCAGTCAGAACAAGAAAGGGTGAGCTTATTAAGCACTAAGTCTTAGAGACTGAAAACATTCCAGGCCTACATTAGGTTGTATGGAGGTTAGCAGAAGCAGGCAGTAAGCCTCTCAGACAACAGCTGAGGCAGGAGAGTAAACATTCTTTTTAACGTGTGTCTTCCCTAAGATCCTGACCTCGTCTCAGTGTTGGATGCTAAGCATATGCCTGCAAACTGACTTCCTGCTCTTCAAAGCAGGAGCATTGCTGCAGCCTTGCTGATGAAATGCTAATACAGTCTTTAGAAACAGGATTTTTTGTTGTTGTTGTAACTTATCTATCAAAGAAAATCTACTTAAAAAATTACAAAGTAATATAAGGTGAGATCACAAAGCCTTACATTTGCTTTCACTTTGTCATTTTCAGTGGTTGCCAACAATGTGTATTTTTTTCCACATGTGAAAATCTTGATGCAACTTGAATGAAGGTCCTGGTTCCACTTAAGCTCTGGCATGTGGACAAGTGTTGATTTCATTCTATGTGGCTCCAAAAATTACTTAACTCATTGGCTTGGATATTTTGTAGTTTTATTTTTGTACTTACACAAGGTGTGAACATAGATCTAACAAAAGTCCCCTTTTGTTCCTCTGAGAGCTATTTGCTATAAACACATTGTCCAAAAGTGTGTTTTGTTTTGTTTTTATATTCTTAATAGAATATTTAGATAGTTTTAGCCAAATGAAGAATAAAAAAACTATAGTGTTTTCCTCTCTTTCAAGGCCATTGTAATATTTAAGCTTTGGGGCATTCACTTATACAGACTTTTCTGTTAGAGATTATGCTTTCAGCTGCCCAGCTGATAGAAGACTGAAAAGGGAGTGGAATATATAAAGAGCCCAGAGATGTCTGACAGGGTGAGCGGAATCAGTGTCCAACCCCAAGATTCTGGATTACCTGCTTAAAAATTACTAGTGGTGGCAGCTTATGTCTGTGTACGGAACATGCATTTCTGATGCATGTTCTAGAAGCTTTTTGCCCACAAGTTGTCAGGAGTCTTTCTGATGCTCTCTGGTCTGTTATTTCCTGTAGGTTTTTATTCTGCAGCTGGAGGGGGAGAAACACTGGCGCCTGTACTCCCCAACGGTGCCCCTGGCACACGAGTACAGCGTGGAGCCTGAGGACCGCATTGGCACACCAACACATGACTTCGTGTTGAAGGTATGGGAAGGGCATGCAGCTCATCTCCTCAGCTCGTTATGTGTGGCAAGCTCAGGTGGTTTCAAGGTAGTGTAAACGTCTCTGTGGGAGTGAGTGTATCCTGAGGACTGCAGCAATGGGTAGCTCTCACTGTAGCCTACAACATCAGGTGGCTGCTCTAAGAGCTAAGTTAGTCTTCTGTTCATTTTCCAAAAAACATGTCTGCATGTATGATCCAGCTCAATGGAAGTAAGTTGAATTCACTAACTTCTCTAGAATAAATGTGGAAGGTTTGGCCTTGGCCAGGTTCTCCGCATGAAAGTCAGTCAGCAGAGCACAGCTGTTGATGCCTTCCTTTTCTTGGCAGAAATTCCAGTACCGCCTGCTTTCTTCCTCATGGTGTAGCTCCTCCCCTCCTAGCATAGAGCTGCTAGCTGAGTAGTAGCTAGGCAAGTGCTGGGTTCTCCAGGGACCATATATGTGTGTGTGTGTGTATTGCTTCCTTGGACTCTCTGCAGTGAGATTGGATGGCAACATAGCCAGGCTCAGGCAGGAGAGCATCTTGAGAGAGGGATGTAGGGAGGCAGGAGTAGCTTCCTCAATAAGCTTCTTGCCCATTCTTAAAAGATATACGTACTTTTCTTCAGTGGCAATTGACTTAGACCGTTTCAGAGCTTCTTACCTTAGAACACTTTGTGTGTAGCTACTGTTCTCATATTTCTCGCACCTTGAGGGTATTCCTAGTGCTTAATTCATATCCATACCTATATCTCTTTCTTGATTTTAAGATTTGCCTGCCAGTGGCTAGGCCTGTATTACAGGAAATAGATGCCTATATTACAGGAAATTTGAATAAATAATGATGACTGAGGTGTCATCAGACAACAGCTCATTGGCCAGAATTCTGGCTTTCTAAATAGTTCATAGGAGCCCAGTCATACCTATTCAGAATGCGTGGTTCTAGTGTACTGCTCACGGTCGGCTCTGCTGTGGGCTGTAATCCCAAGGTTACTCAGTAGGCCTCTTCAAATGGATTTGGGATAAAGCACTGTGACCAAAGTAACTCATAAAAGAAAGCACTTAATTGGGCTTGTGATCTCAGAGGATTAGAGTCCATGATGGTAGAATGACAGCACGGGGCGGCGACAGCTGAGAGCTCACAGCTTACACTGCAGACAGGCAGAGAGAGTGCACTGGGGGTGCCGGAAACCTGCCTCCAACACGACCACAACTTCCACTCCTTCCCAAGCAGCCACCGACGGGGAGCCAGTACTCAGCCTTACGAGCCTATGTGGGCCATTCTCTTTCAAACCCCCACACTGTTCGGCAGGAGTGAGGGGGCTTCAGTGAGAACTCCAAAGCCCTTATGAAGGTTCCCACCTTTCTAGTGCTAGCCTCTGCCATGGGTCTAGTGGGGGCTTCAGGAAGCAGGAGTCCTTCTACTCTGCCTTGGGATGTGGCAGTTAGAGTTGAATTAAGCTTAAGGCACTTAGCTGCCGTGCCCTTTAGCAAATAAAATATTATCTAAATCAGGAGATCATAATATTTACTTTGCAGTCTGTGGGGATTGGAATATATCGTTTTCATACTTCCTTTATAATAAAATTTCCTTGGATGAAGTATCTGTAAGTCTGTGTTAGCATAGTGATTGTTGTAATAACACAGATTTAATTTATAATAGACCCAGAGGCTAGAAGTCTTAAATTGGCCTCACTGTTGGCAGAACTTGATTCCTCTTGGGCAGAATCTGCCCCCTTGTCTTCTCCAAAATGCCTGGGGGGGAATATTCAGATTCTTGTGGAGTGAATGACGTATATATATAAAGACCTCACTTAGGGTAGCACAGAAACAAGAAACAGTGGGTGTCAATGTCAAAAGAATGCTTATTTGCTTGAAGTACTGCCATTTTGGTGTCATTCAGAGCACACCAGCAGCCAAGCAAGCTCTTAAGAATAAATATATATACACACTACATAAATATATGCATATATATATATATATTACATACATACACACTTACATATATACATATATACCCATGCATGTATATTTTCTCTTACTTTGAAGAAAATCTTTTAAATTCCCTTTAAGCTGATGATGTATTTGAACTCTGTCTCCCAGGCTTTATCATTGGTTTAGGAGAGAGAAAAGGGACAGACTGCAGGCAGCTTATCCATGAAAACTAGTGATTTTTAATTACATTTAGGTTTTAAGTTTAGATAGGGATTGGATTTTTTTTTTATCATTACACACACACACACACACACACACACACACACACACACTCTCACACACACATCTATATTCTACACTGCATGCTTTGCTGGGGTAGGCTCTGAGGAGTACAGGGTAGATATGATACAGTAGATCCTCTCAAGGAGATCTAAAGGCAGTTCTCAGGAGGTGAGTACTAGAGTGATGTCACCATGCCCCCGTTGCTGCCCCAGCACCTGGAAACAGTAGTTCCTTAATCCCCTGATAATGCTGTAGGCTTTGGGGCTATTGTCCCATTTTAGTGATAAACGAAGGCCAACGGCAGCTAAGCAGGTTGCACTGGTCCTATGACTGACAGCTGTAACTTGACCGAGAGGGAGGGAGTAGCCACCCAGAAACAGGGTGTTACCTTTTCGGATCTCAATCCTGTGGGGGTAGTTTCAGGTATATCTGGTGTCACTTTGAAAATAATGACAGTGACAGGCTCACAGACTGTCCCTGGAATGTGTAGTGACTTCTAGAATGGAGAACTTAAACTCGAAAAACAAGTCTATCTTCTTAGAGCAGAAAAGACTGTGCTGTGTACTTACTACTGTCTTCTTCCTTTAGCCTGGTGATCTGTTGTACTTCCCCAGGGGGACCATTCATCAGGCAGAGACTCCTGCAGGCCTGGCCCACTCCACTCACGTGACCATTAGCACCTACCAGAACAAGTAAGGCCTTTGCTTTCTAACCTACTGTCTTAGGACAGCTCTGAGGGATGGCCCAGAGCAGACACGCTCAGGACAGACTCGAGGGAGTTGTCCCACTACCTCTTACACTGTGTGGACGCCCTCCATGTTTCTTTGTGTTCCCATGTGTGACTGGCCTGTCTACATAGTCTGTGGTCACCATAGATCTCTCTCTCTCTCAGATGTGTATATGTATATACACAGAGATATATATATACAGATATAGCTATAGATAGGGATACTAGAAAGTGCCTAAATAAAGGATAGAGGTCCCTTAGAGAGGAAAAGAAAAGCAAAGCAAAGAGAAAGCCTGTGGTAACTGCGCTTAGGGCTACTTTATTGGGCTCTTTTTCTTCCTGCCCTTCTCCACCCCAGTCCCTTCCACCCCCCAACGCTGGGTTGGAGAGAAAGAAGGTTAGAAGGGAAAGGAGGCATCAGTGTCGTTAGACTACTTGTTGCTGATTAGAGGCGTCAAGTTCTTTGGGACAGTGTTGATGTTCACCAACAGGGTATCCAGTTCTCTACGCGCACGGCCACTTTACAGACCACAGTAACAGGGGGAGCAGCAGCTGCCTCTCTTGGAGCTCTAGCATTTATAGACCCTCTGAGGAGTCCCCAAAATTCCAAATGCAAACTATCTTCAGCTGCAAAATCACGTCCCTGTCAAAGCATGGGACACATTATAGTCAGCTGCTGTGGACAGTCGGAAGCAGCCCCATATGCCACACCTGGGACTAAAACAAAAGCATAATCACATAACATTTCTGAGTTTTTAAAGGAACCAAAATTCCTACTACAGCCTGTAGCGGTGGGTGTATGACAGGTGCAGAGAGACCCTTGGAGCTTAGAAGAATGTGCTCAGCTCAGCTTGGGTATCAGGGCTGGGTTCAGAGAATACTGAGTCTTAATGGACAGTTAGATAGGTGTGGGTCAGAAGGTTACAGTAGGTAGAAGGCATTCCAGGACCAAGGCACATTAAGGCTCTCCTACTGAAAATGTGCTAGGAAGTCTATCTTTTTCCTCATGACTGCACTGTGAAACTCACCGTGTTCAGGAGACGTAGTAGGAGACAAAGCTGCAGCCTTCCGGCCTGGGGATAGTGCCACTTATACTCAGTTCGAAGGCCTGAGTTTGTATTAAGTACATTTTCAAAAGTACCTTGCAACTCTGACTAGGTAAAGAACAAAAAATCTCTGAAGCCAGTCAAGATGAGCACAGGGAGATGGCCCGGTGGTAAGGTGAGCATGAGTCGGGATATCAGCATCCATGGAAAAGAAAAGGAGTGTGCAATGGTGTGCATGCATCTATAGCCTCAGTGCTCTTGGACAGCGGGGACAAGAGGCTCACTGGGACTTGGCTGCCATCATGGCTCTAGGTTCTGTTAAGAGACCTGTCTCAAAGGAATAGGGCAGAGTGATAAAGGAGGACATCAGGTGTCTGGCCACGGCATGCACACAGTCCTGCATATCATCACACTTATTCACGCATGTGCAAAAAGAAGAGCAGGGACAATTGTAGGAGTGAGTTAGAGGAACCCTGACAGTTCCAGGCCAAAGCATCTGAACCTTATCAATGTCATACAATGGCCCTACAAATGTCTGTGTATCTTCTGGTAACCCCATCAGTACGCTCACACAGTTAATCCCTTATTTCCTAGTTCTGCTTGGTAGGGAGCATTGGTGGTTCCATGATAGAATTCTTATCTTCTTGATCCTGCTTTTCTATTTCTGTTGCCGTCTGGTTTCCTTTTTTTCTTTTTTTCCTGACTTTAAAGATTATTTTATTTTGTGTGTATTGCTGTTTGGTTGTATGTATTGCATGTGTACCTACTGCCTTCAGAGGCCACAAGAGGGTGCTGGATTCCCTGGAATTAGAGTTACAAATAGTTGTGAGCCATGATCTGGTTGTACTGGTAACCAAAACTACGTCCTCAAATTCTTTTAACCACTCCAAGCCTCTCGTGTGTGTGTGTGTGTGTGTGTGTGTGTGTGTACATGCACATGTATTTGTGCTGTTTCCTTTCCATGTGAGTTCCAGGGTCACAATCAGGCATTCCTTGCAAGTGCCATTATTCCTTGATCCATCTGGCCAACCCTGTTTTTTGTTTTTTGTTTTTTGTTTTTTGTTTTCACTTCTTCCTTTCCCTTTATACCTTGTATGTATAACACTATCATCAATTCCATCCATCTCTTGTGACCCTAAACCTATGTATTTTTGCTTAAGTTCCTGCCTGGCTCTCTCTCCCATTCCTGAAACGAAGATCTGGTAGGATGCTTCTGGGAGCACCCAATCTTTCTTCAGTCAGCTGAGGCGAAGGAAAAGTTTCCCAAGTTCCAGGTTGCTGGCCTGGGCTGTGAGTGAGCATCATGTGGCTCATGTACCCAGTCTGCTTTGATAGGAAATGCAGGAGCCAGACCTCAGAGGTGTTTCTGTGCCCTGAACCTGGGCTCCCACTGTGATAAAGAAATGTACAGCCTCTTCAAACCTCTCAAAGAGGCATCACTGGAATAGCTCGGGGCCTGCTTTGTGGGCTCCTGCAGAATGAATTAGATAACATCTGAGCAAAGCCCTCAGGACCTCCTGGAGGTACTCCTGACTTTTGGAAACTCTCAAGATTAATATTTTTACTCTTGGAAGAACACTGTTTATCTGCCATCAAATTCCTCTATGATCTGTTGACATGGGACTTCCACCTAAAACGAAAGGGGCATTTGTTTCCCTTGTCCAGAGATGTTCTGTCCTCCCTGTTCAGCAAGTGTGTGGAGGCTGTGGCATTAAGTCACATATCTGTATGACCACAAAGCAGTGGCTACTTTTTGGAAAGTGCCTCTCAAGAGGCTCTTGTGCCCTCCTTTCCCACCCTTCTAGGATGAGAAACAAGAAAGTGTCAGTTTGTCTTAGTGAGAAGCAGTGCCATACTGTGATTCCATTTTGCCTGTAGCCCTCAATTTGAAATCTGCTGGTGACATGGGAGAAACTTAAACAAGCTAAGAAGTATTTAAAGAAAGCAACCCCACAGAGTGCTTTTCTTTCTTAAACTGGTACGCCTTGGGCAAGAGCCAACTCTTAACTGCCACAGAGGAGGAAGTGAGACTTTCTAACCACCTCAGAGGAGGTGAAGTTAATTGAACACTGATACTTATCTCTAGATGTTAGTTTTGGCCACTGGCTTATTCTCTACCCCGGTAAATCCATGATGAGAAACCAGTTTTGTTTAAACCGTTGATGTTGGTGTATATTTTACTGAGGATCAGCTTTCCTTTTACTAAGTAGAATGAGGCCTATCACTGTTCAAGTAATTACAAAGTACAGAGATCTGTCTGTTACCCTAAGTGAATTTCTGTTGGCTGTAGGATTTTTTTTTCTAGGACTTTTACTGAATGTTGAAATTTCCCTTAAAGCTGTCCCTATAGAGGCTTGTGTTTAGTTTGATCGTCTGAAATTCCTTCCTTGTGGTAGTATCTGTTTAATTTTCTGAGTGCTCAGAAATGGCAGTAGGAATCCAGTTGCAGTTTTTGGTAGTAATGGGTGTTTGCATATATTGTTTGTTTGTTAACAGTGTTGGTTATTTCATTTTCTTGTTTCATGTTCTAGTTCATGGGGAGATTTCCTTTTGGATTCCATTTCGGGGCTTGTATTTGACACTGCAAAGGAAGATGTGGCATTAAGGGCTGGAATGCCCCTGCGGATGCTCATGGTAAGAACAGAAGTTAGAAACAGGTGGCAAGCCAGGGAGGCACCAGGCGAGTGTGAAGCCCTGCCTCTTAGGGACCCAAGACCTTCTCAGATGAAGCAAGCTAGCCTGCTGTGCTGGCCTGCTAAGCAACAGGATTTACAAAGCGAATGGAGTGTGTTTCATGTGGAGCTATTCATCTGAGGCCATCTTTGACTTTTGTTCAAAAGTGTTTAGTGTATTCTCACAGTAGCAGGACTGGGAATATTGGCTGAATACATGGCTGAACAAATATACATATGGCCATCAGTCTGTACCGAGCGCAGGTATCAGCATCAGGTGCCCAATTGGAGAGGAGGCACCTGGGACTTCGCATTTTTCTTTCTTTCCTGACCTCTCCTGCATTTGGAGCAGGAGTACTCAGGCAGTATGTTGACTGAGGCTGAGTAGACCGAAGGTTGCATTCATTACCTAAGGCAATCAGCAGCCTTAGGCGAGTGACTTGTTTTCCAAAGACAGAGCCTGGACTGAACTATATCTGCAAGGATCCCTTTTTCCAAGCAAAATTCTGAAAATTTGTTGTTTTTATTTGTGTTTTTACAAATGATAGACAACATAAGGTGAATGTTGCCTATAAGGAAGTAATAATAGGTTTCCTTCTTAAGATCCAGGCTGTCCCTCCCCACCATGGAATGGCATGATTTATGTCGGTGGTTGCTAGGCTATTGTGTGGGGATTGAGGCTCAGTATACTGCGGTGAAAACCATGACCTGGGCAGCTGCCTTGAACAGCATCCAGTCAAGGTACACCTCTTTCCTTTCAGCAGGTTGAAACCCCAGCTGTTGCAACAAAAAAGTTGAGCGACTTTCTGAGGACTCTGGCCGACCAGCTGGAAGGTAGAAAAGAACTGCTGCCATCAGACATGAAGAAGGATTTCATCATGCACAGACTCCCCCCTTACCACATGGGAAATGGAACAGAGACGCTGGAACCAGGTAGAGCTTGCTCTGTCCCTCTGGGTGCCTGGGTCACTGGGGGACATACTCTACTGCTGGTCTCCACTTTGGGCAGATGGAGCACATGAGACACTTGAGGCTTCATGTGGGCAGTGATCTCTCCTTAGTGTGTGTGGGTTCACAAGGCATTTGCTAGAGCTCACTTGGCAGTGTGACAGGAAAAAAGAACTAATTTTGGGTGAGGCATGTACTTATGAGTACTCTTTTATTCATCTTTAGAAATGTTGAAGAACTTGAATACTGTCATAATCTTGTTAGAATCAATGTAAGCTTGTTAAAATGCTGTTGCCACCAGGTGAAATAAAAGACAGCATGGATCTCCCAAGTCATGACTAATGTGTGATAGGTCTAGTCTTCAGCTGATACACAATGCCCTTGCCAAATAGGTGCAAAAACTACCAAGAACATATCCTCAAATTCTAAGTAGTATATTTTGACTTGCTGCAATGGGAAGGCTGCACATATTGACAGCTGTGGAGTAGTATCTCCATTAAAAGGCACTAGGGAGGATTTACAGGGTGTAAATCACAGTTTGCCGAGGACTCACGGAAGCAAAACATTGGTATGGATTGTTGGTGTCCGGAAGAAAGTGAGATTCTTCTGGATAATACCCAGTGAGTGGGAAGACTGAGGCTTAAGTCAAACCTCAGATAAATAGCACCTTCACTCAGGAACCAGGGTAGAGGATGTTGGGTCACTGACATCTCTGTGTTTGGTGGCTTCTTTTCATGTTGATCAGTCACACAGGAATCTTGACTGACAGTGATGTTCTGTTCAACAGTGTTCAAGGGAGTGCTGAAACTTAGTGCTAATTTGGCCAGTTCTGTATCAGCAAGAATCTTCTATTGTAAAAGTCTCAACTATCACTAGGCAACAAACACTAAAGTACATAGTCCCTACTTATAGTGACTAAGATCCATTTTTATTATACAATCTTTGAGGGAAGTTAAGATTTTAATTTTGATTGCAACTATTCAAAGTGGCAATATTTTACCAGTAATGCATTGATCTTTTGGAGAACAGAATTTGCTAAATAAATCTTTGCATATGTTCAAGAGTGTTTATCTAATATTTCCCTTAGTTTAGCTACTATAGTCAATAAGCTGAGGATTCTGTAATACTTTCCCATCCAGATGTCCCTATAAAGCCAGCTTGTTTTTTGTGATGGTTCTTTTCATTTTGTTAAGTCTGCTTTAGAAAGAATAGACTGTTTTTCTGTAGTGGATTTTTTTTTTTTTAATTTTTCTGTGGTGGATCTTAAAGAATACAGTGCTTCACTCACAGACTAAATTGTGTGCTCATTGTCACGCAGGTCATTCCACACAGTTGTCCCCTGTGCTTTGATGGGATTACCCTGTTGAGTGTGCTCTTTGTGTGTGGTGTTGGGAGTTGGATACAGGGCCTGTGCATGCTAAGTAAGCACTCTCCCACGAGCCCCATGCTCATATTCTATCATTATTTACCCAATGATATGTCTATATCAATATAAGAATGAGATCCGTGGAGGTGCAAGCTGCGCTTTCAGTTATCACGATAGGTGTTGGAGGTGAGTACTCGGGAGAGTGTGAGCGAAAAGCTTTTGTTTGCTTTTTGATGGCTGGCTTTCTGTTCCAGGTGAAAAGGTGCCAAGATTGGACAGCATAGTAAGACTGCAATTTAAAGACCACATTGTCCTCACAGTAGGGCCAGATGAGAATGAATCTGTGAGTATCCAGAGGGAAGAGATTTCCTCTATGCATACTTTCTCTGAATCTCGGGTTACTCCAGTGCCGTCATGCCCGTCTCACAGTTCCTGCTGCACTCCCCTGCCTGTTGGTTGGTTGAGGGCTTGCCTTCATCTCGAGTCCTCTTCCCATGGGAGGGCATCTGATCTTTGCTTCCTGATCTGCTGCAGGCTACACTGCTCTTCAACAACTGAAGGCCTTGTTTGAGTTTCTCTGTCTCAGTCCCCATCATTCTTTATGCTGCAGAGATCAGGCTTAAGTTCTATAGTACAGATCATAGAGAACAAATCTATGCCCTGTAATTTGGCCTTTTTATTCACTGGTTCTCCAAACTGGCTGATAGGAAAGCTTTCTGAAGTTATACATTTCTGTAGCTAGAGAGATGGCTTAGGAGTTAAGAGCAGGTTCAGTTCTCAGCACCCACGTGGCAGCTATCTATAACTCCAGTTCTAGAGCATTTGATGTCCTCCTCTGGACTCTGTACGTTCCAGGATATCAGTGGCCTCTGCCCTCTCTAGGGTGCAGACATGTAGGTGGTGTGCAGACATACATGCAGGCAAAACATAAAAAGGTAAGGTTTTTTGTTTTTGTTTTTTTTTAAAGAAAATCGTAGGTTTTATATGGTTTGAAATGGATCCTCTCTGCTTATGATTTCTTTTTTTTTAAACCTCTAAACATAATACCAAGTCTGTGAGAACTATTCCATACCTTGTGGCTTTACCTAGTAATTCCTAAGCATTGAGGGGGCCACAAAGGCCAGGTTTTAGCCATCAGGGCTAAGCTTGGAGAAGGATGACATAAAACCACTAAAGTACACACCCATAACTTGTTAAAAAAAAAAAAACAATCCTAATGATTCTGATAATAAGTCTGAAACATTGTATGTTGCTCAGACGTTTAGCTATTCAGTGACAAAGGAATAATAAATGTTGTGAAAGGCCAAAGGGAATGGATCATTTGTAACAAACTACTGAAATTTAAATGGAATTTTTAGTAAATTTTTAGTAAAAATAGCTTCTATTTCTCAACAATAGATCACTTCATAACTTTTCAGCTTATTCATAGAATGCTATACTTTGATAGGACAAAACACAGATAAATTAAGAAGAAACTCACTGATAAGCTGGCATATAAATTGAACATGCTGGCTTGTCTCTCTAGAGTGACTTCAAGAATCAACAGTTGTATTGCAGCTATACCCAGAGGGTTCTGTGCAGAACTGAATCCATTCCATTTGAGGACCAAGGCTTTTCTTTGGGGTCAGGTATGATGCTATGTCTTCATCCCAGGCAGGTCTCTGAATTCAAGACTAGCCTGGTCTGTACAGCCAGTTCCAAGCCAACCAGAGCTACAAAGTGAGGATCCTGCTATCTCCCCTACACTCCCCCAAAAAGATTTTCCATGGTGTTGAATTTTTTTTAACCCGCCTAGTACTGAAGCCCTCAATATTTTCTCGTTGGTAATTTTTTTTTTAAAGGATGAAGCTCAACGAAAGATGGTTTATATCTATCATTCTCTGAAGAATCTGAGACAGACACACATGATGGGGAAACAGGTGGAAACAGAGGTGTGTTCCAACTGAAATCAAGTCTCTTTCTTGAGGTTGGAGTTTTGGCTGGGATTACTTGCGATTTGAAAGGTCATGTGCATTTATAGATGCAGTGTGCAGTCAACTGCCATTTCACTTGACTGATAAGACACTTGCAGAGTCAACTTTGTGGTGAAACATGTATTGATAGCAGCTTTAAAACACAATAACTGTGACCTTACAGGAAAAGTGTGATATATGGCAAGTGTTCTGCAACAACTTTAAGGTAGGTTGTTGATGGATAGGGAATTGGTGACTTTTGTGAATTATCTAATGACAGTTGAAGTAAATAGTTTTTCTGAAACATGTTTCATACTTGTGAAGGATATAAAAATAGTATATTTCAAATTAAGCTTATGCAAAATCTATGAAGTGACCTTATTTTTGTACTAAACAATGTATCCCTCCTCAGGCTTATGGACTTCGCTTTCCTTTATCACATGTGGATGCTCTGAAGCAAATTTGGAGTGGTTCTGCAGTTCCTGTCAAGGACCTGAAACTTCATACAGATGAAGAAAAGGAGAACCTGGCCCTGTCTCTCTGGACGGAGTGTTTGATCCAAGTAGTCTAGTGCCTTTACACACAGAAGTGTCATTTTCTCTGCACACTTTCTATGAAAGGACTCGTGGTACTCTGAGTAGCACTCTGGTAGAGGCAAGTCTACACAGAGGAGCAGGGAGAAGACGCTGATACGTTTCCACATGTGCTCGTGGACATGAGAGGGAAAACAGAATTACCAGGTATCCCAGACTGTGATAAAACCATACTTCTGACAAGTTTATTTAATCCAGTGTTGTAGAAAAGGCACAACTCCAGTACATGTGTCACAAAGAACTGTGTCAACCTGGCTCTCTGTCGGATCTCTGGAAGGAGTAACTCCTTTAAAGAGCCTCCTTAGCTCCAAAAATACTTTTTAACAATTAAACATTAGGAAGAAAGTTGGCTTTTTTACAATGAAAATATACATATCTTTGTGTGTGCATATGCCCCCTTTCCCCATTAAAATAAACACATTTTATGGAATAATACTGCCACCCATGAGAGGCACCCATCATCTGTGGATGTCCGGAGCTCTCAGACACTGCTTGAAGATGATAGAAGAGCCAGACACTGAGAAAGATGAAAGGCCAGTATATACATGGGAAGACCAAGTGTATAAAAAATACTCAAATTAGGTAGCTCTTTGAGTTCTAAGGATTCACTTGTTATTTTACATTCTAAAGTGCATAGAGGTTGATTTTTTTTTTTTTTAAGTATTGCTGGAGAATTTCTTTCTTTCTGGCAAAATTGGGGGCTGAAAGCAGTGGCTGTCAGAATCAGTTTTAGTCCATCTCAGGAGGGCAGTCTGTTGGCCTGTCCCTGTGCAGGAGATGGTAGTGCCTCTACCTGGTTTTTGCTTAGCTGCAGTCTGTTTAAAATGGGAGTGAAGCTGAGTTGTCTGTCACTGTGTAGAAAGCCCTATTTCCTTTATCTGAACTTTGGTGTAGTCCTTTACTTGGAGACATTCACTCTTAGATGTAAGTGACTCAGTTTTGATGTTACTTTTCCTCCTTAAGGACAAGTCAGACAAAAAGTAAGGTCACAACTATCAAGAGCTAGGTGGGCACTCCGCTTATTTATACAGTTGTAATGAGAAACAGTAAGGATTGGCCACACCACGGAAAGTACTTTAGTACTAGTGCCTTTTGCCTCAAAAGGCCGAGTTTCGGTTATAAAAGTTTCTATGTAGAAACTGTAATGTTTATTTAATACATCAGCAGCTTACTAGGAAAGCTTTGTATGTCTTCAGGTGGTGCTAAAAATTACACATCTTCCTGCAGGAGTATGACAGCCTGTAGGAATTTGTATCCCTGTGCCTCATTCACGCAAGCCCGGGACAGGACACTAATAGCTTATGCAGGTAACAGCATTGTTGTGTTAACACGCCGTCAAGAATAGGATTCGTGTTGGGTGGCTAGGAGGGGAAAACACAGATTTCACGAAATTGGTCACTACAACTGGATCCACAAGGATGAGAAGCCATTACATTTTCTTCACAAGGACACTGCATAGTTGGTAGTGTTTGAGCTTTTCCATGGAGCAGTAGTTTCACTGCTGGGTAGAAAGATCTTTCTGTTAATGTGAGTGTGCAGTAGTGTGGACATAGAAGCTTCCTTCCCACACTCACATGGCATGAGTAGGTGGCGGTGCCTCTGGGAGTCTCTCACAAGATTTCAATGTCCCATTTCTGTGTTTCTTCTCCCTCCAGGGGCTGATTTACAATGACATGAGTCTTATCGTAATAGTTTCCTCCTAAAATAGAAATTTCAAAAGAAAAGATTATTTGTTCACATGTGTGATTAGCAACTGCACAATTTCACAACCTTTTGTTCAACACACAGTTTTAGTAGATGAATATATTAGACCCTATTGTCAAAATGAAAAGCTAAAAAGTACATGATTGTAGATGCATAGTGCCCAACAAAAACAAGTCTCCCAAGTAAACTCTTGAGTGTTAGGTGCTGTTTTTGTTTCTATAGCAACAGTGGTTGTGCCTGACCCAACAGCCATAAATAATATTGGCCCTGACCTTGAAGAATTACAGAACAAGGTTAATTGTTTCTGCCATAAATTTTAACTGAGAGCTTTTAAGGATCACAGAAATTCAGTACACAAGATGTTTCTGGGAAAGAAACAGATGGCATCCTTTCTGTTGTAGATTGAGACTATTTTTGGGTTTTGTTGTTTTCCTGGCTGTAGGCCCTCCACCCCCTGGGATTCCCTGTGCAGCCCTGGCTGTCCTGAACTCTGTAGACCAGGTTGGCCTTGAACACACAGAGATGTGCCTGCCTCTGCCTTCCTGAGAGAGGCATGTACCATCGCACCCGGCCATTATTTTCTTCTAAATGTAAATGAAAGTAACTATTTCTCTTAAATGTTCCTTACGTGGAAGGAGGAGGGGTTTAGAGCTTGCCCTGAGACTCAGAGGCGTGAGAACCCTGGTTGTTGTTATCAAAGGCCTACCTTTAACATCCAGGACAAGTTCGTCACTGAGGTAAGAGCTGATGGTTCCATTTCTGTTCACTCTCCACTTCTGCCTGAACTGCCCATGTTCAGTCCACAAGGCTACCCTGGCTCCAGGCGTGTCCCGGCCACCAATCACATCAAGACATGTATCACTGGCCTACACAATGGTTAGGAAAGAAGATGAGACTACTGCATTTGCCAATATAAACAGACAGGGTGAGTAAGACACAGACATGCAGTGGTTATGTGTTAACTGAATATTCCATCTTATTTTTAAAAGTCTTTATGGCTGATGAGGAAGAATAGGTACCAACAATGAAATGCACGCATATGTTTTTTAAAAGGCTCTGCCTCTGACAACAGGTCTTCAGTAAAGGTGTGTAGAACTGGGGGAGTGTTAAGTACCTATTAGCTTAGACGTATTATGTGATGCTTAGTTTTCTATTTTAAAAAACTAAACACTCTACCAGAGATAATCAGATACAGTAAGCAGGTACTAACAACTTTTAAATGCTTTTCATTTTTGTAATAAAAATAAAGACATAGTAGCATTTTTCTGAATTAGTGCTCTGTTCCCCCAGAGAATCAAGCATAACGAGGGAGAATGCTTGTATTTCATTTTTAAAGCATTGTTCACAACTATTCTAAAAAGAAGGGTTTTGACATGTTTGGAATTTGTGCCGTCAAATAAGGAACCCTTCTCTCAAAAACATATTGCTGGATTTGGCTCCAGTGGATAGAATTATTTAGGTATGTGTTAACCTTGGTCCTTAAAAACTGAAAGTGTACTTTCTACTTTTCAATGCTTTTCAGTTTGGAGCATAAGAAAGTCTAGGTCCGTTTTACATACGTCAACATTTTTATGATTACCACACACTGTATCTAGGAAGCCAACATTGTTTTTGGCATGCCAGCTGGTCTGGCAGTATTGTAGATAACATATAGATGTCAGAAAAAGCACAGTATTTACCTTGGATTTAAATAGTCCTCGGCAGTAGTGCCAGATCTGAGTGTCCTTCCCGCTGTAGGGAGAGATGCATACAGACATTGTCCGTGCATCAGCTAGGTTCCCGGTGACTGTCAAATACTCATCCTGGGCTCGGTTTCTTATTCTGATGTACACTGCAGGCTATGAAAAGAGAAAAGCCATTGGGGGTAGGGGCTTGGACTTCCACATTGGAAAAGCAGGAGAGAGAGAAGGTACTAACTTTAATAAATACTGTTTCACTCAATTCCTTTGGCTAGTATGCATTTACCTTTTTTCTGGTGATAAATCCTTGAATACAGAGCTTAAATTATGCAGTGTCTGTTAAACATTCTGAGAAGTGTCTATATGAGAAGCTAAAAGGTAATAATAGTTGTGTTGATCAGAACTCAATGTGACATGGTTGCGGCTGTGGAGACTTAGGGCCTTGCTGAGTTTCCTCATTTCTCAGCTGTGCTGGGAAGGATGGGGAGAAGGGCCAGGTCCTGCTCAACATGGAACTTAGTGACAATACAGGAATAGCAAGCATGGCAGTCAGGCACACTGGCATAGTGCTTGCATGGTCCGGAGCTGCCAGGGAAGGTCTTGAAAACCCAGACAGCAAGGCCTTTATCTAAGGAAGAAGTTACTTCTGTATTCAGAAGCCAGACTGTACTGCTTTGTCTGGAATACATGACACACAAGTTTTACAAGAAGAAATCTGAATAAAAGCTAATATTTGCTGAGTCCTGTGCTAAATGTTTTCCGTGATGATAATTTTGTCAGAATAACCAGAAGCTTTCGGAGAAAACATTTGTGGCTCTAGTTTTATTAATAAAGCTCATGCAGACAGGGAGCCGATCTCGGGCAGGATGGCTCTGAGACCGATGCGGGAACACAGTGGTCATCCCTGTGGTGCTGTCCCTGTGCGTGTGAAACGGAGGACACTGGAAGCAGCTCAACAGCAGGCCTCGGGTCCTGAAGATAAAACAAAGAGAGCTGGCATCCCAAGGAGAACGCTAGCAGGGTAATGAGTGATCTGGTACTTGGAGTACTTTGTACTGTCACTGGGAAACTTAATGCTGCCCAGGTAAGTAGAGCTTGGTCATGTTGCGGCCAGACTACCAATGAATGTTGTGTTTTGAAGTTGACAACACAACATGAAGCTGGTTGCCTTTCGGTAAATTGCTACTGTGCTTATTATTAGCATTTCTATGAGACATCACCTAAGCATTTAAATTACCAAGTAGAAGGAGCAAATGACTGGGCCATAGGAGCCTGTTGAGTATCTTAAAAAATAAACTATGTCTACATTCATGTCTGTAACCATGCTGGTAGGAGAAGATATCATGTGGCCTTCCTTTAGCCTCCTGAAAGAACTGAAAATTTCCCAGGAATCCCATGCTGAAAGAAGGGGAAAGTTGAGGCCCTTTTGCCAGCCAGAGAGGGAACTGCTTCTTAACAAGAGATTACACAGTTCTGACAACTTAGCAGGCTGCCCTTGCAGGATAGTCTTGATCGAGACAATGAGTCGTCCACCACCAGCAGTGCTGGGGACCAAACCTTGACAAGTATTGCTTAATTATGCATAACTCTAGCGCTCTATTTAAACATGTACCTCATATCACTGCCTCTAAGACAGACTGGGTGGGTGGGACCCATTATTTATCTGAGTATGGCACATGGAAAAATGTATCTTTTCTCTTACTATTTGGTGTATTGAAGACATGAGGTTGTAACTAGCTTGTTGGGCTGCCAGACCCAGGCTTTTACTCTACGCACTCTGGCATCAATAATTATAACTATAGTAATGCACTTAAGTATCTACAGCTCAGTGTTGTCTCCCACAGTAACATTTATTGATTTCTTGAAGCTTCAGTGAGCTTTTATAGTTGCATTACCTTGCACATATAAAGAAACAGGTATGACCTTCATGGATGACAGAACTCCAATTACTTTAGGACTAAACATCATAGTTTTAATCAATTAGACCAGGCAAGGTACTAATTACCCTTATTACCACTTGTAGTCTGACTCCTCTGTAATTACACTTAAAAATCACTGACATGCATTATAAGTACATCAGTGACTTCTGTATTCCCAGCCTCAAGGAGGATCATGTTTTGATTAATTTCCTGGTTCCTCAACAAAGATAAGAACTATGGAAGCACCAAGAACTATGGAAGCACCAATACCTGTACCAAAGTTAACATGAGTAACAAGCTACTGTTTTCAAAACTGAGGCCTGATTAAACAGTGGGGATAATCTAAAACATTACTGAAATGAATTTAAGTCAGAATATCTGGTATGGACATGTTATCCAAGAAGAATTTGAGAGGCTGAAGGCAAGTCCCTTTGCTGAAGAACCCACATACTTTGGACATAGGACTCAAGCATCCTCCTAATGACTGGCTTCGAGAGTACCAGAGATACTGTACAAGCTGCTGGGGAGGGGAGGAGGGCACAGCAATCAGTACTTAGTTGTACCCAACTGTGCTGCCAGATTGTCCTAAGGTGCCACAGTGGTAATCATATCTTGGCAACAAAGAACGGCTTAATACTTGCAAAACCATGCCTGGTACTAGAAACTTAGCCAGAACTCATGGATCTTCAAAGGTGAACCTACTCCCACTACTTTACTAAATCAGCACCATCCTAACTGCATTCCCACTTTTACCTTGTTTTTCCCTGCTATTTAGTTGGGTTACCCCTTATCCCATAGACTGGGAGTGAGGAGCATCCTGTAACAGCAGTGTACCGAGAAGCCACAAATGTTTCGGTTTCCTTTAACAGAACAGCTCTGGTTCTCTTCTGGAACACAGTGAGTAAATATACTTCCAAAGTCACAGTGTTACCATAGTTAATACGCAGCCAGTGTCTATATGTTCAATAATCACAATGATGCCAACAGCTTCCCCAGTAAAGAACTTGAGGTACTAAGAAATGAAGTGACTGATCAGAATCCCATTACTAGCAAACTAAACTATGGATTGACGCGACAGAGGCCTAATAGTGTATTTGTATTGAAGGAGATAACAAGAAAAGACTGAGGTGGGCACATATGAGCCTCAGCACTTGTCTCTGCTAGACAGACTGCTCAGTGCTTGGAGTGGGTGGTAGAGCTCAGCAAATGCTGATCTTATTTTTAAAGAGGCTAGGTGCCTAAGCACCTGATAACATAAAAAATCTCTAACACTTGGGTTGCCTTTGTCAAGGTACTTAGTCTTGATTTTCCAGTACTAATCCTTACCCTAACAGACTACTGTCAGAACCAAGTGAAGCAGTATTCTAAGAAACACATACAGGTAGATAGCTCTACATGCACCACTTTCCTTCTTGGTGCCACACACTGCCTGTGGCTCTTGATAATCCTGCATTGTTTCATGTTTTGTGTGGTGTTGGGGACTTACAAATATACATGTGTATATATGTCTGAGGGCATCTTTGGGTGTGGCCTCTTGGGTTCCACCTAAGTTGCCTGGAACTTGAGTACTACTGTGCCAGGGAAGCCAGGAGACCCTCCTGCCCCACTTCCCTCTCAGTGGAATTACATAAGTGCACCATTATACCCGGCTTTTAGTGTGGGTGCTGGGGATCAAATGTGTCAACTTTGGGTTCAGCATGTTAAATCCAAATCTGCAGCTCACCACAAGTTTGCGCCCATTGGTCCTCACCATTGTGACAGGTACTAGATAGAACAACGAGTAAAATAAGCACTGCCACTTCTCAAAGTGGCTTCCAACAGAGTAGGAATGAGCCAGTTCATCTACAGATGTACTTATAAGCTATGAACTGGTCTTGTAGGAAAGCCAAGTCTCTTAGGACTTTACAGAGGCGGGGGACCTGGCACATTGAATTAGAAGGAGAGGTAAGGACAAGTTGGCAAAGAACAAGAAAAATGTTCTATGCCGAGGGCACAGCCTTGTTAGCAGGCTGTGTGGAAAAGCCCTCTGCACTTGGGGGTATGTGCGATAAAGACATGAGTGAGCAGATAAAGCTGGGGAAATAGGGGGGAAGCAAGGAGGAGCCAGATCCCACAGGCCATGATGCACCCAGACTGTATCCTAAGTGCAGTGGGAAGCTTTGAAACATAAGACTGACAAAAGTAGGTGTGTGATAAATACTATTCTAATTAAATTGCTAGGACTTAACCTGAAGATTACATAATGGAAAAACTCAAATGCAAAGAAAGTAAAACTCATTATACTAAGGATCTTTTTCCCCCATTATTTGCCACAGAATTTACATTATTTTTTTGTGAGAAGAACATGGTGATAGAACTTTGGATTCAACACTAAAATCCAATATTGACTTTAGATATTTTATGAACTGGCTAAAATGTGTAAAATTCCCTCCTTGGGTCCATAAGTGACCAAGTGGTCAATATTTCCAGTACTGTGGTTTAGGACACTTCTGCCAGAAAATCAAGCTATCAGGGTCTGTTGTTTCTCTACGTCTTACCTGCTTCACAGGGCGGATAGAACCAATTGTTTTCCACCCACTAAATGCTGTCCAGTTTGGGATTTCATTAGGCACAAGAAGGATTTGCCTTCCCAAGAAATTGGATCCTTCATAAGCTACCCACCTGCAAAAAAGCAGGAAAGAAAAGTGTGGGACATTGAGAAGAAGAAAAAAAAAGCAACCTCTTACTAAAATCAATGATTTTACCATCATGCTTGACAGCTTCTAGGTCTACAGAGTCTCCCTCCTCCAACCCCCAGACAGGGTTTCTCTGTGTTTCCTTGGCTGTCCTGGACTCACTTTGAAGACCAGGCTGGCCTCGAACTCAGTGATCTGCCTGCCTCTGCCTCCTGAGTGCTGGGATTAAAGGCATGTGCCACCACGCCCAGTTTACAGATTTTAAATATACATAGTTATGCATTTTTCTTTTTCCTTGGTAGAGGTCAAGAAGACAGCCACTGCATCTGGAGTCAGAATGAAATGTCAGGCTCCTGCACTTTTAAAAAGGTTGCATCCAACAATGTAGCAAATCTCAAAGCATTTTAACACTGATACATTTGCCTCTCAGCATTACTTAGGAGGGAAGGAGTCTTCCTTTTCTTGGTTGTCACATGAGATTCAGAGCTTCTCCAGATAGCTGCAACTTCTCTAAACATTTCTTCCACTTCTTCTCAAGGCCACCAAGGACCACCCACAGAGATTCCCCTTTTTCAAAGATAGGGAAGATGGCAGAGGAGCTTGGTTCTTCCAAAGCTTGTGGTGTGGACCAGTGTCCCCTAAGGTCTGCAGTATAGCTCCCCTGGGATATGGCTGAACCCTCAGGAAATGACACCTGGTCGGCAGTCCTTCAAGGGACAGTATTACTTCAGTCCATTCCTCTGACTTCTTGGCTCGTTGGGTTTTCACCAATGCATATTTCTATCTTAGTATGCTACTCAGAGGCCTAAAGTAATCAGGCTGCTGATCTCAGACTGGAACCTTCAGAACAAAACAAATATTTTCTAAGTTTATATGCCTCAGGCATTTTGTTATAGTGACAGGAAGCCACAGCTGCTATAGCAGTGGCTTCTGTTCTTTTGTTATCCAAAAGAAAAAGTCTTTATCTTATAGAGTACCACTGGTGAGTAAAGGAAAAGGCACCAATACCTACATAAAATTGTGGGCAGGAGGGAGGAACTTAGGAAAACCTGATTTAATAAATCAAAAAAAGCTTGAGTAGAGTCCACCCTTTTTTCCTTAAGTGAAGGCAGACTTGGCCAAATTATGGGCATACTGAGGTAGCACTGGGCAACCGTCTCTTGACTTGTTACAGCTGCCAGCCCAAATCTAATCAACCACGGGCAAGGGCAGGTCAGCATGACCAGGGATGCCTAGCCACCTCTCCAGCTTTTAGCAAATGAGTCCCATTTCATGTTCATTTCAATGGATTCCACACATGGCATACATACACGGGGTCACATTACCATAAAAGAAACATGTCACAGAGTAGGTGGCTCAGCATCAAGTGGGGTGCTGGAAGCCCACAGTAGCCCAGGAAGGGCTTTAAACAGACCACTATTCCGGTATAGAGAATTGAGGAGAGCAGATAGATAAATCAGCTGTCAAGAATAGTGTCAAGGTGAAATTGCATACATTCTCTAGAAAGGAATAAAAATAGGAAGGCGAGAGCTCTTCAGCAGTGTGCCAAATACCAGTTTAACCTAGATAAGTGTAAGGAGCTGGAGAGATGGCTTCAGTGGTTAAGAGCACTCACTACTCTTCAGAGGACCCAGGCTCAATTCTCAGCACCCACATGGCAGCTCACAACTGTCTGTAACTCCTTTTCTAGGGGATCTGACACCTCCACACAGACACACATGCAGTCAAAACACCAATGTACATTAATATAAAAATCAAAAATTTAAAAAGTGTAAAAATCCTATATAGGGTTTTAAAATGCAACTCAAGTGGTCTTAGTTAACTGGAATGTAATATTCTGGAATCCTATATTAAGACCGAAAAAACCAATTATTTTTAATAAAGACCAAACCATGTGAAATACTTTTCAAAGGAAAATCTAAATTGTTGTATGTGTGAATTATATAAGAGCAATTTGATCTAATAGCTGACTTAGCTTCTGACATTCTTGATTTAAATAGTTAATTACTACACGTAATAAAAAGTCATTTTTATACTAACTTTCAACATGTATGCATATTTTCATACTTGAGTTTTGTTCTTATACTGTTGGTTTTCGACCAAGAGCTTGCCTTGGTGCCAGACTCTTCAGAAATAAACAGAAAGGCAGATTTTCCAGGATACAAAGTAAACTACAGCACTCTCCAAGTCTGTTGAGCACTGTGTTTAAGTACATGCCTAACGTGTACATTAAGCACTTAACACTTTTAAAAAGACAGTTTTCCAGAATCTAAGCACCTAGGGCCTGTACCCTACCATGTTGTCTGGTAGCAGAAATGCATCAACCAGTGAGGGCTATAGAGAATGAACACTCTGGTAGGGACTGCTTTCGGACAAACAAACCGTCAGGTCAGAGTAAAAGCAAACCATCTTAGTCTTTTAAGTGGTCACTTGCCTTACATGAGCGATGCTATTCACAGTCAAAATAGATGATTTAATGGAATTTCCCACAGAAGGGAAGTAGGCTCAAGTAAGGACTGTTACCTGGTAGAACTGCTCAATGATCCATACCAGCCCTCCTCCCCAAAGGGCTCTTGTTCCAGGTCACTGCAGACTATCATGTAGTCACCATAGTCCCATCTTATCTTACTTAAACAGAAGCTACTACTGTATCCAGATGAAGAAGAGCAGGGGCACCAATGGGCTAACAGCAGAGGTGGGGAGACAGCAACCAAGCAACTCTGTCATAAATCAATAACCATCCCAGAGCGAGCCGCCCCTCCCGTACTCACAGTCCACTCTTTATCCACACAGACTGGGTATAGAAGTGCAGGTCCTTGTTCAAAACAGAATTCACAGCATCTTCAAGATGTAACTCTCTTCCCTCACAATGTTCCAGGGCAAAGAGGCTGATGGAAGGTTCCTCAAAAACCTAACACACATAAAAAGAGGAAGAGCATCATCATAGGTGTGGGCACACCTGAAAGACAACCTGGTCTCAAATGTAACCCTAGGAGAAAGATGGAAGGCACTCTTACTTGAAAACAGCATGTGCAGACACGTAAGCAATGCCATGCTTTTTTTTACTTGTATATACTCAATGGCAACAACAAGACTTGGGGAGTGAGATACCAAACCAAGGCCACATCACTGTATTTGGGGTATTACTGACCAGCAGGTAAGTTAGAAGAAGTATAGTAATAGCGGGATGTAACATATGGTATGAAAATAAACATGCCCGGGAGAGCGCTCAGGAAGAGCAGGGTTACTTTTTAGTAAGAAGAGTCGACGGCGATGCATGAATAAGATGGTACCTGACTGAAAGGATGCAACAGGTTTAAAAGGTAGAGAAGATGGGGGAAGGGGCAAGGCAGGCATTCATGCGCTTTTTTAGAGGAGCCAGTAGAACCAACCAGCCTGAAGACAAGTCCCACAGGAAGGGTGCTGGATATATGCTCACTGACTGTCATCAGGTGCCACACTGCCACATCTCCTGCTACGCTGACAGGGCGGCAAACAGTTTGACTGCCAGGGCAGAATCAAGGACTGAGACTATGGTGAAGGAATCAGTACCCACACAGCAGGAACTGTGGCTGGTCAAATAGGGGTAAATTGAAGCTCTTAGTTTCTTACTTTCATATATGCTTATCTTTGTGGAGATGGACGTGTTTGGAAGCCAGGGTTCAGAGCAGAGAAAAACTGCATTAAAGAAGAGGGTAGGGGTGGTTACAGAACGCATGTGCTATGAGGATGACGGGGAAACTGGAGGTGGAAGAGCCTGGGGGAGGACTGAGGAGTGAATCAGAAGGGTCAACCAAAACTAAGTATCGGGAAAAATGTCACAGGAATACCTATAACTTTGATGGCCAATTCCAACTTTTTTTAAAAGAGAAAAAAAAAACATCAAAACCCAACTGGTTTACTTATAAGTGACCTGCAGATAATACTTGCAGTGGAGCAAAGTGACTTGTGCATCGTCATCTCTTGCAAAGGTGTTTGGAATTGCAAGGGAAAGCATCATTTAAATGTTCATCACAGGAGGGGACTGGCTCAATAAACAGGGGAACTACATACAGAGAATCCTAGTGAGCTCTGGAAAGGACGAGGAGCTCTTTATGGTAAGATCGCCAAGGCCAAGTCTGCAGAGTCAGGAAAAGAGAGATGGTATAAAACAGCATACTTCACAGGATACCTACCGGCTTGCAGAAAAAAGAAAATTTATACATTATAAATATGTACTTGTATATGAATTAAAAACATTGTCCAGAAAAAATATTGCCTCTTCTGAGACAGTGTCTAAGAAAACAAAGGGCACGAGAAGAACAAAAAATTTTTTACTAGGTGCCTTTTGGTAATTTCTGAGTTTGAATCCTGTTAATATATAATTTATTCAGATATTTATATTGGTAACTATGTGTGCGTGTTGTGTGTGTGTGTGTGTGTGTGTGTGTGTGTGTGTAGTTTTCATAATATGGACACTCAGAAATTTACCTGGCAACAGGATGAATAAAGAATAGAGAGATGGGAACTAACAGTATATTTAAAAGTGCAACAATATAAAGAGACAAGGCAAAGTCTGGAAAACCAGTGATGAATTAGGTATGCTAAGGCAAACAAATGGGTACCCAGGGAAAGACAAGTGCAAAGGTGGGGCTGGGGAGTGTGTGGTGACATTGGCGAAGTATCGACCATGCAGTCACAAGAACCGGAGTTTGGACCCCCAGCCCCCACACGTCGGCTGAGGCTGGTAGCATGTGTGTATTAGTAACCCCAGTGCTGCGATAGTGGGGGCGGGGAGAGTTGCTGTGCCCAGCTAGTGGAGCCAAAGGTAGGCTCTGAGCTCAGCGAGACTGTGCCTCAAAAACCAAGGTGGAAAGTGATAGATGAGGCAACCAAAGCCCACAAGAGACTTGTAGATTTGTAATTGAGACTTTTTCAATATCCTTATCTTCAAGGTTTAAAAAAAACATTTCGGCTGACCTTTGTCCACGTATCTATTGGGTGAGTCGTGGCTTAGGGAGAAAAGACAGTCAAGGAGCCTAGAAAGGGGTCACAGAATCAACCATCAGCAACTTTCCAGAAAAGAATTACAGACAGTAAAGGTGAAACTTGTAACCCAGAAAGGGGAAAAAAGGTCTATGAGAATGTAATTTAAATTCTACACAATATTCTAACTAAAACAGGGGTATGTACAGAACCCTCCTCCTCCTTTTACAGATGCCTGCTATAGCATTTTTGAAAGGCTGAGTTTGAATTCATACTCCATCAAATTTGTTTGCTCTAACAAGTCAACATTTTAGAAAGTTATCTCAATAAAAGGTAGAAAGTTTGAGAAAAAAATGATTTATTTATTCCTCTATTTAAAATGATACAGGGAAACTGAGGAAAATGTGCCAAACAACCGAGATGTTTTAAAGAGTTTCTAAGAGTTTACATTAATCAATAATCGCTTAACTGAGCGAGTAGGCTAAATGGCAAATGTACAGCCTAAGCAGCAGTAACCAGGTAAGAGATGACTAACAAAGCAAGGTCGGGAACTAACCCACGTCTTTACTGACAGTGAAAGGACATAGTCTAGTCCAATCTGACAAGCTTTTACTTGAAAGCATCCACTGTTTCTAAACTCAAGGGCAGCTCTGATAAATCAGATATGTCTATGTGTTAAGTTATTAAAGTTTATATTGTTCCAGCTTAAATATCTCATTTATGACTACATGTAGATGTGCAAGTACAATTGGCTTACACATGTACTCAAAGCATGGGAAGATTGGAAGGGCAACACAGTGCTAATCTGGACAGGGTTATGGCAATGGTTATGGTAGCTGAGCACTCGAGATGAGAGTCCAAGAAATATTTTTTAAAACTGTCTATATTCTGATGCATTCCCCAAGTTTAAAGATAGCAAGATAACAAAAATTAATGGTAAGTATTCAAAACAGAAGATGACAGAATAATCTGTACTTTATGAGAACAATAGAAACCACAAGAATTTAATTACAAATTGAGCTCTGTAAATGTCATGGCTCTGTTCCATGCTAAATTAGGAGACAGCCAACCACTCAGGGCTAAAAGTTCCACTTGGGAGTCAGCAGTAACAAGACATTCCTGCCAGGTCATGTCTAAGCCATGCAAAGTAGATACAGTTTCAAAGAGGAGTGTGTGGGCAGGTTATCAAAGAAAAAGAATGCTTGAATAATTTATATATAAGTGAAATTTAAATTAGGAAAAAAAACCAGTACAGCCTTGGCCCATCAATTAATAGATGTTGAGATAATAACAGTAAAGATTACCAAAATATGTTCTAAATATGTGCTTATTTGTTGTTACTGCTCTAAGAGACTAAGTGTTAGTCTTATTTATAAGTGAATAAATGTATACTCATATTTCTATAAGAGTCTAAAACAAAGTTTCTCCCTAATTTATTTGGCAACAAATTCAACCTGAACAAACATAGGCATATTTATAATATTTATCTGGTCTGAGTCAATGCATAAATTTCATTCCAGAAATAGAATGTGTTTAATTATAGAATTATTTCTGTACCCCTCGGGGTGTTTTCTTAAATACCATATAAAAAACTCAATTCTTTTTAAAATGTGGAAAGTGTTGAATCTTAAACTCCATTCCCATGAGGGATTGTGGACCTGAATTCACCCATTTAATCCCTAAGGTTTGCCTCTGGTGTAGGCACTACTTTTACACACAGAAGTTGAGGGGTCAAGGCACAGTCACAGGGTAAGTAAGGGAAGGCTTTGGAGCCTATGCCCCATGGTCCCAGAAGCTAATCCCTCTGCTGTTCCTCTAAAATGTTCTAGGTGCCAATGTTTCATGCTGAAGGATATGATCAGTCTGCAAGTGTGAGGTTACCTAAGCTTCTGCATGCTCCGCTGATGAGCATCTGAGATCCCCACTTTCTAGAAATCACACCTGCCAACTATGCTGGAAGGTCAGAGACCTCAGTGTACGGCCCCCGCTAGAACAATACAACCACATCGTCACTTTCAATGTAACTGTATAAAAAGTTTAACTCAATGACATACGATGACACTATATAGTTCTTTAGGTCTCAAATCACTGTTTACAATGAAAATGTGCTGACGGTAATTCAAGGCTTATTAACTGGTTAGGCTGTAAAGATAACATTTTCAGTTAGCACTAGACACTGACAACAGCTCTATCTGTACAGTACAGCCCAACACCTTCAGCTCCCCCACATATTTGCCAAATGAGTCAGTTTAAAGGGAACTGCAACTGAACTAACTTAGTGATGTGAACCATAATGTGTAGCCTAAATACCATTCCTAAGAGATGCCAAACTACTGGGGAAAGGTAAATGAAATGATGTGATCTAATAGAACGCTCACTGATCTTTAAGAAATCTCTAATATGATCTCCTCTGGGTTAGAAAATCCTATTAGCACCTGCTGCCTATCAACTCATAATTTTGCATACACAGGAATCAGCCCTTGCCTGTGGCTGGTACCCTGTCACTCAGCGCTGCACTAGAGGGCTTCATATGCACCAGCTCATTTATTCCTTGTGTTCGAGTAGATCAGAAAGTGGAGACCCGGAGAAGAACACAGGCCTTGGTGCACTCAGTACTATCAATGGTGCGTGGGAGCTGAGCCGAGAGCTGTCGGACACTGAGACACACTTCAACAGCTACCCCCGCACAGAGCCCTTTTCATTCATTTCATGTTGGCGCCCCCCTTTTTACATGTTTTTAGATTCTAAAAGAGCAAATAACATCACTTATGCCTATCTACAATATTACATCTGGATTTTCCATTTGTATTTTAGAAAAAATTTAACTGGCAAATAATGTGTGTGTGTGTGTGTGTATTTATTAGGCTCAATATATATACAGTGTAAGACAATCAAAGCAGGAGGTACTAGTATTTAAACTTCCTTGAATGTGAAACTACCTAACCTAACTTTTTAATACAACATGCAATTAACAATACCGAACAGTATTTAACAATATACAAAATTAGCATCAGAAATTTAAGTGAATAGAATATATTGAGTACACCTGAATTTAAACTCAGAGCTCCTAGAGGTAGGCTGCTTTTCTTGTCTATGGTGTATGGTGTTGAAACTGTTCCTGCATGCAGCTGCCCTCTGCTAACTCTACGCTGTAAATGTTCTTCTGTTCTTTGGATGTGCTACTGCTTTATCTCCCAATGCTCCAACAAATGTTCTCACGCTGCTCCCACTCTCCCTGCACTTCCTCCACTAGCGGCGTATGAATAACATTAACCTGCAGGCCTCTAGGACTGCAAGACAGTCAGTTCCTGTCAAGCAACTACACTTTGCTGCAGTTAAACCAAATTATGGTACTGTCACATTTTTAAGTACATTAGATACAAAACCAAGTAGGGTAACAGTGTCTCATTATTGTTTCATTTTGCATTCCTGCGATCATCCCTGAGGTTTAACATCTTTGCATGTCCTAAGTCATTTTCTCCTCGTCTACACATGGCAGATTTATATCCTCTGTTGATTTTCTTTCTCACTTCATTTGAAGAGCTCTCCTTGTATTTTATACAAGCTGCAAGCATATCCTTTCCCTTTGCGTCTTGCTGTGGCAGGCTGAGTAATTAATGCCAGACCATCCAAAACACACACACATCAGCATCGGAATGCTGGGAGTCAGTGAACACAGTGTTATTTAACACAGAAATGACATGACTAGCAGTTAAGGATCTTAATCTGGATTACTGAGGTAGGCCCAGTATAGGCACAAGGCACTCTTAGAGGAGGAAGGAGGTTGGAGATAAACCACAGAAGCAGATACATGGCAGAGGCCAGTGTGGTCCCACTTTGGGAAGGCTGGTGACCTCTCAGGGTAAGGAAACGGATTACCACCTAGGGACTGAGAAGAAAAGCATTCCTGTCTGCACCTGCAATTTGCCCCAGTGAGACCACTTCAGACTTCTGGCCTCTAGGGTTGTAAGACAGTGGATTCCTGCTAAGTGACCACATTTTCAACAATTAATTACGGCAGTGCTAAAGTTTAAATATCCCTACCAACACTTGTGTTGAAACATAATGTTCATCATGAAGTGTAAAAAGTGTATATAGACTCTGCACAGTATGGGTGTTTGGAAAAGGGAACTTCAGGAGTTAATTAAGGTTTAAAAAGGACATAAGAGTGGGGACTGAATTTTGGGGGTTTTGTTTGTATTTGTTTTCTTTGTTTTTTCAAGACAAGGTTTCTCCATGTAACAGCCCTGGCTGTCTTGGACTCCTTTCGTAGACCAGGCTGGTCTCGAACTCATAGAGATCCACCTGTCACTGCCTCCCGAGTGTGTGCACCACCACAGCCGGCGGTAAGAAGAGCTTTTTATAAGAGAGGAGAGATTAAGGCTAGGGAACTCAGTTTCTCACCCAATGTAGTCTTCCCTGCTGCTACATTTCCCAATCATAAGCTAGACAAGCATTTTTTCCTTTGTAAATTACCAAGCCTGTGATATTCGCTTGTGGCAGCAGGACATAGATTATGACAAGTAACTTCTACTCATGTTTCTCTCTTAACCTTTTTCTTACTAATTCCTGCTTTCTGTGTCTAAAGATGTCCATCCTGATCTGATGTCATGGGGAGAATTTCCTGCATTTTCTTCTAATTCATAAAATTCACTTTTCATGTTTATATTATGTTTAGAGTAAAAGACCCTAGATATTGTACTATTTTTGTTTTCATGAGACCTGTCTGTGACATTTTAGTGATATTACATATGCTGTAATATTCAAGTCTTCTTAATGCTGATTCTACTTCTTAAGAATGTATCATCAGAATCATGGTTTCACTCCAACTTCTACAGGTTCTCATTACCACGTGTCCTTGGCTTTGCCCACTTACAGTTGCGAGGATAAGAATTATTACTTCAGAAAGCCAGACTTCTAAGCCAAGCCACCATGGAGACGCTGGACAAGCAAGGAGCAGACTTCTGCTCCCATGGTAACGTAGTTAACAGGCACCCAACAAGATACTGGGCCAGCATTGACTTGTCTCAGCCTGGCAGTTTGAAAGTCACAGTCTGCTCTTCTCACAGCCAAGAACTGCTCAGGTATCCTATTCCCATGTCTGTACCCATCATTCTTAAAATAGTCTGCTCAGCTTTGAAGCAGTTCAACAGATGGCAGTGGTAAACCGCTTTCCCCATCATCCTTCAACTTTCAAAGCTACACAGAGCACTGTAAGAGGGTGAGATACAAGCTGACCATTACTCCCAAGTGCAGCTCCTGTTATGGAGTGAACTGTACACAGGCACTGCCTGGTTATGTTTGGTGGGACTGGATCATTTACCTAATTATTAAATAACGGAGCCCTATGTTTTGTGGCCATGGGCTAAGCAGAGGGGACTACAGGTCACACAATTCAAAATGAACATAATGCTCTATACCTTGTCCACAGTGACTATAGTTCAGTAGTTGTGACTAAGTGCAGGGAGATTAAAAGAAATAATAATAAAAGCAGCTAGAACTGTAGAGAATGGCCACTTAGGGCAGAAGAATTGCCGTGTGTGTGTGTGTGTGTGTGTGTGTGTGTGTGTGTGTGTGTTTGTGCCACCTTGACACAGCCAGAGTCATCTGGGGAAAAGAAATCTCAACTGAGAAGATGCTTTCATAGTACTGGCCTGTAGGCTATAGGGCATTTTCTTGATGAAAGTCTGAAGTGGGAGGACCTAGGCCACTGTGTGTGGTGCCCTTGAGTATGTGTTCCTGAACATAAGAAGGAAGGCTGAACAAGGCCACGAGGGGCAATCCAGTAAGCAGCACTCCTCCTCCATGGCCTCTGCTTCAGGTTCCTGCCTCCCGGTTTCTGCTTTGGGTTCCTTCCCTGAGTCCCCTCAGTGATAATGCATGAGAGTTATATAACTTCAAATAAACCCTTTTCTCTCCAAGCTGCTTCTGGTCAGTGTTTTATGACAGTAAGAAAAGCAAACTAAGACATGCTTCTAATAGGTCTTGTGTGGTTATTTAATTAGGATCTTAAAAGACACAGGCAGAGGAGACAAATAGTGCATTTATTTCCACAAAGCAGTACAAAATAGAAAAAGATGATAAAGGGTACTGACAGGGTGCAAGGGGAGAGCTTGGTGAAGCAGACCCAACAGTGAAACCGGGACTAGACTCCATCAGAAGATGCAGGTAAGAAATTAATGAGCAGCTTAGAGGGAGAAAGTTAAGAGGCCCTCACAATGGTTTTGGGGAGGGAGGGAGGGAGAGAGAGAGAGAGAGAGAGAGAGAGAGAGAGAGAGAGAGAGAGAGAGAGAGAGAGCGCGAGAGAGCATATCTCTAAATTTGGTTAAAGGCAGGGAAATGAGGAGAGTGGCAGGGGGAATATATCCTATCCAGTACCCAGTTACTGATTAGAGGCTTGAAATCACAAAGCAGAGCGAATCAACGATAGTGTCAGGGGAGCAGACAGGCATAGTACTGACGATGGTCTTTACAGATCTGTGGAGGAAAGAAGAGCAGACCCAGAGGGGTGATGGGTGCTGGAGCATGCTGCTGGGGATGCACTGCGGACCTCTGAGAGGTATCACCGACAACAGACTGCTGCTCAGCCCACAGGCTCGGAATCTGCTACATCGGCAGAGGTGAGAAGCGAAGCGATGAGAACAGAAACCTCTAGGTAAGAGAGAATGTGGCCAAGGACAACTCTGGGGAACACACACTGGAGGTGCAGGAGGAAGAGGGAATCTGCATTTCATGACATGAGTTCATTATCTAATTCTCTGCTGTCTTTTATTTAGTGCTTCCTGAAAACTATGGTCTGTAATTGGTGCACAGTAGTTGAAGTTGAATAAATAAATGTAAAGTGAATATTCAGTAATATTGTTGTGCAGTATTCTTAATATTTCTAGAGGATTCAGATACTTTAAACATTTCACCCTAATCAAATCAAGACAGAAAACCTTTAAACTTTCTTCTCCCAAATTACTAGTCAGTTGTGCTTTCTGTTCCTGGAGCCTGCACAGCATGTCACCACACCAGGCCTGACCTCCTGTCATCACATTGCTCTTTTGAACCCAATACAATCATTTCTAAATATAGACCATGGCTGTGGTTCCAGCAAAACACTTAAGCTTCTTTAAACCTAACAGTTGATCTCTTTCATCTCAGAGAAACATCTGGTAACCATCACCAAGCACATCAACCAAGGTTGGTAAAACTCTTATAGAGAAACAACTCAATAGAAACCAGCTCTGAGGCGACTTGACATTTATACTAAGGGACACTGTCAAACACATCGGTTTCCATACACACAGTTACACTGTGAGAAGATCTGGGGGAAACTTATGGGCATCAGTTCACTTTCCCAACACCACCTGCTCTGCCATCACTTTTCTCAGACATTGATATAAAATCAATGAATTTCCCATGGTAAATCCTATAAGCAATCTAAGAGGGAATTAGGATCAAATTTTATCATGTACCATGCTTTTCATTTGACAGGTTACCAGACGTCTAGGCTCTCTAGCTAAAAAATACCAACAATTCTCTTCTTTTTAAAAAAGAAGCTGGCTTGGTGACAAGGGTAGGACACAGGATTTTAAAATTTCCCCATCTCATTGCCAAAACTCTGATGACAGATAGCACCTCTCTGAGTTCCTGCCGTGTATAGTGGGCTGTTTGAATAGTATCAGCTTTAGCTATACCCAGAGATGAAGGATTGTCCAGGCTCACTGATGACTCTCTGTCTTAAAATGCTGTCGGCCATTGAGCAGAAGTGGACACATGACGCTTCGTTTGTGCGTGCAGAAGCACCTGATGTGACTCTCTGGATGGTTTTTCTTTCCACCGTTATGAAAACAGCCATGACCCTGATCAAAGACAATCTAATCACCCTTGTCCACCAGGAAGACACATAACAATCTACAACTGAATCCACAATCAGTACTCAGTCTCAAATGGAAGCCACCCAACTGCTCTGTGACTGCTGAGAGAAGACATGGGAAAAAAAAAACCCACCCTGTCAACACCTGTGTTAAAAAGAACAAAGATCCTGGAAACTTCTGTGAAAGCTGACACAAAATATTCCCTCTAACCATGTGAAAACTTAGTTAGGACAGAGGTTTGTTTGTTTGTTTGTTTTTTCATGCCCACTGTATTTACTATTAGTATATTTATCTGCATTAGAAGTAAAAAGCTGATACCGATTTGAAAATACCTGCAGTAACTGGTTTCTTTCTGAGGTGTGAACTGAGACCCTTACAAATTAAGAGTCCCAGATCACATAGGTGGGGAAGAAATTATGAACAAGGCTGGGAAGCCCCTCTCACTGGGAAGTTATTGTGATACTACAGATTACACACCCCAGGACCTCTTGACGCTAACATCCATCTTTACAGACAGAAGTTAGCCTGAATAAAACGCTTATTTGCAGGACACGCTGATCCCATATGAAGATGAAGTTAAGGCTCTTCAGTGGGATAGCACTGTGGTACCTGGCACTAAGTCTTAACATTACAAAGCTGCAGACAATGACCCTGGAAGCTGCAGTGCTCATCATTCAAAACAAAACCAATAGATTAGCTTATACATTAGCTTAACACAGCGGGACAGAATCGGTTCCCAGAATGAATCTGGAATCACACTGGGTGGTGCCCTAGGCACATACAGAAAGGTCTATCATCCTAAGACCACAGTGGAGGAACAAGGAAAGTGGTAGGGGTGGGGAAACAAGATCAGGGTCTAGGACCCTCCAGGGAAAGGAGACATGGAAACTGTTTGACTGGGACCTGGAGAGCTGGCTCCTTATGGAGGGTGGTAGTCCAAGGTATACTGACTTCAACATACTCACCTTACTGTAACCAAATTATCATGCTCAGAAACTAGTCTTCTGGTGCCTAAATCAGTTTCACATGTTCTTCCTGATGGGCAGAAAATGTCCTGCACAGACTTTTCAAGCATTTGTACAGATTACCTAAAATTTACCTGATTGGTTCACCAAATTAAAAGTCTTGCAAATACCTTTTAATAAGACATTTTCATATTTAGAACATGTTTTCTTTTTAATTAGCATCAGATATTATCTCTGTTGATGTGTCCAGTAAATTTGCCTTTAAAAATAAAACCCCTTTCCCTGTAAATGTGGGTGAGTCCAATGCTTTGTCAACACCGTCAAGCCCTGCACTACTGAGCACATCACACCTTCCATCTCTGTGCCTCTTACCATTTTAGTGGTCTTCCCTTGAAAGAGGAAGCACTCGGAGCCACTTACTCCTCCCGAGTTAGTGTCCTTGGTGCTGTTTCTATTCTCACTCCCCAGCCAAGATGCTATTCTTAGCCTGATACCAAGAACACTCTCTCCAGGAATGCCTTGGGAAACAAGGTGGCACTGCTAAGGTTCCAAGCTAAGGAGCTGCACATGGATGCTATCCCTAAAGTCAGCTCTGGGCGGGAGGCCCGAGTCACTCCCACTATCATGTAGGGCTTTTCATCAATTCTGTGTGCATCTCAAGATTTGACCTGCTGTGCTCTTGGAGAACCATTTTTAACAAGAACCTTGATGTCTCCTGGACTCTCATCACTTCAGTTACCACAGCTCTTAGAGAACAGAAGCCCCAAACAGACAGCCCCGAGTGCTGGCTTTCTCATGCTGAAATTTCTGAACACATCTATAGCAAAGAAGAATTTATTCACTCTACAAGCTGAGCCTCCATGAGGACTCAGATAATTCTGCATAGACTAGGTGACAAAGTCCTAGTTTCCTAAATCTCAAGCTTGAAGTCAATGCTAATGGTACTCCATGTCTTAATATACACTGGAAACCTGAGTAGCACATAAATTGTCCTGTGGCTCAGTTACTATGTTAATGTAATGCTGCTATCCCTTTTATAATTAAGCAGCCTTAACAATTTTTAAGCATCTCATTTAATACTTCAGTGGCTTTATAGAGTCATTTGTTGTTGTTGTTATAGATACAGCTGAGAAATTACCAAATATCAAACAAGCTGAGAAAAAGACCACACTGAGATTTGAGTACAGGTCTACATTACTCTAATGCTTACAGAGGACTACATTCCTGTAAGTCACCTTTGGCTGGATTTTATGAGTGAACCTCAATTTCATAATAACCAATAATTAAATTATTTCCCATTGTAATATTTCTTCTAATTTCACGTTATAAACTATTCTTTAAAGAGTTCTTCTTTCATGCACATTACTGTACTTAGGACTTGTTAAGAAGCCCGTGAAGTAGATGCAAGCACTGTGCCTCCTTTGCAGACTAGCATGCTCGACTTCTGAAAGATCACCCAATTTGCCAAGAGTTAAAGAGCTAGGTAGTGGTGCAGCGACTCGAATCCTTGCCTCTCAAGTACCCCAGGCACTAACACAGCTGTTTCACAATTACACACCCGGCACATTACTCACGTAGTCAATGGGCTTGAGTGCTCTGACCCTAGCCGACGGGCAGCCACAGGAAGTAAGGTCAACGTAGAGGCCTTCTTCCAGTATACACTGATGGTAGAAAACGTCTTCTTGGTAATACAGGAGCCAGCTAGTAGAGAAGCAGTAAGACGCTCAAATTACTCTGGGTTGTCCTATCACCCAGCTATAGAAGCTAGGTACAGCAGTCACGGTGCTGGACAGTACTGGTCAATAAACAGTGGCTACTCTTGTTGAGTTTCAGCTTACTACGCCCCAGGAGTGAGTCACATACATGATTTCATGGTGTCCTCAATAACTGCTTACACTGAAGGTACAAGTTCATTTCTACAGTCAACATATGATACTAAAGATTATAAAAGTTAATAAGATTTTTGTAAGATTCATCAATTAAATGTCAAGAGTTGAAATCTGAAATAAAAAGACATCTGCTTTATACCAATGACACTTGTAAATTTAGTGTCTTCAAGTAAAAAGGCTTGGGATTAAATTATGGTGATGATTAATCAAAGTAATTGAGTTATTTTATGGACCAGTTTTATTTTAAAGTGTATTTATCACTTTTAATATCAGGCAGCTAAGATAATTTTTTTAAGTGAATCCTTCATGCTGAGCTACAGTCAATACACCACAAACCAAACACCTGAGTAAGGGTGCCCTTTCAAAAGGAGAAGCCCAAGGGAAACATTAATTGGCTATTAGCAATTTAGCTTGGGTGTATTTAACTTTTAGCCCTATAATTTAAGAATGGCAGTACTGTCTGTACTTTACCTAGACCAAGTTAAGTCTGAATTACTGTAAGAACGAATGCTGGGTAGCTCTGCAATTTACTGTCATTTTTTTCCCTATGTAACGAACACTTTATTGCTGACATTCATTGAGGGTTTTTAATGTGCTATGCAAGAAGCAAATTCCTTTGTTTGCATCATTTTATTTCTAGTTGCTTAAGAATCCTTTGAAGTAGGGCTCAGTAGTAAAGCACTTGCTTGGCCTGATTAAGACCCAATGTTCAATTTGCAGCAGCAGGGGGAGAAAACAACCTTTCAAGGCGGGTGCTGTCCTTGTTCCTCCTTTGTACACAAGGAGTCTGAGCCCTGAGCCCTGGGGATGACCCAACTTACCTAGAGTTACACAGCTGGGAAGGTGTGGGACTGGGCCCACAGCTAGGTCTCTCAAAAAAACTCAGTGCTCAGACAACCTCCACGGTTCTAAAATCTTTACATTTAACTAGAGTCTTTCACTTACACTTCCAGCATATAAAGGCACATGTAACTAATGTGTCCTAGATTTCAGTAGCAGAAGAGAAAACAAAGATTTTCCTGTAGGAAAACTCCAGTGCTGCTTCTTTCTTGATAAATGAAAATTCATCTTTCAGAACATTTTCTTTTTCACTTTAGTGGAGAAGAAACTCAAAGCCAGAAAATGGTACTAAAACTATTTCAGGCCCTTGCTACATATCTCCCTCCCTCTGACCACAGAGTGGTAGATAATCTTTCTGAACTCACAAGACTTTGTTTTAGTGCTGTAAAATTCTCAAACTTTGGAAGCAAATATGAAAACAGTAACAAATGTAGAAAGGTCGCATTAGAAGAGTGATAAGGAAACACAGAAGGAAAATACTGCTTGAATAGGGGAGAGCTAAGGTCAAGGAGGTAATGTTTGGGTTGGACCTGAAAAATATATTTGGATGAGCAGTAAACAAGTCTTATAATTTTGCAGCCTAATGGAGAACAAGGCGGCAAAGAAAGTACATGAATAGTGTACCGGGTAAACAGCAACTGGGAAAGGCAGTGGCTCTGGGATGGTGGGGAGCAAACATGCCTTTCATCCGATGCAAGCAAGCAAAAGTGAAGGTTTCCTCAAAGTCATTTAAGGAGGCACAGAGAAGTAGATACTACTGAAATAATATATATTGGACTTAAGTATCGGTATGAGAGTTTTGTTTTGTTGTTTAAGACAGGGTTTCTCTGTGTGTCCGTGGCTGTTCTGAAACTTGTTCTGTAGACTAGGCTGTCCTCGAACTCACAAAGATCCACCTGCCTCTGACTTCCAAGTGCTGGGAGTAAAGGGATGTGCCACCACCATATGCATGTCTTTTCTTTTTCTTCTCTTTTCTTTCTTTCTTCCTTTTTTTTTTTTTTTTTTTTTTTTTAGTATATCCTATGGAATAAATAAATAGCATCTGCTGGCTCCATTTACCAAAGACCTACAACCTTTGCAAGGCTCAGCAAACCAGACTGTGTGCCAAACAGTCCTACCACTTATTTCCATATAGCTCACAAGCTGAAAAGTGTTTTACATTTTAAATGCTTTTAAAACTAAAAGAAAGCTACTCCATGATACATATAAAATGCAAATCTCTATGTACCTTAATAAAGTTTCACCACAACTCAGCTGTACCTAGTCATTGAGTTAAACACAGTAGCCATTCCTTTCTGTGCGGCCATGACAGGGTAAGGCACCATGGGCCCAGCCCATAGCGTCGGCAGGATTTACCATCTGGTCAAAGGAGCACAGATGGCTGAGTGAGTGTTGGTGGAGGCGGAGGAATAAGCAGAGTGCAGGCAACAGGTAAGGAAAATGAGAGCAGGGAACGGCAAGCAATCCAGAAAAGGAGGAGAGAAACCGATGAGATTCTGAAGGGGCACTGAGGGATCCAGATGTGCTATTAGGTAGACACTGGAGATACGAGGAATGCAACCAAACTACAGGCTTAAAAATGGCTAAAATAGGGGCTGGAGAAGTGGCTCAGTGGGTAAGAGCACTGCCTGCTCTTCCAGAGGTCCTGAGTTCAATTCCCAGCAACCACATGGTGGCTCACAGCCATCTATACTATAATCTGATGCCCTCTTCGGCCCTGCAGGCACATATGCAGATAGAGCACTCATATGCATAAAATAAATAAATTTTAAAAATGGCTAAAATAGTAAATATTGTGTCATTGTATTTTATTATAGAATCAATGACTACACTTCAACCCAAGGAATCACATACAGTATCATATGTGAAAAAGATCAAATTTGTTGTTAGAGTTGGGGGAAAAAAAGGACTGAAAGTCTTTTTTTTTTTTTTTAAACAAATGGCAAAAACAATCTGAAGTGTGATATGAAGGTTCAAAAACTCTAACTCCAAATCTAGCTTCCTTGTCCGTAAGATAGATATAAAAATATTTTAAACAAACAAGAATAATATTTCTTGCCTTGCCTGGACATAAATAATGGCTATTTTGTAGGACTTTAGTGTGCTGTACCGTAAACATACAAAAGACATTATTGCATTGGGCGAAGACGGCATACTCCTATAATACCAACACTCAGGAAGGCAAAGGCAAGTGGATCTCTGTGAAGTTCGAGGCCAGCAGGGTCTACAAAACGAATCTGGGATAGCCAAGGCTACACAGAGAAACCCCGTCTCAAAAACAACAACAACAAAGTAAGAGAGAGAGAGAGAGAGAGAGAGAGAGAGAGAGAGAGAGAGAGACAGACAGACAGACAGACAGAGAGACAGAGACATAAAACCACTAAAAGGTTCCCATAATCAGCATTTTAAAAATATTCTGTATAACTAAAATTGTAAATTCAGCAAGATTAACATGAAGTAGTTAGCAAATGATCAGTGGTTAAAAAAGAGAGAGAGAGAGAAAAGAAAGAAAGAAAAAAAAAAGAAAAAAATTTACTGTGTATGCAAAAAATCCAAATAACCCTGACCTCCATAAACTTAAAAAACAAAACAAAACAAAACAAATTGGCTATTAAGTAAGAACAGAAGACTCAAGGAGCACACTCACCAGCCACGGAGAACCTTAAAAGATGACGGCGTGAACGAGGTCAGGTCGGCACATTCTTTTATGAAATCTATACACTCGCCTTGGAAGCCTGCTTTACTGAACGCCTTAAGCTGTGAGAACATAATAGTGATTGACAGTGAAATAGCTGGTCAAGCTCATCACAAGTGAGTCAACTTTAACACACCCACACACGTTCAGCAGGACATTAGATTCTTGGTTTATTTAGTATCAGTCATGTGGAGAATGGTGACACTCTACTCAGAGCGCCTTTACTTTTCCTTACATGAGGATGAAATGTTGATAGCTATCATTTTCATCATAGTTTGTATTGACCTGCGTGGGATCAGCCCCAGATTTATGATGAAGAAGCATCTACACTAGACTATGGATTTACTTTCTGAAAAGAATATTTCATATGTACAGTTTATAGATGAATATGACACTTTTTTTCTTCTTGAATTTTTGTCAAGGCAAAACAAACAACGAAATCCCAAGTAAAATTCCCTTTTGAGCTGAAAAACAACAAGCTGCAACTCTAGAATCCTTGAATCAAAAGTGAGAAAGAATAAAGTAATGGGCCCTATAGATATTTCATAATCCTCTGGAGACTCTAATTGGCCTGGTCCAAGGGGCACAGTGCACTGGCAGGCTTGCAAGGCAGCAAGAAATGCACTGTAATAAATGAGTGGCACACCAGAACCAGGTCTCCTCGGGCAGTGGCTGCTCACCACCTTCGTCTCCCCTAATGGGATCTGTTTCTTGGCAGCCCCATTCTGCCCCAACTTTGGTCTGATATCACAGATCTGCCAAAAGCCGGGAAGTGAGAGCACCAATGCTCCCTGACCAACTGTGGCTTTCACAGTGTGACTTCCTGTTGTGAAACCACTCTGTGTTTGAAGCACCAGGCACCAGGGAACTCCCAGGTTTAAGGAGAAGATCCACCACATTTCAATCAGACTCCTTCTCAGGATGGCAACAAAAGCCGAAGTCCCAAACGAGATGTATGCTTCACAATATAAAGATTCATAAAACATGAGGCACAAACTTCTGAAAATGTAGAGATTTTTGCAGCTTGCAAACACTCTCAAAAGTCACAGAGTAAACTGGAAAAACTACTTGAAAATGATCTCACAGCTGCCTTATTCACTACATGTGTTTCTGGTTTATAGAGTATATTTTTCATGTATTTAATGGGTTTAATATTTGTTTTCTCATTCAGGCTAGAGGCATTACTATTGATATAGAACTTGCTCAGCATGCATGAGTTCAATCTTGGCCCCCTCCCAAAAGAACCTACACTCTCCTCTCCTCCCCCCTCCAACATTTCACCATGAAGTCAGGAAACGCCAAAAACCAGACACCAATAATGCAGGTGTAGTATAGTTCAGACAGTTCAGTTAGCAGCCCTTTCTGGTCCTTAGTCTGTCTTCATACACAGAGAAATTTAAGTTCACAAACAGTATTTTGACAAATTATTTTTGTGCAAACATTTAAAAGCTAGGCTCAACATATAGTTGAGTTTATTTTTCTTTTACCTCTAAAATGAGAAAGTTTATGGTTGAGTCAGCATTAGACCAAACCTACAAAGTTACCACCTCTCATTTTGTCTACTTCATCAGTGCATCATCAGAATAGAACTCTCACTATAATGCTCTGAGAATGGCGCAGACAGGACCACCCATAAAAAGTATCCTCAGGATTATCAGAAGCCAAATCTAAGCTCAGCAGCTGTGAACAGCTAAGCTGTAGTTTCCATTCCTAATAAAATTAAGTGATGGTGTTTTTGAATAATTAAGGCTGGAGGAAAACCTAGCTACACAAAGCACTGTAGTATTTTCCTTTAGACTTTAATGGGCAACAGATATGTAGAGCAGATTAATTGGGTGCTTAGAAACTAAGCAAATAGAAGAACAAGGTATGGGTTACCATCAAACACAGGCGTCATCATGGACCACGTGAGCGAGTGTCTATTCCTACCAGTCTCCGCCATGGAAGTATACAGAAGCAAGAAAATGGAGAGAGGAAAGAAAAAAGGGAGGGAAGAAGAGAAAAGAAAAAGATATTCTGCCGTGTGGTGACAAGGTTATCTCTTCACACACAGCGCCACGTCTCTTCCTTAAAACTACCCTCTTGAGGCAGGAATTATGAGCACTTATGACTAAGATTTTGCACAGATACATCTTACTCTGTAGTTTGCATTTACAACACACATTTAGAAAATGTAATAGAGCCTAACTTAACAAACTAAAATCCCAGTAACTTAATTACTGACAAAACACAGATGGCCGGCTCAATTTATTTCACAGGATCAGCAGGGACTTTCAAAGTAATTTTATTTACTTTAACCCTAAAATAATTTCTAAGAGAGGTTCTCAATAATACTTCCCCCAACAATGTGGACCATCCTCATTGATGCAGAAGGACTGTTAAGTAAACAAAAACCTGTTTCCACTCTTCAATTACACCCTACATAAAACACTCACATCAATGAAATACACTAGAACAATCTTATCTTTCTGATCACCCAGGCAAGATTATCTTTGTTTAAATAGTTATTCCTGGGTGTTTCTGGGCCTTGATTGTATAAAAATCCTCCTGCATCACTGGTTCTGAACCTCCTTCCTCATGCTGTGGCCTTTTAATATGGTTCTTCCTGTTGTAGTGGCCCCCAACCACAATACTACTTCACAGCTATAACTTTGTACTATTATGAATTATAATGTAAATATCTGATATGCAGGGTATCTGACATATGACCCCCCCAAAGGGGTCACGACCCACAGGGTGAGAACCACTGCCCTATATGATAACAGCAAGCATAACTATTATAAACCCTTAGTCACTTCAAAGCTCGATAAAGCTAAGCTATAGGACAAAAGAAATTCTTTTGTTTCTTTTTACAGATACAGTTATGAGCAGAGAACAATAATAGTTCAGTATTTCAAGAATTCTAAACAATTACATTCGTAAATAGACTTGAGAAAGGTCTCAGGCATCCATGGTGGTTGGTTAGGTCAAAGGGGGAGGCGATTAGAATTCATACAGAATAACCTCTCCTGAAAAGAAATTACATTTTATAATATTTAACCTAGTAATATTTGTGATGTTTGACATCTGCTTAAGTCTAGAAATAATGACAAGAATCAGTAGTCTGTTTTGTTTTGTTTGGGGAAAAATAAAAACAAAATTAAACATCACCTCTAATGATGTGGCTCTACTATGCCAGGGGAATCTTGAGTTGGTAATCAGACTTAGTGTTCGGCTTGCAGTCTCAGGAGAAAGGCAGCTCCTCCATCAGGGCTGGTGTGCTTTTAGTATTAGCCGTTAGATATCCCACCACCAATTGCATGCTTATAACTCTCATGCTATATATTACTCTCTACCCATTTTTTAGAATTTTCCCCCTACAGTGGGCTTGAAATTTCTCTTGAGGTGATTAACATAAAGCAAAAAAAAAAAAATTCCCTGTTTGACTTGAAATGTAACTGCCTCCTTATTCAGACAGGAAAAAATACTTTATGTGAATGAACACAGCAAGATTTGCTTGGTTTTGTTCATGACGGCAGGTATAGGGAGGTGGGGTGGTCTGACGCTGTGTAAACAGAGAGGCTCTGTACGAACACCAGCCAACATCGGCTACTGCACACCCGCCAGAACGCCTACTTCACAATAACTGAGACGCAGCGAGAAAAAAAGGAAGTGTAGCTGGTTTCACTGGGCGTTTTCTGCTATTTCCCTTCTTCAAGGTGACCTGGAAACACTGTAGAGAAAGTCTAGCAGTCTGCCCTCCAACCATTAAAGTTCATTTTTAAAAAAACAAAGAGCGAAGAGCTAGGAGGGGAAAAATGAAATTAAGAGAAGGGGGTGTTTTATCTGCACTTGAGAAACTCAGGAGAAAAACTGAAATTATTCCTATTAAATTCTTAATCCACACATACCATTTTGATTCGTGTAAAAAGATGTGCTAAAAATATAATAATAGTAATAATAATGATGATGATGATGATCATAATAATAATAATACTAATAATAATAAAATAATAAAGAGGGGGTTTCCAAGACTCCGAATTAATGTTTCTGGCAGGAAGTGTCTCTAAGTACAAACTACTCAATTATGTTCAAGAAGGAACTGTTCCCAAAAGGCCTCAACTCACTAGAAAATAATAAAACCCTCGGAGCATTTCCAGTGCCTGGGAACATGATTAAACTGAAATGAAACGCGAGGACGCTGACAGGAGCACGGAGCTACGATGCACTTCCACTGCGTCAGGGCAGCGAGTGTCGCTCATCATCCGCCCGACGGCGAGGTTTCTAACTAGGCTGTTTAAAAAGAAACAGAGAAAGCAGTGTTTTCCTGCCTCTCTTCCTCCTCTATGGCGTCTCTTCCTGTCCCTATCTAGGTCCTTCTTTCATGTAAGACCTTGAAAACAGAAAGTACAGCATGTCTCCTTTCCTTCCTCCATCTGTGTGAAAAAGGCACTGACTTAAATTCAGAATCTCGGGTTTTATGTTCATACGCGAGGTTAATACTCACAGAATAAGTACTAACCACACTTAATCACTAGATCACAGCAGACAATGAGACAGCACTACACTTTGGGATCTTACCTAATCCCTTTTGAACCACCCCCTGACACACACATTCACACACACACACACACACACACACACACACACACACACACACACACACACACTCACACACACATGACGGGTGGGGAACACTCATGAAAGAGGCGGGAGAGAGGAGAGAAAGAGCGGGGAGAGGTGGGATAACGGGGAAGGGGGTTAAGGTTACCAGAGCTTTAAAAAAAAAAAAAAACTGATACAAGTATCAGAAATCCATGCATAGAGCAATGAGAAACCTCAGTGGGTAAGGGTGCTTTTTGCCAAACCTGACGGCCAAGTTTGAACACCAGAATCTACATGGTAGAAGGAGAGAACCTTCTCCCACACAGACCTCTACGCACGCACGCACGCACGCACGCACGCACGCACGCACGCACGCACGCACGCACGCACGCACGCACGCACGCACGCACGCACGCACGCACGCACGCACGCACGCACGCACGCACGCACGCACGCACGCACGCACGCACGCACGCACGCACGCACGCACGCACGCACGCACGCACGCACGCACGCACGCACGCACGCACGCACGCACGCACGCACGCACGCACGCACGCACGCACGCACGCACGCACGCACGCACGCACGCACGCACGCACGCACGCACGCACGCACGCACGCACGCACGCACGCACGCACGCACGCACGCACGCACGCACGCACGCACGCACGCACGCACGCACGCACGCACGCACGCACGCACGCACGCACGCACGCACGCACGCACGCACGCACGCACGCACGCACGCACGCACGCACGCACGCACGCACGCACGCACGCACGCACGCACGCACGCACGCACGCACGCACGCACGCACGCACGCACGCACGCACGCACCACGGCAGGAGGTCACACTGCTCCCCAGAAAATAAATCAATTAATGTAGTATACATGTTTCCTAAGCCTGGGTACTCTGGAAACAGTGTGATAGATACATGGTCTGTCTGAGTGAGGGGACAACAGAGACAACAGAAAAAGAAGAAAAACAGAGAAGAGGCACAGGCTCCAAGGACCCACTATGGTCAGAGCAACAGCTTGGTTGGCGATGGGGAAGGGTGCCATGAGAAGTCCCAGCCAACCCCTACTCTGCTCACAGGCACCCAGTGGGACTTGCTTTGTCACAAAGACACATGAAAGCTATCTCAAGAAAAGACAGATTTCCGAAAGTGTGAACGCTTTTGGTAAACAGCCCCGACAATGATAAGTTAAGAATATTTTGAAACATACCAAATGTGAAGGCTCATTTATCCCGAGCGGTTCCTGAAAGACATATTAAAATAATTTAAAGATTGCATCGTTCATCTTAGCTGACATCAGGATGTTTTGAAATTATCCTTCGTAAAAGATTTCCATGGTCTCACCAAGTTCCTAAATTCCTGCACCTGTCCAGGACCCCATGGGAATTTCAAGACTAATTTTTGTTGTTGTTGTTGTTGTTGTTTGTTTTTGTTTTTGTTTTAGTACTGGTGTAGCTAGGAGAAAGGAGCTCCGGGGTACATTCTAGAAAGGGCCTCGGTTTCTGACAGAGGCATTTGGGCCACTCTGGTGCTTTTTAATCATCACAGGGTCACCGTGTCGGACACTCCGTGACTATGCACGACAAGGCTGTTCCTTCTGTTTGGAGAACCCTGTAAGGTACCAGAGGGACCCTTCCCTTGGGCAAGGTCTTAACTGCTGGCCACAGACACAGCGCCTTTCTCCCCCCGCCCCCCGCACAGATAGAGAGCCCTTCCCCACCCCCCACCCCCCCACCCCCCCCAGCACAACCTACACCCTTCATCCTCTCACTAAGCACGTTGCTATGATTTTCTCAAGAGCCATGTGGACAGTCCTACTCCTACAGTGTCTCCAGTGAGTCAGCACGATACAGGACAAGTCAGAACAACTAAGCAGTGCTGCATCAATGAGCCGGACCTACTACAGAGATGCCTCAGGTGTGCTTTCCTATCTATGAACCCCTCTGCTATCCACAGATACACAAAAGAGAATCTAATTGTTTTAGAACAATGTTCTACGCCAGTGGTTCTCAACCTGTGTGTCTCGACCCGTGTGTGTGTGTGTGTGTGTGTGTGTGTGTGTGTGTGTGTGTGTGTGTGTGTCTGGGCGGGGGGGGGGGGGGATGTGTCTAAGATCACTGGAAAACACAGATGTGTATATTACGACTCATAACAGTAACAAAATTACAGTTATGAAGTAGCAATGGAAATAACGTTCTGGTTTGGGGGTGAGCACCACAGGAGGAACTGTATTAAGGGTCGCCTCATTGGGAAGGTTGAGAAACCCTGCTCTATACAGTCAACTCTGCCCTTTCCCTGCTTCTGGCACCGCTCTGCCCCTTACTTCACTTACCAGTTGGATTGGTCGGATTGACAAGATCGTGTTACTTGATCCTCCCCAGTCGAAAAAGCATTTGTATTTTCCTTTCTCTAAAATGTACTGATCTCCACAGAAGAACTTCTGGTTGTAGGCAACCCACCTAGTAGGGAGAGAAGAGCAGGGTGGAGAAGGGAGCTGCTAACACCTCTAAGCCCCACTGACTCCCCCAGGCTCCTCGGTCGGGCAGGGACTACGTACACGCCACTCTTCACATGAATGGATCTTGTTTCACTGCCAAAGCCGATTTCTTCTAAGTCAGAAATTTCTTGATTTGTAATGTCAATAAATTTCCCACTTTCTAAGTCAGATTCAAACAGTGTGACAGAAGATTCTATAAAATTCTAAAAAGAAGGAAGAGGTCTGTTTAAGAAAAACATATGCAACACAATTCCACATACCGTCAGGATAATGTTCACATTAATAACTCCAGGAAGAACTTTAAGTGACATGAAATACAACATTATCATCTCTATTCCTATTTGCTTTAGAGAAACGCATTAAGCCTGGATTTGCTCTAATGTGAAAATAACACGTGCCAAATAAATGGAAATTAGTCAACAGGTTTAGGTAAACCGCTAGGATTAAATGTATCACACATAGCAATAATTACAGGAAATAATCAAACCCTCACTTGAGCAAAATCCACACAAGGCAAGGTTTAAATATAACGTACTGTGAGCAACAGGAGGGTTAGGGTTAGGGTTAGGATTCTGTGAGCCCTAAATACAACTCAGCTTTTAAAAAGCTGCTTGTTCAAAATCAAAACGAGGTCAGAAAATTGTTTCCAAAGTTGATATGTTTATGATCTTATAAAACACTTAAACATAAACACATGGTAGACTGAAGACAGAGGCCACTCACACGAACAACGTTAAAACCAAACATATAAATTCCTAATTTCATTAGTAAGTGAAGAAACTCTAAAATGACTAGATGCAATTTTATACGACAGCCTTCCAGGAAGAGACTTAAAAAATATATAATAAAACATACTTGTTCCCAAAATTTAAAAAAAAAAAAATTGAATGAAAATTTCCATTTCTCCCTATCCAATCATAAACACTCTTAATTTTAAAAGATTTACATAGATATGTATATATCTATAGAGATAATTTCTTTATGAACATTTCTTTTTGCATACGTGAAATGTTTGCTCATTAAGTTCTCGTCCTTTCATTTCTATCACACGGGGGGAAAAAAGCTGGGTAGGCACAGCGGAGCACGCCTGTGTCCCCAGGCTGTTCCCTGGGGCTCTCTGGCCAGTCATCCCGGCCAAGTGAGTGATGTCCAGGTTCAGTGTGAGAGCCCAGCTTGAACAATCAAGTGAAAGCTTAAGTGGAAGATATGTATCGACTATGAACCCCTGGCTGAGACACAAAGGAACACACCCACACCAACATACACACACATACAGGAAGCCATGCACACACATAAACTGCTTGTAAGTAAAGAAAATGCTGTTAATTTCTCTATACCCCATGATTCTAAACTTCTTACCTTCTTAATTCATAAAAATAACATTTATAAATACAATACTTCCAGGTAAACACTGATTTCTTATAGACAAGACAAATAAAAGTTGAAAACAAAGGCAACTCTAGTGAGTAGGAAAAATGTCCTTTATCCATCTTGAACTGAGCAACGTGTCCTCCCCCGACCCCGCCTCCTTCCTTCCCTTCCTCTCTCCCTCCCTCCTTTGGCTTTCTGAGTCAGGGTTTCTCTGTGTAGCCCTGGTTGACCTGGAACTCAGAGATCTGCCTGCCCCAGCCTCCTTAGTTCTGGGATTAAACGTGTGTGCCACCACCACGCAGCCAACTTTCAAGGATTTAAAAGCTGCTGACAACGAGAGGTCAAATGTCCTATCAAAATGAAGGCTTTGCCTAAAATTTTTTCCCACAAAATAATTTCCAATCCTTAACTGAGTTTTCAATTCTAGCTCCAGAGGAACCCTCCGTGATCCAAGACAACCACCACTGCCTTCACTGCTTTTGCATGCTGCGTTAAAAAAAAAAAAAGTACATTGAAAAGGTTCATACTAAATCAGCCACCCTTCTAGTCCTTATTAAAATAAACTTCATTTCTTTCTTTCTTTGTTTTTGTTTTTTGGATTTTTGTTTGTTTGTTTTGATTTTTGTTTTTGAGACAGGGTTTCTCTGTGTAGCTATGGCTGTCCTGCTGGAACTTGCTCTGTAGACCAGGCTGGCCTTGAACTCACAGAGATCTGCCTGTCTCTGCCCTCCAAGTGCTGAGATTAAAGGCGTCCCCCACAACTGCCTGGCTATAAAACTTTATTTCTAAAACACATTTCCTTACATGCGTGCACACACACACACACTGAGCCGTATGAGGAATGAGACTTTAATAACCCGTGATCGTCTTTCACGTCCACAGATAAGCTTACCAAGGAGGTGTGATATTTATGAGTGACCTATCAGCACAGTCCTGCTGACAGCATGCACCTCCCCAGCAGAGGAGCACAGATGCAGGTATGCCTCGCCTCTTTTCCTCCACGCTGAAGGGGCACATAACAGCTTACAACCACTACGAGGATCGTGGCTGGATGGGGCTCTGCCACTTGTCAGAAACCAGTACCAACAAGAGACCGACAAAACCAGATCTAACCATAATGGAAGAGTTCATGGGCAGCGCTCAGTTAGTGGTTTCCCATTTCTCGTGACGAGGACTCCCTGTCTCTATCCAGTTCCTCTGACCCGTGAGTACCTGTAATTTACTTCTTGAGCTCTTGGGACTAGAAAGCACAGTGAGCTGGGATGTGCTGTGGATCACTGTGTTCCAGTGGAAAAGGACGCATGTGTGTTGCCTAGCTGCCGTTTCGCTAAGAAATACTTGTGTTTAGAGGGATGCACTTGACTTGAGCAATGCCTTGCACACGCCACGCTGTAGTAGTAGGGGAACCGCCGCAGCAAGAAGAGTCAGCTGAGCCTCAGGCCACATGTGACAGTGCGGCTTGGAGCTGGGAAGAGGAAAGGCCTCTTGACACGGGATTCATTGCAGAATGCCCATGTTGAGAGCATAAAAGACTGCAGAAATACATTCACACACCCCAAGTTCTCTACACTGTCCCCAACCCCGGAGCTTTGGTCTGTAGGGATGGGCCGAGTAGTGTTGCTCCCCTCTTTCTGTTCTCTGCTTTGTGGCTTTTCTTGCCTTGTAGCGTTTGTTGTTTTCCAGCTTTTTCCAGGTCCCTCTGAACCACTACTCTGGCTTTGTCCCATTCTCGATTTTCCTTTCAAACCTGCCAAACACAGAATATCAGGCCCAGCTGATCGGCAGCCAGAGCTGGAGCTCAAAGCCAATCCGTGCACTCAGTCACATGCTGGTGCTGGGTTGCAACCTCCTGAGGATGCACCTCTAGAGGCCACATGTACAAAATATGGAATTATACAAGGAAAATCCCAGGCTGGGTGTAGTTCATGGGTAGTGAAGTTGCATAGCGTGAATGAGGTCTTGGGTTGGCCTCCTCAGCACGGGGGTGGGGGTGGGGGGTGACCCCAAAAACAATGAAACAAAACATCTAAGTGTCTTAGTCTTTTTTAAAATTTTATTTCTTTTCACAAAAGATTTATTTATGTATATAAGCACCCTATTGCATGTATGCCTGCATGGCAAAAGTGAGCATTAGATAGAAGATTCCATTATAGATGGTTGTAAGGTACCATGTGGCTACTGGGAATTGACCTCAGTACCTTTGGATGAGCAGCCACTGCTCTTAACCTGTGAGCCATCCCTAAGTGCCTTATGTTAGAGGCTGAGTAGAGCAGACATTTGCAGCCATGTTGAGGGTTAGCCTGTGAGTTCTAGGTAATTACATCTCTGATTTTCTCTGCACATTTAAGTCACTGAATATTCCACAGGCGAGGGTAGGCTTCATCTCAAGGAGGATCGACAGCAATGGGGTGACTTAAAGGCTATAGTCAAGTTTATATTTTTAAAGTACTTGACTTATTCAGTACAGTCTCAAGTGGAGAAAACTGTGAGAGAAAACTAAGAGCCACTTTAAGCCCAAACATGAATTACAAGGCTCAGCAATTTGATGACTTTTAAATTCCATAAACCGTCTCGGCTGACCCAGCCAGCGACCTCTTATACTACAACCCTGGGCAGGCACTGTGATTCAGGTGCTGACGGAGACCTGCTGAACCACCAACTTAAGGGAAATAGTGGTCGGCAATACCGCCTGGGCTTAGAGGTCTGAGGACAGACCGTAGGCCTGGCAAAGAGCAAAATCAGACATCAAAAGTAAATCTAGACCATAAGGTAGTGTAAAAATGAAGGAAAACAGGGACGTTGAGCAAATTTTATTGAGGGAGAGAAGGAATAAAAATGTCTCAACCCTGAAGCCTGAACTGGGCCACATTCCTTTCACTGTACTACTTTCTTCAAAAGCGCCCAGCAAAACATGAATATATGAGTGACTCATTTGGAACTGGGAATACATTTCTCCTTGTCCTCTTCAAATCATTAAATGGCACAGTTCCCATTGTCCCCAAGGAACGTATCCGCTATTTGACCTGAGTAAATCCAGAGTGCTCTATGGACTGCAGCCAGGATCTCTGAACTGACACTCCTCACTCAGCACAGCTTCCCTGCCTGCTCTGTGGTGACTTCGCATGGCCTCACATGACTGACAGCCACGCTTCCCCTTTTCCAGATTATGGGCATTCCAGACTACAGGACAGAGGCATGTCATACCAGCGTTCACCGTTCACTCAGCAAGACCGTCAGGGTCACAATTCCTGGCTGAGGAATATACAAATATCAAAATGTAACTTGTCTTTACATGTCTTTAAGGAGCTTGGGCAATATATACATACATTCTATGTCTAAAAAAACATATAGTTCTTTTAGTAAAAGTTATCTGAATGCACATTAGAGATAATCTTCTAGAACAATATCTGAAAGTCATGTAAACATGCTACATATGTGCACTGACCTGTCACGTGACCCTACATGACTAGCTAGCTACCAGTGAAATGACAAGCCTAATAAGCCTTTAATGGAATGAAATCCAGTTTTCTACCATGAAGCTGTTCTTTAAGGCCATACAAGTAGAATGGTGAAAATGGGGAACATGGCATGTGTCCTACACAGCTTGCTTGCTGTTCAACCATCCTAACCCTAACATGTTCAGTGGACTCGCAGAGCCTTTGTCAAGATTAGTGCAGGAGAGCCATAAACCAATACTCGATAGTACTAAGACTGTCACAAGGATTAGAATGTCAGCCTAAAACCTAACCTGAAGACACAGGGCAGAAGGGGTTTTATCTGAAGAGCACATCTGCTTACTCATTACAAAAGCTCGCTCGAAATGTTCATACATGTTCCACACCTTTGTGTACAGCAGTGCCTCTCTAACTCTTGGCAGGTTCCAGCCAGTGAGTTCAGAGATGCTAACACATCCTTCGGAACGTGCTATCATCATTAATGCTCCCACCTGACTCTCTTTTTTACGTATCTGGGAAATTCTTGTAAGTATCTAACAGTGACTATCACTGACGGGAGCCATGGCCCCAGCTCCTCAGTGCATGGGACCACAGTGCCCTTAAGAGGAAGGAAAGCGGGCTTTGTCCTATTTGGTTTTGTCTGTTTTCCTTTTGGTGGTCTTGTGAGCTGCATGGCCCTTGTGTATTTGAATTAACATTATAAAAGGTATCCATCTGCTGCTGCAAAAACAACTCCTGTACTCAATCTGCCATGGAGTGTCCTCCATTTCTTCCATGTAGAACTTGGGTTTTTTTTTTTTTAAACTTACTTTCTTACTAAAAAAGATCATTTATGAAAAAGCAAAAGGCTTCTCCCTTGCCCCCTGTGCACCTTCTCTTCTGAGTGGGGGCCATGAAGGCTGCTGGTCCACACAGGCAGAAACCTAACGCACCTGTGACCGATCCCTATGGTCATCTAAAGTCTGTGTGAGCCTGTGATTACTCTTCATTTTGATATCAGTCCCCTCAGGGAGGGCTTGAAAAACATTCTAGAAACAGAACAGAGATAATCTGGGAAGAAATTACTTGGGTGGTAAAAAAACATGTTCCTCTAGACAGTTTAACAAGTGCAGAGGGCTAGTTAGTGTAACAAGCCACGTTTGATAAGCTCCACTATCCTAGGAACTCTGCAGCATCCATCATCTGTCTAGCATGCGTCCACTTCTATCCTATAATAGTCTGGACTTCTTATCTCTAGCATTATCTCCTTCACTATTCTATTTCTCCATATAGTCACCAAAACCACCTTCCCAAGCTGCTCATTTTCTAATGTCCACTGGTTCACCAGTGACTCACACTCAACTCAAGGACGATGAATCTGAATTCTTCCATGGCCCTAGGCCCTCATTCACTGCTCTGGACTCGACCTTCCACAGTTCTCTCTCACATCCGGACTTAACTGCCTTACTCTAAAGACACCACGGCTGCACTTCCATGAGAGCTCTTAAGCTCAGCACCACGAGCATCTGGTGTCCCTGCAATTTGTTATCATTTTCATTATTATTATTATTGCTCGTGCTGTTGTTGTTTTCATTGTGTGTGTGTATGTCGAGGTCAGAGGACAACATCACGGAATCAGTTTCCTCCCTCCATGTGCATCCTGGGGATTGAATGCACGTCCTGCGGCTCTAACAGAATGAGCCATCCTCTTGGCCCATCCTGTCATACTTTCGTGTTGGGGAAGACCTTCACAACTCAGGGCTGCAGCAGCACTTCCTGGCTTCTACCCACTAGATGTCAGTAGACCCACATCCCCTGAAAGGACGATCCAAAAAATATCTCCAGATATTGCCATATGGGTAAGATCACCCCCAGATGAAACTCCTGTCACCCATTAACATGGATCTCTTGATATAAAAGAACACCTTTGCTTTCCTTTCATGCCACGCCATGTGTCCATCCTGAAAACCTTTCACTTGGGTCACCTTGAGCAGGAGCCTCAGCTGAGCCATCATCTTTGGTGTGTGGTCCTATGTCCTCCAAGTAGAGAGACCTGACCAACTGTGCATTTTCTACATCTAACAAAGGAGGTACTCAAAAAATAACCAGTGAATCAATGGATGAAAAGGAAAAAGTAATCTAGGTGTTGTGGCACAAGTCTTCACTCCCAGCACTCAAGAGTCAGAGGTGGGGGAGGTGGGGGTCACTAAGAATTCTAGGCTAGCCTGGTCTACACAGTGGGTTCCAGTCCAGCCAAGGCTACAAAGAGAAGAAACTCTTCTCAAAAAAATAAAAATAAAAACAAACAAACAAGCAATAAATAGATATTCTCTAATAATCACCACAGGCAAGAAAAATAGGCAAGTGCTGCTCGGTTGGATCATGTCTGATTTTCATGAAAAGATAACACAGGTTAATCAGAATTAATGTTAAGAAAGCAAACTCACAGCTTGTAGGTACCGGAAAGACATGATGGGGCCGCTCAACGCCCCACAAGTACTGCTATCTTCAAAGTCTCCTTCTTCAAGTAGGAATTGCTGGCCTTTGAAATGTTCCTTGTCATAGGCAACCCACCTAGAAATACAGGGTACTCAATTGAGCCACTGAGAAAACTAGTTAAGAGAGCAAAAGAGGCAAGTACGAGGATAAAAGGCAAAGTTATTCATCTAGTATTGTAAAAAGGACCTTATTTGTTTCCATGCACCAAGGACGAATGGTATGTATCTCGTGGATCATTAACTTTTATAGTTTGGATACTTCTCCCAACAAAAGGTTAATTGCAGAATTGCAAAAGAGCAAGCGTCTTACGTGTTTGGGGCATGACTTGTACTCCATGGTCAGAGGCTCACCATGGTCAGAGAGCACTTTGCCAAGTAGAAATAATGGAAAGTACACACAGCCAATGAGAAAAGTTTCCAACCCACACCGAGATCCAAGGAACTCATTTTCATTAGACTGATTAAGCCCTTTTTGGAACCAAGGAAAGACTACTTCATTAATCATTTACTCAAGGTCTAAGCCCAAGGAACCCTTCGTCCACAGGGAGGTTTTCCCAAGGAGAAACTGGAAAGGCTACTGAGCTGAAATCCTGTATGTGGACTAAAACATCTGTAAATGCCTATGGGTGGGAAATCTTGGAGCTTGCATCTTATCTGGGCTTCCGGAAACAGGAAGCATTTCTGCAGCGCACTTTCCAGGGACGCCAGTTTCCTGAGCTCCAGTCTTACAGCCGCATCGGGAGACACTGATAAGCACTCCTGGCTCCTCTGTGAATCTAACCTCTTTGTAAGGATCACACCATGGGTGCCTAATGCAACGTGGGCACAGGTGACTCACTAATGTACAAGGAAGTATAACAAGTAGCCTTTACCTGCACTACACAGGAAGGGTGGGACCTTCCAAATGGATAGATTACTAGGTGACTGCCCTTCTCCTCCACAGCTGAGGACCTTCTGAATCAGAAACGTGAAAAACCTGAAGCCTGAGAGGCTGCTGCTGCTTCTTACTACTTTTTATCACTTGGAAGCAGTGAAAAAAAAAAAATATATATATATATATATATAATTTATTTATTTATTTTTTAAAGACCTTTTTACACAGCACAAAGCTGTACCCTTCCAGCCTTCATCACTTTTTGTCTTCTGTTTCTAGGTGCATGCAATGCTGGGAGCGGAATTCCAAAGTAAGTGGAATGGAGCCTGTAAACATATTGGGAATTTTTAATGAGGATGCAATATGGGGAGTAGTAACATGATTGTATCTTAAACTGTACTGTGAAAATAAATTTCACAGAAAGCTTAACACTGCCTAAGCTTTCTCTCATATTAAGGGAGTTACTTGAAGCTTGTTTTGAGCTATGTTTGACAGAGACAAAGAATGAACGCTACAGAGACCTTACTGTACCTATTTCATAATTACAGCAAGGCAATTATAAATCATCAGGCTTGCTGCGCTCAGGTTCCTCTAGATGGAAGGGGATGAAGAAGGGCCCACAGTGTCCATATATAAAATCAACCAGCCAAAAAGCCAAGAAACAAGGGAAGTGCAGAAATGACGAGCTAACTAGATTACTTTCCCAGTGGGAACAGTGTGTTTCTCTTCTTGACTGCCACATAAAGCTGTAAGTGTGCATTCCCTATCACAGATCATCCCCAGACTTTTATAAAAAGGTAAATCCAGAAAACAGAAACATCTATCACACTAATTTTTAGCAGATAATATTTTCCAAGGCAGAAAACTAGTGTTCAATCCATCTGGTTTCCAGGGGAAACCATTTCGGTCCCAGGGTGAGAAAAAGGCAAAACCCTTCTGGAGCAGAGTTTGAACAGTACACACATGTGTTCACAAAGCAGGAAACATAACAAATATGCAGAGCCGAACAAAATCGTGTCTGCCCAAACTGTATCTGCCCATTAAACACGAAGCAGGCTTTTAATTCAGGGGTGAGTAATTAAGTGATTACCGCCATGCCGGACCAAGGATCAACATGACCTACACATCTACAATAGTAGAACTGGAGGGGACTGTAGACAGGCTCGCACTTATGAATATTTTTAAAGCATCACTTGCTACAGGGGCACAAACAAGTCATATAATTGATGTCACATCAATACTTGACAACAAATTGAACCACATGCAAAACAACCCGTGTGTGAAGGGAGATGTGAGCATATCAGCTTTGAGCAAAGCTTCTCCTTGGTGTTTTACCCCCACGTGACACGAATACCAGGGCAAACACTAGCCTGGGCACAACCTTTCTAGGTTGTTGCTGCAGGAATCCTGACTGAGGCTGGGGTCGCAGCAACACCCGTGTTTTCTATCTAGTGAGATTTGGACGGTGTCGTCGAAAGAGGTCCCAGGACAGGGGACCACAGGTGCCAGCACTTTTGACTTTGGGAATCACAGAGCTCACTCTAATCCTTTAATGAGATAACTCACTACCAAGGCCCTTAGAACATAAGTGAGCCAACAACAATAGGGCAACCGGATAGCGGATTTAAAAAAGAAAAAACTGGGACTTCACCCATGTTCATACTCCATAAAGAACAGAAATTTACCTTGCAACTGTTCTACAGTGTTTTAGAAAAGCTAGGTATTGAATGTTTATATTAAATACACAATATAGTTTCTATTTCAAAATCTTTAAAACCTGTAAGTGGGCAGTCACTACTAAGCTATACATTTTATTTCCTACATTACAGAAGGGAAGTAGCCTGGAAGATTACAGTTGGCGGTTTTATCTTATTTAGCACATTTTAAAAGCTAATCTTCAAAAGTAGACTCATAAATCACATACTGAGAATATGACACTCACACTCCACCAATGACACGAATTGATCCAATGCCATAGAAGTCCTTATCACTTTTTAAAAATTTAGGGACAGAATCTATATGTTCACTAAACTCTTTGGCATGTCCACGGAAGTGAGGTTTTTCATAAATGATAACCTGAAAAACATGAAACTGTTATTTAATGTGCTCATATTGTAGCATGCAAACATTCAGGATCATGTAAGTGGTATTTAAGATAAAAACATGAATAGGGAGCAATATCTTCTTTTAAATTAACTTTATGATAAAAAACAGCATTTGATAGTCACAAAGAATATAAGAGCCAATGCCATCCTTCGGGTCTAGCACTAATTCTCATGTTTCTCTCACATTAATGTACCTGGCTATGATTACATTTTTCTGGTTACCCAAATGTTAGGGCCACTACATAGGCTAACCCGTCTTACAGGTGACTCTTGAATTTTCTTTTATCACTCTTGTGTTGTGAATTCACTGCAGATCTCCCTCATACCCCATAAGACTTAAAAACAAACGGCACTTCCGGTACATAAAGCTAAATTACCAATTGAGTTCCCTGCCAACTATTCCTTCTTACAACACTGGCTACTTTTTATACTTGTTGATATTTGCTGAAAAGGAACAGGTGTGAAGTTTTCAATGTAAATGCAGTATTTTCTGAAACTAAGAAATAACTGGAAGCACAAGTGTTTTACTAATTGGCCATTATGTCCACATCTGGAGATGGTATCATGAACGGGACAGGAAGGAGATGGACACCAGAAGAGAACTGTTGCCACACAGTGTTCTCTTTACTATTTTTCTGTTTTTTACTTGGGAAGTCACTCCTGCCCTAAATACATGGCTGTGATAAGAGTAGTAATCTACTCTTCATCCTTTGAGCTGTTAATGGAATAATCTGTATACAACTAAAACCTCAGATATTGGTGAATAAATCCCTAGGTTTAAATACATAAAACTAAACAAAACATAACTTATTCCTTAAAAATTTACTAATCTTGATAATTCTATACATTAGGTTTTCATAGGAAACTTTTATATATACACATATAAAGCAAAGTTAAATATATACATATATATATTATATGCAATGAGGTTTTATTCAGGATGATATTCAAACTAAGTAAAAAGAAGTATTTCTTCATGAATAAGCTCTTATGACATCATCAATATTAATTAATTTCCAGTTGCCAAGTTTTGATTACTTATGAAATCAATCTGCTCATATATGATGCCTACAACCTGGCATATGCCCCAGGATACCTCAGCCTCTCACACATGAAGATGTGATTCACCACACTTGGGAGCTGCAGCTGGTGTCACATGGAGAGTGTCCCAGGTAATTCTGCATTGATTAGTCAGATGAGCAGTTTGGAACGTTTGCTGCTTTCTGACCTCATGCCAAATCAAAGCAGTATACTGAGAATGGAAAGTAGGCTGATACAATTTTTATAGTCAGATGATTCCAGCATGTAGCCAGGGTGCAACAGATGCGCTCAGACATGTTGAGTTTTAAAAGACTCCATCCACAGGGTTGAGACAGTTGCAGTCAATTCTGTAAGCTGTGATGTGGAGCAAAGAGGAGGACTGGTGGTACCTTACTTTGTGAAAAGGAAGGATGGATGTCGCCCTCCACACCCATCTCTGGCAGGAGAGGCTACTTCCTGCCTCTCAAGGCTATTTGCGTCTGATATTCCCCCATCTCTCCTTACACACATTTTGTAGCATTATTTTCTCCTCCTGTAACGTGTCACTTATGCCAGCCCGTTTCCATTGCCTCCACCCCAGCCCTCCTCTTTGGGCACTCATAATTATAAACTGATACCTATGCAGCAGGAGCTAGCTGTAGCTCATCAGCATTGACCTATTTCCAAGCATCATCATCAAATCCCGCTGAGTTCACTGGGATTTACTTGAGTACCAACTTCAACATCAATACCTCCACTGCCAAATAGGAATCAAACGTGTCTGTCACCTTCCTACACAGTGGTCTGTGGGAAGACACAGCCCTCCAGCTGCCGTGTACACTGCAGTCACAGAAAACCTTCTACGCAGTCACATCTGACTACTGCAGCCTCCACTCGTTAGACAGCACACGGTCAGGTCACTATATGACAATCAAAGTACTTGAAAGATTAGCGTTGAGTCTTTTGAGGCAGTTCAAGACTTACCTTTAAGTTCATAGGCATTTCCACTTTCAGTCCACCCTGGAGATCACAAGATATATAAAGACAATGTAAACATGTAAAAAGTGGGGACGTAACAAACTTATGTGTAAGTCACAACAAATATCTTACTAGTTAAGACTAATTGTTTGTGGAGCCATCAAAAATTAATTACGGTACATTTAGAACCCTATAGTAGTCAAAACCAAGTCAGATTGATCTACATCAGTATAGATGGGGCTAGAAATCTTGAAAAGCTTTCAGATTACACCCAGGCAGTTAAAGATTTAATACAGCAGCTGTGGAGCATCCCAAGTGGAAGAGCAGGACCGCTAACAGCTCCAGAAATTACACTTGGTAGAGCAGATCCTTAAGCCCCATAGCAAAACACATCTCCTAGAATTATTTATGTTTTCTAAGTGAGGCCACGGTACCATCTCTATTCCTGTATCTTCCAGTTCCAGCTGCACAGCCAATCATACTTAATGACTTGTAACATGAAGACTGGATGCCCTACATAGTAACACAGTCCTCACAAAAGCCCTCACACTTCATAATGTTAGTGCTAAAAATGCTATTCCACATTGGGATGCTTCTCATAATTTCTGCATTTGTCCTTGTTTCTGTTTTCCAAGGCACAGAACCAAGCATGTTTTTTTTTTCACATAGCCTGCACTTAATTGAACATTTTGCTTCTCAAAAAATATGAACAAGTTTGCCACAGAGATGCTGTAGGCACTTATTTAATCTTTAAGAAGATAAACACTGAAAGAGTAAGCAATTTATTATTAATGCTAAGTTTACTATTCATTATCAAACTGGAAGAGACAATCTACTACAACTAATTTTCTAATGAGCATCAACAAGACAGACTCTGGACTTTATTAAATATTTAAAACTTCGTAGAGCAATACTTATTAAAACACTGTATGTGTTGTGATAGACTTGCCACAGTTCCAACTAAGTGCAAACATTCTGTATAATATGAACAGAAATACAATGTACAGTTTGGCAGTTCAGTGGTACAAAGTCTGATCCGCTGGGGAAGAGAGAAGCCTTTGGTGGAATCTGCTTACCATTTGAAGAGGGTACAGGGATTTCATTTCTGCTGCAGAAATCTCAAAGAGCCCCTGGTCTTCCTCCAAAATTGTAGCTTGCCCCTTAAAATTAATATCTGGGTAGGCCAGCCAACTAAACAAGGTACAAATGGTTGGTTAAAGTATGATAATATTTTAGCTTAGTACTCTAAAAGGTAAAAAGTTTATCAAGAAATTCCATTGATAGAATTACACTAATAAAGTGAACCAATGTAATTAAACAGTCTATGAAGAAGAACGCTAACATGTTGTTAAGTGTTTGCATTTGCAAACCCCCACCTTATAACGTGTTTCTGAGTACTGTGTATTAATTTCTGCCCTAGAATTTTCTAAGACCTAGGGCATGCCGCACCTTTAATGCAGGCAGACTTAAAAATCTTTGCTTTCCAGTTAGTACCCCGGGACTGATCATTTATCCACTAGGTGAGGGGTGACCCTCTGCCTTCGCCTTTTAAAACAGAGAGGTAAAAAGAGACAGAGCAGTGCCATATGTCTGCTACTGAGAAGGGATCGGCAGTTAACACGAGCTAGAAATCATTTAGGGTCCAAATTTTTAGGTCAGAGACATGTTTCTATTTTTCAACCCCAAAATGTGTAGATAAGAAGACAATGTGATCCGTCCATCGGGCAGGCTGGGGACTCTGCGCCTGCTCCTACAAGTCATACGTCAAAGCTTTAATTAGAGCCGAAGAAAGACAGACTCTGCTTTAAGCCTTCAAGTAGTCATTCTTGGGTATCCAGGAGCCATCAACACCACCAACTAACTAAGACTTCAGAGTTCATGTCTCATCTATTGAAACATGAAGCAAAAAGTGAACTCTGGTGGCCATCAATCATTCTAATAAGGACAGGCTGACACGCACACTCCTGACTTCACCGTGAAGGACGCAGATTTGGGGATGTTCAGCTCCTCCAGGTTGGGGATGGACCGGTGTATGTAGATCGGGCAGCAGCCAGGGTCAGACTGTGGGCACAGCTCTATCTCTGGAATGCTGCAGTCCTGGAGAAGAAGAATTGCCTTTGAAATCATCCAGAGACACACAGCTAGTCTCCTGAACACCCTGGGCACAGAGTTACAATGATTTTTATTGTGTAGCGGGATCTCTCCATGAAAACAACTCAAGGGAGGAAGTGGTGATACTTAAAGGACAAAACACAGATTTTCTCAGGAGTCATATGAGTAAAACAGCAATCATATAAATGTTGCCAGAAAAATTACTGTCTCTTTTTAAAACATATTTTTTTTTTCTGCTTCATTTTTAAAATACTTGCCCCATTAAGAATGGCTCACATAGCCGGGCGTGGTGGCGCATGCCTTTAATCCCAGCACTCGGGAGGCAGAGGCAGGCGGATCTCTGTGAGTTTGAGGCCAGCCTGGTCTACAAAGTGAGTCTAGGACAGGCAAGGTACACAGAGAAACCCTGTCTCGAAAAAAAAAAAAAAAAAAAAAAGAATGGCTCACATTGCACACGACTTTAATCCCAGCACTCGGGAGGCAGAGGCAGACAGATTGCTGTGAGTTTGAGGCCAGCCTGGTCTACAAAGTGAGTCCAAGACAGCCAAGGCTACACAGAGAGACCCTGTCTCGAGAAAAAAGAAAGAAAAGAAAAAAGAATGGCTCACTTGCTAAAGGGTTTGAGTGCCAAAGGTCTGCAAGTCTTCCTTCGCAGAAACATAACAAAGCCTAAAGGGAGGAAGTGACTTTAAAAAACCTGATCTCCTGGGGGACATAAAAAGTAAATAATGGAGAGGCACTGCCCTTCCAGTGTGTTTGTCTAATTTATATCAACAAAGGAGAAGGAACTAGAGGTGAGGGGAAAGGAAATGTGTTTTCCTACTTGTGGAGTGCAAGTTGGCTGGATGATAAAAGCTATTATGAAATTGGACCCCACTTTGGCCTTTAAAAATGAGACCCTCACTGTCAGCACACCCTGTCAGACCTTCCTGTGAAACTGCTCTTGCCTAGCTCTTTTCAGTCTATTTTCACTGCTAGTGCAAACTGCATCATAACTGTAGCTCACAAGTACGAGTCAGGCAGAAGTAGTTTAAATACCTGACCCATCTAGAAATGCTGCCTCCCAGGGACACGTCCAGGATCAAGACGCATCAGAAGGCCTTTGTTTCTGCTTTGCTACAGTGTCAGGATGCACGCTCCTTTCCCAGAGTCCTGCAGCCACACCCCAGCCTCTCTGCTCCCCTCCATCACAACTCTGGCCACTGCAGGTTCTATACACAGTACTCATGATGCATGTGTAGACTACCCTCTTTATTATGGGACATCTCTTATTATATCTAACATGCTGTTGAACAGCAGTTACAATATTGTCCTTTCTTAAGGGATTAGAATCACAGTGATGTCTCCCTTTCCCAAGATTACAGACACCGCTCTGTCCAAACACACACCGCTGGGTACTCACGAGTGCTTAACCACACAATTCAAGATTCAGTAATGTAATTCTCACCTCTAGCGCTAGAAATTCAGGTGAAGGCACTTTAATACAATGAGCACATGCAATAATCGTCAGAGACACCACTAACTACAGACTAGACAACTTCCTTTTTTTTTTTAAAGAGGCCTTGCAATTTTAAATTCTTTAAATCTTCCATGTACCAAGTTCTCGATGATTCTCATTAATAAGTAAGGATGTTACTAGAATACACTGTGCTAAGGAATTAAGTACCCGACAGCTTATATTAGTCAAAATGTGTTATGGCAATTGTCTTCCCAAAATGATACAATTTAAAGAAAAGGATTCTCAATATAAACAGATGATTAAAATGCTAACAGAACATGTTTCCTATGTAGAATTATGACATATAAACTGAGACGCTTTGCCTTAAAATATACTTCTAAAAGCAATTAAATTTATATATCTCCTTTTCATAAATAAGTTCTAACTTGCAGTAAGCTAAAGCAGCACAACTTTTATAGCCATATGTATGTATGTATGATGTATGTATGTATGTATGATGATGTATATATGTATGTATGATGATGTATATATGTATGTGTGTATGGTGTATGTATGTATGTATGTATGTATGATGTATATTTTTCCTTCTGAAGTTTTACTTCACAGTTAGCCAGAAACACCCAGAACAGTCACCTGTCCATCTTCAGTGGCCCTTTGTGTACCCCTGACAACAGAGTGTGGCTAGTACTACTTCAAACACTGCTGTATTAATGGCCCCCTGGGGAGCCGAGGTACAGTAGTGGAATACATAACTAAATGCCTCACACAAACAAGTTTCCTCTGCATTGTGTTAACAAACAATGTCTGGGTGGTGTTCTTTAAAATGGAAAAAGCTAAGAAGCATTTGTGTCTACAGTAACACAGAAGGAAACAGCAAAGCAGCCAAAACATAGTGGCGGCTCGAGAAAAAAAGATGAAGAGAAAAGTGAGAAGTCTTTCCTCCTCAAATACTACGACCCAATTTTCACTCAAGTTGACTGAAAAAAAAAAAGATTTCCTTAAGCAGTCTTTGGGGGAGAGTATTCACAAAAATAGCATCTTTTCAAGACTTGTATAATTACTGACAGGCAAAGGCAGCCAAACTCTAAACAACTAGAGGGTCCTTTATGGTAACCTAGCAACAATAAACAGCTGACTCAAAGTGTGCAGACTTCATCCCACACTTTTCTACTCATGCCACATTTGCTAATGTGTCTTGGTGAAGACTCGTAATGATTAATATGCCCAAGTCAAGGTTATAGGGGGAGAAACAGTAACAATGAATTGCAGTTAGCAAAAAGTAAAACAATAACCAAATTTTCTCCATCTTACACAAGATGCCTTTAGTCTAATCTAACAAGGCATTGCCCTGCGTGATCTATGGTCACAATGAAAAGATCATACCACCTTTGAAATGAATGTGCAATGCCCAGTAAACAAGGACACTTACAACACTGGCTCTGATTTCAGAAAAGACTGCCCTGGAGACATACTGCACTGCTGTCCCCAGCCCCGGCTGCAAATATGAGTCTTAAACAGAATGTACATAGAAGCTGAACGCTGAAGGACCTGCTGGTTCTGTTCATAGTCAGGGGGAGACATCATTGAATCGGAACAACTAAAACCAAGATGATGAAACGAGATCGCTGTGGACGAGGCAAGTCGAGGCAAGGCAAGAGCCTTCGTGAGGAAGAAGCTACCCCTAGGCAGGATGCCGACATAGCTGGAGAAGGAGGAGTTCCATGCTCGGTTCTCACTCCCTAAAATATTTACGCATTCTCTGTTAGAAGCTTAAGAGTTTGGTTTTCCTTCTACAGTAGAAGTTGTCAGTTTGTTGAAGACATATGATCTATCACACCACAACTGAAAAAGAGCAACTCAATGAGCAAACAGCGGGAGAAAGAAAAACATGTGAGCAGGACTCCTTTTATTTTTCTTTCTCATAACATATTCTAAGCAAAAGGCAGATGTACAAATATGCATTTAAATTTCTATGCTCAGCAGATTAAATGTGTTTGATTGTACTCCTGTGTGATCTAGTGGAGTTGTAAAAATGGCTGATTGCCAAGTTTTGCTCACTTTTCCCCCACTAGGGTTGGCATGGTGCCTGGGAGTCACAATTCCAGGAGCAAAACCACAGGCCTCACAAATCCCGAAGATTCCACCTACAGATTAATGATTCCCTTGAAAATTTTTTTTACTAAGCTGGATAATTAAACAACCACTTAACTGGTCTTTGCAGACAAGAGGCACAGTTCCACAAACAAAAGACGACACCGTCCTCTCTGCCATGGTAACCTTTCACATTGCCATGGACCCGTTAATGCTCACCACCACCACCACCCCCTTTGTTTGACGTTACAGAGGCTCTACCATGCTGTCTAATTGCCTATCTATTTAAGATTCTAATTCAGCGACCACCTGATCCAGGTGAGGTGCCTATTCCTGGCATGTCCCAGGCATACCCAGGCTTCAGGCAGCCTGAAATAAGACCCAAAGCCTGCAATATTTCTATCCCCACTGCCCATTACTATCAAGAGGCCCATGAACAGCCACGAATACTTGTTAGATATGAATTTGTTTGTATTTTTGATTCAGATACAATACATGTAGACATAGCTTTATCACAGCTCGAATATTTCTGTATACTACCTGTAATTTTTCTCTATAGTAAAGAAAAGTTTAAGTACATTAGTCAAATCATGAATAATTTCCCCACATTGATAACTTTCAAACTTTTTTTCAGAGCTTCATACTTGAGTACTGCCTATAAGGCACTCCTATTCTACCCTTCCACTCCAACTCCTCCTGTGTTCTCTCGACCTCCCAAATTGATGAACTCATTTTCTAAATTATTAGTTACACACACACACACACACACATGCACACACACTCCATATCTACAGTCATCATATTAGTAACTGCACTGTATCCTGTCTTATCTTGAGGTCGGCCCTCATCAGTAAGTCCATTCCTCCTCTAAGCCACCACAGGGGCTCTCATAAAATGTCTCTCTGTTGGAAGACCTCTCTCATCTTCAATAGCACTTTCCAGCAGAACATTAAAGGGCAACACTTTCACTTTCTCTCCCAATTCCTCCTCCTCCTCTAATAACCCCCAGCACCTTCACATGTACCCGTAACCCCCCACCACACACATGACACACTCATACTAGTTAACAGCATTTAAGTTACAAAAAAGATTCGAAACTATTACCTTTTAATTTAAGAACCCTACAGTGAATATACCTAGCATTATATCTATGTCAGATACATATATTTTTTAAGTTATCATTTTAAATCATTAAATTTTGTAAGTTTAAATGTCTAATTTTATCATTTTCTTAACAAACTGATATGTACAAATTTAAATGTGAAGCTTAATATAATACATTAGCGCAAAACACTAGCAATTCCTTCTTAGCACTGTTAGGCCACAGCACAGCTTTACTACTTGACAAAAACAAAATAAAAGCAGTGGAAAACAGAACAGCTGGGTTACCTTCAAGACACGCTTGACAGAGCCCAGTACGAAGTTCCTCTCTGGGTGCTTCCTGCTCTGGAGCAGCCAGTCCCGGTTTAACACTTTCTCCCCTTCTTCCAGCACACACTTCTGACCTTGGAAATGGGGCTTCTCATATAAAATCCAGCTACACAGACAGAAGCACAGGCTCTGGTAAGTCTACCTCTCTTAGGAAGGGAACGGACCACTTCATGCATCTTTCAAAGCTACGTTTCCCTCCTCTGTAAGTGCAGAATGGGACTTTTGAAAGAATAATTCGGACTAACTTCAGTTCTAAAATGTCTGTACAAATTAGAGATGAAAAGGCTGGAAAAGGGAGACACAGCTCAACAGTTAAGAGCTCTTGTGGCTCTTTCCTAGCAGGTGGCCTCAGTTCCCCCACATGATGTGTCACAATCATTTAGGACTCTAGTTTCAGGAGATTTAACACCCTCCCCTGACCCCTACAGGCACCAGGCATGCACATGGAGCATCCATATATACGTAGGCTAAGCACTAAAATATTAAATTAAATTAAAATATTAAATAAATTTTAAAATGCTAAACATTGTAGCATGTGATGCACATACATATATGTAGGCAAAAACACTCATACACATAAAATAAAAAAATATTAAATAAACTTTAAAATAGTAAACATTGTATCACAATCACAATACAACCCTGGATATGTATTTATGCATACACATACTCTTTATGTCACATACACAAAGCCATATATTTATATAAAAACAATTTAAAGACTCTATGTTTCCGCCTTAATTTTTCTACAACTGGGCACAACAGGCATGAATGCATTTTCCGTCATGGAGACAACACTTCGCCACACTGTTGACAGCACACATATTGGTCAGGGCTACCTGAACACTGCACACGGAAACCCTGGCTCCAGGATGTCTACAGGACAGTGTCCATAGTAACAAAGGAGGCTTTCCCTCACTTTTAGACCACACTAGGAATTCCTCAGTGCTTGAGCCTGTCGGCTTTACAAATGACGCCGTGTGGCCTTCACATTCCATAGCTTCCCACAGCTCTCAAGTAGTTTTTCAAAGCCATGTTTCATTCAACTTGACTTGCAAATCTATCTTGATAATACCGCAATTGTAAAATGACACTGATTGCATACATAAGGTCTTAACAATCCATTTCAGGCATTAAGCACTTAACAGGAGCCTAGGTAGTGTGTCATAGTAAATAAAAATAAGTTATAAGATACTAACAATGTTTCATTTTCCTAGTAAAATGAAGAAAGAGAATACGACTTTTAGTAAAAGTACAAAGATATACATGTAAGAAGACATGGTTAATTCTAAATAATAGGTGGTAATGTTTCAAGAGGGTTCTTACCAGCCCCTTACAACTTTTATCAGTGCCCCATTCGGGAAAGACCATGTTGTAGCATCAGGAATATTACAGTAGACCTCTTGTTTATATTTACTCCCATGGAGATCATAGATAATCATCTGTAACATAGAGCAGGGAGGAGTCATAATGACTAATTTTAAGAATGTAAAGAAAAGTCCACAGTGTTATAGACCACGGACAATAAAATTTCCTGCATGAATAACGCAACTGATTGAAGCAATTACTGTGATGTTAAATCCTTAAGTTTGGAAAAAAACAAACAAACAAACAAAAAAAAAACAAAAACAAACCAAACTCTCACTGTCTAAGTTAAATGTATTTGTCTTCAATTTCGCAAGGCTAAAAGTGACCAGGATTTTCAGCATTTACATTAGCCCAAAGGAGAGCATTCTGCTTACCTTCCCGGGCCTTGGATTACACTTCAGAGTTTGTTTGTCAACATTCTGAAACAATGAAAGTGGAAGAACTAAGATATAACTGGGTAAAAACCATACATATATTACAGAGTTCACATTCCTCACACTCATAAACCCATTTGTCACGCATTTATCAGATAACTATGCCATGTTTACATGTTTACTCAGACTGGAAAAAAAAACAAGCTGTAAATACAGAAGAAAGTAACATAATGTCCCTGCCTTCAAGAAGTACACGGCTTGGAAGGAGCAAACAGATGACCGCACCCCAATAATAGTTTTTAACGTCTGGCTGTGAGTCTCGGCATGTGATTTGATCCGCTGCGAGGTGGAGCCTCTCAGAGGACAGCTAAGCTAGGCTCCCATCTGCAAGCAGAGCAAAGTACAGTTAACGTGCTCAGGAGTTGGCGCTCTCCTGTGAGGTGAGTCTCAGGTTGGGCCAGGCATGGGTTGGACATTCCCTCAATATCTGCTGTTTTGTTTGTTTGTTTGTTTGTTTGTTTGTTTTATCCTCACACATCTTATAGGTAGGGTAAATTAGATGTGGAGACTCACAGCCAACCATTAGACAGAGCCCAGGAAGCCTTGTGGAAAAGTGAGGGGAAGGATAGAAGGACTCATAATCAACTAACCTGGGCCCAGGGGGCCTTATGGAGACTGAAACACCAACCAAGGACCACGCATGAACTGGACCTAAGCCTCCTACACAGATGTAGCCGATGGGCAGCTCAGGCTTCATATGGGTCCCCTAGTAAGGAGAGCAGGTGCTGTCTCCGACGTGGACTCTGTTGTCCGTTTTTCCGTAACTTCCCCCTGGAGGGGCTGCCTTGTCCAGCGTCAGTAGACGAGGATGTACTCACTACTCATGTGACTTGACGTGCCCAGGTGGGTTGGTTGGGGGAGCTCCCTTTTTTAAGACATAGGGGAGGAGGGAGGGGGAAGAAGAAAGGAGGTTAGGACCTCAAGGAGAGGAGGCAGAGGCTACAATTGGGATGTAAAGTGAAATAAATAAATAAATAAATAAATAAATAAATAAATAAAAAAGAAAAAAGGCTTAAAAAGGCAATTTTTAAAATGTGGACATGACAACACCAGAGAGGGGAGGCTGTGGGTTAGAGGGGATCAGAAAGAACTTCTTGGAACATTGGCATTAAAAGAATTTAAAAGAACAGGATTTTAAAGAATAAAAAACTCAAACAGGTTGAAGTAAATAACAGTAGAAGAAACAGTCTAGGAAGCCAGCCGCCTTGATAGTTCCTTGGGCTGGAAGCAGGGATAACAGTTTAGAGTGGAAGACCAAGTGGGAAACAGAGAAGCCGGGCTTTCTGTTGGTGAATTGTGTCTGCTGGATTCGATAAGCAGTGGGGACCAGAAAACCAACATTTTGTCTCATACCATTGTTTATTTTAAAATCACCCTGGCTTTACACTCGGCTATTACTATGTTACCGAGGCTGTTCAAGGTCAAGATATAGGCCTTGAGGATTCTCTACAAAGTGCCATAATGTTGGCAATGCCAGCAAGGAAAACTCCATGTTCAAAAAATATCCCATTTTAGACATCTGTGTGTTTCTAAGGCAAGAGAAAAACGTTAGCTGAAGTTGAAAGCGTTTTTCCAGCTATACCGTGGCTTTTTGCTTTTCATTCTGGGCTGCTCAGCACCCTGCTTTGTACGAAGCATTTCCAAAAAGAGGGCACGGATAGCAGGCAAAAAGGTAGAACTGTTACTAAACATAGGTTCTCATGAGATAAATAAGCTACATGGGAAGCAGCAACTTCATCGTACACAGTAACTCAAGAAATTTAGTAAATTACTACTTCATTTACACTGAAAAATCAGCCTCAAACTGTGAAATCCCTGGATTCTCCAATAGAGCATTTACGTTCTGACTAAGCAATTTTGTTTTCTTGTTGCGAACACATAGCTAAAGCATATGCTAAGCTTCAGAGAATAATCCTCAAGTTTTAAAAATCAAAGCTTACACCTCAAAGTAGTGTGTCTGTGCGTGCACGCGTGCATGCATGCATGTAGGGGGTGTGTGTGTGTGTGTGAGTGTGTGAGTATGTGGGGGGGGAGGGAGGGAGAGGGAGGAAGGGAGAGGGAGAGAGAGAGAGAGAGAGAGATTCTGGGCCTTGAACACTAGTGACCACTATACCACTGATCTACACAGAGTCCCTTTTATTTATTTATTTATTTTTAACACAGGGTCCACTCAGTTGGCAGGCTAGCCTAGAACTTGCAATTCTCCTGTCTTAGTCACACAAGACACAGGCTTTCTTTTCTCTTTTTTTTTTTTCCTTTTCTTTAAAAAAAAAATTAATATACCTTACATTCTGGGAATCCCATCCCTCCTCTCCTCCTAGCCCCACCCTCCCTCTCTCTCCCGCTCCCCTATTCCTCAGAAAAGGGAGCACCCTTCCCCATCCACCTCCACTCATCAAGTCATATCATATCCTCTTTCCTGGTGGCTTGGCAAGGCAGTCCCACCAAGGGGAAGTGGTCAAAACTCTGGCATCAGAGTCCATGTCAGAGACAGCCCCCTCTCCCCTTACTAGAGGACCCACATGAAGCCTGAGCTGCCCACTGGCTACATCTATGTAGGGGGCCTAGGTCCAGTCCAGGCATGGTCCTTGGTTGGTGTTTCAGTCTTAGCAAGCTCCTCTGGGCCCTGGACTCTGGCAGAGATTCCTAGGAGCAGGGGCCACAGTGACTGAAGAGGACAGCCTCTAACTAGACAAGACTCCTAGTAGAGGGAGGGGAACACCAAGTCACTCACAAAAAACCTTGACCCCAAATTTATCCTGCCTTACAGATGCGCAGGGATAAAGACTGAGCAGATAGAGCAGAGATCGAGGGAATGCCCAACCAATGCCTGGCCCAACCGACCCCTGACACTATTAAAACAATACTCTGCTATGCTTACAGACAGGAGCTTAGCAGAACTGTCCTCTGAGAGGCTCCAACCAGCAGCGCCTTGAAATAGATGCTAAACTCACAGCCAGACATTGGGCGAAGCATAAGGAGTCTTGTGGGAAAGTGGGGGGAAGAAGAAAAGGACCAGGATGTGACAGGAGTGCCACAAGACCAACAGACCCAGGTTTTTGTGATAAGCCTTCAGATAGCCTCACTACCTAGCTCTCTGCCTCACCAGTTAGTAATCAGAGTAACTCACCTCTACATACGGACTCAGTCTGCCTGGGTGGTCTTGGACTCGGAAATATTTGGACACTGGTTCCTGAAAGATGCCACCAAATCTGGTTCCCGTTTCTGAGGAGTGAGTCCTGGATGTCTGCAAGTACTGATGATAGGCACTCTTCAAAGAAGAATGCAACTTAGAAGTCAGATCCGACTTTTGTAGAAACGACGCCTTTTCTGGCCACAGGCCCAGCTGCAGATAGGAGGTAGTTGGTTCACTGGACTCCATGTAGGATTTGGAAATTCCAGCATTCTCCTGGTCATCGTCAGGGTAGAAGGCGATGGAAGAGTCTGGCAAGTGGAAGGCGACATGCTCCCTCCTTTCAGCTCTCCAGCCTTTACCTGAAGCTGCCGTTGCTTCCTCCTCCTCTTCCTCAGGCACCTGTCTGTCGTCTCCGTCAAAGTTTCTCTGTAAGCGCTCGGACACTGATTGTAGGAGGGATAAGACAGAACAGGGCTGGTTTGCACTCTCCCTTGACTTCGTGGAGCCATGGTGACCAGGCGAAACCTGGCTGGACAGAACGTCCTCCTGTGAGCTATCGTCCTCATAAATGGGACTCAGGGATAAGGGATAAATTTTGTACCTTTTGGCTTCCACTGATAAGAACATCTCTGAATTTTCTCCATCAAATGCCTCACCCAGTTTACCTTCTTTTTCAAAATGATGGACCAGGTCCGTTCTGCTCTCAGACCTTTCACATGCCAGGCCAGGCATGCTGTTAGAGGAGGTGTCAGGAAACAAGACAGACTGCGTACCCTGTAATTCTGTGGGAGCGTACTTGTCATCCTCTTGAAGGGGCTCCTCGTACAATATAGTAAAGGAAGAATTCTCTTGTTCCTCCTGAGAAACAAAGGCTAAATTTGACTCTTCCTTTTCATCTCTATAACCAAGATCTCTCCTCTTGTCATATAATGCAGTGACAGACATTATTTTGCTGAGCCTCACTACTGCGTCCTCCTCTTGAAAACCTGGCACCGCTAAGGCCGGGCAGCCCTCATAATCCTTACTTAACGTAGGTGACTCGTATCCCCTGAAGTGGGAAGCAAGTCGGTCATCGTGTGTTATCAATCCTTCCCCGACGTCACCGGGCTGCTCTTCTGCTTCTCCATCACTCTTCTCCATGTACTCTTGAGGAGCCATTTCACTTTCAAAGACGGTACGCATAGCCTCCACGTTTGTAATGGTCACCTCTGGTGTCATTCCATTGGTTTTCTCGACGGCTACCTCTGTAGGCGATACTTCGGGGTTCTCAAGGCTGCCACTAGAATCTTCTGCAGCTGTTACTTCCATTTCTAGCTCAGAAGGCATGGGCTTAGTTGTTCCATTTGACTCCTCAGTGTCTCTTTGGACTCTTTTCCCCAAAATGTCCAAGGAAGAACGTACTGTCTTCAGGTGTGTTGCTTTCATGTCTAATAAAAATGGGAGCCTTTCAGCATTTTTAAGGACATCTTCAATATCCGTTTGGGGAGACACAGGTTTTCCCATCTTTCCAGTAACCCAGTCAGTGTCCTTCTGGTAAGTATTTACCACTTCTAACCTAACAGGGCTAGGCGTCTCTTCCATTGTGTCATTATCTCCTTCAGAGTCTTTTGGGTAAGTATCTTCCATTTGTAATTCAACAGGTACCACACCTATCCCTTCAGTCTCTGCAGCATCACGTTCTTCATCCTTTTGGTAACTGTCTTCCATTCCTAATGTAACAAGAGTCACTTCATCCTTTGAAGTAATCCCCTCGCAATCGTTTTGGTAGATAATTTCCACTTCTGACATAACAGATGCAACCCCCGTCTTCCCAACATCCCCTTCAGCATGTTTTTGGTAAATATTTCCCATTTCAATTGAAACAGGTGCCACCTCATTCTTTACGATATCTCCCTCAGCATCTTTTTGATGGATAGTTTTTATTTCTGACATAACAGGCATCACCTCGGGTTTGCCAGTATCCCCTTCGCTATCCATCTTATAAGCTTTTTCCATTCCCAAAGTGACAGGTAATTCCTCCGTTTTTTCCACATATATCTGAGCATCCATTTTGTATACACCTCCCCTTGTAAAAATGTCAACCTCTGGCTCAGCATTTGTAATGTTCAGTTCAGCACCCTGTTTACATGTTTTTTCTTTCTGTGACGTAAGAGGGGCTACTTGGTGTTTCACAATATTCAGTTCAACATCCCTTTTACTTGTTTTCCCCATTTCTAACGTCAAAGGCATCTGTGTGATTTTCCCTGCATTTACTTCACTATCTTTTTTGTGTGCTTTCCCCAAATCCGATATTGCAAGGGCTGTGCTTTTACTGTGTCCTGGCAAACTTTTTTCAGATTTGCATACAAGGCTGTCAGACAAACTGCTTTTGGAGGTGCCAGGCATATGGATGTCATCATTTGCAAAAGAAGGCAAACTGAAATTCAATACCAGAGTTTTGGTATCTTCTGTTGCCGTTTTGTGACTACCTACACAGTCTGCTGCCGTTTTACAGTCGTCACTGACGAGTGAGTGTGGCCGCCCTCGATCATCCAGCCTCGTACAGGACATGGCTTCAGCTTGTAAAATAGTCTCCGAGTTCTGCAAATTTATAGTATCAGACTGTCCAGCTCCACTTCCAAACCCTGGGAACTGTTGATAGGGGACAATTTCTCCTCCTTTCCTTGACTCGGTGCCACGAACTAAGTTACTTATGGAGGAGAATTTACTTAATACTTTATTTTCACTAATTTCACCCGTGCTTTGATTTATTGCCTGCTCTGATACCAAGAACTCCCTAACTACGGCATGGGGTTCAACACCACCACTGTTGCAATTCTTTGAAGTGTTAGCCTGAGATCCAGAAGTCCAGGTATTTTCAGTCTCATCAAAATCATCATTGATCAAATTCTCTTGGACTGCATAGATAACCTCATTGACTAATTCCCTGGTCTGTTCTTCTAACATACAAGATATATTCACTCTATCAGAATCAAAAAGGAGACTCGTCTCACCAACAGCAGACGAAACACTGGCCTCTTCTTCCTCTTTGACTTCTGACATGTTGTCCACACCTTTCTGGTCCAATCTCTCTTTCGGTTGGCTTCCTGTTAATACCACTTCCAATGGGATAGCTTCTTTCACAGTACCTGGGTTCATTGCATCGTCTTTGGCTAGATGCTCCTGGCAGGTACCAACCGTGAGTTTAGATTTCAGTTCTTCCCTAACAGAACTTAAAATCTCTTCAATCAGTATATCAGCTTTTGCGAGTAAACCACTTCTGAGTGAAAGTGGGTCATGTGCTCTTTTCCTTGCTTCTGTCTGGTCAGCAGATGCCTCAGAACACGGCTGATGTGAGCGGTTAACTGACACTGGTGCCTCAGCAACTGCTCCTGCCTCTGCCTTCATGGGATTGCCAAAGTCAGCAGTGGCTGGGGAGTCAAGAGACGCCTTCCTAGTATAAGCCCTCAAGCATCCCTGATGTGGGGTCACTTCTGCCCCTTTTGGCCTAGGTGTCTCTAACTCCAAATAAGAGCTACCATGGCCCAGTGGGTCAGTACCAGAAGCACCGTCACATTTGGGGTTTACAGCAACTTTTAAAAACTCAAAATAACTTGGGAGGTCATGTGAATCTGCAGCTGGGCTGTCTCCCTTAGAGTGACAGGAGGAGGAAGACGCAGCACCAGCACTGAGGAAAGAAGCGTTCTCTCTACAGGCTTCCCCTTCCAGTCCCAGCAGATAAGGCACCGGCAGTGAGCTAGACTCCTCAGGCTCAAACACATTTTTCTCCAAACGGGCATCAGAACCCAGAAAAGATGAATATGCCTGTGAATTGTCAGTTTCTTGGAATTTTGGAGAAATATTACCTAAATTCAGTTCTCCCATTTCAGAGGTGCTGGAACTCTTTTCAGTCGCACAAACAGATAGAGATGGACTGACTGGGCAAGTGCTAGCTTTACAATTCTGTGCCATGTACCTCGTGGATTTCTCTTCTGGACCAGGAGGTATTATCCCAGGCAGATTACTTTTGAGAATAGAAGCTGGGTTACCTGGGGTGTCTATCTTTGTTTCTTTTACACTGTGATATGTAGAGGCAGGAGAAAGCCCAGCCTGGTGACTCTCTTTAATGCTTAAACACATCACTTTAATCTTGTGGTCCGCTGATTGAACACCTTTGTCCTTTTCAACAGCCAGAGAATTTAACTCTGGCAAAACTGTCTCCTCTGGCCTGTCTGCACCTGTTACTTGAGAAAAAGAAATGTCACCCTGAGAAGTGTCTCTGGGTTCTGGCTGAGAAACAGACAGCTTGGAAGAGGCTTTTCCTCTTCCAGGATGTGACTTGACAGGCAGCCTGCTCGGACCACCAACCTCTGCGTCTCCCAGCAGTTCAGCAGTTTGGGTTTCCAGCGAAAGGCAATCTGAGTTCTCGATGGTGCCCTTGCTTGCTTCAGTGTATGAGGACATTAACTCTGCTTTCTTAGGACCATGAGCTGAAACACAGCTGTGATCCTCAGAGATAGGTCCATGCTCAACACTCAACAGATCTACCCCAGCTACGTGAGTGTCAATGGTTTCTGGACCCAAAGCAAACTGGCGTGTTTCTCTATCGGGGAGTACTGCCTTGGATCCGAGGATAACAGATGCCTGTCCAAGGGGAAGGGCAGGAGGGTTCTCACTGTCTGCAGCCTCAGACTGAGTTCCCGCACCTTCTTCTTGACACTCGTTAGGAGGGGAGGAAATGTCCGGTCCGGTTTTACTGGACAAAGGTTGGTCACTCTTTAAACCAGGGAAGCCCAACTTGTCAAGCCTGTCCACTCCAGAAACAAAGGCTGAAGGTGAGGCGCTGCGATCAGAAGTTCTACAGTCAAGATTAAGAAGAGGTATCTCAGCATCAGGGACAACTTTGGCTTGTTGAGGGTTCTCTGGGAGAAAAAGAGATTCGGAAACAGGCTTTGTGTTAAGTTCAAAATCCAGTTCGGGTGCTCTTTCCCTTCCTATGCACGCTACAGCTGCTGAGTCATTGACACATCTCACAGAACCAGGGGCCTCACAATGCTTTCCCATCTCGGGAGGAATATTTACAAGTGGCTCCAAACGAAGGGTTTTGGTTTCTGTTTCACATGGTGGCTTAGTATCTTTGGGAAAGGACCCAATTCTGTCTTCTGGGGCTCTTACACGACTTAAAGTAGTGGACTCCACCCCTGAGGCACCTTCTGTTCCTTGCATGATTTCTGAAACAGGTAACCTCTTTCCTTCATTTACAAGTGCTGAGTCTGTCACAGCATGTCCCTGGAGAGCAGTAATGCTGGTGTGATTGACATCCTGCCTTGATGGGCCATCTGCAGCTGGCTTGTCACAACACTTACTCTCTGGCAACCGTACATCTTTATGCCTAATTGATTTATTTGGACTTGACAAATTTGTACTTTCCACATTGGTAGTGTCACTCCCATCAGATTTACTACAAGAGGAATCAGAAGCAGCAGGCTTCTGAGGCTCAACATGTTCCTCTCTTGGCACCGATGTTCCATCATTCATCGTGGGGTTGCTTCCTTTCAGTGTATTTTCAGTCGCAGTTTTCCTCTGAAATTCTGGACAAGGGACTTGGCTACTTTTACTTCCTATAAACAAGGACGAACATACCAAACTGCTCTCAGTCTGTGAGTCAGAGTCCCCAACAACAGAGCTGGGGTTAGGCGCAGAAGAAGGGGAGTCCCAACTGCTCCCAGAACCGCCGTGGTTATTTTTATTTAAAATATACTTAGATGAGGCAATATTCTGCAATTCTGGGTGGTTTTCCAAATGGCCTTCAGTGTTGATATTTATTTGGCTACAGCCAGAAGCTTCTGATGGACCCCCAAGCAGATACCCTTTTGTGGCTACATCTTTGCTGGCTGACGACAGTGGCACCACCACAGTGTCTGCTGTACTTCCAGAGCGCGTTCTTGAGTCAGGGCTTCCATCTTCTCTGCCCAAGTGATACACAGGTTCCAGCACTGTCTGTTGCCTCAAATACTTCCTGATTTGTGTGGGGCCCCGATATGTTGCATATGTTACTGACGGCTTCTCAGTGTCTTTCCTATGAGAAAAGACAGCATGAGTACCAGGCAGTACCATTAATAACCAAAATAACTAATAACTCTTCCTCTATATCTGCCTGCATAGTATCCCTATTTGTGGGTAACAGAAGGACATGGAATAACAAACCAAGACTTGGGTTCTTATCCTAACCCCTCAAACACCTTCCTTAGGTTGGCACCGTTAAGCTTACACATCGTTGAGTTCTCCGTCAAATCAGAATATCAGATTTGCGCCTTTAATTTTACATGTGAATTTGAGTGGCGACCTTTTGTGCATAAACTGGAGAAAATCTAAAGAAAAAACACCGGCAAGACGTGTAATTCATAGTTAACAGTGAATATACATTAACTCGGTCAATGACAGAATCTTTAGCAACTTCCCCTCATACAACGCATCTCAAATATTCAACTTGCAAGTACAAAACATCCTGGGCAGAAGCAGACGTCATCACGGAGAACCAGCCGCAGTGGAAGTTCCTGGTGTTCTCACCACGCAAACTGCCGGGAAGAATCTACCACTAAAAGCTCACATCCAAGGCCAGGCTGCTCTGCATTCCTAGTCTCTTAGTTTATCATCAAAGGGAACGTGACCTTGATCTCAAACTCTAAGAATTAAGCTCACAAATGACCTCCACTACAAACTGGCCCCTCTACTAAGATGACATTTAGTCTCTGGTCTTCGTACTATTTACCACATTAAGTTATAAGGAGATAGAAGTTTCTTCCCACTGTTCTATTAGTGATCTGAGGGGACAAAGGTGCACCAATTATCACCTTTGGATACCTCAGTCCTTCATAACAGATCTAGACAGCAGCACGTATGCGAGGCCCTGTGTGCATTAATACAATGGGTAATAGTTATTCTAAATGTCAAGCAATCTGCCTCAGACTATCTTACTTATGACTTGCTTCTTATTTTATTTGGATGTATGTGTGCCACATGAATGCAGGTGCTTGTGGCCATCAGAGGATGCCAGCAGATCCTCCAGAACTACACTTACAGGTGCTTATGAGCCACCTGACCTGATCCTGAACCTGTGTCCTCTTCAAAAGCAGCAAATGCTCTCAACCACTGAGTCATTTCTCCAGCCTCTAATGTCTTGATTCTTTCCTAAGGGAAATACTGAACTATTTAAATTCTGAACTAACATCAAAATATAGGACCCTGAATATAAAGATAAATGGTGAAAATATTAGTTTTATGTGACTTTTTCAGATAACACCTACCATAATCTAAAACATTATATAGACTCTATATGAAAAGTAGAAAAATCTAGTTAGTATTTCAATATCTTTCAAAATACAGTTCATCTTTACTCTTAAAGCAAAGCTTGATTTATGCCAAAGATAAAGCTAAGTACCTCTCCTTCAGCATATAAAACGTCAGCATACATCTTAAATTTTATGTCTCTTGCATACATCTTAAATTTTAGCTGAACTAGTTTATTTCACCTCATATAAATTCTGGCTCCTAAAATCTTACCAAGCCATAAGCGTAGACAAGAAAAAAAAAATCTGTTCCATTCATTTATTTTACTGTTTGTCATAAACTAACCAAACTAGATGCTGAGAGAAAAGCAACAGTGGCTTTCCCTACAGAATGAATTTCAGATGAGACCAAAGAGTTACTAAAAAAAAAAAAAGTCTGACTTTGAATAAAACAGCCCTTGTAAAAAATATTTAAGAAGATATAAACAGGAGCTGGAGAAATGACTCAGTGATGAATAAGTACTTGTTGCTCTTGCAGGAGACCCTGGTTCAATTCCCAGCACCTTTGTGGCAGCTTACAACCATCCTTATTCCAGCTCCAAGGGGCCAGACACCATCTTCTGACCTCTGCAGGCGTCAGGCATGCACACAGTGCACAAACATTCATGCAGGCAAAATATTCATATACGTAAATTTTAAAAAGAGAAAAGGAAGATAAGGGCACTGTTACGGCAGATCCCATATCTGCATACGTAAGTTATTCAGAAAATACAAGAACCTTTCGGAACAACATTCTCAAACCCTACATCAAGATAAGTAACAGTGGGAGCTGGAGAGATGGCTCAGTGGTTAAGGGCACACTGCCTGCCCTTCCCAAGGACCCGGGTTCAATTCCCAGCACCCACATGGCAGCTCACAGCTGTCTGTAACTCCAAGATCTGACACCCTCACACCAATGCACATAACTCACACCAATGCACATAAATTTAAAAAATTCCAAAAAAAAAAAAAAAAAAAAGGATAAGTAACAGCTTTGTCATTTTTTCTTCCAAAGTTTTAATGCTGCATACTTGAAACCTGTTATCAATAGACTACAAGTTTTTCCACCCAAATTCGGAAGGAATACATAACCAAAGAAATGTACATGATGCCAATAAACAGGAAATAATAGATAAGAATCATGTATAGTAAATATAGATACCTGGGAACCAGCTCGGTCTGAAGCAGACATTGAGGCATTTCATCCCACACAATAATTATAAACTTACTATTAAAATGTCTTGTATGGTTCTAGAGTATTGAGAGGGGAAATCTGTGCCACTCCTTTATATTTTTAGGACTTTCTGCATGGTTCCAACTACGATGACTTTAATGCCTTAGTTTAAAATTCTAACAGAGAAGCTTCTACAGCAGCCTGGATGGAAATACCGCATATTTGTAACTCAACTGTGCATTCATTATATCAAGCAATCGCCGTGTTTAAAGCAGTAGACTTCAAAGTCGCAAGCCTAGCTTTATGCGTTGTAATTAGTTGTTTCAGTTCTGAGCGGCTATACTGCCATGAAAGATCAGTCAGCCAGCACTGCCTAATTTTTACATGGTTGATTCATAGGTTACAGCTGAATCACCATAACTGAATAATGATAAAATCACAAAAAAGGCCCCTTTTTTATTTTTAAATGAAATAGAAATGCTAAACTTCAGCTGGGCACTCTCAGCACTTGGGAATCAGAGGCAGGTCTAACACTGAGTTTGAGGCCAGCTTGGTCTACATAGAGAGTTCCAGGATAGCCAGGGCTACACAATAGAGCCTGTCTCAAAAAACAAAAACAAATAAAAGCTGGAAGGTTTATCTTTCATAAGCTGAGCAGAGAAAAGAGAGTTTCATGTACATAATTACACATGTGATTTATGATCCTCAAATATATGATCCCCAAAATAATAGGACAGAACAAAGTACTAAGAGATACAAGCATTTACAAAAACAGACCTAGGTGCCCAAGCCATTACTCTATCCTGTGACAGTTACTCAGCTTCTAAATGCTGTGCTGCAGCCTGGATAAATTTGATACCCTTCCTATTTCAGCCAACAATGTATCTTTACCAAAGACAATTCTACTATAGCAGCCTGCAAATAACAATTAGCCCTTTAGAAGATGTATCTCATAACTGACTTTGGAAAAAGAAGCCTAAGCTACACTTCAAGCAATATTTTCTTCCTTTCAAGGCACGTAAGTTAAGCAAGCTCTGTGGAAAGACAGGGAAGGTGGCTAACTGTTTTTTTCTCATGATGACTGTAAACTTGTGAAAACCATAAAAATGATAACAGAAATAAACCCACATGAAGCCACAGAGACTGTGTCCACTCCTCAGTGAAGCCCGTTTGTTTAATGGCTTATGTGCTTAAAGCATTTCTCCATCCAACAGAGGAGATTCTTAGCCAAGAAGGAAAGGAAAAGTCTAAGGTACTTACCACAATGACAACAACACAAGAGATGGAAAACACTCTGTCTAGTATATTTGAGTATAACAAAAAACAGTTTATACCTGTTCTTTAATCAAAGGAAGAAAGGGAGACATGCTCCTTAAATTTATGGAAGCCTTTACTTTGTTAGAGCTGTTTTAGAGGGTTACAAACTCAGTTTTATGACTAGAGCTAACTTATTGATTATTTTTTAACCCATATAATTGGATTCCACCAAAGAAGAAGAGGAGGAAGCGGGGAGGGGAAGGAGAAGCATGGAAAGAAAGAGAAGAAAAGCCAGTGAGGTAATGGGAATACAGATGGTGCCCATTAGTTACGCTGATGCTCAGGGGTCTGATGGTGTGCTGTCCTGACACAGTAGCACTTCACTCATGCAAGAGAATCTTCAAGTCCAACGAGGATGAGTTTAGCACCAATAAGGTATTAGCACTACCCCCTGAGTGGGCACAAAAGCCCAGGGACATGCAGAGAACATATATACTATCACATCTCCCCGATCTGGCACTGGAGAATATTATGGAATACCTTTTCCAAGTCCTTCAACTACTGAGGATTACCACCTAGCCTTACAAAGCTAGGTCCAAAAACTTAGGGGTTTGTTTTCTTTTCTTTTCTTTTTTTGTTTTTTTTTTTCAAGTAACCTTCAAACTTACTTCACCGTATCAGTGGCTTCCTGTTCGCTGTCTGCTGTTGTGTCCAAAGAAAAGGCATCAGAGAGTTCTGAGGAGTTGGACTCTTGTTTGTCCACAGGAAATGCCTGAGTCCTCACTGGGCTGGTGGCAATCTCCTTTTCCCTTTCGCTCTCCTCCTCAGGAGGGCTGCTGGGAGCCTCTGTGTCTTTCTCAGGTTTATCTTGGTCATCTTTGAAAGAAGACTGTCGACCTTCCCCAGGAGATGACTTTCCTGAGATATTGAATAAGTTCCCAAGGAACTGAAGAAAGCTTTCTTTCGGCTGTCGGTCGCTGCCGTCTCCTGTTTTGGCATCTGACATGGGATTAGGAAGGTCAGTGGGCTTTGGGAGGTCGTCCACCACTGGAAGGATGGCTGGCTGCTCAGCATGGTTCCTTATGTCCTCACCTTGGGGAGTCTGAAAACAAAAGAAGCTACCATCAGCATTTACAAAATATCATAGACTGACTAGACAGCTTGTGCATGGCAGAGGCAAGGGACACAGGAGTTTCTCCATGCTGTTTACAACCTACTTAAACAAAGCTGTATATTAGCATCACAAAGGGAGACATAGGGTACTCCGCTCCCCAAACAGGAGTAACCAGTCTAACTTTGGAAGAGGTGACAGAGAGGTTGTGACTAGGTGCTGCTTCTGGAAGTAAGCCCTCTAAGGGGAAACTAAAAGTTGACTATGATAATGTCTGTTTGTCTGTCTGTCTCTATCTCTGTCTCTTTCTCTCTCTCTCTCTGTCTTTCTGTCTCTGTCTCTCTGTCTCTCTGTCTCTCTCTCTGTGTGTGTGTGTGTGTGTGTGTGTGTGTGTGTGTGTGTGTGTGTGTAGTAAGGCATTAGTTCTTAAGGGGCTTACTATAATGGGAAATTAATTAGGATGCGTGAGAATGGATCTAAGAGACAGATCACAGCAAACCTTACATGTACTTAAGACATGGCCCTGACCATTATAGAGCTAGCGGGTATTACTTCAAACACTTAGAATATTAAACAAATAAATCCACACTGGCCTTATCATTTCCACATTGTATTAACCCATGATTATCCTGTTGTATTATGTAAAACTGTTCCCTGACATGGTCAAGAAATAGAGAAACATGGTGCACCACTTCAAAGTAAAGACCCAGTGAAACATTAAGTCCTGGTTGGGAATTGCATACAAATGAAGGAATGCACTGGGCATCCTTTAAAGGCACTGGACATTTTCAGAGATGCATTTTATCTGCTCAAAATTCAACTGTCAGTAAATCATACTCACATTCATATGAGCTGCTCAAGCTTAAACTAGAGCAAAGAGCCTGTTGGCATTTCACCTCACGCTCTTCCGGGATTCCAAAAAGCTTTAAGCAAATGTGCCAGCTCACCCTGCCTTCCAAGCATGCTTGCTCACATAGTTGCACACTTGTAAATGGAATGCACACCCAACACTGTCTGTCACTCACCACGCTCAAGAGGCCTCATAAAATAAGAACTCCAGTGTGAGTCAGGGAGAGAGCAGAACATCAAGGTAAAACAACCCTAGGGCACCATAGGCTCACATGACAAAGTTTTGCGAGATGATGATCTTCAAAGCTATCATAATCACTTATGTCATTTGCTCACCTTAGTCCATGTTTTAATCCAGGTCCCTTGGATTAAATGGGCAGTCCACTAACCATTTATCAAATATAGTAGGAGGCACTGGAAATAATATTAAAACCATGATGGCGGGCAGAATAATTTCTAGTGAGTTCTAAGTGGCCACATTAGAAGCAAAATTGTATGATGATGATGATGATGATGATGATGATGATGATTAGTGGTAACAGCATTTTACTATCATTATACCAAGTTAGACCTTGAGGTAACTTATAAAGCTGTTGGAACACACCAGCCTTTTAGTCTCTACAAGACTCTTGTCTTCTATGGGTTTACCTGCAGTTTGATCTCACCTCATTTCCAACTACCCTACCCACCCTGTTCGGTCAGTGGAGCCCTCTCCTCAAGTGTTTCATAACTTGGCAGAAGGCATGCTAGTTCGTTGACTTTTTTTTTTTTTTTTCCTTCCTTTGAGTACTTCATTTAATTTGTTCTAATTTCTGGGCAGGCAACTTCTCCCTGGGTCGAGATGAGGCAGCACTGTAACATGAGTAACACTCCTTGCTGTCACTAGCATGAGTAGGTGCTCCTCAGGGCTCCTCACATATGGCCTACTTGAAGAAGGTGAACTATGGGCCACTGTCTATTATTAAGACGCTTGAGATTAAAAGTGCGAAGGAATCAATGCTTGCTGCTCTTCATTTTCAATTTTCAGCTTCTAGGATTTCTGCAATGTAAATTTAACAAAGGAGATTTTTTTTCAGATTCTTTAAATGTCTCAGTTGCTTAATTTCCCCTCGTAATCTTGAGATTTTTTTTCCTCAGTAATTAGAAGATTCTCAAGCAGAAGAACGTTTCTAAATTTAGAAATAAATGTGAACAAGCAAGAACATTTTAACTGAAACACCTACAATGAAATCTGCATTTCTATAGTTAAAATTTCAAGCCTGATCTAAAGCAGCTGTTCTATGCCCTGGGCCTGGAAAACAATGAAGTTAGGCCAACCACAGGCTCTCATTAGGTGGGGCCCACTTCCTTCTGCCAATAGGCCTGTTTACCATTGTTCTACGGAGTCACTAGGATAAAAGCATTCAGATCGAGGGAAACGCTAAGGAAAACTAACTCCAGTCATGCACAAAGATACAGTTATTCTGCATGTAAAATATAAATGCAATGAGGAAGGCAAGGGCTGGGAGAATATTTTTATCTCTTTCTATACAGTAGGCTGTGATGTGTCATCTTTAAGTCCATCCATCAATATACGTCTTTTGCTACATGCAGTGCAAGGAAGTAGAAGGAAGCTTTATTTGTCCTGGTTAAGACTCACTTAGCTCTGGTCTTTAGGGAGATGACAATTGAGCAGAATGCTCATTATGAGTAGGGGGGTTGGGGGAGGTCTAGAAGAGGGAGGTGAACAACGAAGGGCCTAACTAACTTGAGGAGGGATACATATTGTGTAAAGAAAATAACATTTTAGCTGGCCAGATCCAAGGTATAACATGTGAAGTATGAACGATGTTTGCTGCAGTATGGATGTGGCAGAAGACTAAGTGAGAGAAGGGAAAAAGTTCCGATGACAGAGCACCAACATTGGCCAAAAAGCTAAAATTCATTAAAAAAAAAAAAAGCAAATCTGGGAAATATATGCAGAGTACCAAAGCCAGAACAAGTTGTTCCCTCTAGGATAATGGTCTCCAGACAAAGGACAAAGTAATTCCAAAAGCAGAAGGGAGTAAAGAATGCCAAGACCACTGCCAGACTATAACAAGAGGAGGGCTAGTTCCTAGCACATCTCCTGGGAACCCTGCATCGCTCTTCTTTCTGCCTAGACCAGTCTTCCCGCAGCTATTTAAAACTCACCCTTCCGTTCCTTCAGAACACTTCTACAGGTCTTCCCAACATCATCTAAATTAATTAGCCCGGTCCTGTGTTCCAAACCTACCTAGATCTTTTCTCTATCTTGATCCTTCTAGTCACTAGTAAAACACACACACACACACACACACACACACACACACACACACACACACACACACACACTTTCTTCCTTGAGGAAATCAAACTCACAAATATAGAAAGGTCCATTTCCCTCATGTTAGCATTTCTAAGTACGTCAAAACATGCTTGACAGTAAGAAGGGCTCATATTTTTGTTTGTTGGAATACAGAGGGTGTGTGGGCCATGAAAGCCATTCATGATGCAAGAAAAACAGCTGTAATAGCTCAGAAGCTCAGGAGTCCATCCTGCACTCAAGGTGCTAGGCAGTGAACAAGCTGCAAAGGAACAAGAAAAGTCACGCCACAGAAGGGAATCTTCGAGAGACTTTCAGCATTTTAAGCTCCAAGACAGAACTGGCCTTTTGTTCCTGTTGTATGAGGCAGCTGTGCACTTGTGGGGAAGGGAAGGACAGAAGGCTCCAGAAGAAATGCAGGAAGTGATGGAACAAAGTGAGTTATTCTTAATAGTTCCAATAAAGGCAAAGTGTTAGCCTTAGAGAGAAGGAGGAACACTGCTCTTCGAAGTTCAGGACAGTGCTAAAGCCTGAGCAATTCTCTACGTGGCGAATTTTGTAAGCACCAGTGGCTCCAATGTCAGGACCAGGATTGTGGAGATAAGGAACAAACAGTGAGGCTTTGGGGGTGTTGAGATTTGGGCTTTCCAAACAAAGACAACTTGGAAAATGTTTCTGGAGAATGCGACCCTAAATCAGCAACAGACTAAAGCAGGGTGAGCAAAACCGCAGTCAGGTCAAGGAAAACTTGAGCATTTACTCATTAAACAATAATGAACAGGACACTATCGCACCGAGAAAATACACTCAAACTTCTGTTGTTGTGGAACCTACATTTTAGTGATACAAGAATTTTTATGTTTTTTTTTTGTTTTTGGTTTTTTGAGACAGGGTTTCCTCTGTGTACCCTTAATCGTCCTGGACTCGCTTTGTAGACCAGGCTGGCCTCGAACTCACAGCGATCTGGCTGCCTCTGCCTCCCGAGTGCTGGGGATTGAAGGTGTGCATCACAACGCCCAGCATGATACAAGAAGTTTTTAAAATATCTAATCCGCATTGTCATCTCATTCAGTAGCCAGCAGCAGGTGGGAGTGGGACGGCTGCCAAATGAGGAAACTGGGTGGAAAAGAGAAGGGCCAGGTGATTCTTCCAAAGGGGCCTTACCTGGTCCTCCTGTCCACAGTCACTGCCCCTCAGGATTCCCACCAGCTTCTGTCCACCCTCAGCTCCAGGGCTCTACGTTCACTTCTCCGTCTCCCCAGGCGTCTTTACTACGATTTGACTTTCCCCGTCCTGAGTCTGACTCTTAAGCTCAGCCTCCAGTGTCCACTCATATCTTTGCAACTCTTATTCCACTGATACAAATGTGCCCATCATAGCAACTCCCCAGCCTCAGTACAGCCTCCTTCCTTAAATTTTTTTTTTTTGTTGTTGTTTTGTTTTTGTTTTTCGAGATAGGGTTTCTCTGTGTAGCCTTGGCTGTCCTGGACTCACTTTGTTAGACCAGGCTGGCCTCGAACTCACAGCGATCCGCCTGCCTCTGCCTCACAAGTGCTGGGATTAAAGGCGTGCGCCATATTTTCTATCAATTCCCACAAACATTCACATCCTCTCTAAGCAACTGTCAGACGCAAATAGTACTCTCAAAAATCTTTCTTGAGCCTTGCTTACTTTCCAATGATCTGCAGTCATCCCAGGCCATGAAAAATGCCGCTTATTTTTTTTTTTCCACATTAGCAAATAAATCTTGGTTAAAATTAGGCAGGACTTCACCAGGAAATCTTTCAAACCCTTTTCCTAGTCCTTAGACCAAGCATTAACTACCCATCCATGCTCAATAGTGTCTAAAAGTTTAAAAGGCATTCATTCCCTCATAGTCTGTTCTAGGCCTCTCCTCTACCTGCATGGCGACATCAGTCTCTGGCCTACTTCTTTCTCTGGCTTTGTATTCAAAGAGGAAAGAAAGACCACACCTCCCCACATAAATTGCTCCATTGGGCACTCCCTCACCATCCTTGGTTTCTCCTTCGGGATCCCAGCTAATCATTTACCCTTCTAGTTAAGCCTCTACCATGCAAAAGTAGGTTTCCACACTTCAGGCTCTCCTCTCCTCAGCACTGACATAGTTAAGAAGGCATTAATTCTGACATCCTCCCTTCCTTTCCCTACCACAACCATGCCTAAGTCACTGCAAGCTCACTTCCCCACTCACGCTCTGATCATGTTTCTTTAAAGACACTGTCTCATTTTCTAACTTACTAGACTCTTTCCCCTCTGTGTTGAGACTATGTGTATGTATGTGCATGCATACACACACACACACACACACACACACACACACACACACACACACACACACACACACACACACACACACAATCTGAAGAATGAGACAGACACTCTGACTTTGGCTGCTGTACCTCACCCTACAGTTCCACTTCCTCTGTGACTATTCTCTCCATACCCTCCAGGGCGCCCCCCGCCATCTCCTACATAGTATTTCCCTCCAATTCCAACCTGGATGCACAGTACTTTCATGCAATCCCAGTTAGATCTCATTTTCCATAAATTTAATCAATCAGATAATCCCCAAATTTGTATTCTCAGCTCAAACCCCTGGATGTGAGCCTGCACATCAGACTGTCCACCAGGCACTTGCCCCCGCCTCCTGGATGCTTCACTGAAACTTTAGAGGCAACACTTCTGGACCTGAATGTGGGTGGCCATATTGTACCTTCATTGCTCCATTTTCTCTAAACTACAAAATCCTCTTGTGGTGTTAAAGTTATATAAGAGCTGCATGTCTCCGCCCCTATAATAGTGTAGTCTAGTCAACTTACTTGCTTTTTGTCTCTGTTGTTCCCCAGTCCAGACAAAAATCATAGAAAATCTCATGGATGTTAAAATCACAACATTTTTTAAGAAAAAAAAAAAGATACTGAATATAAACATAGAAGGGAGTTCTAAGGGCATAGTAAGATAGGCTTTACTCCCAGCACTCCGAAGGCAGAAGCAGGTGAATCTATGAGTTCAAGGCCAGCCAGGGCTATAGAGTGAGACCTTACCAATCAAGCAAGCAACAAATAATAACAATAATAAACTTCAAAAAGAAAAATGCTGGGATGAAATAAAGGAAACTGAGCTTTGGGCACACCATTTCCTCCTGGTGGGGTATATTTCTATGTTGTATGTGCATGTATATATGTACTGGTTGAGCATGCTACAGCCAGAGGAGGGCCTCAGGTGTCCTGCTCATCCTCCACCTTATTCCCACTTCAGACAAGATTTCTCACTGCACCTGAAGGGAGGCTGGCAGCCAGCCAGCCCATGTTGTGTGTCTGCTTCCCACAGTGCTGGGGCCACAGATATATACTTGGCCACGGTGAGCTTTGTGCGAGTGCTGGGAGCTCAAGCCTAGGTCCATATGCTTACACAAGAGCCCCCATCAACTGAGCTAGCTCTCTAGTCCCTGAACACACTATCGCTTACACTTAGTACCACTTGGGAGGAAAAGAACATCAGAGACTGTGTGCATAACCCCAAGCTCAGGGATACACATTAGGCATGGCACAATGGCCAATGAAAAGAGAGAAAGAAAAAGAACAGAATGTGAGGAAAGCCATTCCTTCTTATCATGGTACAGAGCTTTCTCCAGCTTGAGAAGAGTTGTATGTTCTAGAATTAATGTTTGACAGCAGTGGGGCAAAGTTACATATACCTAGAGTGTGTACATACTCCAGACTCAGTTTTCATTTTAATAAAATCCTTTATAACAGCCTAGATATAGAACAGGTTTGGGCCTGTTGTGAGACAAACTAGGTATCTTACAACATAGGCTTAGGCTCCTACAATTTCTTTCTTCATCAGGAGAGTATGGTGACAAAGTGCATTCTCCACTCAGGCATGCACACATACATGCACATGCACACACACACGCTGTGTCAGTTATATGCTGCCTAGATCCCCTTTTATTTCTAATATTGGTAGTTTCATTTAATGCTTGCATCCAAGCCCCAGACAGAAAACTCTCCCTACCTCCCAGCCCGCACTCCAAACAAAACTACGAAGAAAGTATAGAACATTCCTGAAAATACTGAGATGAAATTTTAGGCACATGGACTCTGAGATTTCCAAGGGACATGCACAGAAAAAAAGCCAGGGATATTAATAACGAAGTCTGGAGCTCCCAGGGAGAGAGAAGCCAGGCAAGACATCATGTTGAATGACCAGCACTGAGGAGGGTGGGCACCTTCAGCCTCCACATGGAACATCCACAGCAGCGGTTGTCAACCTCCCTAGCGCTACAGCCTTTAGTACAGCTCCTCACACTGTGACTCCCTGCCATAAAATTATTTTGTTGCTACCTCATAGGGGTAATTTTGCTACTGCCGTGAATTGTAATGTAAATATCTGACACGAAGCATATCTAACATGTGACCCCCTCCCGAGGGGTCACGACCCACAGGTTGAGAAACACTGATCTACATGAAAAGTTATTTAGCCCAGGGAAAGTCAGTGGCCGACATGAGAAGGAAACAGCCAGAGGTAGAAGCAAAGCCCAGTGTTAAGAAGCCAAGATAAGCCAGAAAGCTTTCGGAAAAAGAAAACAAGACTTGGAAGATGAAGTGTTTCAATTGGCTGAGTAGACCAAGAATGGAGAACAAAGGGCTACTGAATGTGGGTGGCAAAGGGGCACCAGTGACCTTAAGAGTACAGCTTTTATGCAATGGCTTCCATTCCTTAAGGCGCCATGGAAGCATCCCTGAATGAAATCCTGAGCGCTCAAACGTAAGCCTTAGGAATGGAGAGAAGAACGTTAGAGCACAGGCCGAGACATACAGGACAGAGAGACTGCTGGTATGGAGGCCTATCACCGTTATTTGCTGCCATATATTCTTACTGAACCCACAAAGCTGTGACTCTCAAGCAAGTCTCTGGACTCCTGGATTTTAAAAGCTGATTTTATTCAAGTCTGCAGACTAAAAGTACAGGTAGTGGGCAGATGCAGGATGAGTAAGGAAGTAAACAGAGACCAGGAGACTAGGGAACCCAGAAAGCAGAAAAGATTGCTGAAGGCCCACAGTGTAAAGGCAAAGAGGGGTTGAATGACAGGTGGACAGGAATTAATAGCCAAAGAACCCTTAAGAGTTTGAGATTTCAGAAGCAGCTGTGAAACACCAGGACAAAACTTCACACATAGCATTAGAAGTGAGACTCTTGTATAGGTTAACTGTGAGAGAGAGAGAGAGAGAGAGAGAGAGAGAGAGAGAGAGAGAGAGAGAGAGAGCGCACGCACTGAAGAGTCCACGCCAGGCTAAATCAGCAGGCCAGCCAACTGTTGTCTGCAGAAGAGCATCACGTGAGAGAAGCTAGGAAACCTGACAGTGGGGCCAACATGGTGATGCGTCATACCACAGACCCAACGTGCAGTAGCCTGAGTGGGGACCACAGCAGGCGTAAGCCAAGTCTGTATTACACAGTGAGACCCTGTTGGGAACACAAACCAATAAAAAGAAAACAATAAGCCAAAGAGCAAGATTTAGCCAAACTCAAGCAAGTGAAGAAAAGAAAGACGATCCTGGCTGATTTCTTTCAATTAAAAAAAAAAAACTTTCACTTTCACTGAGAAAGCAAGAAGAATGTACACCTTAAGCTTTCTTAGGTGTGGTTCACGTACATGCATTTAATTTTCAAGATGTGAAAAAGTACCTGCAACAGTAATAAAAAACCACAGATAACTTTCTAATCTTCTAATGACCAGGTTAATTTAACCTGTGAGACCCAGATGGAACCAACTGTCACAAATCACATATAAATAACAAAGCAAGTAATACCAAATGCCACAACTGTGGTGGTACAACTAGCCGAGCAACCCAAAATTCCAATTTCCTAGAAAGCCCCTTAGGAAAGCTGAAAAGGTCAGTAGTTTTCAAGGGTTTCAGCTACTCGTCAGCAACTGCAGGTAGGAGGTAGCTTGCACACTGCGAGTGTTTGTCCTGCAGTGCTCAGCATGCTTATATATGAGGTAACCAAAGCACTATTAGGCGTCCATACCATTCCAGGAAACACGACTTAATCTTATTAAAATCTCTGTTAGAAAAGAGACCGCACCAGCCAAGGACAATACGTACAGTAGACTTCGAACCCCTTCCCAGATCTAGCCGATGGACAGGACATTCTTCACAGTTGAGTGGAGAATGGAGTCTGACTTTCACACGAACTCTGGTGCCTATATTTGACTATGTCCCCTGCCTGGATGGGGAGGCCTGGTGGCACTCAGAGGAAGGATAGCAGGCTACCAAGAAGAGACTTGATACCCTATGAGCATATACAGGGGGAGGTAATCCCCCTCAGTCACAGTCATAGGGGAGGGGAGTAAGGGGAAAATGGGAGGGAAGGAGGAATGGGAGGATACAAGGGATGGGATAACAATTGAGATGTAATAAGAATAAATTAATAAAATATATTTAGAAAAAAAGAAAAAGAAAAGAGACCATGAAATCCATATGCTCTGATTTAGAGATTTCAAAACTATGATGCAAGCATCTACTACCTCAGCTGAAGTTCACACTGTGGCCAGTGCAGCCTGCTCAAAGTTCTCCCCACCCACCTCCTCGTGGAGCAAGTACAGGGCGAGGCTGGCTATCCTAACAGCACAAAATAAATGTGCTCCTCCATACACATAAAACAAAAACCTAAGAGGGAGAATATGCAGAAACTTAAACTCTTTCCTTGGCGTTACACCATATAATTATTAGTTAGTGATATTAAAAATATTAATTTAAACTGTACCTTTACTGCTTCTGATGAAAGCTCATTTTCCTTTTTCTTACTTGTGCTCATGGGCTCATTTTCAACACTGAAAAATAGAAAGCACAGTATCTTCTGAATCTAAAGGACAATTATTCAACACATATAGCTTCTTTACTTAAGACGAGCACTGAAAGGTCGTTAGTCCACAGCGACTGGAGGAGAGTCTTAGAAATGGGCTATTGGAATCTAAGCTGGAAAAGCACATCCAATGCTCTTCAACCAGGCTTCTGACTCTCCCATGACTCCATCATGCTGCCTGTATTGATGATCGCACCACAGCAGTGGCAGAGCCAAACAAAGAAGCGCTAGTGCACTGTTCGCCCTGATCTTGGACGTTATTTATACCAAGGTTCTTTTCAGCCTGATATTACTTCAGTGCCTTTGTTGAGTACTAATTCCATATGGCAAGGTCATTATATAAACATACAGTTTCACCCAGTGAATTCTGTGAATGATCAAAGACAGATGCAGGCTTATCTGGCATTAGTTGTCCGAGATAGCACTGAAGTAATTCAAATTTTAGGGCAGTCACTTTTAATTGCCTGGTCTAGAACTTCACAGATGTGCCAAGAAATGACCCCCAGAGCTAAACTGCACTGCCCATTGCCACCAGCCAGATTATACAGCTGGAATCTAAATGTGTCCAGGTCTATACATTACGTTTTCACATTTTCCTAATCCTTGACAAACCTAAAGTCTCCAATGAAGACCATTATGACTGTCTACCGTGAGCCATGGATTGGGCTTGGCTTTTAGCACATCAGGACGAGGAACTCGGGGATCTTCACAAAAACCTAGTCTATTTCTGGAGACTGGTGCACAGTCTTTAACAATGCAATCTGTTAAGTATTACAGCCGCTGAATGAACAAAGTACTTCAGAGCACAAAACAAACAATAGCTCCTGCGTGTGCCATAAAGGAACGCCTGGGGGAGGTTTGAAAAACAAGGAGTCCAAGAATACAGTGCTTCTGGGAGACACGTGCTTCGTTTGTTTTCAGTTTAGCACTAGCGCACACAACTTGGGACAAGCAGAGGTACTCCTGCAGCAGATGGGAAGGAGAGCAGAGGTTAATGGATACCACTCCAGGAAGAACTGGCTCGACCCGTTTCGGAACGCAATCTTTTTTTCTGTTCTGACTGCAGCGTGAAAACTTAAGCGATCTGAGACAGGGGCAGTGCTGTCCACGGTGGCCCTGGACCCATGGTCACTACTGCTGCAGCATTTGGAAGCATCAGATGAGATGAAGACCGATCCCAGAGGGGATGGAATGAGAAAAAGTCACTTACGCTCCCCAGACTTCTCTAGCCATAGAACCTGCTGCCGCTCTGAAGAATGCCCAAGGGATGATCAGTGATAGTCAAAAGACAACACTCATAAACCCCTGGAAGATACACTGGATTACAGTGTCCTAAGCCCAAGATTCTGTGCAGAAATATAGAGACACGGAGATACAGCTATGCCCTTAAACGTTTCAAATGTCAGGAGAAAAAGTAAGCATGTAAAAAAAAAATGGGTAAATATGTCAGCAGTCGGTTAAACACATGGAAAACTCTATGAAGAGAAAAACATAAAATAATACTGATAGCTCTCACCCCTGCTTACCTAAGCAATCTTAATTAAGTCGATGATTCCCCCAAAGAGACATGAATGTAGCAGAAACAGAAGAGTAAGGAGACCAAGAGAAGTAAGAGAGAGAGAGCTAACCAATAAGGCTTCATATTTTTCAATGAATATCCAAGTGGTAACAATTTGTGACCGTTTCATTCATTATCAAACTGAAATGGATATTGGTATGGAGTTTCATTCTTCACTCCACATATCCAGATATAAGCAATACAAACTCTGTTTCATGGAGCTAGCTGTTTCCAGTCTAGGCAATTAAACAATATGACATACAATTGCAGACACATGCTACAGGGTTTAAGCTTTTTATATATATATTCATGTTTTGGTATGACGCCTAAATTTCATGAATCTCAAGTGCAGAAATATTTATGTTTTTATAATAAATATCACACATGACGAAATTAAAGACCATTGGTGCATATTAAAAAAAAAAAGAAGTAGGAGAGAGAATAATAAAGAGTAATGGGGGGGGGGCAGTGAATCTAATCAAAGTATTTGTGAATGTGCCAAAATGAGAAAGAATAGTGCACACAGAACTGTAACACACATACACATGTTTCCTAGAATCAGACCACATTGGTGACTGTAGTTTTAAAGGACAGTGGGTTCTTACGAACTATACCTGTTGCCACAGGCTGTTTGTCTGTCAGGGTTTTCCTATTTATATTTTTAATTAAACATAATGGATACTAGTCTACTTAAGCTCAAGCCAAAGAAAATAAACTGGCAAACCCCATGTAAAAAGTGGCACAGCGTAAGGATCAGCTGACGATGAGACTGACTGGCCTGATTGTACAGATGGGCCCCGGGACTCTACCTTCACCAGCCTGACTAACTAACCAGACAGCAACTGCCTAACCTAATACCCCACTCTGAAGTTCCACACAGGCAGCTCTAACGTGCTTGGGCTCCACGCGGCCAGGCTTAGCTATGAATGCAGTCTGACACAAAACTGAAAACTTCAAATGTTTTAAGACTTTTCTTTCTTTCTATTCTATCTAAAACTTTGTGATTCAAACGTGCAGCTCTCAAGCACAAACTCTGTAAGGACAAAGTCGTGTCAGAATATAGAAAGGTCAGACATACCTGAGTTTTGAGAGTCCTTCCTTCCTTGGTACAGCTAAAACTAGTAACAAGTTCTTCTAGTACAAAAGCGCTGCTGAAAACATACCTTTGGCCTTCTGCAACTAAAGTAAAGAGTCTGCAGGGAGCTGTAATTACCTGCAAGTGCACACACACAGCACTGCACACATGCAAAGAGTTACATACATACACACCACACATTGACACACACACACACACACACACACACACACACACACACATACACACACACACAAAGTACTCAGCAGAAAGTATGGCATTAACAATGAAACAAAGCTCACATTACCACTTGACTCTTCTCGTCTGCCAGTCTCTAAACCTATTTCCTCTAATCCTGTGATGCTTATCACTAAGGCAAAACTTGAAAATGTGATGTGCTGTGTTTTAGCTGAGAGCTACAAACAGCACTTCTTACAATCGTGTTTAGGCTGAAAAGGGCAATGCTTGGCTGGGAGCACACTGCCCTCTCCACTGCAGGACAAAGGGACTAGCTGTCAGAGGCCAGCTGGACTACCTAGCCAGCCTACTTTTAAAAAGCACTAAACATTGTGACAGTGATAATGATCACTGCTTAGTTCAAGGTTTCAACTCTTCTTTTTCAAATAATTATAATCTCATCTTAATTAATCTCTTGCATCTGTAGGACTGTTCTGCTTCAATTAACTCTTTACAAGAAGGTCAAAGTGACTGCCAATGGCATCATGACATTCTTCTGTTAAACGCAACACATCTTTACCTACTGGTGAATAAGATGAAGGTGTCACACACAGAGAGACACGGATGAGGATGCACACACACACACACACACACACACACACACACACACACACTATTCTCTATTTGACTGAGATACACTTGACATATAGAATCATCTATAATTGCTAGAACATGCCAAGTTCTCAGGCCAAGAAACTACTTTCCTCTGTTTGCAACACTTCTTCCTGAACCGGCATTTAATCTTTCACAGTTTGGCTTCCCCAGTGTTTTCTGTCTCCTCACTGCACCCATAAATACCTGCTTTTTATTGTAACAGCTGTCTGCCCATTTGTTCTACTCAAATATGAACTTTTAAATTCAGTAAATGTGTCATTTCTGTCCGTCACACAGCTGAACATTGTGTGTAGTACCGTGACAACACTCAAATGTGTGCTCAGCATTAAGGACTTGAACAGGTTATCAATTTGTGTCTGTACATCTCATCAGAAACCTGGTTCCACTGAGAATACCGTGCCTGGTCTCTGTCATCTTGCTGTACAATGAAGAGGGAGTCAGGTTAGAGGAAAAATGATTCTGCAGGAACGAAATCCTTTTCAGTGTTGTTTTCCTCTCATGAGTAATCGTGGATGTTGTTACACAATCCTGTAAAATGGAAATCTCAAGAAGCAAAAGTATTTAATGAAATTTAAAAAATGTTAATTGAATATCTTTCATGCTGTGTTTTGGGCAGTATTTAATACATGTTCCCTCAAATTGCATACTGAATTGTTATGCACCAAGGGCAGCACAAGCATTGTTTATACCTCATATTAAATATCTAAATAGATCATAGAGCATTTGAGGCAAAATATTAATTGCAAGAAGTCATAAGTTAGCCTTTAATTTTCATTTTAAATAGGGTCTGTGTTGTGTATCTTTACAGTCTGTATCGACATGCAGAGGAAAGTTCTTATTTATCAGGAATATACATAACAGACAAGGATAACTAGTACCAGAAACCCACAGATCAAGCAAGTAGCATAACCTGAACTGGTCAAAATCTGATTTGCTTGATTTCAAGCACAAGAAAGGTTCCTCTTTGAAAGGAGACACAAACCCAGCCTGGGAGCACACACCTTTAATCCCATCAGTAGGGAGGCAGAGGCACACAACTCGTATCTGTGAGTTAGGGGCCAGCCTGGTCTACATTATGAATTCCAGGACAGCCAAGGCTGCATAGTGAGACCCTGTCTCAAAACTGCCAAAAACGAGAGAGGGAAGAGAAGGAGGAAGAAGAGGAAGAGGGAAAGAGAAAAAAAAAAAAGAAGGAAGGAAGGAAGGAAAGAAGGAGAGAAATACCCAGCTGCAAGACACATTTCAGAAGAAACAGAAATGGGGTTTATTTTTTTAACTTCAGGAACAAATTTGGCAGCATCCTTCCTCGCCCAGAAGGAAATCAGCTTTGCTTCATTGGACCTCAGTCCTCTTCCACTCCTGTTTTCCTCCAGAGACAAGATTCAAGCTAGCCAGACTCAGCTGCCCGTCAGAAATAAGCCAAGCTGTTTGAAGGTTTTAATAAAGATTTGATCCTAAATATTTGATACATCCCCACCCCACCCCCAAAACTTTGTCCAGTAAAAGCATTTTGTCCTCTTCATAGTATAGACTACGAAGGAGGAAGGAGGGACAGAAGAAGGGAGAAAAACAGCATTGTGGGTAAGACACTCAAAACAGCGGATGCCGGCATGCTATGCAGGAAAAAGGCAGAACATACGAGAAAGAGACACATGTTCACATCCAGCTAATGCTAAACCCATTCCTGTGGTTTGCTCACAGTTGAAAGGCCTTTGCGACCCAAGACGATTTCAATAGCAATATTCTTAGAAGTAATTCAGTTAGTCCATGCTAGGGAGAAGGTAAGAGTCACAATCACAGACAGACACAAAGAATACCTGGCATCTCCACGTGGCCCTGTCTTACTTAACTGAAAAAGCACAATAAAATCAGGGCAGTGTGACGCACTGGCGCCTCATTTCTCAGCAACTGTATACAGATCATCTCTGAAACCCAGGGCGTCGACAAGTGGCCTTTAAGCAAGTGCTTGATGTGTGCTATCATAAAACAAACTTCTGCAGCTGGGCGTGGTGGCGCAGTCCTTTAATCCCAGCACGTGGGAGGCAGAGGCAGGAGGATCATTGTGAGTTGGAGGCCAGCCTGGTCTACAAAACCAATTCAGGACAGCCAAGGCTACACAGAAAAACCCAGTCTCAAAAAACCAAAAGATAAATAAATAAATAAATAATAAAACAATAAAACAAACTTCTGGACAGTGAAAAACAAAAGTGTGCATTAGAATTCTAACATCCAAATAATTTCCATGAGGTTCGGGCCCAAATGCATCCTCTTGCTTTAAGCTAAGTTCTAACTAGATAGTAGAACCCTTGGCAGCTAAGAAATTATGAAGCCGAGCCCAATAACTGACCACCCCAACATACACAGAGCAACCCACCTGCCTGTCCCCGGCACTCTTCCTGGTGCTAGGCGTTGAGCAGTAAAGGAAAGAGAGGGAAGAAAAAGAAACCCTTTGTCTTCCTCAAACATGCTGCACATGAAACAGAATTGCACAGGGTGCCGGGTATGTAAAACAAACATCTGATTGTCAAGTAAGGCAACTGAAGTATGCTGAGGAATCTGCACTGTAACAGTCACCCCCGTCCCCAGGTGTTCAGCTGAGGTCATCCTGACACCACACTCGTGAACAATGAACTGAGCACCTCTCTGGATTCAGCTGAAAACTATGCCTGGCGCTTACAGAGGGAAGAGAGACATCTGGTCAGGGAAGGCCACTTTTTAACACTATTCAGATGAGGTCGGTGTTGATACGTAAAGATTAAATACTAACAAGAAAACCCACAGAGAATACTAATTCTAAGCACTGCCGTTTAATCTGACCAAACAGCTGCTACTGTAATGAGCACACAGAATATCTGAAGTAAAGAGTGCGACCCACAAGTGAGAAATCCCCTCACTGATCACTGACTGCAAATCACTGACTGCGGAACAAGGCACAAGCGTACTGCCAGCTATGCATTCATGTGATCAAAGAGCTGCTTCCTGGATGGAGGCAGGACAGGCTTGACAAAGCAGCCTTTTACTGAACAGTTTCTGGGGGGGGGGGCGGGTGGGGAGGCAAATATTTAGGCTTAAACCTTTCAAAGAGCCTGGCTTCTTTCTAAAATGAGCCTGCCAGTGGGGTGTGGTCAGTGGGGAAGGGAAGCCACCCTTGGAAAGCAAAGCTCTCTTGTAACACTGGTACTCCTATGACATTTTTTTTTTCTCACACATCACAATTCTGGTTTTGTCAGAAAAATCTAGAAATTCTATAGATCTGAGTACAGTTGCCTTAAAGTGTCTTGTGGAGGCGTACCCACTTGTCTGCAGATCCCTGAGTGGATGTCTTGGTATTTCTAGAGTGGAGGCAACCTTTGATGGGATGCCATCATTGGTAGCCATCCTGAGCACTGCTAAACGCTAGATCACTTAACCTTATTTGGGAAAGTCCTTACAATCCAAGCATCATCTGCCAGCTGGCTGTCCTTGGGGAAGCTGGCCACACCTAGCCTTTTCCGATAAGAACTGATATTCTCTTTCTCTTCCACTCCTCTTAGCTACGTGATGCCTGAAATCTTGTCCTCTCTCTGTATTTTTCACAGCACGTGGGGAACCGTCTGGTGGGTCTGCAGGACCAGGACTGGTCCTATAGCCAGGAAGGGAAGGGAAAAGGCTTCAGGCCAAGACTGCATTATTTTCTCCCTCCGCACTAACATCAGCTGGACGTAGAGCCTGGTTCACTAGGCGCAGCTCTCCATCTGCAACCTCATTAGGCCTGTTCTTCATCACACATCTCTTCTTAGCACACAGACTGACCTAACTCCTGTGAAGAAACTAGCCTCACTATATTGTGACCAAATCACATGCCAGTCCTCCCTGGGCTAAAGAAAAGATGACACGCAACAAAGGCTCTCTCACAGACCCTCTGCCCAGCTATGGTCATCAGTGGTAAAATGCTCTGCAAAACATTGAAGATGTCCCTTGGGACTTTTCAACAGGCATTGGGCTGTTGGTGGATGCAGAGTCGTTGTTCTTAGTGGTAAAGACACAGGTGACTTGCTCACACTTCATTGGCTAGCTTCACAGCATCCTGGTGGCTCTTGTTAAGCTTGGTAGGTCACAAAAACAAACAAGCAAACAGAAAACCAGGTGGGGGGAGAAGAGGAAGGGGCTTGAGAAAGAATGGGTGACAAAGATGTATGAAATTAATACTAACAAACATTTTTGATGAAGCTAACAACAACAACAACAACAAAGAAACTTCTCAAAACAGACATAGGCCTCTTCTTTGGTAGCATCTTAGGGACAAAAGGCTTCTTGGCAAAATCCCCTTTCTGGATGTGATTTTACAAATATGCAAATTGCTAATAGGCGGTTCCCAGGCCTGTAATCTTGAGATGCTGTGACTCTTCAACTACAGGGTCAGTGATATAAGTAAACAGACTAATCTAGAGTCTTCTGTGGGAAAGGAAGAAAAAGACTACGTCCAGGAAGCCAACCACAAAGCAAAACAAATGCCAGCACGTTAGAACAAAGGCACATGTCCATTGGCCCTTATCTCAACGTTACTGTGGCTACCTCCAGGCCTGTCCTCTATTCCGTTAGCCTCCACCATCTTAGCCCTCCTGTGGTCCTTAAATATATTATGAATATTACTCCCACCTCATCCTAAGAGGCTGCCTATGGCATGGAGGCCATGCATATGAGAGTGAAGAATGTTTTTTCCCCCAGAAATACAGCTCCCTACTGCAAGCCCTAAAATGCTCTTTGCTCAAAGATCTACTGAAGTCTATCATGAATTAAACTGACTTTTATGTACTAGCTTGTAGTCCCGTCTATTCTGCCTCTACGAGGAAAGAAGATTTCCACATCAATGACTGAGAGACAACCCCACCTGGAAAACTGTCCGTTCGTAAATGACGGCTGCCTGCAGTACAGTGGTACTTAGACTTTTTAAATGGCCATTAGCAGGACATAAAACAGGTGGTTATGGCCCTATTTCTGGGCTCCAAATTAAAAGGTAACTAGAGGCTGCAATTTTGAGGCAATTAAACAGCATGTATTTCAGCTCAAACATCTGGCATCCGAACGATTTCAGAAATCTTGGGAGAAAAATCAAGGGAAGGGGGAATGTGATGGATATGGTTAGACTTGGTTGCTTTGCAACCTTAGAGGATCTGCCACCGCTCTACCCCATATGCTGGCCTTCTCCTGCGATTCACGTCTCTGGGTTGCTGTACGTTCAGTCTCCCATCTCAGTCCTACAGCACGGGACCATAATTACAGTTCAGTCCTAGTCTGTGGACCGACTCTCAGCAGCTTGAGGTGCACCTGTGCTGCCGACTACTCACTAAGCTTGTATGACTGCTTTCCCCCGCTCCCCCCAACCCCCATGACCTTTGTCCACCTCATGCCTTTCAGATGCCCTTCTGACTGGACATCTGTGACCCACAGAAGTGAAGCACTATCGGGAGCCTTCCGCTTTGATGTGAACTCAAACTGGAATTCTAGATGCTTTATAAAATTGGCATCTGGGGGTGGGGTGCACATCTGTGCTAGAGGGCTTGTGTATGTGCAAAGCCATAGGCTAGATCACCAGTTACAAACAGAAAGAAAGAAACAGTAAGTACTAACATGGGGCAGTCACCCATGTACCATTCGAAAAACAGTCCTGAAGGAGGACTGGAGCCTGAAAGAAAAGCCAGACCATGTCTCCCCAGAGCCCTACAGAGTCTGACCCTGGCCTGCATTCTTCCTCCAACTCAAATCCTTCCTTTTCCTTAAATTCCAAGATGAATATAAACATGCAGTGTAAATATATAAGCACAGGGGCCATGAAAAATATCCAAAAGCTACACTTTATTTCTACTTCTTGCTAGGGCCTCCCCACTCCCAACGCATCTGGCTGCTGCCCTCTCCTCACCTCAGGGACTCTTTTCCTTCCATTCTGTTGCGCCTGCGCATACCGGCACACAACACCGCATGCACTCTCGGGACCTTCAGATGATGTTCTCTCACTCTGCAAAGTCTGCGCACACCAGCACACAACCCTATGCACACTCTCAGGACCTTCAGATGATGTTCTCTCACCCTGAAAAGTTCTTGTTTTGATGTGTTCACACATCACTTCCAGATACGGTCCAGATCTCTACCCAAACTCTACCCAGTAGAAGCCTTTGATAGTCACACTTCCTAGATCTTACTGAACACTAACCACTTCCATCCGCCTTGTCCCTTCATCCTGCTTTATTTTCATTTTAAAGCATACTGTATACCGAGTTATACCATTTATTTTCTTCTCTCATCCAGTAGAATGCAAACTCTTCCTCTAAGTAAAGATATTTAGATATTTAAAGAATGGTTTGATAAAGGATGGCCCAACTAAAATTCTTATATAAGGGTTAAATTTTACAGTTCTATAGCTTATTTGAATGTATGTATTATTGTAGAGAATATTAAAGTACTATTGTTGATGGGGCATTTTTAATTTCATTCCCAAAGAGAACTTTTTACTTGTAAAAAGACCTGCATTCGTATATATGCACACCGGGAATGACCTAAAAGGATGAGGCACATCTCTGAGAGGCCAGAGTTCTGAATGTGCCTTAACTGTACACTTTCATAGGACTCAAGACCTATTTTACAAAAGCATAAGTTACTATTAAAATTGACAGTACAGTAGTTGAGTAAAAAAAAAAAAAAAGTCAGTGAAATCGCACTTGAGGACAGACAAATAACTAGACATTTAAAGTACAAATACTACACAGTGATACGTTCTTTGTTCTTTAATATATACCACATCTTCAAAGAAGATCCTTAGATCTACATACGACAATGAAACAATCAAAATTACCACAGCTCACAGCTTCAATTCTGACTGACCAACAAGAGGACACCTCCAGCCGGAGCATGCTCCCTGGCGCTTCCCCAGAAGGCCAGCCCCCCCCCATTCCCTCCCACCCCCAGTGCTTCATGAGAAAGCCAAACACAGAGTTTATCCCTCACCTACCCTCTGCCATTGTTGAGATGTACAGTGCAAAGTCTCCCATTGTGGAAGGAAGGCTGACAACTACGAGAAAGAAAACTCCAGCTGGCCACTGAGGCAGTATCTACTTTTAAAATAAATGCAATGCAAAGAACAATGAAATTTCTGACATACAGCTTCTAGAATTTACATGACATCTGTGTAAAAACGCAGAAATACTATATCAGGTTGTTTGAACTACATGCCATAAAAACAGATAAATACAAGGAAAGTTCCTAAAAAGCATGCTATAGCAATGATACCATAGTGTCTCTGGAGCCCCATGGGAGTTCTTGCCTCCATCTGGGTTTTCTCTGTGTTCCAACAGTTACAGAGAAACTGGCACTGAACACCTCCTACTGCATGAGATCTTGACTGTGCTGCCCTTCAGCAGTCGTGTTCAATGGCCAGGGGAGAAAGGGGACGTTACGGAGTTCAGTCATACTCAAGAAAAAGCTCAGCAGCAGTGGTAGGCAGAGAGTTGTCTGAAAAGTTCAGAGCAAACCCATTTAATGATGTCCTTCTGAAAACCACTGTAACAGAACAAGAGGTCAGCTACTGGATAAGATGAGCAAAGGGTACCACATTCCGGAGTTTTGGAGAAGCGGAGCCCGACAGAAATTATTTGGAGCACACACAACTAGTCTAACTGGCTGCAAAAGCAGTTGTCATTTTGGCTTAGTCTAAGAATTCCAGAAAAATTCCAGTGACTTAGAAGGCAAAACTAAGGGAAGAAACACAAGGCTAAAACAATGTTAATTGGCATCCCAACTAGAAATTACAGACATTGGTAGGAAATTGGGGGAGGGGGGATTAAAGTCTTCAAGGATAGGCACCTAAGGGCAGTTTTAGAAAAACCCTTCACCCTACATGGCGAAGACAAGAATCTCTAGAGTGAAAGAACACAGCGCACGCCCACCAAATGGAAAGGCACCTATGTAAATCTATTATTCACCTTTGTGCTGGATTAAAAGGAGATTCAATTTTCTCTGAATTTACAAAGCAAAAAAAACTTAGTCACATTAAAAAAAAGGGCCCTCAAAGCATATTACTATAATTCTCATCAGCAACAAAATTAAAGAAAATGGAGATATCATGTCAAAATCCATAGGAAAAGAATATTACAAAATGTAAAAAACAAAACAAAACAAAAAACCTCCAGTCCATTATTCCATTCCTTGTTGGATATAATCCAGCATAACTAGGAACTTAACAAAAAAAAATGAGATACAAAAATGGAGGGAACTGGAATAGATTTGAATAGGGCAGAGGAAAGAGATCAGGGGAAAGAGAGCGGTGGGCAGAGGCGCAGAGGTGAACTGAGCAATATAGTGTCGTTATATGGAAAGAAAACAGTGAGCACTTTGTAAATGTGCTTGGACATCCTAGAAGTAACAGTGAGAAAAGGAAAAATGGAAGGAGTTTGGAAAAACACATGAAGGAAAGAAATCATGGGGCTCGAGAGATGGCTCTTCCAGAAGTTCTAAGTTCAATGCCCAGAAACCACATGGTGGCTCACAAACATCTGTAACGGAATCTGAATCCCTCTTCTGGTGTGCGTGAAGACAGAGTGCTAGTATACATACATAAAAGAAAGAAAAAGAAAAGAAAAGAAAAACTCAAAATAACATTTAAAAAGGAATCATAATAAGGGCTTGGCTAAACAAAATAAATTTGTATAGTAATACAAATCTGAAGATTCCATTTTCATTTAATCCTTCAAATTCCAGTAACTGTTCCAGATGGGTAAATGAAGGAACTGGGAAGGGGTTAAATGATTAAGTATTCAACTACCATAATCAAAGTCAGCAGACACTGCCTAAGATGAGTCAATAAGAATAAAGCATCATTTAGACATTGATACAGAAATACTGAAAGAAACAGATTGCGTGTAACTAAAGCAGTCCCCTCTTTAAAGCAAAACCCTCAAGAATGGGTTCACACTTCTTGACTGCTCCTACACCCCCCTGCCTTCCACCTTGGTACTTATCATTAGGAGCGGAAGACTGAAGTGTGCCAATGTGGTGGGGCATGCCCGTAATGCCAGTCTGAGGGGGGCAAAGGCAGAAAGGTTCAAGGCCAACCACAAGGGTTTGGTCAGACTATCCTGGGCTAAGGGGCGATATCAGTCTTAGAAAGGAAAGAGTGGTAATTAAAGGGAGAGCAGAAACTGGGTCACAGCGTGGGCACTGATGGATGCCCAGAACTTAGGAAACTGCCTGGCACAAATGACACACAGATAGGAGAAGCTTTCAAGTCGTGTGATCACAATGTGAGGCTGGCATGAAGGAGTTAACGAACGTATTTTTGTGCATGACTTTTCCAGGAAAACATTACTCTTCCTAATCTATAAAGCACGTTGTTTGTTTTACACACACCTGGGAGCCAACCTGGGAGCCCACCTGGGAGCCCACCTGGGAGCGCCCCTGGGAGCCCGAGGAGATGTGGCTGCTGTGTTGTGCTGAAGCTGGGGACTGGGAGGTACAAGCAAACTCCCTTCTACTGTAGCTCGGGGCCTGGCCAAGGTAGATGGCAAATGACCTCTAAGTGAGGTCAGAGTTTTATGGTTTCATCTGTTCTGTTCATTCAACCCAGTTTCACATTATAAATTAATAATACACACGTCTCATTTACACCTTTAGAGAGTGTCAAAAAAAAAAAAAAAAGCCAAAAGGTCCTGCAGCTACTTATATCCTTAATCAGAATTTTTCTTACTTGAACAAAAAGAAAAACTTATTATAGTCTGTTCTTCTTAAATCAGTAATTTCTAGAATTTCTTCTTCTTTAGAAAAATGTTCACCAGGTCCCAAAGCAATCTCTTCTTTTAAAAAAAAAAAAAAGAATTATTATGTGTAAAGTGTTCTGCCTGCATAAATGCTTACACAACAGAAGAAGGCACCAGATCTCAATTATAGGTGGTTGCTCAGAATTGAACTCAGGACTTTTGGAAGAGCAGCCAGTGCTCTTAACCTCTGGGTCATCTCTCCAGCCCTGTTTTCTTTCTATGATAGGCAATTCACACAAGCTTGAGGTCTCAAAAGGTATAAAATTAAAGTCTCCCTATTCCCCAGCCCTTAGCTTCCATCCACAGAGACAAAGTAGCACAGCTCTATCAACAGCTAACTAAGCCCCTCCCCTTTTCTGGTCTGTACCTTCATTTTTTTAATATATATATTTTTTTATTTTTTGAAACAGAATCATTTTATTATTGAAGATTGGTTTCTTTTTTAAACGTACCTTGGAGATACTTCCTTAAGGCACAAAGCAAGTTTTGTCATTCTTTCCAACAGGTACATAATATTAATATAACAACAGTGGATACATGTACAATTTATTAGTTAATAGGAATCTACTTTCCATGTTTTGCTATTAAAATAAGACTATATTCACCAACTTCTATGCAATTTGATCCTGTTACAGACTTTGTCTGAGATGGAATTTCTACCTGGGAGCTGCTGAGATTGCTGGTCTCTGCCATCATCAGAAACTCCTCTTGTTCTCCAAAGTGTGCATCAATTTATTCCTGTCTTAGTTACTTTTATTTTCAAGACAGGGTTTCTCTGTGGAGTTTTGGCTGTCCTGGATCTCCCTTTGTACACCAGGTTGGCCTTGAACTCAGAGATCCTCCTGTCTCTGCCTCCCCAAGGTGCTGAGATTAAAGGCATGCACTACCATGACTTTTAAATTGCAGTGCTAAAACCCCATGACCAAGGCTATTTACAAAAGAAAACATTTAACTGAGCTTACAGTTTCAGAGGGTTTTAGCTTAGAAGAGCAGAGAAAAGGCAGGGGGGCAGGAAGTGCTGAGAGCCTACATCTTGAGAGGCAAGCAGGAGAACCTGCGGACAGCACTGGGTTTTGAAAGGCTCAGTAGCAATACTTCCTACAAGGCCCCATCTCCTAGTTCCTGATCAGTTTCACAAACCAGAGACCAAGCATTCAGACATATGAGCATTTGGGGGCTACTCTCATTCAACCCTTCCCTCAGGGAGTACATAAGCAGGATTCGGCTTATCCATTTCAAACTTGCTTATCAAATAAGCAGAATGTGCTATCTTCCTATAGTTTTAACTTTTAAGAATGGTTTGTATTTAAATATAGATTCATAACTCACATGATATATACCTTCACTTTCTTCTCCCAGCTCACATCTGTAAGTTCTTTATTGTGCAGGCCTCGTCCGCCTGGGCAGATGTCTAGCTGTACACCACTGTCTTCCACTCAGTGCCATTTTCCAAGGCCAGCCTTCTCTCATGGGTGTTCCCAAGCTAAGCAGAGAATACTGTGACATTATGTAGGCTTTGGATTCTGGTTCCAGCACTGGTACCGTGAGACTTCTCATTAGCCGAGAACCCTGGCAAGTCCTTCAATCCTATGTGTGTGCAAGATGGAATACAGAAACGTCTCCCATCAAGAAAAAAAATTAATCTATTCAGAATCCCAGGCATGGGACTCTCATAAAAGGCTAGTTACATTCTGTCATCACTAATACGCCAGGCAGGAAAAGGAGAAAGCCCGGCTGCCTGAGCTTGCAGTTTTTCCTGTGTTTTGGGTCACTTCCGGGAAACACTTCCGCAAGGTGAGCACTGAGGGAGAGTCTGAGTGGAGTTGTTGCAGCACTCCGCTAGTAGCACTTGCCTGCTGAACACTGGACATGAATTATTTCCAGTTGCAGACCTTAGTGGCTCCTCTACCAGCGTCAAACTACTCGGTGTACAGATCACTACCCACTTGGAACTCTGATTCCTCAAGGGCTGCACTTTTCTGACTCCACCTGTGCATAGATCCTAGGCCAGCCTGCAGAGTCAAGGAAGAACATAGCGAGCACCACTGCCCACCTTGGGCGACAGCTGCGAACACATCTCCACACTACCCGGAATTGACAAACAATATGAACCAAAATGGACTCAGGGAAAGGTTATTGTGAGACTTGAGGCCCAGTTAAATTTTTTATCCAATCCATGACATTAATAAAGACATCGGAGTCAATGAGATGGCTCAGCGGGGAAAGGCACCTACTGTCAAGCCTGACAACCTAAGTTCAACCCTGGGCATGTCATGGTGGAAGACAAGAACAGACGCCTGCAAGCTGCCCTTTGAGTTCCATACATGTGCATCCACATACATACACACCTAAATAAAATACATGTAATAAATAGTTTCTGAACAGAAAAGTTATCAAACAAGTCTCCCACACCAAAAACATACTTACTTAGTTCCTACTGAGTTCATCTTAATACAAACACACACGCATGCACGCACACACATGCACACACACACACACACATGCACACACACACATGCACACACTCCGGGTTTCTGATCCACTGGCATCAGTTTTTATTCAGCCATTTTTATATGCTGCTCACAATGCAGCATCATATTGGGAACACATGCACAAAGCAACCACATCAGCCTGTAGAGTTAACAGACTCAAATTAACTATAATTTCCTCAACTTTTATCTCATGCTAGCTCTCTTTTCATCGAAGCCCCTGGGTTGCCTTTATATCAGCCTTCACTTTCTTACCACCGCCGTTTTATTTAGCATTTCTAACATAGCTGAGCTTCCTCCTATCTCATTAGAACTTGGAGGAGGAAATGGAATACTTTGTAGGGGGACTGGTTTCTGCTTTACAATCTGTCATGATTCTTTTTACGCATTTTCCGCCGATGAATAAAAATGCTAAAACCATCTCTGGCTCAGTAAAGTCAGGAGTTTTGATTACATTTCCAGCATAGTTAGATTGCACAACTGAATCCTTTTCCAGGGACCCCCACGGCAAGAATTTACAAATGCCCAATCCCACAGGTAGTCTATGAAAACCCAAGAAGCAAAAATCTCACTTACAAAAGGTAGTGTCTTGAAGCTTTAAAACAGCTTGCCATTTCTTCTCTGCTACCACGGGTAAGTTCCTGGCCGTCCAATAAGATACAGGCCTCCAGGGGCTTCTAGAATTTGCTAGGCATTTTTTTTTTTTACCACTTCAAGTCTGAACTGCTGGCATGGCACAGGTATGTCAGTATGCATCTCAGCTTCACCAAAGGCCAATAGCTCTCAATAGCTCTCTGCCTGGGCATCAGAATCACTTTTTGGGTGGTGGGGGGGGGCAATTCTATCTTCTGCTCTACAGCCCATTAACTTCTCCTGACCTCTGTCATTCAACACCCTCAGCTATGATGACAAGTAAAAACACCCTCCAGCCGACATTTCACAAAGCCCCCTTGGCGAGCCGAGAAAGTACAAGCCTGGGCTGAAAATCACTACTGGCCTCCTCTTTAAGGCTCTAAGCAACAAGCACAGATTCACTCTTTATCTGTGTTTGGGAAAGACATACCAAGATAAGACACCACGCCTGACCTTGTATTTAGGGAACCCGTCTTACCCTCTTCTGTCATGGTACTCTAACAGTTCCCTGAGAGTCAAAGTCATACGGCCCACGCCGCCACAGAGGGCTTCCTTTGTTCAAATGTGGGTTTTGTTTGGTGTTGAGACAGGGTCCCTGGCACTGTAGTCCAGAATGATCTAGACCTCATTGTGTAACTCAGCCTTGCATCTGAAGCAGCCTTCTTGCCTCTGGGATGACAGGACAACAGGAATGAGCCAACACGCCCAGCTTCTAAGGTATGTGGGAAAAGTATGATTTTGAAGGACAAAGGAGAAAATGGTGTTTAATGATCCAAGCACTGGAGTCAGAGACCTAAATTCAATCCTTGCCCTGGAGTCTTCCCTCCCCCTGTGACCACAGGTAACCCACCCACTCTCCACTGGGAGTCTCGCCCTCTGCTTTCCACCCACTTGCCTGGGGGTATTTTGAGTTATCCAAACTACCAGAGATGCGACTGGCAATTGGTAGGCAGAATCATGGGCATCAAATGTCCTACAATGGACAGGAGAGTCCAGTTTAACGAACTGTTACATCCTATATACAAATAGAATCTGCCATTAAGCACTATCTCATCCTTGATGTCTTCGAAACTGTAAGAGGCTTCTAAGTGTAGCACCCCTTTAGCCTGTGGGTGCGGTGTAAAAGAGACACTCAGGCAAAAAGTTCTCTACCCAGGCCTGGTCCACAGTTGGTCGTTGAGAAAGGTTCTTCTCGCTGTATTAGCTCCCTTCTGGCTTACAGGTACTGTGTGGAACCATAAGCAGATTCATTGTGCGTGATACAGCAAGGGCACAAGCGTGTGCAATCATTCTCACAAAGCAGATAGAATAAGAAGGCATGTGTTCACCTACAAACTTCCATATTCCAACACTATCCACTTAACAGAGCCATTTTTAAAAACATTCCAAAACTCCCAGTGAAGAGCCAAACATTTTCTCCAGAGGCCCAGTGACTCAATTCTAATCTAACTTTCTTTCTTTCTTTCTTTCTTTCTTTCTTTCTTTCTTTCTTTCCTTCTTTCTTGTTTTTGTTTTTGTTTTTTGAGACAGGGATTCTGGGTAGCCTTGGCTGTCCTGGACTCACTTTGTAGACCAGACTGGCCTCGAACTCACAGCGATCCGCCTGCCTCTGCCTCCCAAGTGCTTGGATTAAAGGCGTGCACCACCACACCCGGCTTTTATAATCTAATTTTCTGGATGCCTCTCTCTCTGGGTCCTACCAATATACATCTCCTAACAGATCTTAAATTCCGGCAGGCCCTTGCACCATATGCCATACCTGTTCCTGTTTCTCCCATCCCACAGTAACATACCCAACTAGTAGGCCACTTAATGTCATCTATGCCATAAGGGCCCCCAATGGACTCCTCTATTTCTTCTAAGGAGTCCAGTCTTATGTGCCAATCAACTGGGCCAAACGCTACCATGACAACTGTCAAATGAGACACACTGAAATCTGGGAGTTCTTAACAGTTTCCTGTGAAAACTTTCAATTGCAACTTTCATTGCTACATAATCAGTGCTGCCACAAGCACTTCTGGTATCTGGTCTGCTAACACATTCGTTTAAATACTCAACAAAGGGGATCTTTGCCTTCTTTGATGGCTGAAGGTTTAGTGAGAACAGAGTGGCAGCAAACTCAAAAAAATAAATGATTTGTTCACCCCAAAGTGAAAACTGAGCAATGCAGAACCCAGTGAAAAGAAAGGTTGCTTCATGCCTCCAACAGGGGGCTATTAAAGAACTCTATCAATGTGGGCGACATTACAATAGAGGCCTGGCAACCTCTAAAACCCTGTGTTTATCCTAACTTATCTCATCAGCCTTTGCTTTCATTGATAGCAAACAAATATCTGGAGGGATGGAAGGACCCGATGTCATAAACTTGACTTTCATTGGTCTTGTTCATACTTATGTTTCATTTTAGTTCTCTTCTTCAGAAGCAGATATCGCACCAGCCAAGGACAATACAGGCCGTAAACTTCAAACCCCTACCCAGATCTAGCCAATGGACAGGACATTCTCCACAGTTGAGTGGAGAGTGGGGTATGACTTTCACATGTACTCTGGTCCCCCATATTTGACCACGTCCCCTGGATGGGGAGGCCTGGTGGCACTCAGAGGAAGGATAACAGGCTACCAAGAAGAGACTTGATACCCTATGAGCATATAAAGGGGGAGGAAGTCTCCCTCAGTCACAGTCATAGGGGAGGAAAGTAAGGGAAAAATGGGAGGGAGGGAGGAATGGGAGGATACAAGGGATGGGATAACAATTGAGAAGTAATAAGAATAAACTAATAAAATAAAATTTAAAAAAAGAAGTGTATATCCTGTTTTGTAGTACATGAGTAAGCTGAATAATAAAATGCTCATAAGCCAACACAATAAGTCCAGGCAGGAAAGGACTGTACAATGCAAGCCTGAGAAAACCCATTTTATCCTGAGATACTCCCCCCAAAAGGCAGATGTTAATAGGCCATGTACATTAAGGGGTCTCAGTGTCCCAGGCACAGGTGAAAAGTAACTATGCAACTTTGAGCAGCTCTCTTTAAAATTGTTTTTACAGTAAAACAGAGACTGTGATCATTCAGGTTTGTTGAAAGTTGTGCCGAGTCATTTCCCAAATTTTAAACTGCTAGACATGTTACAGGTTGTCGTGACTGTTTTTATTTGGGACCCCTTTCATGGCTACCTACTGTAACAGGCAATGTCATATCTACTGGACTAAAACTACTACTACAAAAGGTGAACCTTACTCTCAATGACACCGACAGGTTTTACTGCCACAAAGTACTGGTTTCGAAATAGGCCCACAGTGACAAATCACACTTCTCCCAAATCTTGTTAGCAGCAGTGCTGTTCTATTACTGGGGCGCTGGGTACTGCTGACTTGCTCCATTTGTCTCATTGCACTTTCAATAATGGCTTTGTGCTTGCTTATATCTGTGAAAAGAAAGACTTAAACTCACAACAAATAGCTAAACACCCATACGGAAGGGTGCAATCCCCTTAACATCTGGCCACTTCTAAAAAAGAGGAGGACAAAATTAGTGCTCACGTAAGCACAATTAAAACTGCACCGTGAAAAGCCCCAGCCTGTGCCTGTCGGGTGGTGAGGAGAGACAGAGAAGGAGGGGTAGGTGAAAAGAGACCTAGCTGCTGGATTAGTCAGCCCCAGGCAGAAAGAGTCCAGAACGGAGGAGTGCCTGCCTTAAAAGGGCAAATAGGCCAGGGGAGCAGGCAGGATTTCAGGACAAAGCTGATAGGAAGGAAACTTGCTCAAGTTTCACCCCGTGCTGAGTCTACAGCTTTCATATCACTGAAGACTGTGAGCGACGACGTGACAGCCGTGGCAGACACCACAGGCCAGGTGAGATTTCAAAACTACCAGTAAGGACTGTGAAACTTCGAATCTTAATACCATCAACGACCAGGACAGCAATACGTGAAACTTCCAAGTAGACTACCCAGTCGATTATAATTGGCCACTTCTTGGAAAGATGTCTTTTGCTAACAGGTGATTATAATGGAAATGTTTTACAATTAGGAAAGCCAAGGAGCACAAAGGAATAACAGCAAATCACAAACCCTAAATAGTAATGGAACCAGAACTGTCAGTTGTTTCCGATCCACTTTTCTTTGAAGTCCATCAGCAAGTCTTTAGTCTGGGGTAAATATAGCTCTCGAGAGGGCAACCTTCCAAGGACATGGGTTACAGGTTCTTCCGGTGCAACCGAAGTTGGCCTCACTTCTCCAATAAATAAATAAATAAAAGTTGAAAGATGCGAGTTACAGGCAGGATGAGGAAATTAAAAAACGGGCATTTTTATGAGACGAGTTTTTAACATGTCAATCTTTAGAGTAGTAGGGGTAGAGAAAAAAGATTATGGAAAAAAGGGCACATACTAATGATTAAGCTAAGCCAGCTCCAGCCCTGGTTCCCCAATCGGAGAGCTTCAGACAGATGTCCCAAGTGGAGAGGAAGGAGGAAGGGCGGCATCATTTAAACTGTAAACAAATCTGGCGAAGACTTCAGATTCTGGATGAAGTCTTGGGAAGCTCTTATCACAACTCCTTTGCGAATCACTTCCAGAAAAACTTAAGACGGCAAAGCATGCCGCGGCCGGAGGGGCGTGAGGCTCCCTCGGCCGCAGCAGGGCGGACCCCAGCGGAGGGGACAGATTCGGGAGCCCCGATGGCGGCGGGAAAGGAAGCGCGCGCAAGGAACCGGCAGGGAGCAAGAAGTTCCCCAGATCTAAGCCACCCAGGGCGGGACCGGAGGAAACCCGAGCGGAGGAGGACCCAGCGAACAGCGCCCCCGCGGCTCCCACCTGGCGGCACTCCGGCTCGCGCCGGCCGGCTGGCCGGTCCCCGGCTTCTCCTCCTCTTCCTCTTCCTTGTCCCGGGAAGGGTTCCGCGGAGCGAAGAACCGAGAGAGGCTGTGCCAGGGGGCGCTGCCCCTCCTGCGGCCGCCGGACATCTCCCCCGCGCGGCCCCGACGAGGCGGCGGCCGGAGCGCGGGTGGCCACAGCCCTGGCCTGCGGAGCGCAGCAGGAGTCGGCGCGGGCCGCCAGCGCGGCTCCTCCTGCCTGGCCGGCACGAGCGCTCCCCGTGCGGCTCCTCCTCCCGCCCGCTCCGGAGCAGCCCGCCCCCCGGGAGGAGCCAGCGGCCGCGACCGCCCTGCCGCCTGCAGCCTACAGCCTGAAGGCCCGGGAGGAGCAGCATGAGATGCTAAACTCAGGCTTCCCGCCCAAACCACCCCAGCCCGCAGCCCAGTTGGCTTTGCCAACAGCTACTGTAAATGTACTTCTTCCCTTCCCAGGTTAGGGCAGTTTTCGAAGAGGGTCATCAATTAAGGTCTGTGGAAACACCTGGCAAGAAGCAGCACCAGCGTGCCCTGCAAGTCCTGGAACCAAAGCACAGCAGCCATTCTAAAGAAGGCTTTAGCCAGCAGGGTTGAAGATAACAGGGTCCCATCTGCCCAGCTGTCAGCAACTTGTTTTGCTTTGGCTGTCTCAGATGTGAGTAACTAACCCAGGTGTGCTTCAGTTCTCACCCTTCACCTATGGGCTGCTCCTAGACTCCTTTTCAACAATGACAAGGATCAAAACCAAATATTCATGTATGACTCAAACTAGAAAATGCTTAAACAAATATTTTGTTGTTGTGCAGATGTTACTGTAGTCTGCAACCTCAAAAGTCCTTAAGACTAATTTAAAACGAATATACCTGGTTATAACAACATTGCTTTATATAGTGTAGCAGCTAGTAATGAAAGCACAGTGTCACATTCACCCCAGGTGTGTTTTATTTTGCTTGAAGTCAAACTCCAGAGGTATGAAATTCAAGAAAGTGGTGGGACATTCAGTAACTAAAAATGTTACATGGGCAAATAGCACGAAAGGAATCGCCCTTTGTGGCTGGTTGGAGAAGTGTGCAGGTTACACATCTCACTGTAAGCCCCCCAAGTAATTAACTTAGCACTAGTTAAGGAGCCTTCCCACTGCCCCCACAGCTGCCCCTCTGAAAGCATTTTATTCCTTCAACTGGATTTGGATCTAGGAGTATGAGAATAAGATTAGGATCAAATAAAGTAGATAGCATAAAAAAGTTTCCAAGCCAATATTATCTCAGAAGAGAATCCGTATTAAAGATCTACCAAGCAGAAAGCCCCAAAAAGGATCCAAAAGCAAAAAGCTAAAGCAAACTTTTTTTCTGTAGCTAGCTACAAGGCCTGGAGAATAATCTCTCCCTAAAGCAATGTTAAGTGGATACCAGCTGCCTCTCCCACTTGCCTGTGATGAGAGTGGTCCCTCTCCCTGGCCAGCCGGTGCAGGCAGGGAGTCTGTCTGGGGATAAAAGTGGCTGGGAGGCAATAAGATTATGAAGCAATTCTGACTTTGAATTATACTATTTCTCTCAATTGTCTTTGAAAGGAAAATGCTACATTTTTATTTTGCTACATTAATATTTCTTTATAACCAGTCTCCTAGGTACATACAGAAGCATTAGACTCAGAATATACAAAGTCCTTGGTATTACATTTTCATTTATTTGGTTTTCCAATATTTACCAGATTTTTTAGATGTCCTATTGTGTTCCAGCCTCAACTTATAATAGCAGACTCTTGAATCCTAAATTCTAGGATTTCACTATGAAACCTGTGGAAAAATATTTTTCAACTTTAGAGAGTTGTAAAGATCTTAGAAGACACTAATTTTGACAAGAAGTATGTGGATGAGGCGGGAACATTCTTACTGTGAAGCTGATAACGTTCCAAGTTTGAAGACACCTCAGTGGTACAGCCTTTTCCTGTGTGAGCAGTGATTGGATGGTTGCTTGTTCTTAGATGACTTGTGAAAGACAACCTAAGTTGACTGTGACCACAGGACTTTCCCTCTATCCTGCTTCTACAATTAGTAGATACTAGATTTCTTGGGCTCATACTGAGATCTGGCAAATAGAAAAGAGATTGCCTTTGAACTTGTTGGGGAATGTTTAAGTACTTTTAAGCTGCTCCTCCCAGAGGATAGTTGAATTATTGCTTAGATTCCATTTCGTTTATTGCACAACTCATCGAGATTTACACCTAAGATGCAGGGTTACAGATTCTGTCCAGACATGAACACATCTGTGGCTTCCAACCCGGCAAGTATGTGCATAGTGAAGGAGGAACAAGATTGAACTGTGCAGCTGGAGTATGACATATGTAATGTATTCCAGATATCAGCAGACAACATTTCAAGGCACAGAATTGTTTCTAATTGACATAATTTCTGTCATAATAGTAATATGTTCCATAACACACTCTACAATTTTATAGCTACAGTTACTCCAAACATCTTTTCTGTTTGATGTAAATGATGTAAAATAGAATTTTTCAGACTTCTTATTTGTAAGGACTTAAACCTATACCATAATTTTGAGCTCTGTGTGTGCATGTCAGTGTGTAAAGTTCCTTGTTTTCATGGCCTTTCTATAAATAATAAATAAGACCAAGTGAACCAGTGCAAAGGCTGAGCTATTTCATCCCTTTGTTTTGTGCATACAGCGACATTAAAAATACTTCCATATGAAAGGTTTTCAAAGAATATGCCATGAATATTTAATATGTAAACATACACCAAGCAGCAGGTACAAAAAAAAAAGGAAGAAAGAAAGAAAAGAAAAAAGAAATAAATGCATTGCTTTTATAGAGTTGGTAAGTTTGTAGGATAGTCAATCTTTTAGAATTACTAATTTGCATTCTATTATGTCCCATTTTATATCAATTTCATTTTCAGTTTAAATGATTTTTCTTTAAAAAAGACCCCACCCAAAAGAAAAAGAATAGTTGTGATGGAATAGGGAAACAGTTGGAGGGAAGGAATGGGGACTGGACTTCATCAAAACACATTGTATGTGTGTATGAAATCCTTAATCAGTATAAAAAGAGATTCCTGCAAAGCTTTAAAAACTGCAGATGCCACAAAACTTAATGTCTTTTATGTACCCAGGATGTGTCAGACCTGTGCTCATGTTTAGTGACTAAGATAATATGCTTTCCTTCAAGGAATAAATTTGATGAGAAAACAGATCTATATAGAGACAGGGTAAAAGTAGGAAAATGTCTATAGGAATGTGTGGGCAGGAGTATCCTGGAAAGCCCACAGGAGGAACTAACTGGCCTAACGCTAGATTCTCTGCCTCCTGTGACTACATCACTTCCCCCGAAAGAGTAACCCAGGATCCCCTAGGATACATGAGAAAGTCTCAAGTCTGTCACATGTGAGTGAATTGGTACTCTCAAAGCATAAGTACTGTACTGCTCAGAAGTAAAAGCGTCGACAGGAAGTGCTGGTCTCTGAAGCCTTTGGAGGAGGATGCATGAGGAGGTTAGAAATGCTGAGCTTGTCTGTTGTTGTGGAAACTCTAGCAGAGGGAAAAGCGACTGAATCTATCTCCGAGCATAGTATTTACTGTGTGGCAGGTGGCCCAGGAATATTAAGACAGCTGTCAACATCAAGGAAAGCACCAGCCCATGAAAAAGCAAACAGATGGATTGGGGCACTTCACTGGCTGCCTCTTAGAATAATAGCTGTGCTTGGCCAAATGAGGCAAAGTCAAGCTGCCCAGGGCAGCAAAAAGCTATTACTGGATAGAAGCACTCAATTAGGAGAGAGGCGGAGGTATAGCCACCCATTTCCTTTGTCTGTACATTCAAGTTTTCATTAAAAACCATCACAGCAAATAGAAAGGAGAGAGGATGCTAGCGTTTCTCATTCTGTTACATTCTGATTATCATGGTTTGTGGCATGGGGAAATGCCTTGTCTTACTGCTTCAATGAGAGCAGATGGTGAAATTTTAAAGTAATTGGTTATTCGAACTTCTATGGAATACATGATATTTTGCTGTATTGTTCCTGGTTTTATTTGCAGAGCATGTGGAGAGTGAAATCATTCAAACATGTGATTTAATGGTTAAATAGATGTGTTAGTTTGACCTAAGTTACATTTGTTCTTTTATTCCTCTGAGATAATATTATATGCAGAAGAAAATAAATCCTTAAAATTTTTTTATGACCATTAAGGATTGAATATGGACTTTTGAACAATCCGAGGCTTGCTGATATGGAAATATTATGTCCTTTCCAGTATATACATAGGAGACTAGATTATAAAGTATATTCCAAAGTAATTGTTCACATGATTTCAGCTTGTATGCCAGTGTCTGTCTCAAATGCTATGAAAATGAAGTAAAACTAGAGTATCAATTTTAATATTCTATTCAGTATTAATCAGCTTCATACAGTGGCAGGTGCAATGCCTCAGAGTAACAATTTACTATTAGATAATAATAATAAACTCAGGCCACATAGTGTTTCCCCAAACCACTTCATCTGAGTACATGGGCTATGCACTGTTGTGTAGTTTTAAAAAATATAAATTCAGTGCTTCTACTCTGATAACAACCATTATTGATAAAAATATGGGCTGTAAAACCTAAGTGTGGATTGCGCATCTTGCTTATACGGATATCATAGTACCGTTTTAGAGTTTAAAAATTGGCTTAGGATGTTTATATTTTATTATTTTTTATTTCACTTATTTTAAACTTTATAACGCATATATTTTGGAAGCCTGATCTTTCTGACTAGGAGACTTAGTTACCAGACTGATTTGTTGTGAATGGTTTACAGGCAAGATATAGAGGCAGATGCTGTTTTGAGCACAGGTTTTGATTAGGGAGAGAAAGCAGATGGACATGCTACATGTTGTCAAATAAAATGAACCACTGTTTTCCTGTGGGTGCTTTACCTAATTGAAAATTGAGGCTAGCATTATTTCCTGTACACCAATTTCTATTACGTAGACTAGAATAAAATTGGCCTCCTTTGGTTTAGAGTGATAGAGCAGTGAATTTAGAACTAAACAGAGACTTGACAGAGTTATTTATGGAAATCTTAACTCCATTCTGAACTACTATTACTTAAAGTCCTTCAGAAATGTAAAACATTACAAAATGTTGGCCGGGAGTGCAGCTTGGTGACAATGCTTGCCCCATATGTGCAAGGCCTTGGGTTCAATCCCAATCCATACACAGCAAAATTGTTTAAGAAGTAAAAATTTTAACTTGGATACGGTGACATACACCTGCAACCCTAACATGTGAAAAGTTAAAACAAGATACTATAAGTTTGAGGTCAGGCTAAGATACGCAGCAAGTTTGAGGTCAACTTGAGCCTCCTAGGAAGACAGATTCAAAAAGCCAAAAATCAAGTGTCTTTTGTTGTTGTTGTTGTTGTTGTTAAATGTAACAGTACTAAATTCACATTCAAATCAGTCATGTACTCCATCTAAGAAGGAGCATGTGTCTCTACAAAGTATCAGCCACCTACAGGCTCTGAGGGACCATTTTCCTTCTCCTTCTTCCTATCACTTTATGGAGGGTATACAGACAGCACATTTGCTTTGGGGATTTAAATAAAGCACTACCAGTTTTAGTACACAGTGTATCTTTGAATAAAATTTGACAAGTCGCAACTGCCAAACTTCCTGAGCAGCTCAATAAGGTAGTCAGAAAACTTAAAACAAACAAGTTTTTAAAAAGCCTAATAATTACATATTTACTTAGAAATCTACCAAGTGCTCATATTTTAGAGAAAGAGAAACAAAGAGAAAGCACTGAAATAGAGAACTAAATAAAAATGTAAATGATTGACTCCTCTTTCACTCCTCTAGTGCTGACTGCTTCAACCTTAACTAGAAAAGTTGGTGAGCGGACTGTATACAAAACAAACAAAAAACGCCCAAATGACAGCTCCCCAAATACTCTGTCTGTAAAGATGTCAGAGGCAGTCTGTGTTCAGCAAACTTCTGCTCAGTCCTTTCAGGCCAGCTGCTTAGTGACTGGGGTCTACCAAGGTGATTCGGTCCCAAGCAGCTCAGTCTGAGAAGGAAAAACACAACGAAGAGTGGGCAAACTGCAAAACTACATGACAAATGTATCCTGTGGATAACAGGAACATGGGCCCAAAAGGACAAAGTGGCACACTGTGTAGCCTGAGCAAGCCATGCTAGATTTAACAGATGAATCAGATAAATTCTATAGCCAGCACATATTTAAAGGACTTCCTGGCACAGATCTATAATACGAATATCATACTAGTCAAAAAAGCACCATAATACAGAATGCATGATACAGTGCCGATGACAGACATATATTTACTGTCTGCTTTGGCTTCTGATTTGGTCTGGAAATAAGACAATAAATAGATGCCTCTAAATCATGAATCATCAGACACCATGTGTAATAAATACATGGCAACCATGAGCTTGGTATGTTAATCTGAAACTACCTCCAAGTGAACTCTTTATTGCATTCTCCTGACCTTCTTTTAAAAATTGCATAATTGAAAAGTAAATGAAAATGATAGGTATGAGAAATATGCAGATGGAGAAACTGCTGCCCCAATCCCCGTGCGACCCATATAATTTCAGTTTACAACTGCCAATTACTGCCTTGGACAGGTTAGACCAGTATATCTCATTGAAGTCGGATGCCTTACTACTGATGAAGTATCTAATTTAGGAGTAAAATCAGGTGTGTAAAGAATCATTTTGACAGCTGTTCGCCAATCTTCTCTGAAATTCCTTTCTCACAGCTGCTACTTGGAATTCATGCTGAACGGAGCATTGTCAGTTTGCTAGTTAGTGCTCCTGTTAAGAAATACAGAAATGGGGCTGCCGAGGTGGCTCCATTTTTAAGAGCAGGTACTGCTCTTGTAGAGGCACTGAAGGCAGAGGAAAGAGCAAACACAGGGCTTTAAAGTGAGAACGGGCTTGACTCATTTGAAGAGTTGCTTGCCGGCATGCTCTCTGGAAGTAAATCACATTTACCTGGTTGGTAGTATTTCCACTTCTGTTGGCGTAGATGGAGAGTGTCACATTGAGGGGCTTCATGGCTCTTGTGCCTTTGTTCCAGAGAGGCAGTGAGGTCAGGCAACGTGTGGCATAGTCGAAGTCCCTGCAAGGAGGACCTGAGATACTACTATCAGAGGATGGTCAAACCTGAGTTGTAAGTCAGACTCCAAAATTCGGAGATGCTAGGACCACAAAACACCTACCAAGAAAGCTGCAGGACAGAGAGTAGCTGGTTCAAGAAAGAGAATGCATGCAAAACAGGTGGCCAACCGGTTGTCTAAACCCTTTGGAGTTCAGAGGATTCCACTTGTAACAGACGACAGGCACAGAGCTTTAGGGTTAGATGTTTGCTTTGCTGGATTTCAGTCTTGCTCAGGCCCTAACCACTCTTTGCTGTGCCCTCATCCATCCCTTTCAGAGAGAAGAATGTTTATTCTGTACTGTTCTATATAGGCTATAACTTGCTTTTAACTGTTTTTTTTTTTTAATAGGAGCTCACAGTTAAGAAATGCCTTGAGTCCCTGATGAGCCTTGGGCTTTGGACTTATAAAGCACTGTAGTTATTAAAGACTATGGGCACTTTTGAAGTTGGAGAGAAAGCATTCTGCCTTACGACATGGCCATAAGCTTATGGGAACAAGGAATGGAAGCCTAATGGTGATGTGTTTGGGTGTCACATTGACAAGGATAGGAATTATGGTGGTAAATCTTTACTGACAACTTGGTGGATATAGAACCATCAAAGAAAACAAACCAGTGGGCATGCCAGGAAGATTACCTAACTGAACTGATACAGGGAGGCCCATCCTAAATGCTGGTGGTATCATTTCACGGGCTGGAGTCCTAGATGGAATAAAGGGGTTACAATCTGAGTCCAAGCACTCATCACTCTCTGTTTCCTGACTACGGACTCAATGAGCCCAGTTGTTTACTGCTGCTGGCACCAAACTTTCTCTGCCATGGACTATACCCCCAGGAACTGTAAGTCAAAATAAATCCTTCCTTCAAGTTGTATTAGATCATAGCAAGTAACCAATATATGTTTAAACTAAGAAATAAAAGAAAAATAGTAAGAGAGCAGATTCTGTACATAAATTAGGTAAACTGGCATATTTTATTTAATATTTTAGAGTGATACCCAAGTTGAATCTGTCCTAAGTAGTGGAACAGACTGAATGTTTATGTTTATACAAGATGCCCAGTTTGAGATCTTAAACACCAGTGTGATACTAGGAGGAACTGTCTTTGGGGAAGTAATTAGTCCATAATGGTGGAACTCTGTCAGAATATAATGGCCTCAGTACTCTTATAGATAGCCAGTTCTCTCCCTCTTTGCTGATGTGATTCACTGAGAAGATGGCTCTCTATGGAACCTCAAAGCACAGGAAGCCTGATGGCTGAGCTCCATCCTCTACCTCTGTGGTGCATAAGTTGCTAAGACTGGCTAGTCTGTTACACCAACCTGAATTAAGCAATTATTTTCACAAGTAAATGAATGTAATTATGGAAATCATAAAAGTGATGTGCCAAAATTCTGAAAGAAAAAAATAATTTCAAGTAATGAGGGTATAATTCACAATTTTTATCAGAATGCATAAATGAAAAAACATATAAAACTCAGTTCTTCTATGGCTTATAAAACAGCCTGGACAACATAGAAATATTTAAATGTAAAACAAATAACACTGTTTGAACATTTTACAAAATGCTGTTACAGTGCTTAAGCTTTTCAACGCTGATGTCTAAACATGGGAAGACAGTTGCTTCAACTTTCAGATATATTGCAATTATATGCTAAGAACCAATACAATAATTTCAGATTATAGGTGACATTCTATATTATCTAATTTGCTTCTATAGATTATGTTTATATCATTAACAGGTCTTAAGGAGATCATGGAAACAAGGGGAAGGTGTTTTTTTCTTCTAAATATTTTCCTATGTATGAGTTACTAGTTAATTTAGTCTTAAGTCCTTTTTTTTAAAAAAAAAAGATGTATTTATTTATAATTACGTACACAGTGCTCTGCTTGCATGTATACCTGCAGCCCAGAAGAGGACATCAGATCACATTATAGGTGGTTGTGAGCCACCATGTGGTTGCTGGGAATTGAACTCAGGACCTCTGGAAGAGCAGTTGGTGCTTTTAACCTCTGAGCCATCTCTCCAGCCAAAGCCCTTACTTTTATCGGCTGGGCGTGGTGGCACACGTCTTTAATCCCAGCACTCAGGAGGCAGGGACTGGTGAGTACAGGACAGCCAAAGCTACACAGAGAAACCCTATCTTGGGGAAGAAAAAAAAAGTTACTTTTATCTAATTTGACAAAGTCTAATGCACCTCATCTCATTTTAGTATTGATAGGCTCAAAATGAAAATCAAATCAATACCAACAAAAAGAACCCAACACCCAACAAAAGAACACATCCAGTAATTTGTAGTTTGATTTTCTAATCAATTTCACTTTTTTAGTAATATTACTAAACAGAATCTTTCTTTTATCTGTTTTTGAATCATCTATTCTAAACAGAGTGCATTTCCCAGCTCTGTGGCCTTATCAAATCACTGACCCTTTTTATGTCCTGTAGTAAATAAAGAACTCTCCTCTGAAATGAAGCATTCTATCCTGGAAGCAAGCTCTTTCAGATCAGGAATTTCTAAAGGGCAGCTCATTCAGACTCAGGAAGAAAACTACTACTAAGTGTCAGGAAGCCCCTGAAACTTACCTGACTCAGAACACTAAGCAGTAAGCCCTGCCAAGGGAGGGACACCTGGCCAGTTGAATTGTCCACCTATGGTACAATTCTTCGGCCACACTGAGAGGAGTGGAGCTCTTTGGTGACGTGGCTGATTTGAAGTTGTTCATGATCCTGTAAGCATTCAGTCATATACTCCAGAGTCAGTAGCCCTAATAAGGTTTTTATTTTAAAGATTTATTTAGTTATACAGTATTCTGTCCACATGTGTGCCTGCATGCCAGAAAAGGGCACCAGGTCTCTTTATAGATGGTTGTGAGCCACCATGTGGTTGTTGAGAATTGAACTTGAGACCTTTGGAAGGATGGCTCTCATCCTCTGAGCCATCTCCCCAGACCCGCCCTAATAAGGTTACTGGTTTACCAACTTAGACTTTGGAAGACTCTTTTCTTTGGTACACTGTTGGTGCACTTTCTATGATGAGTAGATGTTTCTTCTTAGTTACCTAGGAAAAACTTAGATACCTAGTATCATGCAACAGGTCCGATCTTCATCCACAAAACAGAGCCAACAGGACATAGCACATAGGGTTGTAAAGACCAAATGATGTAAAATTCTCAATGTGTAATAATACATGGTAGGTGAAGATTTGAATTCTTTCTCTGCCTTCCTGAAATTGTTACAGTGTTACTGTTTTTGTTGTATCTTTGTTTAAATGTCAGCATAGGCTGTGAGGATGGCACTATTAGGTGAAGGTTCTTGCTCGCAAACCTAATGGCCCAAGTTCAATCCCAGGAACTCATATGATGGAAGAGCAGAACCAACTCCTAAACAATGTCCTCTGACCTCCACATTGCAATTCCTCTACAAATGTAAATACATGTTTAAAGAAAACCACACCAGCGGCCTTCCAAGATAGTGGCAGCCAGTGTGTACCATATCTGAGTGGCAGAAAACCAGACTGTAGATCCCGTGAGTAACCTGGCACCTGATTCCAAAACACCAGTGTTGGTGTTTCCCAGACAGGAGGGAACATCCTAGGAGCGGAACACACACAGTTCCAGGCCCCCTGTGCCAGTCTTCCAGGTCCAGGAGTTGGGAATGGCCCCAGGCTCAGAGCTTTCTGCTTACTGGAATGCAGGTCTCTAGTTCCAGGGAGCTCCACTCCAGCAATCAGACCTTGATTCCTCCAGCTTCACCAATGACAGCACCTATATACCAGAGACAGCATCCCAACCTCCAATCCACAATTCTACTGGTCCTTATGTGGAGAAGAGCTGGACAATAGAAGCATATATGTTCTGGCTCCAAGATGGCAGAGCCCAGCTGAATCTGAGTTCTGGGAGTGCAGTATCTGCTTGGCAAATAAGAAGCTGCATGTGGCTGACTGGCTGACTCTAAAACGTTAGTGCCAGTCTTGTTCTTCCAGACTTAAGCCACCATCCTGAATGACTCCAGACTCCAGAGACATGCAGATCCAGCCTTCAATTCATCTGCACTAGCTGTCTTGAGGAGACTGGAAGGACCTCACTAGATCACAAAGGTCCAAGAAACACAGCAGTTTCTGGGAACAAACAGCTGACACCACGGACAACCAGATGGCTAAAGGTCAGGATAAGAACACAATCAGCAAAAAACAGCGCAATATAGCTCCACCAGAAACTCCAATGAACACTGGATATTCTAATGCAGCTAAAACACCAGAAAATGACCTTATATCTATGTTTATGAAGCTGCTAGAGGCATTTAAAGAGGAAAAGCATAAATCCCTCAAAGAAATACAGGAAAATAGAATCAAACAAATAGAGGCCATAAAAGAAATACTGGAAAATACAATCAAACAGGTTAAAGAAATGAATAAAATGGTTCAAGACCTGAATATGGAAATAGAATCAATAAAGAAAACACAAACTAAGGAAATCCTGGAAGATGGAAAACTTAGGGAAGAGAACAGGAAGCACAGAGGTAAGCATCATCAACAGAATACAAGCGATGGAGGAGAGAATCTCAGACGTAGAAGATACAATTAAAGAAATCAATACATCTGTCAAAGAACATATTAAACTGAAAAAAATTCCTAAAACAAAACATCTAAAAAATCAAGGACACCACAAAAAGATAAAATCTATGAATAGTTGAAGAGAAGAAGATTCCAGGCTCCAAAGACCAGAAAATACTTTTAAGAAAATTATAAAAGGAAATTTCCTCAACCCATAGAAAGAGATGACTTTAAACATACAAGAGGCTTACAGAACATGAAATAGACTAGAAAATAAATTCTTCCCACCACATAATAACCCAAACAGCCTAGACTACTATACCCAGCAAAGCTTTCAATCACTATAAAGAGAATAAACAAGATATTCCATGATAAAAACAAACCTAAATAAAACCAAACTTATACAATATCTATGCAGCAACCCAGCCCTTCAGAAGATACTAGAAGGAAAACTCCAACCCAAGGAGGTCAACTACACACAAGAAAACACAGGGTAAGATAACTTCACAATAGCAAAACCAAAAGAAGACAAGCAAACAAACACACTACCACCACCAACATCACAATAAGAGGACCTAACAACCATTGGTCATGAATATCTATCAACATCAATGGACTAAACTCTCCTATAAAAAGACCCAGACTAACAGAATGGATGTGTAAACAGGATCCAGCACTCTGTTGCATACAAAAAATACACCTCAGCAACAAAGATAGACACTATCTCAGAGGAAAGGCCTGGAAAAATGTTTTTCAAGCAAATGGACCCAAGAAGCAAGCTAGAGTAGTCATCCCAAAATCTAATGGAATAAATAGCCTTTCAACTAAAATTAATCAAGAGATGGGGAAAGATACTTCATTTTCATCAAAGGAAAAAATTTATCAAGAGGACATCTCAATCTTCATCATCTGAGCCCCAAAACAAGGGTACCCACATTTGTAAAAGAAACATTATTCAAGCTTAAATCATACACTGATCTCCACACATTAATAGTGGGAGACGTAAATACCCACTCCTACCAATAGACAGCTCATTGAGGCAGAAACTAAAAATCGGTAGCCTTCCTGTATATAAACAACAAATGATCTGAGAAAAATTAGGGAAAGCATACCCTTGACAATAGTCACAAGTAATATAAAGTATCTTGGTGTAATGCTAACCAAACAAGTCAACACCTGTATGACAAGAGCTTCAAGTATGTGAAGAAAGAAATTGAAGAAAATATCAGAAGATGGAACGATCTCCCATGCTCATGGATTAGTATGATTAATATAGTAAAAATGGTGATCTTACCAAAAAACAATCTTCAGATTCAAAGCAATCCCATCAAAATTCTAACACAATTTTTTACAGGCCTTGAAAGAACAATTTTCAACTTTATATGGAAAAACAAACAAACAAACAAAAACACAGAATAGCTAAAACAACTCTATACAGAACTTCTGGAGGTATCTCCACCGCTGACTTCAAGCTATACTACAGAGCAATAGCAATAAAAACTGCATAGAAAATAGTGGCATAGAAATAGACTGGTTGATCAAAAGAATCAAATCAAAGTCACAGAAAAACCCACTCACCTATGAACACTTGATTTTTGAGAAAAAAGCCAAAACCATACAATGGAAAAAAAAAAAGACACCATCTTCAACAATTGATGGTAGTCTAACTGGATGTCTACATGTAGAAAAATGCAAATAGATCCATATTTAATCACCCTACACAAAAATTCAAGTCCAAGTGGATCAAAGATTTCAATATAAAATCAGGTACACTAAATCTATTAGACTAGAAAGTGGGAAAGAGCTTTGAACTCATTAGCACAGGAGATAAGTTCCTTAACAGAACACCAACAGCTCAGGCTCTAATATCAATAATTAATACATGGGACCTCATGAAACTTAAAAGCTTCTGTCAGGCAAAGGACACTGACAATAGAGCAAAATGGCAGTCTATAGACTGAGAAAAGATCTTCACCAATCCTACATTTGACAAAAAGCTAGTATCCTAAGTATATAAAGAACTCAAAAAATTAAACACCACCAAGCAAAATAACTCAATTAAAAAATGGAGTACAGAGCTAAACTGAGAATTTTTCAACAGAGGAATATCAAATGGTCAAGAAGCACATAAGAGAAATGTTCAATATCCTTATTCATCAAGAAAATGAAAATGACTCCAAGATTCCATCTTACACCTGTCAGAATGGCCAAGATAAAAAACTCAAGTGACAGCACATGTTGGTGAGGATGTGGAGAAAGGGAAACACTCCTCTTCTATTGCTGGAGGAGCAAACTTGTGCCACCACTTTGGAAAGCAATCTGGTGCTTTCTCAGAAAACTGGGACTAACTCTACCTCAAGCCCCAGTTATACCACTCCTGGGCATACACTCAAAAGATGCTCTACCATACAAAGACACTTGCTCAATAATGTTCATAGCAGCTTTATTTAATGGCAGAATCTGGAAACAACCTAGATGTTGATCAACCGAAGAATGGATAAAGAAACTGTGGTTCACTTACATAATGGACTACTACTAAGCTATTAAAAACAAAAACTAGAAAAGCTCATTCTGAGTGAAGCAAGCCAGACCCAGAAAGACACATATGGTATGTACCCACTTGTAAGTGGATTTTAACCACATAGTCCATGATAAATATACTTCAATGCACAGACCCAAAGAAGTTAACTAACAAAGAGGACCCAAGGGAGGATGCCTAAATCTCACTCTGAAGAGGAAATATAATAAACAGAGGTAGTGGCTGAAGAGAGGGAACAAGATAGGAGAGGGGATGCAGAGAGAAATAAGGGTGGAGATCAGACCTGGGGAGAGTGGGAGCAGGAGGACAGAGGGCCTACAGAGAAAAGAGAATCTGTGGGTAAAGGCATCTCTGTGACAAGCTGAAGACCTAAGTCAGAATAGGCCTCTGGGAGGTTATGAAGGGGGCCTCTAGCTGAGACTCCTAGTAGGAGGGGCCATGGAGCCTGAAGAGATAGCCTCTAACTAGAGAAGTCTCCTAGTGGAGTGAGGAGAACACCAACCCACCACAAAGACTTCTATACAAACGTACCCTGTCTACAAGACGTGCAGGGATAAAGACAGAACAGACAGAGCAGAGATTGAGGGAATGTCCAGCCAATGCCTGGCCCAACCCAGGACCTACCCCGTGGAAGAGAGCCAACGCCTGACACTATTAAAAATACTCTGCTATGCGTGCAGACAGGAGCCTGGCAGAGTTGTTCTCTGAGAGGCTCCACCCACCAGTAGCTTGAAAGAGATGTTGAGACTCACAGCCAAACTTGGAGGAAGCATAGGGAGGCTAGTGGAAAAGTAGGGGGGGGGGCGGGGGAGGAAAAAAGGACCTAGAGGTGGTGACAAGAGCTCCACAAGAAGACCAACAGAGCCAACTAACCAGGGCCAACAGGGACCTATGGAGTCCAAAGCACTAAACAAGGACCATGCATCAACCGGATCTAGATCTTCTACATACATGTTACTGATGGGCACATCGGACTTCATGTGGGTCCACTAGGAAAGGACAGAGGGCCGTCTCTGACATGGAGCCTGTTACCTACTTTTCGATCACTTCTCCCTGATGGGACTGCCTTGCCAGGCCACGGGAAGAGGAGGAACTCGGTCCTGATGGAACCTGATGAGCTAGGATGGGTAGGTAGGGGTGCTAACCTTTTCTGAGCAATAGGGGAGTGGGGGACGAGGAAGGGATGGTAGTACTGGGAAGAGAGAAGGGGGCTATGACTGGGATGTAAAGGGAATCAATCAATAAATTAATAATAATACAAGAAGAAAATCACACCGCATCTTTCATTAAAGTAACTCTAGACTGATGGCATTCTGGCTGCATCCTAATGAAAGCAATTCATGACTTTCAAAATAGGCATACCTCTGAACCACTACAACAGACACATCACGGAACCACTACAATATTTTGAGGATTTTTAGTTTTTCAAATGCCCATTCATTGTTTTTCCGTATTTTGAGAAATTGGATTATATAGCTTTGACTGCTATTTTTAAAGAAATCTGGAAAAATATCTACTACCATTGGGATATGTTTAACAATGCATCTGTATTACTCACCTTTTGTCTTCTGTTATTTTCACTGCCATGAATGTTTAAGATATAATCCAGTTTTTTCTTTCAAATGCAATATTTTTTGGAATTGACATCACTGTTGTGTGAATAGTCTCAGTGTCTAATTTAAAATGAGAGCTTGAATTAGAGTTTACAATTATAAATGGTCTTTAGGTTGTAAGAAGTTATGTAAGTTGTGTACCTGAGATATGTCTAAAATTCTAAGGAACATAAAGAACATTCACACTGCAGTTTATAAATAGTTTGCTGAGGTACTGCTGTAATTTATATTTTGACTGTACTTTTAAGTAGTGAGTTGAAGATATACTCATGAAGTGGTTTCTTACCCACCCTTTCTTTCTTTGCATCCTTAGCTGTAAAAGTGAAGGGCTTCCTTTGTCATGTACTGCAGCCATGAAACTGCCTTGGCACAGGACTCTGAATACAAGGGGCTGAGCAGAAACTGAAGCCTTCAGAATTTGAACATGAATCTTTTTCTCTTCCTTTCTTTCTTCTTTCTCCCCCTCCTTCCTCCTCTCCCTTTATAAATTATTTCCTGCATTTTGCTATAATAGAAAGCTGATTAACACACAACATGTTTAGGGGAAAACAAGTCAGTTATAAAAAATTAAATACTTATTAAATTTACATTTATTAATCTGAAGATGCAACGTTGTCATTCAGCCAATGAAATAAAATTTGTCAATCATATATGAAATGGTCTTAGATTCTCCCTCACTAAACTGATTTCAGTGAAGGCAGGGGATATTTTACATATATGAATGACCCAAAATAATGGGCTGACAACATACCCAAGCCTTCATGGTTATGAAGTGACATACACATATGTAGGTTTACAGGGCCATGTCTGATCAGAAAGTATGGAACTACTCAACAAGCACCGAGTAAATAAATTCAGTTCAGTTGGTCTCAGATAACACTTGGCAGTAAAGCACCAAACACCAAACCAATACATTATTCTTTTCAACACAAATAAGAGTACTCTAGTTGATATATTTCTTTTTTTTTTTATTGATAGTGACACAAAAATTACATATATACCAATTACCTGTATAAATCTTTAAAGCTGTTTCCCTAACACAATTTGCGCTTCAAAATCATAGAATAAACTAAACTTTTAGAAGACAATTAAAAATAAAAATACATTAAAGATATCATAAATCATGATAAAATATCAAGATGGCTTATAACTGGTATTTACACATTCTAATTATAACAACGTGTAGACTTTTACAAGAAACTGGAACTAAGAAGTTCCAAGGGAATGTTAGACTTCATATAGTTATGGCCAGACTAACAATGGCTCAAGTCCTAAAACCTTACAAAGTTCTTCCAGAGTCCACAAAAGTAAGCAGAATATTGAAAAATATTCTTGGTTGCATAAATTCTCGAAAATAAATTTGAGATTATCCAGTATGCTTTACATAGACTCCTTTAATTGAAAATCTTGGAGGTTTCCAGAGACTATCTTTTCACGTCTTCACAGCTTGGATCTGATCTGATAACAAAGACAAAACCATTGTCAGCCTCACAAGGGAAACAGCAGCAACCCTCTTCTGTAAATCAACTCAAGGCAAATCTACACGGCACGGAAGGCCCTATGTGTACATCTGTTTCCTTAAGGTACAATTAATGCTACTGTATTGATTTTTATGTAAGCTGTAAGTAGGTAAAGAATTAACTAGCTAGGTTTACAGGCTTATGAGAAAGACAGGCAGCATTCCCTTTGGTCACTGTTCCTTTTTGGATGGAATTCCCTACAATTCTTTTCTGGTAATTACTTATAACTCACTCAACACACAGTAGTTCTGGAGGTATCAGTAGCTTTATCAGACTTCAGCTCTCAGTCTTCCCATTTAGTGACTCCTCTGCAAGCTTTATGCTCCTGGTACTGCTAACTCAGTTAATGCCGTCATTATCTGTATGACTGTGCCAGTGTCTCTCAGTGCCCAGACAGGCGGTATGTATACTTTCTTCTTATAAATTTTGTTCTCCCTAAAGTAACAATTGCCACCAAGCCCGTCTATTTACTACTTATCTATTACTTCTTTTCCTTTCTCCTTCCTCCTCCTCCTCCTCAAGCATATTTAACATTAGCTCAATCCAAATACTCTCACATGGGAAGCACATTATATAGTTCATCATTTTCACCTTTTAAAAAAATTATGTAAAAACATTATTTATGTGTATGGATTTTTGCCTACATGTGTGTTGTGTACCACATGCATGCCTGGTGCTCACAGAAGCTAGTAAACGGTGTTGGGTACCCTGGAGCTGGACTAATGGGTGGTTGAGCCCCCCATGTGGGTGCTGGGAATGTAACTTGGGCCCTCTGGAAGAGCAGTCTTAACCACAGAGCCATCTCCCTAGCCCTTGTTTTCACCCCAAGCTTCATGAGGTCTCCCCAATCCACATTTCTGATCTCAAACAGCCCGTTTTGCCAGTTCTTGATATTTCTTTATCAATTGAGAATTTTTATTAACAGCCCATGCATTTGTTCCTCCATTCCTGAACTGGTTTTCCTAGTTCCTGGTCCATCTAAACATCCTTCCTCCTTTCTCCTTCCATCCTTATTTTGTGAGTGTATGTGTGTGTACATTCATGTGTCTGTGTGTACATGTATTTGTTGGTCCACGTGTGGCGGTCAGAGGACAGCCCTGAGTGCTGGCCTTCACCTTCTCCTACCTTAAGGCAGGGTCTGTTGCTTGCTGTTGTGTATACCAGGCTAACTGCTCACATCTGTGAATTCTCCTATCTCAACTTCTTGTCATCAGCACACTGGGATTCAGATGTGTTACTGGCTTTACAGCAGTACTGGGACTTAAAACTCACTCGGGCCTCATGTACACACAATGAGCAGTTGACCAATACTCTAAGGAGATGGGCTCCTTAATCTCATGTCTTTTACCATCACAATACTTTGATATTGCTGGTATGTGATTTCAGTATATTCTCTATGGTCTTTTCCAGGCACTGGCCAGTGTCATGGACTATCAGTACTATCTTAAGTAGCTGGTGCTGGGAAGTTTGATGTAACAACTCTTTCCTTATTTGGAACCTATTTCCACCTCAGGAAGATTGCAAAAGTTTCCCCTGTCTTCAGGGTTGAACCTTACTAATGATGTACCTTGGGTGGGAATAGTCTCCTCCCCAGAACTGGGTCTCAAGGTTCAGTTCTGACAAATCCTCTTTGCTGACTCTACATCCTATTTGCTTAGTTCTTTTTCTAAACTGCCTCATGTTTGGTACTGGATCTTTCCAATATGACTTTTTTGGGTTTTGTTCTCATGTTTTCACACAGGGTCTCTCTGCCTAGCCTTGGCTATCCTAGTACTCACTGTCACTAGATATCCACCTGCCTCTGCCTCCCAAGTGCTAGTGTTAAAGGTGTAGACCATAACCTCCTGGCATGGCTGTCTTTTTCTTTTCTTAGAAAAAAAAGTTTTTGTTTTGTTTTCAGATTTAGGTCTCAGTAAGTAGCCAGACTAGCCCTGGAACTCCCAATCCTCCTGCCTCAGCGTCTTGAGTACCAGGGTTCTGTGAATGTACCACCATGTCTGGCTTCCAACTTTGTTCCTTATCCCTTTGGCCTGCTTCCTACCACTATTTTTCTTTTGTCAAATTTGCATTGTTATTATATTTTTATTTTCAAATAACTGACTTATTTGTTGCTGGAATTTCTTCTCAGTAAGTAGTATCTTGATCTCATTCATGAAAATGACATTTGTAAAGGATAAACTGTAATATATCTTTAATCTTCTTGCAAGTTTTCATTTGTGTATTTCATATTTTTATCCTCAGATGTCTGGCTATCCTTTTGCTATCTGTTTATATGAATGACTGCAACTAAACGGTAAGCTAGACATCAGGAGTGTGTGTGCAGTTTGTCACATGTGCTCATTATTCTACTGTTTCCGGTTAAGGCCTTTCTTTGGCAATCACCAGAATTATAGATTTACTGTCTTTTTTTCTTGGAGAGTCTGATTTTCAAAGATGAATTTCTACTGTCACTTTCGTCTTCTTCTTCTTCTTCTTCTTTTTTTTTTTTTTTTGTTGTTTTGTTTTTAAAGCAGGGGTTTTCTAGATAGTCTTAGCTGTTCTGGAACTTGCTCTATAGACCAGGCTGGCCTCAAATTCAGAAATTTGCCCCCTCTGCCTCTGAGTGCTGAGATTAAAGTCACGTGCTATGTGGTGTCTGCCTACTTCTTAATCTGATTCCTCAGAGACATCTTTATTTTCTGCAGACTTTTTAGACTGAATCCTCAGAAGTGCCTCCCTATCTTCTGCCTATTTGTACTGTTTCCTGATGGAGTAGAAGACAGAAGAGAATTGCCATGTTCTATATGAAAACTTGCAGCCCCTCCTTGCTTTCAGTTTATTATTACCACACACAGTTGTGTCCGGTGTTTTCCAGTGTTTGAATATTTGCAAAGGCTAATCCTTAAGCCGTGGGGGTTGGGGGGAATGAGGAGGGAGTGAGGAGGGAGTCTTGTTTTCTCTTAGCTCCAGATCAATCTTTTATTTTTCATTGTATTATTTTTAATTACCAGTATATTCTGAGTCTTAGAGAAGATCTTCAAAGTCAATTACATCATTTCATATTGCCAGCTTAGGATATGGCTTTTGGAGGCCTGTTAAGCCAATCGACATCTATCAGCTACCCCGCTCTCCAAACAAGATGATCATTCTACCACATTCATTCCTTATGTACATGGAGTTAACATCTTTTCAAAACACTGCCTTATTATTAGTGACACCTGAAGTTGGATTATGTTTTCATTAGAGTACTCACATGCAGAGCATGTGCAGATACAGGTACTGAAATCTACAAGTGGGATAGGGTGCTTAGATCAGAAGGATGGTGCCTGTCAATGATGTGTGTTTGCTTAATACATGTGACGGATGACCTGGGACCATCCTTGGTATTCAAAATAAAACAAAACAACATTAGAGTTTGAACTCTGGATGCACTACTGATTTTCATCTTGCCTGTAATATGATAAAGCAAGTTTCATTATTTCGGAAAAACTTTTTAAAAATCTCACTTGAAAGCTGGGTAGGAAGAACATGTCTGTAGTCTCATTGTTGGGGATTCATATAGTGAGTTCTAGGTCAGCCGGTGCTGCATAAATAGCGATACATTGTCTTGGAAAACCAAAGAAACCTACTCTTCCTCCAAGAAACTCTCACTTCAAAGTTTCAGAACTAGACAATTTATAGTGGTTATTATTAAACATAAAATATTACTAAATCTTTCAAAAGAGAATATAATCATGTAACATTAATATTTCATGAAAAAGGCCAATACTAAACTTAAAGAAATAAGATTAACTTGGGGCAAAGTGAACCTTATTTAACATGCTAAGAGACTTCAGGATTCCAAAAGTGAAATGAGTATAGCTCAAAGGTCTTTTATAGTTATATCTTCCTTTAACTAATGAGTGACATTACAAGCAGGTTAGTCTCTTTTATTTACTATTACTTGTTTTGAAGGATAGTTGTTTACCTCTTTTCATAATCAAAGGGGTCACTAAGAACAACAAAGTCTATACTACTTACTATTCTATAAGCAATACAATGAGTAGGGTGAAAGAAGGAGGGGGAACTCCAAGACACAAGTGAGGGGACAACAATTGAGATGTAATCTAAATAAGTTATTTTTAAAAAGAAATAAAAAAAGAAAGACAATGATCATCTTGTCCAAAACAAACTTGCATAACCTTTAGGTTTTTAAAAGCTATGTAGTTTCTGCCTCTTTTAAATAGTGTGCTAGGTAAGAGTAAATCTGTTATGTCAATCTGTATAGGTAAAGTACAAATATATTGTACTTTAACACAAGTTTTTAATATCACAATGTGAAAGTTACTTCAAAAGATAAGAAAATGTTTGCTAGTGGAAAGAGAAGTTAATGGTAAATGCGCTGCCTCAATTGCCCAGCTCTTTTTTCAACTACTCATGTTGAATAGAGCAAACGCGAATACTATTACTCACCTTCTAGAGACTGATGCAACAAAAGGACACAAAAGCACCTCTAACAATATGCTGCTCTCACACAGACTTGGGAGGAAGGTTAACAGCTCAGAACAGTAAGAAATACAACTGGTGCCAAGAGTTGAGAATTGGTACTGTAATATTGGATCATTACTGACACCTAGTGGATATTGCCACAGACAAAAAATAAAAATATAAATGGAGTTGGAGAAGGAGAGATGGAAACCAAAATCTAGATGCTGCATCATCTTCTTTTCAGTACTGTGCTCGGAATTTCTACACTGAGAGTGTTGTCAGGGCTTCCATTACACCATTCATCTTCACTGAGAGTACTGGTCAGTAGGGGAAGGAAGAAATCAAGGATGGAAATATGCTTCTCTATCTTCTCTGGAATTTTACTCTGTAACCTACCAGTTTCTTCTGCAAATCCATTCCATAACCCCGAGTACTTCTTAAAATAATTTGAAAATTGAAGTTGATGGGTTCAAAGAAAAAAATGCCTTTACTGATTTTTAGAACAATTAGAAGTATTTGTTTCATTTACCTATATGACTAGAATGTTCCTTCCAATTTAATAGTAAATATTTTGACTGACTAAATACAATCTAGAAATGAAAGTCTGTGGCAGGCAGTGGTGGCACATGCCTTTAATCTCAGGACTTGGAGGCAGAGGAATACATATTCCCTGAATTTGAGGTCAGCCTGGTCTCCAAAGAGAAACTCTGTCTTGAAAAACTAAGGAAAGGAATCTATGGAATTCACTCAAAGACCAGATTTTACATTTCTCTATGAAATGTGCTTTTAGCATTTGTATGCAGATTACCTTTCCATCCAATACAACAGGCATGGAAGAAGAAAAATGAAACAATGTCCCACACATATCTAATATTAAAAGGCTAATGTAGAAGGAAATAGTATTTATAAGCAAAAATTGTAAGTCAACATTCAGAACACACATCCATCTATTGATGTGCATGCCACAAGATGTTCTTATACAGAGTTAAAAAAATAAGCCTAGGAAAAAACTATATCTTAATTTATTCTCTAAAATAGTAGTGATATACCAATCTATTATAGCTATTTTGATTTTTAAAATAGCTCAACTGAAAATAAACAAGATACAAACAGAATAAGAGTATTTATAATACTAAGTATGAATTTTAAACATGCAGATATGGAGATATAAATGGAGTGCTACACAGCATGATTCATAAAAAATAATTGTCATTTGGTCCTAGTTATTAGCAGTAAGGCCTAACATTTGTCCCAAACTTCAAATGTGTTTTTCAACTTCTAGATTTAATGAAAATCTAGGCCCATAAATTAAAACCATTTTCTAGATTGGCTATATTTATTGAATGTAAAGACAGAAACACATTAAGCAAATCGCCTAGGAAAAAAATAATAAAATAAATGCAGCAAAATATGATATACTTACTGTACCGTTTTTTCTGACAGCAGAAATAAAAAAGAAGGGGCATTGATGTAATAAGATTAAAACATAAAGATGAAATGAATGAATGAAAAAGAAGCAGGTTACAGATACGCAGCAGCGTGTCATGTACCTTGAAGCCAGTCCACACCTTCCTGCAGTCCTTCTCCTTTGATGGCATCACTAGCACTGAAATAAAATCCATACAAAAATCCATTTTATGGTATCTTAACAACTCTAGGAGTAAAAAATATTTTTGCCATATTGCAAAGAAATATTTGCTAATAATACACATTTGTGCAAAAACTGTACATAGGAAATTAAAGTCTGAGGACTAGGAATGAGACAGATTTTGAGGGGTTTTAGTGATGTTAAGAAGACGTAAATGTCAGGTTATTTTCCTACTGCAGACAAACTTTCTAGAGTCCTACCTCACCCTACCCACTGCTCCACAGCATTTCCTTGCTAGAATGTTTGACTTAGGCCACAATATAGTCACAGAATCAATTAGCTTTGTTTGAAAAGTGCTCTATTATCTATAGCGTAAAAACTCATAATTATAACATGGGTTTTGTTGTTGCTGTTGTTTTATTTTTGAGGCAGGGTCTCATAACACTTCAAGTTTGCCTAACCCTGGCTTCTAGCCTGCAAACACAAGAATAATAGTTGTGAGCCACCAGGCCTAACTCATAAACTTTTATAAGCTATTAGGAAAAAAAATCCAGTCAATTTCAAATATACTTTTATGTTTATTACTGCAAGAAACTTAGGCATCTGCAACCGAGGGAATATTACCACTGACCTGACATGGTTATTGTAGAATTGCATATTTGAAACATGCATGTAAAAGAAAAATGCTTCCATTGTCTTCCATCCATGAACTTAAATGCCTAATGTGATATTTCATCTATAATTTTCATTACAGTATATAAAAACCCCAAGTATAGGTACATAACCTTGCCTCCTTGGGCAGGGCAGAAGGAAGGGGTGGAGCAAAGGTTTGTGGGCTTGGGGAACAGAAGGATCTTGGGTAGGAGAGAGGTACCGGAGGAGGAAGGAGGACCAGAATTGCCACGGGATAGGAAAGAGCCATGTGGCCAGGAGGAGGAACTCTGAAGTTCCGCATGGAAAGAAGCAGCCCAGATAAAAAACGTAAGCAAGTATTTTGGAATTATGGGTGGGAAACAACCCAGATAGAAATGAAAAAGCAAACAGTTTAGGGGGTTAATATCTGCCCAGCCCCAGGGCTGGAGAGATGGCTCAGAGGTTAAGAGCACTGGCTGTTCTTCCAAAGGTCCTGAGTTCAATTCCCAGCAACCACATGGTGGCTCACAACCATCTGTAATGAGACCTAGTGCCCTCTTCTGGCCTGCAGACACACATGGGGGCAGAGCACTATATAAATAATAAATAAATAAAAATCTTAAAAAAAGAAATATCTGCCTAGCCCCACGTAAAATAATGCTTATTCTAAAATACAATCGGAGTCTGTGTCTTTTATTGACTACAACAGTGGGTTAGATAATACCGCCATAATAATTATAGGCTAATTTTATAATAAACATTATTAGACTTTTTAAATTTACTAGAACAGCATAGTAAAGAGCCTAAACAATGTGGTTCCATCCCCTTGATGGGGAGGCCCGTTGGCACTCAGTGGAAGGATAGCAGGCTACCAAGAAGAGACTTAATACCCTATGATCTGAACTATTTCTCTGAACAAGTTCCTTGTTCCTGTGAAATAAACTGTGAGGCTCAGACTGAAGCAAACATCAAGTTCTTCCCAAGATGCCACAGTGCTTTGTTTTATGGCCCCGTGTTACTTGTCAGTGGACACATAGTCCTCAATTTCCCCCTTTGACTACTTTGCTATAGGCGGGCTATTTGCTATTAGTGGAACAGAACAGGTACACTTGCAGCCATGAAGAGCCCTTCTTATCCTGCCCTGACTGGGTATGTACTTCTCCAACCAGGCCTTCGCATGAAACGCTCCTGGACTGAAGTCAGGCTGCAAAGACATTAAGTCCTCATGCTTCCTTACCCTTCTGACAGTTCTTAATCCACTCATCTCACGTTCTGTACAATTATTTCCTTATTATCTGTCTATTCCACAAGTAAATACTCAAATCCAAATAAACCTCAAAGAGCTAAGTCAAAATATGTGACCACAGTGAGGCTCTAGGCTCCATGGTGAGTAACAATGGTCAGAAATAAAGACCTAGAGCTCTTTAGTTTCTCAGACTACACCCATGTACTTGTGTGTAGGGTGAGAAAGAAACAGTCTTATCTCTGTGTCACTAAGTACTACCATTCATATATCTAAAGCTGGAATCGAGAGATAAACATTTTTTCTTTAATTTTGTGCATGCTTTTAAGAGAAATAAAAAATACAGAATAAATCTTACACACGAGGTGCTAATTTGAATTTAGCAAGGTGCTATCCTGTTTGAATTAAGGAGAAGTAAAGTTATAGATAGGTTTAAAAACATGGTGACATTTTTCTACATTACATGGAAAGCATAGAACCAGGGAAGTCAACATCCTTACAGCATCAAGATTTCACCTTTCACATGGAGAACTTTTGAGATGTCATAATTGTATAAACGAATCTGTTTAAATGTAACTGTTAGTTATTTTAGGTAGAAGAGAAGTAATTCACTCATAAAATTTGACATGTTTGAACATTCTGCTTTTGGCCAAAGCATTACAATACTTAGTAAAATACAAAAACTAGTATTTGTTTTAATGTATATTGCCTTTGGAGACCGACATTTTAGAGTCCAATGATTTGTGACAGCCAACGTTCTATTTCAAAATTTTCTCTGTCTAAAACCCCACTCTTCTTAAACTATCAAATACCAGTAGACCTCAGATTCAAATGCAAAAACTGTAGAGTGGCACCAACCCTCCCCCCACTGTTCAAAAGCAAGGAAGGTTTTGCTCTTTCGTTCCTGGGCAGAAGGTTGGTGGCGGCCTCGCAGAATCCTGAGATGTCTCTAAGGTCTACTTAAACATTCTCTGTTCAGCACCAAGGCTAGCTCTTAAGGAGCTTTTCTTCTTATTGGAATTTCATACAAAGCATTTGGATTCAATGTTTACTCCCACTTCCCTACCCATCCAACTTCACCATCGCCCTCTTTTAAAACCCCGGGAGTCCAGCTTGTGTTGCTCCCAAATATTTGCCAATAGCTCCTCAGCTAAGAGCAGAATTGTGTTCCCATCCCTCACGCCATACTGGGATTCACACCCTCTACTTTCTTGCCTTACATGTTAGGTCACTTCTAGAGTCAGTAGATTTCTCTACTTTGTGTCCAAATTCTCCTTAGTTATTACTGCAACTGTTTTTTTTTTAATTAAAAAAAAACTTTTGAGACAGGGTTTCTCTGTGTAACTGCTCTAGCTGTCCTGGAACTTGTTCTATAGACCAGGTTGTCCTCGACTCCGCCTGCCTCTGCCTCCCAAGTGCTGGAATTATTACTGTAACTCTTATAAAATGTATAAAATGTTACAGAAGGGCATTTTAGGGCATGGGAAGGTAGGTGGGTTGTAGCAAAAGAGGATCTCATAGGAGTTAATTAAGAAACTGTCTTCTAAATAGATAATGGATAGCACTTTCACATCCTGTTTAATAGTATGTCTAAATAAAACCATTATCTCTACTTCTTCATTTGAACAAATTTTTATAGCATATGTAACATATACTGGTCACAGAAGTGGGAAAATAAAAATAAGGTAGCAACCAAAATTTGGCTAAGCTAACTCCCAGGGAGCTAACTTTTCTAAGTGTTAGGAAGACAAACCACCATAAAACAATAAACAAAAAAGAGGCCATATGTTAATGGGGAAGTATAATAACAACTCAGGAAAATTAATTTGGTCAATGACTCAGACAAGGCAACACCACAATGGCTTGGTTGATTTTATGTGAAAAAGGAAGTCACTTTTTTGTAGCACCAAAGGATTTGAAAAGTTTAAAGTAATATCTTCATGAGTTCTTGCAATTCTGTGAAACAAATACTTATCGTACTCTCTACCATGTTTGGCCATTTATAAAATGATGTCAAAAACAAATAAAACAAAACAAAAATAATCTAAAAATACTACATCTTAGACTTTTCAGAACTTTTTTTTTTTTTTACCAAATATGCCATGGCTTATCTTTGATGTTCTCTAAACACAGCAACTGAGACACTTTCACAGACGTCACTGCATCTCTAAGATCCATTTTGTTTGCAAAGAACAAGATTGGAATTCGGCGATGCTTAATATCTGAAAAAGAAAAGAATGTCATCATAACACTCTAGTGTTTTGGATCACTTTGCCCTAAAGCCCTAAAACTAAAATACACATACACAGACACTTAAAGACATGTAGTTAAACATTCATCGAATCTGCAGTTCTCAACTGTGGGTCAGCATATCAGACAGCCTGAACATTAGGCATTATGATTCATAACTAGAAAAACTACAGTTATGAGGAAGCAAAAAATAGTTTTATAGTTAAGATCACCACAATATGAAGAATTGTATGAAAGAGTCACAGCATTAGACAGCTTGAGAAACAGTGATCTATACAGAAAAAAACAACCCTAAAACTACTTGGTAAGACCATGTGCTCCCTGGCTAGGGGCTTTAAACCAAAGAATAAGGTCAGCGAAAAGGAGTCTATCTGTCATAGAGACAGATCTATGCAAAAAGAGAAATATTTCTCTTGTTTTCAGTGGTAACGCAAGGGAGACAGACCTCAACAAGGAAGAGGAGGAAGTGGATTCTGCTTTAATTTTAAGTCAAAGCACCATAAACAAGTAAGATATTATTTTTTATTTTTCACCATTGCAATTTTGGAAACATTTTCCAAAGGTTTTGTGTTTTTTTTAAACATAAACTGTGTGTGTCCATTGCATGTGTGTTTGTGTTTTGAGTGTCTGTGTGTGTATACACATGCACGTAGGCGTGTCATGGTGTGAATGTGGAGGTCTCAGGACAAGTCATGGGAAGCAGTCAACTCTCTCCCTCTGCCCATTATGTGGGTTTGTGGGTTCAAACTTACAAAGGATGCCAGGTTTGGCAGAAGTGCCCTTCTCTGCTGAGTACAGCCAAGTCCACATGTTTTAAAAAGCTTAGAAATTAGAAAGCATGTTCCAGTGCTGTCCAACTGCCCCCCACAGGAAAAGCAATGCACAGCAGCACCTTCACATCTTATAAAAACACCATGTATTTCTTCTAGCCTTAATTAGTACATCTAATTCTCCGTAAAAATCAACTTGCCAATTTCATTACTATATATATTTATCTTTGCACGTAATTCCCTTTCTTACCCTTGTTACCTAAGCAACACTTAAAAACAAAATGACCAGGGGCCATAGAGACAGAAGAGGACACCCTCTAACTAGACAAGTCTCCTAATAGGCGTAGGAGAATACCAACCCACTCACAAAAACTTTGACCAAAAATTCACCCTTCCTACTACATGTGCAGGGATAAAGATAGAGCAGAAGCTGAGGGAAGGTCCAACTGATGCTTGGCCCAACCAACCCCTGACACTATTAATGATACTCAGCTATGCTTGCAGACAGGAGCCTAGAAGAGTTGTCCTCTGAGAGGCTCCATCCATGAGCACTTTGAAACAGATGCTGAGACTCATAGTCAAACATTGGGTGATATGTAGGGAGTCTTGTGGAAAAGTGAGGGAAGGAGAAAAGGACCTGGAGGAGACAGGAGCTTCACAAGAAGACCAACAGAGCCAACAGACCAGGGCCCAGAGAGGCCTGCTGAGACTGAAACGCCAACCAAGGACCATGCATGGACTGCACCTAGGCCCCCTACACAGATGCAGCTCAGGCCTCATACTGGTCTTCTAGTAACATGGACTCTGTTGCCAGCTTTTCTCTCCCTTTCCCCTGGTGGGACTGCCTTGTCAGGCCACAGGACAAACTCAGTCCCGATAAAACTTGATGACCTGGTGTGGATGGGAAGGGGGGCTCCCCTATTCTGGAGAATAGGGAAGAGGGGTGGGGAAGAAGGAGGGAGGGTAGACTGGAAAGTGAGGGGGATAGGGCTATGACCAGCATGTAAAGTGAAAAAATAAATTAATTAATTAAAAGAAAGAAAGAAAGAAAGAAAAGAAGGCAACCTAAGCAACTGTAACTGATCTACTCATGCACAGAATGTTAAGGAAATAGATGCCCGTATATAGCACAAACAAAAACACTATAAAAACTTTGAAATTTAAAAATAAGTAAATAAATAAAATTGGCAGTTATTATATATTTTGTATAACCAATACGCTTTAAAATTTACAAATTTAAATAGAAAATAATTCCATCTCATAAACACTTTTTTTAATATTAAAGAACAAACCAACATATTTAGATGGAACCCAAAGCACAGATACGAGATGGAAGAAGTCACATAGGTACCTGGGTGGTTTAGAAGGGTATCAAGCTCTTCTTTGGCCACAACCATTCTCAATTTATCACTACTATCGATGACAAAAATAATGGCTTGACCATCTCTGTGTGGTATAAAGAAACGGAATAATGAAATTATTTTAATACTTCATGCACTATTATGTGGGTATCAAACATTTGGATCCTAGTAACTTGGCAACTGTTGTATCTGAAGCCCTTACTGAACATCATATCAGTTCATATACTCTGAGAAATATCTTATTTGGAAATACTCATCAAATAAGTAATCCACTGTTAAATAATCTTGTTATTTTAACTAAATGTGGTCAGTAATAATTCTGATTTATGATCTGTGATTTCCCTGAAGAAATAAATACAGCATAATTTCTTTTCTACAGGCAGCTGTGGTACCTGATTAAATATAGATGTGACTGGATAAAATATTGTTCAAGCACTGGAGACAGAGTAACTGAGGAAACAGCAAACATCAGCTGAGGTGACTTTTACAGTACTTTCCCCCTCTCCCTTTCTCCTCTCCTCCACTCCTTTTTCCTTTCCCCTCCCCTCTCCTCTCCACCATGTAACCCAATTTGGCTTCAAAATCAGTGTCTAGGTCCCAGGCTGGCCTTAAATTTGTGATCTTATCCCTTCGGATTACAAGTACTAGGATTATAGGCATGTACCATTATGCCTAGCCTGAGAGCTGGTTCTTAAAGTGTGGCTATGTCAACCACAGATAGAAATCAACATCGAAAACAGAAGAGAGCAAAGGCACAGTATCGCGAATTATATGAAGTTACATTATTATACAGAAACCATATAATTCCTTGGATTTCTAATCATTATCATTAAAATGTAGCCATGAAGTTAAGGAATATTCACAAAAGTACTTACTTATAATAGTGTTCCCAGAGATTCCTGTACCTTCCTTGACCTGACATGTCAAATACTGTAAAAGATAAACTATAAACAAAAGCAAAACATTACTATATTTTAAGCACCTAAGTTAAATGGCTAACTTTTAATATTTTAATTTTTTTCTATCAGATAAATCATCATGGCTAATGGGCAATAAATATGGTTAATATTCAAGAAAAAATAAGTTTATTAATCTAAATATGATTTTGTAATGAATAATATAACAATGCTTTCTTTGGTTATGAGGTTTTCAAAATTCGGTCTAAACTTTAAGTGCTGAGAATAAACAAAAGGGTGGGGCACAAAATGGGCATCTGACATGACTAAGGAGTTCCCAGTAAGTCTGGGAACACAGCTTGGTCATCACAGAGAGAAGGTGGTTACCTGGAGGACTTGAACTTCTCTATGCTGAATCCTATGGTTGGAACTATATCTTGAGATTGAGCCTGTAAGAGAAACCCCAAACATTTAGACATTTCTAACTACAAACATGGATATTTCCTCAAGTCTCCAGATTTCTCTATTTCCAAAATATCCTACTAAGGAAATAAAATGATTAAATACTGTAATATTTGTAATAGGGTCACTGTGTATAAAATTATTTACAGAAATGTAATGTTTACTTGACAACTATAAATTGGTATAACACATATGTTTGAACTCACATTTTGTTCTATTAAGCTGAACTTCAAAATCACTCAACACGCACACACGCAGAGCTTATGTATGCACGGGACTGTCTGCATGTCTGCCTGGTCCCTGCTCTTAAGGAGGTCATCACATACAGAGGTAAACAATAACCAACATCTGACAACAGAGTAACGTCTGACTCAAGAGTGAATGGTAGTGAGGGGAAGACTATGGCAAGTTCTTGGCAAAGAATATTCTAGTAAACAGTATTAGAGCAATGATACTAGGGAGGGAAAGAACTTGCCGCTCAAGAAAAATAGAAGGCAGACATGTGTAAAAGCCATTGGTAAGTAAGTAAAGGAGTGATACATGCTGCCCTGACAGGTGGAATCTTGATGGCTCTGGAGGGGAGTTCTACAGGAAGAAGATGAAAAGGGTCCAAAAGAACTGCAGGACACATTTTGACAGGCCCCACAGACATTTAAAATTATACTGACAACTAAACTCATCAAATGCCTCCTAGAATTTCCATAATCAAAACCTCTTTCATTTAAGCAATATATCCACGTTATGATCCAGATGCTTACAAATTATTCTTGACTCCTCTCGTTATATGCCATGTATGAAACCATTCATTCCCTAAGACTCACTGCTCTGTGGTACTACCATAGAATAGACCTTTCCATTTGTCGCTTTCAATTACAATATCCTCCTAATTACCTCTAATCAGCTATGCCACCCGACACAAGTTAGTTAAGCCTAGGTTTGTTTAAATGTCAACTATTTATTGTGCTCATAAAGTTATTATGAGAATTAAATGAGCTAATAGGTACAAAACACTTAGCATGTTGTCTATAAACACTCCACAAATGTTTGTTTTTATTATAATTATACTCTCATTTTGGCTTGTCTTATTCCTTGCTTTCCCATATTGCCTTAAGGATAAATAAATGAAAAAAAGTCTGGTTACTTTTATGTGAAAATAAGAAGAGAAGAAGGGAAGAATTTGCCTCCCATTATCAGGTTCACTTGGGTACTCTACTTTTATAAAATTTAAATTCAAATGGAAGAGAAGCTGAAAATGAACTGGAGCATGAGGGCCTTCACAGTAACGCGCTGCCACCAGGCCTCTCCCACAGCAGCTCTTGTTTGCCTCTCCCGAGTCTGTTTACTCAGCTTTGCCTTCTATCCAGCCTTTGAGCTGCATTAATATTGTCTCCAAAGCATATTTCTTGCTTGCTAGAAAAATAAATTTTGTGGCACTTAGACTCTTGCCTCATTACTCTGAGGTTCCTTGAACAAGCTTTGGAATAAAGTACCTCTTAATTTTTCCCCCCACAATCTTACCATTTTTATTTATTTTTTGCACCAATCACATGACAAAGGTTAAAAGTTCAAAGAGATCACAGAAAATATACACCAAATAACAAATGTCTTCGCTGAATTATAATCGGAACACTTAGGTTGCCTCTACATAGTTACCAACTGCTCCACAAACTCCCCTTTAAAATTTAGCTTAAAGGGATAAATTCCCAATGTCTTCTTGTCTTGTCTAAAGTTCTAATGGAAATAATCAACAAAGCAGCTCCAGAAGTTGGCAGGACAGAACAGACTCCTATGGACTTCTTTGCCCTGAGGTGATTCAGAGTAAAGGCTGGGCACAGTACACACTCAGGAGATGGATACAGTTGATGTCCAGGAGCCCCTGGGCCAGGCACCCAAGCAGAATCTGTGAGCTTCAGATTCAGAGAGAGATCATGCATGCCTTAAAATGTAGCGTGAAGAGAAACTGAGGCAGAAACCTGAAGTCATCCTCTAGCCTTCTGACTTTCTGCTACACACACAGCAGGCACACTCTCATCCCCATGTCCCAAGAGGCATATCTAATATTAATTTCCCTTTGTGTTCCCCAGGAACAAATACATCCAAGCACTGTACTCAATGACAACAAAAAAGAGAGGAGTGCAGACTGGAACATCTGAGTCCAGCACTGCTTAGACAAGTACCAACAGGACCAGAACAGAGTGTCTAAGAGAAATCTTAGTTTCATCATCTTTGATAAAAATTATGTCCTCCATGTAATCTACAAAATGCCCTGGCCAAAGATGACAATGGTAACAATGAAGACAATAACAACAACGATAACGATGAAATCGTCCATCAATATATTCATCTATCCTCCAAAATATATTTAAGTGCTAATTTTATTCTAGGTATTTGTCAATGCTTGACAAGTCAAGGGCTCTTTGATATTGAGGAGAAATTTAATAAACAAGGTATCAAATGACTACATAGATTGCTTAAGAGTTTTTCAAGATGAAGCTAGATGCTTCTTCCCACACCACCCACTCAAATAAATGTCTCCCCATGCAGTCCTAGCTGACCTGGAACACTATGTAGAACAGACTGGCCTTGACCTCATAGAGGTTGATCTGCCTGTCTTCTAAGTGCATATACCACAATGCCTTGGCCAAAACTACGTTATTTCTTACAAAGAGAGACTGGGTCAAAATACCCTCACAACTGAGGGTATTCATTGTTTTGTACAGTACTAGTATAATTTATTCTTAAAAGTAAGTTTGAGTCTAAAATTTATTTATCCAAAAATCAATTTTATCTACACATACAAGAAGAGACAATTTTCCTATAAAATGAGAAATAGAACAGTCTCATAGTCTTTTCCCAAGAGAACACTGACATTGTAACTAACAGACTTAAGTAACTAAATTAGTACCCAAATGTAGATGAAAGCTCATAGATGATGAGTTCCAAATAACAAGGAAGAAAATGGAAAAGATACACCTGAATAGCAAAAGTATGGAGCCTCTAAACCTTCCAATTCAAGGAATAGCTCCTGGCTATTATTAGTATAGTCTTAAAAAGCTGGAGCTGTGGGAGCAAAGCAGATTGTGTTTAGGATCTCCAGGTCAATTTTTTCTGAACTAAGACAGTTGCTTACAGTTTAAGGTTCAGGAAATCCTATCAAAAATTCTATGCAACAAAAACTACCTCTGACTAATGCATCATATGTTGCATGGGCTAACTTTATTTATTTTCAGTAATAATATTTTCATACACATGTTGTTCAAAATTGCCATCTATCATTGATACGCATACCACTAAGCAGAACTTAGAAAACCGATGTATCTTCCCTTTTGTTTTGTTCTTCCTGTGAAGAAGAAATTTGAATAAAACCAATGCAACCTGTAATTAAACTTAGCCTATTTGTAAAGATCTTTAGGGGAATATAAACGAAGAAAAAGAATATTCCAGCTTAATAATCAAGATTTACCTATATACCATATAAGCAGGCTGAATATATAGCAAGCAACAGTTTACCAACAGGAAGATTACCAGGACTTCATACACATACACAAAGTTATAACATCAAAGTAATGCTGCATATAACTTTTCTAGTATCAGAAAATGTCAAGAATCACAGAGATACTTACATTTGAAGGCTTCAGTTTGTTAATGATTGTTGTTTTCCCACTATTATCCAGACCGAGGCATAAAACATGAACCTCCTTCTTCTTCAGGCCAAGTAAACCTGAAAGTCTGTCCAGCAATCCCATAGTGCAACTTAAATATTTACAAAGCAACTGCAAGGGAAAAGAAATGATTATTCCAAAGGTACCTTACATACAGAATATATTGGTATGTACACGAAGAGTGTAAAGATAGTGGCAACACACAAAGCACATCGGTGTGGCATTACCCCCAGTAAGCAGTGTAAGCCGATTATCAGAGAGGAGTCTTAACAGAATGAAGACTGGCAGCTTATAAACCTTGGCAACAAGAAGCAACATCCCTGAAACAACCAAATGTATAATATTCAAGGACTAACTCTTGTTAGCTTCAGTAGCATGTGGAGTTTGCCAACTGTAGTTTTCAGAGTTGTTTATGAATGAGAGTTTGGTGAATACTGAACACTATAGATGCAATGAGACTCAGCTACTGTCAGATGCTAAAGCTCAAAGAGGAGAAGACAAGAAAAAAAAAAAAACCAATGTTTATCATTTTAACCACTAGGTAAATATCTGAAACAGGGCCATGGTTATATTTTGAAATAATATATAATTATCAAAATTTCACTGCTTTTGTTTTCTGCTGGGTTGTTTCCAGTTTGGGTCTGGTTTTCTATCAATATAAAAATAATATCCTGCCTCACCCATCTCTTACCTATCTCTGTAATTCACCAGTAACTCTTTGGAAATAATGGATACACTCCTTCACAATTTTAGTCAATCCTACTCAATTCAACATTTTCTTAATCAATTTATCTATAATATCCTACCATTATGTAAAAGAGCTTTAACTACAATGCCATTATAGAAAAGTAAATGCAAACCTTAAAGACACATGTGAATGCACACATAAGTATGCATATATACATATTTGTTATAAATACACAAACATACACACATATGTATTTATTAATTTGTCTCTTAGGTGTTCAACTAAATCATTTTTAGGGAGAAAATCTGTCTTAGTCAGTTTTCTGTTCCTGTAATGAATGCTGAGATAAAGTAGCCCACAATTTTAGAAGCTACAGTCCATGGCAGTGTCTCCACTGTTGGAGTTTAAGCGCTTAAGACAGAGGCCTTTGGGGATGTTTATTATTAGTGTCACGTGTTGGGTATCTCCCTTCCAGTTAGTAAGAAGGGAAGGTCCCAGAAACCACCCCAAACAATATACAAGATATTGCTATTGCTCTTAGTAGCCCCTGGGAACTTGACTTTAAGATACTATTGTTGGGGCTGGAGAGATGGCTCAGAGGTTAAGAGCACTGGCTGTTCTTCCAGAGGACCTGAGTTCAATTCCCAGCAACCATATGGTGGCTCACAACCATCTATAATAAGGTCTGGTGCCCTCTTCTGGCCTGCAGGTGTATATGCAGGCAGAGAACTGTATACATAATAATAAACAGATAAATCTTTTAAAAAAAAAAAGATACTATTGTTGAAGACACCATACCCTTTGGTCACAATGTGGAGAAATCCAGAAATCCAGCTGTACTTGTAGAAGGAATATCTTGTGTATTTTATGGATATAGCACCTGTCAATAATAAATCTGATGGCCTATAGCTTAGGCAGGAAGTGGAGGTGGGACATCTGGCAGGCAGAAAGAATTCTGGGAAAGAGCCAGGCGCATGCGACTTGCTGGCAATATGTGAGTATAGATGCAGGTACCTGAGCCCAGGTAAGCAACCATGTGACAGAATGGAGACTAGAATAAAGGGGTTATTGTAAGTTATGGCCACGTCCTTGGGAAATCAACTCTCCTAGCAGCCATCAACTCCCAAGAGCTTCTCAAATAGGGGGTGACCTCAGAGAAGAGCCTAGCTACATGGCCAAGAAGTTTGTAAACTAATAATTGAGTCTCATGAGTCATTACTCCAGGAACTTGGGTGCAGGAGGAAAATCAACAGGGGCTGACCCAGAAGCTTCTTCCCCGTTAGCTAGCTTCCCTAGTACAGGAAAGTGCTATGCAGACAGTAGGGGTGAAACGTCATTACAAGTCTGCCTCATGTGTGAACGCTGGGAGCTATTATAATGTCCTAGATGACGACAGGTTATGACCATGGGTTCAAGAATGACGTGAAGGTTATGGCGGTAACCAACCAACCGCTTCCTGGATGGATTTAAGGCCTACTTTTCAAACAGAAGCTAATGCTTGGTACAGCAAACCTAACCAAGGACCCAAGAATGGGGGTGGGTGGGTGGGAGGAGCCACAGTGATCATAGGGAAGAAGTTACAACTACTACTGGGCTATATGGACACAGTAATAAACAGCTCTCTACACTTATCATTATGTCCACAGATTAATGTAGCTCTCAACCCTCGTCAGAGAAACTTCTTTTTTGCAGTAGATAGCTGTTATAAAGATTCATAACCAGTCCAAGTACAGAGAATAAGTAACTGCAAAGTGCTCAGCTCTAAATGAGATGCACAGCTCTATCACACCCCTCCTCCCAAGGCTTAGGAAACATTCTGGAGGAGGAAGCAGAAAGACTGTAAAAGCAAGAAGTTCGGGAAGGGGTGCTGCCAGGCAGAGACTTCTGGACATGACAGTGCCAATGTATTCACGGAACCCTTGACAGCCCTGGCTGTCCTCAGAAGAACAGCCCAAGCCAGCCAACATTCCAACATGGATTAGGGAAAGGCTCATGAGGTCACCCTGCCCCCCATCCCTCATACATGTGAGAAGCTATTGGCAGTTAGTGGCTGCTAGGAGAGCTAATAACCCAAGGACATAGCCATTGGCTGGTTGCCTACATGGATGACTCTCCACACATAAGCCTCAGGGCAGCACTAATTGGACCCATTGGGTTATTTTAAAAGAAAAAGAAAGAACATGAAGTCGGGAGGGGACCTGGGAAGGTGGCTCCAGGAAGAACTGGTGTTGGGGAGTAGAGGTGGATATGATCAAAACGCACTGTATACAGGTGTGAAATTCTTTAAAAATACATTAATATTAGTATTGTACTTAAGAATCCAAAGTACACACCTCCAAATGAAGCTTTTTTAATGGGATTTCCTTTACGTTCATCAAACCCTAAATATTATTATATTGTAAAAAAAAAATGTTCTTTTTACCAACCACCCAGTATTATTGGCATTGCCACAATATACCTGTCTACTAAATATTTCCCCTTTCTTTCCTTCTCTTTTTCTTTTTTTCTTATTTTTTTTTTTTTACTTTGTTTTGTTTTTGAGACAGAGTTTCTCTGTGTAGCCTTGGCTGTCTTAGACTCTCTTTGTTGACCAGGCTGGCCTTGAACTCACAGAAATCTGCCTGCCTCTGCCTCCCCGAGTGCTGGGATTACAAGCATGCACCACCATGCCCAGCTCCCTTTGCTTTCTGAACATTTATTTCTAAAGTTCTTGAAATATTAATTCAATTCACTGATTTTCATGTTCATTTAAGGTCACACAAATCTCTTATGCTATCCTTTTATAGTTTGTATGATACATCATTTCAAGCAAAGGATGCTGAGGCAAGGCTATCAACAAGAAGCTTCTAAGTCAAACACATAAGAAAAGTGGCTATATAGTTAGCATTTTGCTTAGTGCCTCTGGGAGGCCTCTATCAGTATAAAGTACAAAGCTGAATTTCAATGATGGGCCTACAAGGAGCAGTGCATCCCTATTGAGCGGGTCCTACAAGAAAGCTTTTCTTATCCTAAGCATGTGTCTAACCTTAGGTACTTTCCTTTGTGCTAGTTCAAAATCTTTTCATACTAGAGATTCAAAGTCCACTTCAAAACATTTCTTGGAACCCCAGCTTAAGAGTTGGCATTTCATGAATCTACCTTAAATTTATCTTGTGATATGAAATGATTCGTATTAATCATTTTAGTTCAAATTTGTTATTAAGTTCTATATTTTGCTAAGCATGTAAATATAATGCTTATATATTTTTCATTTTCCATATAATCTTTAATATATTTTCAGAACTTTTTTTTCACATGTCTTTTCCCTGGGCAAATACTACAAAGCTTTGTTTGTTACAAAGTTCTATTGTGAATATTTATTTTTCCAAGGCCTTTTGTGACTTTCTATTATTTTTTCAAATATCTGAGATTTACTACTGTAATATTTTGGAAAAAATTTTTTAAAGGAGTCAGCTTTTCAATTTTTTTCTCATCTGCAAAGTGAAAATCCTATCATAGCATTGTTTAAGTCTGCATTTATTCCATCACTAGTAAAATTGAGTATTACTGCAAAACTTGTTTTTTATTAGTGTTTCCTTTACATTCTTTCTTTTATATTTCTGCCCTATTCTGCTGATTACTCCTTTGTTTATTGTATGTAGTAACCCTTTCCGTGTACATGAACTCAAAACCATTTTAGTCAACTAAGAAGTTGTTTTAATAGTATTATTTTGTAGTATAGAACTTTTATCTGATAGTGTTGATGGTTCCTGTTTTCAGTTTTAGGTCTAGAAATATTTCCTTCTCTTCAGTCTTGTAAACATATTAACTACTATTTTGTTTCCTGTATTGGTGGTTTATTTTTCAGGTTTTAAATCCTAATCTGCCTGAAGTTTATCTGGCTCTGAAAACTGATTTAGAGAACTGGCTGTCCTCCTTCCCCCTTTCCTCCGCCCCTCTGTTTCATAACACAGCTAGTAACTTTTTTCCTGTTTCATTTTTCTTCTTATTACCCCTTATTAAATAATTTTTCACTCTCTCTTTTATATTCTTATGCATGTTTGAGTCTCCTGGTAGGTTCTCAAGTCTATACATTCTAAACTGTCTTCTTGAGAAATTTTAGGCACTATAAATTTAAACAAGCTTACACTAGCTCTCAGCTCCAAGAGATGGATAAAGAAAGCCCTATTTTGGGTGAGTACTTGTCTATCAGAACCTTTTGGGGGGAACCATCTCAACTTCACATAAGCTGGGAAACCTGATCTATTCTATTCGTCTGTTTATGACATATCTTTCAATTCACATATCCCTATATTTTGTCATGTGAAACAGTAAGCTTCCTTTCATTAATGTCTCTTTTTTAGAATATGTGAGATTTAGCATCTTCTTCAGTTTTGAATGGGGACTGTGCCCTGGAAATTTTTGTGCTTTTGAGAGACATGTGTTCTGATGATTTTATGTTTTTCTTCTACTTCCTTATTTTTGTTTATGTTTGGAGAAAGCAAGATCTTGGGCACCACAGGTTCTGAAAAGGCTAAGGACAACTAACCTGAGGTACATCATAAAATGCTCTTTAAGAAGAAACAAAAACCCCTTGAGATTGAGAAAGACTAGCTAATCAAAAAGATCAGGATAAATTGAAATCATAATCTGCAGCACTGAGAGTGAACTAAAGGTTTGTACTGGAATAATAAACAGTTAAGAACACTTATCACAAAGCATTCGCAGACATTTTTGATTCTCCAATTTGTTCTGAATTTCTTCAAAATAGTAGTTTAAAAGTTTTTAACAAGAAAATCACCTCACTGTAATCAACTCATAAATAAAAACATCACACAGTTAGATTAGGATCGTCACCCAAGCACAGACTTGTCCAGTCCCAAACTGTATGTAACTCAGTTAACTCCCACAACTAGAGCTTTCCTAAAGCATTTGAGCTTTGCTTAAAGTTTTACATTTTCACATGTAATTACATTAATTACATTTTTGTGTGATTAATCCCCTTAAGGAAACAATTAGCTTTATACTCTCTTTCACTACTCATTACTTAAAATTTCCAAAGATCATAGGGACTGGATATGTAACAAAATAATAAAGTGCTTGCCTACCATGTGCAAAAGTACTAGGTTTGATCCTCAAGCACTGCAAAAAGAGAAGGAAAGAATTAAAACATATACTGGAAAGAGTGCAGCCACTAAGAAGGCTTGCTGCTTTTCAAGAAGACCAGAGTTTGGTTCCCAACATCCACTACCTGAGGCTCTCAAGCACCTGCAACTCCAACTCCAGGGTAGTCACATATGACCACACACACACACACACACACACACACACACACAGAGAGAGAGAGAGAGAGAGAGAGAGAGAGAGAGAGAGAGAGAGACAGAGAGACAGAGAGACAGAGAGAGATTTATCATCATTTTTAAGAGCAAACTATAACGCTGATTTTGAGTTGAAACTAAATTGCCTTTAATGGATAGGAAGAACAGCAAACAGCTTATTGGCTACACTAGGAATAAAATATACCTTTAGCTTAAAAGGTCTTATTGTATGTACTGGCAGAATTGACAGCTAAAGGAAACGTGCTAAAATAAAACAACTCCTGTACTTGAATCAAGAACATCTCAGTTTAAGTACCTGCCCTCTACTAGTCCTGTGTGACTTTTCCAGTTGTTGAGCCTCTCTGTGCTATAATGTTGAAGGTCGTGCATAGGTTTCAAGGTTGCCCACAGCCTGGCTGATACCTTTTCAGTTTCTCATTTCACTCTTTCACTTTATTCATACACCAGCCACATTCTCCTAGCTGCTTTCTGAGAATTAGGTTTTCAAAGGATTACAGGATGGCAGGAAAGCACGCAAGAATCAGCATGCTATCCACATGTAAGAGCTTAGAGGTAAGCTGAAGAAGGAGACAAGATTAGACAGAGAAAACTCCAGAAATGCTATTTTGTAAACTTTGAACATGTCAGTAGAGTGGATTGCTGCAGTCTTACTATCCCAATCAAACAATCTTACTCAGTTAAAAGTTTTTGGTGATGAGATTTCTACTAAACAATGTATACATCGCATAAAAAGCCCCCCATCTTGGGCAGCGTTTAAGTCCACCAACCAAGCAAACAAGCTAACAAACAGCATTCGCCAAAAGCACTTCAATACATTTTCGATGCTCCTTAGTATTCATCACATAAACTCAACTCTCCTTTTCCACCTCTCATGATTAGAGACAGTAACTCGTTTGGATTAAAACAACAACAAAACAAACAAACAGAGGGCACTAGCGTAGACTAATTCTAAATCGGACAGAGAGAGGGTGTCTTCTGGCTACCGGAGTGGAAATGGCTGAGAACAGATTGCGGGAACTTTTTGAAGTACTGGAGCCTGGCGCTGGTTGCATAGCACTACAGCCATAGTAGAACGAGAGTGTGCACCTGACAAGGGTCAACCTGCCGGCCTGTAAAACAATACCCAACAGAGCCGAATGGAAATGAAGAGGGACAAAATCGGGATGGGGGTGTCTGGAAATACCTTATCTTTGAGGGCAATCCAAGGGCCACCGGGCTGACAAGAACAGGAATGGACGCGCTCTGGCACCCGTTTCCGCGGTGGGATCTTCCCCGGGAGGCTCAGCCTTCTTCTCTATGTCTCCGTAGGAAGAATCTCTTGTCACAAGCGCAGCCTCTTCTACAAATTGGGGGAGCCAGCGGCTTCGGCCCGGATGAGAGCATCAGCGTTTAAGCAGGTTCCAAGGCGCGCGGCGTTCCCTTGGTAACAGAAGCTTCTTCCGGTCCCAAAGCCACGCCTCCTCCGGGCGTAGTAGTGGGTCCGCTGTTGTGTTCTTACTTCGGCGAGTAAAGAGCTCTGGGTAAAAATGGCTTTGGTTCCGGCACAGGAACTCTGTGAGACAGAATGTGAGCAGCCACCGCGCCGGGAACCGAGTCCACCAGCAGCGTCTTTGCTGCTGGGCCATGATGGGAGTTGTAGGCCCGCGCACAGCCTGCCGGGTAGCTGGCTGGGCTGTGTTAGCTGCGCGCGCATCGCTCGGCGCTGGATTCCTAGGGTCCCGGCTCTGGTTAGCACCTAGGTCTTGGCACTGATTTGGGTTAACCGCCTCTCAACCGCAGAGGGTGACTTGCGGTTGGTAGACGATATGCCCAGAGGAGTTCTTCCTCCCTTCCCTGGCTCAGCTAGGCCTGCAAGCGATTCCTGTAGAAGTATAGCTGCTAGCATAGGCAAGAGAGGGAAACTGATGTAAAAAACTGTACTCAGTTTTTAAAGAGGTTGGAGACAGCAATTGTCAAAGTGTGATCCTGTCCCTGGTTCTTAGCTGGAGAGATTAACACCAGGGGGTGAATTTGTGACTACAAGCCTCAGGATCAGAGAGCCTGGTGGCCAGGAAAGGCTTTTGATTGTCAGTAGATGAATTTACCTTCTTAAATTCACTTGGAATTTATAGCAATAGAAATAAATTGGACTAATAGAAAGATCCTAGATAGACACTTTCCCTCACATTTCTCTTGTTCTCCAATGGACAGGCTACAAGTGCAAGAATGTTAAGATCTATGGTTTTGGGTTTTTGTTTTGTTTTCTTTTTCTTTTACTTTTTTTTTTTTTGTTAGTTTTCAAGCTAGCCATTTCCACCATCCTACTTCTCAACTAATGATTTTCATGACAAACTTGTATTTAAAATTTTTTCACCTCTTCCTTTCAGTTGTTAGCGTAAGTGAGGGGTGTTATTTTACCTTTTTCCTAGCTTTCAGTATGTTTAACTACCACTAACGAATTTGGCCTATTAACTAGACTGGGGTGGAGGCTGGGGGCTGAACGGAATTTCATTGAAGAGATGGTGGTTGCAGAGTGCTTTCTCTGTTACCTTTCCAAATTTCTATGGGTTGCTAATGTGAAATAAGACATGGTTCTGGTCTCCTGACTCTTGCAAGGCAAAAATGAAACCGAATGAACAAAACTATAACTATATCCAAAAGTATTGACATAAATACCTTGATTAAATAAAGAATGGGATTATACTTTACTCTATGCCCTGGGAAAAATTAACCTTTCTGTATATTTCATCTTCATCTTCAAAAAAGTATTTTATCTAGGGGTTTTGTGGACTAAGGAAAGAAAAGAAGTATACATGTCTGACTAATAGCAAATGTTCAATAAATGTTTCCTTTGCCCTGCTTTTTAAATTATTACTCAAAGAAATTCAGCCCAGGCCCTGATGTAGTTGTCTTTAACTTCTGACCCCAAGTGCATTCACAGGGAGCTATTAACTGCTTCTCTTTGATCCTGGACATTGTGACTCACATTGACAAAACATGAGTGCTTATTTGCTTATATAATATTTTCTCCTTAGACATAGAATAGAGCTTATGTCTCTGAAAAAAAATGTTTCCCTCTTTTGGGGGGAGTGCATCCGTTTTTCTTGGTACAAAGTGCCTGGAGAAACCTAAAAATATAGGAAGCAGACTGAACAACCAGCTTTACAGTAAACTTGGGTGACTTAAAAAATAATTTTATAGAATTTTTTCATTTTATTCACACAAACTCTGGTGCCCCATATTTGAACATGTCCCTTGGACGGAGATGCCTGGTGGCACTCAGAGGAAAGATAATAGGTCACCAAGGAGAGACTTGATACGGTATGAGCATATTCAGGGGGAGGAGGTCCCCCTCAGACACAGACATAGGGGAGGGGAGGGGAGTAGGGGGGAAGTGGGAGGAAGGGAGGAATGGGAGGATACATGGGATGGGCTAACAACTGAGATGTAATATGTATAAATTAATAAAAATGTATTAAAAAGAAAGAAAGAAAGAAAGAGAAAAAAAAAGAATTTTTTCATTTTATTTTTATGAGTGTCTTGTCTGATTATATGTATGTGCACCACATGAGTACTTGGTATCTGAGGAGACCAGAAGAGGGTATAATCTCTACTGGGACTGGAATTAGGGTTGGTTGTGAGCACCATGTGGGTGCTGTGAGTCAAACCTCGGCCCTCTGCAAGAGCCACAAATGCTCTAGACCACCTAGACATCTCCTCACCCCCAGCTTAGATGATAACAACAAAAAGTAAACAGTTATTTTAGATAAGTGTACTTGATCTGCTATTTTGTTATTAGAGATTAGAGAGTTCACACATAATGTAAATTCTGTTTGTAACCTAGAAAATGTTGAAAGACGATCCCTAAAGCAGCACACACATTCCAGATGCCTGAATCTGCTGTTTTGATGCTTGGCAGCTGTAGCCTCTCTCGAGTATACCCAGAAGCACCACATAATTCCATTTGACTTACAAAGTTAGTTTGACTCGCTCGATTTTATTGTCAGCACAGCAAGCTTTTAAAACAGTATGTGGTTTTTTTTTTTTTTTCTCGAGTCTACTTAAGATACATGTATAAGAGCATTTTAGGTACCTTCTTGCCACTTTTCATTTCATGGTGGATTATTCCAACTATAGTCTGACAATTATAAAAGAGTGAGATACAGTGGATATGTTACTTCTAATTATCTCAGGATAGTGCAGGTGTATTTTTCTTGTCAGCAACTTACAAGGAATCTGGAAAAGCCCTGATTTATAATTTAATGGAAAAATTGCAGTGGATGATGATGGTCTAAAGATTTGCTAGAACAGTTAGTGTTGTGTGTGCGCGCGCATGCGCACTGTATCTGTATCTGTATAAACTATCTCTGTAATACATAATTTCATTCACCCAAATCTCACAAAATATTTGCCAGTATAAAATCACTACAAAAATACGTATTCATTTGTTATAGTGATTTCTGTGAATTTATGCCAAGACCTCACAGTCTGTAATTATTTTGAAAAATTACAACTATGTTTTTGCATACAGAATTATTAAAGTTCTAAACAACACCTATACATATATACTAAAAAGTAAGTTACAATAATGTACTTTCACATAACGGTACAAAACATCACAGATTCAACCACCAAAACTGTAACTTTTATTTGGTAATAGATATTTTAATAAACAGGCTTTCTCCATCTGTAAGACCCTGATAATGCCTTTTAGGAAATCATAGAAAAATAAAATACAATAATTAGCAATTTGTACTTTGTACAAAAATCTTACTATGTTGCTCAGCAGGTTGTTTTGCTAAACACCATATCCTTCCAGCAAATAGATGACGTATATATGCAATGCAATCCAGCATAAACAATCCCTCATTTTGAGAGCTGGACGTCCTATAACACTATTAACTTGTATGCATGCCAGCACATGAAAATTTACATGGAATATTATAGAAGACTTTTATAAGATGAAAATAGTACCACCTTCCAGCAAAATTGGAGTTCCTCACTGCTCTAGTCAAGTAGGTAATAGGTGGGATTGCAGTTCAAGTAATGCAATTTGCTGCATTTGTGTCTCTACCATATTGTAATCACAACTAAAAAGAAGAGATCCGCTGTATAAGCAGCCTGGGAGGAAACACATATGCCCTAATAGTAGAATGATTCCAAATTGAGAAGCCATGATGTGGTGCTATCCCTTCTAATTGTCACAAGCAAGTCTAGACCCTCTTGTAAGATTAGATGGCCACAGTGATAAACATTTGATGATAAATTACCTCAACTCAGTTTACAAAGGAAGGAAAAGACAATCTCTGTGAGGGATTAAATAACTCATTCTAGACAGGTGTTATCTAGGTATTTTATAGAAATATACTATTTAGTATTATTTGTTAGGAATGTGCCACAAAGGTTTTTGTACTTAATATTTTGAGTGCATCAAGGATGGGCGTGGTGGCCCACACCTTTAATTCCAGCACTCGGGAGGCAGAGGCAGGCAGACCACTGTGAGTTCAAGGCCAGGCTGGTCTACAATGTGAGTCCAGGACACTCAAGGCTACACAGAGAAACTTTATCTCAAAAAAAAAAAAAAAAAAAAAAAAAAAAAAAGCAAAACAAAACAAGACAAAAAAAAACCCTGTAAAAACAAAGAAAATGTCTACCATTTAAAATTTGAGAGGGTCATTTAAATATCCAAAGTGTTTCAGCAAATAGGCATTTACACGTGTACTTACATCATTGTAGTTTTGGCTATGCTAAAACAGCAGAAATATGGAGAACTATCTTATCTAATTAGTCATAATCTAGTTTCAATGAAGCCCAAAGAAGAAAGATTCATCTTTACATTCCCACAAATTGGATATAGACAGCATTTCCAGAAATGAAGCACCAAGCACTGTTTTTAAAAAAATCCTTTCTGTTGAGAGGGACAATGAACAAAACAACCTTATACTGCCCATCGAGTTCTAAATGGCAAAATATTTTATTGTTTTCTATGTGAAAACAAAACAAAAGTATTTTCTTCTAAATGATTAATATCTGGACACCAATTTTTCTTCTTCTTAAATTTTGGATATATATATATATCCATATATATATATACAATTTGCTTATGTATATATTATATATATATTCACTTTCCTACTTTAACAACTTATGTAACTTTCTTTCAACCTATACTTTCATCCCAGCCCCGCCATTGACATTTCTTGGTCAAATCAAGCTACTCACAAAGCAACATCTTTGTCTTTCTACCACAGATCTACCAGTTTAGACACATATTGCACAATCCCTTCCCTTGCACTGAAGTTCTATGTACATGTGCCTTTTAAAAGTAACCTTTCTACTTTGTTTGAATACCAATAAACCTTCTACCTCTTCAGTCTTTTTCTATGATTATCTTCTTTTCTGCATAATCAGGTTCTGATCTGTCAATTCACTCGCATTAGTATGTAAATATGCTTTAACATCCTTCATCAAAACAAAACAAAAAACAAAACTGGGAACTCTGCTGACCCTACTCTCCTTTGCAATTGTCCCATTTCTCCTGGCTTCTGTCACAACAAGTATTTTTGAAAACTTGTTTACAGATTCTGATTCCATCTCCTATCTCTTTCCTCAATCCATTCCAGGCAGATTTTGACTGCACTGATTCATAGAGGCTACCCTCAGTTAGGACTTCAAAGAGAACATTCTAGAACAAAGTTGCCATATCCAATGACCATTGCTTTGTTGTGCTTTTGACTTCTTTTCTTTTTTGTTTTTAGATTTTTTTTTTAACTTTGCATGCATGTATCTGTGTATATGGGCACATGTGTGGGGATGCCCAAGGAGGCCAGAAGAGGATATCAGATCCCCTAAAGCTGTGATAACTATTTTGAGCTCTTGAATGTAAGTGCTAGAACCAAGCTCAGGTCCTCTCTATGAGCAGCACACACTGTTAAGCCACCACTCTAGACTTGATCTTGACTTTAAAACTCCAAATCAACTGCATTTCTCTTTCCTGTACCTTACCTTTCACATCTTGGTTTACTTTTTCTTTCTTTCTTTCTTTCTTTCTCTTTGTTTTTATTGTTGTTGTTTTTGTTTGTTTTTTCGAGACAGGGTTTCTCTGTTGTAGCCTTGGCTGTCCTGGACTCACTTTGTAGACCAGGCTGGCCTCGAACCCACAGTGATCCGCCTGCCTCTGCCTCCCGAGTGCTGGGATTAAAACTTCTTGGTTTACTTTATTAGCTTCTCTGTATAACCCCTAAACACTGGAATCTTTTAAAGCTCAATTTTAGTCCTACTTTTCTATTGTACAGGATTATTATTGGTCTTAAAAGTGTATATACTGATACATAGACTAGTGAACTTCAATTCCTGATCTCCAGCTGTTAACAGCAACATCTACACTTAATAGTTCTTTTTAACTCTCAGATACAACTGTTTATAACTCGTGTGTGTGTGTGTGTGTGTGTGTGTGTGTGTGTGTGTGTGTGTGTACATGCATGTGTGTGCCTGTGATTTGCCAATTGGGCTAAAGTGGCTGCTCAGCAAGCCTCAAGGACCCTCTTTTCTCCACCTATCAGCTATGCAATTACAAGAGTGTCATGATGCTAGGTTTTTTAAAATGGGGGTTCTTGGACTTAAACTCATGTCATCAAGCCTTCAAGTAAAGCAGCCTACTACTGAGCTGTCTCCCTACCTACATCTGCATACATAATAGTTCCATTTGAGTGTCTACTGGGTATTTCTGGCATTGTGTAGCCAAATCAAATTTGACTTTTCCCCTTCAGTGCTCCTACTTCACTGCCATTAAATCAATTGCTAGTTCCCCAAGTGCAAATTTAGTTTTGGTTTTTCTGTCTCCTTTATCCCTCATTCCCAATCCACCAAATAAACCTGGCTTTTAATCATCTCAATTCTTCTATGCGTCTCTATCTTTAGCATGTCTACTCTAGCAAAAGCTCCCTTGTTCATGCCTTTTGATTCCTTTTCCTTATTACTATTATCTTTCTCTTTATATTCTCACACACTCCAAATTTCCAACTGTTAACTGCTCTCTCCACTTGGAACTTTGGTCTCAGGTTTCTCATAAATATTTCCTTCAGTTTTTTAGATTGCAGTTTAATATCATATCTGTACAGAATTTTTTTACCACTTATTGTGAAGTCATAATCACTTATAAATGTATCATGTAAGTAGCATGATTATCAGTATAACACATGGCTATTGTGTGTCCTTACTTTTAAAATGTCAATTTCATGAGATTGGATATTGCTTGTCTTTCACTAACCATTAGTACTTTGATGTATGTTTGTATGTATAATAAACACGTTTAAAAATAAATCAGTATGTAAGCATATATACTTATTTTTAAATTGAGGAATTTTTGTAACAAGAATAAATTAATTAAAAAATTATTTTAAAAAATTGAGGAATTTTATAGTTTGGGGCCAGTAAGCTGACATGATTTTCTTTATTTGTTGATGTTTTTAAATATTATATAGTATAAATATGATACAAATTGGGGAAGTCATAGAATTTTGGCTATTTGTATTAAATTATAAATACTTCTATATGTAATACAGAGTGGTTATGAAATAGAGAAATGCAATATTTTAATTTTTTCAGAGGGTTTTTAGAAAATCGGAAGAAAATAAGATCACATAAAGATGGAATAACTATCTGTTATTCATTGAAATTTTAAACATCAAATAAACATAATAAAAAAATAACTAGAAAAAGTATACATTACTATCCTAAATTCACTAAGTGAGTCATGGATTCCCTTTCTTTTTGTTTCTCTTACTGAAAAATCAAAACTACTTGTTTTTTCTGGCTTGTCTTATACGGTATCTGGTTAGTGTCAGCAAAAAGAAGAATCACTTGAAAAAGGGAAAAGAAATTTTAGCTACTATAATGACATTTGTTTTCAACTTTTTGAGAACTGGAAAGTTAGTAACATTATGTGATTGAATGGAAACACAAAATGTTCTACCACAATCCAGCTACACAGCGCTGTACCCTCAGCCCACAGAGACAAAAGGAGGAAGGACACTAAAGCCAGCCTGGGCTACTTAGTAAGACTATGTTTCAAAAAAATGGACCAACTAAAACAAACATCTTTAAATTCAGACTCCAAGCTGTGGCTCTTAAAGCAATTGGGGAAAGAAAGTATACAAGGATTTAAAGTTTAAAATGTTACCATTTTAATGGTATAAACCATTAAAAATAAATAAAAATATATTATATATTATTTATATATATATATAAATAAAAATAATATAAAATAATATAAATAATATAAAAAATAAATAAAAAAATAAAAACCAAAGTGTCACATAAAATTTATAAGAAGATAGTGTATTTTAAAACATTTAATATTATGTAAAATATATATAACATCTTAAAAGTAGGTTGATTATAAACCCTTTCATGTCAGTTCTTTAGTATCTTTTAGATACAGTTTTAAATTTAATGTCAGAATCAAAAAAAAAATCCAAGAGGTGAATAATTCATTAACATGTATACAATATTTTGACAATCACATTTAATGAATTACTATTTTAAAAATCTTTCAAATACATTTATTAGAAATCAAAGCATTAATAAAAGAAGGTTCAGATATGACCATATCCCACTAATGTATTTTAAAATCATAGTTATTTAATTTAGGTGTATTCATGAATTTTTCAAAGTTAATGTAATTATATATTTTCACAAAAATGAGGATTATTTATATTATATATTGACATCCTCAAAACACAATTAAGTTTCAAAATTGCCAGGAAGAACAACATGACATAATGTTATCTGATTCCTTTCTAATAGTTTTCTTTTTAAATGAAGTAACCACTTTAGCATTAGCTATCCTTTTTATTACATTCTGGGCTATAATACTTGATATTAATGTTATAGTTAATGCTATGCTTGTAATCCTTCAAATATGAGGTCATATCAAGTATAACTGAAATTTAGCAAGCATTGTTAGTTAAAATTTGCCCTTTTGGGCTGGACAGATTGCTCAGTGGTTAAGAGCACTGCCTGCTCTTCCAAAGTACCGAGATTCAATTCCCAGCACCCACATGGCAGCTCACAACTGTCTGTAGCTCCAAGATTTGACACCCTCTGACCAATGCACATAAATTAAAATTAATAAAACATATTTCTTAAAATTTACCCTCTCAAAACAAAATGTAGATGGTTGATATTTTCCTTTCACACAAAATGAAAACTAAACTCATGGAAAAAAAAATCCCACAAAGGCATTTATATTCTATATACAGGTTTTCAATGTCACAATCTAAGGGGAGTCATTTTAGCAAAATGATTAATATGATATCAGAAATGAAACACATTCAATGATCTTTCAAGTGATTTTCATATGCATTTCTGTTACCATAGTTCTAATATTGTGTCCCTCTGCCCCCAAATGCTCCCATTTCAAGTTTTATTTCTATTATTTTTTTACTCTTGAAGGACTAATAAAAAAAACAACAACAAAATTTAATGGAAGCTCCATGTTTTTATAAAAAGAAAATGAGAGTTTTGCATAGTATCAATATATTAATATAATGTTCTTTGAAGAACTATATATAGAACAGGAAGAAAGACCACATTAAATTAAAACTCCAATGAAAAATATATACATTACATGCTTTCCATATAGTGCAGAAAAATTTAAAGCCTCAGTATTTGCTTATTGCCTATAATAGCATTGTCTTAATGATACTTTGAGTGTATGTGGCAGTGATATTTTAAAATAATATATAATGATATGAAAATAGGTTGACTTTAACAATAATCACATCAACTACTTTGATGAGAATATAGCTTATTCACTTCCACATTCCTTAGCAAGTGAGTGGCTACTAGTTTTATTTTCTTAGAGTTTCTAAAGACCTTATTTTAAGTAGATTTAGTAAAGGAAAACAAATGTATGGCAACAAATAAATCATGCCCAGTTAAAATTTCATCATGGCTTTGATAATAATATCCATAGATCAGAATCATAAAGAGCAAATGTTACTGCTCCTGTCAAATTGAGGCAATATATTAGATATGTTAAATCGAATTATGTCTAGAACACAAACAGCTAATTCTACAAATAACTCAACGTAGAGAAGCTTCATGACATCACAGAAGCAGCAGAGCATTTCAGATAAAACCTTGACATTTGTGGTTTGTTTTTAGGAATTGGCTTTTTTCACACCATATATCATGGTTTCAAACACTTAAAATTGTATTGGCTCTTTCTAGAAGAGAGGAAACAGAAGAGTGGGAACTACAAACATGACCAAACTTGTGATGAAATGCTCATTTTAACCGGCGTGTGTGTGTGTGTGTGTGTGTGTGTGTGTGTGTGTGTGTGTGTGTGTGTGTAACTCAGTGATGGAATACTTGCCTTCTGTGGCAGGGCCTTGCCCTTGAGCACCAGCACAGAAACTCAAACAGCAGTTCACATCAATATTTCTCGGTATATAACTGCTTGTGAACTCATGAAAGCAATTATGACTAAATGTAAAACCTGAACTGGACATAGGGAAAACAAGGGTTCTTGTGTCCCCAGAGTTTTCTTTATAATCATGTACTAAGCGAAGACAAGGCTGGATTTCCCTTTCTAGGAGGACTAATGAGATGGAGATCCTGATGCCAATTGAGTAGGGATCCTGAGGCAGTGCTGTTACCTACTTCTCAGGCGTTCTAATGCACTATTTGATTACATGCCAACTAAAAATGCTATAGTGGCAAATTAAAGACAACTAGGAATAAAAATGATGTATAAACACGGATAAGGACAGGTATGTATAACTTGAGAGACTATCATTAATAAAATAAATACTTTTTGAATTTACAACTTGTCTGATAAACTTATGGGTTAACCTGTACCTTATTTGCTAATACAAAACTGGAAACCATTTGCCCTGGGGCTGTGACTGAAAGGTACCATACCTTCCTAGTATGCACAATTCTCTCTTTTGCAATTAAGTCTCAACCTTTATCCTGTTCTGCCAAGTATTATTTCTTTAGTGCCTTTGCTATTCTCAAAACAAACAAACAAACAAACAAACAAACAAGCAAAAACCTGGTTGTACTTAAGGGTAGAAGATTTAACCTTTGGAATTTTCTCTTACTATGAAACAAATCAAAGATTTCCTTCTTGAAGAAAAGGCGGCAGTGTGAGTAGCAGGTGTAGAAATGTAAGCAAGGGCAATCTTTTGTTTTTGGTTATAAAAATTTGGTTTCATTGGGAAAGTATCAAATATAATAAAGTAAAAGTGACTTGGAATCATTGTGATGCACAAGCATTGTAACTCTTAGATTCTTCTTGGAAAAAATTGAAGTTTACTTAGAAGTCCTTTACCTCCCTTTGAAACTCAAGTTCTCTTTGCTCACAGGCTTCATTTAAAATGCAGTAACTTGAAAAGCTAAACACTTAAATATATTTCATGAGTTCAAAGAGAAATCTACCAAGCAAACATAAAACCCTCGATTCAAGAGCAGAGAACTCAAGTCTTCTTACATACAGCTCAAGCCAAGTGATAAGGATGCACAGAACAATTCGAACTAATGATCATTTAAATCCAACTACTCTTCAGTAAAAGAAGTTAGTTAAAATACATCTGGACAACCCGTGTCTTCTAGATCTGCCCAACTTTTCCCCTAGAACACATATGTATCGTGCAACACCTCCTCATAACAAAATCCTACCGTTTTTTTTAATAAATCTTTAAAACATGTGACTAATTATTGACGTTTAGAGGGAACATTAGAGAAAGGGGGGATGTCGATTTTTATGGAATCTAACATTTTTCTTCTATTCGACCTAGTCATGGGTAATCACTTTCTTCCCTGGTTAATGAATCCTGTTTAGAAGGATTTTATGCAAGTTTTGAAGTGAAGATTGTTACATTGCTAGAAAAATTAGCTCAGGTGAGAGAGCTCAGGTGTTTGGTTTGGAAAAACAATAGCTGTTTTTAAAGGCTCTGTGAAGAATGAGTTCATATATGGGCTGAGTTCTGATGAGCCTATCTTAATGAACCCACAAGCATCATTCCCTCTACCAGACAAGAGGAAGGATGTTTGGGAAGAATTTAAGGAGATTCTGACGTTCGAGATCTTTTTATGAAAGGGATTGAAAATGCAATCCACTCTTGAGTTCCTGTTTGTTTATTCTTATTCTACAGCACGCTCTAATCCCCAGTGGCAGAGTAACCATAGCAAACTGCAAGGCAGCAGTTTAAAATTTAAATGTGAGGATTAATAGAAGCCAATGACAGTGTACTTAAATTCATTTTTTGTGAAAAAAATTATGCATATTGGAAGCATGTTGTTTTGTTCAACTATTTGTTCAGCTAAAGCAAATAAAATTTATACTTTTCTGAAAATTATAAAAATGAGAAAGGATGTTGGAAATGTTGATCACAAAAAGGGAAGGTTATGTGACTTCATTGCTGAGGGAAAAAAGAAGGACCCCAGTTGTAGTCAGTCTACTCTTCTGTGGTTTGGAATCTTTCAAAGAAAAGTATTAAAATATGTTCTGATTAATTATGAACGTGAGTTTATTCAGCTGCGTGGCATTCAAGTTGTGAAAGTTAACATGATCATTATCTAAGAAGTGATGCACCCAGCTTTAAGCCTCTTGTTTGCATAAAGATACAGATCGTCTATAAGTTAACGTTTGGTTCTTAAAATACTAATTTCTTTTTTTTCAATATTAACTTTCCTAGGCTAGCTGAAGCTGCAGAAAATAATTACCTTTCATTTTGAAATTTCTTTCTTTTGTGCTTAATTTCTGTTAAGTGAAGGCAGAACCTACATCCTCTGACTTGAAGGGCTTCCATTTGTATGCTAAGACCCAACATGCTAAAACTGATGTTTTGCAGCCTGCCCTGCCATCCAGCCCCTTCCATGAGGGTTTACTAGATTTATAGACGTGCTGTGCTTCACTATGATGATATAATGAGAGTATTGATAAAACCCGAGACAGAGATAGTATGGGGGATTTAAACAGAAAACAGATGAAAAATGTAATAAAGGAATAGAAAAAAGAGAGAGAATACTGGTAAAAATCTTGAGATGAGAGTTTAACTGACTTTCTCCCAGAGTGTAAATTCAATAGAGAAAGATATTGAAATAGACGTTTATGACAAGGTTGGATAATATGCAATTTCCTCTTCACCATCACTGCTGTAGAGGACTTTATGAAAACTTTAACTCTAACTGATTAAATTTGGCTTTCTTTTCTATTATGGGCTGTGACAAGCTTTAGAGCTTTGGTTAGAAGGTTGCCTTATTCAGTTTGTAGCTGGTTAGATTTTAAGGAGTAATACAGGCATAACAAATCTCTGATTACAGCATGCACAACTCATTTATCAGCAGTTACAAGGCAACTCTGCAAATTTTCTGTAAGTCTTCCTGTTACACTGTCATCACTTCAGATAATTTTTAGCTGAATGATTTAAATACCCCATTTTTCTTCTTGATTGTACATTTGTTTTACATTTTTGGCTATAGACGAGAAGTTGACTATCAAGTAAATAAAAAATTTGCATGGTCTGCTTTTCAAAATTCCAAGAATTCACTCATTAGAATTGATTAAGATTTCTTAAAAGCAAGTACATAATGTATATGCACATTTTAGTTATTTGAGATTGCTCCTAACTGTAATTACGAAAATTATTATCTTATTTTTAGGTAATTATCTTATACTTGTATGTGGCAAATAAATCTAGTTATTGAATGGAATATGGACACCAGTAAATCTCAAAATGTTTCATGCTATATTTTCAACTAATTGTAGTATTTTAACCATGAATATTCCCAGATCTTATTTCCTCTTGGACCATAGGGTGCATGGCCATTAGGCAGCAAAGAAATAGATATTCTTATAATTTAATATGTCTGTTTAATTCTGTATATTTCTGACTTGTTCTGTCCATAATGAAGTTCACAATTACACTTAACATTATCATGCCCATAGCTTGGTAAATTATAAATGTAATTTTACAAAACTTGGAAGAAGGTATGGTGAGGGGCACGGGGAGAAGTAGAAAGAAAGTGTTCTAGTAAATCAGGAAAGACATAAGATAAAAACACAAATTAACTAGAAATAGAATTGTATCATTATAATTTTAAAAGAAAAAATTAACAGATTTTTAATCTTGCCATTACTGAATGTGAACCCTTAGAATTGTAAATACAGTTATAGAATTCATTTCATCAAGGCATACAGATGCTACCGATGTAGTCCTATGATGGACCATATTATTCTATTTCTTATTTTTCTAAATAACTTTGTATTATAAAAATAAATATATGATTAATAAATTTAATCATCTGTTTACATCTGTTGTCATTTAATAGCTATTTAGATACAGGTAAATATGGAAATTTTATATTTCCCATAAATGTATCCAGATTTGTGTAAATGTATCAAGCAAACTGCAGACTCTATGAGTGTCGGATGGCCATGCATGTTGGTGGCTGGAAAATGTTGCTAGCTATTTCTGACACACTTGCTTTAAAAGTTATGGATTTTCCACTTTTTCCTTTCTGAGTATAGTTAAAGAATATTTTAAAGACATCCTTTTATCTCTATACATGACTTTTTCTTTTAATGAGAAAAATTAAGTTCCAATAGGAGGGGAAAAAACAGGAGATGGATAAGTTAAAGAAAACATATGGAAAGATCCAGTATAAAGGACCAATTAAAAATGGTACAAACAAGAAGAAAGGGAAAGTGATGATCTCTAAGTGGAAACAGCTGTGCCCTCTCCCAGTATTGTTTAGGGAGGAAGTTGGGTCTGCAAAGAGGGATGCCTTTGTCTTGGCCATCACACAGAAATTAGTTCACTAAGTCTGCATCTGTAGACAACCTGCTCTGTATTTTTCTTTCCTCAATACATGGCTTATTCTTCATTCATCATGATGGTAAGTTTTGTAGTTTCACAGGGAGCAGGTGATTTTTTTAAGTTCAGTTTGTTTAAAAAGGAGAACTGTTTTGATAAGCTGACAAATTCACAGGAAAAATATATCTGCTTTTCTTGCTGCAAGGCTCAGAGAATATTATGACAACACATCTCAGATGTGTTCTTATTTTTATATACAATGATGGACCAAGGTTTACACATTATATATTTATGCAAATATATGCTTAAATATGAGATCTATTTATATCGTTTATAGTATCCATACTAATTTCTAGAAGATTTGGAAAACAACTCAGCATGTTCATGTAACTCATTTTTGTGAACAAAATATGGTAACTGTTAAAGTTGGAAATACACCAGTTATCAGTCAACAAAATGTTTATTACCTTGGAATACTGTAAGCTGTCTTAAATTATGTAAATCATTTTCCATTAAATCTATAGCTACTATGTTAGACCTTTTATTCAAAGAAGTCTTAATGTGAACAATTAACTCTCTCAAGGTTTTGATAATTGCTTTTCAAACTCGTGAAGATGAATCCAAGGGAGCAGCCATAGGTCTACTCCATGCATCACAGACTTGTGAAAACCATTAGGACAATGGACTCTTGGCCTTTCTAAGGGTGATTCTTGTAACATAGTAGAGAAATACTGTATAGTTAGTAAAAATTAGAGGGGGGAAAAGCCTCTCAGCAACAACCACCTGCTATGAAATGTGTAGATCCCTATAAAGTTAATTAAAAAATATAGACAAACCCAGCCTTAGAAGATTTAAAAGCACAGTATTTTTGTCTATCTTCACCCCCCCCCCCAACAATGCCCTTCACACCGTAGTCACACCTGACACAAATGCTCTACATGGAGTCATTAATCATTTCTGCAAATCACTGTGACACCACCAGGCACCAACAGTTAAGTTATTGAAAATAAAAAAAGCAGTACAGCCTGTAGAGTTGAGCAAAAACGACTGAAGAAGAAGTATGTTAAATTGGAAGCTACTTAGATTAGAGAACATGGTAGAATGGTGAACTATTTCTTTCTTATCTATTCTTATCTATCATCAAACTCTACACACGCCTCTGAAGATGCCACACCTGGACACATTCCTTTAGTCCATGAACACTTGCCAAACACTTCTATACAAAGTTACACATTCATGCTAGTTAGTTATCGGTTTACGTAGCGGTACACTGCAGCGGGCCAGAGTTTCATCTGCGGGCTATTCAGACAGGACTTGTGTATAGCATGACGCTGAATTCCAGGGTGGAAGCATGAACGTAAGGTGTGCAGCCACAGTCTGAGCAGGAACCTGTGGGTGGTGAAGGGACGTCTGGAGGATCAGAAGGATGAGTCGTAGAGGGCATATCTTTCTTTGTAGAAATGCTGAGGCACAAAATACAGGTGTTTATAGTACTTTCATACGTGAAATCCTTTCTCCTGTATGTGCATCATATGTAAACGTAAAGTCTGTATGCTGCTGACTATTCGTCTTTGATGTCCAATGAGTATAACTCCGATTCGTCTAATGTCACTGAGAAAGCATGAAGAGGGAGAGAAGGGAGAAGAAACAGAGGACAGGGAGGGAGGGAGGGAGAGAAAGAGAGATTTTTGAGCATCTGGAGTTAATAAAGACAAGCCAGAGGAAAATGAATATTTAGCTTTGTTAAACATGTACCATGTCACATTTGACAAAAAAATGTGTTGGCTAACTGTTAAGCAATCATATAAATGAACAGCAATAATTTCATATTTTCTCCCGGGTTCCATAAAATATACTGTAATCTTAAATTTAATGATATAAACAAAAATTTCACATCTGTATAGAATGTTTACATTTCTGAAGGCATAAGGCTATTTATAATTCAAGTAGTTATACAAATTTGCAACAGTCATAGAAAATGCAGAGCATGTAGGGTAGAGGTATAATGTGAGCATGATCTGCATTCTCATAGCCTCTCTATAATCTGAAAAAATGACACTAAGCAAAATTTAGCAAGTTTGTAGAATCGAATAAAAGTGGAAATGTATATATAGTCTACATGTACATATTCAAACCCTACAGCAACTGAACTCCTTTGCTTAAAAGGCACACATAAAAGTACAAAAGTTGTACAATGCGAAACCACTCATGTTAAGAAAAAGTGAGACATCAAAGAAAATTTCACACAGTAGACCAAATTAATGAACTAGATTTATAGGCATTAACACAACTAAAAAGCAAGAATAACATATAACCTTTTGTATTGTAAAATGAACTTTACAATTTATATGAAATATAGAAATAAGATATTCACAGACTGATAAACACTTAATACAGAAGAGTGATGACCTTGAAATGGGGTAGAAGATGGGATAGAAGTGGTGTACACATAGAGCTTTAAGTTTGTTATGAATGGATCATCTCACAAACCTAGTGGTGGGTACACAGGAATGTGTTACATTATTCCTTGTACCTGTTTGTGCATGTATGAGACATAACTCACAAGAACCAATAAAATCCATTATTTGACTTAAAAACTGTCATTGTTTTGAACCATATGAGATTGTCCTGCTATCTTAAAAAATAGTAATTTCATATGGCTCCGTCTAATTGCTATGGATTTTTTCATCCACATTTTGAACTTTTTTATTGACTGCAGGAAATGATGACCTTTGAGACAATGGTAGACGTTTGATCATAATAATACATAGAAGGATCTCTTTAATGTGGCATGGTAACAGTAGACTGATTTAATGAAGATAGTAGAAATTGATTATGCACTATTAGTATATGCACGAACACTTTACTAAGGCAACAAACACCTTGTCTATTTAGTATCTACAGTGCGAATAAGATCAATATGCATTTTGAAAACATTTACAACTTTGTCAAAAAGCTATTGAATTACAAATATTCTTTGAAGGAGTAATAGTTAAAAGTCTAACTTCCAGCTTCTGCTGGAATGATAATCAGGAACGGCAGAAATCACATACTAGCCTTAGGAAAGGAGTTCTTGATTGTGTGAGTTTGAAATTTTAGGAGCAGAATATCTAACTACAGTAATAAGCCTAGAATGACTTACTCGATGCTCATTCTTGAAATCAGATCAAACGTTGTAAAACCTGCTGCCATGAAGTTGCTCTTATATTGTCCCATCTTTATAGAATCCAACCAGTCACCAACTGTAACAAACAGCGGGTATTCGGCAACATCGCCAGGGGATTCTGGTATTCTACAGGGAAAGGAAATACAACATTTAAAACCCAGACAAGCCAGAGTTAGTCATTTTTATTTTCACCTTTTACAATATTCTTATATCTAATATTTTATCCTACATTTGAATGAACTTTAATTTTCTGTCTTATTCAGCAAATACTTAGAAAAACTTAAGAAATCAGTCATTTCTTTTGACTTTTTCTGTCTTTTGCCACTACAGGCATTACACTTGATATATCCTTAGAAAACTTTTTTTTCTGTGTTTTTTTTTTCCATGAAATTGTTTTGAAACTTGAAGCCTTGTCTACCCACTCTCTCTGCATGGAGAGTAACAGTTTGTTCATGCTTACCACTTCTGAGTTGTTAGGAAGCTATATCCTTTTATGCCCCACACTTGCTGTGATGATTTTCCTTTTAATGATGAAATCGTTGATCAGAATTCAAATTATGTTTCTTAAATATTCAAAATAATAGTCTTATTTAAAAATAATTTCTGGTATCATAGCACTTAGTTGCACAGATGGGATTTACATATATCTGAGCACAGTGTATGGGTATTTTAGCTCAAAACATAGATATGAAGGCAAAAATCAATGAAGTATGGGCTAATCAGTTAAGGAATAGAGTAGTGAGAGATATTAAATTAGAAAGAGTAATACAATCTATGCAAAAAGCATTCTAATTGAGAATGTTTTTATAATTTAAGAATAAGAATAATATGAAGACATGATTTTGAAAAGGCTATGAAAGATTTGTGTGACTATATCTGTATAAAGATATGTATGCACATATAATGTTTACACACAGCAAACATATATTAGCTAAACTTAGGAGAAATAAAATAGAAGAAAAGAAGAATTAATCTTAAAAATTATAGTAAAATAAGCTGGGATTTTGTACTTAAATCGTTCTAGTAAAAAAAAATTAGTATTCTTCTTAAGGGAGCGTCAGAACACAGTGCTACCATATGAGGAGATTTCTGAGAGCTTGTGAGAAAGCTCCAAGTAAACAAAACAAGTCTTGTGACTTCCGTGTAGGAATAAGGTTGTTGTGTAATTCAAATGCTGATTTGATATCTGGTTGAAATCCTTGTTCTGAGACTCCCCTTTCCCAATGTTGGGTAAACATTGCTCCTCAATTGTCCCATGCCAATAAAACAGCTTACAGCCAATCACTGAGCAGGGGGTAAATAGGGCTGGACTTCCTGTCCTCTAGGGGAGGAGGAGTTAGAGGAGCAAGTAGGGGATTGAGCCACAGGCAAAGGTCCAGGAGAGATCAGGAGCAAGGAGCTGGAGAAAAGAATGCCATAAAGTGCAAGAATCTCAGGAATTTATGCTGGGAGGAAGTCAAACTATTTTAGATAGGTAAGAATAGAGTAAAACGGTTCAGGGTTGTGCTATAAAGCCTGATAAACATATAAAATAATAGAGTCTCAATTGGGTGATGGCCAGGTTAAAGGAGAAACTGAGAAACACAATTTTATAAAAATAGCTTTAACACTTCTGTTCATTTATAGCATGGATTTATTCGTGCACCTCCCAGATATAGTAAATAGGATCCAGTTTACTTTAGATTACCCAGTATTTTACCTGCTTTACGCAGAATGGTGTTTCCAACCACAGGTACAACCTAAACTCATGTGACCTTGCCCTCGTGGTTGAATACAACTGAAGTGAATTTGTCTCATTTGACATTTCTTAACCTTCAGAATACCCTCAGAATATAAGTAGTCTGATACCCTGAATAAAGCTGGCTATTGCATGAGACTTTAGTCCATCTTATTTTAAGGCTCTACTCTCCCCAGGTTCATCTGCCAAATAGAGCGGCAACATAGGATTATGGGAAATTTTTAATGTTTGTAAAAATACTTGGTAGGAAAATGTTTTCAATAATAATAGATGCATTACAATAAATGTATCTTTAAACATTCTTAGATACAGAACTCACATTATCTAGTGAAGAAATAATGAGATTTAAAAATATGTATATAATTTGATTCAAATCAGTGTTTACTAAATAACAAAAGATGTTCCTACCACAAGTGAATGACTAAACTGTTTTATTAGACACTGAGAGTTAGCCCAACTTTAAATTATTTTGTTCTTAATATTTTTAATTTTTTAAATTTATTTTTTATCCTATGTACATTGTATTCTGCCTAGTTGTGTGTGTGTATGTGTGTGTGTGTGTGTGTGTGTGTGTGTGTGTGTGTGTGTGTGTGTTTGATGCTCTCAGATCCCCGAGAACTGGAGTTATAGACAATTGTGAGATGTCATTGCATGCTTGGAGTTGAACCTAGGTCCTTTAGAAGAATAGGCAGTGCTCTTTAACTGCTGAATCATCTCTCCATACCCCTTAATATTTTTTTTATAATGAATGAAAATATTTGTAGACCATAATTTGATCATCAATATTTTAAATATTTCATCAAGCTTTTGCCATCAATACTTCAACCGTGCAAATTGAACTAGAATCTCATAATATGTAAAATACTTGGCTAAACCCTATGAAGGAAGAATTTATGGATTTATACATGCTATTGAATATTGGTATCTTTCTGATAAAATATACATGGGAGTAAGCATTAGGTTCTAAGGTGAAAATTGAAGACACTTACGATCAAAATTAATCCTAAGCAGTCTTTACCTTTCCTTTAAAGTCTTTTAGGAGCACACATTATGTGCAATGCAGGACCAAGTCCCTGCTAAAGACCTAGGGTTCCTTCCTTTAGCTTTATTCTTTGCTACACTGATTTGTTTTCTTTTTCTAAATCTAAGCTCCAGTGTAGAGCAAAGGTGAGTATAAATGGAAATAATGGGAAAAGACAGAGGGTTTCTTTATATGTAAAAGATATTTGTGTACATTGCACCGTATACTGATTATGGCTTCCCTTAATAATAATTTAAAAAAAAACTGTTCATGCCAGGCAGTGTTGACACACACTTTTAATCCTAGCACTCGGGAGGCAGAGGCAATCCTCTGTGAGTTTGGAGCCAGCCTGGTGTACAGAGCAAGTTCCAGGACAGCCAGAGAAACACACAGAGAAACCCTGTCAGGAAAAACAAAAACAAACAAACAAAACAAAACACCAAAACAACAACAGAACCTATTCAACTCTACTATATTTCTAATTCCTATTCTGGAAGCTAAACCATAATGATGAGGCTATTTAACTGCATGTTGTTTCATTCTGGTTAATAGTAGAGTGCCTCACAATTTTACACAAAACAGAAATAAATCATGCCCAAGATTTTTAAAGCTATTGTAGCACCTGATGACAGATGCTGGATTGCTACAATGTTTCTTCCAAACTTCTTAGCTGTATATATGTTAATAAATATCATCAAATAAAAAATACATGTATGAAATACTAAATAAGTACCACTGTGGCAAACAGACTTAACTAGACTTTTATGAGACTGACATGCTACCGATTGCGCTAAGGAGGCACCTTAACTAGATTTTTAAATGACAGCATTCCTCTGAATCTCCAATTGTTAAGCACGCACTCTGAATATGTGAAAGGATTCAAATTAGCTTCTGCATAATTTTCTTGAATTATTTCATCATATGTCTATATGTCTGTAGCATATCTTTTCGGAAATACTGCTGTATTTCACACACTGACTCTCTAAAGATTAGGGCACCTTTATTGACCATTAGCATAACTAAGGTTAGAAAAGTGAATGTCTTAATTCAGAAAAATAAGGCTCTCATAACTCCAATGACTTGTTAAATAATTTTGCTAAAATGGAACAAAATAAGTTGAAGTGATATTTCTCTCCTATTCATATACCTTTCTTATTTTCTTTGCTTTTCTTTATGTTTGAAATAGAATTTCACTATGTGGCTCAGCCTGGCCTCAAACTCACAATCCTCCTGCCTCAGCCTTTAGAGTTCTGGGCTTATAGGCATGCACCTCAACACTTAGTTCAGATTCTTCCTGATGCACAAGTAAAGTCAGGGGAGTCTCTTTCTCAACACTGAGATGACAGTGGAGTAGTTCTTGAGATTTTACAGTTTGGTGCAACTGGTAAGTAGAAACGTGATTTGCTAGTTTTTTGCTATTTATATAGAAAGACTGTGAGAAAACAAACACCCTTAAAACTAATGACGAAATGGCCCATTTCCTCATTGAAAAGCATCCACACTTGCTCTCTAAACCTCATGATGTCATACTTTCCTTTCCTGCACACACGTTAGTAACCAAGTTATCTCCCTGCCTTTTCGGCAGCTGGCCTGCGCTTGATTTAGTAAGGTCAGGGCTACACATTGTTCACAGCTGCTGTGCAGTAACTTCTGTTTCACTTTATTTTATATTGATGTTGAAAAATGGTGCTACATTCTGGCTTTCCGAGTTGGGCCCTGTCACCCTCACATAATTCTCTACAACCTTCCCTAATAAGCAATGCTTGCCCTTTCTCATCAAACCTGCACAGTGATAAATTCAGCCTATTTGTTTTTTTGAGATTGTGGAAATTTCTCATCTTTGGCGGTGAGTGGTGTTGCTCACCTTCTCACCTGAAACATCTTCATAGCACAGTTGGAAGCTCGCACTTTTAAAAGTCTATATTGTAGGCTGCATGTAGCGGCTCACACCTGTATTCTCAGTACTAGGGACTACTACCAATTTCATATGAAGTTCTCATGACTCGATGCTTATTCCCTATACGTGTTTAATTCATAGACCAGCACTCGAATGTATACACTATACAGTCACCAAAAGACTGTATTTTTCAAATTTTCAAGATTTTACATTGCATTCTTTTCAGTAGAGCCTATTATTTAACTTGATCACAAATTAACGAATACTTTTCAGACTAAAATTTAAAGCATGATTTGACTCAAAAGATCCTGTAGTACCAAACGCTTGGAAGCATGTAATATATCTTGCCTCTGCTTAATAGTTATGGGTAATGAATGAATATTATTTGCAGTGTGATCCTTAACTGTGCTAAGATGGAGGCATTAATTTTTATTAGATTGTATTCAGTAATTCCTCTGTTTTTGATTGTTCAGATTACTTAATATGCATAATAAGATTAATAACTAGAAAAACACACAGGAATAATAGTTAAAATTGTAGATATGAATACCTGGAGAGATAAATTGTGACAGAGGTAATGCTTTTAAAGTAATCTCTTACAATTCTGAGTAAAGTACCAGGCACATGGTCCCTAAAGTGAGACTAATGGATCACTGGACCTCAAAGAAAAATTCCCTTTGTGACGAAATACTCCAGAGTAAAACAAATGTCATATGGCACACGGCTGCAATGCATTGACAGTGGCTGTTAATATATCATCGCGTCATTGATCCCCAGCACCATACAAACAATGTCAGCAGCATAGTACGGGAGCTTAGCAGGAAAGTGTCATGATGGCTAGTAATGTCTGCCATTGCAAGGAGAGAGAAGCAACATAGGTGTGCACAGCACCGGAAAATTCAATCTGTACAAACGCCTAAGGATGTAATTCTGGAACTATGTTCTTGCCATATTTTCCTCATCTCTCTATATTGTAGTAGTTATATCTGTTTTCAACTAGCATCCTTCAAGTGCCTGCACATTGCAAGAGGATGCTTAGGGAATACATGACTATATATCTGCTATTTATCTCTATGAGGGAGTGTGTATGCTCCCTCATCTTTGTATTTACTCAGGAAAAAAATAAAGCGATGGGCTGTGCTACAACCAAAACATTTAAGAGGCTTTTAAATAAACTTCATCTATGAACTCTTTCAATAAGACTTCATATAAATAGCATAAAGAAAAATGTAACTGGAAAAATTAAAAAGTATACTCTTATACTCATATGTCCATAACACTGCAGGGCTGGGAACATCTGGAGATTTTCTGTCATGCTATACTGTGTAGCCTATCTGAGTATGGACATTGCAGTTGATGGACCTTGTTACTAATCTAATGATTACTTCTTGCGTTCTTATGACAAACAGCCTCTTTGAGTCTCCCTGTCCTTGGCTGAGGCATGGGAACTGTAGTAGTGATAATTAAAGAAAGAAGTGATGAACGTCCCCAGTAGGTACAATGATTAGCGCACAGTACAGTCTCAACAAGTGGCACTACTTGTTACTGTTCATATCAGCATGTGGATCTGTATTACCACAGTATAGGCAAGTGTTATAATTATCTTGTGCCTGCAGCTCATTCAGTTTGGATTTTCTAATGGGCAGTGGGAATTTCACACCTTCTGATCAATGCTTCATAGACTATCTTCCTTCCACAAAGCTGATTATTGTGCAATTTCTACACAGGTTCGACCGGGCAGTTATTTCTGTATGATAAATGTCAACAAAGTACAAGCAACAAAAATCAAAACAAACCCCTCTGTAAATGACTTGTATATGGACATAAACAATTTTCTAGATTTTGATTACATATTGTCTTTGCAGTGTTGTAAAAAAAATCTGTTGAAAATGGATGGAAATTGTATATTAAATTGTCAAAAATTATTAAGTGAATGTAAGATGGTAGTGATATATGGCCTTAAGTTTCTCATCATTTTCTGAAGCAGAAATATTACAGTGTTGGTGTGACTGTTTCTCTCACTTCTTCATTCATTGCAAAATAAGTGCTTGAAAATTCAACCATAAAAAAAAAAAAGAAAAGAAAATTCAACCATACACTTGTGTGTACTAAGGAAAATAATAGTCAATGTTCCTAAGAACTATAGGTTTACAAGATGCCTAATCATGGCCCAGTGCATAGTGAGAATATTTATAATGTGCCTTGGCTTGAGCAGAACATGACTGATAACCCCACTGAGTACTATGGACCAGCATTGTCCATCTGAGCAATTGCTGTGTATTCCCAGATACCGTCTTTGAACTGATGTTTAAAAAGCACAAAGTTGTGAAAGAATTGTTTTCCACTGATTTGCAGAGGTCTTAGAAGAGAATTGGAAATGTTACCCTGCTCTACTCTCTTGCTTTCTTTTTTCTTTTTGGGATACTAGGCATCAACTTATGATAAGCAAGGGCTCTACCAGTGACCTATATACACTAAGACCTAGGAATATTATTACGTATTGCATGGCAGCTCTGCCAAAATGTGCAGCAGCAAGCTGACTGTCACCTGGTAAGCTTAGTAGATGTCAGAGCCTAGAGCATTGGAAAGGATGGAGAATGAATATGCAATAAGATGTGGTAGGGTGGGGAAAGTAGGTAGGGCCTAGTGACAGGACACTGTATGATAGTCAGGTCACTCTGTACTATTCAGCTTCAGACAGCCAGATTCATCCCTGGACTCTATAGAATTATACCTACTTGGCATCGGGAACTGCAAGGTCGATGCTGAGAGTCGTAGGAAAGAGAACAAATAGAAGGAAGGAACAGAGTACGGTCAGGCATTGACTCAAATGCTCCTCTGCACATAACCCATCCTGCCATGGGTTGCGTACTATGTGACAACTCTTTGAGAGGAAATGATTGTAAAGTGATTAGTGAGAGTGCTTTGATAATGAACTTAGGGAAGGCTGCCCACCTCTATCAAGATGGTAATTTTGAAAAAATCTATGTAGGATTTAGTTGCATCTAAGGACATTATATTAAGGACATTACCATGATCTCATATATGACCATACACTTTCTCACATAGTGTACTTGGAGCTCTACAGAAATGTGAATATGCCTGTGGGAAGCCTCAGGCAGAGGAAAGTCAGCAGGAGACAATGACGAGAAGCACTCTTCCCGATCCTGAGAGGCTTGGATCAATATCTTTCCTACAGACACTCAGTTGTTTGCAAGGAAAGGCTACCAATGGGATTTACAAAATTTCTAATTTGCTGACATAAAACTATTAAACTGTGAGTTTCAGAGCCTTCCCCATTCTCTTTGGTCATCTTAATTTCCCCTCCACTTATTACTCTTGTCAAGAGTGTCAGGTGAATTCTTGAGGAAAAAGGCAATTAGAGTGGAATAAAAGCCATGGGAGTGTAGTCAATGAAAGGATGACATCATGGGAATGTAGTCAGTGAAAGGATGACGTCATGGGAATGTAGTCAGTGAAAGGATGACATTTGTGTTGGTGTGGAAATGAGAGAAACCTGGAGCTTGGGGACATTGGAGAAAAGGGGATGAGTCACTGTGCACTACACACTCAGGTTCTTTATTGTATGTGCGTGAGTGTGCCCATGCATGTGTATGTGCATGTGTGCATGGGTGTGTGGATGTTGCATGCACATAAGCGTGGCTATGCAGATGCTAGAGCAGGACACTAAATCACATTTTCTGCCCTATTGCCTTGAGAGAGGATTTCTCACTGAATCAGAATCTTGTTACTTTGGTTTCGCTGGCTGGCTAAAAGCTTCTGCTTTCACCAACTCTTCTGCTGGGGCTAGAGGCACAAGCAGCCATAGTTGGCTCTTTTTTTTTTTTTAATGTAGATGCCCATGTTTGCACAGCAACCACTCTTATGCACCAAGCCATCTCTCCAGCTGACATGTTTGAGCAGCAAAGATCAATGGTCACATTTCCTTAATCCAACATTAATCTAGGACGGGCATGCATTCTTGCAACTTGGGAGATGGATGAGCGTCTCATATGGAGGTGCTCGTCATCCTTCTATAAACACAAAGCCAGCCAGGCAATCTCTTTACACTAAAGTGCCTCAGTTCTCTGGGATTGGAAACAGAGGGTGTGGATAGTATTAGGAGTATGGACCCAGCGACAAGACAAGGAAAAGTCATCCTGGCCCTTGTGATGACAAGAATAATGATAAGTCTCCGGCATAATATCCTGTGGACGCGGCTTCATTTTGTTTCTCAATCAAAAATACATTTAAAAAAAAAAGTTCATGTGTCTCTGTCATGAACAAGAATAGAAAAATCACTCACAGAAATTTCTATCTGTTCCAGACAGATCAGACTTTGGAACCGAACCAAGCTGATGGTTTTATATGAAGGATGGAATTCCTGGCCCGTGTATGGCAGGGTTCTTCAGAGCATAGCGGTCATTTTATCACAGACCTCTGGTCCTCAACCAGGACCCTCCATCTGCCTTGACCTCTGTATCCTTTTCTCATTTTTTTTTTTCTGATTTGAGATTCTTCCCGAGTATTTTACAAATATGATGATTATTCACAGTCTCAAAATGTAGTCAGGATACTGGTGTATCTGCCTATTAAACTGATGACTTTAGCTACTTCACAGTTAGCTTTGCTATGGCCACTATTAAGTAGTCTGTTGACCTTGTGTCACAAGGAGCTGAGCGGAAACGATTTGGGCTTAGGGGTGTGATATGATGGCCTCTCTCATGAAGGTAGACTTAGTTTGTAGTATGTTTCCATACAACGCTCTCTCAGGGGATCAGCACAGACACTGTATTTTCAGGAAAATATAAAAGCCCAAATCAAGAACCATTTTTTCTCTACTTATCTTGCTTATAGGAGACTGGTTTCTGGAAATAAAAGTTATCACTATGTATTGATCTTTATTTGGGTTTGGGTTCCCTCTTTATTGCCTCATACATTTTATTAAAAAAATTGTCCGTGTTGAGGCTGTTTATGAACCTGTGTACCTCACTCTAAATCCAGCGGACGTACTCGATACTTTGTGTCTACTGAAGCTTTGTGTGGGCTTCGGCAGCACATGCCTTGAAGTAGCCTCTTTTGGCTTTAAATGTGTCTCCATCTGTTTCCTGTGCTGCCGTCAGTCTGCCTCTTCTTTTTCAGTCTCCTTTGGTTATTGTTTTCTGGGGTTGTGTCTTAAATCTTGGTGCTCTACGTGTCTGCCTTCTGTTTATTTGCATTCTTTATATTAAATATGCTAATGCTTTCAGTTATAATCTATATGCTGGTCAGTTTCAAATATACACACAAAGCCGAGATATTTGAAAAATATTATATATATATTATATATATATATAGACTCAAATGGTATATCCTCACTTATATCTGCATACTAGCCCAAGGGACATATATATATACTGCCGAGTGTCTATGTGTTGGTGTGTGTGCACATGAGTGTAGAGACTCATGGAGACCAGAAGGGGTTGTATATCCTAGAACTCAAGTTTGAGACAGTGGTGAGCTGCTCTGTGTATGTACTAGAAACTGACTAAAGAATGGTATGTATTTTTTTTTAATTTTTATTTTTTATTAATTTATTCTTGTTATATCTCAATGGTTATCGCATCCCTTGTATCCTCCCATTCTTCCCTCCCTCCCATTTTCCCCTTATTCCCCTCCCCTATGACAGTTCCTGAGGGGGATTACCTCCCCCTGTATATGCTCATAGGGTATCAAGTCTCTTCTCGGTAACCTGCTGTCCTTCCTCTGAGTGCCACCAGGTCTCCCTCTCCAGGGGACATGGTCAAATGTGAGGCACCAGAGTACGTGAGAAAATCATATCCCACTCTCCACTCAGGTATGGAGACTGTTCTGACCATTGGCTAGATCTGGGTAGGGGTTTAAAGTTTACTGATCATAATGAGTGAGTTAAGCTAGAAGCAGAAAGACTCAAATGGTGTATCCTCACTTATATCTGCATACTAGCCCAAGGGGCATGTCCCATGAAAGCCTTCACTTACCAGGAAACTGGGACACAGGGGAGGACATCCCATTGAGACTCTGAATAAGAGAAGCATGGGAGAATAGCAAAGTAGAAGGATCCAGAGGGTTCTAGAAACCTACAAGTAGAACATTATGATAGGCAGATTTGGGCCCAGGGGTCCTGCTCAAACTAAGGTACCAGCCAAGGACAATACAGGTGGTATGTATTCTTAACTGCTCTCTAGTCCAGTAGCTCAGCTCTTTTACCCCAAATTCAACCTATGAATATACCTATGGAATTGTTATTCCACTGTCCCAAAGCCATCTCTGACTCAGAATGCCCAAAATTATTTCATTTCTGCTCCAAATCTTGTTTCTCTTCCTCTAGCAAGTATACGACCCACTTTGTACAAAAATAAAAATAAAAATAAAAACAAAAACAAAACCCTAATAAATATCTACTTCATGCTTCTTCCTTCCATATTTATTCAGGGACTCAAACACATTAATATTGTGTCTGTGTGCTGCCAAACAATAAATCTATTCTCTTTTCTTCTGACTTCAAGTTTATTTTCATTTTATAACTTAGGCCTTGAACTTTTATGGTGTGGAAGAGAACATCTGTGGCTCTGCTTCCAATCTTGTTTCTTGTTTTGCATCCATAGTATAAATGAACACTCGAGTGGTCTTCCCGAAGTACAACTGTAATTATATCATTCTCTTGCGTAAACATCCTTCAATGGCTGTCCATTGCCTTAGTGGTAAAATCTGAAGTGCTTTTCTCCTCCTTACAGCTTCCTATGCTACTGCTAAGAGGAGACGGGCTGCAGCAATAGTTGAATCACTACCTATTTCATGCTTGGCTTCATTTTGCTGAGGCTGCCAATTAGTGATTTAGAGGTGAACTCCTTATGTGCTATGCTGTGAAAAGAGGTCTGTTTCAAATAGCCCTTAAAGAGCCTAGTCTTATTGTTACTAAAACCCCATACTGACTCGAACCTCTGGCCCACAGTTGAATGCCAGCATATCCCGTGGCCATCTTGTGATTCAGGAAGGTGTCCTTTGGTTATTTATAATCTAGTCTAAAAGAAGACATCGTTGATATTTTAAGTGCAATATTTCAGAAAGAGATGAGGATGTTTTTGCTTCCACTCTCCCTTCTCATTGCTCTTCAGTGAGAAGTGAGTATATTTTCTTAGTTCTATTGAAGGTTATAAAATGCTATGTGAGTGCCTTCATTTTCTCATCACCTGCCCTATTCTGATTTCGGGGGAGGAAAGTAACAACAGCAAAGTGTGATCAGACCATCAGGGAATATCCTCACTTCTGCTGCTTCACAAATCACCTCATCTTGCTTGCCATTTCAAATAGGGAGATGGAACATAGAATGGAAAGAAATTAGAAAGGGCACACACACATGCACACAAATCCTACTTATAAAGATAGTGAAGGATCAATAAAGGAAGGCATACGAAAATCAAATATTCACATAAAATAAATGTAGATAAAGTAATGCAGGAGGATTAGATAGAGAGAGGAAAGAAGGGGATTTTTTTTCCTAGTGAAAAGTCCACATTTTTCTTTCATGTTAATAAATGATAAATAAAATAAGATTTACACAGAGTAGCCAATTGGACAATTACTGAGGCAAACTCACTCCTTCTGCCTGTTGCTCTTGCCTGTAGCCTGAAAAGAATCTATGATTGTCAGGGGGAAAAAAACCCAACATTATGCATCTTACACAAGGATGTCCTCCACAAGCGTGTGAAGGGCACTGGGGTTGCGGATCAGTTTGTCAAGGAAGCTGACGATGTCAGTAAATTTTGGCCTGTGGTTTCTTTCCTTCTGCCAGCAGTGGAGCATCAGTTGGTGCAGAGACGGTGGGCAGCCCATCGGAGCTGGGAGCCTGTAACCTTCTTCAATGGACAGAATAACCTAAGTGCAAACATACACAGATCACTCTCTTACTTTTGGTGACAACAAGATGTACGTATCATCTTTATCTGCAAGCAGTACAAACTAAATATACTGATAAGTGTCAAAACTATTTAAGATGAACACACGGGGCTCAAGCAAAGGCAAACTCACTAGTTCTGAACAGGAGTTGCTGGTAGAAATTATGCTGGGAAGAAAATATGCTTCAAGCATGCATTTCTGATGTACATGTAGTTAAGTCTCATCATATTATCATATTCTTGTTTTTTGATGTGAGATTTCTTTTTTTCTTTTCTTTTCTTTTCTTTATTTATTTTTATTAATTTATTCTTGTTACATCTCAATGGTTATCCCATCCCTTGTATCCTCCCCTTTATCCCTCCCTCCCATTCTCCCCATATTCCCCTCCCCTATGACTGTGACTGAGGGGGATTACCTCCCCCTGTATATGCTCATAGGGTATCAAGTCTCTTCTTGGTACCCTGCTATCCTTCCTCTGAAAGACATGACTTCTTTGTAACTTTGCTTGACTGTCTGAAACCCTGATGCCAACAGCAGAAGGGAAGCATGCTATGGATACATTTAGTGCAAACTGTATGTGACAAGCAGGAAGGTTTCTCAATCATTTTCATCCTCCTTACAATAGGGTCAGTGTGTTTTTTAAATCCCATTACTCTCCCTTTGTAGCCTTTTTTATTCTTCCTCCTTGACTGGGTTTTTATCTCAGTCTGACACTGACCTTGCAGTAAAATTGTTTTTCCTTAAGTCCTAAGGTTGTCCAGAACATGAAAAGCTAACTAAAGGTATAAAAACAGAGGAGCATTGGGTCTGAGTACACACTAGGTCAATTATCTAGCAAGGGAGAGGCTCTGTCTGTAGGACATGGTGGTGGCTAGCTGTATATGGTCAGGGTAGAGCTCACAGGACTGTGGAGTTGAAGTTTTGATCTGGGTTCTTTTTAATTCACTTAATTTCAGTTTAAACTCCCACTTCCTGTACAGCTCTAGACAAAGGGATCTGCATAAGAGTTAGAATAACAAGGAGATGACGGCCTGGTGTTCAGAAGCCACGTAAAGGTCAGGTAGGCCCTTTGCTTGTTTGAAGTATTACCTGCCAGCCCCTCCCAATGAGGAATTTTCTAACGGTGGAATAAAATGGGTTCTGAATTCATATAGTTTAGCTTTTGAAGAGAAGATGAAAGGCAGTCATTTGAACATCTGTTCTTATATCATCAGTGGTTTTTTTTTAAAAAATCAATTTAAAAGAGAAACAGAGGATCAATCTTATATTTAAAGACAGATATCAATCAAATTCACCCCCCACGCATATACCAACAGTAAAAATATAAAACTTCTAATGTTCACATCACTGACTTAAGAATCCCGTTGCATGACCATCTACATGTGTTTATTTTAAACACTGACATCTCATTTTAATTTCTTAAATCAACACCATTTGACATGCATATAAAATATTCTGAACTTATATAAGAGGTATAAAAGAAGCATTAATACTTCATCAGGATCCTCTTAATTTCTAAGTCTTTACTTTTTCAGTATTAGAGAATTTCTTATGATCACATCAGTATTTTTGTGACCATAGTACTTTGTATGTACATACGTGTGTGTGTTTGTGTGTGTGTGTGCTCTCCTGTGTATAGGCATGAGGAAGCCAGAGACTGACTTTAGACAGCTTCTTCTATCTTTGTCCACCTTATGATTTCGAGGCAGGGGATCTCACTGAAGCCGGAGCTTGAAGTTTTGGCTAGACCAGCTGGCCACTGAGCCCCTGGGATCCATGTTTCTCTTCTATGCTAGCGCTGGGGTTACGGGTGTGCGTTGTCCTGCCCAGCTTCAGCCACGAGTGCTGGGGATCCAAACTTGAACAGCAGGCACATTACTTACTAATCTTTCTCTCAGTCCCTGAATACCTTAATCCTCGTGGATATTAATGTTTTATTCTCTGTTTTACATTACACTATTGAATATGATTTTTCCTACTTTTTTGACTGCTTTTGGTACTAAGTAGGCTTGGGTTTAAGTCATTTTGTTAAATGTTTTAGTAAAACACGAATGGATAAAAATGCTTGAAACCCATCAAAACTACTGAGTAGCTTATGGAAATAATTATAAAAAACAGGACAGAATGGCTTTAGAGAACAATTTTGAGGTTGTTCCCAGGGAGTGTGAGAGTCAATTTGCCACAGTTATGTGACTGTAGGTGCATAGAATAAAACAGTGACAGGTAGAGTCAGGTTAGGAGGAAAGGTTGCCTTTATTGAATATTTTCTATGTGCTTGGTCCTTGTAATTCTGTTGCTATTGTTTATGGCTTAAAATTACTCAGTATGGTGGTTACCATTGTTGCTACTTTTTACATTATAAAAGTTAAGCTCGGGTGATAAAGAGCCGTGCCCAATTTCATGTAACTACCGTGTGGCAGAATTAGGCCGAGTATTTAATTTCTTGTGACTTTCAGATGTCTTCTCTGCCATTCCTCAGACACTAGTTTCAATTTTGATGATAGAATATTCTCCTCTCCAATTTTATACCATGAAGCAAACACAAATACCGTATATCATGTTGTCTTTTGCCATTATGCATGGTAATTTGACTTCGGTGCTTCCATTTGGGCCCTAAACTTAGCATTCTCAGTAGATTAAAAATACAAAACAAACCAAAAAACAAACCAAAATAACATCCTACTAACATCCTACTAACGTAACATTTAACTGAGTCTTCATTTTTTAATGTTTCTGAGTCTTATGCACACCTCTATAATCGTGCCTTTTTTTTTTTTTTTTTTTTTTTTACTGTATTTCCTTTTCTATTTTTTTCCTCAGGCTTTGCATACATGAATGCAGGAATTACATTAGGTATTAAGGAATTCTGGATTTCTCATTCTCATAATTTAGCATAGTGTCTTACTTATTAGTAAATGCTAATGGTCAAAACAGAAACTATTCAAATAATTCTTTGATTTATCTTGATAGAGGAACATATTTTTGTAAACCTTGCAATGGCTACTTCAGATAGGTCCATGGGACAGTGTGGTAACATCTGAAGTCCCGGAGGGCACAATGGTAACTGTAAGGAGGTGTCATCAATCAGCACTATCCAAAATCTTATTGTCTGCTTAGACCATTCGGGTGAAAAGGGGACTTGCTCTTCCTTAAGAAAGAACTTTCTTACACTCCTCTACAACTGGCTGGCATCTTCCCCTTTGCCCCAGAAGGATTTCTAGTTTCTATGGGCTTTTCTAGAGGATTTGTGGAAATGGCTAACACTAAAAAATCAGACCTTTTGGCATCTACCAGGCAGTGAACTCCCTCAGTGTTGATGTTTTTTTTTTTTCCTCTAAGAGGCGAGAGTGGCAAGAGGGTGGATTGCTGCTCTTGCTTTACTGTGTTCAGCAGAGTGCTGCTCCTTGCGTGGCTGTCTGTGGTGTAGTGGGCAGACCAGGAGACCCATAATTTTCCTTCTTGCTGATCTGTCTTTTACACAGTTCTCAGTTTCTAAGTTTCCTCAGTTCTTTAACATGTCATCCTATGAAATTTATCTTACACCCTGGCTCAGGACAGGTGTCCAACCAAAAAGGAATCCATCTTGTGGAGAACAATAGCAATAGCAATACAACAGTGGTGGTGATCAAAAAATACCACGCTAATTATTGAGAGCGTTTGTGTCCCGTTTCCAAAATTCTAGCTACCAATGATGTACACTTATTATTTTTATCTTCGAAATGAACCTATGGAGTAGCTACAGTTCTTATCATTTTCTAGCTAGGACACCTAATCATCTGATCACAGGGGCCTTTAGACTTCTCTAAGGGTGCTCACACATCTCACAACTCTTAACTTCAAAAGCAGCCCGACGTTGGATGCATGCAAGTATACTCCGAGTGGATATGGAATAAATAACCTTCACCCAAACAGATAGATATTGATCACATAACATTTAATATTGGGCATTCTAGTATAAAAGATGACACAGCATGTTATCTGCCTGTGATTCAGCAGTGTATAACTTGTGAAGGAGACAAAGGCCCGTGAGTCTGACAAGTGTCATCCATCTCAAGCAGGGCCCTGTGGGGCCTGAGGTTAGCCCAGCCTCAGGATGGCTACTCAGGGGAGGTGAGCATACAATGGTATGTGAAAGTCTGCAAAGGTTAGTCAAGCATGGCTTCCAAAGAGATGCCTCTTGAAGTAGATTTGTGTGAACGGAAAATTCTTCAAAGAATATCTGAAGCTGAATAAGAGATAAAGCACTTGGTTGTTATCTAAGAGGCTCCACCCAATGGGGGATCGGGACAGATGCTGGGACTCACTGCTGGACTCTGGCCAAAGTGCTGAGAGTGGTGTGGAAGAATGGGGGCAAGGAAGGATCCAGAGGGTTCAGGAATCACACAAGGAGACCATCGAGGCTGGCAGGTCTAGACTCAGGGGGGGGCCTGCACAAATTTTTGCACTAAGCAAGGACAAAGCATGCAGAGAACCTTGATTCCTCTGCTAACGGACAGCTTTTTTTCCACAGTTGTGTGTGTGTAGGAGATGAGGAACTGCCTCTACATGAACACTGGTGCTCCTGATTGATCACCTACTTTGGCAGGGAAACCATTCAGACACACAGAGGAAAGGGATGCAGGCTATCCAGATATGCTCTGGTCAGACAGTGGGGAAAGGGAGCCTCCCCATCAGAAGTATAGGGTAAGGGAATAGGGCAGAAGAGGGAGGAAGGGTGGGAACGGGAAGATACAAGTGAAGGGATAATAATCGGGATATAATATTAATAAATTATAATAAATAAGAAGATAAAACACTTATCTCTTATATCATCAGTACTTTTGTATATTATAAGCAGTAATTGTGATTCTTTAATTTATATATTCTTACTGTACTTTACTACATTCTAAATACTTATTTTTATACCCACAGGTAAGTATGGCTCCTAACCCTCATTAAGGAAGTTTCTCTTGGTAATAACTGATCATGGGTGCTCGGCCCTGGTGGACACATCTCTAACACAGACCCTGAATGTACTACCCAGGGAATACTGCAAAAGATGGAAAGCTTACAGGAGTCAGAGGATCAGGGAATATATTTGGATACAAGAATTACAGGAAAACTACATCTGTGGTACTTTAATAATACAGTTGGCCTGAACAATGCTAATGTGATAATCTCCTGGGGTCCCATCCCTCTACTAAGAGCAAGAGGCAACTAAGGAACGCTGAGAGTTAGAGAGTAGTCTGCCCCCAGGAAGGGGCCTCTGATTGGTTGTCCAATGTCAAGTGGTCATCCCTGAATTCATGTACATGCAAGCAACAGAGTGGACTCAGCAGGTTGTATTCATGTATTTATATAGTATATCACAATTAAAGAAGAGGAAGCCAGGAATTTGAGAGGGAGTGTGTACATGTGTGTGAGATACAACAAGAGTTGGAGTAAGGACAGTGTCTTCTGCCTTACAGAAGCTTCTGTAAGGCAGGAGGCACTATCAACAGAACAAAATGACAGCCTACAGACTTGGAAAAGATCTTCACTAACCCTACATCTGACAAAGGACTAATATCTAAAATATATAAAGAGCTCAAGAAATTAAACACCACCAAACCAAATAACTCAATTAAGAAATAGAACTCAGAATTAACAGAGAATTCTCAACAGAGAAATATCGAATGGCTGAGAAACACTTAAATACTCAATGTCCTTAGTCATGAGAGAAAGGCAAATCAAAATGACTCTGAGATTCCATCTTACACCCAATCAGAATGGCTAAGATAAAAAACTCACCAGCATTTGCTGGCAAGAATGCAGAGAAAGGGGAACACTCCTTCATTGCTGGTGGGAGTGCAAACTTGTACAACCACATTGGAAATCAATTTGGTGCTTTCTCAGAAAACTGGGAATAGGGCTACCACAAGACGCAGCTATTCCACTCATTGGAATATACCCAAAAGATGCTCTACCACACAGTGAGGCCACACGCTTAACCATGTTCATAGCAGCCTTATTCGTAAGAACCAGAATCTGGTAAGAACCTAGATGTCCCTCAGTTGAAGAATGAATAAAGAAACTGTAATACATTTATACTATGGGATATTATTCAGCTATAAAAAACAAGGAAATCTTGAAATTTGCAGGCAAATGAATAGAACTAGAAATGATCATCCTGTGTGAGTTAAGCCAGACTCAGAAAGATCCACATGGTACATACTAAGTTATAATTTGTCACCAGCCCAACAGGGATGTCCCCTGAAAGTCTTCACTTACCAGGAGAATGGGATAGATGCTGGTCCCAGATGCTGGAGTCCTATTGGGACTCCAGGTGAGACAGGTATGGGAGAATGGGGAAGTAGAAGGATCTAGAGGGTCCTAGAAACCTACAAGAAGACCATCAAGGCTGGTGGGTCTGGACCCAGGGGGTCTTCTCAAACTGCTTTACCAACCAAGGACAATGCATGCAGTAACCCTAGAACCCCTATTCAGATCTAGCCAATGGACAACACGTTCTCCACAGTTGTGTGGAGAGTGGGGACTAACTCTGACGTGAACTCTGGTGCCCCCTATTTGATGACTTCCCCTTGGTGGGAAGGTCTGGTGGCACCCAGAGAAAGGATAAGCAGGCTACCAGGTGGGGGAGGAGGTCCCCTTCTGTCACAGACCTAGGGGAGGGGAATAGGTGAAAGGGGGGGGGGGCGGGAAGATACAAGTGAGGGGATTACAACTGAGATGTAATCTGAATAAATTACCTTAAAAACAGATGAAAAAGAGTTACAGTAAGGAAAGAGAATAGAGGGAAACTATGAGACTGTATTTTAATAAGAAAAAAAAAAAAGAAAATCACTTCTGGGAACAAAGGTAACTAATGTCTTTTCTATACTTTACATCAGCTTGTAACAGTGTCAATAAATGAATATTGAAGACCAACGTTCTGTTCCTGATGAAGAAAAGAACTTGGTTCTGCCTGCAATTGGATCTTTTACACCAGAAGCTGCATCTGCAGAGACCCTGAAGCTGGAGGAGGTTTGCTAACCACTCTGAACTCAGGCTCCTCTGCGTTTACTAGAATTGTCTTGATACAGAACTGTGATGTCTCCATAAGGAAACAAAACCTCAGATCGGGATGAGGATGCATCTTGTAAACAACAACAACAACAACAGCAGCAGCAGCAGCAACAACAACAACAGGAAGATTTGAGCAACGGCACAATTTTTTTTTCTTTATGTTTTTTTTGAGACAGGGTTTCTCTGTGTACCCTTGGCTATCCTGGACTTGCTTTGTAGACCAGGCTGGCCTCGAACTCACAAAGATCCTCCTGCCTCTGCCTCTGGAGTGCTGGGATTAAAGGCACTCACCACCATGTCTGGCAGCACAAATTCTTTATTTGCCAGATTTGTTATTGTGACTTACACTTCTTAGAAATACAAAGATTACATCCGGATCACAGCCTCCTTCCTCCCAGTTCCTCCCTCCTATGTTCTTCCCCCTTCCCCTTGTCCTCAGAAAAAGGGATCCCCCTCTACCAGCCCAGCCCAGAACATCAAGCCACATTAGGACTGACCTCCTCCTCATCCCCTGAGGCCAGGCCAGGCAGCCCCAGTAGGGAGAAGTGATGGAAATCAGGCAACAGAGTCCATGTTGCGGCACCTGCTCTACTTGTGCAACCATTTTGGAAATCAATTTGTTGCTTTCTCAGAAAACTGGAAATAGCCATACCTCAAGACCCAGCGATACCACTTCTGGGCATATACCTGAAAGATGCTCAACCATACGGCAAGGACATTTGCTCAACTCTGTTCATAGCACTTTTTTGTTTTTTGTTTTAAAGAATGCAATGTTCTCAGATCCCAGGGCCATTTTCCTTGCGGGGGAAAAGCAAACTTTGGTTTTTTTGGAACTTCATTTTTAAAATCAGAAACAGACTGGATAACTTTTAATATAACAGTTCCTTGGTCCACTAAAACTATTTAAAAACTATCTTTTTAAAAGAGTATCTGAGTGCAGATGAAAAGGTAAATTTAAAATACTCTCTATGTAAATGACCAGGAGAGAACAAAAATAAAAACCACAAGAGCCCAAAATGGCAAATACATGCCTTTTGAGTGGAAATCAAAGGTGTAGCTAAATATTTTGTGTGTGTGTGTGTGTGTGTGTGTGTTTGTGTGTGTGTGTGAAAACACTGTAGATACCGTATGTTATCTGGTTTTGTGATCATGTAGTTAGAAAAAAAAAAGACCCTTTTTTCCTAAAAGTTCCATGTAGCAGTAACATATATGAGTTACTGGCTTCTTCTACTGGCTTCACTAGTGAATTAGTTTCAGTGGTGATTCACTGCACTTTTATGCATTCTCTACTGCTCTTGTTTCTGAAGCAGGCATCCATCCACTCATCGTGCAGGTACAATTAGTGCTCATTTAATTAAAATGGTGCCTATCAACCAAATGCCTGGGCACCAAGAGTGTGAATTACTGAAACGCTGAGAGGATGAGGCCATTTTGAAAATTACTTCAGTAGGATACATATTCAAATCAAGGCAGAAAAAAAAATCCCTCTGTAGAATGGAAGGTTGAAATAATAGGAATGGGTTTTTAGCAATTTACTGTATCTCACACAGATCATTACACAGAGACCATTACATAATACAGTTGAGTTTGGAAAATCTAATCAGTGAAAAAAATTGAAAACGACTGGACTCTCTGAGTCATAAAATCACACTGCATTGCGAGGTAAGTGGATCTTGTGCATCCTCCAGTCTAGGCTGCAGTGCTGACCCCAAACTCAGAAGGGCTATAGAATTATGAGGGCGATCAAGAAATACAGAAAACACGTATTTTCTTCCTTCTTAAAGGCCAGAAGGATGCTTCCAACCACACCACTTCCAAAATAAAAACCTGAAACATCATCCCCCTTCAAGTGAGCTTCAGAAGGGAAGAGACAGGGAGCCGCTGCTGCTGCTGTTGTGTTATCATCATTGTCACCATCACTATTATACAAAGCTTTTACAAAGCGAGGAGAAAAGACCCAAACACACTCAGCAGCATTGTGCTTCCTCGGAGCAGCCTCAAGTGAGATGTTCTCTGATGCCTTTCTAGGGAAAAACAGATGAGTTTAGCTGCAGTGCCTAAATGATAGGGTACCCGGGAGGCATCACTTTTCAAAGGCTTTTTTTTTTTTTTTTAGCATCATCCTGTCAGGGAAACAAAACAAAATCCTAGACTACAGTCTAGCTGTCAGATCATTAGTGACTAAAGTCTCATTTAAGTGACGGCTGGCCTTTTTCCTACCTACTGCCTCTGTGGAATTGCTTATTTCCTGTTTCCCCGCTGGAAAACGGGGTTTTGTTCTATTCCACCTCCCCCGACCCCCACAGCCTTCCCCACCCTGCCTCCTCGTGAAGCTCATTACCTGGTAAAAGAGTTGGAGTGGAGAAAGATGGAGGTGCCCTTGTCGCCATCTTTGGAGCTCATGCTCCATGATATATTCCCATTATGTAGTAAATTACAAGGATTTTGAACTTGAAGGAGAATAACACGCAGCAATACCTTGACCTAACTTACAGAAACTAAAGATGACTTCACCTGCTTAAAAGCAGCAAGACACGCCCTGCCTTCAATTTGCCTGAGAGTTCTTTCCGGTGATGGGATAGGTCTGTCATTCATTACAACTTGACTGAATTGTTTGTAAGAAATGGAACAACAAGATAGTGCATTTCATAAAACTTTAACACCAAGGGACCAAAAACAAAATCTGCAAAGAGGCTTTGTATTTCTCAGCAGCCAAGGCCAGCCTGCACCCTTTTGCTTGCAGGATGCAATGCAAACACTTGTGTGTAATGGAGTAGCATGCATAATTAAAGATGCTTCGGTCTCACTAGGTAGAGCTGTTGTGGAATGCGGACCCCCTTGGAATCCCGGTGTCTGGTTTACAGTGTAGTGGTAAAAGCAAGGACTTTGGATTAAGCAGGGACATAAACAACTTGGGTAGATCACTGATTTCTTTCTAAGCGCCAGCTCTCTTACCTGCAAATGGGGATCTACCCTCAAGAATTATCCTGAGCCTTAAGTAAACTAGTCACCTGCAATAGCTGTTTTATGTTCGCCATCTCTTCAGCCTCCTAGTCTGTATTTTTTTAACTAGGAAATTTTGTTCATTTAAACACAAGGTTATTCTTTTCATGTTTAAAATTTTTGTTTGTTTTAAATATTTATTCTGTTATTCCACTACTCTTCATGTTTTTGTAGTTTGATGTCTTAATGCACCAATAAAATTTGATACTTAAGAAAACCAAAGTGAGTCAAAGCATAACAAAAAAGGTGATTTATAGTAATACTTAAAATCCAATCTTTTTCTAGCCGTGATTAATTAAACAATGTATATGTACCAGGTGCTATAAATGAATTGTCTTGGATTTCTTCAACATCTACAGTTGGTTATTTTGAACTCCAGGAAATGGGATCTCAGAAAGCTTAAACCGCTTGCTTACGTGTTCAGTCAGTGGAGAGCCTGGGACCAGAACTGAGAGCGCTTTAGTGCTGTTATCAGTAGCTCTTAACTGATCTTATCCTCCACCTCTGACAATACAATAACCAGGGCCTTTGTTGTTGTTGTTATTTCAGTGGGGCAATGCTACTGGAATTTCATATGAAGAGGATGATACTGCTGTTATGCATTGACTGCAATGTTTAGACATACCTCAACCCAAAATACTGCTGATGCTGGTGCTGAGAGACCCTGCAGGCCTACTGGTCTTTCCGGTTTGTCTGGTTACTCTATTAGAATACAGTAAAGCACTATTAACAGTTTGGTGTCACCCAAACATGAGACTACAATGAAGTTGCCCTTAAAAATGACAAATACCCCAAAAGAGTGTACAAAAATGAAACTAAACAAGCAAACCAAAGAACCTCACACATGTCCGTGGTGCTCAACAACTACCTTCAACTTGGAATCCTCCTCTCATTCCACATGACTATGGGGCAGTTAGCAATCATCGCTCTCCGTCTGCCTTGGAGTGGAGAAGGTTGGCATGGAGACCTAGCTTGGGTAACGGTAGTGCTCGCTTCTCTGATGTGGGTTTAGATGAGGCTTGAACGGAGCCCTTAGGGAGCCAGCCAGTCTTCTCTAACATTGGGATTGGTGCATGAAGCTTAAAAAGGCCTCACTGTGGTGATTGTTGTTATGCTGAAAGCGAGCTCCAGAGTATGAGGCAGCAAAGGACATAGTGAGGAGAGACAGAGTCTAGAAACCCTGGCCAACACCAAAGCACTGCATGCCCAGATCCAGTGTGCTAATCCACCTGCTCTTTTATAATAAAAAACAAACAAACAAACAAACCACCACCACCACCACCACCACCAACAACAACAACAGAAAACAACCAACTTTTGTTCCAGTAAATAATCAGAAACCCCCTCCATAATAGGGTTTGCATGCTTTCATGGAATGTGTATTTTAAATAACTATATTGTAGTCATATACTGTTTTATCACATTAAAAAAAGAAGGGAAATTCAGCATATATCCTTGACGATTGTCATTCTAATGGGATGTGGGTGTAGGACTTATAAAATACCAGAATGTCATCTCTACGTGGCAGTAATGGATTCTTTTAAGAGAGAAATATGTCTTCTTTAATTCTTTGTTGTGCTCATGGAGTATAGTGAGTACTCCATACAGGTGTACAGTGGGTAATGATCAAGCAGAGTAATTAACATTTCCACCTCTGCAACTATTTGTCACTTTTTGCCCTGGAGATCTTCAAACTTCTTTCATCTAGATCTTTACAAAATAAATAATCAATCCAGGTGTGATGGTACATGCTTTTAGTCTCAGCACTTGGGAGGCAGAAGCATGCAGATCTCTGAGTTCAAGTCCAGCCTGGTCTGCAAAGCTAGTTCCAGGACAGTCAGGACAATGCAGAAAAACCCTGTCTTGAAAAATCAAATCAAAACAAAACAAAACCTCAAATATGTTATCACTGTAGTTACCCTAGTGTGCTACATAGAATACTAGACCCGGTTCCTCTGAGCTGGATGTGTCTGAGTGCTTGGTATCTGCTGTTCGACCTTCTTGACTGCATCTCTTAGCTCTCCTTCCTAGAACCCAGTTAAGTACCAGTCCTCTCCTTAGTGCTATGTGATCTTCTTCTTTTGCTTCCCTGTGTGGGACAGAGCTCAGCATCCATCTTTCTGCACTTTGTTTATTTTATTTAACACAGCGGAGAACTGATTTTCCTGCATCCTTGCCCCACATGCACACCTGGTCTGGTGATTGGCACATGTTTAATAAGTACTTGCTGAGTGGCTAAGCATCTGGCGCCAGCTATTATATTTTGTTAGGTTCTTTATGGGACAGTTCTGTGCATTCTGCTTATTTTTTTTTTCTCCTCATTTCCCTTCCCTAATGTACAATTCCACTGACCTTTGGGAAACCCATTATATTATTCACTAACGCAGATTCTGCAGACTCAGAATTGTTCATTGTAATAAAACACACCATAGTCTGCAGAACAGAAAACCTTTCTCCTAAATCCTGTCCTAAATTTCCTAAACTCATTGAAAATCATAAAACATTGCAACGTTCCATTTGGTCTGTGCCCGCAGCTTTGTTAAAAATCACCAAAATGCAGTAGAAGTATATAAAACATTGAAACAGAACATAGTTGGACTTTTATTCTCTGTCTCCTTACGTTTCTTAGAAAGCATCCTTGTTAGAAGTGGCCAAGTGTAAAACTATACCCGACTGAAAGAACGGGGAATGAAGGATGAACAGGGAATAGCCAGTATTTGGGCAGAAGCTATGTCTGCTTCTAAGCACACATTCGGGTTACAGGCTCCATCACAGATGTGCTGACCTCCAAGGTGTTCAGCTAAACAGAATTCCAGCTCCCATTCCCGTAGCAGAAGATATTCGTAAGAAACATAAAGGATTTTTAGCGCATTCTGCTTTTATCTGGTGATGTGCGATCTGAAGGCCTCAAGATATCGTTACCCAACTGCAGCCCCCACTTTTCCCATCCATGCTCTTGGAGTCTTCCTGGAATACTCTTTGGGAACCCGCATAAGATGGTTAAGACCACAGACACTGAGACTCGGTTGTGGCTCTGGGTGGGGAAAAGTTGAGCCTGGTGCCGAGAACAAATGAGAATGGGTTCAGTGTCAGGTGATTGCTGGCTGTAATATCTTCTCTTGTTCCAGATAGAGCCCATGTGGCCAAATGAGGCTTAATAGACAAAATCACTCAGTAAACGACCATCTTGGATGCTAATCATTAAGATCTATGGCCAGAACTGCTGGGCACAATCCAGACAGGGAGAGGTTGACAACAGGATCTGGAGGACTCTAAGCAACGATTAACAATAATTTACGTGGTAGTCTGAGTTGAAATGGCACAATCGGGCCATTCCCTGTTGAAGCTTTCCCTATGCTGTCTGTCTTGTGCTCTGGCATATCCTCACTGTACCTGCTCTGCCCTATGAGACTCCTGTGTACTTCTGGCACGTTAGCAGAGATTGGGAGAATGCTGTAATTGAGAAGGAAGAACACGAATCTTTTCTTTGCTGAAATAAGGGCCATTGGTGTCTCTTCAGAGATTTAAAATTATAGCATCTTACTGTTAGAAGGCACATTAAGAAGGACTGAACTCATTTCTTTATCATCTTATTCAGTCATGAAACTGAGGCCCTTTGAAAGTTTAAGCAGCTTGTATGATTGAGTCATTGCCCACATCATCATGGCCACGCTTGCTAAGTCTGTGACTGCTATGTGTCCCAGGAGGGAAGAAAATCTAGGGATCAGGAAACACAGGAAATTGCTCTTTTTCTTGGTCAGCCTTTTATTAGAATGACTCCCTCTGAATGTCTAATAAGAAGGACCAATTATGACTTTTATTGCCTTAAGTGAATGACTTTTATCAAAGTGTTTCATAAAATAAATCAACTCTAAGCCAGGGGTTTCTTATCTTCCTCTTTTGCCTCACTTCCATTAGTGTCAACTCTCTCTCTCTTTCTCTCTCTCTCTCTCTCTCTCTCTCACACACACACACACACACACACATTTTTGCTTATTTATTTTATTTCCAGTCTCTTTCCTAACTGTTGAAAACATAAACTTTATATAAGCAGGAGATCATCAGCCCCAAACGGGATGCCGTGTGAACTACAAACAAGCCAACATAAAAGGCACATTTATTCTTGCTTTCCTCAGCCATGACTTGTTCTAAACGTTTACTATGTCTGCAATGTAAAGGCATGAGGAACTCATTACCACATCACTCTTGACAAGGAACAGTGCTGAAGAGCACTTGATTCTGGGGATTGCTTGGATGGCCTATTTTAGTCCAAATAGACTACCTATGAGAGCAATGTCTCAGGTTTAGAGTAAAGAGGGCATTGCAGTGACTAAATTTAGGTCTTACATGACCTTAGTTACCTGTTTTTAAAGAAGTATAAATAAGCAATAAAAATAAGACAAAAGCATGACCTCAAGTGGAAGTTCCAGGAGGAAAAGAACAAATTTTCAGTTTGAGAATTTAGTTCAGGAAATTCTGGGAAAGGCTTTTATGAATTGACAGCCACTACAAACACACACACACACACACACACACACACACACACACACACACACACACACACACACACACCATGAAGCTCAGAGGTTGCTGGTAAAGCACATTCTGTTTGTAAGACCAGATATTCCAGATGTCCTAGCGCAGGTCATGTGACCTCAGCCCTGCTACTTTATAGGTATCTGGTGATGGCATTCCCCGTGATCCATCAGTAGATTCCCACACCATGAAGCAGGACTCAGCTGTAAAAGCAACACTCCATATTAGTGGAAGCATCAACTGTGGCCAAAATCTAACCCCGTTTATGCCTGACTTTTGAATCCCAGTACTTGGGAGGCAGAGGCAGGCAGACCTCTGTGAGTTTGAGGCTAGCCTGGTGTACATAGTGAGTTCCAGCACAGCCAGAGTTACAGAGCAAGACCCTGTTTCAAATAACAAAACAAAACAAATGTTGTGAAACGGGAACAATCTGTAGTTGTTGCGCAACTACAAAAAATTGTAAAAACTGGAAGACGGTGGGGTGGCACAGTGTGAGGTCTGGAGGTTTGTGGGGGGAGGTTGCAAGCTTTCACCTGGAGTAAAGGAATGCAGTGTTGTAGTAGCTATGCTCTCTGTGTGCTTAGGGATAATTTACAGTCACATGGCTATCTTTGCATCTAGGGACGGTCAAAACCCTACCAGTGTGTATTTCCTATCACTGTAGCTTTAGAAGCCATCAGGGGCACTGAAGAAGGCAAGCCAATTAGACAAAGCTGGATTCTGAGACGAGGCAGTGGTGAGAGATACATCTGTCTGTTCTGACCTTGCCCTCACTTGCATTGTTGGGATATCTGTAATTCTTATTACCGTCTCTATGACTGTGGGCAGATCATAGAGGCTGAGTGTATGAACTGTTTTGTTCTGTAGTGTTATCAACTGCAAATGTAATTGCTACAGATAAAACAGAACCAAAAAAAAAAAAAAGATTACACAAAAGATTATGTATCTCAAAAGAATGCTGAGAGATGACATCTATCGATAGTGCATTGCCTGAAAGCACTCACTCTTTCTTTCAAATACTATGTAAGCATAGGCTGGTTTGGACTTTACAGGGATGCACTGAATTGCCCTGTGGATGAAATGAAAAGTCAACACCACTCTTTTTTTTTTTTTTAAACTATAGGTTAAGCACTCTTGCTGGTCTAGAACACTGAGTAAAGCAAAACAAAACAAAACAAGGCAAATCTTGTGAAACTGGACATGTGCCCTGCATGGAATGAAATCCAGCTTGCCCAATCAGCTAGAGGTGGAACATTCCTCAGATTCTCAAGTCCGCCTCCCTTCTAGTGCCTTGAGAAACTGTCAGCAGGACAAAGGTTAACCTGAGAGAAAAATCACAGAATTCCCCCTACCCTCCATCCCCGCCAAGCTAGCGTGCTTGTATGCACAAAATGACAGGACTGTCCATGTACTTACATCCTGGTTGGACATTTCCCAGTACGGCCTCTCTCCATAGGACATGACCTCCCACATGACAATGCCATAGCTCCAGGCATCGCTTGCTGAGGAGAACTTTCTGTAGGCAATAGCTTCCGGGGCGGTCCATCGTATGGGGATTTTCCCACCCTGAGGAGGGAAAAAAAAGATATTTTTCAGTTGGCTTGCAAATATATTAAGACCCAGGCATTCCATTTAAATATCTCTTGTTTGCAATCCCTAAGTCCTCGATAATACTGTTGGTACTTTAAGACAGAGAGCTGTGGTGAGGCTAAAATGGCAAAAATTTCCAACCCTATAATTGTTAGTCAGAAAAAATAGCTTTAATGGGGGAAAAGTCTCATTTTGGAAGGATTTTATTTCATTCATTAGAGAAATTTATTTTTACTTTAGATTCACACAATTAAACACACTATTATGCCATTTGGAGAAAGTTCCAGATTATGGGACATTAAAAACTAAATATTATTCAACACTCATTAAGCACTGTATTAGGTTTATAAATAATAATGAGACTAAAGCTCTAATCTAATTGAAGACAAATGGTTAAACAGACCGAACAGTCTGTATCAACTCTACATTTAGGAGAAGGTTATTTTCTTGCTTTTCCTCAGCCATGACTACATTTATTTTTAAAAAGATATTCTTTACCCTGATACAAAGGCAGAGGAGTAGAAAAATTTTATTTTTCACACATTACATTTTTCCTTCAGTGTCCAAGTTTACACCTGAACATCATAAAGAGATTAAATCGCACAAATTTATACCGCTTAAATGCTAACGTCTGTCACTGTGTTATACTTAACTTTTATTAAAATTTATTACATTTTATCTGTTAAACACGCTGTAAATCCCCTTTTACTGTGATGACAAGAATAAAACAATTCATCCATTTGATTTATAGAATTCTTTAAAAATTTCAACTCAGAATTGCCACGATGCGCAGATGCGGGTAACCTTGTGGCCACTAGATGGGGGTAGCGAACAAGGAGCGGCTTCGTCTGACTCAAACCCGGGAGCTGGCTTCAATTCCCAGCAAAATTATTTGTATCAGTCAGAACCCACCGCCACGGGATTGTTTCAACATCATCAGCATTTTCATGCGCGCAGCATCTGAGCTTGCAATGTGCACAAAATCTCTTTTAAGGGGAGAGTGGGGGGATGGAGCGTTGAAAAAAATCCACGTATTTTTCTTTCACTTTTGATGAATTTAGGGTTGGGAAGCTTATCTTTTAAAGGTAAAATTCTTTAATTATTTAACAATCAAAACACTATGAACTTCAAGACAAAAAGGATTATTCTAAAGTAGGAACAATTTAGCTCTCATAAGGAATATGAGAGAATTTGTGGAGCCCTCATTTCAGAGAGGTCTGGAGAAGAACTGTTAGGATCCTTGGGGAAAAAAACACCTTGAATCCAATCCTCTGGTTTTATAGGTGAGTGAGCACACCAGTGTTCAGAGAAAGACTTAGGTATTCCTTGGTATCTGAAGTCTCCTAGTGCAAACATACAGACGGCATGACGGAATGTTGCTAGATACAGTACGAACTGCAGCTAGAAAGTTGGGTACTTAGCGAATTTTAATATTTTAACAGGTATCTTAACATGATATATTGTAGTCATATACCATGGCAGCAGCTTGGACAAGAGCCCGAGGTCTGGGTTTCTGTGCTTTTATGGCAGAGATCTTCTAAAAGCCATTGGCTAAAGACTAGAAAGTTACACTTATGAAGTTAGTGCGAGCCGGGTGTGGTGGCGCACACCTTTAATCCCAGCACTTGGGAGGCAGAGGCGGGCAGATCGCTGTGAGTTCAAGGTCAGCCTGGTCTACAAAGCGAGTCCAGGACAGCCAAGGCTACACAGAGAGAGTCTGTCTCGAAAAATCAAAACCAAAAAAAAAAAAAAAAGAAGTTCGTGAAGACAATTTAACTGGGTGGGGTGCGGGATGGGGACAAAAAAAAAGGGGGGGGGGGAAGAGCCATTCTCTTTACTTTCTCCTTTAAGGTGTGTGTGTGTGTGTGTGTGTGTGTGTGTGTGTGTGTGTGTGTGTGTGTGTGACTGTGGAGGCCAGATGAGGGTACCTGGTCCCTCAGAGCTAGAGTTACAGGTGGTTATGAGTGACCAGAAATGGGTGCTGGGAACGGAACTATGGTTTTCTAGAAGTCCAACAAGGACTCTTAACTGATGAGTCACCTCGCCACCTCTCCCCAAAGAGTCAATCGTTAACCTAATGCAAGTTTGCCAGAAAAGCAACCAACCAAACAACAACTGCACAGGACCCACAGTTAAATGTGAATTCTAGATAAACAGTAAATAGTTGCCTTTTGGGAGAGGGGGTTAAATGTGCCTCACGAGGGAATTTCTTGGATAGTGTATCCTAACTATCAAAGTAGAATGGCATTTGCTATAAATGAATAAATCGATCGTCTTTCTTCTACTATAACTGAAGTATGCATCCTGTATTTTGATATTTTAAATTTGGCAAGCCCTATCCAAATGTCCTAAAAGTAAGATGCTGTAAATGCTGTCTTGAACATTAAGTGATATTCTCTTTTTGTGATTTATTTATTCTTATTCTAAGGCATTGGTGTTTTTTTTTTCTTCCTTGCACATATGTCTGTGTAGGGGTGTCATATCCCCTAGAACTGAAGCCACTGACAATTGTGATCTGACTTGTGGGTGCTGGGAATCAAACCTGGGTCCTCTGGAAGAGCAGCCAGTGCTCCCGACCACTGAGCCATCTCTCCAGCCCCCCATTAGCTGTTATTCTAAGGAAGCTCATCTCATCTACTTGCCTGTCCCTTTTTTATGTGTTAGTGTGTTTCATGGCCTAGTGTAAAGCAGTGGCTAATGATGACTTACTTGTTTATTTATTGGCTTATAAGTGATATCCTTATCCAAATGATTTGCATATGCATATACATTTGTGCTTCAAACAACTTTCACATGTAAATGTGAATGCTAGCACTCTCCTTCTTGAGATTTTCTTCCCCCTCCCCCCAAGGGAAGATACTAAAAGCATTTGAAGAGCCGCATTGCTCCCTGTTGTGAATTGCATTTACTCTAAATCCTCATGTTGAAGCCCCAACTCACAGTGTGACTGTACTAAAAGAGACTTTAAAAAAAAGTAATTCTCGTTAAATCAAGTCATCTGGGTATAACCCAATGTGACTGGTGGCCCTATAGGGGGATGTAGAGACAGCTAAGATTCTGCAGACACAGAGAAGAGGCCATGCGAGGACACCCTCAGGAAGCAGGCAGCTGTCTGTGAGCCGGAGAAGCTTCCAGAAGATCCAAACTTGCTGACACCTTGGTCTTGGACTCCAGAACTACAGATAATATTATGGGGTTTAGGGCATCGAGTTGGTGGTGTTTTTTTCCTGGCAACTCCAGCAGACTAATTAGTACACTACCCCAATTTAAAAAATGAACATTGTTTGATACTTGCTCAAATGAACACCAAATGTGAAATGAACAGTACATCTTTATTACAAATTCTTTGCCCAGTGCTGTCTGGAAATGAAAAGTGGGAGGCAGAATAATCTTAAAATAAAATATAAAAATAAATAAATAAATAATGGGACAGACGTTTAATGTAGAAAATACAATTTTAAGTAACAAACTGCATGAATCTAATAGTGGGTGGATATTGGGATGTTTCTGAGCTCACATGCGACAGAGATAAGGAAGCATTCAAAGTTTCATTTTTTTCTGAGGAGGAATACTAAATATAGTTTGTTTTTAGTTGTAATATGATGACAGAGAGAGAGGAGAGAGAGAGAGAGGAGAAAGAGAGAGGGGGGGAGTGAAAGAGAGGAGAGAGGGGGGAGAGAGAGAGACAGAGAGGGAGACACACAGACACACACACACAAACAGAGAGAGAGACAGAGAGAGACACAGAGACACAGAGACACACAGAGAGAGAGACAGACAGACACACACACACACACACACACACACACACACACAGAGAGAGAGAGAGAGAGAGAGAGAGAGAGAGAGAGAGAGAGAGAGAGAGAGGAGACTCTTAAGCATTGAGCATGGTTTCTAATGCTACATTAAAGTAAGTAGAAGTATCTTTTGTATGCATGTGAAGTGTGTATACATAGTGTCTATGTGTGTTCATGTTTTTGTGTGTGTGTGTGTGTGAGGCAGGGAGGCTTGGCACACATGGGGAGCTCCCATGTGGAGGTAAGCGAACAACCTCAGGTGTCAGTCCTCACTTTCCACTTTGCTTAAGGCAGGGTTTCTTTGTCGTTTGTCCAAGTGCAGTCGGCTAACTGGTCCTCAAGGTTCTGGGGATATCTCCTGTCTCCGGCTCTCATCTCACTATGAGTGTGATTGCGTGACATACGCATGCTGCCTTACACAGACAGCTTTATGTGCATTCTGGGAAATTGGAACTCAGGTCCTCAAAGTTCTATGGAGTCACCCCCTCCTACCCCTGCCACCACAGCTCCCCTCTCATGCATAGAATAGACTAGCTTAATCTTATCTACATGTTTTCACCCATGAGCACCAAGGGGCTTTATTGTCTCCTTTCATTTCTTTCTGTTATTTCAGGAAGCTCTAACCACCAGATGCTTGCTTCAGGTTCCAGGAATGAACAAATAGCATAATTCCTTAGATTTGAAACCACAATCATTGCTCGTTGTTTTGCCATATGTTAGTGAGCGAGAGAAGAAAAGATGCTAATCAAAGGGACTCACTGGGATTTGGAAACGTTTTCATTACTAATTTCTGTCTTACATTGCAAGCTTAATCACTAGAGAACAAAGGAGGGACAGGAAGTCAGAGACTTAGAGGCTATAGAAACCATTGCTAGAGAAGTTTTTACCCTGTTTTCCAAATTACATTCAAAGCTTGTTTCCCAACAAGTAGGTGGTGGGTTGCTGATATAAAAGTGCGGATAACAGAGTGAGGAGCTCTGCACACACAGCACCCTGCAATGTGTACACCCAGCACCCCACAATGCAGCTGTATTGCAGATATAATTCACATAGGAGGTTCAGATGTAGCCTGTTGTCTCCAGAGGACGGGCTAATCAATAGCTAGGTAGTCAAATTACAAAGACTTAATACTGAAATCTAGCAAAAGAAGTGATCCAGTGAGAGCAAAGACATTTGAAAAAACCTTCATTTCTCATTCTCCAGATGTGATGTTTAGCCTGAAGGAAAAAAGGGTTTGAACGGACGAAAAGCTCTTTGGAAGCTTTTCTTTTCTTGTGGAGTCTATCTCTAAAGCCCTAAAACTCCAAGAGGATCAGCGTTATGGAACAGACAAACACTCAGTAAGTGTATGGGAAAAAATGTTTAGCATCTTTAGCTATCAGGAAAAGGCAAGTCAAAATTACGAGGAGGTTCTGTCTCACCACAGAATGGCTGTCATCTAGATGAGAGAGATAGGAAAATGGACTTTTATTCAGTGCTGGTGGGAAAGCAGCTTTTCCCTATGGAAATCAGTACAAACAAACAAACCAACAAAGACGAGCCGCCTTGTGATCCACCCATAGTGCTTGTAGGCATATACAAGTTATATATTCTTAATAACTATTATTGCTTGAGTTTGTTCCCCAAAGTTCATAAGTTGGAAACTAAACCCTGAGCCTAGTGCTAATTTCATCAGTGACTTGTTTATGAGCACACTTTTCATGAATGGATTAATGCTATTAGCATGCAGTGGCTTAGCTATCACTGGATTTGACTGGGTTTGACTTGTTCCATGTCTATCTCTCTTTCCCTGCCTTGAATAGGCAAGTCCACAGGCCAGCTCTCTTGCCCTCTGACTCAGCGTGGCATGGCAGAAAGAAAGCCTTTGCCAGACACAGACTTTTCAGCCTTGGGAGTTCCCTGGCTCTGGAACTGTAAGAAATAAACCTTTGCTCTTAATAAGTACTCAGACAAAGAAGGTGAAAAATTTTAATAAGTACTGGAGAAATGTATGGCAAAAATATTGTTTAATGCTACAAATCAGTAAAATCAGTCTCGGAAATACTTGCCCTTTGTGCCAGACTTCTGGCATTTATGTAAAGGACCTGTGGCACGGATATCTGAGGTCTCGTGGTGTGCTATTTTATATGAACATAGAGCTATCAAGGATTTGGCCTTGTGTTAAGATAAGCTTAATTTTTTTCACAACTAAATGGTTGTTGATTTTCATGTGAATTTAGTCCTCTGTGGGCTGGTGGGGTGGGAGGTAGAGAGGGGTGGAGTGGGGGGGGGTACAGGGGTGAGGTGGGGGTGAAAGAGCTCGCACTCCTTCATTCTACCCTCTCACCCAGCAATACCCTTAGGTACAGTCGAGTTGCTCCCCTCTGACTCTAGCCCACCTCTCCTGTTCTAGTGAAATCAATGCATTACGTTAGAATGCATTTCTCATGAAGGATGAGGGCACATTTCAGAAAAAACATGAGGAGCCCAAACATCAGCTTTGCTTCTCACTTGCTAAAACAACTTTCAAGCCCGGAAAGGATTTCTTGTCCTTTTCCCGTGCTATAGACCCAGGACCACGGCACGTTCTCATTCATTGTCTAAATGTGTGAGCAACTGAATGAAAGCAGATTTTTTGTTTCCTTTAATAAAACCGTGCTTATCACACCATTCAAGGCTCCAAGAAGTAGGATTCTTTTAACCTATTTCCTCCTAAATTTCTCTGCAAAAATAATTCATTGCCATCTATTTCCCAGTACTCTTTTTCAATGAGAACACAGGTACTACATCATTCAGTGAACAACGCTATGCTGCAAGAGACTTAAATTAGATTTTCTATTTTATGCTGGAAGGCAGATAATGCAGGACACAAAGCTACTGCAGTATGGAGAATTAAAACACAGGTGTTATTATGAGGACTGCTGTTGTATCTCAGCACAGGTAATTTCATACATAGCAGGGGAAAGTATTTTTTAAAAATAATCTATCACTCATTATTGCTTTGCAAAAATGTTGTATGATAAAGTCTCAGCAGGATAGGCGATGATAATAGAGTTAAATAACTTCTCTGCCTTTTCTAGATAACACTTTTTTTTTAGTGGTCCTCTTCACTCTCTCCTCTCTCTTCCCCTCCCTCCCTCCCTCCCTCCCTCTCTCCCTCTCTCCCTCCCTCCCTCCCTCCCTCCCTCCCTCCCTCCCTCCCTCTCTCCCTCCCTCCCTCCCTCCCTCTCTCCCTTCCCTCCTCTATCTCTTTCCTCTTTTTTCTTTCTTCCTTCCTCTTTATAGAAGGCAAAGCAACACAGACTTCTATTCTCAGTATATTTTAATGAAGTTTTTAAAACCTCAGTCTATCCACGTCCCCTTGATGGGGAGGCCCGGTGGCACTCAGGGGAAGGATAGCAGGCTACCAAGAAGAGACTTTATACCCTATGATGATGTACAGGGGGAGGAGATCCCCTCAGTTACAGTCATAGGGGAGGGGAATAGGGTGAAAATAGGAAGGAGGGAGGAATAGGAGGATAGAAGGGATGGGATAACAATTGAGATGTAATATGAATGAATTAATAAATTAATAAATAGATAAGTTAAAAAAAGAAAAAGCCCTCAGTCTATGTGGTCACCCTGTGGAAAGTAGCACAGAAGCCATGGCTTAAAATGTACCACACAAACTATAAAGGGAAGGATTTGTTATTTGCTACCATTACAACTGAAAAAATTTATTTTACTGCAACTTGAGATGCTGGGGCTGGTTGACATGCATGGCAGGCCTCCCTTTTCTGAGGAGAAATGGGGAAGGAGCAGATGGGGTGGGGAGGTGGGGGTCAAGGATTGGGAGGATAGGAAGGAGGGGAAAGTGCGGTTGGGGAATAAAGTAAATAAAGAAATTAATTAATTAATAAAAAACTGAAAAAAGCCTGAGAACTGTAATACTTTAGGGTGTCAGTGATGATACGATCACTTGCGTATACCACATTTATGAGAGTTCTGTTTCTCAGAGCGCAGGCCCCACCCACCTCTATTCGTGGTTGGATGGAAGTTTTGGAGCGTGTTAATATGATGCTATTAGGATGATGAATTGGAAAAGGGGAGAGGAGATTTGTATTTATTCTAGTGTTATTTGCAAGTCCTCTTTGAAACAAACTTTCCAAAAGGTGCAGAGAGCACATAGGTTTATGAGGGGGAGGGGGTGCAGGTTGTAAATCCTAGTGCAATCTGTAGAAATGGATGGTGTGGAGCGGAGACCTTGCAGCCCTCTCTCATCACTAATTTGTTCTGTGACTCTGGAAGGATGATAGGTGTCACTCTAAGTTGAGGGCTTTTGACTGGGTGATTATGTAGCTTTTGTGAAGGTCTAATATGCTATGATTTGTTAATCAGTGTAATTCTACAGTGTGTTAAACAGAAAGAGTAACATTACCTCCTGTGTAAGGCAACACAGACAGGAAGATGACTGCAAAACTAGATTGTTTCCTTTTATGCCCACATGCCTCAACACAGAGTGCCCTGAGATGAGACAGCCTGGTGCTTTGAGCATATTGCAGATGCAAGGGCTTTGCTGTTTGTGGTGTTTTGGTGCATCAGTTCACAGTGAAGCCATGGCCTCAGATTACCCATTGTCAGAGAGCGTGATCTGAGAAGAGAGGAGATGACATGGTGGCATCTTTAGAAGCTGACAATTTAGGTCCAGCTGCTCAGAATGCTGAGCACTCAGGAGTGCAGCTTCCTTGGGACTTAGCAGTACCCTGTGAGGACATGCTAGAAACTCACATCCCACAAAGTCCAAAACTTAAATGTCTGGATATAAGGTTTGCTTAATACAGCTGACCTATTTTAGAGGTAGTTGATAGATGAGCAGATTGTTAAAATGCCAGATTTTTAAAAAAAAATGTGTTTAAATATTGAGGACAGTTTATAATCATTAGGCGCAGAGTTAAGAACATTAAACACTCCTGTGTTTATTCAATTATTCTACATTTTCTTTTCAACTTTTTTCTTTCCATATAAAGCCAATCAGTGATCTTTTTGTGACCCAATTGTTTATAAATAATATAGTGGGTTCTCTTACTCTAGCCTGTGAGACTTAATCAGCCTTACCAGACTGACACTTGGAAGTGCATACCTTCTGTGTGCCACTTGAGAGTATTCCCTCTGCTCACTGCTTTACTTCCTAGAGTTCCGGTTGTATCTCGCTGATTGTGGCTCAAACAATTCCTAAGTTTTATATTTCATATCAGAGTTGTGCATGGTAATGTGTTTATAGTCTCAACCACGAGGGAGGCAGAGACAGAAAGATTCCCTGGAGCTCCCAGGCTCAAGGCTACTGGGCTATGACAAGTGTCTGCACCAAGTTGGGAACTGGATGGGATGAATAAGGTAAACGATGTAAAAAGAAACTTTCTGCTTTTCAGTGTTTTCTTACTCCTCGCTATGGACCCGGCTAATGACAAGAAAAGCAGAAGAGGGGATTTCCCAGGTCTGAGTTTTCAGTTTGTAAAGCACAACACTAGTGAAAACACTTAAGGCCTTTGGTAGCATTCGTTCATTCGTTTATTCATTCGCTCACTCATTTCTTCTCTTAGTGTTTCTTTGATCAAATATGTTTTGAACACAAGTGCTCAAGGTACAAGGAAGACTTTTTTTTCTTCCAAGTGCGATCACCTTAAGCTAAGAGAGACGTTGATGTAAGCAAGTACCAACAGCCCTAAAGTCTCTGCCAACTCCACTTAGCAGCAGTAAAAGAGGGCGTGCAGTTTGGATGGCTGCGAGGAGGGGGAGAAGAGCATCGCAACCAAGTTGATCTGTAGAGCTGAGGAGACAATAGGAGTGTGGCTATAAAGAGGAAGGCCGGGACGTGTCTTCAGAGAAATAGCAAGCTCAAAGGGACTGAGGGTGCAACGGCACCAAACATTCAAGGAGTTAAATCATTTCTGAAACTGTTCGTATTTAGAGTCCAAGGAATGAGAGATGGCTTGAGGTCTGAGGTACAAGCAACTTGGCTAACCATTTGGAATAGTGAGTACGGGGATTTCACGATGCTCTCTTCATTTGGAATGCCTTCCCAGAAACTGAAGTTTACTACTTCGGTTGTATCTACTGCTATTTCTGTGTGCACAATTAGACATGATTTGGCTTTCTTTCACTCTTTGTTTTCATCCTGCTTCTATTGGTTGTGGCTTAAAGATAGGCATCTTGTGGTAAGATGTGGTGTAAATAATCCATTTTTGAAAGTATACAGGGATGGTTAGTTCCTGGTTTTTGTTTTGCTTTTTTGTTTGTTTGTTTGTTTGTTTGTTTTTTTTTTGATGATGCTGTTGGTGGAGTGTGTGTGTTTGATGAGAAAGGTGGAGATTAGAGCATCTCTTCAGGAAAAAAAAAAACCCATCAAAATCAAAGGGACAGTGGGATAGAACAGCACCATGTATTCAAGAAAATCGTTCCTATTTAGAATCCAAAGAAGAAAGCCAGGCTTGACACCTGAGACATCAGCATCTTGCCTCGCCTAAGAAATGGGCCTAAGATAGCTGAACTGTTTTTAAAAATCTGGATGGGCTTTCTTTTATCTGAAACTATCCTTTGCCATTGGCTTGCGAGCATTTGAAGAAAATAAAATCTCTTTCTCTTGCTTCATTCCGCTCACAGGCGAGTACAACAGAGCCTGTCCTGCCATGCCATTCACCACTCCAACAACGCCCTCCACAGCCATCTGCTGTCCATGAGAACAAGGCTTCAGAACCCAAATGACGTACTTAAACTAGAGCAAAACAAGCTCGAGGCTCATTTCAAAAAGCATTGCTTTCCCAAGATGTAGTCATTGAAAAAAAAATCTGCTTAAAAATAGTGAATATTTTATGCAAGTAAAATTAGACCTTCCAACCTGCTCAGCATGACGCATGATTGCACACACACACTGCAGGTGATTCTGCCAGAATTGAAGCAATTTCATTATTTTTTTTATTAGGCATTTAGTTAAAAGGTCAAAAGGAAGATTTAAAATCCTGGTATCCCTGTATACTCTGCTGAATACAATCTAAACACAAGAGTCCAAATCTGCCATGTAAACAAAGCTGGAGATTAAGTCTGGAAAATTCTCTTTTAAGAACCATCATGTACAGCACAACCATCATTTATTTATCTTCATGTTTAAATATCAGAGTGATTCTCCAAAAAGAGAGAGAGAGAGAGAGAGAGAGAGAGAGAGAGAGAGAGAGAGAGAGAGAGAGAGAGAGAACAGACAGGAAGTTATGTTGACAGGTAAGAAGGGATTTGCTATAGACAAACAGTCATGTGATACAGGCTGTAGAGTTCTGTGTGGATGTCACCAGCACCATGAGGAATGAGGAAAGCCAAGGATGTAATTCATAATTCAGCCTGAGTGAGGCACTGACAACCAGGAGAGTCCAAGGTGTAACTCTAAGGGAGAAGCTGAAGCCTCGAGGTCAGGCGTGGAGGGTTGGAGTTTATAATGCTGCTGGGGCTGAGCACCTAAGAGCTAGGAGCTCTGAGGTGGAAGTGCAGGAGAGGATAGATGCGCTAGGACTAACTCAGCTTCCTACACTGCTTTGTCCTTTCCAGTTCTTAAATGGGTTGGACGATGACTGATTTCCCTGGGTGAGAGTGAATTTTCTGAATTTAGCTGGTTGAATGGTAATTTATTTCGGTAATATAGACTCACCTCTATTCAGCTTTACACATATGCTTGGCTACCACACTGCCAGGGGCCCTGTTAATTTGACTAGAAATTCATATAGATATTGAAAAATTAATATTACTGTGATTAAAAACATTTTTTCATATTTAATTTGTAACGGGTTTTTGTATGATTTAGTGTATGCTCACTAGTGTTAAGCATTTTGGTTTGCTTTGGTTTTTTTTTTTTTTTTTTTTATTGGCAAGTACTGGGTGAAAGAAAGAAAATTCACTCAGCATGCTTCTTAGTTCCCACCTTCTCATCTATGGAATTCTACAGGTTTAATGTTATACTCTGGAGAAATAGACTCAAGGTCAAACTACTGCATCGGTTCAGGGAACCCAAACCAGCAGCTATGGTTACCACTGGCTTCATCCATTATTTAGGCACAAAACTAGATAACTTATTTGATGCTGTTTCCTGTCTCTCTTTAGGTCCCCCTGGTGATGTGATAGTGGGAGGTGGTTGGTGGGTTTTTGATATGTATTAGTTGCTCTGTGTGCTTGTCAGGTTGCTGTTCTCACTGAACATCTTTCACAGCATTAACCTTGTCCTCTTATCTTTCTGGTAAACAGAACTGAACTTAAAGCAGAGCCCTGAGAATTCAGGAAAGGGAAAAAAAAAAACATACTTGCAGGAAAATATCTAAGATGCTAAATCCCGAAAGCTACTTTAGAAAGTAACATTCCAGGAAAGCTTCTTTTTAATTAATTAATTAACTAATTAATTAATCAATTTTGAGAATTACTCTGGTCATCTTTTTTTCTTCTTCTTCTTCTTCTGTGAATGTGAGCTCTGTCACCTCCAATTAGGCTTGGATAGACATTTGCAATCAGTTGAAAATCAGGATCCTTCAGCCTAGTTTTGCGTTATTGACAAGCTCTTTCCAAATAGCTTCTTCTTGGAATCTAGAGGAAACCTCATGCCAGTGTTACAGTACATTAGCATGGCTGTCAGAGATGCGTCCTGGGGACCGGATGCTCTTTGCCTGACTTCAACCAGCAATTCAGTGTTTCTCTTTCATAAGCACAAAATGACTCCACCCTTTCCCCAAGCGTCTATTAGAAAAGGAGAAGAGCTCTGTGTTTGTGTACACACATGTGTGCAGGTGGTCAGATTAGTCTTGCCTGTTGCCCTTATGCTCTGTCCACCTTAACACTAATTAACCAGCTAACTAAATTATGTGTGTGACTGTGCGTCCCTCTGTGTACATGGGCATATGAGTGCAGGTGTCGGTGGAGATCAGAGGCACAGCATCTTCTTGGAGTTGAGGCTACAGGCAGCTGTGAGCCACTCTGGTCCTCCAGAAGGGCAGAGTGTGCTCTTTACCACTGGGCCATTTCTTCAGTCCCCACCTTGGTTGGCTTTGGTGTTATTGTTGTTGTTGTTTTTGTTTCGTTTAAATTTGAGATTGTATTTTAATTACATTTCCCCTTTCTTCATCTCTGTTCTTATTTTGGGGGTGGGGTACAGAGTATGTCACTGGCTTAGAATCATCAAGGAGCCATATAGTCTAGGCAGACTGCCAGTGAGTCCCAGAGATCTACCTGTCTCCATCCCTGCATCCTCGGCACCAGTATTACCAACCCCAGCTCTAAGAAAGGTGAATGTCTACAATGTTAAGAAAGTGACCCATCTCACATTTAGGGTAGCGGCTGTTCATACCATGGATTGTTGCCACCTGGGTGTGACTGTCTGTTACAGGCTCATACACTGATCCCTTGGTCTGTAGCTGCTGGTCCTGCCTAGGGAGATTTAAGAAACTTGAGTAGGAGGAGCCTAACATGAGGAAGAGAAACTATATCTTGCTTTGGCCCTTTCCCTTCATCATTTTCTATCTTGACTGCTGTGAGTGAAGAATTTTACTCTACTACATATTTTCTACCATGTTGCTTTGTCTTATGCCCCAAACAGTTCAACCAGCAGACTACAGAGTTTAAGAACCAAAATAATATTTTTTTCTCATGGGCATCTGCACAGTGAAACAAAATTAAACTATGATTGTCAGTGGTAAAACTAGGAAGGTAGCTTAAATCTATCAAATTTGCTTTAAAAAATTTAGATGTTTGTTTTAAAAGAAAGTCCTGCATATTTTGTGAATTCATTTGATTACATGGTGGAGTTGATATGCTATGGTTTGCTTTAGAAAAGAAGGGAAAGTGGTTCAATCAACCCATGGGAGTTGAAGACAGAATGCCAAGTTCTCTGAACTACAGCCACTGAGTGAGGACAAAGGGAGCAGCTAGGAGCTGGGCCTGCCTTACATCACACACACACGTGCACACACACACACACACACACACACACACACACACGTGTGCACACACACACACACAGCAACACACACATACACACACAGAGCAACACACACACAAACACACAACACACACACAGCAACACACACATACACACATATACACACAAAAACACACATAACACACACAAACACACATAACACACACACATACACACACAGCAACACACACACACATACAAACACACATAACACATACAGCAACACACACAAACACACATATCACACACACACACACACACACACACACACACACACACACACACACACACGGCTACAAGTCCCCACCAGCAGTTACCCAGTAAGAAGATTTTTCATTTCAGATAGATGGGAGATATGTAGATCTTTAAGTTTGTCTCTACTTAGATTTACAAGTCAGAGTTCTTAGTATTTAAATGTTTGCCAAAACATGCTGCAGCTCTTCTTGGAAACATCACACTTTTAAGAAAATCCAGAACGCTACACTTCTATCCCTTTTCTAAAAGCTCATCTATTTCGACCAGATGCTTAGTTTTCAAAAGTATTATGGAATTGAACCATCATATACATCTCTCCTCCATAACAATTTTTCATTTTGTCAACTGGGAACTTTCAATAAGTAATAAAAAAAAAATCCTCATTAGTAGGTTCTCTTATACCAAGTCACTTTAGTACCGAATGGGAAAAACGGTTTCCCCCCTTCATTCTAATACATTGATCTTCACAAAGGTTGAAAGATAATAAAATATCTAATAAAAATGCATAGCTTTGACCCTCAAAATCCTTGTAAGTGAAAGGGGAGTGAATATCTCTGAATGTTAAGAATCTGTACTACAATCATATTTCCTTGGCAGGCTGATTTAAAGAGCTTTACATGACAGTCAAGTTATACTAGCCTTGACACTGCGACGGGCTGAAGGAGATTCAGATCTGTTTTTATATTTAATTGGAGTGTAAGGGTCAGACTGTCAGAGCAGGATAGTCTTGCCAGTTGTCAGGAAGGGCTACTTCTGAGAACATCAAATTAGGAATGCAGATAGCTGGCAGGACTTTCAACCAGGGGCTGAATTTCTGAATCTGGGGGAAACGGCTAAGTAGCAAGCTCTACATTATTCCTGCCATTGTAATTTCAGGGATTGATTGCTTCGTACTTGAAGAGGGCTGGAAGGGGAAGAAGGAAGGGATTAGAGGTGAACGTGAATGTCAAATATCAAGCTGGACTGCGCACGAGAGAAGCTATGTCTATATTGTCAGGAAAAGGCAAATAGTAATCACATTACATTTTAACAACTGAAACAAAATCCCATGCATTCTGTGATTAAGAGAAATATGATAAACTACCATAGACATACAACAAAGTACAGAAGAGCTGAATTTGTTGCTCATCTAAAATATATGTTAAAAACGAGATACAGTAAATATACGACTTTTCCCCTGCTGAAGGGGTGTGTGTAACTGCCAACGCACTCCAATTAAGGAAGGAAGTAATAGGATGACTCATCAATCCTCCAATCTGACACCTCTCTTACTGCCCAGAGGTGGGTATGCAGCACCATTGGTACTCAGAAGGGGCTCCTCTTAGGATTTGGGATCTACACTACCCCTCAACAGGGATGGCTCATACTTTACAACTGAACAATGGGCCAATCACCACAGGAGGTTTCAGTACCATTAATTTCTGCTTCCATGTTCATTTTTCATATTTGGATACTTTCCCTTTCTCTGTAGAGTCTATAGGACTTAGTGAAGGGACCAATTGGAACTACAGTCCATAAGCTATATCTGAAATATTCGCCTTCTCGCTGCAGAAGCTTTGCTTTGGGTGCTGTGCTCTGTCCACCTTCAGGGATACCCTCCTCTTCAGCATCCATCACAGTCTTCCTGCTGCCTAGGCCCTGGCTGGTGTTCTGGTCCACACAGGCTTGCTGCCACTTTACTTCCCTCTTGTGCTGTTTCGTCTCTTCCTCCATGCGAATTAGGTAGAGCAGCTCTGGTCTACCATCAGTGGAACACTGGTCCATGAAATACATCTTTTAGAATCACATATCTGAAAATTCTTCGGTTATGATTGGGTTATATTTGGGACTGTTTTATAATATTAAAGGAAATTGTATGTATTCCATGTCTATTATAAAGTTCATATTGCACATGTATATTACATGTGCAGATGTATTATTTTCTTCATACTTCACACCTAGGCTTAAATGACACAGTTAATTTCTTAGTGTCCTTGACTTTAAATATTATTCCATTTAGCTAATAGACTTATTCATTAAAACTTACAAAAAATATTAAGAAACATGTACCATTCTCATCTGCCTCTTGGACCATACCACACTTTTATGGTAGATCAGACACTCGACTTGTGGGTGCCACATCCACACCACACAGGAAAGGTCAATCAATTGTCAACTCTAATGTGTGACTCTCATTGATGTCTGACTTGGCTGACAAACCACAGAGAAGAGTGTAAATTCTAAGATCATATATGTTCCCAGAAGTTGTCAGTCTACTTAACTTGGAAGCAGGTAGGAATGAATTTACAACCTGCAGGACACTGATAGTAAGCCAGAGACACGAAAGAATTGCACAGAGCCATCTTGCCTTCTTGTTCCTTCTTGCTCCTCCTCACGAACTGGTGCAAAGCTCAACTCTTTTTATACAGCTCATTTGCAAACCTTGGGTCATGTGTGCATAGTCTCTCAATCATTGTGCCTTTTGTTTTCCACTGAAACAGCAGCAAGCGTGGTCATAAGCAAGGGTCTGGCCTCAAATTCTTCACTGTTCCATGCATGCACGGTTTCCTTCCACATAGATGGAGGTGGTTTCTTGTGGTCCTGCCTTTCAGAGTGTGGGACTGAAAGAGTCATCACTGAATCGCTAATTCTCACCAGCTCTAAAAATTCATGGTGTGAATTATCATCATGTGTGAGTTTTGTCAAAACACACTTAGGAAAATGCTGATATGAGTGCTTGTTATATGTCTCCGCATAATAAAAAAGGTGCAAAGGGAACGATGAAAAGGAATTAATTTTCATGTTTTCAATACACTTCTTGACCATTCTGTGAAGCACACTTTATTCTCCCAGCCCTCACATTCTTGACAAATTTTAAGTTTTGACTTTTGCAGCCGACTTTGGAATTACACTGTAGTTTGCTGTTTTGTGTTCTTCATGAACTTACTACATTGTGAAATAAGCTTAAGGTTCAGCGCTCAGGCATCTGAGTCATGGTGCTTGAATGGGAGCTCTGGTTGTGTGCTCTGTGTCACTTGGTGAGTTCCTTCCTTTTCCATACCTTACTTTACCCATATATGACTTTACAGGGACAGCGCATGGAAGAAAGGACAAGGCGGGTCTAACATGGGAATAACATGGATGACGTCACGAAAGAGTAACTCTTTATACAATTTCTTTATATAGTAGTGCTCTGAGGTGAATAGCATATGGAAAAGACTAGTAAGGGAAAATTTCATTTCAAAACAGGAAGTGATGTGACATTCATTCCATATTGTTTATCTTGATAATGAGGTGGTGCATCCTAGCATGTGCTGGTGAGTGGTAGTGCCTGTGCAGAGCAATGGAAGAAGACCAGCTGCGGAAGGGACACTGAGTGTGCACTTCTCTGCAATGTGCCTCTGACTGTAGACTGTCCCTCAAATGTATGTGCCTTTGACTGTAGACTGTCCCCTGTGTTCTTAAAGAGCAACGAATTCTCTTTTTGTCAGACTCTACACTTGTCAGAATGACCAGATTTTATTTAATCTTCTTCTCACACCTACTGCCGTGCTTTGCTTTCTAGCTGTGTAACATTGGGTCCTGCAAATTTGCCGAGCCTTGGTCTGCTCATTTGTAAACACTGGATGATAAGTCCTCACAAAGGTGTTTGCTCAGCAGAAGCAGAAGCTTGCCTTGCCCAGGGTTGTGTGAGGGACCCAGGGGCACAAAGAGAAGCTTAGAACAGATTGTTGCCTCAGCTTAGTGATGTTTAATAGAAACTGTATCAGCATTTGAGGGAGAGAAAAAGACGGTTGGAAAGAAGAGACAAACTACTCAGGGAAACAAGATAATTTCATTTGTGTGTGTGTGTGTGAGCATGCTCATGTGTGCATGCGAGTGCTTCTGTGTGCACAAATGAGCTCATGTACCACAACATGTATGTGAAGGTCAGAGGACAACTTGTGGGGTCTGTTCTGTCCTTCTACTATGTGGGTCCAAGGGAATGAACTCTGATCACCAGGCTTGGTGGCAAATTCCCTTACTTGATGAGCCATTTTTTCCAGGCCTGACTTTTCTTTTATGTGTTAAAAAATGCTATTGCCATGTCAAAATCCAATAGAGTAACTGGAATAAAAATACTATATAAATGTTAAGTCCTTTATATATTAAGTCATGTTATTATTTTGGAATTCGCCAGTATCCTTCCTATAGCACTCAAATTGTCTCTTTGAGCATTTAAATGCAAACTCAGCCTAATGGCATAGGCTGTAGACCCTGTACTACGGAGGCTGAAATGGGGGAATTTCAAGTTTAAAGCCAGCCTTGACAACCTAGTAAGACTCTGTCTCAAGTATATAATAATATGGTGAATGTGGCATAACATTATGTATTAAATTAAAAAAAAGAAAGGCTTGAGGGCACCTTTAGTGGTAGAGTGCTAAACTAGTATGCTCAAGACCTTGGGCTCGGCCTCCGGTATTGTAAGTCATGAAACAGTTCAAACACCATTAATATTTTTTATTCTTGAGAGAGCACTTACTTCTTTATTAGTAGATAGTTAACTAAAATAAAGACCCATTGGTTAACTTGTAATGCTCTGTTTTCAGCTCTAAAAAAAAATCAATATCTTCATTCACTGGAGCAATAAAATCAAGGGCAGCCAAGGTATGTACAGGAGGTTTGACTACTCAGTCAGCTGATTTAGGATGCCTTCTTTGGAGAGTGTTAGATGGAGGCACTTTGGGAAGAAAGCTTGCAGCACGGTAACCTTTGGGATAGCCTGACATAAAGTGATGGCTGGGTTGCAGAGTGACCCCCATCCTGTTGGTTCAGTTGAGTCTATTAGATGCTCTGGAAATTGATAACACACCTCAAAGGCAAATTGAACGTTGACAGGTTGATGCTGACTTCATCATGGTCTAACCAGTGGATCCCTGGAAGCACTCCAGAACAGGCACCCCGCCGAAATTGCAGACATAAATCAGCTGAAGGAAAAACTCCTTTCATGACCTGGAAACATGTCTTGAGGTCTGTGACACATCCATCTTTTCAGGATTTCACTGCTGATTAAGACATGTGCCTACTCATTCCTAGAAGACACATACACTATCCTACCCTTGCCTTCTAAGCTTGAGAAAATGGCCTATGCTTTTCCAAATGGATGTTAGAATGGGACCCTTTCTGTTTTAATTTTGACCATAACTCCAAAAGGCCAAGGAGAAACAAAACAAAACAAAAAGCCAACAATACCTAGTGGGTGTGTCCTCCCTACGTTACCCATAATGCCTTGCATGATCAATCTTGAGGAGATGCACAGACAATAGGATGCATTGGCTTTGTGCTCTCTGGCTCCATCCCCAGATGAGAGAGAAAGAAGAAGCTGCAGAAGGAGAAATTCTCTTTGGAGAATATGGAGTTCTGTAAAACCCATCATTTTAAGTCCAGTGGATCTGCTGAGAAAACTTTTAATTAGCCATTGGAATTTGGTGGAATACAACACTTGACTTGACTTTCCATCTCGAAGAGTTTAAAGGCAAGAAGATCCTGGTCTCTTGGTGCCTATTCTAATAGGAGAAAAGAGGGTCTAGTTTTAAAATCAAAATTTGCACTAAAAGTGCTAGCACGCTTAAAAACACAATGAAACTGTGACCACAGGTGTTAGGCCTCTGAACTTTCAGGTAATTTAATCCTTCCTATGCCTTCAGTGAGACAGGCAGTGTGGGAAACTCAGTTTTCTTTTCTTAAAAAATAAAAGATTCTTTGACGGTTTTACACATTGGATTTTGATCACATTCACCCTTCCTCCAATTCTTTCCCAAATCCGTGCCTACATTGTATATCCACTCAACATTATGTGAGTGGATTTTTAAACAAAACCATTCCATTCAATTACTGCTAGCTACATACTCTGGGATGCACTGTAGAACTTCTAGACTACCTCTCCCTTCTACATTTGAATATTGTCTGACTTGAACTTGCCTAAGTTTTAAACATGTTGTGACAACCATTGTGGGATCATATGTGCCACTGCCCCATTGTATCTGAAAACACTGTTTTGTTGTAGTCACCAACTGCTTCTGGCCCTTACAATCTTCCTGGGCCCTCTTCTGCAGTGATGTTTTAGCCTTGTAAGGAGGGGGTGTGAGATAGATGTCTCTGTTAGTTTTGTAGTTTAATATATCTGAACCTTGACCACTTCTGGATCTCTGTGTTAATTGTCATCTATTGCTAAAAGGAAGCTTCTCTGATAAAGGTTGAGAGATGTAAGAGTCAGTTTAATATTATATCCATTTAGCAGGTTAATAATAGTAGGATCTAGCAGGACATGGTGGAGCACACCTTTAATCCCAGTACTTTGAAGGCAGAGACAGGCAGATCTCTGTGAGTTCGAGGCCAGCCTGGTCTACAAAGTGAGTCCAGGATAGCCAAAGCTACACATAGAGAAACCCTGGCTCAAAGCTCAAAAATTAAAACAAAAACAAACAAACAAACAGACAATACAAGGGTCTCTTCTAAGACCTGTGACCTGTTTAGCCATAGATACTAGGATCCAAATAATGATAACAGGCAGGGGTTTTATCTTGTGGAGGAGGCCTTTAATTCAGCAGAAAGTAGTTGGTTGCTTCTACAACATTCATGACACTGTTGAGAATAGATATTACAAGGCTGGTCATTATTATAGCTTACAGGGCTCACAGCTGGATAAGACTGATGATTATTTTTCTCTTTAGGTATTACAAACAGTGCCTTCTAGCACTATGGAAACTAGCCAGCGGGGATGAAGCTTCCAGGTCAGTACTAGCTTGATTATTCCATGTTCTATAAGTCAAATATGGTGTCTTCAGCTCTGGAAGGGAACCAAGAGCATTAACAATAACATGTAATGATTTGGAGGTCTATGAAGCCTCACTGGCCAACAAGTTACCTCAATAGTAGAGGTAACCCATTCTGGTGCTGGGCTTTTAATTTTTTTACATACCATCAATGGCACCTGACTCTTGATCTATCTGTTCTAATTTCTGTGGTTTTGAATATAGAAAGTTACAAGAAAATGTTCAGTTAAATGTAGTAATTTTTTGAGTGCCTAAGCTATACAAAATTATGCACAAAGGTGTTTTGGTGAAAATGGTCAGCTTTCACTGGGAATAAATTAGTTGTTACCTTATCACAGGACTCAACAGTAGCTGCTTGGGTCAGTTATTTGAGACATAAGCCACATGCCATTACAAAGTGTCATCGATGGGCTGTGGATTAATAGACTAACCAGTGGTCTTACAATAGATGATGTCTCATTAGTTGTCTTTGGGTTTCTTAAAGATGATTAAAGAGAATTGGATTTCTGTCAAAGTTTAAATAAAGTACGAAGGGTGACTTCTGGTTTGTACTTAACTATCTATCTACAATAATAATACTTAAATTGACAGTGCTTTCACAACCTCACATCATGGACTCATCTTTCTTTAACTTGTTTTCAGCTCTAAAGGACATCTTAATATACTTCTATACATGAGTTCTGGCACTAGAATATCACCAGCCCTATTCATCAACTGAATCTTCTGGGAGTTTTCCATGATGGTGTCACTTTTTGAGTAATATGAAATCAGATAATCTCTCACTGATGATGTATCTCACTAAATCACTCTTTGAGAACTGATAACATAATGACAATAACATATTAGCATAATTCATCATCACACGTACCTTTGCTCTGGGGATATTTTATTGTAATATACAATATACTGGCTGTCGCCTTAATGATGTATTACAGCAAGACTTCCTCAGGAAAAAAAAAAACACATTTTGATGGAATGCTACTCCTATCAGATGGTACTGCCCAGGGATAAACAGTGAAAAACAAAATTTCAGTTCCTTTGTGATAGTGTATGTGTGAAGGTCAAAGGCACTACAAATAGTAAAAGATTATTGGAAGTCAACACGTATTCTCTATTACAGAACAGTATTTGAAAGTTCAGTTTACAAGTGGATCAAGGTAGGTTTCAACCCTTAGAAAATATTTTATATCCCCAGCATGGATATTATACAATGGACATTTCTGCATCCTGTAGTACTACTCAATGAAATGACATTCTTAAACAAGATGTGGAAGCTTGCTTGGGGCAGAAGTGATGTGACTTCCAAGGACAGATTAAAAGTGAATGCAATGTATTATAGTAGTTTTCCTGTAATATCTTCTCCCTGTACTACCCCAAGGTATATTGCATTTGAAAGTGACTTAGAGATACCTTTAATCCAACTATAGGCCAGAAAGTATAAGACCAACCCTAGGTTATGAAACAGTAACTGATAGGATTGGAAACTATTTTCTGACAACTATTCTTGTGTCTGGCACGGACTAATCAAAGTTAATTGTTGACAGTTTGTGGTTTAAATAGTATCAGTACGGAGTTAATATGTGGAGTAGAGAGGAGTTTTGTTTTTGTTTTTGCTTTATTTTTTTGTTTGTTTTGTTTTTTGATTTTTCAAGACAGGGTCTCTTTGTGTGAGCCTTGGCTGTCCTGGACTTGCTTTGTAGACCATGCCGGCCTCAAACTCACAACAATCCATCTGCCTTAGCCTCCCAAGTTCTGGGATTAAAGACATGTGCCACCATGCCTGGCTTAGAGAGGAATTCTTTATTACTTTTTTTTTTTTTTACCTTGGACAAAGAGTTCCATGCAAATCAGCATGCAGTTGACTAAGCAAAACTATAACTTTCCAATAGAAGAAAACAAGGATGGTGTTGATTATGATAATAATGACATTAGCAAATATCCATAGAATGTTTATTGGGCATCTTACTTGACATTAAATAAACATTAGTTTGTTTTTCAGTTTCTTTAAAAATTTACTTCTACACATGGAATCCAGACAAAAATACTTTTAAGATACTGTACACATCTTAACATTTATGCTCCTGGCAATGTGCAAAGAGACACCTTGTTGGTGGCGTTTTTCTTATATCAATCAGGGGCAGAGCAGATGGCAGTCCATTGTTCATCTGAGCTTGATGCCTGGCTTGGTGGACAAATGCTGTTTTATGCCTAGGACTCAAATCAAATCAAATCAAATTAAATCCAGGCAGCGCTGCGGAGAAGGAGGAAGACACACAGAGATCTGTAGACTGCCATGCCACCTACAGACCTGCTCTCCAGTGCAGCACAGGTAGGCCAGGCCATAGACACATTGTCACCACACCATGCAGCACTGGTGGAGGATGTCACCTGGGGTCCACCAGCTGCGTGGCTGCAGCGGGAGCTACCACAATGTGTGAGTATGCGGTGGTCAGATGGAAGAGAAAGAGAAGCAGAGCGTTATGAAGAGGGATGGAACTGGAGACTCCCGTGGGGAGAGGAGTAGCCTGTTGTGAGTGGTCAGCGCCACCACCTGGGGCTATGTTAAGGACACAGCATGAGCTGCCACTGAGGGCCATGCCTGAGTCTGTGGCTATGCAGCAATAGGGGGTAAGAGTGGATGCTGTTGGTGGCTCATATTACTGCTAGCAAACAGGGGGATGTTCCTGGTCCAGATAGCCGCCAAGGGATCACGTGGATGTCCTGGGGCTGTGCATAACTGGTCCTGGCACTCTCTGGATATGGGCAGTAGCAGTAGGAAAGCAGTCCTGTGTTGGGAACTGTTAGGCTTGGGCCCCCTGGGGCCATGCCCTGGCCGGTGTACAATTGTTATTCTGTCCTGGCAGCTTCCTGTTGTGAACACCGTGCCTCCCTGAGCTGACCACAAGTTCCTGTTTTGCACCCTGGTTACCTTGGTTACATGGTTCCTCTTGTCCTGGGGACCTTCCATCTACATCATCTTGTATTTTTCCACCTGCCTCTGTACTGTATAAAAGGCCTTGGCCCCTCCTCATTAGACGGCATTCTCTTAGAACTGATGACCCGCTGTCTGGAGTATTCTTTAACCCGCAGTCCCTCGCTACATATGTTAGGGTATTTGCAGCGCGGGTGCTGCAGTCCTGTGCCTTGCCCAGGCAGCACAGTGAAGCTGGCCACGGTGGTGGTGACAGCGATGGAGGTAGAGGTGGCGGCAACTGTGGTGGTGTGTGTTCGGGCCCTGAGAATGTGGGAGAGCTGACCCTGCCACTCATGTGCCATGAGGTGGCAGAACTTTCCCAAGGATCTTGAGCTCAGGAGAGCTAACACCGCCCCTCACTAGTTGTAGTACTTGGGAGAGAGGGCCCTGTACTTCTCCTGGACAGTAAAGCAGAGCTGCCCCCAAAAGTATAAGCAAGGGAGAGCTGGCCCTACCATTCCTCTACTGTGAGACGGTAGTGGTGAGCTCAGATACCTAGGTTTTCCTGTAATTAATTAATATGCCCCTCTCATTTCCATTGACTCACCGCAGCATTTTTTTTTTTTAAAATGGCAGTCTCACTTAAATGACTAGGCCCGTATCCACGGGGGCCCTTTTCCTCCCTTACAGTTCTCTATAAGTCAGAACATTTCATAGGTGCCCAGTCTTCTGTATAGATGCCTGTCTTATGGAATCAGACAGCACTGTCCTCATTTCATTTCTTAATTATTGTCATTGGGGCATCGGAAGTCTTAACAAGAGCCACTTACCGGCCCTCCAAGTCTTCTTTGAGTGGTGGGAGGTAAACATTTCAGAGGCCCTCGAGAATGCTGGTCATGCTACAGCTTTCCGTATCTCAGTAGAGTGCATGATGCTCTCCTTCATTTTAAAGGTCACGTAGCCATTGGCAATGGCAGACTGCACACAGGATAATGATCTATTGGGTAATGTTATTTAATGTGTGACTTTGCAGAGAGTCTGCCCATATGCATTTTTTAATTTGAAAAACAACAGGGCAGAAAATTGAGGTCACTGATAACTGAGCCATAGGCTGTGGAGGCCGAAAGGGAAAGCGAATGTTTCAGGAAAGTTTTCGGTAACTTCCTAGTAGTGAGAGAGGATGTCACGGTAAATCACAGGCAAACAAGTCACATGCAGAGACATTTCAGGGCTTTTCATAAAGCACCACAGCTCACACAAATCATTTAGAGAAAAGCAGTGAGGTTCAGCAATGTGCCTGAGCTGGTGAGGATTTTGTGTTCGAGGGTCAATCGGTTTAGGACAAGAACGGCCTTTAGTAGATTTATGGTACTCTTGGCAACTCTACTATAAAAAAGCTAGAGCCAAAGAAAATAGAAACAAAGCCCTGGTTTTGAAATGTCCACTATGCATGCATTTTCAAAAATCTGAGTAGATATTCATTATAAGGCGTAACATGACTGTAATAGACTTTTTATCCGGAGATGCAAACTTAGGTCTTCATGATTGCTGGGCATCTGAGCCATCATCCTAGCTTGGACTTCATGCTTAATGGCACAAAGTCTATAAAACTTCAGGGAAGGAGTGGTGCATGTATTTATTTCTTAGAGACAAGAGCACTACGGCTGCCTCTTTCTTAGTATTTCCAGTCCCAAATAAACGCACATACAAGGGAAGGCCATTTGGGCTGGGAAAACATGAACTTGGCCGCCATTCCCACAGGCCTGAAGATATTGCTATGGTCTTCTCTGGATTTAAAGGAGTGTTTGCTTTCATTCACAAAATAAGTTTTTATTATTAAAAGTTCAAAGAAATGATAAGGAGAATGACTATAAGTGAATTTTCTCCTTTTGCTTCTAGGGCATCATGAAGTTTGTAGGCTTCTAAATGCAATCATTTCACAGCAGGGTTACTGTGTGACAGTCCCACCAGCAGATATCTTAGTGGATAAAGTAAGTTGATATGTGAATTGGGCCAAAGGCTTATTAAACTATGACTTTCAAGTACTTTGCTTTCAGCAAGAATTTGTGATATTATCTAAAGCTAGAAGATGTTTTAGTGTGAATGTATGTATATTATTAAAAGTTGATAATTTTTTCAGCCACAGAGGCATTATTTATTTTATAAGACTTTTTTTTACTACTTTTTATGTAATATAGACAAAAATGGAGAAACAAATGTGCTATGAAGAACTTTGAATGATTTACCTCCAACATTAAGCTAAGATGAAGAGGGCACAATGGTCAAAGCCATCTTATAAAGAATGAAGTTCCCGAGCTCACACTATTAGATTTTACAACTTGAAAGAGTCAGCAATGAGACTGTGCTGGTGGTGTAATAGGTACACAAGTAAGCTGAATGGCTTCAGAGTCCAAAAGTCACAAAAAAGGTATTTATGGTCACTGGCTGTACACTAAGGAGTCAACACAGGTTATTGAAAGAAGATAGTCTATCAACAAATAATATGTGCAAGATAATGGTAGAAGAGTAAAATTGGATTCGTCATATCAAAAATTCATTCAAAGAAAACTGTATGTCTGCCTGCAATAGCTAAAACTACACCATGTTAGAGGACAATGCAGCCATAAAGCGCCATGACTTATCCTCTGAGTGTTTAGACTTAACACTAAAAGCACAATCAATAAAAGAAAGAGTAAAGCTGAGAGCATAGTGATGAATGCTCCTTTCCTCTGCATGCTGTTAATAGTGTGACTAGGATGAAGAGAATGGTGGGTGATCCTCAAGTCACATCCCAGGTGAGGTACTTAGATATAGAGTACGTAAAGACATTTTACAGCAGCTCAGTTCAAAACTGGGACAAAGAGTACCAGCTGATGATGCTCTAAGGAAGACAGGAGAAGATGCTGCTGCGGCTCGCCCTGAGCTAGAAGCCTTGTTTATTACTGGTGTGAGACTGAAATAGAGTAAACATTTGGAAAACAATTTGGTAATTCTTCAAAAGGAATGACTTACCTAAAACTTACTAGTCACACTATGTTTATACAACATAACCACACTTAGCTATACAATGGCTCAACCATTCAATTTTCATTCTCGACTCCCTGTGTCTCTTTCTTCTTTCCCTTCTGCCTTTCCCTCTGTCTCTTTTCTGTCTCTTTCATGCTAGAGTTTCATGGAACTCAAGTTGGCCTTGAATTTGCTTTGTAACCCTGGGTAACGAGCCTCCACCTCCTGAGTGCTGAGATTACACGGGCATGCCACGACGCATAGTTTATACAGTGCTAGGAATAGAATTCAGGGCTTAATGCATGTAGAAACTTACTGTACCAACTCCGTTTGTCCTCCTCCAAGCAATATCAATTCATTCATATTTACAAAAAGAAATAGAAATACATCTCCACAAACCTTACACACAAAAGGTTGTGACAATATGTACTACAACAGCCCTGAGGTGGAAACAATGCAAATTCTTACCACTTTTTTTTTGTTTTGTTTTTTTTCTCCTTTATTAATTTATTCTTGTTACAGCTCAATGGTTATTCCATCCCTTGTATCCTCCATTCTTCCCTCCCTCCCATTTTCCCCTTATTCCCCTCCCCTATGACTGTTCCTGAGGGGGATTACCTCCCCCTGTATATGTTCATAGGGTATCAAGTCTCTTCTTGGTAACTAGGCAGAGATTCTTACCACTTTAATGGAAATAAATTGAGTATTGTTATATAATGAGATATTATTCATCAATAAACAAGAGTGAAGTCCTGACACAGGATACCCATCCCAAGGAAGATACTCTTCAAGAACAATTGTGTTTACTAAAAAGTTATTCATAGAGGCTTGTAGGTAGCTTTGCTTGTTGAGTGTTTGCCTGCCATACATGTAGCTCTGAATTCAATTCTTGGAAAACATAAACTTGTCTTGGTGGCACATTTTTCAATCCTAGCATTTAGGAGTAGAACAATAGGTTCAAAGATCATTTTCAACTACATAGTGAGTTTAAAACCAAACTGGGTACATGAGACCCTGTCTTAAAACAAGCAAGCATGTAAATAAGCAAACAAATAAGCACTAAGAAATGCTATTCATGTGAGTCTTTCTGCTTCTGGGTTAACTCACTCAGTATGATCATTTCTAGTTCCATCCATTTGTCTACAGATTTCAGGATTTCCTTGGTTTTAATAGCTGTATAGTATTCCATAGTGTAAATGTATCACAGTTTCTTTATCCATTCCTCAATTGAGGGACATTTTGGCTGTTTCCAGATTCTGGCAATTATGAATAAGGCTGCTATGAACATGGTTGAGCATCTGTCCCTGTTGTGTGGTGGAGCATTTTCTGGGTATATTCCTCACTTTTAAGTGGGTACTAGCCCAAAAGGCATGTCCCATGAAAGTCTTCATTTACCAGGAGATTGGAATAAATGCGAGGACATTCTACTGGGACTCTAGGTAAGAGAAATATAGGAGAATGGGGAAATAGAGGGATCCAGAGGGTCCTAGAAACCTACAAGAAGAACACTGTGAAGGGCCCAGGGTTGTCTATTCAAAACTATTGCACTAACCAAGGACTATACAAGTAGTAAACATCACACCTCTACTCTGATCTAGCCAATGGACAGGACATTTTCCACAGTTATGTGGAGAGCATGGACTGACTCTGACATGAACTCTGGTGCTCCACATAGGACCTCCTCCCCTTGGTGGGGAGGCCTGGTGGCACTCAAAGAAAGAATAAGCAGGCTACCAAGATGAGACTTGATAGCCTATGACCATATAGTGGGGGAGAAGGTCCCCCTCGGTCATAGAACTAACGGAAAGGAATAGGGTGAAAATGGGAGGGAGGGAGGAATGGGAGGATATAAGTGATGGGATAACAATTGAGATATAATGTGAGTAAATTAATAAAAAGAGAAATGCTATTCACAAAAGACATATATGATGTTACTTGAACAATCTGCAATAGGCAGATATAAGTAAAGAGAAAGTAAATTTGTAGCTTGCTAAGGCTGTGGGCAGCTGCAAAGGCACGGGGAGAGACTGCAGATGGGTAGGAGGTCTCAGGGAGATTAAGAAACTTAGGTTATGTTGTTCTTGGTTGTCCATTAGAACCTGATGGCAAGATTCTGCTGCTGAAGACCTGTTGATCTCAGGGCAGAGAAAAATGAAGCTGGTACCTCCTTAGAAGCTTCCTTCTCACTGCCTAGTTTTCCTAATGTTGGAAGGTGCTACTCAGGCTGTGGGAAGGAGAAAAACCACTGGCAGTTTTACCCAGTTGTAAATCCTGCAGGTTATATCAATGAGCTTTCCCCCAGTTCTCTGGTCCCTCGGTCCTTGGGAAAGAAGCTGACTTCCCTATCTCATCGGCCAAGTTGCTTGGCCAATGGGTTGTTGGTGAGGCAGCATATTCCACACACTACCATGGTTTTAGTGTGTTTCCATTTGGAGCTCTAGCTTTTCTGCTCTTGCCTTGCACCCTGAGCAGGGACTGCTTCTGCTAGCTCTGCTCCTAAAGGATGACTCTCAGGATGGGAGAAATGGCCTCGTTCATATGTTGAGCAGTATGGACCAGCAAACTCACGAGTAGGAAATAAAGGCTTCTTGCCACCCTTCAAGGTTCTTTGGGGGCTTCTGGTTAGGTAGCATTATTGCAAAGCATTTTGGGTATTTTCTCAGTTTGTATATAACAAAATATCAATGGGTTCAATAAAATTATACAGCATCACCGTAAAGGAGCCTAGATGGAATGCTGGGCCTCATGCCTGGCAAAGGGAAACACATTACCAGGTAGGATCCAGGATCTATGCTGCCGTCCCCGCAGTCTCAGCCTGACACAGGATGTGCTTATACTTCATTCTATTACAATCTTTGGCAACTTAAAATGAGATGGAAGATTGTTTCCATTTGTGTTCCTTACCAAATGCTAGCATTTTTTAGTATCAGATTATGGACACAGTGACCAACAATACTCCAACAAATATACATCTACCTGGATTCCCAGAGAGGAAAATGAAGACACAGATTGAGATAAAATATACTGCAGCCAATTGCTGTAACTTAGTACCAATGTTAGCTTTTATTGTTTTCTTTTATAGAATGAAGGATCGACAGCAGACAGAAATACATAAAGCAATCTAAAACGACGTAATTGGAAAAGAAAGCCAAATAAGACCTTTGACACAAGAATGGAGATAGGCTATCACGGCAGTAATTAGAGTCTGGAAAAGGAACTTTTATGAGCAGGGAAGATATTGCAGGGGAAGGACTTTCATTTGTCCTTTTTCATGCACCATAAGAGACAAAAAGGCTGATACAAATCATCGCAGGTGAAGTGCAAGAAAAAGACTCAGCCAGATGGCTGTAAACAACTCAGAGCCACGAAGCCAGATGCAGACTTTCACCCACAGTATGCAGGAGCTCCTTTTGCTGGGCCACAGGTAAACAATGTATACCCTAAAGCCACTCGAGGTAGCACGATATTTACTAACAGATGCCACAGAACACCGACTCCAGGATCCAGTGTTCCCTGATGGTTGTAAATGCCTCTCCTTCCTATAATTCTGAGTGATTTCCGTGAAAACACTTGGAATCTTATCTAGACATAAAGCTACACGTCAGGATAAACAAATGTGGGCACAAAAGCCAGGAAAGATAGTGTGTGTCAACTGTAAACATATCAGTGTGTAAACCCAAAAGGTCTCAGGCATTAGAGAGGGTGCTAATAAATTCACAGGCTGAGAGCTGTAATAAACACATCCTGGCAAGTTACAGCCTTGCCCTGCTGTATAAAATTGGGCATATGTGCAGAGTTTGAATTTTACAAGGTTTTCAGTGTGTCTCATTGCATCTTACTTTGTATTTCTACATCTTGTTTATGGCAGTGATTTGTGTTCATGAGTGTGTGTGTGTGTGTGTGTGTGTGTTTGTGTGTTTGGGGTAGTGGCAAGGATAGATATTATTTCCCCATACTTCCCCGACTCTTAATACTTATCACCTACCAGGAGAGTAGTAAGTTTTTGTGAGAAAAGATGGAGGGATGTACATGAAGAGAAGTAGAAGGAGAGAAGAGCGACCAGGTCATTCCACCTTTCTATCACCCAATAGCTGGTCCTTTCTTCTATATCCTGAGACTCCTAGCATCAGTCATGGTTGGGGGAGTTTTCCCTCCTAATTTTCTCTAGGACCCTGATGTCATCACACATCATCAGTGAACAGTTATATTCATTTATGATTTCTGAATGCAACTTTAGAATTTGATTGATGCATACAGTAAATAACATTTATTTATTTATGCATTGTTTATTAGCTTAGAGACTGTGTGGGCCTGGCTGTTTTACTCTTCATAATTTCTCTTCAGGAACATAAAATAACACTTCAGTTGATGCCATTTAAAATTATTGATTTAGTGTATGTGCTCATACACATGCGTACACAGCATCAACGTGGAGGTCAGAAGACAACTTGTGGTACTGGGCTAGGTCATTCCACCATGTGAGTTACTGTACTGGGATTGAACTCAGGCCATTGGGCTTGGTGGCAGGTACCTCTAGCCTCCGAGTGGTGCTGGTGTCTGGCTCCCATTTGGTATTTTAAAACTTAGAGATTTATCAACATTTTACATGAAAGGTGAAAGAAGTGCTGTACATGAAACACTTGTACTTGAGTCTTAGCATTGTTTCATTACGCTTACGATTTTTATTAAGTTTTCTCCACACTTCAGGTTTTCTACATGTCAACTGGTGATTTTTACAAATAGCATCCTTTAAGTAGAGAGTATTTTTGCCCATTTATATAATATTAAGCATATTCATGTGATTTCCTTAGGTCACAAAGCGTCTGTGAATGTGACTGCTGTCCCTTCTAGTCTAAGTGTTTGGGAGCCATTGGGCTGTTTGTTACTTCCAGTCTCCTGTTACAGTGACTAGAGAGATTGCTTACAGCTGAGGCTGTGTAACACACTTTGCTATGTGACAACACACAGCCTGATTTCTAGCTATAGGATATGCAGAATGAAAAAGAAGCAACCCTCTGTTGTACAAAACTACTGAGGGTCAGGGACTTAGATTGGGCCAACCAAGCAGTAATGACTTGCTCGGCTGTAAATGCTTTTAAAGAAGCAAAGGCTGATTGCCTCTGGTAATGCATGGCAAAATTAGCCTCATCCTTAGCTTAGGTTTCTGTTGCCGCCTTTATCCCTTTTTCTATGGGTGATATTTTCATGTTATCAGTTTATAGGAGCAAAACAAAGAATTATTCCTTTCCTCTAACATCTCCATGCTTATTTTTATTAAGAATAGTTCAGAAATTTTTCTTTATGGGTGCTATGCTGTATATATTTATGACATTTACTAAATTTGGAGCCTCTCTCTCTCTCTATCTCTCTGTCTCTGTCTCTGTCTCTGTCTCTCTCTCTCTCTCTCTCTCTCTCTCTCTCTCTCTTTGTGTGTGTGTGTGTGTGTGTGTGTGTGTGTGTGTCTGTCTGTGTGTGTGTGTGATCTATTGAACTTCTTTAACATTTCAGTTTGCCAAAAGTTGCTGTTTTTAGGACTGCTGTAGATTTAGGCCCCATAGTCACAGGAATTGTGGTAAATTTAGTTTCATGTGAAATCCAGTTTCTTGCCACACCCATTAAAAGAGAACTAAGTACTGTGACCTTGGGATGGTACACACTTCCTCACAAAAGGTGCATTTCTGAAAGGAGAACTGCCCTGTTGGATTGAGCTTTATCAGAACTGACTTCTTCTTATAATTTTGTGTATCTGATAATTGAGAGTTTTTTGTTTTTTGTTTTTTTTTTTTGCAAATGGTTCCTTCTCTTCCAATCCTTGTTTTTCCTTCACTGCTAATGCTCTTGGGGGGAGGGGTGCTGGGTACCATAGGCTGTGCCAGTCACAGCATCTCTGATGGTATCTATGTGTTGTTTTGCAGAGATTTAGCATGTAGGGGTGAGAAATACTTCTCAGCCCCAGCAGTAATGTTGGCATGCATGAAAGTGTCTGAGAAACACATTATAAATCCTATTGCGCTTGTAAGAAATGTACCCTTGGCTTAGCTTTCTAATATCTGAACTTTCAAAATGCTCATGGTCACTTCAGCTCTGAGAGAAATGCTTCTAAGAGTAAGCCAGAGCGGTGTCAGCAATTTTAACAAGTTGCAGCTTCAATGTCTTGTTTTTGTGAAATTTGTAATAGACTAGCATATGAACTTTGAATTAGAAAAATCTTTTTTGGTACAAAGGGCCTCTCTACAGCTGAGAGTTGTTGATGTCAATGTAAAGAAGATGCCAGCTTGTTTTTTAATGAGAGCGAGAGAGAGAAAGAGAGAGAGAGACAGAGAGAGAGAGAGAGAGAGAGGGAAGAGAGAGAGAGAGAGAGACAGAGACAGAGACATACATAGAGAGAGAGACAGAGAGATAAAGGGTTTGAATTTGGGTGGGTGGGAAGGTAGGGAGGATCTGGGATAATTTAGGGAAGGGAAATTAGAATCAGAATATATTTTATAAAAAATTTATTTTCAACAAAAAAGAAAGTTAAAATTTTCTTCTCATAATTGTTTAATGCTATATTCTTTCATTAATTCACTAACAAAAATATTTACAAATTAGGGAATATGTAATAAGAATTAGGTGCTTACAAATGCAGATTTTAAGGTACAGGCTCTCCCAGGGGCATGTATTCAGGGGAGATAGACATGTTTATAAGGAGCAGTATGGCCGAGAGTAGAAGACCCTGCTTAAACGTGTATCCAGTTAGCACACTACCAGATTATTCATTTCACGCAGGATGGTGCTGTGGCTGGACAATCTGATTTACGAGATGATTTGCTGTCACTCCAAGGCTCTGCTTGTGACAGAACTGGGATCGAGCATTAGTTGAGGGCCCTCCCTATATGGCTGTCCACTGGGGAGCTGCTGAGACAGCCAAGTGAACACTCTCCTGTGTGCCACTGAAGCAGCCAACGCAGGCAGCCATGTCTAGATCCATAAGGAGCATCTGACAGATAAATGGGGTGCACGGAGGCTGAGTAGAGAGAAGGGGAAAGCAGTCCATAAGGCTTTGCATGGGGCTGCTGAGCAGAGAAATTAATCAGTCTTCCAGCCTCCCCATGCAGGCCTGACTATGCTTCAGGGAATTTAGATTTCTAAAGGAAAATGTTTAATAAGCTAGAAAACTTCAAATTAAACTGTCACAAGTTTATTTATTTATTTATATTTTCAGATGCTCTTCTTCCTAAAATTGTAAAGTTTCATTTTCCATTACTTTAATTCTGTTCCAAATATGAAAACCAACTAAATACCTCAGAGAGTGATTTGATTATCCTTTTTATAGTCACTACATCTGCACTAATGTATTGGGGGTTATTATGCTGTTTATTTTCTATAATTTTTCCCAATTAACAGTTATTACCAGGAGCTATCTTTGTTAAATGAGGATTGCTCTCTCTCTCCCACCCTCCCCCAACCCTCCCTCCCTCCCTCCTTCCTTCTCTCTCTCTCTTTCTCTCTCTCCCTCCCTCTCTGTGTTGATACAAGTCAGGCAACACTAGAAAATGACTCATATGTTTAACAACCTGGTGAACTAAAACATAACAAAGAAAAAATTGTGAACATTTACAAGAGCATGGTTCAATAAATTCTGAACTAATATGAAATTAGGAAAATTTATCTTAATTAAAAATGTAGTTCAGGAATTATTCTAAGACTCCTTTTCTCTTAAAGTGAAAACAATTTCTCTTTCATGTTTGTGACTGAAAATGAAGGTACAGTTTATGGAAATTTTATCTTGGAAATCACCATATAATTTCAATATCCTTATAAGTTTGAGAAGCACTTTCAGACTAGAGGGGACTCCTTCTGTGGCGGTGTCTGTGATTAAGACATAGGCAGGTTTCAGCTCATTGCTCGCAGCTGTTGTCATTTAGCCGTAACTACGTGGCTCATCAGGGCTTATCAATTCCTTCACTCCAATGAGGGAGAATGTGTTTGGTTTTCAGCAACTGGGTATGACAGACAAGTTAGCCGAAGAGTGTACAGATGACAGGTCAAGAGGAAAATGAGCTCTTAGACAGGTTTTCAGGTCTTTCATTGGAAGTAAAACAGCCAAGTGACATGTGCATGGTACACTTTGGGGTCTGTGTTAGGGTTCATGCTGCTGGAAAACGCATTGCTTGAACTAAGTGCACTTTGTAGTGAACACCAAATGGGTTTTTCATTCAAGGTGGGAACTGAAGAGGCATCGTCTATGGAGAAAACTGAGCTAATATTTGCTCAGCACTGTAAAATTGTAAGGTTGTATGGGTAGATATTGCCTATTCTTCATGCCAATGGGAGGAAAGTCTAAAAAATTTTAAAGGAATACTTCAGGTGACTTGTAGGTATCTTTATGTATCCATAGAAATTATATTTCTCTTATTTTGTGTGGTTTTTTTTTTTTTTTTTTTTTTTTTTTTTTTTTTTTTTTTTTAGCTTCTAAAGGAAACAACAACAGTGACAACTACAAAAAACCTTCTGGAAAAAGATCTTTTGTAGAATCAGAGTTGAGATTTTTTTTTTCATCAATCATACTCAACCTTTGGCCATTTTCTAGGTTGTGATGGTTGTTATCACATTGGCCTCCCACAGAGAGACCAGAGCTGTATTCCAAGCAAGGATGAAAGAACAGCCATTATTAATCATAATTATTGAATTAGGTAGGCTCTCCATTGTTACATCATATTTTGGCTGTTTTTAACTCCACAAAGTGTAAGATGCTTCTTGTGATGGATAGTTTTATGTCAGCTTGACTCAAGCTACAGCCATCTTGGAAGGGGAACCTCAGTTGTGAAAATGCCCCTGCCAGATTGGCCTGTGGACAATCCTATGGTGCATTTTCTTGATTGATGCCGGTTGTTGGAAAGCCTTGCTCATTATAAGCAGTGTAACTCCTGGACACTGGGGAGTATAAGAAGACAGGCTGAGGAAGCCATGTGGACAAGCCAGTAAACAGCATTCTTTCATAGTCTCAGCATCAGTTCTCAAGTCCAGGTTCCTACCCTAATTGAATTTCTGCCTTGAACCCCATTAGTGATTGACTGTTGCCTGGTAGTTTAAGAGGTTTTGGTCATAGTGTTTTGTCCCTACAGTAGAAATCCCAACTAAGACATTGTCTAACTAAAACATCTAACTAACACTGCATTTCTGCAGTCAGTTACCATACACTTTTAGCTGCTTGGCAGATATGCAGTAATCTGTGCCCATAGCAAACATTATTAACAGTTCTAAATGTATGTTTTGAAATAGCATGCAATGAATATTAGTCACAATAGATTCAGGTTACGTCAAGCTATGTAGAATAAACATTAATTCTACTTCATCTCATCCCCAACAAGTATCACTTTCAAGTTTGGTGATCATCTTGTAAACTCTGTTAGCATATGAATTACTGAATTGTTAGCATCACATGTCTTCATTTGTAGTATAGCATTTCATTCAAAATAAATGTATTCAACCAATACAAAGGTCACAGAATGATTCATTTATATATAAACTATATATACCCATATAAAAATATAAATAATATTTTATTAACAATTTAAATTCCAACATACTTTCAATTTAGAATTAGGTTGTAGAGATATTTTCAAGCTGACTAATCAAAGCCTGCATTATTTGTAATGAGTGCATGGTGCCCTGTGATGTGAATGTTTAATAATTAATTTAAAACTCCTGAATTCAAGGAATTAATTTTTTCTCTATGGTAAACAATGGTTCAATGCTTGTATGTAAGTCATTGTTTTCCTATGAAACATTTCTGCAGACAACAGTCAAAATCGAAAATCTAAGATACTGCCAAGTGCTCTGCAAAACAGGTTTATCAATTTCTGCTTCTACTAACAATGTGTAAACATTTTTATTTCTAATTATCCCTGCCAGATTCTTACATTATAAATCTTTATAATTTGTGCTACTTCAATAGTTGAAAACAAAACCTTGTTATACCTTGCATTTTTTTCCTGATTACTAATAGGGTTGGAAAGTTTTCATTTACAGTGACATTTATATATCCTCTGCTGTGAATTCTACTTTCCACTTTTTTTTTTCAACTTGGTAACATACTCCCCTGCCCTTACTGATCTGTAAGCCTAATGGTTTTGTCACAGTTTTTCTTTACCTACTTACATTTATCTTCTGTTAGTGGTGATATGCATTTTATATGCTTGTGTGTGGTATGACAATGACAAAAAGTGCTCCAGAGGGCTGGACATGCCACTCAGTTGGCAGAACTCTTACCTAGTACACACATGGGCTGGTTTGATACCTGCCATTTCAAAGTGATTAACCAATTTTCATTATAAAAGTGAAATTCATTAACGTTCAAAAGATGTTGCTTTTCCATTTTGTAAGGAAATTATTTTTAATCATGTCTTCTTTCACTTAAAAAGTTTCAACATATCCAGTATTTGGATGGCAAAGTGAAATTTCAAGCCTGAGATTCACTTGTACTTCATTCAAAAGTATTTATGCCACAATCTGGGCTTGACATGGAGAATGGTCCTTGCCATCACTTTGCTCCTAGACAACAGAGCATTGGTACGTAAGCAAACCTATACAACCCAGTGAAATCAATCTTTGACAGTTTTAGGTCAAATGTCTTAAGCTGAAATCAGTGAAAACCAGGGCCGCCAATTGTTTTTCACTTTCCATGTTTGTTATATGATTCATTCCTTCAGCAACATTAAATATCAATGATAAATAACAGAGAAATAAGAATAAGTACTATTTTAGATTGCTCCCACACATAAATGAGAATGGGAAAGACATTCATAGACACACTTTTGAGAGATCCTAAAAAATATTATTCACATTATTAGGACCTGTAGGTCAGAGACACTAGGAAATAAAGGAAGGCATTAAGGATGCTGACATGTCAACAGACCCTTTCATATCAGAGAAAAAGGCTGATTTTGAGTAGCTATGACTGTGGTTGTAAGTTCTGATCCACTTATATTGCCAAGTTTATATTTGTTTGCAGACCCTGGTAGGGGAGGTGAAAGTAGAATTGGAAGTTAAAACTGACAGAGGTTTCCATAAAGTGAAAGGCATCAAGAATACAAGAGGCACACTGGGAGAGCTGTAATCAGAAGCAAAAGGGTAAAAGTGGTGGATGTAGTCATTTCACAACAGAAAACCAAACACTTTCTATTGGAAACAAGTGGGCAGTGACAGAGAAGCGAAAGGCTGCATTGCTCAGTAGTCTGGAGTCACAAAGGGCTACACAACTGTCCTACTGTTAAGTCCTTTAATAAATTTAGGGGAAAATGGGAGGGAGGGAAGAATGGGAGGTTACAAGGGATGGGATAACCATTGAGATGTAACAAGAATAAATTAATAAAAAAATAAATTAAGGTGACTTGATGAATCACCAAGAGAAAATACTGGACTCTGATTTAATTTGGAGCTCAAATACAGAACCTATTGTGGGGTGTATTAAGGGAAATGTTTCTTAGAAAAAAGAAGAAGAAAAAACCTACACATTTTTTGTATATCAAGCTTCCTATATCTCTATGAACACACTACAAATTTCCTTATGCTCATATTTCCAGACAAAATGAAGGTAAAAAGCAGAGGCTGGAAGTTATTTACTCTTAGGTATATTTAAAAACAAGTGACTGACTAGAGACTAAATCAAGCATCTAATTATACTCTAGATAATGATTCTTTCATTATGCACATGCCATATTACAGTACATTGATCAAGCACAAAAACTCAAACTTACTCCTCAATGGCATCTGGTAACTTGTTTGTCTTGCCCACTCGTACCACAGAATGAACTCCACATACTGTAAATAATGATTTATTGGCTTAGGCACGTTGGTGAGCTAACATACTTCATATTCTGAAACCATAGAGTCCATGATTTCTATCCAGCTCAGGAAAATTACCTGTGTGACTAAGTCTTCAGCATTTCAAGTGTCTACTGAAAAGGGCAAGGAAACAGAGAGTGCATGCTGAAAAACAATTCAGAGGTAAAGAGTGCTTATCGCTTCTGCAGAGGTCTTGAATTTGGTTCCTAGCACCTATATTTGACTCAGAACTCCTTGTAAGTCTAGCTTCAGAGATATCTGATGCTTCTGGCCTCTGTGGGCAATCACATACTCATGGTCATATGGTCACATATGCATACACATGTAATTTAATATAATAAATAAATATTTTAAATGATGGAGAGTGTCAGATTGAGTCTCATGTATGCCAATGAATGCAAATAAATGACCTCTTAAGATTAAATCCAAAGGAAAATTTAATATTGTTTTAAGAAATCTATAAAGCAAATGTAAAATTATGACTTGCATTGTTTATATGAAAAAGAATTAAAATAGGTCCGAGTTAATTCAGTGGTTGGATGCTTCCCTAGCATGCTCAAAGACTAGAATTGTTGCAAAAAACAAATCTCAAAATTTTGTAAATCAATTAAGCACCAAAGCACATAATGGAAAAAAAACTCTTAGAGACTTAGGAAAAGAACGGCAAAGATCATGATCAAGTAAAGCCTCCCCCTCCCCACTTAACTAAATGAGATTTCAGTAAAGAAAAAAGTAAGCCAACCCAGGCGTCAATGTATCCACAGCAGAAGTGACAGAGAGCTTCAGAAAGCCAGATAATGGACAGAAATGCCTCCAAAATCTGGGGTAACAATATCAAGACCTATTTGATCGCTCCTTTATATCTATGCACTGTGTTGTTTGCCACAGGAACCTCCAAGCTCTGCATCAACCCTCCTCTTTTATATTTACATGGAATCAAATCAAAGACCCAGAAATAAACCCATATACCTATGGACACTTGATTTTTCACAAAGAAGCCAAATCCGTTCAATGGAAAAAGATGGCATCTTCAACAAATGTTGCTGGTCTAACTGGATGGCTACATGTAGAAAAATGAAAATAGATCCATATCTATCACCCTGCACAAAACTGAAGTCCAAATGGATTAAAGACCTCAATATAAAATGAGACACACAAAATCTGTTAGAAGAAAAAGTGGGGAAGAGCCTTGAACTCATGGGCACAGGAGACAACTCCCTGAACAGAACACCAACAGGCTTTAAGGTCAACATACAAGGTCCCAATAAATGGGACCTTATGAAGCTGACAAGCTTCTGTAAGGCAAAAGAGATTGTCAACAGAACAAAGCAACTGTCTACAGACTGGGAAAAGATCTTCACCAGCCCTCTCTGACAAAGGGCGAAGATCCAAAATATGTAAAGAACTCAAGAAATTAAACAGGGCCGGGGGTTTGACCACAGAATTCTACCAGATATTCAAAAGATAGTTCACACCAATACACCTCAAATAATTCCACAAAATAGAAGTGGAAGAAACATTGCCTAAGTCATTTTTATGGAACCACAGTTACCTTGATATCCAAACCACATAAAGACTCAACAAAGAAAGAGAAAAGAGAACTACAAACCAGTTTCTCTTATGAACATAGATACCAAAATCCTCAATAAAATTCTTGTAAACCAAATTCAAGAATACATCAAAAAGATCATCCATGTTCAAAAAGGCTTTGGGATGGTTCAATATATGAAAATCAATTAATGTAATCCACCATGTAAGCAAAAAACAAAAAACCCAGATGATTATCTCATTAGATTCAGAAATGCCTTTGACAAAATCTAGCATTTATTCATGATAAAAAGTCCTGCAGAAATTAGGGATACAAGGAACATATTTAAGTATAATAATTGTAATTTAAAGAAAGCCTATAGCAAAAATAAAATTAAATGGAGAGAAAGTCAAAGCATTTCTATTAAAATCAAGAACAAGACAAGATTGGCTGTTCATTCTCTCTACTTCTAATCAACATAGTACTCAATGTCTTAGGTAAAGCAATAAGACAACTAAAGGAGATCAAGGGGATAGAAATTGGAAAGGAAGAAGTCAAAGTATTGTTACTTGCAGATGATATAAATAGTACATATAAGTGACCCTAAGAATTCCACTAGAGACACTTGTAGCTGATAAACATTTTTAGCAAAGTGACTAGACACAAGATTAACTAAAAAACAAAACAAAATAAAACAAAGCAACAACAACAACAACAACAACAACAACAACAACAACAAAAACAGTAGCCTTCTTATATACAAATGACCAAAAGACTGAGAGAGAAATCAGGGAAACAATACCTTTCACAATAGCATCAAATAATATAAAATATCCTGGGGTAATTCTAATCAAGTGAGTGAGAAACTTGTATGATAACTTTAAGTCTTTGAAGAAAGAAATTGAAGAATATATCAGAAGATGGAAGATGGAAAGATCTCCCATGCTCATGGATTGGTAGGATTAACATAGTAAAAATAGGTATCCTATCAAAAGCAACCTATAGATTCAGTGCAATCCTTATCTAAATTTCAACGAAAGTATTTATAGACCTTGAAAGGGCAATTCTTAACTTCATAAGGAAAAACAAACAAAAACAGTATAGCTAAAACCATTCTGTACAATAAAAGAACTGGGGAGATCACCATTCCTGACCTCAAGCTATCCTACACAGCAGTAGTAATAAAAACCACACGGTATTGGCATAAAAACAGACAGGTTGATTGATGGAATCAAATTGAACACTCAGTCATAAGTCCACACAATATGGACACTTGATTTTTATTAAAGAGGCCAGAAATACACCCTAAAAAGACAGCATCTTCAGCAAATGATGCTGGTCAAGCTGCATGTAGAAGAATAGATCCATACTTATTACCCTGATCATAACTCAAGTCCAACTGGAATCAAGGACCTTAACATAAAACCAGATACACTGAACCTGTTAGAAGAGAAAGTGGGAACAGCTTTGAATGGATTGACCCAGGAGACAACTTTCTGAAAGGAACACTGAGAGCACAGTCACTAAGATAAACAATTAATAAGTGGGACCTGATGAAATTGAAAAGCTTCTGCACAGCAAAGGAACACCGTCAGTAGAACAAAGCAGCAGCCTACAGAACGCGAGAACAACTCACGCTGGCAAGGATGGAGAGAAAGGGAAGCGCCTCTCCATTTCTGGTGGGAGTACATCCTTGTGTAAGCCACTATGGAAATCAATATAGCTGTTCCTCGGGATGTTGGAAATCGATCATCCACAACATCCAGCTGTACTACTGTTGAGCGTAAACCCAAAGGATGCTCCACCATACAAGAACACTGGCTCAACTATGTTCATGGAGGCTTGATTCATAATATCCAGAAACTGAAAAAAAAGCCTAGATGCCCAACAAGAGAAGAATGAATAAAGAAAACATTGAACATTTACTGTGACATCATGAAATTTGCAGGCAAATGGATGGAATTAGAAAAGATCCTCCTGAGCGATATAATCGAGACCCAGGAAGATAAATATGGTTTGTATTCACTTATATGAGGATATTAGCCATTAAATATACAATAACCAAGCTAAAATCCACAGCCCCAGAGAGGTTAGGTAAAGAGGAGAGATCTTGGGAAGGGACACATTGATCCCTCTGGGAGGGGAAATAGGATGGATTTTATGGGTGGACTAGGGGCAGATGGGGACAGGAATAGGGATATATAGGGGAAGGGAAGTGGGAGAAACTGGGAGGAGTACAGGGAGGGTAAACTATAATCAGGATTTTTGTATTAGAAAAGAATCTATTTTATTTTATTTTTTCCGCACCTCACACCCCTAAGAATCTATTTTAAATAAAAGAAAAATATGTTTAAAAGAAAATTTAGCAACATTTGCTCACTGGAGAAGTTTTCAAGGAAAGCTCTTATATAGTTTATTGAGAAACGTTCTAAAAATTGTTTCCAAATTTCAAAATTATAAAGGGAATTACTCTAAGAGGATTTTTAAAAAATATTTTATTCTTTGTAGTAAATTGAAATAATTTGACACTTTTGACATGTATAATCTCCCATTATGTGGCTTTGGTTGGTATATTTGCTATCTTAGTGAGCAATACATTATGAGGCACATCAACAACAACAAAAACATGAAACAAAAATTACATTGTGCAGACATCTCTTTCTGTTTGGTCCCTGATGCTCTTTTAAGTTCCAATCCAAGACCTATGTATTTTGTTTACAGAATCAGGATTTAAACAGGCTTTCTGTTGTGTTTTGTTGGAAATCAAAAGAATAAAGCATTGCTGTTTCATAGCTTGTCTGCACTATAGTCCACATTACATTATTTTCATGTAATTATAGTTATAATTGTGACTGTGATGTTTAATATATTTAAGTATTGAAAGGCTCTAATTGTTCTTATAATTTGAAACTGAGATCTGATGTTTAGGCATTACCTGTCAGATAATTTCTGATGGAGTGAGTTAAAACTAGGTTTTGCCTTCAAATAAATTGGAGTGAGGGAAGATGCAGGCACATTGGCTAACAGGAGAGTGGCTTTAAAGATGTGCTTTAACATAAAGAGGAGATGCGCTTTCGATGGCAGCAGTGAGTAGCAAACACAGAATCTACTTCAGCTAATCATTTTCCTGTCTACTTCTAATTGAATCAGCCAGTTACTCGACCTGAATAACCATTTCCTCAAGTGGCTGAAATAAGCAGAAGCTATTGTACTGAACTTTTCAAAGACTTGATTTTAGCTCAGTAATTGAATTTTCCCAATTTCTCCACATCTCTGGGAGTATCACACTCCAGAAAACAACAGAGAATAGTCCAGTCTAGACAGAATTTGGTTTTTAAAAACCCTTTGTTTGAAATTTAAAACGTGGGCCACATTCGTCAGGAAAATGATTAGGCAAAGTGTTTTGTTGTTTGAATAGGACATTTATTTTGTATAGCATGTAGTACCTGAGTATTGTTAAATATGATTTTATCCATGCTCACATGGATAAAAATTGGAACAAATTCATGGCAAATGTCCCTGTCTGCATGTATCATGAAATATAACTAAATGAGCAAATAGAGGCTGGTGTATCCTCATTAACATCTGTACAGGTGAAAAATAAGATAGAATGTATACTGGGCTGAGATGTAGCTTCAGATACTTAGAAAAGAAACACTCCACTGTTCAAATGCTTCCATTGCCATCCATATCAATATAATTTCTAGGATAATGTGTCACTAATCATAGATTTTTATTTTTTTTAGTATTGTATGTTCACACACCTTAGGTTTCTTTCTCTTCATACTTACCTTATTTTGAGTATAATTCTATCTTATAAAATGTCTAGTTTTCCTTTGGGATATCAAAAAATACTTTCCCAGAAAAACTTTTAGTTAATCCTCCTTGCATATACCATCTAAATAAAGGGTGAAATATACTCTTCTTAATGGTAAACAAAGATATAGTTTAAGCCCATTTTAGAAAACCAGTTTTTGTTAGACCAGTTAGATCCGTGTCATGTCAGGCTAATATTACTAAGATGAGCTTTGCTGACACATCAGAGTTTTGCTCCCGAAGTGAATAATGAAAAATGTAAAAACCTGTACTAAATCCTGAGCAAACAGTTCATACAGAGATTGACTTGTAAGTGGATGTAGTCCATTATATAGACTAAACTGGATAGTAAGGTTTTCCCTGATTCAGGACACCTTCTTCAGGTTTGAGTTCCATTTGGAGTAAACCTGTCCTTAAATTTGACTCATTACCTGGTGTGTGTGTGTGTGTGTGTGTGTGTGTGTGTGTGTGTGTGTGTGTATGTGCGTGCATTGTGAATGTGTTTGGGGCGCGTGTCAGCTTTGGAATGTCAGTCCTCAGAGGCCATCCACCTTTTGTTGTTTGAGCCAGGGTCTCTTACTGAAACGTGGGGATTCCTGATTCAGCTAGGCTGTCTCCTTAGAAAGGCCCATGGATTCTCCTGTGGCCCAGGGCTTCTCAGTGGCTGTGATGACCAGCACCTGCCACCATGCCCAGATGTCATGTGCTGATGATGGAGTCACGTTCTCATGCTTCTGCAGTGGTCCTTTACAGGCATGTTGCCTTCCCAGCCCTGACCTGATCTTTCTGGTTTTCTTTTTACTATATTAAGTTAGGGTGTTACCCAGACATTGAAATACTTGGCTGTAAAATTGCAAAGGAGTCTCACAGTCCAATAGCTACTAAGCCAGATCATCCTTCATCAGTGAAAAATGAATGAGGACTTATTTATTCAAAGCAATGATTTAGCCGCCTACTATATCTATATCTGGAATTTGCTGAAATATTCATGCTGTTTCTTTTCCTGGCTAACACCTGCTTCTTCTTAATCTTCATTCTCTCACTCTTCTGGTCTCTAGGTTCTTTTCTTTGTTTTAGGGGAAAACATTTACTTTTTAAAAAATGTGTATGTGCATCAGACTTTGCTTGCAACCAAATATATGTACCATGCACATGCCTGTTACTTATGAAGGCTAGAAGAGGGCATCAGTTTCCATGGGACTGGAGTTATAGACAGTTGTGAGCTGCCATTAGGTACTGGGAATCAAACCCTGGTCCTCTGTAAGAACAGCTGTACTCTTAACCTCTGAGTCCTCTCTCCAGCCACTATGTCTCCTTTATTTAAGCATTTTCACAATGAACTTAATGAGATGGTACCTCAGAAATAGATTTTTTTTGCAAATCCTATATATCCAATTCTTATTTTAAAGAAAGGAATGGGGTAATTATATATTCAAGAAGCTTTTTTCATTTATAATGACATTTCCCATATGACTTTATTAATGACTTCTATCTTTAGGAACTTTATGAATTGCTAGATGTGGAGAAATGTGTTTATTTTTTCCTGCTCACTTCCTTTGTAGTGTTGGTCATTGCACTGAACTAAAGGCCTACACATACAGCCAAGAGCTCTACCATTGTACTACTCCACCCTCTCACTCCAAGGTGAGATTTTGATTGTAATTAAGCAAAACAAATTTTGTTTTTTAAATTACAGAGTCTAGATCTTTAGCTTTTATTCTCTTTGTATTTCCTAATTAGGTAACAAGAAAAAGAAAGATTAGGTACATGAAAGAGAAAAATCAATTTTAGTGTAATATTCTGCAGAAAAAAAGAAAATAATATCAAACCTGCATTAAGTAGCATATTTTAAAAGTAAAACAACTGTATAGTACTAAAGGAAATCCAGAGGGAACTTATGTTCCTCGTAAATCCCTTACTGTGTTATGACTAGAATTATTTAGAACAGAAATGTTTAAATGAATGTATATATAGAAGAATCAATCAGAGTATGCAATGTGAGGGAAACAAATACAGGAGAAAAGGCTTTAATGAAGGAGATCCAAAGTGTTTGCAGTTAATGTGATTTGAAAGAAGAGCAAACAAGGATGTTAGTTCTGCAGTGGCTATGCATTAATTGGATTCCTTCAATGAAGTGATTTCTTTTTAATTTTTAAAAATTTTTATTTATTTTTATATATAAATTTATATTATTACACATAGATACAATAGACTATCTATAGCAAGAAGAACCATGACAGAGTCAGGAATTATATAAATGTTACATTCTTAGTGTTTTGGCTATTTATATTTGATAGCCTTGAAGAAAATGTCTTTCCTATCTTCGTACATCTAAAATTCTGAATGCAAATTAATCTCCATCACATATTGTTATTATCAACTGAAAACATCTATCTAGACCTAAACACATCTTAACCTCTAAACAACTAAGCTTCATTGTAAAACTCAGCTACCTGGTCTTCAACGCTGTCAGAGATGCAAAACAAATTTTAATGAAAACCAAATAGTCCAGTTTTTAAGAAGAATTTTCTGCCCTTCCATAATACTAAAGAGCCACTTATGTAAAACAGTACCAACACAATCTATCTCTGTAGGACCGAAGAAGGAATCATTTCCACATATTGAAAGCTCTCTCTGCTCATCTCGTCTCTGGTTTCTCTTTGTTATTTTCTTCTTTATTTCCTACTTTCTCCCTTGTTACTTTTATTAAAAACTTTATTAATGTATGTTACAGAGCAGCGGATTTCGTTGTGATGTCTCATAGGTGCATACTTTTTGTTCATATTCCGCATCCTCCACTTTATCCTTCCCTCTCTATTCTCTTTTCTCTTCCCTAATAGTTGCTCATCTACTTTCATGTCTTTATTCCTAAACCTAGACTGGACATATGAGAGAACTTATGCTTTTTTATATTTGTTTTTAAGCTCAAGGGCAGTAGGCAGGAACTTTAAGATGTTTTATCGTCTCCAGAATGTGTTTCCTTTGTATATTTCTGTGTGAGTACAACTGATGTTTTCATGAACTGGGCCATCTTTTTCATCTTTACCTCTAACTCATCTCTCTCTCTCTTGCCTCCAGTAATAATTAGAGAGAATTATAGTAGATGAATCTCTGACATTAAAAGCCAATGAAAGCACTTAGTTTTCAGATATAAGAATGGTTTGAGCAAGGAACTTCCTGGAGTAAAACTAAATAAAGAAAAAAAAAAGTGGGAGATAAACATAGGCGTTTTAGACAGAGGCACAAATATATAGGAGGTGGTATTATTTTCAGAGCTGGAAGTTGGAATGTTATTTGGTGGACCTGCAAAAGCACTTTGGGTGATTTAACAGGTAGGAAGCAGATCCTAAAATTGGAATAGAACAAGGACAATTTATTGTATAATTTAGTCTCTTTGGCCAGGAAAGGAACAATACAATTTCGGATCTAAATTTAATTAGGATTTAACTAGATCCTTTGAAACTTTTCCATTTTTCAGTTGGAAAGCACCAAGGGCTCATCCTTTCAGGAGCAGTTATGGACAGCACAGTACATCTGGAGTCACCATCTCAGCAGCCACAGGGAGGCAGTCACAGGGACTGACATGAGAATTTAAATAGCTTTATGGTCTGCATAGGGAAGGGACTCAAGCTCGTTGGATCAAAAATTATCAGAAGTCACAGCTTCTAGTTCTATTTTCCTTTTACTTTTGACAATGAAACATCTATGCTGGGATTTTATCTCCATCCCCACGCCCTTGTCGTCTGCAACAGTTGCTTAGCAATTCTTGCTTAAATAGAAGATATTTTTAAAAAAATCTTTAAATTGTTTTTTCAGCATTTATCTAGAGTTAAAGGTATCTTAAAGTACCATCTTTCATACATATAAAACAAAGATTATAGCAAAAAGGTTATATTAAATAATATAAAATATCATTATAGAGAATAAAGCAATGTGTAAATTAAGAGTATTATATTTTATTTCTATCACTGACTATGCCACTAGCATAATCATGCTGAATGTGCTGTTATAAGCCCAAAGCCATACTTTCTAACACTTAACTCTCATAGGGTCCCTTGCAATAAGAAAAAAAGACGAATCAGGCTTGATTATAGTGACCAGTCACTCAACTTTTCTCACTCAACTACCTTATAGCCTTATCACAGAATCTATGTATTTTTAAAATTTATTTTTCTAACTTCAAATAATCCACTTGCCTAGTCTTTATTGGATGATAAAATTTAATAAAAGGAAGATGAAGAGATGGAAGGAAAATTGTGATAGCATGGGTGGTCATTGGTGAATTTGCTAAATCCCCGTCTGGCGGTGTCAGCCTGTTCTGTGCTCAAGGGAGGCTATTTATGATATAGATGGGTTAAATTTAGAAGAATCTACACTAATGTTCTTAGGAGTATTCACAAGTGGGAAAATGGTGACTCTGAGAGGGGCATGTGAAATGCTTGGTCAGAAAGTGAGTTGGCACCAATTAGAGGTCACCAATTATGGGTGCTCTAGAAGATATTTTGCCTTCCCTTGGCTCCCAGATCTGATAATTAAAAATTTCTTTAGTGGATGGCATAGGAGTCCAGATTGAACAGCAATAGCCTTGTAAAAACATAAAGCCAGAAGAATCATTGTAGTAACTATTTAAAACAAACAAACAAACAAATAAATAAAAGTGTACATTGGCAAGAGAACAGATCAAAAAAAGAGGTTACTCCAATGCCAAAAACATCCATTAAGATGCTACACATCACTCAAATTAGAGTTTGGTGTTTCTATTTGAACATCTCATGAATTGTCAAGTTTTTCTTATAAATTACTGGAGGTGGGCATCTGTGCCCTGAACATGGGAGGACCAGAGATATGCAGCTGTGCCCACACATGTAGTGAATAATCAACTTTGCTACTGTATAATCAAGAAGTCAATCTGAATTATGTGCCAGGAGACTTCTAAGGTCCCTGTGAACAAATGGCAAAAGATATAGAAAAATTGGAAAGTGGTTTAGGTCCTCTTTACCTAGGTGCAGATGGCTCGATGCTTTACTTTTTCCCTCTGAGTGTCTGTGAATGTGCTGAGATGAAGTGGTTGTCTCTGTACTCTTAATTTGATTTCTTTGCAAATTTCCATGAGAATAGGAATGCTATTCTTAAACTCTTGCCAGAAATAGTTGCTTAATCTCACAATCATTTATATATATATTGTCTTTGTATGTGCACTTTCAGCAATATTCATTGGCAGCTAGAGAGCTAATTGTAAGGCATTCTATTTTGCAGCATGCAGACAATTTCAGAGCTTTCTAACCTTGTGTGATTGGTGGTTAGCACAGCTAACACTCCTTTATTGTATATAAGAGTGATGGTCCTCTTAGATAGAATATGGCACAGATAATCTCCAAATCATAGTTTATGATGCCACCAGACTTGCTAACAAGCTTCAAAAGGTGGGTTATTCGTTCTCCAGAGAAACATCCAGATGGATTAAAAATGGCAGTAGAGTCTGAGAGCTGGGATAATCCATCAGCTGGGTAATTTACATCTGAATAATTGAGAATTTTCTCTGTCATTACTGAATATTTATGAAAATTCCACAGTGTGCTTACAAGTAGTTGCCCTAAGTAAACATACTGAATAAACTCAACGTGTGCAGTTTCCATTTTACAAAGATACTGCCACTTAACTGGAACATACAAAACAGAATGTGGCTTCAGTTCTTGTATGCTTATGAATCATGGGATCCAGGCACTTGCTAAAGCTGCATTCTGTAAGACCAGTTTCACAAGTGTTCCCCAGGAAGCTATGTCATTACATTTATGCCCGAGTGTTTCCAAGAAGGTATTTTGGAGTCTGTTTTTAAAGAAACTATATATATTACTTTAGATGGCGAAAGGAAATCCTTATTTTCTGAGTGGCACAAGATGAATAATCAGAGACAAAGTATACCCTACAAAACTATAAATAAAAGCTGCCCACATAACAATGCATATTTCCATAAAGGAGACTAGAACTACAAAGAAGTATAAACAAAAAGGACACAGCCAGTGCTCTGATGAACACCACAGAAGATCATACCATCTTAGAGATTTGCCGAAAGGCTGTGGTGTCTATAATCTACTGACTGTTACTTTGGGGTAATGTAGTGGTGTGAAGGTGAATGGCCCCATAGGCTGGCATGTTCGGATGCTTTGTCCCATGGTTTGGATTTATTAGGCTTATAAGAATTAGGAGGTGTGGCCTTGTTAGAGGAAATATTTTACTGGGAGTGGGCTTTGAGGTTTCAAAAGACTCATACCATTCCCGGTGTGCTCTCTGCCTTCTGTATGTGGTTCTATGAGCTCTCAGCTGTTCCTGCTGCTGTGTTTTCACTGTCCTATAATGGACTCTAATTCCCTATACTGTAAGCTCATTTACACTCTTTCTTTTATAAGTTGCATCAGTCATGGTTCTTCATCCCAGCATTAGAAAAGTAACTAGTTCAAGTATAGAGTTGGTACATATCCTAACGTAGGAGTGATGGATTAGTTACCAGGGGTATCTTGATAGTATTCTCCTAGGAAGTCTAGGCCTTAGAAGAGGTGTGCACAACCGATTCAGGCCTTTATACTAGGTCAGTGAAAGAATGATGAAGATTAGCATAATGCATGTTAAAAAGGAATTTCATTTAAACTGGTAGACTGTTAATCAGAATAATGGGTCTTAAAAATAGGCTGTAAGTGGCAGGATTGGTGGTAGTCAAGAAGTGTGGATCAGCTAACCTATTTGTAAATATTTTCTTCTTATTTTTCCCACAACTAGGCTGTATGTTTCCTGATGGATGCCTCCCACTCTCTAAAATAATTGCAGTGCATTTAAGCGGTAAGTGAGAGGATTTCTGACTACCTGGAAAAAAGAGTTAGAATATCTTGGCTTATAATGCCTTTAAATGGCACTCACCCTCCTGTTTGCTGAATGTCCACACATGAGGTACCTCAAAGGTTCTGGTGGCTCCATCTACACACCTAAAAGCCTATCATAAGTTGTCATGATTTAATTGTATGGATCAGTTTCTAAAACAAATGCAGAGAAATTAGGATGCAAATTTGTTGACTCTCTACTCCCCCTTTTTGGTTACATTTTTCTTGTGACAAAGATTTATAAAGTAATGCATTGCCATTTTTGTTGTTGTTTGTTTAGTCCAAAGATGATCCCTAAGTGTCAAGAGACTTGAATATTGGTGTCTTCTAAAAAGGGTAGTTGCTTCTGTGACTTATTCCATGGCAAAGAGTAAACATGAGAAAATGTAGATTTGACTGTTTCTTATATTGATCCGCTGGTTCTGTAATGGCTCATGTGTTTTGCTTCCTGAGAACTTTCCCAAGCTACTTACTATTGACGGCATCTTTCCTCTTATTTTTGTCTGTTTCTTTCTCCCATCTCTACCAATTGCTGGTGAAAAGGTATTCCACAGGTAAGCAGAGGGCTAGGGAGGTAGGTCAGTTGGCACAGTACTTGTTATGTAAGAACAAATGCCTGAGTCCAAGTCCCAAAGACCATGAAAAAATTAGCAGGGATGATGGTCCTGCCTTTAATCCCAGGGCTAGGAGGAGGAGAGAAGAGGATCCTGGGACTTAATGCCAGCCAGTCTAGATTGATCAGTAAACACAAGACCAAGAACGACTCTGTCTTCAAGAAGGTGGGTGGTTTCATTGCTGGTGGGAGTGTAAACTTGTACAACCATTTTGGAAATCAATATGGCAATTCTCAGAAACTGGGAATAGGGCTACCTCAAGACCCAGCTATCCTACTCCTTGGAATATACCCAAAAGATGCTCCACCACACAACAAGGACACATGCTCAACCATGTTCATAGCATCTTTATTCATAATAGCCAGAACCTGGAAACAACATCGATGTTTCTCAGTTGAAGAATGGATAAAGAAACTGTGGTACATACTATGGAATATTATTCAGCTATTAAAAACAAGGAAATCCTGAAATTTGCAGTCAAATGGATGGAACTGGAAATGATCATTTTGAGTGAGTTAACCCAGACCCAGAAAGATACACATGGCACATTCCCACTTATAATTGGACACTAGACCAACAGAGATTTCCCATGAAAGTCTTCATTTAGCCAGAAATTGGGATAGATATTGGGACTTCCTATTGGGACTCTAGATGAGAGAGGTAAGGAAGAATGGGGAAACAGAAGGATCCAGAGGGTCCTAGAAGCCTACAAGAAGACCATTAAGGCTCATGAATCTAGACTCAGGTGAGTCAGGTTAAACTACCGTACCAACCAAGGACAAAGCATGCAATAAACCTAGAACCCCTATTCAGATCTAGCCAATGGACAGCACATTCTCCACAATTGTGTGGAGAGCAGGGACTGACTCAGGCATGAACTCTGGTGCTCCCTATTAGATCACTTCCCCTTGGTGGGGAGACCTGGTGGTACTCAGAGGAAGGCAAAGCAGGCTACCAGGAAGAGACTGGATAGGTTGTGATTTTATAGTGAGGGACAAGGTCCCCTTCTGTCACAGACCTAGGGGAGGGGAATAGGATGAAAGAGGAAGGGAGGAGGAATGGGAAGATACAAGTGAGGGGATAACAAATGAGATGTAATCTGAATAAATTACTTAAAAAAGAAAGGTGAATGGTGTTCTAGAGATAAAATCCTAGTTTTCCTTTTGGTCTGCTCCCTCTCATACATAATAATAACAATGATAATGATGATGACAACGACAATGACGATGATGATGATTGTGAAACCAGAAAGCTCTACCTATAGGGTTTTTAATTTTTCTTGCTAAAGAAAAAGATGCTTTCAGCAAATCTGTCCAGAAAAGAGGATGTATCAGTTAATACTTTTCATAATTTATTTATATTCAGGGACTTAGATTTGAAAATGATCAAATGTGTTACATGATAAATTTGTTTTTCTACAGTTCAAAAGAAAGTGTAAATGGAAAACTAGAAATGCTATGTTTGTTTATTTTTAGCAATGTCTCTTCTGAGGAAATATATAAAATAACTTCAGAATATGCAAGCCAACACCTTTAAATATTTGAATGTATATTTGTGAGGTCATTTAAAAATATTAGAGTCAAAATATGGAGCAGTAGTGTGATTAAGCTACAGAAACTGTGGATATTTATGAAAGCCACACTTCCAGTAAGAGTCAGAGATTTTAGTCTGTGTAGTTTGTCACTTTTATAGTTCTTTGATTTATTAAACAATGTTACCATGCAGAAAGAAGGTGGATGCTATCTATAAATAACTTCATAAATGTTTGCCACAGCTTGCCAACTAATTATCATCTTGAAATATGATGGTTCTGATTAATGTATCAAAGGGGAAACTCAATTATGAATGCAAGCAATCAAACTTCATATGGAAGCCAAAATAAACCTGGTGTTTTAAGTCAGGAGAACCCATTAGGGAAACAGTTATGGTAGAATTCCAAGGCTGCATCATGTAGGAAATAATGTCCTCCAGTTCAATCAAAAGAGGAAGGTGAGAATAAAGAGAAAAAGCACTTGGAATGTGACACATGGCAAGAACACATGAGCTGATGAGAAACAAAACAACTCATGTCAAAAACCACTTCAAGTGTCTTTATGTTGTATAAAATGAGTTCTAAAGTGGCTTATTGGGAGCCATACAGACAAAGGCAGACAAACAAAAACATACAAATAAGCATGTAAACAAATACCCACCCACAAATTCTACCCTCAAAATCCCTCCCCATAACACACACACACACACACACACACACACACACACACACACACACACACACGGAGCAAAATACCCTGTCCTTACAGAAAGGCACAGACAGGAGTGATGCTTCTTGTAGTCAAAATCCAACAAAGATGGTCAACAAATCACCAGTGCATAGGAGACAGGAAGCGGGTTATCCCTTACAGCCTTTGAAATGAACCACACCTGATCTCAGACTTTTAGCATCAGGATTATGAGACAGTTAGCTCTGCTACTTAAGGCACTCACTTTGCACTTTGCAGTGCTTGGTTAAGGCACTCCCAAGCAAACCAGCACGGAGAAGGAACTAACAATAAAGAGTATCTTCTCCAAGAACTTTCGCAAATAAATTCTAATTTCAAAGTTTGCAGAGAATTCTATTAGATGAGTTTTGTTCTATAACCAACAACATTCAGCCCCTTGGAGACAGAATTAGGGAGAGTGGAAATGTCTGTTACTCAGAGCTGCAAGCTGACCAGGGATGAAGGAAAGGAAGACTCAAGGATCATTCTGTGAACACCCATAGACATCCTGGTACAAATCCCCAGTACCCACATAAAAGCTGGACATGGATGCTCATGTCAGTAATCTAAGCAATGAGATTCTGAGCCTCTGGTGGATTACAAGTCCTCACTAATCAGTCAGTCCAGCCAACTGAGCATCCCGTGCAGTGAGAGAAACTGTGCTTCAAATTAGTGCAGGGAGCAGCTGAAGAAGATACCCTCTCTGTCCTCCACATGGACCTGTAGGATCAGTACATCCACACACACACATGCAGTCATGTCTACAGAACAAACTCACACACACACACACACACACACACACACACACACACACACACACACACCTAAGTGAAATAAATTAACAAATAAAATTAAAATATTTCAAGTAAAAGTCATATATAAAGACTATATTTTTTTTATTCAACTTGGCTTAAAACATAGTTTTCCTGAGTGATGGAAATGGCTCACTGGGTAAAGTGCTTGCTGTACAAACACAGAATCCTAAATTTGAAACCTCAGTGCCCCAAGTAAAATACGATGTGGCCCTGTGCCTATAATCCCAATGCTAGGGAATGGAGGTAGGCAGAGTTACAGGCTGGCCGCCCTAGCAAAAAATTATGAACCAAAGATTCCAACCTTGTCTCAAAAAATAAGCTAAAACTGTTAGCAGTAGACACCTGACATCAACCTATGGTTCTCTCACAATGCTGGCATGGACAAGGGCACCAGCACACATACATGCAGACGTATGTACGCCCTGCCCTGAACACTGAACTATCTATAATATGGCAGAAGCCAAGATTTCCTCTGACAATTCTCTTTGTTATCACCATATTCTCCTTTCTGTATTTACACTCAGAGTTGTCTTGAGGCAGAACTGGTGTCTTTATGGCCCTGAATCCGTTAGTTTCTGGTCAAAGCCTGTTCTTAGTAGGACGTGAATTTCAAATTGTTTTCCAGATTCTTTTGCCTACAGGGAAAATAGGTGGTGGTAGCTTTCAGGACAAGTCTCTAGACAAGGTTCTGGGTGGCACCTGTTGGAGTAAATATACATTAAAAGAATGTGTTAAAAAAAAATAGTAAAGTCGCCGGGCATGGTGGGCCAGGCTTTAACTCCAGCACCTGGGAGGTAGAGGCAGGCAGATCACTGTGAGTTCGAGGCCAGACTGGTCTAGTCTACAAAGCAAGTCTGGGACAGCCAAGGCTACACAGAGAGACCCTGTCCCAAAAAACTAAAAAAAAAAAAAAAAAAAAAAAAAAAAAAAAAAAAGTAAAGTCAAAAGATAATGAATCAAGGGCTACATACTGTCAGGACCTGTTCCATAAGCCATCACATGACTGCATCTCATATGTTATCTATTTTCTTGTTGGTGGCCATTCACTCAAGTGAGTATGTGCAGTTTCTTCCATTATGTTATTCTTTGATAATTTAATAAGTATGCATATACAATGATATATGATCGTATCCACTCATTTCTTGTTTCCATCTCCTCTCTGGATCCACTTTTTAATGACTGGATGTTAATAGTACAACACAAAAGTAGGTGTCTAAAAGCATTCCCGGGAAACTTATTTTATTTTGTGACTTAGGAAATGGCATAAGTCCCCCATAGAATTATCTTCCATGTAAATTAGCTGAAGGATGAGAGCCTGCTTATCTTTTATTTGCCTAGATGAGGTGAAGTCAGAGCACATTTTCACAGGACAGTCACTTGGGTGCCTTCCACCTGAATGCCACAGCTGAAGGCTGTAATCTGTGACTTGACCTTAAGATAACCCCACCAAAAAAAAAAAAAAAAAAACCCAATCCTCGGGGTGTTTGATTATTCTTTGATTATTTTAAAAACATGCCTTTTGCTTTTGTTGTGTTGTCAGGTGTAAGATTATTATTTACCAAAACATCCTAATAGAACTAGCCAGGAGATGTCTGCATACAGGGATGGATTGATTGCTTAATTGGTTTGAGGTATCGATGGTCTATAGGTCTAAACCATACATTAAATGATGCTTTTGGGTGGGGTAGGGGCTCCTGAGGCCACATCTCCTTCAGAGAAGCTAGTCATAGTGGATATCTGCTGGAGTAGGGAGAGTTGCTCTTCTTTGGGGATGTGGCTGTTGACAGGTTGCTTATTTGTCAGTGGATGGACCTCACATCCATGTGCACATGAGCAGAACTGATTAACTATGAAAAAATTAGACATACATTCTATATATGCATTTATGCATCTAAAAAATGCAATTAATCATATATAACAAAAGTTAGACTAAGTCAGACTGTTAGCTGTGGGATGATTAAGGAAGAACTATGGAAGGCTGGAAGGAAGTGGTAGTGGGTGACATGATCAATATACACTGAATTAATGTACGGAGTTGTTATAGAATAAAAATATTATAAAAGCCACATAGACATATGAACAACACTAAGTGGACTTATCAGGTTATGTACGTAAAACAGCAATAATTAAAGAAGGGGGCATAGATTTGAAAGGGGTGGGGAAGAATAAGTGATCCATTTTGGACGATTTTCCCACTGCCCTCTCATCTCTCTGTATCCTTACCTCACAGCATTTCCACTTCTACTTTGTTCTGTTGTCCTCCCTACCCATCCTTCAAGGTTTTGTTAAAAAAACAGAGTGGATGAGGAAGTCTTGGTTCACTTTGAATTCTTTTGCTTTCACTCATGTTTACTTCCCACTGGCTATGCTTAATGGTTAGTAACTAAGACCCACAGATGAGAAAGAACAACAAAGCAGATGTTAGGGATGAGGGCTCCCCTTACTGAGGACTAGGGGAGGGAGGGAGAGGGCTTGAGGGAGGGAGGGTGACGTCAGGAGGCGATGAGGGAGGGGACTGCAATCGAGATGTAAAGAACTCCAACTGCAGAACAAGCAGGTAACTTATATTGCTAAGCCCACTACATGGGAATAGCTCTGAGACTGGCTGAGACATGAGTGTCTATGCATAGATAGGGCTTCTTGTTGGTCACAGAATCCCTGTGACTTATTTTTAGATGCCATTTTTTCATAGAGCATGAATGAAGATTTACAGAGGTCTTTCTTTTGCTCACACAAAGAGCAGAGAACCAGCTTTAATTGTTCTGGGCATCCTGCACACCTCATACATTTATAATATTAGGACGGTATAATGCTTGTGAGAAATTATATGTTTTCAGAACAAAAGAACCAGACACTGATGCTGGATGAGACCTGACAGGATTCATGACTTTCAGCGTGTTGGTTGCTGACATCCTGCATCCTTCGTGCTCCAGCACCAAATGCTTCAGTTGCTGTTCCTCATCAGAATAGGCCAGCTCCCAGGACAGCTTTGACAAAAGCTTCTGAACCCAATTGGTCCAGCATTTCAGACTGTCCCACAGAGGACTTCTATTAAGCCTCAAATTTCCCAGCATCTAGAGGCTGGACCACAAATGTTATTCCTAGCTTGTTTAACTATGTTCCCTGATTTTACTTGGACCCCTACAAAGGCATTATTCATCCTAAGTCAGCCAGAAGAAACCTTAAGAGAACAATGCCCCATTTCCCTTAAGGGGGGTTGCGTAGGTCTTTGGTTGCTTTCTTGGCCTATAGATGATTATTTTTATTGGGAGTTGGTTGTAAGTTTTTATTGGTCTTAGTCAGAGAGAAAATGAGGTTGGACTCAGGGTTATCTCTCTTTTTCTTTATCTTTCTTCTTTAGGTTTAGAGATAGGGGTTGAAAAGGAAGAAGGGATGGTAGGACAAAAAGTAGATTATTGAATCTACTCCTCAACTTAAGGCCTTAATTGTTACTCACAAGTTTATTTTTAACTCATTGGCATTTAAGGATTTTTCTAATATTTTAAGGATTCATTGCCAATAAGACAGGTTAACTCCTGGCAACACCTAGCCTACCTCAAAGAAAATGATGAGCATCAAAGAACCTTCTCATGGAGATGGCTTCAAATGTGGCGAACAAGCCACGGGGCAAAATGTCCTTGTTTCAGCTACATACAGAATTCTGCCTAAAAAATGGACAAGCTTGGATGCAGACAGAGTCAATGGCCAAACTCTGCCAAGACAGGTTAAGCAAGTCCTCAATAGTTCCTGCATCACAAATTTGTCTGTCACATATACTTCGCAAGACGGAAGATGATGCTCTAATGTTATAGAGAGTTTTGGGTGACTGTTCAGGCAGCAAACTGTCTCTGTCATTTTTTCATTTTGGAAGCTGCTAATCTGTACTTCCTGTTTACTTAGGTAAGTAATTTTTATTCCTTCTTAAGTCTCTGATGGGGTTGAAGACCAGATAGTTTAGTTTTATAATTAAGCTTAGTTGTTTAGAGAGTAAGATGCTTTTAGGTCTAGATAGATGTTTTAAGTTGACAATGAGATATGATAGATATTGATTTACATTCAGAATTTTAGATACACCAAGATAGAAAAGATGTTGTACTGCCAAACACAAATAGCCAAAACACTACAAATGAAACATTTATATAATTCCTGATTGTTTTACAGTTCTTCTTGCTGTATCTAGCTTATTCTATATATGTCTAATAATATAATAGTAATGTAATAAAAGAGTTAAAAATATATAGACCCTTCTGAGCCAAAAATAAATAAATAAAATAAAATAAAGAAAGAAAGGTGTCTTTCCGAGCTGGGTTACTTTGCTTAAAATGATTCATCCTCTAAGTTGTTTTTATAACATTACACATTATATGGAAAATGAGAATTATAGTGTGAAGGAGATTGAGCTATGATGACACCATAAAAAAGATGTTATGTTATTTATGGATTAAAAGTACAACAGTGAACTAATACTTCTACTTAATTGAGGAAGTGCTGTGGAAAAGATGTTACCTAAAATGTGCTTTGTGCAAATGTATTGATTAAGGCCCAAGATAGAAGACTCCTTGAAAATGAGAAAAATTCAATTAGATGAAAATAGAAGTATTATCTTAGATGCAGTTTTTCTGATTTTTGCTTAAAAAAATCAGTATTTAATAATAGATACTAATGTGTTTATTTGCTCATTTATTTAATTATACTGGGTTCAATCTTAGGGCTATGTGCATGTGAGGAAAGTGTTTTACTCATGAACCTGGATCTCATTTTCTGTGTGTGAAGTCCATCTATAGTTAACTTCTTACTAGTAAATTATATTTTACAGTTTAGGAAAATTTAAGTAATATGTTTTATTATCCCAGTGATGCTAGAACTGGAGAATAATTAATAAGTGTCACCTATTAATACTGTATTCCTGATTGCTTTCTATGACAGGGAAGACACTGTCCAACACAAATCAGGTGCTGTGTTTGTTACGGTATGCTGTTTTAATGGGGCATATTTCTGTCAGAAGGGGATTCAGGCTACCCAGATGAGACCTGATAGGCTGTGATCAAACTGTGGGGGATGAGGACCCTACCTGTCAGAGGTCTAGGGGAGGGGAATAGAGTGGGAAAGTGAAGGAGTGTGGGAACAGGAAGATAAGAGTGAGGGGATTACAATCAGGATATAATGTGAATAAATTATCCTGAGTGAGGTAACTCAGACCCAGATATATACACATGGTATGTCCTTACTTATAAGGAGATTTTAGCTATAGAGTACAGGAGAAACACACTACAATTTACAGACTCAAAGAAGATAAGTAACAAGGAGGACCCAAGTGAGGACACTTAAACCTCACTCAGAAGGGGAAATAGAATAGACAGCTGAAGTGGTTGAAGAAAGGGAACTAGGTAGGAGAGGGAGCACAAAGAGAAATGAGGGTGGAGACCAGACCTGGGTAGAGCAGGGGGAGGGGAGGACAGAGGGCCCACAGAGAGAAGAGAAATCATGGGCAGGAGCACGTCTGTGATAAGCTGGAGACATAAGACAGGGTAGGCTCCTGAGAGGATATGGTGGTGAGTCAATCTGAGACTCCTAACAGCAGGAGTCATGATAATAGAAGAGAATACCCTCTAACTAACAGGATTCCTACTGGAGGGAGGGGAACACCAACCCACCCACACAAACTTCATCCCCAAATTTACCCTGCCTACAAGATGTGCAGGGATAAAGACAGAGCAGAGATTGAGGGAAGGTCCAATAAATGCCTAGCCCAAGCCAAGACCCACCCAATGGGAGAGAGCCAACCCTTGGATACTCTGCTATCTTTGCAGACAGGAAGGAGCCTATGATAGCTATCCTCTGAGAGGCTCTACCCAGCAGCAGAGTGAAACAGATGCTGAGACTCACAGCCAAACATTGGGTGAAGTGGAGGGCGTCTTGTGGAAAAGTTGGGGGAAGGATTGATGGACCTTGAGGTGATAGGAGCTCTACAAGAAGAGCAACAGAGCCAACTAACCATGGCTTAGAGGGGCTTGCAGAGACTGAAGCACCTCCCAAGGACCATGTATAGATTGGACCTAGGCCACCTAAACAGATGTAACTGATGGCGAGCCCAGGCTTCATGTAGGTCTCCTAGAAAGGGGTGTGGTGTGGTCTCTTATATGAACTCTGTTGCCTACATTTTGAGTACTTCCCCTTGGTGGGACTGCCTTGTCAGGCCACAGGGGAAGAGGACAATCTCAGTCTTCATATGACTTGATGTGCTGGGGTGAGTGGGTGGGGCTCTCTTTTCTGAGAAATAGGCAGGATGTGGGGGGAAAAGAAGTGGGACTTGGAGGAGAGGAGGGACCAGGCTATCATCAGGAATAAAGTGAATAAATAAATAAATTTAAATAAGAAATATGGCCTTCCTTTGCATGCAAATGTGATTAGATTGTTTAGTTTTTAATTGAGAGTAACATGTGTCCATTGTCTTTCTAGCTAATACTCATTTTATGTGCAAAACACATTGTCAAGTGCACTCCCTTCCAGCTTTATCCAGATGAGAAAAGACACTGAAGAAAGCCAACTTGGGAAAATGGTTGAATAGTGATATCAAAGCCTGTCAGGACTCTGAATCCCCAGGTGGGTTTGGATTTACTTCCAATTAGAAACACAAACATTGCTGGAAATCTATCTGGCGCTTTCTCAGAAAACTGTGAATAGGGCTTCCTTAAGACCTGGCTATTCCACTACTTGGAATATACCCAGAAAATGCTACACTACACAACAAGAACATTTGCTCAACCATGTTCATAGCAGCCTTATTCATAATAGCCAGAACATGGAAACAGGCTAAGTATCCCTCATTTGAAGAATGGATAAAGAAGCTGTGGTACATTTACACTATGGAATACTACTCAGCTATTAAAAACAAGGAATTCCCGAAATTTGTGGACAAATGGATGGAACTAGAAATGATCATACTGAGTGAGTTAATCCAGACCCAGAAAGACTCACATGGTATATACTCACTTATAATTGAGTACTAGCCCAAAAGGCATGTCCCATGAAAGTCTTCACTTACCAGGAGATTGGGATAGATGTGAGGACATCCTACTGGGACTCTAGGTAAGAGAAATATAGGAGAATGGGGAAATAGAAGGATCCAGTAGGTCCTAGAAATCTACAAGAAGTACATCATGACAGGTGGATTGGGGCCCGGGGGGGGGTCTGCTGAAACTATTGCACTAATCAAGAACAATACAAGTAGTAAACATCGAACCCCTACTCTGATCTACCCAATGGACAGGACATTCTCCACAGTTATGTGGAGAGCAGAGACTGAGTCTGTCATGAATTCTAGTGCTTCATATTTGACCATTTCTCTTGGTGGGGGCTCCTGATGGCACTCAAAGAAAGAATAAGCAGACTACCAAGACGAGAATTGATAGCCTATGACCATATAGTGGGGGAGGAGCTCCCCCTGGGTCTTAGACCTAGGAGACGGAAATAGGGTGAAAGCGGGAGGGAGGGAGGAATGGGAGGATACAAGTGATGCGATAACAATTGAGATGTAATCTGAATAAATTAATAAATAAAAAGGAAACACAAACATTGCACTTTATATAAAAAGACAACTGAGCTTCTATCAATCCACTATGATATTATGTAAGAACTATGAAACAATTAATGTTATGGTAAAATGGTATACAGATATGGTGATAAAAACCTTTTATCCCCATGGTGAGCCAATTATTGTGTTTCAACATGGGGTCTAGTATAATTAAGAATACTTGTTGCTATATTACAAATAATGAGAATCGTAAATCCTAATAGGAGAGTTTGTATTTGGAGTAGTAATGAAAGGTAGTGGTACATTTTATATCAGTCGTAAGTCAGTGTGGTAATTGAATCTGATGGTTCTGTTATAAAGTAGATTGGCTAGGATGTTATGTAAGTCCAAGCAAATAATGAATAAGTTCTGAGAAATGTTTGAGCTTATTTATGGAGAAGGAAAGAAGTCTATTGGTTACAATATAATCTTCAGTTGATAAAATCTAGAAGAGTTGATTTTGTAAGAAGAACACCATAGAAATGTCAGGTTTGGAAAGGGGTAGAAAAAGACCATCTCAGATTAGAACTTGCTAAATGTCAAGTGCTTTTGGGATTTTCACATGAAAATAAATTTATTAGTCAATGTTAGTTGTGCAAAATTTTGGAAAATAATGGGAAGAAAAACAAACTCACTCTAAACTCTGTTCATCATAAGTGCTCAACAAGCCCCTACAGAACATCTGAGGACACAATGCACACTCCTAATTGTAGCTCTGTGTGCATGATTTCATGATCAATGATCGTAGGCAATGTCCAGGAGAGCAATGCTGATGTCATCCTATTGGGAGTCTCTTGGAAACAGTCAGGGAATTTCAATATTATGTAAAGGGTGGGTTCATTGTAGGTGAAAGGGCAAAATGGGAGGAAGAGAAGAATGGGAGGATATAAGGGATGGGATAACCATTGAGATGTAACAAGAATAAATTAATAAGGGAGAAAAAAAAAGAAAAAGAAATGCTATCCCGCTCCAGTTTGGAGTTTTTGAGGAAAATCTATACACAAATAAGACTGAGCTATCCTGTGCTTTGTGTGGTACTTCCAGAAAATGAGCATGGCTCCAGTTTTCCAATGTTTTGCAGGAACTGGGTGAGAGTGCAGATATTTTCATTGTGATAAAGTTGAATTTTTCTGTTAGATAGCAACTAAAACCTCCCAAATGGCCTCCCAGGTGTAGAAATTGATGATCATGTGCTGATGCTCTACTGATATTTCACAGTGGAAGGGACAGAACTGTTAGGAAGTTTGTATTAGTTAATAGAGTAATGAAACCTAGGCAATTCACTCCCCTCCTTGAGTATTTTATATCCTAATTCAAAAGGCTTATTAGTATTTGCCTCAAATGAATTGTGCATTATCTAAAACTGAGATTATCAATAATTTGAAGATATGAAGAATCTTGAGTCTTAGATGGTATGTACCTTATAACTTATAATTTTAATCAGCACTTGATTCTCTTTTGCATAATAGAGTTCTTGCAGATATTTAAAAATAAGAATTCCAGGTTGCTCTTATTCATGCATTGTTAATGATGACAGAAAATCTGATGTTCATTATCCATGCTGATATTTATTCTGACATCTGATATTTTAAAACTCAGTGAACATAGGTTTTTCTACCATTGTAACTAAAATGTTATCTTTATATGTTAAGTATTCTTATCAAGTTATTTTTGCTTTTCACATACAGAAACATAACATATATTCTTGAATTTATTTTTCCTTAAAAGTATTCATCAGAAAACTTGATATTCCTTAAGAAATTGTCTACTGAGCATGATAAATGTCTCAATTCATGTTTACATTAATGTCCTTTCACGACAGTGTCAGAAATAAAGAACGTAGGAATAAGTTTTACCAGACCACAGATGCACAAATAACTTCTGTTATTTTGCTAATCTAACTGAATCTCTAATTTATATAATTGAAGGTAAGCTTTAGGTTTTCAGAAAAGGTATCTATTCTTTACACTCAACAACTTGCTCACTAAATATATCTAAGCCAGTGGTTCTGAATCTGTGAGTTGCTACCCCTTGAGGGTCAAATGACTTTTTCACAGAGGTGGCCCAAGACCATCAGAAAAACAGAGACATTTACGTTATGTTTTTTGTTTGTTTGTTTGTTTGTTTTTTGAGACAAGGCTTCTCTGTATAGCCTTGACTGTCCTGGACTCATTTTGTAGACCAGGCTGGCCTCAAACTCACAGAGGTCTACCTGTCTCTACCTCCCTTAGTGTTGGGATTACATTTGTGCACCACCACCCCCAGTTTACATTATGATTCTTAGCAGTAGCAAGATTACAGTTATGAAGTAGCAATGAAAATCATTTTATGGTTGGAGGACACCATAACATGAGGAACTGTATTAAAGGTTCACAGCATTAGGAAGGTTGAGAACGTCTGGTAAGAAAATATGCTCATTTACCTGGGGGTTATTTGTGCATTTAGCGGAATTTTAGTTGCAAAATTAAAGATGAAGCTCTTTTAGTTTTACATTGGGATTTTTCAGTTAACATTGTCTGTACCCATCTTATTTAGAAATATTGTGCTAAATTATACCTCAGAATTTTAACTTTTGTAAACTAGTTATTTTCTAGGAACTTCCATAATTATAAGAGGCCATTGGCAATTTTACTGATAAATAATGAGGAACATAAGCTGAAATAAATGAAGAAATACTTGGCCACTAGGGTAAATGTTAATAACTGAACTGTCACTTACACCTGCTGGGCAAGGGAAAATCAGATGGCAACAAAAACAGAAGCGCATAGCAGACATTACTCAGAGAGTGAGAGACCTTAGAACACTAAATGAGATCTCTCTTCCTCAAATCACTCTCCTTAGAGCTCAGGGAACCGCTCAAAAAGAGGCAGAAAGAGGGTAAGAGCGATAGGGCATGGAGGACAACAAGAAAGCAGGGTTCTCTAAACCATATGAGCAAAACTCACATGTAATGGAGACTAAAGAAGCATGCTAAGAGCCTGCGCAGGGCTCCCCTGTCTGAGGAATAGGGGAGGAGTGCATGGGGGGAAGAGGGAGGGAGGGGGAAGTAGGACTGGAAGAGAGAAGGGGGACAGCTACGATAGGGATGCAAAGTGAATAAATACATACATTAACTAATAAATTGACAGACACCAAAGCACAAAAAAAGTTTACTAAAAAGCCCATGTTTTCTTTTTCTTTTCTTTTTTCCTTTCTTTCATTCATTATTTTCTTTTGTCAAATTTCCATCTCTGTACTTTTCATCTTACTTGTTGAAACAAGCACTACTTTACTTACCAATTTATTTTTCCCACAGTTTTACATTTGGTCATTCCACAATGATTATACAAGCGGTAATATCTTCATTTTTTTTTTTAATGGAGGAAAACACTGAGTGAATCAATGCAGAGCACTCTACTAGAATCTCAACTTAAATATTAGGAGATGGATTCCTCTACTCTACTCTTTCCTATTTTGGATAGGATTCAGGGTTTCTAGTCTTTAAGAAGATACACATAGAAAAATTCCCTTTTAAAAAATTAAGTTTCATATAATATGTATCTTCTATCTCAGACAATTTTCAACTAAGAAAACCAGAATGCAACTCTAGGTATCCAGAGAGGTTTCCAAACCTACTATGTCCCATCGAGGAGCTACAAGAGGCTGTGGCAGTATTCGTAGCTTTATGATATTTTAATAGTGTCTGCTGATGGCCATCCATGAAGTGTTTTATCAGCTTTTGTGCCCTTCTCCCCTCAGCATGCAGAGTTCTCATAAAGGGATCACTGAAGAGCTAGTTCTCCATGCTGAATTTGGAGGACGAGCTTCAGTTTAGAAACAGAGGAATACTTCAAGTCCACACGCTGGGAATTGCAACTCAAAAAACTTGGTTTCATTACCATAAGGGATACTGGATTTCAAGCAAAATCTGATCATTTCTACTATCTTGAAACCTCATCAGAGTTCAAGTTCAATTGCATAACTTGAAATACATATAATTACCTTAAAACAATTAAGATAAAAATCCAGTACTGAGGCAGCTTGTGTGATTTTGCTACCTGCAAAAAGGTGTTGATATTTGTCCATGGTTTATACTTACATCATAAAATATTTGCATAGAAATTTACAGGTTATTAGTCAATGCTGAGGGAGGAGCATACGTATCACAGGCAGTGTAAAGAGAGAGTAGGGAAAAGTCAAGAAGAATCTAGAAAGTAGAAAATGCTAAATTTGCCAAGGGAAGATGTAAAATCAGGACTAATGGGTTCATTATTATCAAATATAGTCTATGTTTAAATCAATCTTCTATCAGAAATTGAAAATAAAGCATTTCAGCTATACGGAATGTCATATATTAGAAATAAGACCAGAGAAGTTATTCAGTTTTCTGGGCAGTTGGCTGTCATATTAATGCAAGGAGACAAGCCCTTGTCTTCTGTTGTCCTCTCCTTCACCTTCCTCTTCTATCTTTCCCCCACTGTATTGACAAGTCTTTTATCTGCTTGTAACTTCTGTCTTCTTTAATGATGTATTAAGCTGCAGGAGGAAATAATTGGCTGTGGGTCTAGATTGTGTTAGCCTAGCTAATGAAGAAGGGGTGCTCAGATAAATTGATTCACAGTTGCCTGGGTGTTTATTGAAAACTAAAATTTCCTGATAGTATGCTGTTACTCTTCCCTTGGGCGGGCTGAATGAAGATGAATCTTGGCCCAAAACTGGAAGTCTGTACTATAAATGCTTCAGAGCATTTCCTAAGTGGGCACTCTCGACAGTGGCCACACTTTACCTTGTTATCTTCTTGCAGTGTTTCTGTGGCAACTGGACGGTTTTATTAATTCTGTTCCGGATGCAGCCACTGAAGCATGTGGATTTTAAATGAATGATTCATCTTGTTTACTAAATTAGGTTCAAATTGAGATTAAAATCAAAGCTCCAAGCTTACATTTCTCTGTTTTCGTTACTATAATTTTTTTTACACAGTGTTTTATTCATAATTCAATGGCAAAACTTCCATACTGGAAGTGCCTTGATTATGAAACCTAAGGATTGTGGAGTTGAGGGGTAAATTTCTCCTTGTCTTATTTGGCACATGCCAATGTGGTACCTATAAAATCCTGATGAGGGAATGGCCTTCATAAGCTTATCCACTGAGAGCCAGCTGAGAAATGGAGCCAACCAGGGGCAAGGGTACTTCTTTGTTAACAAGGATACTGATAAAGTTTTCAATTGTTTGAAATTCATGACTCAGTCATGGTTTCTCTAGCTTGCATCTTGGATTCGTGGTTATCAGCCTAAAAAATTTGGTGGTGTGATGGTAATTCCAGTGGTGACGATGAAGATCAGGCATTAAGTGTAAATCTCTGAAGGAATTATGTCCCTGAATGCCCTGAAAAATCAGAGAGATAGCAATGTTCATTTCCTTTATCTTCTTGTCTTTCAGTCAAAAGAAAATGCTATCTAGCAGAATGATCTCCAGCCAGCCTTGTCAGTAGAGAAGCCATATTAACACATTACTTAGTCACTGTCTGATACCTAGCAGAAGAAATTGTTTAGAAACTCTGTCAGGAGCTATTTCTCTATTGTAAAGATGCATACTATTTTCATTCTTTTAGCATAAAAGTAAAGGTATGTACTGGGGAAAATTTACAAACACAATAAACAAACGATTATATATATTTATACATTATATGTGTATATATTGTGATATATATATGTATATATAATTCTTTGCATTTCTTAGCCTTCCTAAGCTCTTATTGCTGCTTTCCTGTTCTACAAGGGTCTCAAGCTTACAGACAGAGGGGAATTTGAGCATGATAGGAGAGAATTTGCACAGGAAGTTCTGAAAGAGAAAAAAGGGAACTGTTTGGAACATTATTATTTGATCGTTGGACAAATTCTTTAACTTTATTAATTAAAAACTTCCAGTGATATGCTTTTCATGAAATAACTATATGATTTCATATTGAACACATCACTAAATTTCTTTGGCTCTCAAAAAATTTTCTCAATCCATAAAAGCAAACAAAATCTCTCTCTCTCTCTCTCTCTCTCTCTCTCTCTCTCTCTCTCTCTCTCTCTCTCTCTCCCTCCCTCCCTCCCTCCCCACCCCCCACACCCCACTTCTATTCTCTCTGCCTTCCTTTTCTCAGAGCTTTTGTTCTCCTAGTCTGTCCACCCCTCTCTAATCTTTGGGTTTTCTCCAGCTTACACCAAGCACCAGTTCTGAATAAAGCCTCTTTGCTATATCTTCCCTTGTCCCTTTACAAATCCTTCTCCACATGCCAGGCAGAGGCAGCTCTTACAGCATCAATTCTATCATCCTTTCTGTCAAAATTTCAGTGGTTTTGCTTCTAGTTAGACTAAAATTTCCACTCCTTTCCCTGACATTGAATTCCTGTAGGACTTTCCTCGTCACTTCTTCAGTGCGTCAGCCATTCTGGCCTGAGTCCTAGCAGCAAAATATGCCAGCTTGCTCCCACCTGCAGATTTATTTTCTTTCTTCTCTCACCTTAGAACATTCTGGCTTCAGATATTTTTTTGGCTGCCACCCTCATAATTTTCAGGTCTTGTTTCAATGTCCCTAATTAAAGAAGTATTTTCTGGGCACATCTTCTAAGGTATTTGCTGTGATTATCCTTATCTTATACTTATAACTGCATAAAATTAATTTTAATGTAAAAATTATATTTATTTCCACATACTCAAAGCTGCAAAGTCCAAGAGGATAACTTGTTTAGTGGGAAATCCTCAGTACCAAGAACAGTATCTGAGACACAGTAGGCACTTAACATACATTCATTTTACAGGATTCCAGCTTACAATGATTCAAGAACATGATCATTTAATACCTGCCTTGTTTCTGAACTTTGAGAACTATTTTTGCTTACAAGCATGATGAGTTAAAATGGAAAATCAAATTATATACATATATGAGCAATGTTTTCATATATATTGCGAATTCATCTATACAAAATGACTTAACATGAATTCTCGTTTTTCCCTCACTCTTTTCTTTCCTGTCAGAAGGGTTATATTCTACCCTCATACTAAATTTCACCTATAAATTACAGTATTATTCCTTTAGACACCATTACTATCCATCAGATCACAGATCATTTCTTGGTCAACTGAAATTTGATATTCTCTGGCCTACTTTTCCCCATGTCTAGTCCACATAGCCTCTGATAACTGTTCTACTCTCAGCTTCTGTGATATGGACTAATTCAGGTTCTGGATATATGCAAGATAATGCTGTTTGTTTTTTAATGTGCCTCAATTATTTCACTTAGCATAATGTACTTCAGTTCTTCAGCATGTTTCATATTGCTGCAAATGGTAGCTTTCCTTTCTTAAAAGTTAAGATAACCTCACTCAGGATGATCTTTTCTAGTTCCACCCATTTGCCTGCAAATTGCATGACTTCCTTGCTGTTAATAGCTGAGTAGTATTTCATTGTGCAAATGTACCACAGTTTATTTATCCATTCTTCAGTTGAAGGACATCCAGGTTGTTTCCAGATTCTGCCCATTACAAATAAATCTGCTAGAAACATAGTTGAGCAAGTGTCCTTGTTGTAAGGTGGAGCATCTTTAAGGTATATGCCCAGAAATACTGAATCTGAGCATTTGAAAATCTGAAAAAGTGCCAGATGGGTTTCCAAAGTGGTTGTACAGGTTTGCACTCCCACCAGCAACGGAGAGTGTTCCCCTTTGTCCACATCCTCATGAACATGTGCTGTCACTTGTGTTTTTTATCTTATCCATTCTACTTAGCTATTAAAAACAAGGAAATCATGAAATTTGCAGGCAAGTGGTTGGAACTAGAAAAGATCATCCTGAGTGAGGTAAACCCGGACCCCAAAAGACACACATGGTATGTACTCCCTTAGAAGCAGATTTAGCCATATAGTACAGGATAAACAACTCACAGACCCAAAGAAGATAAGTAAGGAGGAGGGTACAAGGGAAGATGCTTAAACCTCACTTAGAAGGGAAACTGAGTAGACAGCAGAAGCAGCTGAAGAGAGGGAAGAAGGTAGGAGAGGGAACTCACTGAGAAATGAGGGTGGAGACCAGACCTGGGAGAGCAGGGGACTGGATGGTGGGGACAGAGGGCCTGCAGAGAGAAAAGAAACCATGGGCTGGGGCTTCTTGGAGGATATGGGGGGGGGGCGGGGGTGACTCTAGCTGAGACTTCTAGTAGATGGGTCATGGAGACTGAAGAGGAAACCTCTAACCAGACAGGACTGCTAATGGAGGGAAGGGAACAGCAAACCACCCACACCAAACTTTGACCCTAAATTTACCCTGCCTGCAAGATATGCAAGGATAAAGATAGAGCAGATGACTGGCACAACCTACGACCCACCCCATGGGAGAGAGCCGACCCCTGACACTGCTATGCTTGCAGACAGGAACCTAGCATAGGTATCCTCTGAGAGGCAGCCGCCAGCAGCAGATTGAAACAGATGCTGAGACTCACAGCCAAACATTGGGCAAAGAATAGGGAGTCTTGTGGGAAAGTGGGGGCGGGGGCAGAGAACAAAAGGACCTAGAGGGGACAGGAGCTCCACAAGAAGAGCAACAGAGCTAATTAACCAGGGCCCAGAGGGGCTTGTGTATACTGGAGCACCAACCAAGGACCATGCATGGACTGGACTAGGTCTCCTACACAGGTGTAACTGATGGGCAGCTCAGGCTTCATGTGGGTTCTGTAGTAAGGGGAGCGAGGACTGTCTCTGACATGGACTGTGTTGCCTGCTTTTCAATCACTTCCCTCTGGTGGGGCTTTCTAGCCAGGCCAC